>NC_053391.1:38262085-39547101 GCF_905171765.1 Bufo bufo
GCACAGCCAAAGCCAAATGATAGTGAAGGCAGAACCTTCGGCCCCAGATCTGAAAAGCTATAGAACCATGCAAGGAAGAAGAGGAAGCTCCCCGAATGAAATCAAAGAGAATTGATTCACCCAATGAACAAACCAGCAATGTCTCCGTTCCTGATTAGAACCATTTTCAAGCAGTGAAAAGTTACGAGAAGTCGTCAATACATCAATGTAATGCCATCAATTATTCAGTTGTATAATACATAATATATACAGTAAATTCATAAAATGTCAATCATAGGTCACAGTGAAATAAAAAGCAATCAAGTGTTTAA
The DNA here is from genome assembly GCF_905171765.1 of Bufo bufo. Classification (NCBI taxonomy): domain Eukaryota; kingdom Metazoa; phylum Chordata; class Amphibia; order Anura; family Bufonidae; genus Bufo; species Bufo bufo. The sequence goes on from NC_053391.1 coordinate 38,262,397, forward strand.
CAGTAATTACCGTACATCTCCCAGTTTATGCAGAATACAGCAATCCAGCAATATATTTAATACCCATAAATTACTACTGACAATTAGTGAAGGGGACGGGACGCAACAGCATGTAGCGGTAATATCACTGGTGGAATACATCCGTGGTGTATGAAAACCTCGCCAGAGTCATGTGTATAACGTTCATCCTTGCCAGAACAGTTTGTCCCACATCCCATGGTCCATTCTCATATGATCCAGTCTGTCCATTTGTCGTACCTGTTTTTGTTTTACAGTTTTTCTTAAATCTGGTCTGAAGAGATCTAATCTCTAACGTCAGGAACGTCCTCGAGACCTCTTTGCAGGAAGAGGTTGTTTTGTAGCAGGTGAGTAGAACGATTAGCATTTTGAGTAAATAAGAGGTTAGCAAGTTTTCGATCAAGAGTAAGGCTACTTCCGCACATGCGTCAAAGAAATCTGGCAGGCCGTTCCGGCAGAGAAGCATAGCCATTAACTATAACAGGATTTGGCGGGGATCCGACTGCTCCCCGGCATATCATCCAGGATTCGGCTGTACAAAAATGTCTCCATGCAATGTTTTTTGTCTGACCAAATCCCAGCATATATGCTGGAGAGTGGCCGAACCCCCGCCACATCCCAGTATAGTCAATGGGGTTCGGTGGGCATGCGGCACGCGGCACTATCCAGCTATGCCAGATCCAGAGATATCCAGCAGGCTGTTCTCTGTTGGAACAGCTGGCAGGATTTCGTTGACGCATGTGTGAAACTAGACTAATTTCTTTTGACGTGGCCCGTAATAATTTTTTAGCCTCTGGGCAAATCTTTGGCCAGGTCATTGGCGGCTGGATAATATGTTAAAGATTTAAGATGAGACCCATTTTCACTGGCAAGCTGTTCAGGAACACCTCAAAGTCCCTCGAATACTTCTGCTGTTGTACAAGTTATTTGAAATACTTCTGGCCATTCGGATTAGGCATCTACCACTACCTCCAAGGCTGTCCCCATGAAAGGCCCCGCAAAATCCTCACACATTCTTTCCGATGGTACAGCCTAAAACAGGCGTAGAAAATAATGAATGCGACTGACTTTCAGACCCGTCTGCTCCAGCGCCATAGTGTTTCAAAACTGTAGCTTTGCATGGCCTTTGGGACTCCCTACATATATTAGATGCTCTCCACAAGGAGAAATACTACCCCTTGGATCCCCAATAAAGGTCTCTCACCTGGCTAAGTCCGTTCTCTGCTCTGCACAGATGAGGTACTGGCTTGGCTGTAACCCTAAGTCAGTGGTGGTGAACCTATGGCATGGGTGCCAGGGGCAGCACTCAAAGCCCTCTGTGTGGGCACCCGCACCCTGGAATTAGTCTATGGTGTACCAATATGCCTTAGACTTTTCCTGCCATTCATCAGCACAGGGCGCACTATGAACAGCAGCGCACTGAATGTAGACAGACTATTATAGCTACCAAATGATAAAGTACATGGAAGATACACTATATTGGACTGTAGTATTCAGGTTTACTTGCCATGTTGGCACTTTGTGATAAATACCGTAAGGGGGTTTTGGGTTGCAGTTTGGGCACTCAGTCTCTAAAAGGCTCACCATCACTGTTCCTAAGTTATATCTCAAGACCTGTTTAAAGGGATGAACACGGACTTATAAAATAGCTGCCTTCGAACAGGCAGGAGGAGAGGCTCAGCTTTTTTTCCCCAGAGATGCATTGCATTGCCTCGAAGACTTCTTACGCCTACTAGGTGCTCTCTACAAGGAGAAATAGTACCCCTGGAAAGCTGTATCAGATATCACCAGCCTATTTGCCTGTGGTAGAAGAGTATTTAATGGCTGTATCACAGTGGCTAGGTTTAATTGTAGTAATATATGGATCCTAAAAAGGGCTGTAGCTATGACACGTTCTTTGCCTTCACATTCACCACAGCTTGGATCTTCTCTGCAGGGCCGGGGTCAGAATTCTGCTCCTGATGAAGGGGACGCATACTGTGCCCCGAAACGCGTAGAGCTCTTTGTTCCTGCTGTTTTACAAATAAAAGGAATTTGCAAGAAGTACCAAGTCTGGAACTGCCGCCTCTTCCTAAAACCTTTGAAGCGATCCAGGAATGGGAGGAAACTTTTTTGGGTGTCTTGAGCTTATCCCTCAAAATTTCCTCCCTGTGAAGTGAGTGGAGAATATTATCATTTATTCAATTGCCTCAAGCATTTATAATTTTACCAACTATATATTGTTTTATCCACTTATATGTTCAGACCCGCACGGGTCCAATATCTGGTAGCACCAGTTTTATACCTGCACTTTTTGATTTCTGTGCAAGATATTCACTCAGGATCTGAGTGTTTTATTTTAACATCTATTCCATTTACTGCTATTACCACGATCTGGTAAACATAAGTACTGATTTTAATACTTCTAGACCTACAGTGCGACTTTTTACTAACTTTCACTCATCACCGATCCGCACGTATCTGAGTATATTTATCTCATAAATATGGTTATTGTCCTCTTTCTCCTTTGACTGGCGCCGAATATTGTGGTTTCTCCTTTTTTTTCTCTATACCTCTTCTCTGTGGGACAGGGGGGAGGGGAGGGGGGTCAGGGAACTCTTCAAGCTTCTGCTGGATGCTGTAGTAGACCAGCAGCTTCATGCTATTTAGTTGTTTTACTGCCTCATTAAGCAGTTTGCCTGCATGACACCTGCCCCCCATATCCTGTCCTATTTCATCCTCATGGAGCCCCTGCTGTCTCCTTTCCTCCCTCATGTATCCAGATCTCTGTTGCACCCTCCTATCTCCTATTGCTGCCCTGCACAGACCTCCTGCCACTACTTCTTGCATGAATTCCCCTCAGAGCCCCTTCCACCTACTTGCTGTGTCCACCCCTTCTGTCCATCCAGGGCCCCGGGCCCCTGTCTCACTCCTCTGCCTCTCATTATGGTGGTGTGTAAACTGCATGCACCATAAGGACCTTCTAACGTCACATGGTCACGTGACTGTGCCCCTACCCTGTACAATGCCCCCTTATACCCTGCATTGTGCCCTCTTACCACACCCTGTACAGTGCCCCTAGTCATTCCCTGTACTGTGTCCTCTTATACGCTTTTATCCAGTCACTGTATGGCGGTGTTATCCAGTCACTGTATGGTGCTGTTATCCAGTTACTGCATAGCAGTGTTATCCAGTCACTGTATGGCAGTTTTATCCAGTCACTGTATGGTGGTGTTATCCAGTTACTGTATGGCAGTTTTATCTGGTCACTGTATGGAAGTATCTAGTCACTGTATGGTGGTGTTATCCAATCACTGTATGGCAATAATTGTATCCCCTTCCCTACCCACGCCACCTTTTTTAGACCTGGCATGAGTGGGGAAAAGTTGCAGATGGCTGACCACCAGGACCAGGTAGCGCTCTGTCAGTACATGGCGGCCTCCCCTCTCCGCCGTGTACTTGTGCTTATCTGGCACTAACGCTGGGTTCACATCACATTTTTGCCATCCATTTAATGTATACCAAAAACGTATACATTAACAGATGCCTCAGACTGATGCTATACAGTGGTGGCCGTTCACTATACAGTTCCATAGTAAAAAAACATATATGTTAACGTATGTATTTTTTTTACTGGACTCTGCAGGATACAAAAACGTGGTGTGCTGCACATTTGTACATTTTTGTATACATCAAACGGATAGAAAAATGTGATGTGAACCCACTGGGGGGGATGGGGGGGGTTTGTACAAAAATTTGCTGTGGGGCCCAGTCAGTTCTAGCTAGTGAGGGCCCCTTACACAGTATAATGACCCCATTGCCCCCTCCATACAGTATAACCCCAAGTGTGGGGGCCACTGGGGCTCATTATTCTGAATGGGGGGCGACTAGGGGGCTTTATTCTGAATGGAGGGCCACTGTGGGGTCATTATACTGTGTGGGGGGCCCACTGAGATTTATCACCCAAGGGCCCCCAGGAACCTTAGATCCGGCCTGTTTCTCTGGGTCCTTCTGCAAGCCTTGTACCTCCGTAGCGTGCCTACAGTAATTAAGACTTGATTTAAAGAATTCAAATTTTTTTCAACAAACTCTGGGCCCATATTCCTCTAACGATTTCAGGGCCGTTTTGAAGGAAATCTGTCAGCACACACCTCGGATTTAAACGAGGAGCACTGTCAGATTCCTTATGTTCCGCTGATTCAAATGTATCCGCCCCCATCCAGATCCCTGGCTCCGGAGCAGAGGAATCATGTCTATTCTGATATGCAAATGAGCTCTTTAGTGCAACAAGAGCGCTGCCTTGCACCTCGTTGCACCAAAATTCCCTTTGAGATTCTGTAGATGTATCTCATCAGTTTCTCCAGTAACAATAATGTCATCCAAAAAGAACTGGGTCCTTGGGCAGCCTTGTAATACCTGATCCTTCCTGATCTGTTCTTTGCCAGATTCAAGGAGCAGAGACAACTCCAAACACCAGTCTGTTATAATGAGATAATCCGTTGTATTTCATGTGAGGAATATCTTGAATCAGGGCCGGCTCCAGATTCATGTGGGCCCTTGGGCGATAAATCTCAGTGATCCCCCTTGTTGCATTTTTTTTACATTCACATGTACCCCTGTGGCTCCCACACTGTATAAAGACCCCCAGTGGCCCTGATACAGTATAAGGACCACTAGTGGCCATTCACACAATATAATGACCCCCCAATGCCCCCACACACAGTATAATAACCCCCAGTGGCCCCCCACACAGTATAATGACCCCCCACACAGCATAATGACCCCTCAGTGACCCCCGACACAGTATAATGACCCCACAGTGGCCCTCCATTCAGAATAATTTATGGAGGGGTCACTCTGGGTCATTATACTGAATGGAGGGTCATTGGGGATCATTATATTAAATGGGGGGCACTGGGGTCATTATACTGTGTAAGATGCTCTCACTAGTTGGAACTGACTGGGCCCCACAGCAAATTTTTGTACGAACCCCCCTCCCCCTGCACCCCCGGTGGGTTCACATCACATCATGCCTATATTAGGTGTATTTCTGACAAAGATTGTGGCGCAAAGGTCCTTTGTGCGGCAATCTGCAACTTTTCCCAATCATGCCAGGTCTAAAAAAGGTTGCGTGGGCAGGGAAGGGGATACAGTTATTGCCATACAGTTATTGGATAACACCACACCGTGACTGGATACTTCCATACAGTGACCGGATAAAACTGCCATACAGTAACTGTATACCACTGCTATGCAGTAACTGGATAGCACCACCATACAGTGACTGGATAAAAGGGTATAAGAGGGCACAATGCAGGGTATAAGGGGGCACAGTACGGGGTTGGGGGCACAGTCACGTGACCCTGTGACGTTAGATGGTCCTTATGGTGCATGCAGTTTACACACCACCATATTAAGAGGCATAGGAGTGAGACAGGGGACTGGGGCCCTGGATGGACAGGAGGGCTGGACACAGGAAGTAGGTGGAAGGGGCCCTTAGGGGGATTCATACAAGAAGTAGGGGCAGGATGTCTGTGCAGGGCAGAAATAGGAGATAGGAGGGTGGAACAGGAGTCTGGATACATGAGGGAGGAAAGGAGACAGAAGGGGCTCCATGACGATGAGATAGGACAGGATATTGGGGACAGGTGTCATGGAGGCAAACTGCTTAATGAGGCAGTAAAACAACTAAATAGTATGAAGCTGCTGGTCTACTACAGCATCCAGCAGCAGCTTGAAGAGTTCCCTGACCCCCACCCCCCTCCTGTCCCACAGAAAAGAGACAGTCACAGTGCAGACTCACTCACAGACTGTCTTCACACTTCTGCTCCAGCCCTGAGTCTCTCTCCTCCTCAAGCAGCATGTCCTGTTTAGAGGGGGCATGTGTGAAGCTGGTAAAGCAAGATATCCTGCCCTGCTGGAGTGAAGAGGGGGCATGTCTGAAGCTCCACAGCACAGGAGCTTAAGGGGGACAGCGGCAGCCGGACTCTGCATGCTGTTGATGCTCCCATGCTCCATTCTGACTCTGCGGCCCTGCTACTGCTCCTGGGCCCCTTCTGCCCTCAGGGCCGAAGCAATGGCTTCCATGATAGCTACACCCCTGGAGCTGCAGTAGTGAATGAAATGACCACAGCTCCCTGTGCTCCAGCAATGAGTGCTTCCATCTGTATTGATGGAAGCGCTCATAGCAGCACAATGGGCCCCCCCAGGAGCAGTGGGCCCCGGAACTTGCGCCTGCCCTGTCTTGAATCATCTTCCATTTCCAGCTGTAAGTAAGCTTCAGCTAAATTAATTTAACTAAAAACAATCCCACCGGAGAGGTTTGCAAAAATGTCCTTGATTTCCAGTCATGGATATTGCTCAATTTTTAACACAGTATTTATAGTGACCTCGAAATCTCAGTTTCTTTTTATTACTGGAACAACAGGAGTTGCCCGTGTACTGCAGTCAATTTTGGACATATTACCGTTCAACTATTTTTCAAGTTTTCGTGGACAACCTAGTTTTGACATTTTGGAGTGCTGCAGTCATGTATTGTAACACTATGCTGCCTTTATTAGGTTTTCGCTTCCCAATACACTTTTGAAGTATATTTGATGTACCCACAATTTCATCTGATTTGTATACTGTGGACACATCCTATATATTATTAATGAAGTTCCATTTGAGCTTCACCTCTGAGTCTCGTCTCCATGAGGCTGTCTTTCACCTTTCAGTCTCGCCTCCATTGCTATCAATAATGTATAGTTCCAAGTCGTGAACTCGTGATGGTCTTCATTGTTAGAATTCACAGATAGGACCTCAGAAGGTACAATCATTTCACCAGTGTACATATGTGTTGGTTTAAAGTGTACCTGAGTTTTCAAAAAAAGTTTGTAGAATTACTGTATTTCATTGTAGAATAATAACTGTGAAGGAACAGTTTGGGCTTCCCTAATTTTTTTATTTTTTTTTCAGTCATATTATTCCCAGTCTCGGCTGCACAGATAGATGCATTTCTCTCATAAGCAGGAGGCCTCTCCTTTCTGCCAGCACTATATTACTATCACATCCTTTTGCTTATTTCCCACTATTTTTGTTTTCAGGTCCGCAACTCACAGAACAGATAAGGAGGGGGACATCACACTTACAGAAAGTCAGGATGCTCCTGTAACCTTCAGAAGCTGTGTAAAAGCAGTTGTTTTATCAGGCTGCAGGATCTCAACTAGCTCTGACACGCCCCTCCTTCCTGTGAGCCATCTTTTGGGTCTCTGTCTGTAGGGGGGGGGGGGGATCTTGCCTGACAACAGCCAGTGGACTGCATATTAGGTGAAAGTGAGACCCCTAGTGGCCATTACTTTACAGATTTTCTTTCAGGTGGATGCAGGCATTTTTTTTTTACATGAAGTGATTTAGGAATGTGGTAATTACACCCTTCTCTAATAAATTAAATAAAATGTAAACTGAAAATGAGCAAAATGCTGTATAAAGTGACTTTTTCTGCATGACTGAACCAGTGTCCAGTTCCATCCTGAATGTTTTACCTTGTATCCTGAGGGTAACCCATATAGTATGTTTATATTGACTTTTACTTGATAGATTTATTATGTTACACGTTTTTGACTATTCTGTGCTTTTGCTTTACTTTTTACTGAGGGTTTATTCTTGTGACTCTCTGAACATGTCCAGCTTTGTGCAGCTTCTGCATACATCTACATTGGACAGGTCTGTGAAAACTCCCTGCACAGCAATGAGGAGCTTCATCTAGTCTTTATTCCTGACTGTCACTCCTGCGCTTCTCTCTCTGAGGTTTCCATTGATGTCGCCTCCTCCTTTGCCTTCTTAAATGTTATATCAGGTTATGTCAGAAGTCTTTTCTGGATGTTTTCTTTCATAATACTACACAGCAGGTGACTCAATGAATCACAGAGACCCCCTCCAAATTGGCGATGTGGCTGCAATAGCTTCGCCTTCATTGTAGTTTTCGTTTGTAAAATCTGAAATGTTCTGCGCTCACTACGGGGGTAGGTGGCAGAAGCTCCTGGGTGATTTTAACAAGATCCGCAAATCTGTATCCAGCAGGTTTCACAGGGCCGGTCACACGGCTCAGAAGAGTAAAAACCTTCCCTGCCAGGGGACTCAGGACACTGGCATCTTCACCATGGCACTCAGAAACACTGGCATCCTCACCATGAGACTCAGTAACACTGGCATCCTCATCATGGCACTCAGTAACCGTCACCCTCACCATAGCACTAAGTAGCAGTGGCATCTTCACCATGGTACTCAGTAACAGGCACCCTCACAATGGCATTTAGTAACACTGACATCCTCATCATGGCACTCAGTAACACTGGTATCCTCATCATGGCACTCAGTAAAATTGGCATCCTCACTGTAGCACTCAATAACGGGCACCCTTACCATGGCATTTAGTAACACTGGCACCCTCACCATGGCATTTAGTAACACTGGCATCCTCATCATGGCATTCAGTAACAATAGCATCCTCACCATGGCACTTAGTTACACTGGCATCTTCACCATGACACTCAGTAACACTGGCATCTTCACCATGACACTCAGTAACACTGGCATCCTCACCATAGCACTAACACTGCCCCCCCCCCCCCCTCATTGCACTCAGTAACACTGGCATCTTCACCATGGCACTCAGTAACACTGGCATCTTCACCATGGCACTCAGTAACTAGTACCCTCACCATGGCACTTAGTACCATTGGCATCCTCACCATGGCACTCAGTAACACTGGCATCTTCACCATGGCACTCAGTAACACTGGCATCCTCACCATGGCACTTAGTAACACTGGCATCCTTACCATGGCACTCAGTAACACTGGCATCCTCTCCATGACACTCAGTAACACTGGCATCCTCTCCATGGCACTTAGTAACACTCACGCGTGAGTTATTTGCACCTATAGTTTGATCATATATATTTTTTTTAATATAAAACGTGATTGTTCCCCTGTATATTTAACATTTTAATTTGTCTCTACCAGGTATTCAACCTACAGCCTTCTACACTGAAGACAAAGGGCCATATTTATCATTACTCTGACAGCTCACTTCACTGTCACATATGGCTAAAGTCAGTTTTAGCCAAATCAGATTTATGATCGGCCCTTTAAGACTGTGATAAATGTGGTTTGACGGGAGCAGTTTATCCGTCAGTAAGCAGCTTTACAAAAGTCGCACGTCTTTACGACAAAGTCGCATGTTCTATTAAAAAGTCTCATAACATAAGCATGGTCCTCACTGGAGTGAAATTGCGTATTTTTTTGTGACTTTTTTGCGACTTTTTAAATAGTCACAATAGTAAATCTGTCTAGAGATTAATTTACATAAGAAAACACGCCCACTTTCAGAAAACTGGCGAGCATAGTGCAGAGCAGAAAAAAGTCGCAAATTTTTGTGCAGTTTTAGCGATTGCGAAAAAATTTGCGACTTTTTCAATCCATTATTCTGACTTGAGCTACTGATAAATCTGGCCCAAAGACTCTAAGCACTGCACCCAAGAGGTCTGTGCTAGCAAGTAAAAGATTTACTATGGCTAAAAAACTCGGCAGTGGGTTTCCCATGTATTATGTATTCAGATGTACAATGTACTGAAGTCTACAGATATATCTCTCACCAGGACATTGTGTGGGAGTTTTTATTTTCTTTACAAGTGCCTTGCAAAAGTATTCACCCCCCTTGACTTTTTCGTGTTTTGGTGCCTTACAACCTGGAATTAACATGGATTGTTTGAGGATTTGCATCATTTAATTTGCAGAACATGCCGATAACTTTGAAGTCAATACTTTGTAGAGCCACCTTTTGCGGCAATCACAGCTCCAAGTTGCTTTGGATAAGTCTCTAGGAGCAGTTGCCACATCTTACCACTGGGATTTTTGCCCATTCCTTCTTGCAAAACTGCTCCAGCTCCTTCAGGTTGGATGGTTTGCACTTGTGAACAGCAATCTTTAAGTCTGACCACAGATTTTCTATTGGATTGAGATCTGGGCTTTGAATAGGCCATTCCAACACATTTACATGTTTCCCCATAAGGCCTCTTTCACACGGGCGTTGCGGGAAAATGTGCGGGTGCGTTGCGGCAACACCCGCGATTTTTCAGCGCGAGTGCAAAACATTGTAATGCGTTTTGCACTCGCGTGAGAAAAATCACCCATGTTTGGTACCCAAACCCGAACTTCTTCACAGAAGTTCGGGCTTGGGTTAGGTGTTGTGTAGATGTTATTATTTTCCCTTATAACATGGTTATAAGGGAAAATAATAGCATTCTGAATACAGAATGCTTAGTAGGTGATCAATTGAGGGTTAAAAAAAAAATTAACTCACCTTCTCCTCTTGTTCGCGTAGTTCCCGGTCTCTTCTTTACTTCTTTAATGATGAGCTGTGGGCTAAAGGACCTTTGGTGACGTCAGATCACATGCTCCAATCACATGGTCCATCACCGTGGTGATGGACCATGTGATTGAAGCATGTGATCTGACGTCACCACAGGTCCTAGCCGGTAGTTCATCATTAAAGAAGTAAAGAATAGACCAGGAGCTACGCGAACAAGAGGAGAAGGTGAGTTAATTTTTATTTATTTTTTTAACCCTCAATTGATCACCTACTAAGCATTCTGTATTCAGAATGCTATTATTTTCCCTTATAACCATGTTATAAGGGAAAATAATACAGTGAATAGACTGTCACCTAGCAACCATGCGTGAAAATCGCACCGCATCCGCACTTGATTGCGGATGCTTGCGATTTACACGCAACCCCATTCACTTCTCTGGGGCCTGCGTTGTGTGAAAAACGCAGAATATAGAGCATGCTGCGATTTTCACGCAACGCACAAGTGATGCGTGAAAATCACCGCTCATGTGAACAGCCCCATAGAAATGAATGGGTCGGTATTCAGTGCGGGTGCAATGCGTTCACCTCACGCATCGCATCTGCGCGGAATACTCGCCCGTGTGAAAGGGGCCTAAACCAGTCAAGTGTTGCTTTAGCAGTGTGTTTAGGGTCATTGTCCTGCTGGAAGGTAAACCTCCGCCCTAGCCTCACAAATCATGTGAAATTGATTCACAAAGTATATTAGAAAATGGAATAACATTTCAGATAGAACTCTGACCCATGACATTCAATAAGAATACTCACATGGGTTATTTGCTGCCACCTTGAGTGTTTTCCAGCAGGATGTGCCTCTCTAGCGCAGCCTGCTGCTCAATGTCAGTACAGTACTGACATTAAAAGGCAATGAACTATAGGGATAGTGCATTGTATTTTAGAAGCAATCAAAAGATTGCCTGTTATAGTCCTTTGTGGGAATATTAAGTGGTTAAAAAAAGTTAAAAAAAAGTTAAAAAAAAGTTTGAAAAAAATGTATTATATGAATGAATTCCAATTAAAAAATACAATTTTATGATGAAAAAAACAGAAAAAATAAAATCTCCCCTACATTTGGCATCGCCGCATCCATAATGACCCGCACTACACAAATATGTAAATGTTACCCTATGGTCAACGCCGTAAAAAAAAAAATTTTAATAAAAAATTACAGAATTGATCATTTATTCTTAGTCGCAAACTAAAAAAACATAATAACAAGCGATCAAAAAGTGTTATTTACCCCAAAATGATACCAATGAAAACTACAAGTCGTCCTGCAAAATCAAGCTCCATAGAAAGAAAAATAAAAAAGTTATGGGTCTTGGGATGTGGCGATGCAAAAAGATTTTCTTCTTTTAAGGCCTCATGCACACAACAGTATTTTTTTGCGGCCCGCAAAAAGCTGTTCCGTTGTTCCGTGATCCGTTTCCGTTTTTGTTTCCTTGTGTCTTCCTTGATTTTTGGAGGATCACCAGACATGAAAAGTGAAAAAAATGCAAATGATAGGAAAAAAACGGACGCGGACGCGCGGATGCGGATGACAATCTTGTGTGCCTCCGTGTTTTTTCACGGACCCATTGACTTGAATGGGTCCGCGAACCGTGAAAAAAATAGGACAGGTCATATTTTTTTGACGGACTGGAAACACGGACCACGGACGCGGATGACAAACGGTGCATTATCCGAATTTTCAACGGACCCATTAAAAGTCAATGGGTTTGCAGAGAATCACGGAAAACGGGACAACGGACACGGAACACAACAACGGTCGTGTGCATGAGGCCTTAAAAAAAGGAGTTTTATTGCACAAAAGTAGTAAAACATAAAAAAATAAACTATACGGATGTATTTGGTATCGCTGTAATCATACTGACCCAGAGAATAAAGATATCATGTTATTTATGCAGAAAAATGAACGCCATGAAATTTATAACGTAAATACGCAGTGGCAGTATTGCTGTTTTTTCCCATCTCCCTCCCAGAAAGAGTTAATAAAAGTTAATCAGAAAGTTGTGTGTACCCCAAAATGGCACCATTAAAACTTCAACTTGTCTTGCAAATCAAGCCCTCATACAGCTACATAGACGGAAAAATAAAAAAGTTATAGCTCTTGGAAAGCGACGTTTAGGAGCAGGAAAACGGAAAGGACGGATTCGGCACATAACTGAGCAGAACGGAACCTAAAGACCCCATAGACTATAATGGGGTCCGTTAGGTTTTTGCTAAGAGGAAGATTTTTGAAGCGGAGACAAATGTCCTGCATGCACTACTTTTGTCTCCGCTACAAAATCTTCTTCTGAGCGAAAACCTAACGGACCCCATTAAGTCCTTAGGTTCCGTTGGTGCTCAGTTATGTGCCTAATCCGTCCTTTCCGTTCTCCTGCTCCTAAACGGAAAGGCTGAACGATGATGTGAACAAAGCCTAAGGGGTTAAATGAAATGTAATAGTGTGAAAGTACAGTGACTCTTTAAGATCCTTTGTCTGAAAGCGTAGTATATTCACACATGGCAGATATGTCGTGAATTTACCGCCATGGAATTAGGCCTCTTTTACACGACCGTGTGTCCCAATACACCGGGCACCAGCCGTGTGCATTCCGCATTACAGATGCGGACCTATTCACTTGATTGGGCTCGAAAATCCAGAGATGCGATGCGGAACCACGGAACGGAAGCACTACGGAGTGCTTCTGTGGGGTTCTGTTCGTTCTTCCGTTCCGCAAAAAGATAGAACTTGTTCTATCTTTTTGCGGAACGGAAGGGTCGCAAAACCCATTCGAGTGAATGGGGTCGCGATCCGCATGCGGCTGGCCCACGGTCGGTGCCCGTGCATTGCGGACCACAGGGGGAAACACGTTCGTGTGAAAGAGGCCTTAGGGAGATTTTCACAGAAGATTTAATTCTTTGCAATGCATCCTCCTGTGACACATGTAGATTCTGCTGCAGATTTGTTCTGGCAAAATATTCTGCTGCAGAAATTCCATCCTCTGTGGCCATAATTTAACAGTGTTTTCCGCCTCCGCATATGTCATCAATCAGGGGTCGACACTCAGCTCTTCCACCAATCAGCTGTTGCAGGCACAAGAAACATAAGAGTACATGGAGCAAGAAGAAGAAGGCTCCATCCACAGTGCAGGGTACTGCAGCCCAGCCCCCAATTATGTGAAGGTGGAGGGGTCCCCTGTGGGTCAAGCAGCCTGGAGCAGTGACGCAGAAAGACAGCCTCCAAGGGGGCGTGGCCTGGACAGCGAGCGTAATGGCCGCATAGTTCATGAGCTCCCGCCAGGCATCCTGCTACAGCGACCAGAACAGAGTTGGCCCACGAAATAGACGGCTCATTGCAGTCCATACAGACACCCCTTACCGCAGAAATGCCTAAACGAGGGAAAAAGGAAGCCCCTAAGCTACTCACTGAGTTTTTCCCGGCGGAAAACAATGGCGCCTGCGATCCCGCCGCCGCTGAGAGCCACATCGCAGAGTCAGAAGGGAAGCAGCAGCACGTGGAGATGGAGGTCATACAAACCAACCCTGAAGTTTGCAGAGCAGCTTCTTCTCCTGCACAACCGGAACACAGCTCGGGGGATCTCAGATCAGGTTCCTCTCCACATTCTCCCTCTGAAAAATCTCCCATGGTGGGGCATAAAAGGTGCAGCGCACATGATGTGGAAACGCCATTATCACAATCAGAGCTGCAGAAGCAAAGGAGAGCGACATTGCGGGCTCAATCTACTCTTGTATCGACCACTGCAAGTCCAGTCAAGCAAAAAGCAAGGTGGGAAACTACTTTATCTTTTTCTACTACGTCAGAGTCCACAGATGGCTCCCCTAGAGAAACACAACCACAGATGGCTCCCCTAGAGAAACACAAGATGATGAACTGACCTCTATTAACACTACTAATCGTGCCACCGCAGAAGCCTTTATGATAAACGCCATGAAAGCGCTGAGGCAGTCTATTCAAAAAGACATCACAAACGCGCTCTCAAGTATCTCAGCCACAGTAGACAACTTGGGAGAGAAGATTGACCATATTGAAACAAAAATGGGGGAATTTTCCTCTGCACATAACGAGCTTGCAGATGCTCATAACAACATAACAGAAGAAATGGAGACTTTGAAATCCAAAATGGCGGATTTAGAAGACCACAACCGCCGTAATAATATAAAATTCCGCGGCATTCCAGAATCCGTGACACCAACCAACTTGACCAAATTACTCCAGAAGTTGATCATTACAGTTCTACCACATGTCACAGATAAAGATGTAAAAATTGATAGAGCACACAGGCTTCCAAAGCTACCATATAAAGGAGCAACTTATGCAGGTGGTGAGAAAGAAAGGCAAGCCTCTGGAACCATTCCAAGAAGTTCAACTCTTTGCAGACCTCTCTCAACATACTTTTTCCCCTCACCAAAATTCTTCGCCACCATGAGATTTCATACAAATGGGGCTTTCCAACAAAGTTAATTATCACCAAAAATGGAGAACAACATCTTGTCACCTCCTTGGAAAAAGGACTTCATCTACTACAAAAGTGGGGACTCCATCATCCGGATGCAGACCCTTCTAAATTCCCCGGCCAGCTGTCCATAATTCCTATGGAGTGGAGATCCACATCAAGGGACACATGAGGCCTCAATATGTTTTATTAGAATGCAGGACACTGATTTATGTTTCTTCAAACCCTCCCCAGGGTTCGTGCAGTCTCATCAACTGCTCATTTTGTGTTATTCTGGTTAGTTATATACGTTATGTTCTTGGTTATGGAGTTAAATAGGCCTTGGTTGTACTGGTTGACATTCAGCATGGCTTTTCATAGGTTAGGAATTATGAAAAAATTATCTACTTGTGCTTTTATAGGATAATAACGGAATAGAGTACACCTATTGAAGAGCAATTTTTGTAACAGACATGTCTATTAGATATGTGTCATTAAATGCTAAAGGGCTGAATAGTCTTTAGTGTGGAGGGAGGCTAGAGGCTTGGAGGCGGATGAAATCTGCATCCAGGAAACTCATTTTAAGAAAAATAGCTCCCCCAAATTTGCTAATAAAATTTTCACATGTATAGTGTGCTAATGCTCCAAAAAGAAAGCTGGAGTCTATATAGCAATAAGAGTCACAATAACTTTTCAGGAACAAGAGGTGATAGTGGACAGCAGGGGGAGATATATTGCGCTGATATGTACTATCAACAATACGCCGTTTACCTTAGTAAATATCTATGTGCCTAACTTGCGTATCTAAAAAAGTGCTCCTAAGATAAAAGGAAAACTGATAACGTGTGGGGATTTTAATATAGTGGCAAACCCACTCCTAGATTCTACGTCTAGGCGCAGTAGACCTCCCCGTAGTCTCGGTCCTTGGTTCCAAAAAATTATTTGTATGATGGATGGAGGGGTACTCACGATAATGAAAAGGATTTCACGTTTTATTTACATAGACACCATATTTATACGAGAATAGATATGTTTATTCTTTGGAAATGGGTGTTACCAGATATAGTGTCGTCTACAATACACAATATCACATGGTCACATCACGTCCCTATATCTTTAGTGGTCAGTACACCTGTCATCCAGCGAATTCCTTTATATGGAGACTGAACCCCGTCATACTTTCAATTGACAATATCAAGAATAAATTATCAGCTGATCTGAAGGAATTTTTTTTCATCAACTCTCCCTCCACCTCTAATCCTTTCACACTATGGAACACCCACAAGGCCTACATGAGAGGGCTTCTAATTCAGCAAACCACTCGATTTAAAAAGACCAGATCTAAGGAGCTGGAACGTTTACTAGAGGCTATTGCCTCATGAGAAGCAACCCATACAACACATCCTTCTCAACATAACTTTACTCTTCTCCTAGAAGCTCACATAACCCTTATAAAACATCTAACACAATCCTTCGACAAACAAACTAGATCCCTAAAACAATCTTACTATGCTTCATATAATAAAGCGAGTAAACTGATGGCCCAGAGAGTATCAGAACTCCGTACTAAGGCGAGAATTATAGCCTTACGGAGAGGGGAGTCACTAAACATACCTAACCAATTCTGTAAATACTACCATAATCTATATAACCTCCAAGAAGACCAAGCAACTCCCCAACCCACTTCGGATTCAATAAACTCCTTCATAAATTCAATCCACCTACCTACTCTAACACCAAATCAACTTTCAGGACTAAATGCAGAATTTAATAAACAAGAAATAGCGAAGGCTATCAAAAACCTAAAGCCAAATAAAGCGCCAGGCCCAGATGGGTTTTCTGGGAAATATTTAAAACACTTCCAAGAATTATTACTACCCTCCCTATGTGATGTATTCAATGCGGCAAGGAAGGAAGGAAGCTTTCCCAGGGATATGTTAAAAGCAAATATCATTACCCCTCCAAAACCAGGGAAAGAGCCAATTACCCCTGCTAACTTTCATCCAATATCAGTTCTAAATGTAGATATAAAACTCTACGCTAAAATAATCGCTACTAAGCTTTTGCCCATCTTACCTTCCTTAATAAAAGGAGACCAGGTAGGGTTTACTAAGGGTAGACAGGCACCAGACGGTACTAGACGTCTCATAAACCTTATCCACCATGCCTCAAAAAATAAAATTCCGTCACTACTACTTTCCCTAGATGCTGAAAAAGCATTCGATAGGGTACACTGGGGATATGTCTTTTCTGCATTGGAAAAGATGGGATTCACAGGGGCCATTCTAACAGCGATTAAAGCGCTGTATTCAGGACCTTCGGCGCAAGTGATGGTTAATGGGATTCTATCAAAACTGTTTCAAATCACCAACGGCACACGGCAGGGCTGCCCACTATCCCCGCAAATATGTTCCATCATTATGGAACCTTTAGCTGAAAAGATAAGGCCAGAACCCTCCATAGTAGGAATTAACATAGACTCTACTCAGCACAAAATCAATCTCTTTGCAGATGATGTTATTCTCATTCTTGAAAAGCCGCTTTCCTCAATACTGGCAGCGAAAAGTGTATTTGATCAATTTAGTTCAGTATCTTTCTATAAGATAAATGTGTCAAAATCACAAATGTTGAGCCTGAACATCCCGGCTACAGCCAAGAGTGAAATTGCATTTAAAACCCAATTCTCCTGGTCTGAACACTATATTACATATCTAGGGATTCAACTTACAAATACCCCTAAACAGTTAGTACAAGCTAACTTTCCTCTGCTCCTTTCATCCTTACAAAAAGAAATGGACAAAGTAGCTAAATATGAACTGAGTTGGATGGGCAGAATAATCATCTATAAGATGCTATTCCTACCTCGCATTTTGTACGTTTTACACACTCTCCCAATTCCAATTCCATCGGAAACATTCCAATCACTTAGATCCCAAATGACCTCCTTTATTTGGACACAGATGAGACCTCGTATATCCGTTAGTGTTTTGACAAAGCATATGTCGATGGGAGGTATGGAAGTGCCAGACCTAAGCCAATATCACAATGCTTTCCTTATTGCCCAAAATTATTATTGGTCACATCCAAACACAGACAAACTATGGGCAAATATGGAGGCCTCGATGTCATCCATTAAAAAATTGGATTTGGTTCATTATATCCAGGTTAACATGTCAACTCTACTGATAGAGGCCCCTCCAACAGTCCGAGCAACGTTAAAAGCTTGGAATGAAGGTTTGGCAGCTAAGGTTGGCCCTTCCTTTACGTCCACTGTCCAAATTCCTCTACAAGCATTAGAAAACCACACACAGGGCTTGGACCTAAGGGAATGGACAAAACGAGGAGTACTTAAGGTCTCTCAAATCTCAAATGATCCATCAAAACCTTTAATCAACTACAAGAGCAGTTCCAACTCCCTGATAAGGAGATTATTTAGGTAAGATCAAATCTTGTCCTACCTGGACAAGGCAAAGATTCATAATTTGACAGTTCTGGAACCATTGTCCAAGATTATACATTAATCTCCCATCCCTCAACAAAGAGGAATTAGACCATATTATTCCCTTCTTACACAGAACATGACCTTTTATAAAAGTCCCCAAATGTTAAAATGGGAGAAGGACCTTGCAAATACATTTTCCCAAAATGAATGGGCATCCGCACTTGAATGGGCTCATAAAGCAACAAACTGCGCCTCGCATTGGGAGCACTGCAGTACTACAAATTAATGCTGCGCTGTTATTACACGCCTCTGAGACTAGCTAAGATATATCCCACTTCTTCCCTCAAAGTGCTGGAGAGGATGTGGCGGGATGGGCTCCCTTCTACACGTGTTTTGGTCTTGCCCCAATTTAAGTCCCTTTTGGGAATCTGTCAAGACCCTAATTCAAACATTTTACACTAAGTTTGACAAGATCACCCCAGCTTTGGCACTGCTACTATTGGGTATAGACTCAATCCCACTCAGTTTAGAGTGATAATATGTCATATCTTTCACTCAGGCAGACTTGCAATAGCAAGAAATTGGAAAGGAACAGTTATACCCACTAGGGTCGAAATTCAACACATGGTCTCTGAAAATTACCTCCATGAAGGCATTTTGGCTCAGCAAAGGGGTAAAATACAGACCTTCACGCACTTATGGTCTCACTGGGGCTCTATAATCCCAAAATTACAGAGCTGATACGACATGATGTTACTTATCCTAAGAATGTCCACTTTTTAAAGATAACCTAGTTGTCTACTAGGGTGTTCAATCAATAAGAGCAATTTCTTTGGAAAATGGGTGTACCAACTGTACAAAACCTTTGTCAGTATCCGCTTTTTATATTCTTTAAGCACAAGTGATTACACGGTTATTTTTTGTTCTTTGTATTTTGTGTTTTTCTATCTTTTACTTTAAGTTTGATATACAGTAGCTAAGTGAGCTCATCGTAAGTTTCATAATCGTGTGCCATGCAACGAAAGAAGCACAGAACCATGGACTAAAACGCTTTTCTTTATTGGACTCTTATAACATATAAGATAACAGCGACCGGTCATTAAAGTCTTATACATTAAGATTGTCTATCATAACTGTAATCTATTGTTACGTTTCCATGTACCCATGGTGTTTGTCACATTACACACCAAATATTGTTTTCTATTTTGAAAAACCCAATAAAAATCTATTAAAGAAAAAAAAGACGGCCTCCAAGACAGCGAGAGAGTTGTGGCCCAGAAAAGCTGAGTAGCCATGGGCTTCAAAGACATTGCTTGGGTCACCACCAGAGACAGGGTGACAGGATAGGAGCCACTGGAACTGAGGGGACCTGAGAGATGCCAGAACAGTAAAATGGAGTGACCTGAGCATATCGAAAGAAGCAGTCTCCCTGCAGATCACTGGAGGCCCTTGAGGTGGAAGCGATTGTATCCAGCAGGGGCGTAGATATAGGGGGGCAGAGGTAGCAGTCGCTATCGGGCCCGGGAACCTGAGCGGACCCAAAGATCCCTGTGTCACATAAGAAGACACTGGTATAGAAAGTGCATGACGGTCAAGTTACACCTCTGGCTGGAGGGAAGGGGTTAGGTCAAGAATTTGGCATGGGGGGTTTTGCCGTTTCAATTTCTGCCTCAGGCAGTACGAAGGCTATGTGCTTTCCTGCCCCTGGCCACAAAGCACTGAGGGATGGGGGGTCCAAGCTGAACTCTTGTACCAGGGCCCCTGAGCCTTTAGCTACACCCCTGGTATCCAGTATGCGTAAAGGATTTACATTGTTCTCCCATGAAAAATATTAGACATTTTTAAACCAGCTCCTGGATCTGAATACTTTAGCAAATTCATGTAATTAAAAACTTTGTATAGTTAATGAGCTATTCAATAAATTGTATCTGTATAGCGCCACCTGCTGTTTGTTCTTTTTCTTATTTTTCTGTCCACCTCACTGAGATGGTCGCACATACTCAGTTCCATCCTTCAACTGCCACCAGTTGTATCTACTGTTATAAAGCTGTGACAGTTACAGGGAAAGCGCTGCAGCAAAAAGGACACTCCCCCTGAGCTGAGCTGTGATAGGGAGAGAGCTGCAGCAGAAAGGACACTTCCCCTGGGCTGTGATAGGGAGACAGCTTCAGCAGAAAGGACACTTCCCCTAGGCTGTGATAGGGAGACAGCTGCAGCAGAAAGGATATGACCCCTGAGAAAGGACACACACCCCTGCCAGCCTGAAGAGAATGTAGCGGAGCTATTGGAGCAAAAAATGGGGAGATCTCTGGATCCATGTGAGGTACAGGGCTGGTTTGATGTGTGACCTTGTTTTTTTTACACTACTCATGGAATAACCACTTTAAGTCTTGTGACTTATATGCCCCGTGGCCTAATTGTTTTATTACAAAAAAGCACCCTAGGCAAATCTGAAACGTTGCATTGTGTAGTGCCGGGTTTGGAGTAGCTCAATGCAACGCTGGGTCCCCTGGACACCACTGAGGTGTTACCCTGTGTTTCTGCTCTCCAGAAGGGATGGTAAGGCATGGTGCACCCCAATGGGAAATAAGTCCAGAGAGTCAGGGTCTGACATAAACCAGTGTGCTTCTTTACTGGAGGAACTCAAGAGCAAAACAATAGGGGCAGTGCACTGAGCTGGCTTCTCTAGTCTCTTCTCTGGAAACAGAAGGTTCTGTGCTGAGGAAAGACCTGAGCTAGCTGTCCCTCTCTTTCTCTCAGAATACATACCCTGGCCAAAGAGCTGGTGACCCAGGGTCTGCGGCTCAGTCGTCATCCATTGTATCCCTTTCTCTGTGTCTTATTCTGGTCACTTGTATGTAAGCCGTGTACCGGGGTGGGCTCCCCAGGATACAGCGAAGTCACGAACGAGGAAAGCAACTTTGACACCAGCTTTTGCAAAGACGGAATTTTACTAACACGTGTTAATAAACAGAACCACAAATGCTGAGAACATAAAATAAGTTTATATACACCCAGCCCAAAGGCTGAGACCCCTGTGTTGCACAGCACAGCGCCCCCTGATGGATGCCAGCGGAAATTTCGTGGTAATTTACCTACTGGCTAGCACAACTAAAACTGCCTCACCGTACCTATTATTACCCTGAAACAAACACGAACAATTGGTTGGGTGCTTAGTACGGGCTGGCCTACGGTGCAACACAACAGTTCACAATCTTTCCGTGCTCTATATTGTTCCCCCTCCCATAACTAGTCTGGTAACTCGTGCCTGATTATTTCTCATGAGCAAAACGCTGAACTGGATAGAGTTCACGGGGGTGTTTATCAGCTCTCAAATGTGCAATGACCCTTTTAGTAATGGAGTCCTTGTAGTACAGTAGCAACACTTTAGGCCCGACACAAAGCAGAGACCCTAACTATCTAACTACAGGCCTGGTCTAAGTCTCTAGGCGCCAACACTGCAGTGTGATGCGTGCACGATCTTACCAACCTAGGTCTGCTCTTTATCCACTGATGTCTCTGAACCTAACAACCAGTCTCTTCAGCAAACTTGAGGTCCCACAGGATATGCAGCTTGTTCCTTAGCTCTTGTCAGCCTTCCTGGAAACTATCTTTCTTTCCCCGGACAGAATCTGGGTCTTGGACAATGATCAGCTTCACTCAGCTGCAGCTGTGGTCAAAGAGGAGGTCCTCTAACTCCTGGATCCATTAGCTTCTCTGCTCACACACAGTTCCTTAGTTCTCAGCTAGCTTCTAAGATGGCTGCAGCTTCTTCTAGCAAGTTCTTAAAACCACACCTCTCATGAATAGGGAAATATATATTCAGTCAGTCAGCTGTGCCTGGGAAACAGCAGCATCTTGTGGCCAAACAGCAGAACGCGAGTCCAGAACATTTAATTTAATCCACACACAGTGTTCAAACAATGGGAGCTGTTTCTCAATCTCACAGTACATTATGGGAGAGTCTTTGCTTCTGAACACTGTTCCTTATTTGCAGACCTCTAGGGGCTCTGACTGCTCCACTTTTATACAGTTTCCAACTGATCTAGAACCTTCTGGTGAGAGCGATTAACCTGGAGAATCACAGCCTAACAGAAACAATGTTGTATTTTACGGCTGCCATGGACTTGTATTGTGCCTCAATAGAAGTCAATGGGAATGACTAAGCAGTTTTTAGAGCTAAACCAGATGCTCAAAAGTTCACTGTGTCTGTTTTTCCCTCTTTATAGTCCCTTTTGACAGCAATGGGAAATTATTAGCTTCTCAGTGTACAGACTGGAGAATGTCCCAAAGTCTCGCAGCATTAACTGGCTCCGTATTAACTCTTTCCACAGTGCAAGTGAATAAGATACATTACAATAATATAAAAGTATAAGTGTAAACAATGGCAAATTAACCCTTCAAAGTACAATAAAATATTGAGTTTATGGCTTTGCATAGCAGCAATAGGGCAAATGTCCACAAACGTCCAGACTCTAAATCACCCTTGCTCCAGGCCCAGAGCATTACACGTTGTGCTTAGTGCTGGGCCTGAGGGGGCATCCAACGACACAGTGATGCAAAGAACGCCACATAAAAAATCTTTTTGCCATGTGCCGCCCCCACAAACCCTGTACTAAGCAGAGCACTGTGTATCAGTTCTTTCTGGAGGGCTCCTTTAATGGTAATGCTCCCAGGTTCTACAAAGTGACATCTATTTTGGTAGCAATAGTTTGTACCCTTAGTCACATCCGTCCCTTCCTTATACATTTTTTGCAATGTTTCTAAATTTACGCTGTGCGCTGATCACATCTACATTGAATTTCTTTGCTCTTCTTGACTTTAATAGTATGGGGTTATGAGTCTGTTTATACTAGACATCGATCCGGAGAGTCTAAATGAGCCAAATCTACAGAAAATCCGATTTATACAGATTTATTGATCGCACCCAGGAAGCAGCTTGCCCTTGTTTCATCGAGCGGACAGACCCAATAAAGGAGCCAGGCCAAACGTGTAAATGAAGGACGTCACATCTTATGTACTTTCCAAAGTATGAAATGTGTATGTCATATAAACAGTGTGTACATTCATGTCCCTTATCACGATCCATAGAAATCATGCAATTACGGTAAGTTTTTCTTTCCTTTTTTGCCTCACATAGTGTAGTGTCTAACTAGGATATGGTTAATATTTTATACTAGTTTTATGTGTCTTTATATATTTCTAGATTCATAAGAGTATGTCTGAAGTTTATCAGCCAAGGCTCTATTCTTTGTACTGTTTGCATGTCCTCTCTACGGGCTGAGAGGAAAGACTGAGCAGGCAAATAGGCCACAGCCTGTATTGAGGGACAGAGCCACCCCAGCGGCTGGGTCAGCAGGTAAGAGGAGAAAAGCGGGAGCCAGGGTAACGGGACAGGTGAGTAGAGCAGCGGCAAAAATCCAAAAATTGGCGTGGTCTCGAGGTGGTTAAAGGGAATCTGTCAGCAATTTTATGCTGTCCTAACCTCTAAGTCCTAACAGCTCCATCACATGCCAATGAGTCCTCATATTCACTAGCTCACAGCTCTCACTGTTATCTGTTGCTGATGCAGAAATTTGTATGGCACGGGGATGGTTTGGGCACAGGAGCTGCACCCGCACCGTTCTCAGCTTTATATTACACTCTCCAGTCCGGATTGGAGATAACTCTGATCTCAGTTCAATCGCTCTTTGTCAAAAGGAGAAGAGTCCTTTGTCACCCCATCAGCACCCACCCAATGCAATTGAGGGGTGCCAATGGGTTTTCATGGCAGCTGCAGGCCTGATAATATCTCCCAGGTCTGCCTTCCATCTATGTGTCAGAGGTAATAGAAGTATTGTGGTGTGTTTCTGAAGCAGAGCTAAAGAAAATGTAAAAAAAAAAAAAAAAAATGAACAAAATGCTCACAAATATGAAAAAAATGCAAGGAATAAAAATTTCCCCTTACAAATTAATAAAAAAAACAGCACAAAAAGCATTAACAATTGGTGTCACCATAACAATCATTATATATATATATATATATATATATATATATATATAAAGTATATTATATTATTATATCCCTGGCGCATGCACAGATGAGGTGGAGCATTCAGGATTCTGCACATGCTCCGGGGAGAGGAATAGTTCTGGCCCTGTCCACCGTGGAATTGACTTCCCGCCCAATGCCAAGGCCGTAAACCTGGTAAAGGACGTATTATCAGCGGAATCTGGGTCCTCAGAAGAGGAGCGTCACATGACCGAGTTCCCAGGAACTTCAGAACGGTAAGTATATTCTAACTTTTTCCTACAGGTTTGTATATGTAATTAAAGGGCATCTGTCAGCAGTTTTGTCCCTATGACACTGGCTGACCTGTTACATGTGCACTTGGCGGCTGAAGGCATCTGTGTTGGTCCCATGTTCATATGTGCCCGCATTGCTGAGAAAAATAATACTTTAATATATGCAAATGAGCCTCTAGGAGCAATGGGGGCGTTGCCAATACACCTAGAGGCTCTGCTCTCTCTGCTACTACCGCGCCCTCTGCACTTTGATTTCAGGAGAAATCAGGGCCAGGTGTGATCACGTTATCACTCAAAATGGGAGCGGCAGTTGCAGAGAGAGCAGATCCTCTAGGTGTAACTGCCACGCCCCCATTGCTCCTAGAGGCTCATTTGCATATTTTTAAACATCATTTTTTTCAGCAATGCGGACACATATGAACATGGGACCAACACAGATGTCTTCAGCCGCCAAGCACACATATAACAGGTCAGCCAGTGTCATAGGGACAAAACTTATGACAGATGCCCTTTAAGGGGCGGGAATATGGACCTGCTGGGTTCCGGAAAGCCTCTTTTTAATGTGCAGCAAAAATAATGCATATTTGGAATCAACATAACTGTACTGACCTGCTGAATAAAGTTGAAGGGGTCTTCTCACTTCAGCAAATGGCATGTATCATGTAGAGAACGTTAATACAAGGCACTTGCTGTAATCCAGCAGCGGTGGACGTGCTTGTACACTATAGGAAAAACCGCCAGCCTCTCTGGTGGCCAGGACCGTGGGACGCATGCGCAGCAGCTCCCATCCCGGTCACCTTGTATCTTAGCTGCAGCGGTGGCCATACCCCATGGATATGAGAAGTGTATAATGTGATGGAAAAATGAATCCAGGCAGCAAAGGA
The DNA here is from genome assembly GCF_905171765.1 of Bufo bufo. Lineage (NCBI taxonomy): Eukaryota > Metazoa > Chordata > Amphibia > Anura > Bufonidae > Bufo > Bufo bufo. The sequence continues at coordinate 38,287,833 of NC_053391.1, forward strand.
AGCAATATGGATAATAACAATATATTAGTAAGTGGCTTGTATTAACTTTCTCTACACGATAAATGCCAAGGGGCGCACCTAGCCTTTCTGCTGCCTGAGGCGAAAACTGAAACGGCGCCCCCTCCCCCATTGCCAATTTCTTAACCTAACCGCTTCGCCACAATGAAAGCTTTCATTGCCCATGGCCCTTCCGCTGCCCCTGTCTTGCCCCTACCTGGTGCTGCCTGAGGGGATCGCTTCACCTGGCCTCATTGGTGGTGCCCCCCTGTAAATGTCACTTGCTGAAGTAAGACAATCCCTTTAGGCCTCATGCACACGACCGTTGTGTGCATCCGTGTCCGTTGTTCCGTTTTCCATGATTTTCTGCGGACCCATTGACTTTCAATGGGTCCGTTGAAAACTCGGAAAATGCACCGTTGTACATCCGCGTCCGTGATCCGTGTTTCCTGTCCGTCCAAAAAATATGACCTGTCCTATTTTTTTGACGGACAACGGTTCACGGACCCATTCAAGTCAATGGGTCCGTAAAAAAACACGGATGCACACAAGATTGTCATCCGCGTCCGTCATCCGTGTCCGTAGGCTACTTTCACACAGACGGATCCGCTGATCAGTCTGCATAAAAGCTTTTTAGATCTGAGTTTTCACTTCGTGAAAACTCAAATCCGACAGTATATTCTAACACAGAGGCGTTCCCATGGTGATCGGGACGCTTCAAGTTAAAATATACCATCGGATTGGAGAAAACTCTGATCCGATGGTATAATAGGGACTCCTGACTTTACATTGAAAGTCAATGGGGGACGGATCCGTTTGCAATTGCACCATATTGTGTCAACGTCAAACGGATCCGTCCCCATTGACTTACATTGTAAGTCAGGACGGATCCGTTTGGCTCCGCACGGCAAGGCGGACACCAAAATGACTTTTACCTTCATGTCCGTGGATCCTCCAAAAATCAAGGAAGACCCACGGAAGAAAAAATGGTCACGGATCACGGAACAACGGTCGTGTGCATGAGGCCTAAACTTGTCATTTCTGATGGAAAACAAAACCCAAAGAACGATTGCAGATTTGATGCTGTTTTCTATTCTTTCCACCAAAAAGTTCAACGTTTTTCAGATCATCTTGTTTGCCCTAAAATGGTCTTATTCTAAAATACAACTCATCCCTCCGAGAACGAGCCCTGATACGGCTACGTGGGTGGAAAACTTAGGGCTATGGGAACCCAGTGATGAAAAAATGAGAGTCCTCGCTGCGCTCTTATAGAATTATATAATGCAGCTTCCCAGTTTGTGTCCAAATCAACATTTCGAGGTTGAGCCACGCTGCTGCCATCTGTCAGATGTATACTAAGGGCTGCCAGATATATTCCCAACAATAGACCTCATCTGCGGAGATACACAGCGGTCCTCAGGTTGTTCCCATGGCTACAAATGTCACTAAGGATTACCAGATATTCTCAATACATCTGCTAAGTGATAGCAGCCGACAAACCGGTCTAGGTCAAAAGTCCTACTTACAGTAGCACATGTCAAGTTAGGCTACATGCACACGACCGTTCTGTGTTTTGCGGTCCGCAAAACACGGATGGCGTCCGTGCGCGTTACGTAATTTGCGGAACAGCACGGACAGCCATTGATATAACTGCCTATTCTTGTCCGCAAAACGGACAAGAATAGGTCTAGGACAGGTTATATTTTTTTTACGGACCACTTAACGGAGCAACGGAGTGCTGTCCGCATCTTTTGCGGCCCCATTGAAGTGAATGGGTCTGCATCCGAGCCGCAAAAACTGCAGCTTGGAGGCGGACCAAAACAACTGTCGTGTGCATGAGGCCTCATTCTAGTAAATTGTGCTGCTGATCTTGAGAATGAGAAGGCAAGGGTGTATGACGTTTTTTTATGTGTACATGGGCACCTTCAATGGCTCAAATAATTATAAATAAACTGAACCAATACCATATCGGAGTGATTTTGTGTCAGTCACTTACTGGAGTTCTCTAAGCTGGCTAGTCTGGGGTATGAGGTTTAAAGGACACCTCTTAGCAGGGTAAACCAAGCATATTGCCTTGTAAGGTTGGTCCTACTGATTAAAATGATACCTGTCTTGTAAAAATCTGTTGTAGTTTTCCTGAGAAAAAAAGACTTTTATTCTTTATACAAATGAGGGCTTCAGTGCAGCGATGGGCGGGGCCAGTCTTCCAGCACAGCCCACGCCCTTTGGTACACAGAAGCCCTCACTTGTATAGGGCATGAAAGTCCTTTTATCTCGGGAACGCCACAACCGATTTTCAAAAGACAGGTATTATTTTAATCAGCAGGATCAATCCTACCAGGCAGTATGTATTGTTTAATAGGGTTTATCCTAGTGACTATTGCTCTTTAAAACATCCCTTGATTTTCACCCTTAACACCTGAAACGAGGTATGGATTATGCTGCTGCAAAATCCCCAAGTCGCAGTCACCAAAATAGAGCTGATGGTGCAGTTCTGTCATAAAAGAAAGAAATAGGAGAGCATAGGGCAGGACCACAGATATGGGGTGGCATATAATGGCAATAAGCCGGTCAATTTTGACCGTTGTGCTCAGGGCACAACAGCCTGTAGTGCAGAGGATGGAGGTAGTGTCTGCTGCTGCTGCTCGCTGTGCCTCAGGTATGCAGGAATTTTACTGAGTGCAGAATGGAAGAAAAAATGGGAGCTGTGGTGGTGCTGCAGAGTTATTCCAGCAGACTTTATTGGCGGTACGATCTGCAAACTTTATTGGCGGTCCTTTGCATTGCCACCACAGCTCATGTTTTTCTTTTATTCTGCACTAGCATAATCAGGAACTGGACAAGATGGGGGCAGAGCCAGGAATGGGGCCAAGGGTTAGAGCCAGAAGTAGAATTATAGGTACCAGGCAAACAATCCAAAATTCAAGGCAGGTCAAGACATTGCCAAGGTCAGGAACAAAGTCGGGGTCGATAGCAAAGATCGGCAACAAGCACAGTGGAACAGGAGCCAGACGAAATGTTGCAGCTAAAATCCCCTTGAAATCGTCTGCCAGGTTCTGTCATTATCTTTTGGGCACTGGTTTACTTGGCTACCTGACATCTAGCAGGGACATGGCAGAAGATAGAAGGCATTGCTGGAGCGGTGCAAGTATCTAGTTGCCATGGTGTACAGTGGCACCCAAAGGAAATGGGAGCAGAGAACTGGTCAGAAAACAAAACAAAACACAGTTGTAGGCACTTAAGGAGATCCACCACAAACCTTCATCCATCATCTATGATTGACAGCTACCAGTATTGCGGTGGTACTATTTGGACACTGTATGGTAGTATTATTTGGATACTGAACTGTTATAGCTGCACTCACAGCTACTATTCGTCATATATTATAAATTAATAATGTTCAAATGTCTTCAGTGGTTTTCTTGAGCTCTTCTCCCTTTTTCCTTATCAACGAGAAGACCCGCCAATGGACTTACATAGACCTTTTTGTCCAGGTTCTGTTCTCAATTCCATCAAGGCTTCCTTGTGTAAAAGGAGCTACAATGCAGTGCTGAATCTATAGTGCAACAGTTCCTGGTTGCACCCGACGAACATCTATGAGGTACAATGGAGTCTGTGAAGGTTTCCACCCTGGTTCCCCTCTTTTTGAGCCGCATGCAATGCTGTCATTGACATCAGAAAACTGTTGATGGAGGCTTCAAACGCATTTGTGAACTGAGCCTAAGGCTCTGTGTAGTACCCCAGACCTGGGGATACTACTATGGTATCTGTAATTGTTGGCTGTTTTATATGCAATGTAAATGTAATACACTTTGTACACCAGTGGATAGGGTACGGTTGGCAATGTTTGGCAACAGGAACGGAACTTACAATTCCATTGCTCCCTTCTTGGGTGGAGTGGGCTGGTCCAATTTCCTGCCAAGGGTGCAGCAGAACTAGTTAGAGTCAGTGAATGTAGTGAGCGTGGAATGAAGTAGCATACGGCCCATTTCCCTCTCCTCCAGGCCGGATGGATCACAGAGGCGGCTGATTTAGGAGGACATAATTTCCACAGGGAGACTGCAGGGTCCTAAGCTACAGAGGAATTGCAAGCTACTGCATATTAGAGAGTGGTCAAGAGACCGAGCTATCAAGACTTCACTGCAAAGTGGTGGGAAACATGTTAAGACACCACCACCACAGTTCAGGACAGGCATAGCTAGAACCGTGCATCATACAGTGGACATCTACAGCCACAGGTGCCAGAGTAGAGCCATATGGAAAGGAATACAGAGAGAGAGAGACAGTGTACGCTAGCAAGTTTGTGAGTGTCATCTTTGGCACATTGCCAGCCACCATACCCTATCATCTAGGAGGAAGGAATTGCACTTTCTACGAATTGCTGCTGGATGTGCTGCTGTTTTTGCACTCAGTAAAGGAAGACGTTATTTGTTCAACTATCTCTGCCTGGTTCCTTTCATCATCACCTTTTTCACTGCAACAGACTCCAGGGAGCGATGGCCTGAGTTAGGACACCGTGACACAATAACACTACATCCGGACCACTACCACTCCCATCCTCTGCACTGGCTACTCAGGGGCTCGCTGCATCTGTTAACTGTGATCGTAATGGGATTACATTTTATTCATTTTAGGCTAAAAAAAAATCATTTTTTTCAATTTGTCTTTATTAAAATTTTCATCAGTTTTTCTTGATATACAGTCAGGTCCATAAATATTGGGACAACGACACAAATCTAACATTTTTGGCTCTATACACCACCACAATGGATTTGAAATGAAACAAACAAGATGTGCTTTAACTGCAGATTGTCAGCTTTAATTTGAGGGTATTTACATCCAAATCAGGTGAACGGTGTAGGAATTACAACAGTTTGCATATGTGCCTCCCACTTGTTAAGGGACCAAAAGTAATGGGACAATTGGCTTCTTAGCTGTTCCATGGCCAGGTGTGTGTTATTCCCTCATTATCCCAATTAAAATGAGCAGATAAAAGATCCAGAGTTCATTTCAAGTGTGCTATTTGCATTTGGAATCTGTTGCTGTCAACTCTCAAGATGAGATCCAAAGAACTGTCACTATCAGTGAAGCAAGCCATCATTAGGCTGAAAAAACAAAACAAACCCATCAGAGAGATAGCAAAAACATTAGGCGTGGCCAAAACAACAGTTTGGAACATTCTTAAAAAGAAGGAACGCACCGGTGAGCTCGGCAACACCAAAAGACCCGAAAAACCACGGAAAACAACTGTGGTGGATGACCGAAGAATTCTTTCCCTGGTGAAGAAAACACCCTTCACAACAGTTGGTCAGATCAAGAACACTCTCCAGGAGGTAGGTCTATGTGTGTCAAAGTCAACAATCAAGAGAAGACTTCACCAGAGTGAATACAGAGGGTTCACCACAAGATGGAAACCATTGGTGAGCCTCAAAAACAGGAAGGCCAGATTAGAGTTTGCCAAAAAAAACACCTAAAAAAGCCTTCACAGTTCTGGAACAACATCCTATGGACAGATGAGACCAAGATCAACTTGTACCAGAGTGATGGGAAGAGAAGAGTATGGAGAAGGAAGGGAACTGCTCATGATCCTAAGCATACCACCTCATCAGTGAAGCATGGTGGTGGTAGCGTCATGGCGTGGGCATGTATGGCTGCCAATGGAACTGGTTCTCTTGTATTTATTGATGATGTGACTGCTGACAAAAGCAGCAGGATGAATTCTGATGTGTTTCGGACAATATTATCTGCTCATATTCAGCCAAATGCTTCAGAACTCATTGGACGGCGCTTCCCAGTGCAGATGGACAATGACCCAAAGCATACTGCAAAAGCAACCAAAGAGGTTTTTTAAGGGTAAGAAGTGAAATGTTATGCAATAGCCAAGTCAATCTCCTGACCTGAATCCGATTGAGCTGCATTTCACTTGCTGAAGACAAAACTGAAGGGAAAATGCCCCAAGAACAAGCAGGTACTGAAGACAGTTGCAGTAGAGGCCTGGCAGAGCATCACCAGGGATGAAACCCAGCGTCTGGTGATGTCTATGCGTTCCAGACTTCAGGCTGTAATTGACTGCAAAGGATTTGCCACCAAGTATTAAAAAATGAAAGTTTGATTTATCATTATTATTTTGTCCCATTACTTTTGATCCCTTAACAAGTGGGAGGCACATATGCAAACTGTTGTAATTCCTGCACCGTTCACCTGATTTGGATGTAAATACCCTCAAATCAAAGCTGACAGTCTGCAGGTAAAGCACATCTTGTTCGTTTCATTTCAACTCCATTGTGGTGGTGTATAGAGCCAAAAATGTTAGAATTGTGTCGATGTCCCAATATTTATGGACCTGACTGTATGAGGTTAAATATCAGTCTATTTGCAGACTGTCCCTCCTGAGTTCCCTCAGCTGACAGATCATGTGTAGCTCTTCTCTTTGACCTCAAAAACACTCATTATAGATAAACTCATTAAAGGGGTTTTACCAACACATACAATAGGGGCATATCGCTAGGATATGCCCTCATTGTCTGATAGGTGCAGGTCCCACCTCTGGGACCAAGAACGGAGCGGGGAAATGAATGGAGGGTGCACTGCCCATGCGCAGCCGCCCTCCATTCATTTCAATGGGGCCACCGAAAATAGCCGAACAATGGCTTGGCTATTTCCGTCTGCCCCATTAGATGACCGGCACAAAGTGAAAGTGAAAGTAGGATTCCCACCGCTAGAAAAACAGTTAATCTTTTTGACAGAACACCTCAATATTTTTAATAAAGACCAATTGAAAAAAATATTTTTAGCCCAAAAAGAGTAAAATGCTATCATAAAAATGTTTTGCCTCCAAAGGTGTACATAGCCTTTAAATACAGAAACCCCAGAATAAAACAAAAATCACTCAGCCTTATGTATGATGGTATTGTTTGGAGGATAGTATTATCTGTTAACTATATGGCAGTATTACGTGAGCTCTATGAGGGAATATTATTCGACTGCCATGTAAGGCTCGGGCTACACTGAGAACTAAAACCTCAGAATCGTAAAAATAAAAACTTTTGGATTGTTTGTGATTCTGGTGTCGCTCCGACACCTATCGTGAGCCAGGATCGCTAAGCAGCGGTGATCCCATAGAAATGAATAGGATGGCCGCGGCAGTCGCAAGAAATCCAGCCATGTTGGACTGCCGCGGCCATCCCATTCATTTGACCACTGCTCAGCGTTCCTGGCCGGCGACAGGTGTCGCCGTGTAGCCCTAGCCTAAATCTACGTCTGTTCCCTTGCTGGTGTAGATTTACGGTATATCATTTTCTACGCTGGCCCACCCTCTTCCCCGCCACCTGGTGTGTGCGGGGAAATGTCGCAGATTCCCTTTGTGACTGAATCTGCGACAGATAAACGTCAAAAATAGGCGTATATCTAATAATAAATGACCCCCTTTGGGCCTACATCCTGACGGTATCCGCTGAAAATCCACAGCTAAAGCAAAGAATATTATTATTATTTTTTCTTATACTTCATTCACGTGCGGCATAATAAACGCTCTGCGGATTTTACACATTAAGCCGCCATCATTATTTGTGTGGATTCTGCATATTAGTCCCAGCACTAGATTTCTGCCAGTGACTTTTTTTTTTTCCGCCATAAGTAAATGTGAACATGTGAACTAGAGGCTTTCCTGGAGCCTTAGAAGCAAATTCTATCAGATGTGATGAAGAGAACAGCAAGCAGCGCCGTTCTCCCTGTCAGAGAGACGGACATCACAACCAAAACCCCAGGGACTGTGGGGCAGATTTATCAAAAATGGTGCAAAGGAAAACTGGCTTAGTCGCCCACGGCAACCAATCAGATTCCAGCTTTCATTTTCCAAAAGAGCTCTGAGAAATGAAAGGTGGAATCTGATTGGTTGCTATGGGCAACTGAGCCTGTTTGCCTTTAAACTAGATTTGATTAATCTCCTCCTTTAATCGTCAGTCACTATGGAGCCGGTGGTATCCGTCATACAGAGCGGAAGCCTCTGCACTTAACTTGGTGCTATATGGCGGATTTGTATAGAGAAAATCTACATGAAATCTGTACCAAAACCACATAAAAACTGCACGTACATCCGAAGTGTTTATCGCGGTTCTTGAGCGTTTTGTGTGTGGTTTTTATGTGTTTCTTGTTACACTTTTTTCTGTTTATGTTAAAGGGGTATTCCCATCTTGGACAGGACATTGGGGGCATATCGCTAGGATATGGCCCCAATATCTGCTCGGTGCGGGTCCCTCTATCCTAAGAACGGAGCCCGTAAAGTCCCAGAGGGCACAACGTACATGAGCGGCCGCCCTCCATTCATTTCTATGGCGCGCTTGGCTATCTTTAGAAGTCTCATTGAAATGAATGGGAAGCGCACCGCGCAGGCGCAGCCACCGCTCCATTCACTTCTAGGGGGGGTTACGGAAATAACCAAGCCAGCCAGCGCTCTGTGATTTTCGACGCTCCGATAGAAATGAATGTAACGCATGTGCGTTGTTCCCTCCGGCACTTTACGGGCTCCATTCTTAGGATAGAGGGACCCGCACCGAGCAGATATTGTGGCCATATCCTAGCGATATGCCCCCAATGCCCAAGATGGGAATTTTCCTTTAACATAAAATGCAAAAATAAACACATAAAAACCCACACACAAAACACTCAGGAATGTGCCCTCCGTCACTTTACGGGCTCCGTTCTATGGATAGGTACGGATCCCAGAGGTGAGACCCGCAAGTATCCTAGCGATATGCCCCCAATGTCTGAGATGGGAATACCACTTTAACGACCCCATTGAACTCTGTGGGGAAAACCGCTATATCCTAACAATTGACATGGTCCAGAAATATACAAAGCGTACATGAGATTTGGCGAATCGCATTCACTTTGCCGATACTCTATGACACTGCGGTTACTCCGCGTGAAAATTGTATAAAAAATAAAGGACATAATCCGAATCGTGTGTAATAAAATTATGAGAAAACCCTAAATGGCAAGAAGGGGGTTTTGTTTGTTGCCTTGGGCCCCACTTTCTATAAAACGAATCTATTATCCATTTTTCACTATTTTTTGGAAAAGGAATTGCACCCTGTTACGTGTCCTACCACTATGCTGTATAGAACTATATCTACAGATATAAATTTGATAATAATAATTCCATGTATTGCTGTATCTCCTCCGCAGGGAGCTCCAGTGGCCGTCGCGCATCCTCCCGGCGATCCCCTCCTCGGCCACTAGGTGTCAGTGCGCGCAGCGCCAGTCCCAGCCCCACAGCGCACAGCGTCCCCTCCAGAATGAGCCCGATTCATGGAAGCCGCAGGTTTCATGACGTCTCCTGACGCGTTTTCCAGCGCGTTACCCTCAGTGCCTGCGCTCGTCTTCCAGACTGGACCTTGGTGTCTCCCCGCTGACGCCCGTGCTCCCGGCTCTGACCGCCCAGCGGCGGATGAGGACTTGCAGGAGGCTCATCTAGTGGTTTTTGCATTTTGGAAAGGGGGTGGAGGAGGGGGGGAAGAATGGGAGCAACGACCGCACAGCAGGATGGAGGAGCTCTGAGGCTTCACCCCGGATCCTGCCTCTGAAGAAGCCGCCGCGTCCGCAGCACCAGAGTCCGGCCATGAGGCTCTGAGGACATCACTCAGGTACCTGCACCGGGAAGTGGAGGGGAAGGGAGCACTAAAGTCCACCCTACTGCACACACAGGGGGCCCAAAGTCAGCAGAGGGGCCCCCCTCCTGGAGGAGCGGCCCCTACATGAAATAATAGTAAACAATGACTCGGGGGTCAGGTAATGAAGGACCGACCTGTGAGGGAGACCGTCAGCAAGGAGTATATGAGTATGTGTGTTACCTATCGGTATATGTGAATGTATATAAGTGTGTATGTCAGGATATGTGCAGGTATGTATATGTATCTATGTGAGTATACATTTCTATGTGGGTATATATATATATGTGTGTATTGGTATTTGTGTGAGAGTTCATCTCTGCATATATGTCTTATGTGGGTATCTCTGTATATATTATATATATCTGTTTGTGTATATGTTACTATGTCTGCGTGTATGTGTATCTATGAGTGCATGTATGTGTGTGTATATGTACTATAGGTGTATATGTCTACGTATTTGAGTATATATGTATGTGTGTATATGTATTTTTGTGTATATATAGTGTCTGTGTATATGTCTACGTATTTGGGTATCTGTGTTCTGTATGTATGTGGGTATCTGTGTATGTGTGCACATTTCTATATTTAAAGTATCTGTGTGTTTATGTATATATGTGTGTATGTATATGTACGTTTATCTTTGTACATATATACGTTTGCTTTTGAATGTGTGTCTGTATATGTACATTTTTAGATATGTGTACTTGTCTGTGTGTGCCTGTATGTATCTGCGTGTGCCTGCCGCTATAGGTGGCGGTATGTCCGTGTGCAGTAGCGGTGGACCTCTTCTGGATCACTCAGTATCAGACGTAGTATTTCCAGGGCTGGATGTTATGGGGTCACACCGCTGACATAGGGTGGGGGGGTCTTCCACTGAGATATGAACTTTCTATGCGCAGAGATCCCAGAGAACTTCTGAGGGGATTATATTGGCGCCGTCTGCGACATGTCTTCTAATAACGGCGAGGACTCCATGTCTTCATCTCCATATTCCCTCCGTCCTCCCACCGTCTGCCTGTAACCATCGGGGGTCCGGAGACCACCCAGAATCCCCATTACAGAGGGGACGTCGCTCCACAGGATGAAGGTGTCTTCAGCACCATGGACAGTGCTGGAGACTGGACTTGTCTGGACACAGAGATGTAGCAGAGCTGAGGTTGCTGTGTGATAAAACTGATGAAAGTGTCTCATCCATCAGCGCCGGTACTGCCCGTCCATGGAGTAGTGTCATATATCCTCCAGCTCTGCTACATCTGGAGATATCAGAGAGAGAGATAGATATGAGATAGATAGATATGAGATTATAGATAGAGAGATAATATAGGTAGATTATAGATAATAGATAGATATGAGATATAGATAATACAGGTAGATTATAGATATATAGATAATAGATGTGATGGATTTGTGGGGTTGGAGTCCAGTATTTCTCTCAGCAGGAAACAAAATTGCAAAGTCAGTTTTTTATTTTATTACATTTTGAGCCCAAATTGATGGATTATTAATTTCCAGGAACGTCTTATATCAGAGAATTATCTTCCTGCACAAGCAATAAAGCCCCCATAGGGTTAAAAGCTGGATTCAGCTCTGCTACATCTGTCCGTCTTGCTCCTCGCAGGCTCCGGCCTCTTTCTGTATTTCCCGAGGTTACTGTTATGTAAGGGCTCCGTCTACGAGGCGCGTTGTGCGGTCACATGACTGCGCTGTGGGGTCTGTCATTACCGCTATGTACTATCAGTGTGGGAGGACCGGCCTGCAGCCAAATCCAGATCATACACCCCCCGGTGATGTGCCCCGCAGGGCGGTGTGTGCCCAGGACTGGAGACAGCTGTGTTAGGTGCCTGAGTATCATGAGCGGCATGACAGCGTGTGTCCTCCTGATACACCGTACGTGTCATACAAAGGGTTAATCTACCGCATATAAAAAGTCCAGTCGTTACATGTACACAGAGCTGTACTTCTCTGATACTGGTCTGACTCATGTCAAATCTCCCGGTGACTGCACCAGCAGAATAGTGAGCGCAGCTCTGGAGTATAATACAGGATGTAACTCAGGATCAGTACAGGAGAAGTAATGTAATGTTTGTACACAGTGACTGCACCAACAGAACAGTGAGTGCAGCTCTGGAGTGTAATACAGGATGTAACTCAGGATCAGTACAGGATAAGTAATGTAATGTATGTACACAGTGACTCCACCAGCAGAATAGTGAGTGCAGCTCTGGAGTGTAATACAGGATGTAACTCAGGATCAGTGCAGAATAAGTAATGTATGTACACAGTGACTGCACCAGCAGAATAGTGAGTGCAGCTCTGCAGTATCATACAGGATGTAACTCAGGATCAGTGCAGAATAAGTAATGTATGTACACAGTGACTGCACCAGCAGAATAGTGAGTGCAGCTCTGCAGTATCATACAGGATGTAACTCAGGATCAGTACAGGATAAGTAATGTAATGTATGCATACAGTGACTGCACCAGCAGAATAGTGAGTGCAGCTCTGGAGTATAATACAGGATGTAACTCAGGATCAGTACAGGATAAGTAATGTAATGTATGTACACAGTGACTGCACCAGCAGAATAGTGAGTGCAGCTCTGGAGTATAATACAGGATGTAACTCAGGATCAGTACAGGATAAGTAATGTAATGTATGTACACAGGGACTGCACCAGCAGAATAGTGAGTGCAGCTCTGGAGTATAATACAGGATGTAACTCAGGATCAGTACAGGATAAGTAATGTAATGTATGTACACAGTGACTCCACCAGCAGAATAGTGAGTGCAGCTCTGGAGTATAATACAGGATGTAACTCAGGATCAGTACAGGATAAGTAATGTAATGTATGTACACAGTGACTCCACCAGCAGAATAGTGAGTGCAGCTCTGGAATATAATACAGGATAAGTAATGTATGTAGATAGATTAGATCAGTGATTTGTAGCTTCATATAATATACCATTTCCATATTTTCCTAACAATCTTGTAAAAGGGATGGAAATCAGCATTGTACTTCTTAGGCTACTTTCACACTGGCGTTTTGGCTTTCCGTTTGTTAGATCCGTTCAGGGCTCAGCGGTCCATTTTGGACCAATCAGTTTTGCGCTAATGCATTCTGAAAGGAAAAGGATCGGCTCAGAATGCATCAGTTTGCCTCCGATCAGTCACCATTCCGCTCTAGAGGCGGACACCAAAATGCTCTGTCCGTGATAGGGTGCGGAGCAAGATGGATCCGTCCTGACACACAATGTAAGTCAATGGGGACGGATCCGTCATGGCTATAGAAGACATAATACAACCGGATCCGTTAATGACAGATGTATGCGGTTGTATTATTGTAAAGGAAACGGTTTTACAGATCCATGACGGAGCCGCAAAAAACGCTAATGTAAAAGTAGCCTAGAAAACTGTATCTGTAGCTGTGTTACTGTTTGTCCCTCCCGGGTGGTAATACCGCCTGGCTGAACTGTCGAGGTGTAATGTGACTGTTGCTGGAACGCGCCAGCACTGTGAGGTGTAATATGCGCTCATATGATGCGCCATGTTGTGATGATAAGTGATTTACCATGTACTGTGCCTTTAAGCCGCTGTGAGAGGCCAGCGAGGGGATGGTAAATGAGTGTGCGCTACTGTGGTCAGACGCCGTGGAAGTATTCAGGCCATGTATAGTGAGGACGTCATGCAGGGGCGGACTGGGAACCTAAAGTGGCCCTGGAAAAAGAATAGCAGGAGGGGCAACACAAGTAGGCGGGTGTGCAATACCGCAGTGCATCACAAAATACTGCCCCAGCAGAACCAAACACCACAGTGCAGCTCAAAATACTGCCCCAACAGAACCAAATACTACAGTGCAGCACAAAATACTGCCCCAGCAGAGCTAAATACCACAGTGCATCACAAAATACTGCCCCAGCAGAAACAAATACCACAGTGCTGCACAAAATACTGCCCCAGCAGAACCAAACACCACAGTGCAGCACAAAATACTGCCCCAGCAGAACCTAATACCACAGTGCATCACAAAATACTGCCCCAACAGAACCAAATACCACTGTGCATCACAAAATACTGCCCCAACAGAACCTAATACCACAGTGCAGCCCAAAATACTGCCCCAACAGAACCAAATACCACAGTGCAGCACAATATACTGCCCCAGCAGAACCAAATACCACAGTGCATCACAAAATACTGCCCCAACAGAACCTAATACCGCAGTGCATCACAAAATACTGCCCCAGCAGAACCTAATACCGCAGTGCATCACAAAATACTGCCCCAGCAGAACCTAATACCGCAGTGCATCACAAAATACTGCCCCAGCAGAACCTAATACCGCAGTGCATCACAAAATACTGCCCCAGCAGAACCTAATACCGCAGTGCATCACAAAATACTGCCCCAGCAGAACCTAATACCACAGTGCAGCACAATATACTGCCCCAGCAGAGCTAAACACCACAGTGCAGCACAAAATAATACTGCCGCCCTATGCAGTATTTAACTATATCACCGCCCTGAGCATGGCGATACAGGTGAACTCAGGAAGGCACCTGCAGTCGTGGGCCATGTGTCTATGCACCTGATGGTCTGAGCATTAATCCATTCTGAGAGCATCAGATCGTTATGTACCCGGCTAGTGAGGAGAGCTCAGGCAACGCCCTGGGCATCGGCCCACCTGGAGATTTCTGTGTAGGGTCTATGGCCGCCCCTGACGTCATGGACAGCATACTGACACTGGGGGGAGTCGGAGATATACTTATATTCTGCACCAATATACTGTACATATCTGCTCTGTATAATGTATTTTTGTGTTCTTCATAAATGTGTGTGTTCGGAACAAGACTGGGAGAGTGCGCTGTTACCTCTTAAAGGGACAGTGTCATATTTTCTGTCGCCACTTCAATAGACAGTATACTGAATTATTCTATTGCCTCTTACTTAGTCTGTGCCAACCATTGAGAGACTGGAACCATTAAGCGCGTTGTCTTTCCAAGACTGGTTTAACTGTAAGCTTGCTAACCCACGTGATTCAAGTAAAGACCACTTGTTAAAGTTACATCACCAGATTCCTTCCGCTAACCTAGGGTGGGTAGTCACGTGTACTTACCAGCATACCGCTGCTGCCGAGCCCAAAGTGCTGCTGCCAAAGGTGGACTGGCCATAGACTCTACATGGAAGTCTTCCTAGGGGTTTGATGCCCAGGGGTCAGCCTGAGCGTTCCTCACGGTCACCCGCCAGGTGAGTAATGATCTGTCGCTCCCAGTGTTAATTAATTCTGAGGGCGTCAGGTAGTTATGTACCTGGCTGGTAACCACAGATGCCCTCCTGATTCCTGAATTTAATTGCCTTGCCATCCTGAGGACAGAATGTAGCAGGCCACCACTGAGGGGCAGCTTCTGAGAAGATATTTTATGCTGCTGTGGCAGTATATCGGGTTGCACTGAGTTTTTTTTCTCTGCTGGGGCAGTATTTTGTGCCGTAGTATGGTATTGCTGGCCCCGCCTACTTGTGTTGCCCCGCCTTCTGTCAATTTGGACCTGCCTACAAGATGGGGCCACTTTAAGTTCCCAGTTGCTCTGGATCGTCCGCTGCACTGGTTCTTCCTCGATCTTCTTCTTGTTTTTCTGCTGCTTCTCTGCCGGCCGCATCCCCTTTGGCAAAGATGGTGCCCGCTCGCTCCGGAAGTACTCGCTACATAGCGATTTACCAAATCTCGCCATAACAGCTAGTCTTCTCCCTGGCTGTGAAGTGGTCTGCGGCGATTGAACAGCGTCACAGCCGGGGAGAAGAAGACGCCCAACTGAGGAGAGGTGAAAATTCTTCCTCTCTGTACCGAGACTGGATATTTACTTATTGTCCGAGAAAACGGAATATCAAAAGGACGGAGGGGCCAATAAAAAAATAAAAAAACAGCGTTGGAATCCAGGGAACACATAATACAAGCCACTTACTAATGTATTATTATCCATATTGCTTCCTTTGCTGGCTGGATTCATTTTTCCATCACATTACACACTGCTCCTTTCCATGGTTACGACCACCCTGCAATCCATCAGCGGTGGTCGTGCTTGCACACTATAGAAATAAGTGCCGACCTCTCTGGTGACTAGGACCGTGGGAGCACGCATAGGCTGGTGCTTTTTCTTATAGTGTGCAAACACGACCACCACTGCTGGTTGTAACCATGGAAACGAGCAATGGAAAATGTGATGGAAAAATGAATCCAGCCAGCAAAGGAGGCAATATGGACAATCACAATACATTAGTAAGTGCCTGGTATTCACTTTCGCTACATAATAAATGTTGTTTGCTGAAGTGAGACAACCCCTTTAACAAGCAGAGGTATTATATTTAATTTCTAAATAGTGATGACCGGTCCTCTTTAGGGTCAGACACGGCGAATCTCACATCCACCGCCTGTAATGTCTGTTTTTATAATCCTTTCTCTTTATTGCTCGGACGCTACTGATAATTTCTCTTTGTACACACGGACATATGTTTTAATTAATGCTGTCAAATCTCGCTCTCATTTCCCGTGGCTTGTCATAATCACCGATATCTCAGTTTATTTACCCTCGTAACAGGGACAATCAGGAAAAGCCATTTGTTCCAGGGAGTTATTTAATGTAATATCCTATGAGACGCTTATTCTCAGAGCAGATATGATAACGACCATTTAGAAAAGCATTATAGTGAAAAATATGGAATGTGGCTGCGTGGTATGATTGTAGTAAAGAACCTTTCCTCCCAAAGATCTATTCCATCATTTGCATTAGGGGGCACCATTCTGTCTTTGGGGTCTCAGTTCAGCGGACATATTTTAGAACCTCTATATCCAGCATTCTGCCCTGCCTCTATGCTGGATGAGGCATTGGTGTACACCTTGGCCAAAGCGTAATAAGCCACTCACCACGTCAAGGTCGCCTCTATTGAGTGGTCCCTAACACTAGTTCCTACCTGTTCATGGGCCATGACAGCCACACAAAGTCCAGGGAATGCAGGTCAGCGGGCACGCCAAGCACACTCTGCTTTTAACCCCGTCCGGTTAACCCCGTGCACGCTGACCTGCATTCCCTGGACTTTGTGTGGCTGTCATGGCCCATGAACAGGTAGGAACTAGTGTTAGGGACCACTCCATAGAGGCGACCTTGACGTGGTGAGTGGCTTATTACGCTTTGGCCAAGGTGTACACCAATGCCTCATCCAGCATGGAGGCAGGGCAGAATGCTGGATATAGAGCGCGATCACATTTGTATTCTCTGTTTGTATATGTATTTCGCCATAGTGATGTGCACCTACATACAGGTTGTGCTGACTCAATTCCCCAAGTTTCATATTTTAGAACCTTTCTTACAAAGCATGCCTACAGCCACAGTAACTTTTGATTGTGTCAGGTTTTCTTTAGTTCTTTAGTCACAATTTATATCTTCTGAAATAAAATTCTGGATATTGATGGTTTTAAATGGGACACTGAACCTTCACAATAGGCTACAGTTCTGTGGAGGTCACTTTTCTGCTTGTGCTATGTACACAGGGGGCAAGGTCAGCAGTTATCTCATTATCATTTATTATAAAGCTTGAAGATCACCCCATGGGCCACAAGTGATGGCGAGAGATCACCTCTCCCACCCCCATCTCTGCACAGTAACCATTGTATGGTCCGCAGGGCATGCTCACTATATTCTGCCACGGAAAACAATTGGTTGTCTTCTTTCCGAGGTTTTTTAGAGTACAATCTCCTGTTTTGATTTTAGGTCCTGCTATGGGAACGGACTACAGGCAAGACATTTCAAGGTCTGTTTTATTTTTCTAAAAAATGGGTCTTTCAGTTGCATCTTCTCTGTAAGACTCTCTTCTGAAGTCCCAGTGTGACTGATTATCATCTATTTCTGCAGATGGAACCTGAATATATATACTGTATGTGTATATATGCATAAGAAGTCTTCAGACTCTCACTTTTTCACGTTTTTTTATTTTTCAACGTTGTGCTAAAATTTAAATCAAGTTTTCCCCATCATTCTGCACTCAATACTGCATAATGAGAAAGTAAAAACAGAAGGTCCAAAGTCTTTGCTCATTTATTAGAAAGGAAAGTAAAATCTTGCACTGCCATAGGTATTCAGACCCTTTACTCAGGACTTAATTGAAATCCCTGCAGATCCTGTCAAGCTCTGCCATGTTGGATGGGGACCGTCAGTGGACAGCCATTTTCAGGTCTTTCCAGAGATGTTCGATTGGGTTCAAGTCAGGGCTCTGGCTGGGCCACTCAAGGACATTCACAGAGTTGTCCCTAAGCCGCTCCTGTGTTGTCTCGGCTGTGTGCTTGGGGTCATTGTCTTGTAGGAAGGCAAACCTTTGGCCTGTAGCTGTACTCCATTCAGCTTTCCCTCAAATCTGACAAGTCTCCCTGTCTCTTCTGAAAAACACCCCCACAACATGATGCTGCCACCACCATGCTTCACTGTAGGTATGGTATTGGGTAGATGATGAGCAGAGCCTGGTTTCCTCCAGACATGACACTTAAAATTAAGATCAAAAAGTTCAATTTCTGTTTCATCTGTCTTTTACTGGGGAGAGGCTTCTTTCTGGACACTCTGCCATAAAGCCCAAATTGGAGGAGTGCTAAAGTGATGGTTGACCTTCTGGATGTTTCTCCAGAGCTCAACCAGAGTGTCCATTGAGTTCTTGGTCACCTCTCTTACCAAGGCTCTTCTCCCCCAAATACCGTATTTATTTCGGTGGGGCGGCCAGCTCTAGTAGGAATCCTGGTTGTCCTAAATTTATTCCATTTAAGAATTGTGGAGGCCACTGTGTTCATGGGAACTTTCAAGACATCAGAATTTTTTTTATCCTTTTCCAGATCTGTGCCTCCACACAATCCTGTCTCTGAGCTCTACATCCTTTTTTAATAAATTTGAAAACATTTCTAACATTCTGATTTCACTTTCTCATTATGGGGGATTGAGTGCAGATTGATGGGGGGGGGGGGGGGCCCCTGATTTATTTAAAATTTTCGCTCAAGGCCTCAACCTAACAAAATGTGGAAAAAGTGAAAAGGTCTGAAAACTTTACAAACACACTGCATATATTTTCTGTAATGTATAATCCACCATGTGACAAAAATAATCCCAGATGAAATTGCACGATAGTGCTGCAATTAGAAAAAGAGGGGAGTTAATTCAATTATACATGTATACAGTGATAGGCAGTCAGCTCCCCCTAGTGGTGGCTGTGTGCAGTCAGAATCCTTTCATTTATCAAGTCTTTAGGTAATTTGTTGCTTTTTAAGATGTAAATGGGTAATTATATGGGGACATTTGTGGAATGTAGAAATAATTATTTAGGGCTTGAGCACATGTATGACCTTGCTTAGAGGGGTAAGTGAATCATAGTAGATCTATCCAGGTAGGTTATAGTGTCTACAAAATGGGGTATACTGCCATCGGGTAGGCATTGTTTTAGTTTTTATCCACCACCCCCTCCCCCACCCCCAAAACAAAACTACAGGTACTTCTTGAATTATATCTGCAGTTAGATAGGGTTGAGTATCTTAGAAGCTCGAGGTGTGAATTGAGTGAACAGGGAAAACTGTTATGTGACATTTACATAAAACACCAGTTTACCAAAAGACTAATTTATCCACCTGAATATTCGCATGTATTTACACATTTTTTCTAATGATGTCTATTTCTGGCCTTCAGACTGTGACTCATAAAGTTAATAAGCTTAATATGGAGGATATTATAGAAGCTGAAATTTCTATACATTATTTACCTATGCACATCTGTATTTACATACATGCTGCAGAACATGAAACATCACCATTTCTGAGCAAGGCATAAATGCAGTATAAAAATTATACCTTAATCTAAGTAAAAAAATATATATGTTAATTAGAGATGGGGGCTCTGTTGT
Source organism: Bufo bufo (assembly GCF_905171765.1). Taxonomy (NCBI): domain Eukaryota; kingdom Metazoa; phylum Chordata; class Amphibia; order Anura; family Bufonidae; genus Bufo; species Bufo bufo. The sequence goes on from NC_053391.1 coordinate 38,307,423, forward strand.
ATTTGAGACTATGGATAGACTGTGCATCTGACAATGGTGAAAGTTGGTACTGCCAGGAAAGAAAAAGACCCTTATTAATTCCTATAAATGGGGGGGAGTGAAGCTCTGCGAGTGCTGTACTCACCCCCTCCTCCATGGTTTCCTGCAGGCTGCGATGCTGTGTCCTGACTGGTACAGTGTTAGGACGTAGGGCGCACACTATGACTTGATGCTGCAGGCAGTCAGGTAACAGCGCGGGCCCAGAGAAAACCGGGAGCTGAGAGAGGCGGAGAGCCTCCTGGACCCGCAAAGGAGAGGAGGAGAATGAGCGGTAATTAACTTATTTATTTTAAAGGCAGATCTGAGGTCTAATACTTGAGGGGGTCTGATTTGAGATCTGATACTTGGGAGGGTCTCATTTGAGGTCTGATACTTGGGGGGGCTGATCTGAGGTCTGATACTTGGGAGGGTCTCATTTGAGGTCTGATACTTGGGGGGCTGATCTGAGGTCTGATACTTGGGGGATCTGGTCTGAGGTCTGATACTTTGGGGGGTTTGATTTGAGGTCTGATACTTGGGGGGTCTGATCTAAGGTCTGATACTTGGGGGGGGGGGGGGGTCTAATTTGAGGTCTGATACTTGGGGGGGGGGGGGTCTAATTTGAGGTCTGATACTTGGGGGGGGGTCTGATTTGAGGTCTGATACTTGGGGGGTCTGATTTGAGGTCTGATACTTGGGGGGTCTGATTTGAGGTCTGATACTTGAGGGGGTCTGATTTGAGGTCTGATACTTGAGGGGGTCTGATTTAAGGTCTGATACTTGGGGGTCTGATTTGAGGTCTGATACTTGGGGGGGGGGGGGTCTGATTTGAGGTCTGATACTTGGGGTGTCGGATTTGAGGTCTGATATGGAGGGGGGTCTGACATAGAATCCTAATCTGAGGTCTGATGCAGGGGTCTCACATGGAGGTCTAATGGCGGTTTGGTCTGAGGTCTGAAACTGGGGTCTGATCAGGGGTCTGACACAAATGTCTGATGGGGGTCTCTTCTGAGGATCTGATAGTGAGTCTGAGGATCTGATATGGGGGTCTGATTTGGGAATCTGATATGGAGGTCTGATTTGAAAGGTAAGGGGGTATTTTTTAGTACTGGAGCACACTATAAGGGGTAGTTTTTCTACTGGTGCACATTATAGTGGTATTTTTTTGTACTGGCACACATTATAAGGGGGTATTTTTGTACTGAAGAATTATTACTACTGGGGGCTATGGGGAACATGATTACTACTATGGACACAATGGGGGCATTATTACCATTGGGGGCACTGCTAACACTATGTGCTCTGGAAGATAATTACTTCTTTTTGTGGGACTTTGGGGAGCACTATTACAGTGAGGGGCACCCTGGCGCAGTATTAGTTTAGCACAGTTATTTTGGGGGAACATTGGGGAGATTTATCAAACTGATTTAAAATACAACTGGTTTAGTTGCCCATAATAACCAATCAAATTCCACCTTTCGTTTTTCAAAGGAGCTGTGAAAAATGAAAGGTGGAATCTGATTGGTTGCTATGGGCACCACTGTGATAAATCTCCCCCATTATGTTTGCACTATTAGTGTCGGGGACACAATTTGCTGGGCGCAATTTTCTTTTTTAGGGCACTGTGATCCAATAGATATTGAAGGAGGCACTATCTGTGTGGTGCTAGTATTTTCAGGGGGAGTGTTTCTGCTGTTTCCTGAGGATAGGTCATCAGTAAAAACAATCTTAGCTATGGGGGAAATTGAGAGCAGCTGCTTAATTTCCCTGCAGCGCCTCTCCAGGGGAAATTAAGTATTACATAGTTTCCGTTAAAACCAACAGCAGTCAATATGGTTTTTGGTATTTCCTAAACTAGACAACCCCTTTAAGCTTTTGAGAAAATCTGTACATATAGAAAGCAGCATACTCTATTATTTCAGCTGATTTTCTACGCAATGAAATATGACAGAACCACGATTGCCCGTTCCATTGGTTTCGGATCTCTGTATTAATATATTCTCTCCGGAATCAACATTGTAACTGGTACAATCAGATAGAGGTTGTAAGGAAGAGATTTGCAATGTGCTGGTTATTTGCTGTGACACAGGAGATGTAAAAAGCGTTCAGCCGGAGCAGAGCAGAGGAACCGGAACCCGGGCAGACCTGCTGCTACATAATAAAATCAGCTAATTAAAGTAACACACTGTTGTTTTAATTCAGTGGCAGGACAAGGTCTACAACATAAAAACAAAGGAGACGTTCGCACTAAGCTGGGTGGTGGGAAGCGAAGGCTGGGGAAAAAAAGCATTAATTAAAGGCTCATGCACACCAACATATTTTCTTTCCGCTTCCATTCCGTTTTTTTTTGCCGACCGTATGCGGAACCATTCACTTCAGTGGGGCTGTAGAAAATACAGAAGTTACTCCGTGTCGTGTGCATTCTGTTTCCGTTTGTCCGCATGGCCGTTCCGCAAAAAGTAGTGCATGTCCTATTATTGTCCACAAATCACGGCCCGAGGCCTCATTCAAGTCAATGGGTCCGCCAAAAATACGTAACGCACACGGAACACATCCGTATGTCTTCCATATCCATACTGTATTAATGCTATGCCCGGCCCATATTGCTCATGTGTTTGGTGATTAATAAGTTACTGTTTCTGTATACGATCCGCCAAAAAACGGATCAAATACGTAGACCATACGGATATGTTTTGTGCAATAACGGAACGGAGGAGGACTTAAATCAGAGGAAAAAAAACCTCAGATACGGAACAACGGATCCGTAAAAAACGGACCGCAAAAAAACAACGGTCGTGTGCATGAGCCCTAAAGAGAAGGTAGACTTTTGCAATTCTTCATTGCTCCAATGCAACAAACTGTAAAAAAAAGGAAGCACCTGTGCAAATTGTCTTGCTTAGGGCTCTTTCACACTTGCGTTGTTCTTTTCCGGCATAGAGTTCCATCGTCGGGGCTCTATGCCGGAAAAATCCTGATCAGGATTATCCCAATGCATTCTGAATGGAGAGAAATCCGTTCAGGATGCATCAGGATGTCTTCAGTTCCGGACCGGAACATTTTTTGGCCGGAGAAAATAAGTATACTGCTCCCCCGCTCCCCACTACTACTACGGCAACCAGGACTTTAATAGCGTCCTGGTTGCCATAGTAACACGGAACGCATTTTGAAGACGGATCCGTCTTCAAATGCTTTCAGTTCACTTGCGTTGTTACGGATCTGGCGGGCACTTCCGGCAAATGGAGTACACGACGGATCCGGACAACGCAAGTGTGAAAGAGCCCTTAACCGTTTTGTAAATACTGCTCCTAGACAGACTAATGTGTCTCCATAGTTACAGACTACAAACAAACCCTGTGTAGTCTGATTCCGCAGTCATGTTATTTTCCACTTTCTCTGCCTCTTCTTCTTGCTAAACTACAGTAGAAGAGTGAGAAGAGGTGTAGAAATAGTGGGTGTAGAGAAAGCATTCGTATCCAGGCCTTGGTGCTTAGGGGGGCCGAAATCCCCCTGTCACATAGAAAGATACCAATATTACATGACAATGGCACAGTGTAGCTGGGGCTCAGTTGCAGTGGCCAAGTAGTTACAAATTTAAGGCTTTGTACACCTTTGGTGATTCTTTTATTATTATTATTGCATTGTACTTATTTTGAGCTTAAAATAATTTTTTCTATTGGTCTTTATCAAAAATATTGAGCCGTTTTCCCTGCACACTTTTGAGTTTATCTAGTAGCTAGTTCAGAATTTTCTCTCTGTTCTGTCAGGGAAGGAGCTGATGGGCTCCTTATCTCTGATCTCTAACCTTATAAACACTCATTATAGCTCAGTCCTTATCTTACGCATAAGAATGTGGCTTAAATAAGTGTTTATGACCTTTTAGCAATTTACAAATAAGGCTTATTAGATGACCGGCACAAAGTGAAAATACCAGTCACACAGTTAGAAAAACAATTAACCCTCAATATTTGTAATAAAGACCAATTGAAAAAATAATTTTTATCCAAAAATAAGTAAAATGCAATCATAAAAAAAATTGCCCCCGAAGGTGTGGACAACCTTTAAGCCCCTGGGCAGAGGACAAGAAATCACAACTGCAGGTCCGCACTAGAAATAGTTCATAGGTAGTTTGTGTTTTGGGCGTTTTTTGTTGCTTTTTTTTTATTGTACTGAGACATTTGTTTTTGTAAAATTTTTCCTTTTCATTGCTAAATATCTAAATGGATGACACAGCAAAGTTTAAATGAATGTCCCAGTGGCCATGATGCTGAGCTCCATTTCACATGATATTACCCAAGTAATAGCATCACATCCTCTGTGAATCAAGAGCTCTGTGTCCGCAGTGATGAGATCTGAAACTTTGCTTCCAATCATTTGCACTTCTTGATGAATTGCCGAAAAGGCATTGGATATGACTAGAGATGAGCGAATTTCTCAAATTCGAATTGGGCCGATTCACTGAATTTTCCGAAAAGATTTGATTCAAATTTATTCGTGCTGAATCACGTTAAAAAGCAGCTATTTCCTGGCTGCAGAGAGCCTGTATAGTGGTGCCTTGCAGTAACACGCATAGGGAGTCTGCTGTGGTAGTGAAACAATACTGTGAGTAGACATGCAGATTAGGGTTGTTGCGGGTATCGAAATTTCGATACCCAATCGATACTTTTGTCCCGGTATCGATACGATACCGGGATTTCCGTTTTTTCGATACTGGGCTGCGCTTCTGCGCAGTCTAGTATCTCTGAACATGAGCGCGCTGCTATCGGCGCGCTCATGTTCTCTCTCAGCAGCACGGGGAGAAGGAAGCTGTCCTCCCTCCCCCTGTGCTGCTGCCGCTGCCACCAATGAGAAGAGAGGGGCGGAGGAGGGGCGGCAATGAGAAGAGAGGGGCGGCAATGAGAAGAGAGGGGGTGGAGGAGGGGCGGCAATGAGAAGAGAGGGGCGGAGGAGGGGCGGGCGCACTGCGCCACCAATGATAGGATTACTATCGGAGCGATGGGAGGAGACATCAGCTTCACTAGTGGGCGTTCCTTTTCCCTGCGCTGCGATTGGACAGCGCTACAGCCAGGGAGAAGGAACGCCCACTAGTGAAGCTGATGTCTCCTCCCATCGCTCCGATAGTAATCAGCAGCATGTGGAGCAGGAGAGGAGACAGTAATGGGGCACTGCGGGCGAACGGAGCGGCGCCCAGGACTAAATGGTGAGTGCTGAGACATCGCTGGGCGCCGCTCTGTGTGGCCTAATAGTGAAAGTCTGGACTCATATACAGTAGTCAGTCTTTAACACATACAGGAGGCGGGTGCCGGCAGCAGAATCGCATTGCCGGCACCCTGCCCCTGACAGGGAGCTGCGATCAGCGGCAGTTAACTGCCGCTGATCTGCTAGTACCCGCCTCCTGTATAAAGGGGTAAAATCATTGGTGGTGCAGTGTGCCCCCCCCTTCAATCCCCCCATCCCATTAAAATCATTGGTGGCACAGTGCGCCGGCCCCTCTCAACCCTCCAGTATTAAAATCATTGGTGGCAGTGGCCACAGGGACCTCTCCACTCCCCCTCATTGGTGGTGCAGTGGCAGCTTCTGATCGGAGCCCCAGCTGTGTAAGCCTGGGGCTCCGATCGGTTACCATGGCAGCCAGGACGCTACAGAAGCCCTGGTTGCCATGGTAACATCCCTGATGCTGTGTGCACAAAGCACAGAGCAGCAGGGACAGTGTGGAGTCCTATTCACCCTGATAGAGATCTATCAGGGTGAATAGGAAAAGGGATGAAAGATCCCAGGTTCTAGTCCCTAAGGGGGGAAATAGTTATTAAATAAAAAAAAAAAAAAAAAAACCCACTAAAATATGAAGTATAAATCACCCCCCTTTTCCCAATTTCACATATAAAATTTATAAATAAACATATTACATCGCCACCTCAGAAAAGTCCAAACTATTAAAATATAAAAAAAAAATCTAGGTGGTGAATGCCGGAACAGAAAAAATAAAATAAAAACTGCGCGATTCGCCATTTTTAAAAATGAGGAATGCACGTGGCTTTTTTTGTTTATTTTTTTCGCGTGGTATCGAATGGTATCGAGTATCGCAATACTTTTTCATGGTATCGAAACCGAATCAAAAATTTGGTATCGCAACAACTCTAATGCAGATGACAGGCGTCGCTCTTAGAATCACTGCACACTTCACTTATTTGGGCAGTCACGGGCCAAAACTGACCAAATAACTCAAGAGTGAACTCAGCCTTACAGGTCAATGTTAGCGCCAGGTATGAAGAACCGTGCAGAGGCCCAAGATCCTACTATAGTGTGAAAGAGCGCACTCCTTTTACACCGTCGTCAGCTGATTCTACATAGATGTCTACAGAACGTGTTCTATTAAACGCTTATACAAGTAGAGCCCCCCGACATTCTCGGAGGGACTCCCTGCCTCCATCTCCACTGCATACTGCCACGGTGGGTCCTCTGCCTCGTCTTCCTCATCGCCCTGTAGCTCCTCTGGCTGCTCCTGCTCAACCTCTTCTGTCACCTGTGTAGAAAAACCACCCATGCAGGGCGCATGGTTCAGCCCTCCTGGACGCAGCGCCGACATCATGTTTTTTACCGTTGTCGGTCACCATGATTTCAATTTTGAGTTGTCGCGGAGAAAGCCAGGATTCAATTTATTGATGAAGGACACGGAGCAGTTCCTCCCCTGTGTGACTCCGTTCGCCCAGGCAAACGAGGTCCAGAGCAGCGTGACACCGCCGTGCCCTGCACATGTGGTATGCCGGAGGAGCACTGTGACTTGTCCCTGCAGTGGAGGCTGAGGACACGGTGGTGGATGAGGAGGCAGAGCTGGACATTGTCGCTGGACCAACGGCGTGAGAACGTGGAGGCGGAAGCAGCGTCATTTGGCCAAGTTGCTAGTGTGGCTGTGCAGGAACCACATTCACCCAATGGGCCGTAGAGGACATGTATTGTCCCTGACCGTAGTTACAGCTCCACACGTCTGCCATCTCTGCTTCCGAGAGACTCTGCCTTTCTAACATGCTCTTTTTATACCCAGTTATGGGACTTACTAGCACATTGCTCCTGTAGCAGTTTTATATTACTATTACTTACTTTTCCAGCCTTTTGTTGCCCCTGTCCCAACTTTTTTGAGATGCGTTGCTGCCATCAAGTTCTAAATTAGTTAATTTTTTTTTAATGAAACGGTAAAATGTCTCACTTTCGTCATCTGACGTGTTCTATTATGATATATTGTGTACATAATATGGGTCTGAAGATTTGCATTGCATTCTGTACTTATTAACATTATTCACAGCACCCTAACTTTTTTAGAATTGGAGTTAATGGTTATACTTACCATTCTGAATCTGTGTGGTTCGGTCTCTCCCAGTTACAAGATACTCCTCTTCTGAAAATCCAACTTCTTGTTCCAGCCTGAGCTATGAAAGGACGTCCCCGTCAGCCTGGCGCATGCGCAGAAGAGGTGGGTTCCGGAGCTTGCAGCTCTAATTTTTGTCTTTCCTCTGTACAAAATAGCCATGACGTTAACTCCTCTTTGCTCTTTTTTTTCATAATTTTGTTTTCTTACCAGATGTTATAGAATTAACTCCCGTAATGATTTTTGCCACCTTCTCTGTCTCCCCATACCACTGTCCAGACTGGCGGCGTTACTACATGCCGACCGTCTTTCACTGTCTCCTTCCTATCCCACCTTCACAGAGAAACTCAAAAGTGTTTCCTAAGGGCTGAGCGTCCATTATCCTACTGACAAAAAGATGCAATTCCTCCCCCGAGGCCGACTTAAACTTTCTCAGTCGCCAAGAGCTGTTGCTGCCGAAGAATAATGCATCAGAGACATTCGATGTAATCGGAAACACAAAGGTGGAAGGTGTTTTGTGACTGTCCAATGGGCCGTGTTCAGCCCGTTTAGTGCTGTTCATTCCCCAGGGCACCGCTCTCTGAGCTCAGCCGTCACAGGGTAAATACTACGAATGGCCTTATCCTGTTTTTGAAGACCAAGACGGTGATGGTTACTCCAGGGAGAGGTGGCCCATTCCGGAACGGTTGGTGAGAACCTGCACAGAAAGATAGGGGGTCATTTATTGAGACCAGCGATTGTTACGCCGGTCTTAATCCCTATGCGCTGGGGGCGGATTCGCCAAAGTTATGTAAAGGCGCAGGATATTGGTAGGGTACTTTCAAAAATAGGACACGTCTAGATGTAAATTAAATGTAGCACATTCTACAGAATTAGGACTTTTAATCCATATGCAAATGAGCAGTTAATTGTATTGAGGGCAGGCCCAAGCTTCTCAGCGCACCCTTGCTCCTCCTATTTGCAGACAGCCCCTCCCTCTCCTTCTTGATTGACAGGGCCAGGTTCCTGCTTAGTTATCTCTTCTGTCCCTGTGAATCAAGGAGAGAGAGAGGAGCTATGCTAGGTTTATATCAAGGTGGCAGCTCTCTCCCTATTGCAGCTCAGGGTGTGTGTCCTTCCTGCTGCAGCTCTCTCCCATTCACAGCTGAATGATGGAAATGAGCATGTACGTCCACCTCAGCAAGGTGGACAGAGAAATAAGAAAAAGGAGAAACAGCAGGTGGCGCTATACAGATACATTTTATTGAATAACTCAGTGGCTATACAAAATTTTTAATCACATGCAATTACAAAAGTATTCAGATCCAGGTGCTGGTTTGAAAACTGTAGAATATTTTACGTGGGACAACCCCTTTAAGGTTTGGACCGCACATTTTTTATTTTTTTTGCAGCATTTCGATGAGATTTCTTCTCTGTGAAACGCTACAGACTTGCAAATCTGCAGTGTGGTTTTTGTTGGATATGCTAAGAGTGGAGTCATGGCCTCTAAGCGGCGGGGCCAGGGGTGCACCACTAATGAGGCCAGGTGAGGCGATCGCCTCAGGCATCACCAGTTAGGGGCAATAGAGGGGCAGCCAAAGGGCCATGGGCTGAAGGGAATGGGTTAGGTTAAGAAATTGGCATTGGGGAAGGAGGTGCGCCGTTTCAGTTTTTTTCGCCTCAGGCAGCAGAAAGGCTAAGCGCAGCCCTGGACAGGCATATGTGTAACAGGCTTCTAGGTGTACCCAACAGCCAGACGGTACTCAGTGCAGATACAGTAATGGCGCATATGGAACGGTATATAGCAGGAGCGGGCCGAGCCGCGGTTCTTATTTGTATGGCTAAGACAGGTTTTCATGAAGTAGAAATGGACCGCAGCTCATCCTGAGGCTCCGAGAATGTACACGGAGAACTCAGTACCAGGAAAACACATTGGCGAGAATGCAAAATCAATTTACAGTCAGAGATGCCTGCGGAAAAAGCAGAGACACCGCAGGGATTTCTGCAAGAGCCGGGCCAGCTCAGCTTGAGAAACTGTAAAGCTGGCCTTGTAGCCTCTAGCCTTCATACGTAAAGCCTGAGACAGGGGGACGCGAATTTACATCGCCGGAGAGGGCCGTGATACCTCGTCAATAACATCACCATTACAGACTCGGCGCTTTATCTGCGCGGGACGTTAACATTGCGTAGTGTGTCAGATGCAGCCTCCGGGTAATGTATACACCTAATTTGTTCCGCCCTTTTGCTGGAGCTTTAAGTCCAGTGCTTACCTCTGTGCCAAACCTAATCTTTACAGCGTGTTTCAGAAAGCAGTAGCGCAACGCCGCGTGCATACTGATGAAGGCACTGCGTCTCTGATCTGCCGTCTTACTGCCTGTACAGATGTAGCAGAGCTCAGAGGCGACAAAACTTTCTGTTTGGTCAGAAACTGTTGGACACATTCGGCTCTGCTACATCTGTGCTTCTATAAATGAGATTCACGCAGAATTATTATTTTTTTTTTCAGTGCTTGCTCGCCAACAGTAGCGGGCCACAAAAGAGGCGGGGGGTATGCAAATGTGAAATAAAAAGGGGGCGTTACTTGCTTTACTGGTGGGGTGAGGCTTACAATATGTATTCAAGTATTGGTATGGAAAGGGAGTAGGTGACTGCATTATTTAGCGTGACTACTGACCTGTTGCAGCATCTAAGACTCATCAGTAATAACCACTGAACAGCCCCTTGAACTCCCGAAAGTGCTAAATGTGAACAGTAGTGCACATCTTGCCGCCGATGGGCTGCAAGGGATCATCTGACCAGCTTCACGACTTTAAGATCACAAGGTGTCCTGTTGCAGAGACCACTAATCTGTAGAGGAACATGGCGGCGTGCGTTCAATTTCCCTGCAGCGCGCCCAGAGGGGCCGTAAATCATTACACAGTTCTCATTAAAATCAATGAGCATGAGCATGTAATGCATGGTCATGTCACGTCTAGCAGGTCCATGCCAGGTCCAGGTATAGCAAGGACCTAAAAAATTACAGCGTATGTCCATCCTGTGTAAATGGAAGCTCATGGGAATTTAGTCTAAGAAGTCACAGAGCCAGAGGCAAGAATCAACGGACAAGTTTATTGATTGAGAAGGTCCCCGGAGTGAAGGGAATACAGTTATAACGTATTCTATTTTTGTGGTGTGGAAGTCTCATGGAACCAGTATAGCAAGTTACGAAAACATAGGGAGAACTGTCATTTAAAGGGAAAGTCCACCACCGCTGGAAATTTTCCTCTCGGAGACATATACAGTTAATCTACCTTTATCTCTACAGGAGCGCCGCGGCCTTCTCTCTGTTTTCCTCAGGCCAGTGATGTCACGGCTGGTATCACTGGCCTGGGCGGGGCCAAGCTCCGTTCATTGAATGGGGTTTAGCCCCGCCCAGGCCAGTGATACTAATGCTGACGTCACTGGGCCTGAGGGAAACGGAGAGAAGGCCACGGCACTCCTGTAAGGCCTTTGCCTTCTCAAACAGCTGATCGGCAGGGGTCCCTGGTGTCGGACCCTCACTGATTAGATGCTGATGATCTGTCCACAGGATAGATCATCAGTTAAAAAGAACTACAGAACCCCTTTAAAAGCAGGCCGAACTGGATGAACAAATGTCTTTTTTCGGCCTTATATACTATACTATGTTACTATCACTGAGCTTTCAACAAACTTTACATTAAGCAGTAGTACAGCGGGTGTACAGAAGGAATAACACTATTTCTGGCCACTTTATGACTTGTATCTGGAGGTTTTTTTTATCAGTTTTTCTCTGTCCATGCTGAATATCTAGTTTGCAGTTTTCTCAGACATGGTTGGTGGAGATTGGCTGCCATCCACTGCACACACAGAAAGTAGAGGAAAATATCCTAACTATCTCACAGTCACTCAGAAGCAGCCCCTAGATAATGAAGGACATTACAAGGAAGCATTTGTGATAAGCTATAAACTTCCTATGTAGCTGTACAGTCTCTCCGACTATGTCTGTCTACTCAGCTCCTGCTCACTCCTCCCCCATCCCATCTCCATAGACATGTGTAATATGATCCTCCTGCAGAGATGATCCCCTCCTGGACAGGAAAAAGGGATCTTTCAAAGTGAAAAGCGATGGGGGGGGGGGGGGGGGGGACAAACAGTTGATAATAGGACAATTAGTTATTTGTCAATGAAAAAACATATTACAAAGTTTCTTGTGATCACTTGTATTATTAATTTATGCAAAGTTGTGTGAAAACCTAGTGACCATTTAACTTCAGCACTAAGTTGAAATTTATTAGTTGAGAACAAACTAACCTTTGGTTATAATGTCATGATCCAAGGGGGAGACAAGTGGGAACTCACAGACTGAGAGTTAAAGGAGCACTGCCCCCAGTTACACCAAGTACTTCAGGAGAGGAGTACGCTGATATTTTGGTAGGCAGTGACCTGTCCATTAAGTTGATGTTATTATTGGGTGCACTGAGACATTGTCATGAGGATAGCAGGGATAGACTACCTATTGCTTCTTAGGTCCTGGGCATAGTAATAGCGGCAGAAGAAGAGTGTGCTGATTTTGTGGGAGGTAGTCGCTCACCCACTGATAAGATGACGTGTGTGTGAGATTGGGGTTGAATGTAAAAAAGTTATATCCTGAGGTCGGCACGGATAGAGCAACCTGCTACTATTCGGGAAATAATGGCAGCAGAAGAGGAGCGTGCTGATCTTGTAGGAAGTAGTCACCTGTCCACTGATGAGATGTTGTGCCTGTGAGAACGAGGTTGAGTGTGAGGAATCGGTGTCCTGAGGTCAGCATGAATAGCACAAACTGCTACTTTTCTAGAAATAATATAGAATAAAATTAACTGGGCACTCTCAAGATATCTGAACCAATTGAAATTTATTAGCATATATTACAATAGCACTGAGCAACAGTATATATTGGCGGTAATAGTAAACACTATATAACAATATATATATAAAAAACACACAACATGCAGTAATATCATGTAAAACAACTGGAAAATAGAGATCTAAAATGTAATAAAAATCAAGGAATAAACTTGGAATACTCGATAGTAAAATGGTCGTATAAATATTCAGCCGAATATTTGTATGGAAAAGTCACCTCGAATACTGGTCGCAATAAACAGTGTCCTCTAATATTGTCCTATTCGATTGAATCACAGGGGTATCCAAAACTACAGTCCCAATATGTGGTCCACTGAACCAACTTTAAGCGGCGTCCCGCTTATCACATCCACCAGCAGCGTCTCACTGGACTAAGAGTCATATGAATAAAAGTGCTGGATAAAATCAAACGGTCTTACCGTCTCCCTTGATAGTTTCACGAAGGTAATAATGTGGTCCTCTGAGTCTGTAGACCGATAGTTCTTCAATAGATTTGCACACTGGCAATTGTTTGGCACATGGACTCAGGCCTTACAGGTTGTATTCCAAGTGAGCCATTCGTGTGACAGACGATTCCTTCTTAACAGATATCCAGTAGATTCTCCAGATTCCCAAATGGTCCAAGTTTCTAGGGTCCTGTCTAGGCTAGACGCGTTTCGGGGTATCACATTACCCCTTCCTCAGTAGCTATCAGTCCCCCAAAAAAGTCCTTTCTTATATAGTGAATAGGCTATTCCCAAAACCAGGATCAAGTATTCCAAAAACCTGGAGTGGATTAATTGTTTGGTCCACTCTATATCATTGCTTCTATTTTCCTTTCTCTAAATCTTTACAACATTGTATAAAATCCAATTACCTTTAATGTATAAATACACATATATGCTAAATGAAAGTTAAAATAAGTTATAAGGGAAAGGGTTATAAGTCAAAATATAAGGGAAATATACTCTAAAATTGTATATAATCACCACCTAAAACAGTCTATCGGTGGGCCATATAGATTATAATGTTCAACCCTAAGGCCTCCTGCACACGAACGTATTTTTATGCGGTCCGCAAAAACGGGTCCCGTTTTTCCGTGATCCGTGACCGTTTTTTCGTCCGTGGGTCTTCCTTGATTTTTAGAGGATCCGCGGACATGAAAAAAAAGTTGTTTTGGTGTCCGCCTGGCCGTGCGGAGCCAAACGGATCCGTCCTGAATTACAATGCAAGTCAATGGGGACGGATCCGTTTGACGTTGACACAATATGGTGCCATTTCAAACGGATCCGTCCCTATTGACTTTCAATGTAAAGTCTGGAGGCCCTTTTATACCGTCGGATCAGAGTTTTCTCCAATCCGATGGTATATTTTAACTTGAAGCGTCCCCATCACCATGGGAACGCCTCTATGTTAGAATATACTGTCGGATATGAGTTAGATCGTGAAACCTCATTTCCGACAGTATATTCTAACACAGAGGCGTTCCCATGGTGATAGGGACGCTTCTAGTTAGAATATACTACAAACTGTGTACATGACTGCTGCCTAGCAGCATCCGATCTCTTACAGGGGGCCGTGATCAGCACAATTAACCCCTTTAGGTGCCGCACCTGAAGGGGTTAATTGTACTATCATATCCCCCTGTAAGAGATCAGGGCTGCCAGGCAGCAGGGGGCAGACCCCCCCTCCCCAGTTTGAATCTCATTGGTGGCCAGTGCGCCCCCCCCCCTTCCTCCCTCTATTGTAATAATTCGTTGGTGGCACAGTGTGCGCCCCCCCCTTCCTCCCTCTATTGTAATAAATCGTTGGTGGCACAGTGTGCGCCCCCCATCGGCCCCCCTCCCTCTATAACATTAACAACATTGGTGGCCAGTGTGCGGCCTCCCATCTAACCCCCCCCCCCCCCCCCCCGATCATTGGTGGCAGCGGGTTACTAGCAATAGTACAATAGTAAAAGATTCATACTTACCTGGGAGCTGCGATGTCTGTGTCCGGCCGGGAGCTCCTCCTACTGGTAAGTGACAGTTCATTTAGCAATGCGCCGCACAGACCTGTCACTTACCAGTAGGTGGAGCTCCCGGCCGGACACGAACATCGCAGCAGCCACCAGCAGGTAAGTATGAATCTTCTATTGTACTATTGCTAAGTAACCATGGCAACCAGGACTGTAGTAGCGTCCTGGTTGCCATGGTTACCGATCGGAGCCCCAGCGATTAAACTGGGACTCCGATCGGAACTCCGCTGCCACCAATGATGGGGGGGGGGGCAGATGGGAGGCCGCACACTGGCCACCAATGTTGTTAATGCTATAGAGGGAGGGGGGGCCGATGGGGGGCGCACACTGTGCCACCAACGAATTATTACAATAGAGGGAGGGAGTGGGGGGGGGGGCGCACACTGTGCCACCAACGAATAATTACAATAGAGGGAGGGGGGGGGCCGCACTGGCCACCAACCTATTATTACAATAGAGGGGGGGGGCCGCACTGGCCACCAATGATATTCAAACTGGGGAGGGGGGGGAGGGTCTGCCCTCTGCTGCCTGGCAGCCCTGATCTCTTACAGGGGGATATGATAGTACAATTAACCCCTTCAGGTGCCACACCTGAAGGGGTTAATTGTGCTGATCACGGCCCCCTGTAAGTTTGTAGTGTATTCTAACTAGAAGCGTCCCCATCACCATGGGGACGCCTCTGTGTTAGAATATACTGTCGGTTCTGAGTTTTCACGAAGTGAAAACTCAGCTATGAAAAAGCTTTTATGCAGACGGATCTTCGGATCCGTCTGTATAAAAAGTAACCTACGGATCACGGACACGGATGCCAATCTTGTGTGCATCCGTGTTCTTTCACGGACCCATTGACTTGAATGGGTCCGTGAACCGTTGGCCGTGAAAAAAATAGGACAGGTCATATTTTTTTCACGGCCAGGAAACATTGATCTCGGATGCGGCTGCAAAACGGTGCATTTTCCGTTTTTTCCACGGACCCATTGAAAGTCAATGGGTCCGTGAAAAAAAACGGAAAACGGCACAACGGCCACGGGTGCACACAACGGTCGTGTGCAGGAGGCCTAAGAGAGAAAACTACTTGACTTGGAAATCTTCCTACATATTTTCACAGTGTTATTCAAGATAATGTAGTATAGAGTGGAAGCCTACTGCTAAGACCTCTTTCACACTTGCGTTGTCCGGATCCGTCGTGCACTCCATTTGCCGGAGGTGCCCGCCGGATCCGGAAAAACGCAAGTGAACTGAAAGCATTTGAAGACGGATCCGTCTTCAAAATGCATTCAGTGTTACTATGGCACCCAGGACGCTATTATAAAGTCCTGGCTGCCATAGTAGTAGTGGGGAGCGGGGGAGCCAGGGCCGGACTGGCCATAGGGCAGACCGGGCATTTGCCCGGTGGGCCGGGCCGCCTCAGGGCTCGAGTGGGTGTGCTGGGTATGGCCTAATCACACCCCTGTGCTCCGCCTCCTGCCAGCCCAGGCCGCACAGCTTAATCATCATGACTGAGTGACACAAAGAAGACACAGGAGCGGTATACTTACAGTCCGTGCGGCTCCCCGGGCGCTCTAGAATGACGTCAAAGCGCCCCATGCGCATGGATGACGTGTCCATGTGATCACGTCATCCATGCGCGTGGGGCGCCCTGACGTCACTCTGGAGCGCCCGGGGAGCCGCACGGACGGTAAGTATACTGCTCCCCACTACACTTGACCATGACTTTAGCGTCCCGGCAGCCATGGTAACCATTCAGAAAAAGCTAAACGTCGGATCCGGCAATGCGCCGAAACGACGTTTAGCTTAAGGCCGGATCCGGATTAATGCCTTTCAATGGGCATTAGTTCCGGATCCGGCCTTGCGGCAAGTGTTCAGGATTTTTGGCCGGAGCAAAAAGCGCAGCATGCTGCGGTATTTTCTCCGGCCAAAAAACGTTCCGGTCCGGAACTGAAGACATCCTGATGCATCCTGAACGGATTTCTCTCCATTCAGAATGCATTAGGATAAAACTGATCAGGATTCTTCCGGCATAGAGCCCCGACGACGCAACTCTATGCCGGAAGACAAGAACGCAAGTGTGAAAGAGCCCTAAGGGCGAACCCCCCCATTATCAAGTACTAGGTGGGGTTACACCATCAGCAGGGGGCATCCACCCACTCTATAAAAAGCCGAATAATTCAAATTCGGCATTGAGCCCCCCTGGAAGTAAAGTATTTAATTCGAAAATACGTTGTGTTTCCAGTCTTGACATTTAACCAATAAAATTACCCCCCCTCCAATCTTTATAAACCTTATCGATGGCTGCAAACTTAAGGCCAGTTGGATTTTGCTTATGTACTACCTTGAAATGGTTAGACAATGAGTGTGTCTCCAAACCTTTCCTGATATTAGTCATGTGTCATTAGTCATGTGTCATGTGTCATCTTTTTTTTAAAGTCCTTTTGGTCCTCCCTACGTACTGTTTCCCGCAGGGACATTCAATCACGTAAATGACTTCTGTCAAATTACATGACAAAAATTCCCCAATTCTATGTTTGTGCTTATTCGTTGCGGAAACAATTTCATTCGTCCTACGTGGGAAATCCGTAACCTTACAGTTTCCACATTGTCCGCACCTAAAGAAGCCATTAATATTTGCCCAACTTTGAACTTAACAAATTTGCTTATTTTCTTTCTTAACTGTTGGGGCCACTTTAATATTTAAGCATGAGGCCTTAGTGAATGTGATAAGGGGGTTAGGTGAAGTAATGGGGCCCAATATCTTGTCCTTTTTTATTAAATGCCAATGTTTGTTTATTATCTTTCTTATTCTCTTATATTCACTGTTGAAAGGTAAAATCATACGGAGGTCCATTTCTTTCTGTTCTTGCTTTTCTCCCTCCTTTTCTTTAAAGAAATTTTCTCTTTTCATATCCCTTACCTTATTAAGTGCTCCGTCTAAAAGTTCCATGGGGTATTCTTTCTCTAAAAAAGCTCTTTTCATTTCTACTGCTTCCTTCTCAAATTTTTCTTTTTCTAGAAATAATGACAGCAGCAGAAGAGGAGTGTGCTGATCTTGTGGGAGGTAGTCACCTGTCCACTGATGAGACGATATGTCTGTGAGAATGGGTCTGGGTGTGAGGAAGCTGTGTCCTGAGGGCAGCATGGGTGCAGCAAACTGCTACCATTCTGGAAACAATGAGAGCAGCAGAAGAAGAGTGTGCTGATCTTGTGGGAAGCAGTGACCTGTGCACTAATTTATTAGTGAGTATAGGATTAGGTGAGCCGTAATTATGCATTGTCATGACGATGGTAGGGATAGAATGCCTCATATGACGTAAGGTTGTGTGAGAATGGGGCTGAGTGTATAAATATCTATGTCCTGAGGTCGGCACTGATAGAGCAACCTGCTACCATTCTGGAAATAATAACAGCAGAAGAGGAGTGTGCTGATGAGATATGTCAGTGAGGCCTCATGCACACAGCCGTTGCCCGGCCGCAAACCACGGGTCCTCAATATGCAGGCACCGGCCGTGTTCTCCCCGCATAACGGATGTGGACCCATTCACTTGAGTGGGTGCGCAATCCGGAGCTGCGGTGCGATACGGAGGCACGGAACCCCACGGAAGCACTACGGAGTGCTTCCATGGTGTTTCTGTCCGTGCCTCCGTCCGCAAAAAAATAGAACATATTCTATTTTCTTGCGGTACGGACAGATCACGGACCCATTCAAGTTAAATGGGTCTCGATCCGTCCCGGCCGCCCGCACGGAGGTTGCCTGTGCATTGAGGACCGCAAATTGCCGTGTGCATGAGGCCTGACAATAAGACCGAGTGTGAAGAAACTATGTCCTGATGTCAGCATGGATAGAGCAATCTGCTAGCATTCTGGAAATGATGGCAGCAGAAGAGGAGTGTGCTGATTTTGTGGGAGGTAGTCACCTGTCCACTGATGAGACGATATGTCTGTGAGAATGGGTCTGGGTGTGAGGAAGCTGTGTCCTGAGGGCTGCATGGGTGCAGCAAACTGCTACCATTCTGGAAACAATGAGAGCAGCAGAAGAAGAGTGTGCTGATCTTGTGGGAAGCAGTGACCTGTGCACTAATTTAATTTTATTAGTGAGTATAGGATTAGGTGTGCCGTAATTATGCATTGTCATGACGATGGTAGGGATAGAATGCCTCATATGACGTAAGTGTGTGTGAGAATGGGGCTGAGTGTATAAATATCTATGTCCTGAGGTCGGCACTGATAGAGCAACCTGCTACCATTCTGGAAATAATAACAGCAGAAGAGGAGTGTGCTGATGAGATATGTCAGTGAGGCCTCATGCACACAGCCGTTGCCCGGCCGCAAACCACGGGTCCTCAATATGCAGGCACCGGCCGTGTTCTCCCCGCATAACGGATGTGGACCCATTCACTTGAGTGGGTTCGCAATCTGGAGCTGTGGTGCGATACGGAGGCACGGAACCACTACGGAGTGCTTCCATGGTGTTTCTGTCCGTGCCTCCGCCCGCAAAAAAATAGAACATATTCTATTTTCTTGCGGTACGGACAGATCACGGACCCATTCAAGTTAAATGGGTCTCGATCCTTCCCGGCCGCCGCACGGAGGTTGCCTGTGCATTGAGGACCGCAAATTGCCGTGTGCATGAGGCCTGAGAATAAGACCGAGTGTGAAGAAACTATGTCCTGATGTCAGCATGGATAGAGCAATCTGCTAGCATTCTGGAAATGATGGCAGCAGAAGAGGAGTGTGCTGATTTTGTGGCAGTCAGTGACCTGTTTTCTTATGTTAGTGAGATTAGGGTTTCTCAGTGGGCAGAAACTGAGTCTCCACACAATGGAAATGATAAGAGCAACAGGACATTAATCTGATCTTCACATGAGAGGTAGGAAAGAAAGGGAGCCCACAAGTGCATCCTTAAATACAGAAAGCTCCTTTAGTTGCACAGATTGTTGTTATGATGTTGTCAAAATGATGCAGGGCTATCAATCTATGCCTCACTTCTCCAGCTTATTAGGGTATATAATACAATTTTATCTGTGCAAAACAATCTCTGGCAGATTGAATGAAGCACGAAATGTAAAAAGAAATCTCTGCTTCAGCTTGAAATGGCTTTTATATTTTTTGTGTTATCTAGAAGATGTGGATAAAATTGTGGCACTTACTGCATTTCTCTCTACGGTAGAAGTACCAGGAATGGTGAAGATGAGGATAGAGGGAATATCTCTGCGTCATAAAAACCTTTTATGTGCTGCGTTAAACTTGTTTTTCTCTACATGTGTTCCTGTTCTACAATAGAAGAGACAATAGGGATTCTTTACGAGACAGGAGGAAAATCTAGTAGCTCTTTTTTTTTTTTTTTGGAGGGTGCAAAATGCTAAGTCTATTTCTTCTTTTCACCCAACCAAAGTGTTCAGTGATAAAACAACTGCACTGGCCAACGGCACAATGAATTAAACCGCCTGTCGAGTCCGCCTGTACCGTAAGTCTGCAAGGACATTCCTGACACCCCTGCTGAGTCAGCAGCTGCATGTGGAATATGCAGGAGCAGGGAACCAGTTGTCAGTGACAGCCAGGCGCCTTATTACCCTCCCTTACTTTCCCGATCACTCCGTAAGCACCATGTATAAAGTTCTGGAAGCTACCATGATGCTTCCTGCTCCTGTCCCGGAGTTTTAGCAGACCTTGATCCGGTGACTGTAAACTATATGAAAAAAAACTATATAAAAAACATACTATAAGGCCTCATGCACACGACCGTATGAGTTTTTAGGTCTGCAAATTGCGGATCCGCAAAAAAAACGGATGACGTTCCGTATGGCATCCGTTTTTTTTTTTGCGGATCCGTTGTAATAATGCCTATCCTTGTCCGCAAACTAGAAAAAAATAGAACATGCACAATTTTTTGGGCGGAGCAACGGAACGGACATACTGATGCGGACAGCACACGGTGTGCTGTCCGCGTTTTTTGCGGACCCATTGAAATGAATGGGTCCGCATCCTATCCGCAAAAAAAACGGAACGGACACGGAAACAAAATACGGTCGTCTGCATGAGGCCTAATGGAAAGGGGATACAATTTAAAAAGTGTCTTTGGTGCATATTGTGCTGTTAAAAAATGTCAAAAACAAACTCTTTTCCCCCTTTTATTCTACCAATTTATTGGGTATAAAAAAATACAAAAAAATAAAAAATAAATTAAACAAAAAAAAACGCTGCTACTAACCTGCCCATGGTGACCGTAAACTGTATATTTCCTATACTAAATTCTATAATGGGAATGATACACAATGTAAAAAGTGTTTTAGTTGTACTGTGTGCTGTTAAAAATGTTTTTCTACCATTTTCCTGGGTATAAACATAAAAAATGTTAAAAAAAAGAGAAAAGGAAAAATAAAGCCTTATGTAACGTCAAAAATAAAAAACTAAAATTATTTGATTAAGGCCTCATGCACACGACCGTTGTTCGGGTCCGCATCCGAGCCGCAAAAACTGCGTGCTGTCCGCATCCGTTGCTCCGTTCCGTGGCCCCGCAAAAAAATATAGAACATGTCCTATTCTTGTCCGTTTTGCAGACTAGAATAGGCATTTCTACAATGGGCCGCCCGTTCCGCAAATTGCGGAAGGCACACGGGTGGCTTCCGTTTTTTGCGGATCCGCGGTTTGCAGACCGCAAATAACAGAACGGCCGTGTGCATGGGGCCTAACTGAACAAAAAAAAGTACTGTAATTACAAGTTTCGAATTTGCACGTAGTAAAAAATAAATGTCTGGTCATGAATGACTGAAAGTGACCCGGTCTTGAACTGATCATAAGGCCTTTTGCACACGAACGTTGTGTGCCCGTGGTCGTATTGCGGCCCGCATGCGGCGGGTCCGCAATACACGGGCAGCGGCCCGTGTGCACTCCACATCACGGATGCGGACCCATTCTCTTGAATGGGTTTACAATCACAGAGATGTGGAATGGAAGCACGGATCGGAACCCCACGGACGCACTACGGAGTGCTTCCGTGGTGTTTCTGTTCGTGCCTCTGCCCTCCGTGTTTTATTTTTTTGCGGTGCGGACGGATCACGGACCCATTCAAGTTAAATGGGTCTCGATCGGTCCCGGCCGCCGCCCATGCATTGGGGACCGCAAATTGCGGTCCCCAATGCACGGAACGGATGCACAATATTCGTGTGCAAGAGGCCTAAGAGTTGTCCAAGATTGCAAAAACATTGCTCCTTTTTCCAAAAACAGCGCCACTCCTGTCCATGGGTTGTGTCTGGTATTGCAGCTCATTCTATGATTGTTTGCAGGCACGTCCCACCCATATAGTACATTGAATGGGCGATATCATCATTCATCGTAGTAGCACCCCAGTTGTACACTACAGTGGAGACCATCATTAACATGGCCGCCTATAGCACACGGCAGGTTACATTACAGCGCGTAAGTGTCTGATCCGGCAGGGAGCATTTGACACCATTTGTGGCAGCTGACAATGGCAGCAGTTTATTGACATGATTTCGACTAAATCCTGCGGTGGGGGGTAATAATAAAAGGAGCCCTCCTACACAAGAGCGGGAGTAATGTGGGGGCTTACGCCTTCTCACTATTTCTTCTCTTTTACTGTTTGTGCCTCTGAGCCAGATGTAAAAAGCTCATTAAGTGAGATCTCGGCGTTGGCTGCAGATCATTAGCCAGCGAGATTTCCATGCTCGAGACCTCAGTGAGCTTTGTGTCTCTCAGAGACAGTCCCTGGATGAGCGCCTTCACAGGGATACATCGACACTGCGCTCTGTTTAGGGGAAAATAACTCCCCCTCCTCCCTGATAAATACGGGGGCTATGTATGAACATACGTGGGATGAGCAGGATGGAAATTCTTGGTCATTATCTTGATGAAAGGTTCAAGAAATCAACATATTGATTGAGAGTCTTCAAGAATCAATAAGACGTCCTAAGACTACTGCCCATAATACCCCGTGTTACTGCTGCTGCCCTGTTCTTATAACATTAGAGTGTTTCACAAACACTATAGTGCGTTCAGATAGTGCGAAGATATTAATCTGTTGAAAACGTAATGTAACCTGCATGATGGATGGATGGATAAATAGATTAATTATTTCTCTTGCTTTCATAGCGCTGACATGTTCCTCAGCGGATTACAGAACATTATCATCATTCGCTGTCACCAGTGAGGCTCACAATCGAGATTTACTATCAGTATATCTTTGGAGTGTGGGAGGAAACCCATGAAAACACGGGGAGAACATGCAAACTCCATGAAGGTGTTGCTCTAAGTCAGATTTGAACATACAGTAGATAGATAGATATGAGATAGATATATATGAGATAGATATTAGATAGATAGATAGATAGATAGATAGATAGATAGATAGATATGAGATAGATAGATATGAGATAGATAGATAGATAGATAGATAGATAGATATGAGATAGATAGATAGATAGATATGAGATAGATAGATATGAGATAGAGAGATATGAGATAGATAGATAGATAGATAGATATGAGATAGATAGATAGATATTAGATAGATATGAGATAGATAGATAGATAGATAGATAGATAGATATGAGATAGATAGATAGATCGATAGATAGATATGAGATAGATATGAGAGATAGATAGATAGATATGAGATAGATATGAGAGATAGATAGATAGATAGATAGATAGATAGATATGAGATAGATAGATAATAGATAGATAGATAGATATGAGATAGATAGATAATAGATAGATAGATAGATAGATAGATAGATATTAGATAGATAGATATTAGATAGATAGATAGATAGATAGATAGTTAGATATGAGATAGATTGAAGCTGCTGGGTCTGGAGTGGGCCTCACTCTACGCTGGGTTCCCCGGACACTGTTGAGATGTCACCACGTGCTGCTGCTCTCCAAAAGGGATGGTAAGGCGTGGTGCACCCCAATGGTAAATAAGTCCAGAAACTCAGGGTTTGCAGTAAACCAGTATGCTTCTTTACTGGAGGAACTCAAGTGCAATACAATACAGGCAGTGCACTGAGCTGGCTTATCCAGTCTCCTCCCTGGCAGAAGAAGGTTTAATGCTGAGAAAAGGCCTGAGCCTGTCCGGCGTCTCTCTCAGAAGGCTGATACTCTGGCCAAAGGCTGGTTGCCCAGGGTCTGCGGCTTGGTATCCTCACCATCTTTGTCTAATCACTTGTGCAGTGTGGCAGGAGTCTCTCCTACTAAACACTGATCCCTATCTGCAGACAACTAAAGGCTCTGACTGCTCTCCTTAGGTTACTTTCACACTAGCGGCACGGACCCGTCCTGCCGCTAGTGACCGTGTGCCCCCGGACTGCCGCTCTGTCCCCTTTGACTATAATGGGGGCGTTGCGGAGGCACGGCAGCGCACGGTGAGAGGCTGCCGGAATAAATGTCGGACATGTCGTAGTTTTATTCCAGCAGCCTCTCGCCGTGCGCTGCCGTGCCTCCGCCGGAACTCCACCCCTGCCCCCATTATAGTCATTGGGGACGGAGCGGCAGTCCAGGGGCACACGGTCACTAGCGGCAGGACGGATCCGGCAAGCTGTTCACCCGACAGCATGCCGGAGGTCCGTGCCGCTAGTGTGAAAGTAGCCTTACATACAGTTTCTAGCTAAACTTGAACCTTCTAGAGGGAGGGGTGGAGCGGAGAAGCACAGCCTAACAAAAACATTGTTGCAGTTCCAGTTTGCCATAGACTTGTACAGAGTTTCAATACAAGTCTATGGGAATAACTAAGCGTTTTTTCTAGACATAATCAAGTCTTCAGACTTAAAAAAACAAAGCTAAACCAGACAGTCAAAAGTCAGAAGGTCAGTGTGTCTGTTTTTTCCCTCCAAAACTTTGCATAATCCATTATAGTAACTGGAAGATTTCTAACTTCTCAGTGCAGAGGTAGTAAGTCCCAAAGTCTCTCAGTAATGACTGGCTGTGCAATAAACCTCTCCGCAGAGCAGGGCAGATATAGTGCAAATGAATAGAATATGTTGCAATAAACATATAAAGTGAAGTTCAACAATATAAAACGGTATAAGTGCACACAACAGCATAAATCACAGTGAAAGTTAACCCTTCAAAGTGAAATAAAGTAGGGAGTTGATGGTTTTGCATAGTAGCAATAGGGGCAAATGTCCATAGTCCAAAGTACCCTTGTTCCAGGGCACTACAAAATAGACAAATAGATGTCTGACATAGCGTGACGTGGCTCTAGGAGGTACAGAGATAGCAGCTGCACCCTTGCCTTGTGCCTCATTGCCACTAAATTGGGGTGGAGAAGCTTTAAAGGAAATCTGTCACCACGATCTTGGTCTGTAGTGCATGAGTCTAGGTATTTTTGTATTCTCCTACTGCCTCACATTCCTTTGCTGACATCATTTCAGCTGTGCAAGTTTTATCACTGGCATTATTGACGGGGGGGGGGGGGTGAAAAATTACCTACTCGTGTATTACTGCAGGTAATAGTCCAGAATCGTGGTGACAGATTCCCTTTAAGTTACAAAGATAAATGTTATGAGGCCAGGGCTATACATGTAAGTATTGGGTTTCATTTTTGGGCACTATCCTGTTCCTAGTATTGTTTGCTATGCTCAAAGTCCAGCTGAAAGGGACATTTAAAGGGGGTCGTTCAGGAGCTAGCAGAGATGTCACCAACAGCTGATGCCATCGCAGATTTGCCATTCAGCTGGAGATCTTCCCCTACCAGATGACAAACAAATCTAATTCAGTCAGTCTGTCTGATACACAAATGTTTGTTCGCGCTGCTCCTGACAACTCGCTGAGCTCCACCTCAGCAGCATGAAAATAATAATACCGATAAAGTGTGAGCAAGATTACACCTATCTGGATTACACCTATCTGGATTACACCTATCTGGATATCTATTCAAGGACAGTCCAACTCTCACACTCCTTATCTATAATCGCTCCAACAATTTACTGCTACAGCTGTTTGTTTACTCCTCAATACTGATCTGCTTCACGTCACGTGTCTCATCTACCTCATTACTCCTACGTACTTTGGTGTATAAATATGTCAATCTTCAGATACTGTCTTAAAAGAGGCCCAAGTAGCCTCGAAAACTTGCAGTTGTGTTGTCATCTTTTCAGTTAGCCATTAAGGTTCTATTCACACAACCGGAGAAGAATAGGCATTTTCTATATAGCACCGGCCATGTGCGGTCCGTAAAATCCGGAACGCACACAGCCAGTATCCGTGTTTTGCAGATCCCTAATTTGCAGACCGCGGAACACTTACGGTTGTGTGAATGTAGCGTAAAAGTTATCAACCACTGAGGAATCTCAACTTTTTTTTTTATCTACCAACATTACACAGAAATACTTGGAAAAAAAAACATGATAACTCGGGAAAATCTGTGCTGATAGAGCAGAGCTGAGCGTGTCAGATGCAGCGGAGCGGGTGCAAAGAGGTGAAGATCACACATATTAACCAGTAGAGCACCGCGCTGTGCGTCACGTCATAAATAATATAAAATGGCAGCACAGAAATACATTTAATGGACCTAAATAATGCAGCACGCTGTATACGGAGGAGCATATAGAAGAGACATCGCTCGGGCTTGTGCTGTGGGAGAATCCAACACATTGCGACTTGTATTTGTAGAGTTAGGGTCAAGCACAAAAATCCCCCCCCCCCCCCCCCCAATAAAATAAATAGGACGTAGATAACCAATGTGGGCACCATTATGGGTACCACAAAGCTGCCATCTTTCCTGAATCTCTACAGTTTATTTTAGATAAGCATCTTGCCCGCCGTGATGCCCGGACTCATGGCCTCCTCTGTGCCCTGTGTTTCAACTCTCAGACTTCATCGCCAGCTTAATATTGTGATGACAGGGAATGAATAGACACATTGACGCCAACTGTCATTGAATGAAAGCTCCAGACATGGAATGGAATAATGGAATGTAGCGATTTCTTCTCCTTGTAACCCTTTATGTTCCCTCTACTCCGCTCAGTGTCTTGTGTATTCTGTGCATGGCCAAAAGTATGTGAACCCCCCTCCTTTCCAAAATATCAGGGGCATAACTGGGAATTGCTAGGTCCCACCGATCAGATACTGATGACCTATCCTTAGTATAGTTCATCAGTTCAAAAATCTCAGAAAACCCTTTTAATTTAATTTCCACGCCCCAAGTAAATTCGGACCCTAAAGTAAATCCAGACCTAACCAAAAAATATCAGTCCATGCATCAGATCAAACCCGAAAACTAATCCAAACAAAAATTATTTCAACACCCCTCACCATCTATTACAGCGGTGGTAACGCCTCCAGATGATGAACATCACATTCCAAATCCAAATCGTAGTGATATACATTCTACTATTTCATCCTCATCATATTAGAAATCCAGAAATTAAAACCAGCTAGTGACACATATTCTTCGATTCTAATCTGTATTTATTTTAGGTTTTTATTTTAGATTATTATTTTTTTTCTGTTGATGATAATGGTAGAAGCCACCTTGCCTGAGAGGCTTGCTACAAGAGTTCAGAGATTTGCTTTACAGCAGCCACATGGACAATAGGAACCTGTAAACTGGAGATGATGACTCATTGACTTCTAAGGTAGAGTGTTGTGGGCATGCTCTGTGACCTGTGCAGAGGTCATTGTGCAGGGAGGGGGAGGAGGTAAAAACAGTGTGTAATTCAATAAGAGATTAAGAATTTTCTATGTAGTTGTGGCTGCACATCCACCAGAAATATTAGGTACGGGACTGTCATTATAATGGGGGGGGGGGGGGGGGGGGTCATGTTACCTTCCCCACTAGATAACCTCCCTTAAAAATCCCACATTTGCCTATAAATCTTGGAGAACCTTGTAAGACTTTGGTGGTATTCAGGATTTGTAAAAAATAAATATGCAGTTCGGTTTTCCTTTATCTTGCAGGGTTGGAAATCCCGAGCATTTAGCCCATTTGTAAATACAGGGTTACACTTTGTCATTGTGCTCGATGTCTCCGAGATCCCCTTTTGAAGTCTGTGGAAATATCCTTCACTACAGTGCAAAACCCTATGAAATATTCAGCAGGTTGTATTTTGGGCTTGACAAGCAAATTTCCCATTCCTATAAATTATTGAGATTTGGGATGTGAAATTCTAAGAACTTTCTATTCTGTGTTTATTATGCACCAAACTAATACGGAACAAATTCATAGATACAGCGAAAATGGCTAAGTACGTAAATGATCAGCTTCCTGCATTACTGATTCATTCCGTCACCAAAAGAAAATATCTAATAAGATGTTAGGTTCGGTGGAGGTTCTGTTAGGGGATCCTGGCAGGGCAAACTATCCTACACCAGAAGGGAAAGACAGAAAATGTGTCACAGATAGCAAAGACAGATAGATAGATAGATAGATAGATAGAGAGATAGATAGAGAGATAGATAGATAGATAGATAGATATGAGATAGATAGATAGATATGAGATAGATAGGAGATAGATAGATATGAGTGTGATTGATAGAAGGAAAGAAAGATAGATATTGAGATTGATAGCAATGGATGTAAATGGTGAAGAAGAAAAGAATGGTGAAGGAAGGAAGGAAGATAGATAGACAGAAGGACGGACAGATAGATGGATGGTTAGACCAACAGACAGATAAATAAATGGATATATAAGACGGATGGATAGATAGACAGATAGATAAGATATCTAGAAGATAGATAGGATATAGAGATAGCTATAATAGATAGATAATAGATAGATACCGGTCGATAGATAGATATGAGATATAGATAGATAGATAGATAGATAGATAAGATATCTAGAAGATAGATAGATAATAGATAGATAGATAGATAGGATATAGAGATAGATAGCTATGAGACGGGTAGCTTAGTATATTTTATTACTATAGTCAGTACTACGGGCAATGTTTCAGAGTTGAGCTTGATTCATGTAGAAGTAAAGGACAGGACCCTGGACAGCAGTTTACCATGGAGAGCTTTCATTCATCAGTAACTGTAACCATTAACTACCGGTCCGACGCTGTGTTATTCCTGGTATTGGGTGGACACATGTAGGAGAACTGTTGCTGCATTGCTTGTTTTCTCTGATGGGACAAGGCAGTGGGTTTACCTGCAGTTCTCCCGAAGGCGGCAGATGCAGTAACATGATACACATACCTCATCACCGCAGATCGCCTTTGCCTCATTAATGCTACACCTTTGTATGAAAGTCCAAATGCAGCTGAATGGCACCAAAGCTGCCTCTGTGCGGGTGACGGGTTAATTCAAAGCAGCTCACTAATTCTGTCCCACAATCAATAAGTGCTAACGATGGAGATGAGCAGCGGCGCAGCGCCTCTCACTTGTCTTCTGTGCGCTTCATTGATTGCAAGTCAACTTCTCATGTTGTAGCAGTATTAACACTGAGCAATCAGCAGAGGGGAGCGTTATACAATGCTTACCCCACACCTTCATGGGTTATAGTGTACTGGAATGGTGAACAGTAATCCAAATTGTCTGTCTATGTATCTATCTATCTATCTATCTATCTATCTATTATCTATCTATCTATCTATCTATCTCCTATCAAATAAAATCAAAAGCTTTATTGGCAGGACTAAATACATTTTAGCATTGCCAAAGCAAGTGGGAAATAATTGGGTAGGGTTGGGGGATGGGGACATATACAGGGTGGGGGTATAGGAGTCCATGGTATATCAGGCTCCTCTCAGTCTATGTCAGGCAGCAATATATTGTGCTGCTGTGGCCGCTGTGTTCTCCTCTTCCCCCAGCAGTATAGAGAGTCTCTCTTCCTCCTCCATGGAGGTGAAGTCTGGGCAGAGATCAGTCTCCCTCACTGCTGAGTATTTGGGGCACCGCAGCAGGAAATGAGCCTCATCCTCCACGGCCTCGTGGTTGCACTGCTGGCACAGTCTGCTCTCCCTGGGCATGTACCTCTGTCGGTGACGCCCGCATTCAATGAGCAGGCTGTGGGCGGTCAGTCTGTACCGGCTCAGGATCTGTCGGTCTCTTGGATTGGGGAGTTTCTCCAGATATGGGGCCAGTTTGTACTCCCTCTGCAGGCTCTGGTATACTGTCAGCTTCTGGGATGTTCTTATGTCGTTCCTCCAGACGCTGATATACTCCTCTTTGTACTTGTGTATCATCCTTTGGATTTCGCCCTTTGTCAGGCTGTATTGGTTGGTGACTTGGGCAGGCTGGGTTTGGGTGACTTGTTGCAGGGTGCTTTGTTTTTCTGTTGCTTCTTGGTGTAGCAAGGCTTTGTGATGGTAGGAGCTGGGACTGCTGCTATGAAGATGGGCTCTGAATGATAGCGCCCTCTTCTGGAAAACAAAGTAGAGTGGGAATCTGCCCAGTTCTGCTCGACAGGCACTGTTTGAGGTGCCCCTGTGGACCTGGAGAAAGTGTTTGCAGAGTTCTGTTGGCCCAGAGTCCCACTTTGCCCGGTCTGGGTATACAGTACAGACCAAAAGTTTGGACACACCTTCTCATTCAAAGAGTTTTCTTTATTTTCATGACTATGAAAATTGTAGATTCACACTGAAGGCATCAAAACTATGAATTAACACATGTGGAATTATATACATAACAAACAAGTGTGAAACAACTGAAAATATGTCATATTCTAGGTTCTTCAAAGTAGCCACCTTTTGCTTTGATTACTGCTTTGCACACTCTTGCCATTCTCTTGATGAGCTTCAAGAGGTAGTCCCCTGAAATGGTTTTCACTTCACAGGTGTGCCCTGTCAGGTTTAATAAATGGGATTTCTTTCCTTATAAATGGGGATGGGACCATCAGTGGCGTTGATGAGAAGTCAGGTGGATACACAGCTGATAGTCCTACTGAATAGACTGTTAGAATTTGTATTATGGCAAGAAAAAAGCAGCTAAGTAAAGAAAAACGAGTGGCCATCATTACTTTAAGAAATCAAGGTCAGTCAGTCAGCCGAAAAATTGGGAAAACTTTGAAAGTAAGGGCTATTTGACCATGAACGAGAGTGATGGGGTGCTGCGCCAGATGACCTGGCCTCCACAGTCACCGGACCTGAACCCAATCGAGATGGTTTGGGGTGAGCTGGACCGCAGAGTGAAGTAAAAAGGGCCAACAAATGCTAAGCATCTCTGGGAACTCCTTCAAGACTGTTGGAAGACCATTTCAGGTGACTACCTCTTGAAGCTCATCAAGAGAATGGCAGGAGTGTGAAAAGCAGTAATCAAAGCAAAAGGTGGCTACTTTGAAGAACTTAGAATATGACATATTTTCAGTTGTTTCACACTTGTTTGTTATGTATATAATTCCACATGTGTTAATTCATAGTTTTGATGCCTTCATAGTCATGAAAATAAAGAAAACTCTTTGAATGAGAAGGTGTGTCCAAACTTTTGGTCTGTACTGTATGTCTGGGCCCCAGACTTCGCTGCCATACAGGAGGATTGGGGCGATGATGGTGTCAAGGATTTTAAGCCAGACGGTCACTGTTCCTTTAAGGTGATACAGACGCCTTCTGATGGCATAGAAGGTTTTGCTCGCCTTGTCTTTCAGTGTTTCCATGGCTTTCTTAAAACTCCCTGATTGGCTGATTTCTAGGCCCAGGTAGGTGTAGCTGTCAGTTTCTGAAATTGGACAGTTGTTTAGCAGGAAGGGAGGATGCCCGGCTGCTTTTCAGTTTCTTTTCTGGAACACCATGATGTTGGTTTTCTTTGGATTGATGGGCAGTGCCCACGTGTTACTGAACTTTTCCAGTATTTTCAGGTTATCTTGGAGACCTTTCTCAGTTGGCGATAGTAGCAGAAGATCATCTGCATAAAGGAGAAATTTCACCTCGGTGTCATGAAGGGTGAGATCAGGTGCTGTGGAGGACTCCAGAGCCGCCGCCAGCTCATTGATGTAGATGTTAAACAGGGTTGGACTGAGGCTGCAGCCCTGTCTGACTCCTCGGCTCTGCCGGAAATAAGCCCTTCTCCTCCCATTTACCTTCACGCTGCATCTGTTCTCAGTGTAGGAACTTCTGATGACATCATATGTTTTTCCTCCTATTCCGCTTTCAAGAAGTTTCAGGAATAGGCTCGGGTGCCACACTGAGTCAAAGGCCTTCTTAAAGTCCACAAAGCAGGCATAGATCTTTCCATGCTTTGTATTGTGTACATGGCTCTTGATGAGGCTCTGCAGGGTGTAGACGTGGTGCGGTTGTTTGGTATGAAGCCTGCTTGGATTCTGCTGAGGATGTTGTGCTGGGTGAGGAAGCTGAGGATCCTCTTATTCAGGATACTGCTGAGGAGTTTTCCCAGGTTGCTGCTGATACATATCCCTCTATAGTTGGCTGGGTCGTACCTGTCTCCGCCCTTGTGTATGGGGGTGATGATGCCCTGGTTCCAGCTCTGGGGGAAGTAGCTGGCACTCAGCACAACATTGTAGAGATTTACTAATGCGGCCTGGATACCTGGCGGACTGTATTTGATCATTTCTGGAAGGATCCCATCTGGGCCGCTGGCTTTTTTACTCTTTATCATTGAGATCCTCTCTGTTATCTCCTGCAGCGTGATCGGTGTGTCTAGAGGGTTTTGGAAATCTTTTGATTTTTTTTCCTCCATATCCTTCAGCTTTTTCGTGATTTCTTTTTGTTCTGGGCTTTGGTCCTCCCTCGAGATGGCTTTGTACAGATCCTTGAAGTACTGGAGCCAGATGTTGCCGTTTTGGATGTGGAGGTTGGTGTTCTTGCTGGTTTTGTCCATCTGCTTCCATAGTTCCCAGAAGCAGTTGTCCTGGAGAGCATCTTGGAGTTGGAGGAGCTTGGTTGAGATGTTGCCTTGCTTTTTCTTTCTGAGGGTATTTTTGTATTGCCTTTGTATGTTGTTGTAGGCTTCCCTCAGACTGGGGTTGTTCGGATCTTGGTGTTTCCTATTTGAGGCCATTCTTAGCGCCTTTCTTATATCTTTACACTCCCGGTCGAACCAACTGTTGGGTTGTTGCTTTTTTGGCCTTCTGTTGCATATTTTGAGGTCAGACATTTCTGCCATGGTACAAAGTATATTATTAAAGTCCCTTACCGTGAGATTTACTCCTTCTGGATTCAGCTCATACACTTTCCTATGGAAGTTATGAAGCATCTCCTGGATCTCTGTGCTGTTTATGGTCTCTATATACTTTGGGGCTGACATCTTGGACCATTTAAAAGATGGAGGTAGGTTAAATAGGCCGGTCTGCTGAGATGTTTGTGCCGGTAGTTTACTTGTGGATTTTATGTATAGGAGCAGTTGGTTGTGGTCTGGCAGGTGTGTCTGTGGGGTGACTATGAAGCCACTAACATTTTTGGGGTCCATATCTGTGATGGCATAGTCTACCACACTGTTGCCTACATGGGAGTTTAGGGTATATCTACCAAGAGAGTCTCCCTTGGTGCGGCCATTGAGAATATGAAGTCCGAGGCTTCGACATAAGTTCAGCAATGTTCTGCCACTTTTGTTTACTGTGCTGTCATAGCTGTTCCTCTCAGTGTGCACTGAGCTGTCACAGTCAGGGTCTGCTCCGAATATATAGACATTTCCGTCAGTTGTCAGGTAGTCTCTCTCCCTCCCTGTTCTCGCATTGAGGTCTCCAAAGATGAGAACATTGCCCATCTATCATATATCATCTATCTATCTATCTATCTATCTATCTATCTATCTATCTATTTATCTATCTATCATATATCATCTATCTATCTATCTATCTATCTATCTATCTATCTATCTATCTATCATATATCATCTATCTATCATCTATCTATCTATCTATCTATCTATCATATATCATCTATCATCTATCTATCTATCTCTCTATCTATCATATATCATCTATCTATCTATCTATCTATCTATCTATCTATCTATCATATATCATCTATCTATCATCTATCTATCTATCTATCTATCATATATCATCTATCATATATCATCTATCTATCTATCTATCTATCTATCATCTATCTATCTATCTATCTATCTATCTATCTATCTATCATATATCATCTATCATCTATCTATCTATCTCTCTATCTATCATATATCATCTATCTATCTATCTCCTATCTATCTATCTATCTATCTCCTATCTATCATATATCATCTATCTATCATCTATCTATCTATCTATCTCTCTATCTATCATATATCATCTATCTATCTATCTATCTATCTCTCTATCTATCATATATCATCTATCTATCTATCTCCTATCTATCTATCTATCTATCTATCTATCTATCTATCTATCTATCTCCTATCTATCATATATCTATCTATTATCTATCTCAAAACTATGTATCTATTTGTCCATCAGTCTATTATCTATTTATATATCTATCAAATATCAATCTACCTATCAGTTATTACTACTTATTAGTCTATTTGTAAATCTGTCCTTCTATGTTTGCATCTGTCTATTATCCATCTACTGTATATATCTATCCATATAGCTGTCTACCTACAATATCTGTTTGTACATCTATCTATCTATCTAAAATGTACAAAAGAGGCAAAGTAAGGAGAAATTGTTGTAGACCTGCTTTATCCACCCTAACCACGTTTCAGCACAACACAATGTCATGTGTATGTATTTTTCGCTAAGACGCACCTGCCCATAAGACGGAGGAGGAGGACAATAATAAAAAATATATTTTTCATTAGACCTCAGATCAGCAATCAGACCCCCAATGTTAATCAGACCTCAGATCAGACCCCAATGTGAATGACCCCCAATCAGACCTCAGATGAGAGCCCAATATAAAGAAGACCCCCAATCAAACCTCAGATGAGACCCCCATTCCTCATAACAGCCCCCAGCCATATGTGATCAGCCCCAGTCATATAATCAGCCCCCAGCCGTATGTACTCAGCCCCCAGCCATATGTACTCAGCCCCCAGCCATATGTGAGCAGCCCCCAGCCATATGTGAGCAGCCCCCAGCCATAATTCAGCCTCAGGTCACAAAATCAAAAAACCCACTTACCTCTCTTGCTCCTGGACCCTGCCGCTCCTCACATCACGATCCTCTTCCTCCTGCTGTCGGCTGTGCTGTGAACTGGCGCACACAGCGTGAGGTCACAGAGCGCCCTCACACTGTGTGCAGCCTTCACAGCCGACAGCCGAGGACCAGGAAGCGGTGTGTACAGAGCCTTCACCGCTTCCTGGTCCTCAGGTACTAATGAGCGCTTCCATAATGGAAGCGCTCATTAGTATTCGCCCCATAAGACACAAAGGAAAAAAGTGTGTCTCATGGGGGGAAAAATACGGTATTTTCATTTTTATACCAATGTTTAATTATTCTAATTACTTTGTACACGTGTATATATACTTCACATTGGCACATGCCAAGGTCCAGCACCCTTTCACCTTACTTCGGATTGCTGCCTCTTTTGCATAAGGCTACTTTGACATTAGCGTTTTTTGCGGATCCGTCATGGATCAGCAAAAACGCTTCTGTTACAATAATACAACCGCATGCATCCGTCATGAACGGATCCGGTTGTATTATGTCTTCTATAGCCATGATGGATCCATCTTGAACACCATTAAAAGTCAAAGGGGACGGATCAGTTTTCTATTGTGTCAGAGAAAATGTATCCGTCCCCATTGACTTACATTGTGTGCCAGGACGGATCCGTCTTGCTCCGCACCACATCTCGGACAGAAAAATGCTGCAGGCAGCCTCCAGAGCGGAATGGAGACTGATCGGAGGCAAACTGATGCATTCTGAGCGGATCCTTTTCCATTCGGAATGCATTAGGCTTTGTTCACATCACCGTTCAGCTTTTCCGTTCTCCTGCCTCGTTTAGGGGCAGGAAAACGGAAAGGACGGATTCGGCACATAACGGAGCCCACGAGCCCCCATAGACTATAATGGGGTCCGTTAGGTTTCCTCTCCCCTAAACGGGGCAGGAGAACGGAAAAGCTGAACGGTGATGTGAACGAAGCCTTAGGGCAAAACTGATCCGTTTTGGACCGCTTCTGAGAGCCCATGACGGATCTCACAAATGGAAAGCCAGAACGCTAGTGTGAAAGTAACCCATTTTGAATATCCATTGACCCACAATCTACGGTCTTGGAGGGATTGCACCCACTGTACTCTTGGTTTGACAAGTGCTGCTGTTTTTTCTACTCTAGTATCTATCTATCTATCTATCTATTTATCATCTGTCTAATCTATCTATCTATCTATCTATCTACCTCCTATCTATCTATATCTCATATCCTCTATCTACCTTCTATCTATCTATCTATCTATCTATCACATATCTGTCTATCTACCTCCTATCTATCTATATCTCATATACAGTGTATTGAATCCACCAACATGTTACATATCTAATGTATTCTGTATATCTCATGTATATCTGTAATGTATCATTTCTTGCCTAGACGTACTGTTACACTGCTTGATGTGTGGTATATGGACGCTACCACAATCGTTCCTGTCCCTTTCGGTTGTATTGATAATCGGGCATCTTTTATGCTGCGTTATCCATTATGCGTACAGTTACTAGTTTGTCGGCTGATACGAGCATATTATTGAGGTCTATTCCTGTGAAAACTTGTTCCTGGTAGTTAGCCCAAAATTCATCCTGTGTAATAAGACCTTAAAGGGAGTCTATCACCAGGTGTTCATGTTGTAAACTGCTCATATAGCATTACTGCGTACATACACATGAATAAAACCGTACCTTTTAATGTATTTGTCACCTGTAGAGAAGCTGCCATAACGAGGTTATAAAATTATGCCCAGGGGCGGTGTTATGGCTGTAAGTGCTCAGGCCCCTCGCCAATCTGCACGCCTAGCCCCTCCTCATGGTGTCCTCTGGCTCGCTCGGTAATGATCTTGCATCGTCCTCTTCAGTTCTCGCCTGCACATTTCACTGCGGGGCCCAGGCATGCGCAGTGCTCTGCCCACAGAGGCACAGAAATGGGCAGTGCGCATGCCCTGGTTAATGCCGCAGCTCACCAGCAGAGGACAGCAAGCCATGGCATTAACCGGCGCTGGTAGTGGTTTACACCAACAGTTTTATAAAGGTGTGTCCTATCATGTTCAGGAACACATTATGCCGCATCGCATGTTCCATATCCTGGACATGAATTTTAATTTGCAGGTCGGCACAATCTGGGGATTTGTTTCATCACGTAAAACCACAATTAAAAGATGCACGTCGACATATTGTTCTGCTGATGGGAGCCTGAAGGAGGGTTGGAAATCAGCCTTACCCTCCTACAAAATGATATTCTTTACAGTATGTGTTAATATCTGTTACCACTGTGCGCTCTAGGGGAGTCACATACTTTGAGTAGCATGTGATGGACAATGCAGATACCACACTTAAAGACAAGGAAAACAAACCCTGTGTTTGTTTGTGTGTGTGTGTGTGTGTGTGTGTGTGTATGTATATATATATATATATATATATATATATATATATATATATATACACAGTACAGACCAAAAGTTTGGACACACCTTCTCATTCAAGAGTTTTCTTTATTTTCATGACTATGAAGGCATCAAAACTATGAATTAACACATGTGGAATTATATACATAACAAACAAGTGTGAAACAACTGAAAATATGTCATATTCTAGGTTCTTCAAAGTAGCCACCTTTTGCTTTGATTACTGCTTTGCACACTCTTGCCATTCTCTTGATGAGCTTCAAGAGGTAGTCCCCTGAAATGGTTTTCACTTCACAGGTGTGCCCTGTCGGGTTTAATAAGTGGGATTTCTTGCCTTATAAATGGGGTTGGGACCATCAGTGGCGTTGAGGAGAAGTCAGGTGGATACACAGCTGATAGTCCTACTGAATAGACTGTTAGAATTTGTATTATGGCAAGAAAAAAGCAGCTAAGTAAAGAAAAACGAATGGCCATCATTACTTTAAGAAATGAAGGTCAGTCAGTCAGCCGAAAAATTGGGAAAACTTTGAAAGTAAGGGCTATTTGACCATGAAGGAGAGTGATGGGGTGCTGCGCCAGATGACCTGGCCTCCACAGTCACCGGACCTGAACCCAATCGAGATGGTTTGGGGTGAGCTGGACGGCAGAGTGAAGGCAAAAGGGCCAACAAGTGCTAAGCATCTCTGGGAACTCCTTCAAGACTGTTGGAAGACCATTTCAGGTGACTACCTTTTGAAGCTCATCAAGAGAATGCCAAGAGTGTGCAAAGCAGTAATCAAAGCAAAAGGTGGCTACTTTGAAGAACCTAGAATATGACATATTTTCAGTTGTTTCACACTTGTTTGTTATGTATATAATTCCACATGTGTTAATTCATAGTTTTGATGCCTTCATAGTCATGAAAATAAAGAAAACTCTTTGAATGAGAAGGTGTGTCCAAACTTTTGGTCTGTACTGTATATATATATTCTGAAGTGTGAGTCTTTTCGGCCTTAGGAAACCTACCGAATTACATACTGGTTGAAAGAATTAATATTTCATCTTTGTGTTATGTATATCTGGGTCGCTAAATATTATCTTTCCCAGAGATATCTACAAGATGTTTTGGTTCAAATTAGAATTATCATACAACCGTCCACTTTTTGCATGTAATTAGCCAGCCTCCTGTCACATGACTAACAAGAGGGCGAAAGGGTGAAAGAAGGATATGCTAAGACCCTTTAAAAACCTTTGTAGACCACACGTGGTTCAGATCCCCAGCGATACAGTTGTAAATCTGGTCAACTTTCCGCTGTTTTCCCAGTGTGGATCTCTCACCGATCTATTTGGTATGCGATTCATTAGTTTATGCCTTTTATTTATGTATTATTTGCGTTTCTGTATGTCCTTTTTGTCATCTTTTTGTAACCTGTTAGCACAGTAGTGTTTTGTATATTAAATGTTAAATTTAATGTCGTTTCTTGCTGCTCTAAAGGTACCTAGACCCTCTAAGTACCACTTTGCTGTGTTACCGTTGAAGGTCAGTGTGCTAGAGCTTTTCTTGTCGTATGTTAGAGTGCAGTGTGTTTCTCTGAGAGCTGTTGGTTATGGGCTTTCCGTCGGACGGATGGTGGCAGGATTATGAGTGTATGTGTTTTTTGGCCTCTTCACTCCCTGGTAACCTAATGTATTAGGTGAGTGTAAAAGTGAGTTCCCCCTTACAGTCACATCCAAGGTCATGGGTACAGTGGATGTCAGACCTCGTGGTCTGTGGTGTTGAGTGTGTGAACAATCGTGACACTGTTCTAGGGCTGCAGCTATCGACTATTTTTGAAATCGAGTATTCTATAGATTAATCCAACGATTAATCGAGTACTCTAATAAGAAAAAACTAATTAGAATGTTTTTCTTTATAAAATCACATCACCTCCCCATGCCATCAGCTGCCCCCTCAGTGCCATCAGGCATCCCCACCTGTGCCATCAGGCATCCCCACCTGTGCCACCAGCTGCGCCCTCAGTGCCACCAGCTGCGCCCTCAGTGCCACCAGCTGCGCCCTTAGTTCCATCAGCTGCCCCCTTAGTTCCATCAGCTGCCCCCTTAGTTCCATCAGCTGCCCCCTCAGTGCCACCAGCTGCCCCCTTAGTTCCATCAGCTGCCCCCTCAGTGCCACCAGCTGCCCCCTAATTTCCATCAGCTGCCCCCCGTGCCATCAGGCTCCCCCCCTGTGCCATCAGCTGCCCCCTCAGTGCCATCAGCTGCCCACCAGTGCCACCAGCTTGCCCCCCAGTGCCATCAGGTGCCTTCCCTTGCCATGTCCCCAGCGCCAGTGAAATAAAATACTTACCTCTCCTTTAGGGGGCATCGCTCCACAGCTCCTCCATCTTCTCCGCACGCTGCACTGTGGTCCTGACGTCACACGGCGTCAGGTCATAGTGCATGCTTACGTGCACTATGACCTGACGATGTGTCAGGACAACAGTGTAGCGCGGTGCGGGCCGGCGGGTGACCACGGAGCGGTGAGTAATAGCAAGCGCTTCACTCCCGCTCCGTGGTCACATGACACAAACGAATCCTCGTTGCAAAAAATTTGCATCAAGGATTTTTTTTGTGTCTAATTACTCGATTCAATCGAGCAATCGTTTCAGCCCTACGCTGTACTTAATTCATTTGTCTGTGATTGAACCTGTGGCCTCATTGAGAGACTGCAGCCAGTAAGCTGTTGGCTGTCAATACACTATTGTAACCGTGAGTTTGTTACCCCTGCGTCCACCTGATTCCTTCTAACATCCTGGAGTGGGTAGCCAGGGGCAAAAGGATCCATTTTATAAGTGCAGAGAGCCCTGAGGATGGGAGTGGTAGTGGCCCTGCTGAGATGTTGCGTCAAGGTATGCTCGGTGGAAATGGAGTTTAAAGAATCAGGCTAGAAGTAAAAGTATAAAAGTCTCTCTTTACTTAGTGCAGAATATAACTAGTGGCACCTCCAGCAGTAATAAATACAAAATGCAGTTTTTGGCACTAGATGAGGAGGTATGGTGGGGGGGGGGGGGGGGGTTGGATGGCAGTATGTTGGCACTAGCAAGCACTTGTGGATATAGGAGTCCACTTAATGTTAGTCTGGTGTAGCCAGGAGCAGATTGGCCATAGACCCTACAGTGAAATTTCCCAGTATGCTGCCAAAGCCCAGGGGGCCGCCCAAGCCCTTCTCACTGCCGCTGGTCAAATCCATAGTGATCTGATGTTCTCAGCAGAGTACCTATGCACCTGGCAGGTGGCGGAAAGTGCCCTCCTACATCCAACTGTATTGCTTTCCTCAGGACAGAGATAGAGTTGATTACTGCAGCTGGACCGGTAGTATTTTATTTGGTGTAAGAGCAGTATTTTGTGCTGTACTACATTATTGCTGGCACCGTCTACTTCTGATGTCCCTGCTTACTTATGTTGGCACTTCCTTCTGTCAGTTTGGACCTACCTATAACACAGGGCCACCATCAGGCTTTTTTCCAGGGCCACTTTAAGTTCCCAGTCCACCCTTGGGCCTAGCGATGGTTTAGGAAGGTGGTGGTGTCTGAACAGTTGCCCCTCACCTTACAGCAGCATCTGTAAAACTGTATTTGGCTGATCACTCTACTGTCTTGTCTCTCAAGTGTTGCCTTGAGGCAGGAATAAGTTGTTCTTACAGGAGAAGAATATCTGGTTAATGAGTTTCCCCTTACAGGGGAATAAGACTTCTGATGTCCCTGCCTACTTATGTTGGCCCTGCCTTCTATCAATTTGCATCTACCTACAACATGGGGCCACCTTTAGGTGGGAGTGTGTGTCGGGGCAGAGAGGATAATGGGAGTGGTGATGGTGGTAATGAGGGCGGTCGTAGTCCTCACAGTGGCTATGCCCTAGACCATACATGCAGTGATGGGAGGGGAGCAACCCTTATTCCCCTGAGGGCACACCCTGGACTTTAGGTCCCCTGCCTGATGGTGGCTGAAGTGTCCTTGGTGTTAAACAAGCCGTGGGGTTCAAGTCAGTCTCAAAGCTGTGTATAAGGGGCTGCTATAATGGACCTCCCAGAGTCTCTTTCTATAAGGAGATAAATAGGTAGATAGATAGATATAGATCAATATAGAGATAGAATATACAGTAGATAGATAGAGATAGATAGATACTGTAGATAGATACTCCATTTTACTGAAATATGAAGGTTACTATTTTCTCAGTTTTGTGTCTTGTACTTGGAACGTTCATGGTAAATGACCCGCAGCGTCTTACAGCGTCTTAATCCGCAGAGGAGGCTGTGAGACATAATAAAATGAATTATCTGTGTCAAAAACATTGAGCGGCTGATCTCTCCTCATCAGTCTTCTATCATTACTGGGAGATAAACACGGAGAGGTAAGAGAAGGATTACTCGCTGCTGCTGCTGTGCTCACTTAGCTTCTTAAAGTGACTGTGATAGCCTGGGAGTAGGGATGAGCGAACCTGAGGTTTTCA
This sequence comes from Bufo bufo, assembly GCF_905171765.1. Taxonomy (NCBI): domain Eukaryota; kingdom Metazoa; phylum Chordata; class Amphibia; order Anura; family Bufonidae; genus Bufo; species Bufo bufo. The sequence continues at coordinate 38,348,563 of NC_053391.1, forward strand.
GGTTTGGAGTTTGGGTTCTGGTGGAATTCCATTATCACGGAATATAACGGAATGCACCACGGAAGCCTTTAAAAAGGGTTATCCAATAATATAAACTGCCCCCATATGCCGGGCCCCGCACAGGGAATATACTTACCCGGCTCCCCGCGCTGCTCTTGGTCCCCGCACCGCCGCTGCTGCTTCTCCCCGTGTGCTGATAAAAACATCCAGTGCCTGGGGGGGGGGGGGCAGCCAATGGCAGGCGGGGACTGGGACGAGCCTCCCTAGCGTCACGCGCAATGCTAAGGGGGCTCGTCCCTGTCCCCGCCTGCCATCGGCTGCTCCTCCCTCCCCCCCTTGCGGTGCAGGAACCCGTAGAGTCACAGGGAGCGGAGAGCAGGGTAAGTATATTCCCTATGAGGGGCCTGACATATGGGGGCGCAGTTTATAGTATTGGATAACCCCTTTAAGAGGCATTCTGTTTTGCATTCCATCATAATAGAAGTCTATGGGCAGCATAATGGATTCTGTTGGTTTGCGTTTTACAGGACAGAATTCCTGCATAACGGAAACCAGCCAGATCCGTTATGCTGCCCATAGACTTCTATTATGACGGAATGCCTCTTAAAGGCTTCCATGGTACATTCCGTCATAGAATTCCGTTATATTCCATGATAACGGAATCCGTAACGGGATTCCACCAGAACCCGGACCTGAAAACCTTATTCCTACCTTGGAGCCTTCGAAAAAATTACCACAACTCCTCTGAGCCTGAAGCTGGACCTGCTAGTTGTCACTTCCCCTTACAGAAATCATGGGACCCTATAGCCAAAACAGTGCGTCCTGCCCCCAAATAGGGAGGGAAAAAAACTAGAATAAAAAAAGGACTATGACTACTAAACCTGGAATAGATTTTGACACATTTTGTCGCAATGTAAAAAATTCCTCTATTTGCGAGAAACCCTGCCCCTGTCTCCGTAGACCATGATCTCTTGCTGGATGAATTGGAAAAAGTGTCTAAAACAATTAATAAATGTGGTGAAAACTATCTAAGCAAGTTTTTTGGTGAAAATTAAGCCAGAATTCTGGCATATTTTGATAGATGGATAGATAGGTAGATATATACTGTAGATAGACAGATACTGTAGATAGACAGATACTGTAGATAGACAGATACTGTAGATAGACAGGCAGATACTGTAGATAGACAGATAGACAGATACTGTAGATATATAGATAGATAGATACTGTATATAGATACTGTAGATAGACAGATACTGTAGATAGACAGATACTGTAGATATATAGATAGATAGATAGATACTGTATATAGATACTGTAGATAGACAGATAGATATACACTCACATAAAGAATTATTAGGAACACCATACTAATACGGTGTTGGACGCCCTTTTGCCTTCAGAACTGCCTTAATTCTACGTGGCATTGATTCCACAAGGTGCTGATGGCATTCTTTAGAAATGTTGGCCCATATAGATAGGATAGCATCTTGCAGTTGATGGAGATTTGAGGGATGCACATCCAGGGCACGAAGCTCCCGTTCCACCACATCCCAAAGATGCTCTATTGGGTTGAGATCTGGTGACTGTGGGGGCCATTTTAGTACAGTGAACTCATTGTCATGTTCAAGAAACCAATTTGAAATGATTCGAGCTTTGTGACATGGTGCATTATCCTGCTGGAAGTAGCCATCAGAGGATGGATACATGTTCTCATTCTGTTTACGCCAAATTCCGACTCTACCATTTGAATGTCTCAACAGAAATCGAGACTCATCAGACCAGGCAACATTTTTCCAGTCTTCAACAGTCCAATTTTGGTGAGCGCGTGCAAATTGTAGCCTCTTTTTCCTATTTGTAGTGGAGATGAGTGGTCCCCGGTGGGGTCTTCTGCTGTTGTAGCCCATCCGCCTCAAGGTTGTGCGTGTTGTGGCTTCACAAATGCTTTGCTGCATACCTCGGTTGTAACGAGTGGTTATTTCAGTCAACGTTGCTCTTCTATCAGCTTGAATCAGTCGGCCCATCTCCTCTGACCTCTAGCATCCACAAGGCATTTTCGCCCACAGGACTGCCGCATACTGGATGTTTTTCCCTTTTCACACCATTCTTTGTAAACCCTAGAAATGGTTGTGCGTGAAAATCCCAGTAACTGAGCAGATTGTGAAATACTCAGACCGGCCCGTCTAGCACCAACAACCATGCCACGCTCAAAATTGCTTAAATCACCTTTCTTTCCCATTCTGACAATCAGTTTGGAGTTCAGGAGATTGTCTTGACCAGGACCACCCCCCTAAATGCATTGAAGCAACTGCCATGTGATTGGTCGACTAGATAATTGCATTAATGAGAAATAGAACAGGTGTTCCTAATAATTCTTTAGGTGAGTGTATACTGTAGATAGATAGATACTGTAGATAGGTAGATATATATACTGTAGATACAGATAGATAGATAGATAGATAGATAGGCTAGTTTCACACTAGTGTATTCAGTCCGGGAAGCATGCTCCATGTGAGAAAAGTATTTCCCAGCCTGAACACTGCTTCTGTGACCCGAATTCACAGCATTTTAATGATTTATAATGATAGATAATGTAAATAGGTAGATACTGTAGATAGATAAATAATAGTACAGACATGCTCCATGTGAGAACACTGTTTCCTGGCCTGAACGCTGCTCCTGTGGCACAAACTCACAGTATTATAATGATTTATCAGTCTGTCTGTTCCTGCCTGACCTCGGATTTACTGAATTGTACTCACATAATGCCATCAGTACAATTCAGTACATCCGCGATCCGATAGGAATTCACAAATTTATATAACATTTTACTGCTGTGAGTTTATGTCACCAGGGCAGTGTTCACACGGAGCATGTTTCTCGGACTGCAATACACGTTTGTCAAAACTAGCCATAGACAGATTCTTATAGGAATTAAATCCCTTTTTTGGCACAACCCCCTGTTTCTCATCAATTCATGCTGTTTGCAGCCACCACTAGGTGGAGCTCACTAGTCGTAGGGTGACATAACTGATTGATACAGAATGATCTCATGAAGGGCAGTTCAGTGTGTGGCTCCTCTAGCATCGTCTATAACCTTCTTCAGGACCTTTTCATCCACTTTTCCTATAATCAAATGCAGTTTTTAGGCAGGAAAACTGAATTTTTTAGTATTCCTCTATTTATTTATTTTTTAAGCAAGAGATGGAAACTCAGTTTTATCGCTAAAGTTTTTTTGTTTTTTTTTCAGTAAATCCAGTTTACTTCATTAACTTGTACTAATCGGAAAAAATTCAGATGTTTTTTTCAGAGCTGCAGCTTCTGGGCTTTATGGAGTATGTCATGAAATGATTCGTGTCCCATAAATATAGTTGCGCGCGTCGGGTACAGTCTGCTCCTGCGGTGGTTTACAGCGCGCTGTCAGAATAACATACAGGTTCTCTCGTTCTAAACAGTCATAAATAAGTGATGATTATGCAGCTGTTGTGGAGGTTATTCACCTGATTTGTAGCCACAAATTGAAGGATGAAATACAAAGCGCCTTGAATACAATCCATTCGCCAGCAGCCGTGCGGAGCGGCGATGGATAACCTCATTTTGTAGCATATGCTGGACCTCCATATCAGAGTATCCGAATGGATGGTAAATCCTAACTCAATAAAACCAGGAGGAAAACAAAACAGCCCCCTACATGCAGATACTGTAAGGACGTGTTCACAATGTGCAGCACAAAATCCCACAACTGCTGCAAAAAAAAACCGCAAAGCCATGTTTTAAATTAATATTATATATACAGCGATTTCTTTAGTCAAGCGTCTGATAATACAGAATGTCTGATAATCCAGCAGACAACAACAATATAAGGGCTCATGAATATAACCGTTCCTCAAAACACGGATATCGGCCGTACCCGTTACGCATTTTTTTTACATTGGAACGTCCGGCCCCTAATAGAATAGTCCTGTCCTTGTCTGTAATGCCGACAGCAATAGGACATGTTCTATTTTCTTGCGCGGAATGAACACAGAGTCATTTCCGGTGCTTTTGCGGCCCCATTGAAATGACTGGTTCCGTATACAGGCCGCTAAAAAAAAAGTACGGATACGGAAAAAAAATGTTTGTGTTTATGAGCCCTAAAACTGAACAGAAAGAAGTCATTGAGGAAAAACGCTAGAGATGTTTTTTTTTGCCAGCCCCTAAAGGGTATGTCCATCTTCATAACTATTCAATATGTTGCAAACGGTTAAAAATGTCCTACCATTATGTGTATACAGCTCCTACGCAGATCTATGTGTCCCCATGGTAATAGGATGCAAGCAAATATAGTCTGATCCTGCAGCCATACTTTCATCCCTTCTGTACTTTGCTAGAAGCAGAGGATAGGTAAAAGGCAATCTGATAATTGTAGGATCAGACTACACAGGGTTTGTTTGTAGTCTGTTACCATGGAGACGCATAGGTCTGAATAGAAGCTCTAGACACAAAGCAGTTGGGTTATTTTTTTTATTATTTTACGCATTTATATAGCGCTACTATATTCTGCAGCGTTTTACAGACATTATAATCACGCTGTCCCCAATGGAGCTCATAATCTAAGGTCCCTATTAGTTTGTCTTTGGAGTGTGGGCGGAAACCGGAGAACCCGGAGGAAACCCACGGGGAGAACATACAAACTCCATGCAGATGTTGTCCTTGGTCGGATTCAAACCCAGGGCCCCAGCGCTGTAAACCACTGTGCTGCCCAGTCAAGGGCTTAATCAAGCCATTGGAACATTGCTTAGTTTTGAGGCCGATTCTGCAGCATACGGTAGAGGTGACTGCAGCATACGGTAGAGGTGACTGCAGCATACGGTAGAGGTGACTGCAGCATACGGTAGAGGTGACTGCAGCATACGGTAGAGGTGACTGCAGCATACGGTAGAGGTGACTGCAGCATACGGTAGAGGTGACTGCAGCATACGGTAGAGGTGACTGCAGCATACGGTAGAGGTGACTGCAGCATACGGTAGAGGTGACTGCAGCATACGGTAGAGGTGACTGCAGCATACGGTAGAGGTGACTGCAGCATACGGTAGAGGTGACTGCAGCATACGGTAGAGGTGACTGCAGCATACGGTAGAGGTGACTGCAGCATACGGTAGAGGTGACTGCAGCATACGGTAGAGGTGACTGCAGCATACGGTAGAGGTGACTGCAGCATACGGTAGAGGTGACTGCAGCATACGGTAGAGGTGACTGCAGCATACGGTAGAGGCGACTGCAGCATACGGTAGAGGCGATTGCAGCATATGCACAGCCCTATGAGCGCTGTGTACAGTGCTGCCCATAATTATTCATACTCCTGGCAAATTTTGACTTAGTTACTTTTATTCAACCAGCAAGCAATTTTTTGACGGGAAATGACATCGGTGTCTCCCAAAAGATAATAAGACGATGTACAAGAGGCATTATTGTGGGAAAAAAATAATTCTCAGCTTTAGGGTCCATTCACACGTCCGTTGTTTCTTTCCTGATCTGTTCCGTTTTTTGCGGAACAGATCTGGACCAGATCTGTACCCATTCATTTTCAATGGGTCCTGAAAAAAAATCAGACATTGAGCTGTCCGATTTTTTTCAGGACCCATTGAAAATGAATGGGTACAGATCTGGTCCAGATCTGTTCCGCAAAAAACGGAACAGATCAGGAAAGAAACAACGGACGTGAGAATGGACCCTAAATTTACATTTGAGCAAAAAGTGTCCAGTCCAAAATTATTCATACCCTTCTCAATAATCAATAGAAAAGCCTTTATTGGCTATAACAGCAATCAAACGCTTCCTATAATTGCAGACCAGCTTTCTGCATGTCTCCACAGGTATTTTTGCCCATTCATCTTTAGCAATGAGCTCCAAATCTTTCAGTTTGGAGGGTCTTCTTGCCTTCACCCTGATCTTTAGCTCCCTCCACAGATTCTCAATTGGATTCAAGTCTGGACTCTGGCTGGGCCACTCCAAAACAACTGGACACTTTTTGCTCAAATGTAAATAAAAGCTGAGAAATGTTTTTTCCCCACAATAATGCCTCTTGTACATCGTCTTATTATCTTTTGGGAGACGCCTATGTCATTTCCCGTCAAAAAATTACTTGCTGGTTGAATAAAAGTAACTTTAAGTCAAAATTTGCCAGGGGTATGAATAATTATGGGCAGCACTGTATCTAATGATGGGTGAATAAGTGCTCAGCCTCACATGTATGGCTCGTGGTGCTGGGCTTTAATCCGGAGTACCGTACATGTAAGGGACCGGATTAAAGCTCCTGCTCCTGTACTCTAGCAGGAGCAGGTCTGGTCCCAGTTGTCACTGACACCCTAAGGAGTAGACAGAGGCAGTTTATGACCTCTTCTGTCTTTCCTCCCTGTGTATACAGTGCTCAGTGCGCGCTATGCAGTGAATAGCGCATAGACCTCCCCTCTGCCTCCCCAAACCTCCCCTTTGTTTCCTGACGTCAGCGCCAGACGAGCAAAATCTCGCGCCAGTGCTAAAGACTTCCATGCGCCGCCGCAAAACGGGCATGCGCAGTGAGCACTTGAAGGCAAGGCGTATACATCTCCGCTCACTATGAGTGGACGTCTTCTGCGCTGGAGCGAGATTTCGCTCAACCAGCGCCAAACTACCTAGGCCACATTAAATTTTAAACTAAACAGCAGATTAATAGTTTGAACTATTGTAATGTAGTTACTGCATTTCACAAACTTAAAGGGGGGATTTTGGGGGATTTTTATTTTGATAGCCTGGCCATCAATATCTGATTGGTGGTGGTCCGACACCTCCCACCCTCGGGAATAGGAGCAGCACTCTAGTTACCTGCTCCGTCCACTACAGACTGGACAGAGCACCAGAGCTATAGCTGATCCCGAGGGTGCGGAGCGTCAGACCCTGCCGATCAGATATCAATGGCCAATCCTGAGGATAGGCCATCAATATAAAAAAAAAAAACTTGAAAACCCCTTTAAAGGGGTATTCCCAGATGTGCAAATAAATGTAGAAATCCAGGGACACATACGGCCACCTCTCCATTAATTTCTAAATGCAGTGGTCGGGGACTACCGCATTCATATTTGTCGTAAAGCTTGGAATACCCCTTTAAGGACTCATGCACACGAACATATTTTGTTTCCGTGTCCATTCCTTTTTTTTTTTTTCTGCGAATAGGACGTGGACCCATTCATTACAATGGGCCCGCAAAAAATGCAGACAGTACACTGTGTGCTGTCCGCATCCGTGTGTCTGTTCAGTAGCCCCGCAAAAAAGATAGAACATATCCTATTCTTGTCCATTTCACAGACAAAAATAGGCATTGTTACAATGGATCCGCAAAAAAAAAAAACGGATGCAACACGGATGTCACATGGACGTCATGCATATTTTTTGCAGACCGCAAAATACATTCGGTCATGTGCATGAACCCTAAAGCTTAATAATAAAAAATTCTAGGAACTCAAAAAAAATTAAAAATCTGTCTTGGAAATAAAATGTGCAAAAATAACTTAAAGGGAACCTGTCACCGGGATTTTGTGTATAGAGCTGAGGACATGGGTTGCTAGATGGCCGCTAGCACATCCGCAATACCCAGTCCCCATAGCTCTGTGTGCTTTTATTGTGTAAAAAAACCGATTTCATACATATGCAAATTAACCTGAGATGAGTCCAGCGTGAAGGAGCCCAGCACCGCCCCGCATCCTCCGAATCTCCTCCTTGCTCCCTGACGTCAGAAAGCTAGAGCGCCGTAATCTCGCGATGCGTGAGCTAGCGCATGCGCAGTTCGTTCCCTGAGGCCGATGCCAGCACAGGGACGGAACACTATGACGACACTCTAGCTCTATCTTTCTGACGTCGGGGAGCAAGGAGGAGATTCGGAGGATGCGGGGCGGTGCTGGGCTCCTTTACGGTCTGGGACAGGACTCATCTCAGGTTAATTTGCGTATGTATCAAATCATTTTTTTTACACAATAAAAGCACACAGAGCTATGGGGACTGGGTATTGCGGATGTGCTAGCGGCGATCTAGCAGCCCATGTCCTCAGCTCTATACACAAAATCCCGGTGACAGGTTCCCTTTACAGGGGTTGGCCCCTTAACAATATTTATCACCTATCTACAGGATAGATGATAAATGTATGATCACTGGGGATTTAACCGCTGGGACCCCCGTCAATCACGAAAACAAGGTTCCTGGAGTTACCTGTGTCAATGGGGAGGTGGGACTGCTCAGTACGGCACTGGACTATTACCGACCGTCACGTAGTAGATAAAGGAGGCAGAGGTCAGAGATCTTCAGAACTGTGAGCAATTGATACAGAAAGTTTGTTGAAAAAGAAATTGATAGTAGTAGATTTATAACATGACTGTCCAGTTATCCAGAAATCTGTTAATCTGGGATTTATGAGGCCCCTTTTAGAACAAATAAATGGAATTTTACTGTAATTTAGACTTTTTGGGGGGGGGGGGGGGGGCGCACTATTACACAGACTATAGAGCAAGCCCGAAGAAGTCACATGGTCCTAGAGAAGCTTCTTAGAGAAGTTACTGATTGATCTTTTTTTAGTATTCGTCAGTCGAAGGAGATGGCGTTGATAAGTAGGACACTGTGTTGGTTACAGCAGAATAAGACATCGCTTCATATCTTTGTTGCAGAAAATAAGATTAGATGATGAACTCAGGGGCTTAGGAATCAATGCTGACCTTTCAGAACGGAAACAAGTCTTAAACGTCTGTCGAAATCATTTATCAAGTGATACTAGGGATGTGTTACTAGAGGAGAGGAGGAAATTTGGATTAAAGAGCATCTGTCACTGCAAAGTCATAATTGGCTCTAGATGTGACTTAAATGTAGTGAAGCCAGAAAATCTGTGTGAAACCTGTGTATTTGGGGTCTTTTTCATTCTCTCTCTGAAGCAGACCAATCCTGATGTCAGAACTGATTATTATGATTATTAATATTATTATTATTTATTTGAAATTCCACACTTCCACAGTACTTGTTTCATCAGCAGACACTTGGGGCTAATGTCTGTGATCGGCAATAACGCCGACCGCAGACATTTAATCTCTCCTAAGCCATGGTTAAATGTGACCATGACATCTGAGAGCGCAACACCCAGAACTGCTGCGCTTCCAGGCCTGGAGCGACTCGCCAATGCCGCGATTTGGGAAGCCGTTCATTCGTTGTGAAAGGCCTTTCACAGGTATATTCCAATGAAGGCCTGCAAGTGGCAGCACAACATACTCCAAAATGGAATCAATGATCATCGTGCAAAAAAATTAGCCACCATATAACTCCGTAGACATAATTATAAAAACATTGGTGTCCAGAATAATTTTTTATAAAAAATCAGTTCACATAGAAAAACTATGTAAATGTGGTAATGTGTTGCTTTTGCCGACCTGGAAAATGAAGGTAATAGGTCGGTTTAAGCACATAAATGGAATGGCTCTGGGAATGCACGGAGTGAAAAATTACCCAAAAAATTGCAAAATTGCATGGTCCTGAAGAGGTTAATTCCAGTAGTGCTGTACACCTAGGAGGGAGTTCACATACATTATATAAAACAACAGAAGTACAATGTGCATGAACTTAGTAACAGACTGGCACAGAGGGGGAGAGGACCCTATTATCTACAAGGGAGAGGGGAAGGACCCAGTAGGTGAGGGTAAGAGCTGCTCATCTGGCTGTGTGGTAGGTGGTAGGCTTTCCTGAAGAGGTGGGTTTGGATTTTGGGGGATAGTCTGATGTGCTGGGTAGTGAGTTCAAGAGTATGGTGGATGAAAGGAGAGAAATTGTGTAGACGATTGTGCGAGAAACAGACGAGAACAAAGAGGCTTGGAGATTATGTGTGACAGGTCAGAGGTGTAAGGAGGGGACCGATTGTGGCCATAGTTGCCAGTATCTTGAACTGAGTTCACTGAGCAATGAGGAGCCATTGAAGGGATTGGCAGAAGGGAGAGGCAGAGGAGAAGTTAGGGGAGAGGTAGATTAACCTGGCAGCAAAGTTGAGGATAGATTGGAGGGGTGTGAGAGTGGTAGATGGGAGGACACAGAGAAGGATGTTGCAGTAGTCCAGGCAGGAAATTATGAGGTCATGTGCTAGCATTTTAGTTGACTCTGGGGTGAGGAACGAGCGAATACCAGAGATGTTCTTGAGTTAAAAGTGGCAGGTGGAGGTGATGGTTTGGATGTGTGGTTTGAAGGACATGGCAGAATCAAATGTTACCCCCAGGCAGCGGACCTGCGAGACTGGAGAAAGTGTGGTGCTGTTAACTGTAATGGATAGGTGTGATGATGAATTCAGTTTTCTTCATGTTAACGTTTAAGAAGCAGGAGGAGAAGAATGAAGATATATCGGATAGACACGCCAGGATTTTAGATAGAAGGGAAGTAACATCTGGGTCAGAGAGGTAGATTTGTGTGTCATCAGCATAGAGGTGGTATTGGAAGCAAAGGGACTCAATAAGCTGTCCCAGGCTGGTATATGAAGGGGAAATGCAAGTTCTGTTGGTGAGGTATGAAAAGATCCAGGAGAGTCCCAGGTCTCATACCAGGAGATGAGAGGGTTTGCAACAGGAGAGACTGGTCAACTGTGTCAAAGGCGGAGGATGAGTGAAGAAGGAATAGTGTAGAGTAATGACGTTCAGCTTTGACATCTAGCATTTCCTTGGTGATTTTGGTTAGGGCGGTTTCAGGGAAGTGATTAGGTCGGAAGCTGGATTGAGAGGTGGGAGGACAGTTCGATATGGACAGCTCTGCATACTTTTCTTAGATTTTTGTCTGGTAAGTGTGCCAGGGTTGTTGATTGATTTGCCAGGTTATGGTGTGTGTAAAGGGGGGGGGGGGGATAATTGATTGAGTCGAGAGCTGAAGTAATTGTGGTGTTGTAGAAAACAGCTGCTGTGTTAGCATCATGAAGGGAGGATATGGTGGACAAAGGTAAGTGAGAGTCATAGAGTGTGTGAATGGAGAGAGGTTTTGAGTTTTCTATGAGGGTGTGCTAGTGCATGGCCTGAAAGGCAGTTGAAGTAGGACCATTGTTTGAGGCCAAAGCTGGAAGTAATAGATAGGGGATTGGAGCCGTTGAGTTGTGTGTATCAATAGGGATGGTTAAATCCCCCATGATGATGGTGGCATGTCGGCTGATAAGAAATGTGGGAGCCGGGTATTGAAGTGGTCGAAAAGGCAGGAGCAGGGCCTCCTGGAGGGTAGCTGATAGCTATTTGGGGGTTGGAAGGAGAGTGGATTTGGAATAAGTGAATTTCAAAAGAAGGGAGGTTGAGGAAGGGTATAGATGGATTGAAGGAGCATTTACCTGATAGGAGAAGGTCAACATCTCCACCATATCAGGCCGGACTGGGCATGTGGGTAAATTAGAGTTTTCCATAGGAGAGTGCGTCAGGGAAGGCTATGTGGGAGGGTGTCAGCCATGTTTCTGTGAGACCAAGGAAGGTAAATTTTTGGTAATTGAAGAGGTCGTGGATGTAGGGCAGATTATTGCAAACGGAACGTGAGTTCAATAATGCTCTGTATAGAGAACTTGGCAGGGGTCAGGTGAGTGGGTATGAGGTTTGAGGAGTGAGAGCAGTTAGTAGCAGGGGCTTGGCAATCGAAGGTGGGTAGGATAGTGGGGATTGGTCAAAAGAAGTAGAGAGAGGGATAGTAGGTGAGAGTGAGTAGGACAGGGCATGATGTAGCTGAGTTGTTTAGAGACAAAGTGTGACAGACTGAACCATCACTGGGGCGGCTGTAGAAGCCTGAGGGCTAGCCTCCTTCCTACGGACTATGGACCCATAACTATGGAGAACCCCCTCAGATCTCTTGGGGTTACAAGGAACTATTAACCCTGATTTATGTGTGGAGTTTATAGGCCATATCGTTCCTATTGCCCATTAAAGGTGCAGGGGTGAACCCAGCAACACAAAAAGGGTGAGGCACCCAAGGAATGTGTTAGTTCATTTGTCCCTTTGTTCTGTTGTGTTAGTGATGGGATTAAGTAGCCAACTCCGGTGTAGAGGAGTAGATCCCACTATGTTACACTCAGGAAATGATCCCATCTCCTCTCTCCCTATTCATTCATTAAGACACTGGGGGGGGGGGGGGGGGGGGGATGTCTGTTTGCATGCTGTTCATGTTTGATTAAGTTATGATGTTAGACCTCTTGAACTATATATGTATACCGAGTTAGTCCATTGTCTTAGTTAACTGTATCACTGGCAGAGGAGTGTGCCTCTGGCCTATGGAATTGTATAAATTGTGAGTGCTGGCTGGCATTAAAGTGTGCTGTTGTGCCCTTTATGAAGTCTGGGCTGATGTTTTGGGGGATTGGAGAACTACACTCTGGGATTTGCTATAATCATTATGCTCTCCAGAGTATAATCCCTAGCTCTTGTAAGAGCTGTTCCTGTTTCGCTCTCTGGACTTCCCCCACTGGATGCTGTAACCCGGCCTTGGGTCCAGGGTGGGTAGAGTACGGCGAAACCCCAAGAAGTCAGTTGAAGTGGCCAGATGAGAACATGGAAAGGATGGCGAGATATAATGTTCATTGCCGGGAGTGGTGATAGGAGGAAAATGAAATATTTTGAGTGATATGGAGGAGGCAATGGTACAAAAGGAAAGTTGTAGAGAGAAGAGATAATTAACTGTGTATGGTTTGGGGTTAGGGCCGGATTAACGTAGGGGCGGATGGAGCTGCGGCGCGGCCCTGGTAAAAAGTAGGGGGAGGCGGCAGGGCACAGAGAGATGAGCACTCATCTCCATAGTCATCTGTATCACTGTCCTCAGGACAGCGATACAGATGGCTGTGCTGCAGCAGGGGAGGGAGAGGCCTGTCCCTTTTGTGTCTCTGATAAGCTGCCGGCCTAGGCTGGGGCAGGCGGCGCGATGACGTCATAGCGCTGCCTGAGTCGTACAGCGCGGGCCACAGTCTGGAAGAGGCCTGCATCGCATCGCTGACATGGAGGTAAGTATACAGTAAGTGTTTTTTTTTTTTATATGTACAATTACAATACTTTTACTGGCACATGATGGAGGGGGAGTCTCTTGTTACTGGCACATGATTGGGGGGGGCTCTTGTTACTAGCAAATGATGGGGGGGGCTCTTGTTACTGGCACATGATGGGGGGGCTCTTGTTACTGGCACATGATGGGGGGGCTCTTGTTACTAACACATGATGGGGTGCTCTTGTTACTGACACATGATGGTGGGGGGCTCTTGTTACTGGCACATGATTGGGGGGCATCTATGGGGGCACTTGTTACTGGCACATTATTGGGGGCACTTTTTACTGGCACATAATTGGTGGGCACTATAGGGGCATCTACTGAGGCCACAAAGAAGGGGTATTTTATATGGGGGGCTCTGTACAGTAGCATTTTATACTGGGACACATTATGGTGGGTAATGTGGGGGAGAGGGGTACTATGGGGTCATCTACGGGGGCACTAAGAAGAGGTATTTTATACTTACAAATTATGGGGGACACTGAGGGCATTACTGGGGCACTATATATGGGGCATTTTATACTGGTACATTATGGGGGGCACTAGGAGGAAGGGGGGAGAGGAGTACTATGGGGGCATTTACTGGGGGCACTATATAGGGGTATTTTATACTGGCACATTATGGGGGCACTATGGGGACATTAGCTCAACTGGGGGCATTACAAGGGGGTATTTTTTGCACTGTCACATTATAAGGAGAAATATTTCTTTGGGGGGGGGGGCATTATGGTGGGCTTTATTACTCCCACATGGTATGACCCCCTAGTAGCAGCACCAGCCTCTCCCTGCTCTGCTATCCCTCTGCCCCTTCTCCAAATCCTTATTATGAAATATTTCTCATTAGGATAAAAAACAACATGAGCTCCACCGAGCCCCCGGCCAAAGTGTTGAAGTGGTGTCCGAGATCCCCAAGGGCCAAGCCAAGTAACTGTAAGTTTTCATGTGCAATATGTTTATGTTATACACATATAGCCTACACTGTGCCACACAATATACAGTATACCGCTACACTGTGTAGTCTGTTCTATAAGCACCATTGTTTTTGCCCTGAGAGTTCATGCCTGCACCTTCTTTGACACACACACACATCCAGTATGCGCTGTGAATGGGGATTCATGGCACATGCGCAGGATCTCAACACGTCGCTGTCAAGTGAGCCATTGGTATCTTTGTACTACTTATGTTATTTGCAAATTTATTTGACCCACTCCTTTTGGTCGGTTTTCAAGCCATTGGTGTCAACCAAAGGAGCGGGCGTGGCTTCACATGGGAGAGGTGTTATGGTCTGGAGGGCACAGAGGACCCCCTACCACACCTCTTTTGACACTTTGACAGATTCTATAAAAGGTATGCAAAGTATCGATACATCAACATCTATTCGGCTCTGCTGGTGATTTCATATGTATAAAACATATGACAGATGCACTTTATTTGTGTTATAAAAATTTGCTCTGCGTTGCGTTTTAATTTTCTATAAAAAGGCCCATAAAAATCTTCAGCACCAGGCCCATGATGCTCTTAATCCGGCCCTGTTTGGGGTGTTTCCTTCTGTTCATGTCAGGTTCAGTTCCTAGTATAATTCCTACTGTGCTCTCCCTCTCACAGCATAAGCCACAGGCAGAGACTGCAGCTGCCTACCCCTCCTACCCTCTCCCTCTCCTCTGTGTCTTTAGTTATTATGTTACTGAAGGTTACTGAACACTAGGTATTTTGTGGTCCACAAGTAGCAGAATACAGATACCATCCGTGTTCGTCTGCATTTTTTGCTGACCCATTTTGCCGCAAAAAAAAAAGTGTCAAGAAGCGCAAAAAGTCGCACATTATGGTGCACACATGTCCTGCGCCATAATGTGCGACTTTTTTTAGCCACAATTGTGGCGCATAGGCCTTCATAAATGTCCCTCAATGGGTTCACAAAAAATGTGGATGCAATACAGACAGTATGTGTATTTTGTGGGTCCAAATTTTGCAGACGGCAAAGTACATACTGTTGTTTGCATGAGCTCTAAAGAGGCGATGGAAGGGGAGCTACGGACTATTGGATGATGAGTGAGACCCTATTGTCCTCTAATGGTCTGTGACCTTTTTTAAGCTACTAGTTTGATTCTGGATTAGACAGCGTTTTTCAGTATTTACAACATGCAATTTACATACAGTATTGAGTAACATAGAATATATTTTGATCTTCATGACTGATTTGGTGTTGTGTTGCAATTTATGCTCCAGTTATAACAAAGGCTGCAATCAAATCTACTGCCTGGAAATAATATTGTATCTCCCTTGTAATGCCATAAATGTGGCCCAAGTTCTAACTGAGCCCAACAATGTATTCTTATATAGAAATAGGCTTTGGATGCAAATGGGGAAGAAAATATGAAGATAAAATAGATAAGATAGATAGATAGATAGATATGAGAGTGATTGATAGAAGGAAAGAAAGATAGATATTGAGATTGATTGGATTGGATGTAAACGGTGAAGAAAAAAAGAATGGTGAAGGAAGGAAGAAATATAGATAGATAGAGTAGCTGGATGGACAGGTGGATGGATAGATAAGTGGATATATAAGACAGCCAGATGGATGGACAGATAGTTTGTTTTACAAAAAAATGTAGATCTAAAAAAAACAACAACATGCAAAGTAACTAATACTGGAAGTGGTGATGAAAAGTAGTTGTAGAGCAGCACAAAATGGACCTTCTGGCCTGTCTGGAATGCACCAGCCGTGGAGGAACAGCCAATCCAACGCCGTCCTATAGACATAAATGGTTAACAGAAGATATCACAGCAGCATGTCCAACATGCTGCTGTGATATCTTCTGTTAACCATTTAATACTGGAAGTGTTGACCGTATATTAGTTCTTTCCATCTTTTTCACAAGCAGGAAGAGAGAAGGCAGACAGCACGTGCACATTGCGTGCACCGTCTCCTCATACAGCTGAACGGCGGGGGTCCAGCACCTGGTCTGATATTGATGACCTAGTCTAAGGATAGGTCATCAATATTAAATTTAAAAGCCCTTTAAAGCATGGGTGTAGCCATAAGGGGGGGCGGCGGCTGCAGTTGCAATTAGGCCCTCATGCTTGAGGAGACCCAAAGGCTCCTCTGCCACGCAAGAAGACATCTGTAGGCACGCATTAAGGATGAGGCGCTGCATTGGTGGCGCTAGGGGCTGCAAGTCGTACCTCTGTCCTTCTATGAGCAATTTAGACAGAGGGATTCAAACTGAATTAGCAGCCCCCTTTTGCTCATCTCGGAGCTGTATTTCTTCATTTTAATTGAAAAATGTTTAGTAAAATTTTAAATTGCTCCATAAATCTTGCAAATCTTGTAATGCTCCGACATAAGCGCTGCACGTGGTGTGGATCTGGAGAGAGGCGACCAGCCATGGTGGTAATTATTTATGTATTCTCCTATCAATATGCGCGCCGCTTTGTCTTGTTGCCTCCGAGAAACTCCAGCAGGTTTTGTTTGTGTCTACAAATTTCTGAGTCACTTGTGTCTGCAAACCAACAAATCGGTAATTGAATCCAAGGTTACCAACTGTCAGGTTCTGGGCCAAACTCTGCGTTTCTATCCGGTGTTATGCAGGGGAAGGGGGGGGGGGGGGGAACCATCAGGAATAAAAAATGTGATGAGACATGAAATTCAGGAGATTGTGTGATTACCCACCCGTCCTGCAACAAAAACAAAGCAACAGGGTGAGTGAGAACCAGAGGAAGCAGATCACCGACTCCATGGAGGAGCTCCATAGAAATGATAAACAGTGTCTACCTGGCAAGGGGAATGCAATCATTTACAGCCACAGCCAAGTTCCCTAATGTGCTGAAATCTGGGCAGCAGTGGAGCAATGCAACCTCATCCCTGACCCCTCCGCTCCTTGTTTCTATTTTATGCAGGAGAGCAGTGAAGCAGAAGACGGTGCAGAAACTCTCTTAAAAAGTCACATATAAGATTCTTGGTTGCACATAGGACTATTTAACGGAGGTGCCTAGTTTTAAAACATTTCAAAAGACCCTACTAGGGAATTTGGAATTCAGGACTTTATTCAGGACCGTCATTTGTCAGAAAACAGCTACAAAAAATGTCCCTCCCTCTGGAGGACCAGACACTGCTGTGCATTAGAGAGAGCCCATGGCTTCATGCAGTACTTTATTTCCCCTGTGGTGGTGCTGCAGGCAAATTCAACACTTGAGCTAGGTGCCTTCCAAAACAGGTTCTGCAGCAATCAGCAGATCTGTTATTCATATCCAGGGGTGGATTGGTCATGTACCCTACAGGGAATCTTCCCAGTGGGCGACCTGAGCCACACCTCCTCACTGCTGGCTGGGTACATACTACTGGGGGACCTATAGGGGTCTTTATTAGACAAAGTCTAGGCAGGATGCTGAAGGTAGGGCTGGCTTGGTGTTGTGGCCCACATCTCACCTCCTAAGCCGCCTGTACCTTATTAATTTTAGAGACAATTGGAGGAAGAACATGGCATCTATTGATGGCCACCACAGAGGGACAGCTTCTGGGGAGGTATTTTGTAGCGCACTGTGGTATTTGGTTCTGTGGGATGGTATTCTGTGCTGCACTATTACTGACCCTTCCAACTGGTAATGGTCCCACCTACGTGTGTTGCCCAACTTCTGTCAGCTTGAACTCACTTACAACATTGGAGCCACTTTTAGTTTTTGTTTTTTTTCCAGGGCCCCTTTAAGTTCCCTGTTCATATTTTCCAATATTTCAGTCCCTGTTCACTTAGGAATGGCCACAAAAACAGGAAACAGCTACCTTTGGCATTCCAGCAGCTGTGAAACTACAACTCCTAGCATGCACACTTACTCGACTGATATTGCAACTTCCCATAGAAGTGAAAGGAGGATTCTTGGAGTTGTAGTTTCAGAACATCTGGAGTGCCGGAGGTTGCAGATCCATGACCTATCCTGAGGATAAGCCAACAATATTGAACTCCTGAAAAACCCTTTTAATAACAGTTTGGCAGTTTTACTTTTTGAGGAAGCTAATTCAAGAGTGACAACCAATATGCTGTGCGTCTTGTTGTCACTTTTACAAAAATTTGTGCCAAAACTTTGTAAATTATGTTAGAATCTCAGCAAGTAAAAGGAGACAAACCAAACTTTGGATCTCTCTCATATAACTTTGAAAGTCTTGTCTTGTTTAGAAAACTAATTTTCAAATACCTTGGTAGTGAATGAGCTAATAGAGAGGTCCCCGATTCAGGATCCTTTTCTATTATGCAGGGAAGAACAGCTTTAGGCCTCATGCACACGACCGTTGTGTGCATCCGCGTCCGTGGTTCCGTTTTCCGTTTTTTTTCGCGGACCCATTGACTTTCAATGGGTCCGTGGAAAAATCGGAAAATGCACCGTTTGGCAGACGCATCCGTGGTCCGTGTTTCCTGGCCGTGAAAAAAATATGACCTGTCCTATTTTTTTCACGGGCAACGGTTCGCGGACCCATTCAAGTCAATGGGTCCGTGAAAAATCACGGATGCACACAAGATTGTGATCCGTGATCCGTGTCCGTTTTTTCCTATCATTTCAATGGCAAACTTGACTTAGATTTTTTTTTCATTTTTCATGTCCGTGGATCCTCCAAAAATCAAGGAAGACCCACGGAAGAAAAAGCGGACACGGATAACGGAACAACGGAAACCGTTTTTGCGGACCGCAAAAAAAAAACGTCCGTGTGCATGAGGCCTAAGGCCTCATGCACACAACAGTTGTTTTTCTCGGCCTACATTCCGTTTTTTTGCGGATAGGATGGGGACCCATTCATTTCAATGGGTCAGCAAAAAAATGCTGATAGTTCATCCGTTTGTGTTCCGCGTCCGTTGTCCGTGTTTCCCTTCAGCAAAAAAAATAGTGCATGTCCTACTTTTTTCTCTTTTGCGGACAAGGATAGGCATTTATTACAAGGGATCTGTGGAAAAAAAACGGATCCGCCCAAAAAAACGGATGCCGCATCCGTTTTTTTTTGCGGACGCACAATTTGCGGACGCAAAAAACAACTGTCGTGTGCATGAGGCCTTAAAGAGAGTCTCTCGCTTGGGAGGACCCAACTTAACCATTTTTTTTGTCTTTAATCTTTTTTATTTGGTTTCCAAAAATAGTCATGTAGAAAGTATACAACAGTAATCATCATTGCATATCTATCATGTAATATGATTGTGATCTGCAATGTTATAGTTGACTCTTTAGTTGTATAAAACATTAATGAACTATAAAATAATAAAAAGAAACATAGAAATAGAAATATTGGCTATTCTCTTAATTTTCAGGTGAGAATAATAGTATCAGGAAAATAACCCAACATATCCGGGTATTACATAGACCGTGCATCGATTCAGATTGGAACTGCGTAATACTTTTTTTCACCTGTGGTGGTGCTGCAGAGGAATTGAACACTTGCTGCCAGATTCTCCCACCGATTTCGGCGTTTTACTCGCGGTCTCAGCAGCGGGACAGCCTGAGAATAGTTCATTGTCTGGGGACATTTCAAACCCAAAAAACTATTTTTCAAAGTAGAAAATCCCTTTTTCCTGAATGTGGGTTTCTTTTCATGTTTTTTTATACACCTAATTTGTTTTTTTCCCCCAAAATTTTTAGGCTTGAAAAAAATATGCTTTGTTACAATTTAGGGTGGGCTCACTCTAGCGTTAGGGATTCAGTTATGGCTTTCCGTTATAACATGGTTATAACAGAAAATAACGGAATGCGCATACAGAATGCAAAACGGAAGCCTTTAAAAGGCATTCCATTTGCTTTCCGTCCTAATAGAAGTCTATGGTAAAGCATAACAGATCCGTCTGAGTCCCGTTATGCAAGACGGAAAACAAAATCCTGGACTTTGTTTTCCGTCTTGCATAACGGGACCCAGACGGATCTGTTTTGATTCCCATAGACTTCTATTAGGACGGAAAGCAAATGTAATGCCTTTTAAAGGCTTCCGTTTTGCATTCCGTCATAATACAAGTCTATGGGCAGAAGAACGGATCCGTCCTTCCGTCTTATGGATTCCGTTATAACCATGTTTTAACGGAAAGCCATAACGGAATCCCTAACGCTAGTGTGAACCCGCCCTTAGCTATAATACTTTAATATAACCATAAAATAGACCTTTTGATATATTACTAGTTTGCTTTCAATGGAATCAGATCTTGCCTAGCAGTACTGTACGTCAACGATTAGCGGGTACGGGTTTTTAGGGTGGGTTATCTTTAAATTTTTACTCTTTTTCTTTTTCATTTTTTATACTGTGTCGTTCAAAGGTCAGATAAGATTATTATGATTATTATTTTTACACTTCCAGTGCCGTTGCCTCTATTCTATACACAGCGCTCAAGCACCCTCATACTGTCTAACCGTAAAACAGTCCTAACTCTGGTTGCTTTGGGCTTTAAAAACAGTCTTACTATTAAACAGTCTTGACAAATGTGGCCATACTTGCCAACTTTTTGCCAGACATCACCGGGAGAGTGTGGTGTGCAGTGCTCTGGCACCACCAGAGAGCTTTCGGGCTTGTGCCCCAAACCTTGCCCCTTTTGTTCCCGGACCTGCCATATATCATACTTACCAGTGTTTACGTTGGTAAATTCAGGACATCTAAACCCTGCCACTGGGAACTCCCTCATTTCACCAGGGAACACCCACTTACGTGTAGGTTGTCATTAGCCCTGGCCCAGGACAACCCAAATTTTCCAGGACTGTGTCTGAAAATCAGCAAATTCAGGACAGTTGGCGGCTATGCTATATGACCCAGTCTACAACCCTTTATGTTCCATTGGTGCCACCCCCTTTCTCGTAGCTTGGCTGATGATGCGGCCCTGGCACTCCGGACCAATGTCCTGGAGGTCCCAAGAGGTTTCATTTGGCACCTGGGAGATTTAAGATTTCTTCTGGGAGTCCAGGAAGTCTCCCCATTTTTCGGGAACCATTCTGGGAGACTTGGCAAGTATGACTTCTCTCCGGGGTCCCTCGCAGTCTGTGACAGCGGGAGACCTGATAGCTGCTCAATCGCTCAGGAAGCTGGTTAAAGCCCTCGCCATAAATATAGTACCCCGCAGACTGCCCACGACTTCTACGAGTGTGTCTGAAAATGTACCGATATGTGTGATTGTAGCTGAAAACCGTCTGTAAGCAGTCAGAGCACATTAATACCGCACACAGAGGACATCGGAGGCCACAAAACAAAACTTCACTTACATCGTTTTATTCATCCTAAGACATCACTAGAGCAGTAAATCAGACCATAGGTCAGTATCCCGCAGTGTGTGAGATACACTACAAAAAGAAACTAACAAGAGGTAAATCTCTGCAGCCGTCTCTCCTCCTCCGAGAGTCCCTCTGCCCTCGTCAACTGCATCCATTTATAGGGGTTCTCCGGGCTACAGATATTGATGACCTATGACCCAGGATGTCATCAGTATTAGATCGGTGGGAGTCCAGCTCCTGTCACCCTACGATCAGTTGTTTTGGAACAGCTCCATACACATTGTAGTGGTCATGCCGGGAACTGCAGCTCAGCTTCCATTCAAGGGAATGAGACCCGCGTTGCAGTATGGCGGCGCTAGAAACCACATTGTGTACGGAGCCTTCTGCTTCCGCTCCGTACATTGTATAGTTTCCGGCACCACAGGTTCCCAAATCAGCTGATCAGTGGTGGTGATCGGTGTTGGACCACCAACCAATCCGATATCGATAACAGGTCATCAATATCTGTAGACTGCCATGTTTGGATGAACTGCTTAATAGGAATCTCTTTGTTTTCTTAGTAAATACTGGCAATCCTCCGTTTTAAAGGGAACCTGTCACCGGGATTTTGTGTATAGAGCTGAGGACATGGGTTGCTAGATGGCCGCTAGCACATCCGCAATACCCAGTCCCCATAGCTCTGTGTGCTTTTATTCTGTAAAAAAAACGATTGGATCCATATGCAAATTAACCTGAGATGAGTCCAGCGTGAAGGAGCCCAGCACCGCCCCGCATCCTCCGAATCTCCTCATTGCACCCTGACGTCAGAAAGCTAGAGCGCCGTACTCTCGCGATACGCGAGCTAACGCATGCGCAGTGTCGTCATAGTGTTCCTTCCCTGTGCTGGCATCAGCCTCAGGGAACGAACTGAGGATGCGCTAGCTCGCGCATGGCGAGATTACGGCGCTCTAGCTTTCTGACGTCGGGGAGCAAGGAGGAGATTCGGAGGATGCGGGGCGGTGCTGGGCTCCTTCACGCTGGACTCATCTCCGGGACAGGACTCATCTCAGGGTAATTTGCATATGTATCAAATCAGTTTTTTTACACAATAAAAGCACACAGAGCTATGGGGACTGGGTATTGCGGATGTGCTAGCGGTCATCTAGCAACCCATGTCCTCAGCTCTATACACAAAATCCCTTTAAGCTCTATGTTGTGCCATTCGTCTGTTATTCCTCCTGGAAATGTATGAATAAGTGGACAGATGGTTATTACCATTTCCCTGCCAGCGCTGAGTGTCTGTAATGACATACCCAGTTTTCAGTGTCTTCATATATTTACAGGAGGAATAACGAAGAAACGGGACTAAACAGTATTCTAAGAAAATATGGTCCAGAGTTGTAATTTGCGTAGGTTTATCAGAAGCATTGCCTTACTATGTAAGCTTCTAACCTAAAGGAACGCTATAGGCAAAATTGTGATATTGCGTTATGTTAGTGGCTGTGCTGGGTATTGCAGCTCAGGCCCATTCACTTGAATGGGACTGAGCCGCACCTAGGTCATGTGACCAATGAACATGACGTCACTGGTCTAGGAAGAGGCCACAACGCTTACCAGAGCACCGTGGTGTCTTCAAGCAGCTGAATGGCAGGGGTCCTGGGATTCGGACCCCCACGACCTTATATTGACGACATATCCTGAGGATAGCCCGCCAATATCAAAATCCCATTTTTAGCTGAAAGATGGAACGCCAATCAAAAACAACCTTCCCCCATCTGTTTTTCCCACCTTTATCTCATCTGGATACCACTGCTTCTTTACTGCCCAGGATCCCTCTATTAACGGGGTAAGTCGGATTAAGACCACCCCTTTCTATGTCCCCTATCAGAGTATACAGCATGGACATCATCGTGGGGGCTCCCCTGCTCAGGACCCTGTACTATGAGCCAAAGCAAAGAACATCGGGTGGAATTCCCGCTAGGAGGGGGTTCTCCAAATATGGCTCTCCAGCCAATGTAAGCGAGCAGAGCTGAAGTATAAAGCATAAAAATGTAATAAATTGACACCTGACAGGATCATATCTTAGTCACCGGTAATAACTGTGTCCTAACAGAGCACTACCGCAATTGCATGGACACCCCCTTTAAGTAACATTAACTAATGAAAAATCTGCTCCTTTTGATCGACAGAGAATATTTTGCTCCTCATGTCGGAGCAGCAGCTGCAAACATTATAATCCCATCTATCTTAGTGTGTCAATTACTTCTCCAACAGGAACCATTAGGCTCTGTTACGCTGCTGAAGGCCCTTTTTAATGGGTTTATTGGCCATATTGACCTATTAGATTCCATATAAAAAAGAACAGAGAATACTAAAGTTAACACAGCAGAAGTGATTGTATCCTGCCCCGCATCTCCGTTTTCAGCTTATGAATTTTATGGGGAGGATGGTGTAGGAGCAACGGATCCTGGTCTAGATATCTTCTGCATGAATTCAGGAGTCAATGTGCAAATCCCCGAGTGTGAGGAGCTGTGGTGACACTTACTGGATGATGTAAGGTCTCGGGAAGCCACCTTGTCAGGACGTATTAGAATTCTTTGTTCCTCTGTCTCTCAGGCGTCTCCTGCAAGACAATAATCCCTCCGCTCGGCGTAGACAATGTGCTTGTATTGCTGCTACAATGTCGATGGAATTGGCGGAACAAAGTTCACTCTATGTCCAACGAAAGAAGGCACAGAGAAGACCTTAACCTGTTCTCTTGTGAGACTTTCACTCCAAGAAGAGTGCCAGAAGCAAGAACGCAGCTTTCAAAGAGCTTAAGTGTACAAAGATAGCAGAGTGATCAACGAAATGACAGCTTCACAGACCCTGCTGCAGGTGAGGGACTACGACTCAGACACCATCACCTAGAATAGTTATCAGGCCATACTCACTTCAAGCCTAAATTTCACAGTGGACACCTGTATCCACAAGTGTCTGCTAGTGCTATTTAATTGCCACACATTCTGACACCATACCTCCTCATCTGGTGCCAGAAACGTTGTGCTTGATACTGCTGGATGTGCCGCAAGTTATATTTTGCAGTAAATAGAGACTAGTATACGTTTTTTTCTGGCCTGATTCTTCAAACCACATTTACACTGCATCAATTCCCAGGGAGCAACAGCCTTAGGCCTCTTGTACACAAACGTATTTTCATTCTGTTTCCATTCCGTTTTTTTTTTTTGCGGACTGTATATGGAACCATTAATTTCAATGGGTCCGCAAAAAAAACTGAGGGTACTCCGTGTGCATTCTGTTTCCGTATCTCCGTTCGGCAAAAAAATAGAATTACGGACAAGGATAGTACTGTTCTATTAGGGGCCAGCTGTTCCGTTCCCCAAAATACGGAATGCACACGGATGTCATCCGTATTTTTTGCGGATCCGTTTTTTGCGCACCGCAAAATGCATACGGTCTAGTGTAAGAGGCTTTAGGGAGTACGCCATAAGGGCCAGTTCACACAGAGTTTTTTGGAGTTGATTTTGGAACATTTCTGCCTCAAATTAAGCTTCAAATCAGCTCCAAAGACATCTCAAAACAGCCTCCCATTCATTTCAATAGAAAGCAGCACTTACTTTTTTTTTTACATGTGTAAAAAAGAAGCAGCGTGCCCTATCTTGGGGCAGAATCAGTGCTGAATCTCCCATTGAAATGAAGAGGAAGCAGTGCGCTTTCCGTGCATCTGCTTCAAATCTGCTTCAAAAATCTCAAGCTGAAACTTCAGCTTTGTATTGAACACCCATTGGTTAAAAAAAAGTATCAGAAAACACACAAAAACATGTATTTTCACGCTGATTTTCTAAGCGTGTTTTTCAAAATCTGTCGTGTGAACTGGCCCTAACACAACATCTCAATAGGGCCACTACCACTCCCCTCCTCCGGGCCTCATTGAACTTCTTCTTCATGAAATGCCTGGTCAGCCAATCATTGCCTGTAATGGTGATCTGCCTCATGTTGTGATTGGCTGAGCAGGCATTTCCTGTGTGTCAAGAGCAGATCAGGAAGCAGAGACAATCGGCGACCAGTAAGTGGCAGTACCAGAGTGGCAGGGGAATGGTGAGGGTATTACTTCTTCAATTTTTTTTTATACTTCTCTGAGCTGTTTTTAAAGAATTTTCCTACGGACAAACCCATTTTAAGTAAAAACAGTAAAAATAGTATATGACTTTGGCCTCCATTCCTCTGGTCATGCAGGTGTATGGGTTTGTTGGCAAAGGTAATTAAGTAACTGTTTTTGTTACTTGTGAAGGAAACATATTTATTTTTATTCTTATTTATTCTATGATTGTATTTTTCTGTATTTTCTTTTCTTTACATAATTATGGGGAGCAAACATTTAGCCTGAGCTACTGCAGTGGCGTAGCGTGGGTCGCCAGCACCCGGGTCAAGCCAAGTATTGCGCCCCCCCAACCTGTCCATTTTACAGATAATGTAGTAGATATCACTTGCAGACATACATAACGCCACAGATAACACAGTGATAATGTAGTAGATGGGTGTGAGCCCCAGAATCCAGAACACGCACAGTGTGACCTGAAGTCTGGGGCCAGGATGTGGCAGGGTGGGGCAAATTCTATATCCCCCCTGCCGTCACTACAGAACATACAGGGTAATACAGCGCCCCATACCTCTTACATCCAGTGACGTCTCTTTGATGTAGATGTTCTCTTTCCTCATCTTCTTCTTTCAGACCTTCACACCAGTTTTCAGCCATTTCTCGTTTCTGCAGTTTGACAAGCAAAATCTTAGTTTACTACTTTTCCATCATCCTCCGATCTTCTGGACAAATCATTCTACCACCCCCAATACTGTGCCGCTGTGCTCCCCAATACTATACTGCAGAAACAGATAAACCCCCTGATAATACAAGTGCCACACAGATGATGCCCCCTTCAATAATTATTGGCACACACTGCCCTAAAATAACTGCGCCCAGCAAATACTGCCCCTGACACTAATAGTGTAAACATAACGTCCCGCAAAAATTGTGGTAAGCTGATACTGTGCCAAGGTGCCCCCACAGTAAAAGTGCTCCCAAAAGTCCCACCAATAGGAATAATTCTCTGCTAGAGCACACATGGTAGTAATAGTGCTCCTACAGTGCCCCCAACATGTCCCCACTGTGCCCCAGAAGTAATAATGCTCCCATAGTGCCCATACTAGTAATCGTGTTCCCCATAGACCCCCAGTAGTAATGAAGTCCATCATAATGTCCCCCAGTAGTAATAATTCTCCTTATATTGTGCCAGTGCAAAAAATACTCCCTTTTAATGCCCCCAGTTGAGCTAATGTCCCCACAGTGCCCCCATAATGTGCCAGTATAAAATACCCCTATATAGTGCCCCCAGTAAATGTTCCCATAGTGCTCCTCTCCCCCTTCCTCTTAGTGCCCCTCATAATGTACCAGTATAAAATGCCCCATATATTGTGCCCCAGTAGATGCCGTCAGTGTCCCCCATAATTTGCAAGTATAAAACACCCCTTCTTAGGCCCCCCCCCCCCCATAGATGGCCCCATAGTACTCCTCTCTCCCCTTCCCCATAGTACCCACCATAATGTTCCCCAGTATAAAATGCCCCTATACAGAGCCCCCCATAAAAAATACCCCTTCTTTGTGGCCTCATTAGAAGCCCCCATAGTGTTCCTCTTCCCCCATCCCCCATATGAAATACCCCTTCTCTGTGCCCCCATAGTGCACCACAATAATGTGCCAGTAAAAAGTGCCACCAATAATGTGTGCCCCCACAGATGCCCCCCAATAATGTGCCCATAACAGGTGCCCAATAGACGCCCCCCAATCATGTGCCAGTAACAAATGCCCCCATAGATGCCACCCAACCATGTGCCAGTAACAAGTGCCCCCCTTCCCCCCAATCATGTGGCAGTAAGTAAAAAAAAAAAAAAAAGGAAAACTTACCTCCATCAGGATGGCAGCGATGTGATGCAGGCCTCTTCCGGCCTGTGTCCCGCGCTGTACGGCTCAGGCGGTGCGATGACGTCATTGCGCCGCCTTCACCGGCCTCTGGTAAAAATAAATAAAAATAAAGGTCCCCTTGAAAAATGCGTTCTCAGGCGATGGTTGGTTATTCATTAATTTCGCTTCAAGAGTCCACTAAGATATAAAACAAGACAACAAGTAATGAGAGAAATTTTCCTGGCAGAATATAGCTGACCGACAGCAAAGGAAGCAAAAATTCCAGCAACAGGCCATAAAAGACTTGTTTGCTGATTATAGTTAGACCACCCGTCTTCTGCTTCTCAGTAGCTGTTTCCGAGTTTCCAGGATGTCAGCACAAGGATATAGCAAACATACTAATAGTTGGATATACTATATTATATATTATTAATATTATATACTGATAAACCTACAAAATACATACAGAAATCAGCGACAATCATCAACTTCCGTCCTTAAATGAAAGGTGGAATATCATCTCTTGGACCACGGAAGGTACTGATTCTTCTTGTGGAGAGCAGGGAATCTTTAGCAATGCTTCTTGGGAGAAGTATTCAAAATAACTTTCCAGGCTCCTCCTAATTAATTATTCAAGACTCTTTGAAAGTCAGACATTGACTTATAGAGTAGACACCTTTAATAAAGAACCAAATGACCTTGTGTTTCCCTTTGAGGAAAAAGCCTCTGGTCAAATTTAGAATTCTTGAAATTATGGCGCAACTTTTTCCTCAAAAAACTTCACTCGTGAGTTGTGCAGATGCTGCAAACGACCAAAAATTGATCATGGAGTCCTAGCTTAGGGTACGGACACACGGTTAGGTTTCCTGATGCAGTTTTGGAAGCCAAAACCAGGAGTAAATTCAGAAAGAGCAGAAGTGGCATCTGTCCTTTATACTTTCTCTCCTTTTATGATTCCTGGATTGGCCTCCAAAACGGCATCAAGAAACCTGATCATGTGGCTTCAGGGTAGATCTTCACTTTAAAACGTCTTGTAAACAATCAATTTGGAACCATATTTTTGAGGGTTGGCGGTCTTGTACATCTTTAGAATTAGTTACTCCTTTCATGGAACAGACTAAGATACAAAGAGAATGTAAAATTCCTTCATTCATTTCCTGACTAGAAATTGGATGGCACGAGGCCAAACTCCAAGTAATATATTCTCCATCCGCTTCGACGTTTCCAACCACAGTTAAGAGGTGAGGTCGGGAGACATCTGAACAAGATGTAATCTACATTTAATAGCTGGTCACATAAAGTACAGACAAACGCTAATGAGTCGCATATAATAAAGCGTGTTCATAAATTCAACCTCACAGTTGCAGTAAAACATTACAACATGTCTGTAGTGGAGACGGGTTGACTACTCTATGCTGCCCAGACTCCAAATATTAGCGCCCCATTGCTGATGGACCCTCTTCCTCCATGGACCATGCAAGGTATTCCATGGTCAGCTAGAGCAGTGTTCTGCTGAAGGTCTGTTCTTTGGTTTCCAAAACATCCAACAGCCTTCATCAAACTGACATCATTCGTGGAATGGGGTTCCTTGGGTCCACCAGAGATGACTCTAAGAGGATACTCTCAGTCTATACAGAATATGACGCCCACTTATAATCACATTTTAACCCTTGTTCTTATCATTGTTAGGTTACTTGTGACTCATCCCATAAGAAATAGACCCTAACAAGAAGTGATTGCTCCAAAGTCATCTCCAAATGGGGTTGTCTTCTACTGGACCTTTTATAGTGTCAGAGCCTGGGTTCTCTTGTGGGCCTGTCCAACCCTGGATATAGGTATCTCCTATTGTAAATGTGACAGGTCTTGCTCCTTCCGTCTTTTGAAGCAATCTCTGGTCCGGTTTGAAGGAGCATCTGGGTTCTACAGAACACTGGGAGATGTTGAAAAATTTGAGATCCCATGAAAATTAAAAAACTGTATAGCAGCACACTGTCCTTTAGGGCTGTATTAGATCAAAAGATCAGGCGGCCAATTGTCGGGAGAGAAGCGTTCCTTCCCGGCAATCGCCTGTTCGCTAGAGGAGGAGACCTATTACATGCAGCGATCTCCTCCACAGTATGGGGAGGATTCATAGCTAATGGCATCGCTCGTCCCTTAGATGATCCCGTGGTCCCGTGATTAGACCGCACTGCTGCATGCTTAAAAATCCCAATTGCCCGATAAATTCACGTTTGCTAGTTCATCGGGTAACCTACGTCAGTATACACTGCCAGATCATCGCTAACGAGTGTTCCTACAAACGCTCGTTAGCGATTATCGGCCATTGTAATACAGCCTTAACTGTCCATATCACAGACTCATAGGTCCTTCGTATGCTGTCTCTTGCACTCGATCATTCACTAGAAATAATGCTTTACCTCCATAGTAGAACATTAGAATTTTCCTGCCAAAACTTTCCTAAGGAAGCTTTCACGTGTGCCATTTTAACGCAACTTGTGAATGCAGTTTTTGAAGCCGGTGTCAGGAGTGGATCAGAATTGGAGGCAAAGTGTAAAGGAAAGATTCTACTTTTTTTAATCCACTCAGGGCCGTCTTTAATATTGATTGGACCCTGGGCAAGAATTTACTTGGGCCCCCTGGATCCTGCCTTCCCACACCTTAAAAAAAAGCGAAAATCCTATACTCACCTGTTTCCTTTCACTGGCGCTCACTAGCTGCTGGTACGGCGAGGGATGGTGCAACGCAGACGCGCACACCTCACCGCGTCCTGGCACAGGCGAGCGTGATTACATCATCACGCCTGCCTGCGCTGGGATTTCACTACCAAATAGACCTCAGGCCTGTAGTCTATGACAAGTCCTGTCGCCATCTGCAAATTTTAAGGCACATTGGCGACCATTTTGCTCGCCATCTGGAGCGCTGTATTGCATCAGTGACATGAACACTCTCCACATATAATGATATATTACATCAGTGACATCACCGCTCTCCACATATAAGTGATATTTTACATCAGTGACATCACCGCTGTCCACATATATGTGATGAGCGGTGATGTCACTGATGTAATATATTACTTACCGGTATATGTGGACAGCAATGATGTCACTGATGTAATATATTACTTATGTGTGGAGAGTGGTGATGTCACTGATGTAATATATCACTTATAAGTAATATATTACATCAGTGACATCACCGCTGTCCATATATAGGTGATATATTACATCTGTGACATCACCGCTCCCCACATATAAGAGGCATATTACATCAGTGACGTCATCCCTTGGCGCTGGGGTGCGCAGCCAGGGCCGGCCTTAGGTGTTCAGGCGCCCTGTGCGAGCTAACCTTGTGGTAGTGTTACCTGCAGTCCTATGTAAAACCACAGATAACACTAGTGCTATATAATGTAGTAGTGTTACCTGCAGTCCTATGTAAAACCACAGATAACACTAGTGTAGATCATGTGGAAGTGTTACCTTCGTCCTTAGTGTGCCTCCCTGTGTCTATTGCACGGACTCCATGCTGGCGCTGCCTCCTCTTCCATCTTCTTCCTCTTGTCCCGCACAGAACGTTCTGAAGCAGCTGCGTCAAGACATAGGAACACTGTGGGCATGGTGATACACACAGGGAGAGACACACACAGGGACGGACACACACACACACACACACACACAGGGACGGACACACACACACACAGGGACGGACACACACACACACAGGGACGGACACACACACACACACACAGGGACGGACACATACACACACACACACAGGGACGGACACATACACACACACACAGGGACGGACACACACACACACAGGGACGGACACACACACACAGGGACGGACACACACACACACACAGGGACGGACACACACACACACAGGGACGGACACACACACACAGGGACGGACACACACACTGGCACACTCAACATCAGCAGCAAGGAGTTAAAGTCCAACCCTTAATGCCCCCAAGATCCCTGGGGGGGGGGGGGGGTTGATGTAGTAGCAGGAAAGCACACACTGTCCCCCTGTCCTATATGAGCCCCCCCCCCTGTCCTATATGAGCCCCCCCCTGTCCTATATGAGCCCCCCCTGTCCTATATGAGCCCCCCCTGTCCTATATGAGCCCCCTGTCTGTCCTATATGAGCCCCCTGTCTGTCCTATATGAGCCCCCTGTCTGTCCTATATGAGCCCCCCTGTCCTATATGAGCCCCCCCTGTCCTATATGAGCCCCCCCTGTCCTATATGAGCCCCCCCTGTCCTATATGAGCCCCCCCTGTCCTATATGAGCCCCCCCTGTCCTATATGAGCCCCCCCCCCCTCCTATATGAGCCCCCCCCTGTCTGTCCTATATGAGCCCCCCCCCCCCCGATATGAGCCCCCCCCCCCCCCGATATGAGCCCCCCCCCCCCCATGGCTACCAAATACCTGTAGGTTCTGTTGTTGCTTGGCTGGCTCAGGCTGTCTGTTGTGGCTGCTGGCTGGGGCTCCGCCTCCTTCTTCTCTCTGCCTGTGCGGCAGCTGCATCACGCTCCAGCAGCCACTGGTCTGCTCTGTTAAAGAGACAGGCAGGCCAGGCAGCAGAGCGCAGAGCGGCCCCGGGCCCCGCCCCCTCCTCACTCTCTCTTTCTATAGTCCGGAGACTCCGGACCATGACTTTGTTATGTTACAGGGCCGGCGGGTGGCGGCGGCAACAAAATATAGGGGGCCCAAGTAAAATCCAAGTAAAATGCTGCTTGGGCCCCCCAGGAGCAACTGGGCCCGGGGCAGCTGCCCCTTTTGCCCTGCGGTAAAGACGGCCCTGAATCCACTCCATGCATTGGCTTCAAAAACTGTCTAAATGACAGCACCCTTTAGGGCAGGGATGCTCAACCTGCGGCCCTCCAGCTGTTGTAAAACTACAACTCCCACCATGCCCTGCTGTAGGCTGATAGATGTAGGCTGTCCGGGAATTATGGGAGTTGTAGTTTTGCAACAGCTGGAGGGCCGCAGGTTGAGTATGCCTGCTTTAGGGTATGTTCACATGTGGCGAAAACACTGCAGAAAATTTCCACAACAGAATTTGCACGTAACTCGACCTGTGTCAAGGATTTTTAGTATTTTCTCCATTGTGTATTTTAGCCATGTGAACATGCCTTTAGGGTAAATGTTTAGTAGTCTGATCCTGTAACACATGACAAGAGGATCAGACTACTGTCTGTTTGTAGTCTGTAACCATGGAGACGCATAGATCTAATTAGAGCTGTAGACACAAAACAGAAGGATATTTTCAACCGAGACTAATAGATGAGTTGGTTGCAAAAATGCTGCATAATGAGAAGCTGAAACATTTGTGTTCGTCTTCGAATTATTGGATTTAATCCCTAGAGATGTGCACAGGATTGTTCTCAATAGTTCTTGCTTTGCTGGCTGAGATGTGTCTTCTCAAGTCCACTCATCACTTCACCAGTCATTTCCTCAGCTTTCACGAAGAGTTGTCCTCTCCACATGCAGATTAGACAAACCTCCAAAAACAGCACCACCCCTGTTTACTGGTTGTGTGTGGTATGGCAGCTAAGCCCAATTCACTTCAATAGGGCGCTGTTTTTGGAAGAAAGCAGCCATGTTTTTCTAATGATGGTCAACTTAATCACCATTTGGTTTTGTAATACAAGTTATGGTGACTAGATTTCTATAGACGGCTCATAACCCAGGAAGTTATTTATTCCGCAAGGCATTAGTTTTTCCCCTAAAATGAAGAAAATTGACTTATCTTATGGATCAACATGGCAGGGTAACAGACTAAGGGTCCATTCACACGTCAGTAGAATGGGTCCGGATCCGTCCCGCAACGTTGCGGAACGAATCCGGACCCATTTATTCTCTTTGTGGCCGGAAGAGATGCGGACAGTGCACAGTGTGTTGTCCGCATCCGCATTTCCAAGGCGTGGCCCCGATCTTCCGCTCCGCGGCTCCCGAAAAAAATAGAACATGTCCTATTCTTGTCCGCATAGGCAGTTTTATGAGGGTGCCGGTCGGGTGTATTGCGGATCCGCAATACACTACGGACATGTGAATGGACCCTGTTAACCGGATCTTTAAACACTCTTAGGTTCCAGTGACTCCAGGCTGATACCTTTTACCTGCACTAAAGCAATCTTTACAATCACTGTTCACGTCCTCTGTGTCTTGTGATTTTCAGTGATTTAGTAGAGAAATTTTATTCTAAAAGAAAAAAATATATAAATTGGTGTTTTGCCTGATAAAAGTGTTGCTAACACTACTACGGAGCGCTCACTGGCACACAGACTAGGACCTTAAGCGAGTTTAAGCAAAACAATTACTTTATTTATGATTAATGATAATAAAATTATGGTTGACAATAAGAGTTATCATAATTATAAAACAACAGTTATCTTGACTATCATGAGTAAGTAAGAGTAAAGCATCAATACATCGCCAGATATTGTAGCATCACCCGCTGCCCACAGATTGGGGGAAGAATCTGGGAACAGCGCAAGGCACGTCTGCCGCGTCTTCAACCAATCCCAAATTCCCAGTGGAAACCCCCCCCCCTAATTTTATAAGCAAATATATTTTCATAAACTCGTGATTGGGCATGTAAGTAAGCGCGTGATCGGATTTACTTGATCATGCGCAAAGAGAAAAGTCTTATTATGAGAAAAGTGTTCATGTGACTGATTTGTGACAATGCCTGAGAATCTTCTCCGTTTTCCTGAACTCCAGTCCCCTCAGTACTTTTCCACTTATATACACGGCTACACTAACTAAGGTTTCATGACTACTTGAGTGTCAATCACCATTATTCCACTCATTCTTAATTTCTTATACATTCGTATCACAATTGGTAAAAATTGCCTAATAGAAAAACGAAGGGAAAATTTTAAGCAATTGTCACTCCCTACAGACCGCTGGGTTACAATATTGCGTTGCGATCTGTCCCGACTGATCAAGGCTGAGGTTTTGGCCAAAACAATACTGCACTTTCTTGTATCCATCGGAGATTGGGTTTTACACCTGCTAATTATGTCCATCGATCAGGAGCTGTAATAAGGGGATGGGACAAAGTGTTTCTCAGTCTTAAGTCATTCTGCCAGAAACGCGTTGGGATGCTGAGTTAATTCAGTTACAGACAAGCCTGGTATACAGAAGACCGGACGAGGTGAGTACAAGATAAGTGCACGTTTTATCATAGCTTTTGGAACATCGGTAACTATTGGTCTGTGAGGATCTAGGACTTGGTGAGGTGGAAGAGACAAAGGATTGAATTTTTTTTTATCATAGCAAAACATTTTGCCATAACCTTAAAGGCAGAAACAAATGAAGAGGGAGCTCATAATACCAAAAGTATATAAATTTTATTAAAGCATGTTAAAAATACCAAAAAAAGGAGTAATGTAGGTACATAAGATGCCGTGAGGCAAGGTGATGAGAGCGGAGAACAGAAAGAGCGCCACCCTGGGAAGAAAAACACACGGATATAGAGATGGAAAAATGTAGTATATAGTGATATATAACATGGGAATGGAAAATATTGGGTACAGTGCCCAACCCATGAAATGGGTAAATAGATGATAAAACCATATGACATCAGGTAGAGCAAGGTCAACTCATGCACCCCCACTGGCAACAGATGCAAACGCATAAAGGTGAAAGTATGTTGCATAGAAAGCAAAGTGCAAGTGGACAAAAAATGACCACACAGCCAGCGGGGGGCAATAGAGGACCAAAGCTTACCTGGAAAGACCGTGTGCAACGAGACCCAGGGTGGCGCTACCCCAACGCGCGTTTCGGCGTGCCTTCGTCAGGGGGCACGCCGAAACGCGCGTTGGGGTAGCGCCACCCTGGGTCTCGTTGCACACGGTCTTTCCAGGTAAGCTTTGGTCCTCTATTGCCCCCCGTTGGCTGTGTGGTCATTTTTTGTCCACTTGCACTTTGCTTTCTATGCAACATACTTTCACCTTTATGCGTTTGCATCTGTTGCCAGTGGGGGTGCATGAGTTGACCTTGCTCTACCTGATGTCATATGGTTTTATCATCTATTTACCCATTTCATGGGTTGGGCACTGTACCCAATATTTTCCATTCCCATGTTATATATCACTATATACTACATTTTTCCATCTCTATATCCGTGTGTTTTTCTTCCCAGGGTGGCGCTCTTTCTGTTCTCCGCTCTCATCACCTTGCCTCACGGCATCTTATGTACCTACATTACTCCTTTTTTTGGTATTTTTAACATGCTTTAATAAAATTTATATACTTTTGGTATTATGAGCTCCCTCTTCATTTGTTTCTGCTGTTTCACTCGGGAGCTTTTACCGAGTTATACTTTAGGTGTATCCCCTGTTGCCATTTTGGGTGGGCACTGTTCCTCACTCGCCCTGGGGATACCCTGGGTCATTTTTGTTTACATAACCTTAAAGGGTTGTCTCACTTCAGCAAATGGCATCTATCATGTAGAGAAAGTTAATACAAGGCACTTACTAATGTATTGTGATTGTCCATATTTCCTCCTTTGCTGGCTGGATTCGTTTTTCCATCACATTATACATGGCTCATATCCAGAGGTGGCCGGGATGGGAGCTGCTGCGCATGCGTCCCTATGTCCATTCCTACGGTCGCAGCCACCAGAGAGGATGGTGGTTTTTCCTATAGTGTGCAAGCACGACCACCGCTGCTGGATTTAAAGGGGTTGTATCATCTCAGACAATGTCTGATAGGTGTGGGTCCCACCTCCGGGACCCACACCTATCTTTAGAACGGAGCCAGCAAAGTGAAGGAGAGTGCACCACGCATGCACGGCCGCCCTCCATTCATTCCTATGGGAGCGCAGAAAATAGTCGAGCGGCACGTTTGGCTATTTTCTTCAGTCCCATTGAAATGATTGGAGAGCACCCCAAGCAAGCATGGCCACAGCTACATTCACTTCTATGGGGCTGACGGAATAGCCGATCCAGAGCTCTGCTGTTTTTGGCACTCCGATAGAAGTGAATGGAGGGCAGCCGCGCTTGCGCCATGCACTCTCCTTCACTTTGCAGTCTCCATCTAAAGATGGGTGGGGGTCCCAGAGGTGGGACCAGCACCTATCAGACATCTGATTGGGACCCGCATCTGTCAGATGATACAACTGCTTTTAAGGGGTTCCCCCATGATTGATGTAAAAAATGAGAATCAGACATCTTATAGTACATGACAATACCTAGCCCTGGACCTCACATGGATCCAGAGATCTCCAATTGCTCTGCTAGATTATCTTCAGCCTGGCAGTTCTGCGGGGTGTATCCTTTTTGCTGCAGCTCTTTCCATGTAGCTACCACAGCTTCTAACAGAACATATGGCTGGTGACAGATTTAAACTGAGTATGTGCGACCACCTCGGTGAGATGGACAAAAAATAAGGAAGAAGAAGAAACAGCAGGTGGCGCTGTACAGATACATTTTATTGAATAGCTCAGTGACTATACAAAATTTTTTATTACATGCAATCACAGATGTATTCAGATCCAGGGGCTGGTTTGAAGAAAATGTAGAATATGTTTTGTGACACAACCCCTTTAAGGATACCTGCACATGGGTGTGGGCTGTCTTGCAGAAATTCCACATAAATTGCTGCACCAAATACACACCAAAAAACGCTTGAGTTACTTGCAGTTTTCGGTGCGGATTTGATGCGGTTTTGCCGCGGATCTCAACCTTGCATTGAAATGGGTGAAATCTGCACTAAAGAACCGCACTAACAAATTTACATGTTCCGAATATCAAAATCCGCACGACAATTTCCACATGGAACGGAAACGCAAAATGTACATGAGATTTGTCTAATGTCATACACTTTGCTGCTACTGTTTTACACTGTGGTTTTTGTGCATGCGTAGTCCGCAGTGTGTGGAGGTAGCCTAAAGAGAGTTTTCCAGGAGAAAACTGATGACCTATCCTCAGGATAGGACTCTGGTGAGCGCTGCAGCCTCCTCGCGGCTTACCACAGCGCCTTGCATTGTATAGTGGCTGCGCTTGTTATTGCAGCCAAGGCTCATTCACTTGAATGGAACTGAGCTTCACCGATGAACGTAACATGTCCTAGGAAGAGGCCGCAGCGCTCACCAGAGCACCCTTCGAACAGGTAATTGGCAGGGAAGTCAGACCCCCACCGATCAGATATTAAAGGGGTTATCCCATCTTAGACAATGGGGGCATATCGCTAGGATATGCCCCCATTGTCCGATAGATGCGGGTCCCACCGCGGGGCTCCGCACCTACAAGGAGAACGGAGTGGAGGAGGGCGCACTGCGCATGCGCAGGCTCCCTCAATTCATTTCTATGGAGCCGCCGAAAATAGCCGAGCGGCCCCATAGAAATGAATGGGAGCGGTGGCCGCGCATGCGCAGTGCGCTTCCATTCACTTCAATGGGAGAGGCGGGGACCTGTGCCTTGTTGGGGACGGACCCCGGGAAATCCGGACCCTCCTCCAGCCACAACTCTCCCCGGCTCTGTTCTCCAGAGGTGTGACCCGCACCTATCAGATGGGATAACCTCTTTAATTACCTATCCTCTTCCTATTCCGCCATGTTAGAGATGACATGCCTTGTCCTCAGGGACTTCAATCACGTCAGATTGGGCCAGTTCTGGGGAAGGGCCACCTTTATTTTACTCCACAGTCGGCATACGGCACGTGCAGCGACTAAAGTGAATTTTTGCCAAAATGCTCCTTCCACTTAGCCGCATATGAACTCCTTTAAGCCGTGTCCATTTAACATCCTTGGAAAATCCATCAGTGTTTCATCTTTGAAGATGTCCGTGAAGAATCCATGTTTGGTCCGTGTGTCTATATTTTGCCGTCTATGTGTATTCTGAAAATCAATTTCCAGAATATCTCCTACCAATGGTCTGTGAAAAACCACTGACAGAAGACTATTGCCATCCATGTTGCGTCAGTGGTTTTTCACGGTCCTAGACTTCAATGGGCGCGTTTGGTCCGCAACCCAACCAGATTAGTGCATGCTCCCATGATTTTTCCGCTAACTTACTGAAGGCGGAAAACCACTGATTTAAAATCAATGGGTATGTGTGCTGTCCTTGGAAAATGCAGGTAGCACACGTCTGTGATTCACTGAAGTGTGAACGAGGCCTTAGAAGGAATATTAACTAATCCCATCACTAGTGACAGACAGTTTGGAGTGGATAATCCTTCTGACTGGATCCCTTTAAAGAGGAGCTGTCGCCTCTCCTGACATGTCAGTTTAATAACCGCTTGTATTCCCCATGTAATATAAATTCTAGAGCTATTGGATTCTATTATTCCTACTAGAAGAATGCATTGCCAGCAGTTTGCAATGAAGGTCCAGATGGCTGTTACCAGTTGGAGGCGAGTCCCTGCACAGTCTGGCAGCACTGATTGGAAAGCGTCAGACTGTGCAGGGACACACCCCAACTGGTTACACCCAGCTGGTGCTTCATTGCAACTGATAGCAATTCATTGATAACTTCTAGTAGGAATAATAGAAGGATTGCACAACCTGGAGTCTGCAAGTAGTTACTCGGGAGAGGAGGCAGCTTCTCTTTCCAAAAACTAGGGAAACGCTGTAATATTTAATAAAATAGCATAATTTAATATGTAACAATAGCGAATCACCTTTTAAGTGATTTCCCGGAATATTCTGTAAAATAGCTACAAAAGTAATCGTAATGTTTAAAACTGTAACAAAAATTACCCTACAATTAATGTCATATTAAAGGAAAGGCCGGGGCTGACTGTCTAATTTTCTTCTGTATTTTAGAAACATTGCAAGTGAAAATTAAATTGGTTCCCATGGAAACGGGATGTGGTGGGATATTACAGATGGAATGTGCGTGTGGCTCTAGTAAAGTCTAAATCCCACAATTATACAGATCTCGGGAGTAGATCTGTAGCAAGTGAAGTGCAAAAAATGTTTCATCTATTCAGAAAATAGCAAAAAAAAAAAAAAACGACTCGTTTAGCTCATGGGAATGGTAAAATGACATTTGTCGAGATACTTTCTGCTAATATCCCCGCCTGGCAGATTATACGCGTTCGCTACTTGAGGAGAACGCGTTGAGAGGCCCGTTACCATGGTGATCTGTTCTTCTTTTCTGGTATTCCCTGTAGAAAATATAGGAATCCCCCCAGCCAATCCCCCACCTTCAGAGCTCGGGCTGCAGAGCTATACATAGAACACCATGTTAAAAAAATAAAACAACAAAAACCCTTCAGGGCGGATGGAGGTAACGAGATTGCAAAGGGGGTTTCTGACATTTTAATTCCACCAAGACTGACAGTTTTAAAATGCTCTCTCAATGTATTGCTTCGGGGGGGAAAAAGGCTAAAAAATAAGAATAAAAAATAATAAAATACTATAAAAATGTAATAAGGTAAACAATAAAAATTATATTTTAAAAAGCAACAGGAGAAGTCTCACTCTCTTCTACATTGTATCAGATGTGATCATGGGCAGTTATCACGATGTGACCTCTGTCTTGATGAGGTTAAGCGTTCAATTGCATCTCTTCTTGTTCCTCTGTGCAAGTTCTCTCTGTGCAGGGTTGTTCCCGAGGGGTGACAGGCATTCAGAAATGATCAGGTAGATATGGAAAGGATGACAGATGGATAGTAAAGATATGTTTAATTGAAATGTTCTACTATAGAAGGCGTTATTGTCTCCCACTTAAAGTGGACATGTTACCGTCACAGATATGGGCCCATAAGTGCAAGAATATAACTACTATAACACTGTCTCCTATGTACAAGAATATAACACTATAATACTGCTCCTATGTACAAGAATATAACACTATAATACTGCTCCTATGTACAAGAATATAACTACTATAATACTACCCCTATGTACAAGAATATACACTCACCTAAAGAATTATTAGGAACACCATACTAATACGGTGTTGGACCCCCTTTTGCCTTCAGAACTGCCTTAATTCTACGTGGCATTGATTCAACAAGGTGCTGATAGTATTCTTTAGAAATGTTGGCCCATATTGAAAGGATAGCATCTTGCAGTTGATGGAGATTTGAGGGATGCACATCCAGGGCACGAAGCTCCCGTTCCACCACATCCCAAAGATGCTCTATTGGGTTGAGATCTGGTGACTGTGGGGGCCATTTTAGTACAGTGAACTCATTGTCATGTTCAAGAAACCAATGTGAAATTATTCGAGCTTTGTGACATGGTGCATTATCCTGCTGGAAGTAGCCATCAGAGGATGGATACATGTTCTCATTCTGTTTTGCCAAATTCCGACTCTACCATTTGAATGTCTCAACAGAAATCGAGACTGATCAGACCAGGCAACATTTTTCCAGTCTTCAACAGTCCAATTTTGGTAAGCTCGTGCAAATTGTAGCCTCTTTTTCCTATTTGTAGTGGAGATGAGTGGTACCCGGTGGGGTCTTCTGCTGTTGTAGCCCATCCGCCTCAAGGTTGTGCGTGTTGTGGCTTCACAAATGCTTTGCTGCAGACCTCGGTTGTAACGAGTGGTTATTTCAGTCAACGTTGCTCTTCTATCAGCTTGAATCAGTCGGCCCATTCTCCTCTGACCTCTAGCATCCACAAGGCATTTTTGCCCACAGGACTGCCGCATACTGGACGTTTTTCCCTTTTCACACCATTCTTTGTAAACCCTAGAAATGGTTGTGCGTGAAAATCCCAGTAACTGAGCAGATTGTGAAATACTCAGACCGGCCCGTCTGGCACCAACAACCATGCCACGCTCAAAATTGCTTAAATTACCTTTCTTTCCCATTCTGACATTCAGTTTGGAGTTCAGGAGATTGTCTTGACCAGGAGCACCCCCCTAAGTGCATTGAAGCAACTGCCATGTGATTGGTTGACCAGATAATTGCATTAATGAGAAATAGAACAGGTGTTCCTAATAATTCTTTAGGTGAGTGTAACTTCTATAATACTGCTCATATGTACAAGAATATAACTACTATAATACTGCTCCTATGTACAAGAATATAACTACTATATACTTGTATAAATAAATAGGTAGACAGACAGACATATAGATGCTGTAGATAGAGGTAATTTCTTCTTCCGCATGGATCAGTTACAAAATTTTCTGTGACCTCAGATTTGCACAGTCAGGTGAGAAGGCCGGGCTGCTTCTCTGAAGAAGAACCATTTTTCACCTCATATAATCTGTGTTACATAACGGCCTCTTATTGATTTAAGCAGTGTCTTTCTGTTTTATGTGCTGGGATTCAGCTGTGAAAAGTTCGAACCTAATATCTCTGCTCCGCGCGTCGTTGTGGTGGGTGTTCAGAAGGCAGATTAATGAGCGGCGGAAAAACAAGACTTCAACAAACAGAGATGGAAGCTACTGCAGGAGCCCATGCTAATTCTTCTCTCTGCTGGTGATGAGTATACTGGGGGTGGTAGTCCTTTGGTGGAGCAGCATGACGCAGCTGTCATCGTGACCCTACCTCATAGTTAAGATGCAGATGATTTTCAGCAGCATAAAAGAGGTTCCTCCCCAGGGGCAAGTGGATTTCTCATACTAAGGGCTCATGAACACGACCGTATGTATTTTGCGGTCCACAAAGAACGGGTCCGCAACAAATATGTATGACGTCCGTGTGCATTCCGTATTTTGCTGAATGGAACATCTGGCCCCTAATAGAACAGTCCTATCCTTGTCCGTAATGCAGACAATAATAGGACATGTTCTACCTTTTTGTGGAACGGACATACGGAAACGGAATGCACACAGAGTACCGTCCGTTTTTTTTTCCGGACCCATTGAAATGAATGGTTCCGCAAAAAAAAAAAAAAAAAAACTGAACGGACACGGAAAGAAAATAAGTTTGTGTGCATGAGCCCTAACACCCCTCAGAGCTATTCATGGAAAAACTTTAAAAATACAATTCTCTCTCCCATCACTAGGGGCACTTTACTGAATAATGTTTTTTTATCGAGTTCAATGGTATACCCGACAGGCAGTGTTGTCATACTGATTGTTTCCTGTTTCTATATTCATGGCTGTTAGTTTGACCATGAATCATATGTATTGATGTGAAAGGGGCAAGTCTCTTCCATTTATTAACGCTTTACGTTTTTGTTTTTCAATTTGCCTTCCAAACGACATAACTTTTATTTTTATTTTTCATTCTCATAGCGGTATGAGGGCTTTCTTTTTGGCGGACCAAGTTGTACTTTGTAATGTCACCTTTTGATTTTCCATATGATGTATAGGAAAGCTGGAAAAAGAAATGATTAATCAGGTAGAAATTATTTATGGATTTTGTTTTTGTGGCATTCACTGTGCAGTAGATATGATACATTGCCTTTATTCTGCACGTCAGTATAATTACAG
Organism: Bufo bufo; assembly: GCF_905171765.1. Taxonomy (NCBI): domain Eukaryota; kingdom Metazoa; phylum Chordata; class Amphibia; order Anura; family Bufonidae; genus Bufo; species Bufo bufo. Next base: position 38,391,107 of record NC_053391.1, read on the forward strand.
CTATACCAAATTTATATATTTTCATGTTTTACTTTTACAAAAAAAAATTTTTTTACAAAAATAAAAATATTGTTTTCAATTCTTTGCGTCTCTGTATTCCAGCACCCATACCTTTTTTATATTTCTGCCTACAGACCTGTGTGAGGGCTCTTTTGTAAACCATTTTGGGGAGTGCATGATTTTTTGCAACCAAACAATCTGGATTTGGAAAAATTGCTATGTTCCTATTGAGCCCTTCTGTAGGCAGGGCAGAATATGAACTTTACTATGGCAGGTCTGGGATCCTTCACAAGACTTATGACTGCCATAGCTAAAAGGTTCCTGTGATCATGTCAAGGAGGGTCCATTTAGTCACCAGAAACAGCCTGCTCCTGGTAAATGACTGCTCAGATGCCATAGTCACACGTGAGGGGTTAAATCTCCATGATATTAATTGTCTATGATCACATACAGTAGCGGCGGATGTCTGGTACTTAAAACTGCAGGGCAGTTCCCACCACAGAAGCCGCGATCGGTTTAAAATCTTGGATGCAACAGTCAGCAGTGACTGCGGCATCTGAGCGGCAAGAAAGAAGGTGGGACTCCTCCTGTCCTCCTCTCCCCTGCGATTCGCTAATGTTATGTGTAAAGTGGTTGTCATGGCTGCCAAGCCTTCCATGCTAGTACTCCTAGTACAGGGTTTATTGGAATGCTGGTAGAATTGTAGTATAGTGTGGCAGTGTATTGATCAAGCTATCGTAGAATAAAGTCCGCCATGAGGAGTAAAAAAGACATTAAAATGTGTACAGTCAAGAAAAAAAATCAAATGTAACAAAAAACTAATCTAAAAAGAAAACTTTCCACAATTATCATGGAAAAAAATAAAACATTAACATAATTTGTATTGTTCTGTTGTATAATGAAAACTAGTTCCCAATGCCAGAATTTCCATTTTTTGTTCACCTCCTAAAAAAAAACTTGGAATGAAAAATAATCATAGCTTCATATGCCACACCCAAAATTGGTACCAATAAAAACTGCAGCTCTCCCCGCAAAGGAAAAAACCTCACGCTGCTCCATCGACAGATAAATAAAAAAGTTATAGGTATGAGAATATGGTGGCACAAAATAAAATTTGGCATCGCCGTAATCGTACTGACTCGAACAATAAGGATATCATGTCATTTTATTATGCAAACTGAACGCTGTAAAATTGAAACCCAAAATTCCATAAAATTGCAATTGCCATCTAAGCATTTTGGCTTTGGGCTAAATCCTAATGGCGTTATTCCGGCACTCCCTTAGTAGTCACCCTTAAACAGGTATCTGGACTTCGCTTCAGGGCAGCAGCCGGACTACTACTTTATGGGATAGTTCCGGTGTAGTTGACAGCTCACCCACTGGGGTCAGGGACTCTGGTGCAAGCATCTCAGGATCCAGAGGTTAGCAATAAAAATAACTTGAACAACCCCTTTAAGGTGTCTGTCCACCATGAACCACTGTTGAACGGGGGTGATTCTCACTTTACTGCTGCCTGAGGAAATGTATCCCTCCCTGGACAGGAAGTGATGTCAGAGCTAAGTCCCACCCATGAGTAGTCTGGTCGCATCTTCTAAACAATTCCAGATCCAGAGATTAAGTTGAGGCTGCTAGTTGGTCAGTGCAAAATCTGTAACAGGGCCCGTGCCTACTATGTGGCATGTATAATACTGCTTTACTATATAGCAAAGGGGACTTTTGGCTCCCTCAGGCACATGGACTCAAGGGCTACAGGTGCACCCCTATGGTGCAAACGGCAGACATTTTCCACTGCAGGTTCCAAAGCAAATCTTTGATGGATATGCAAGTAGCATATCTTTTTCAGTAATTCACCAAATGTATTGCAAAGGGAGGAATCCGCAGTGAAACTCCTCATCAGTATTGAAATGCTGAAGCTAGGTCGGTGCCAGGTGCTTGAGGAACCGTGTCTGTAGGCACCATATTGTGGACGTGTACCACTGTGATCAACAATAAGACCACGTGTATGGACCCTAGGATTGCTAGCTTCAATAAGAGGAAAGGGTTGAGAAGTTTTTTTCTCTACTGTTAGATATTTCTATACATTAGGAGAAGTTCTAACAGTCTTCACACCCACTGGAACTTCATAATTGCTAGCAAAATGTGATAGCTGCAACGCTGTAATTAATTGAGTAGTCATATTCTCATTAGTCTGTAACTGTATGAGGGTTGGGTAAATTAGATCTCTCTGAATACATCAATCAACATCGGGGAACGAGCTTCATACTTAACGATTAAACATTTACATCCTGACTGCGCTCTACAGTGGAGCTTCGTGGACTCTTGAGATACTGGAGGTCTTTTCCGCCATCCATCGCTGGGTCCAGGCTTCCACCTTTGGATAGGTTCACACCTCGGAATACAATCTGACGTATATTTCTGTGATACCCCCCTTACATTGTGTGCCAGGACGGATCCGTTTGGCTCAGTTTCGTCAGACGGACACCAAAACGCTGCAGGCAGCATTTTGGTGTCCTCCTCCTTCACAGCGTAATGGTGACTGAATGGAGGCAAACTGGCGCATTCTGATCGGATCCTTTTCCATTCAGAATGCATTAGGGCAAAACTGATCCGCTTTGGACCGCTTGTGAGAGCCCTGAACGTATCTCACAAACGGAAAGCCAAAACACCAGTGTGAAAGTAGCCTAACCTGGGGTGCTATTTGATTTGTTAATACTGCATTGTTTTGCTGCATTTCCCCCAAAAAAAAACAAAAAAAAATTTTTCCCATGATTTTTAAAATAAAATGTCAAAGGCCTTGTGAGAACCAGGAGTTATGAGTGAGCTCATATGGAGAAGAAATTAACCACAAAACCCGGGAAAAATACATCCCCTCCACCTATTTCAGTGATGCCCCTGAACCATTGCGGCCCAGTGCAGGAGCCCAGTTTTCCATACAGTTTTGTTTTTTTAACGCGTTGAAAATGATGAGCAATATTCCTGTATTGTGATAATTATTATCATCCTCATCATCATGTGGTGGTAACATTATAGATGTTTGTGTGCTTGGTGTGACTTATTTGATGCTGTGATACGGACTCTGGTAAACATCTAGACCAGGGAATCAGTAAATGGCCTAATTAGGCACAGAGAGGTGATTAGCAAGTGATCATCTTCTCATTACTTTTGTGGAACAGAAGAGCCTCGATGCGACAATTAAAGAGCAAGTATGCTCTGTGACTAATGGAGGGGGGGAGGGCAGGTGATAACATGCACAGAAGTAAATGTTACCCATCCCCCTGGGGTCATCTGAGTGGAAGATCTGTGGCTGTTCTCTCTCTGCAGCATGTGAGCATGTGTTATCTGGCCTCCTTCCTCCTCCAAGCTGTCTGAGATCGAAACTTGCTGATGAGGGCTACTTCAGCCCGCTCTATATCAGGCTGTATAGCAGCTAGGTCTAGTTTTAAGCTTTAAAACAAGGCTTTAATTGCTTTGCTAGCCACCATACAGCCGGAGATAGTATCATAGAGGCAGATTTTTTGAGGGTCCCCAAAAAGAGAGGGTTTAGTTCTTGTCTCATAACACTTTGGTTTTGGGTGCAGGACTCTCTTCTACAGAGGAACTGCATTGTTAGCAAGCAAGGAGGTGAAGATTTGCCTAAGGCCTCACACGGCCGTTGTTTGGGTCCGCATGGTGGCTCGGATGCGGACCCATTCACTTCGATGGGGCCGCAAAAGATGCGGACAGCACTCCGTGTGCCGTCCGCATCCGTGGCTACGTTCAGCAGCCCCGTTAAAAAAAATATAACATGTCCTATTCTTGTCCGCACTTTGCGGACAAGAATAGGCATTTATATTGCCGGCGCCCGTTCCATTCCGCAAATTGTGGAAGGCTTCCGTTTTTTGCAGATCCGCGGTTTGCGGACCGCAAAAAACGGCATGGTGGTGTGCATGAGGCCTAAGGGTGATAGAAAGGACATAGAGAGGAAACAAACACCAGGCCTTTCTGTCCTGTGTGCACAATCCATCACCATATTGGAAGGCATTCTATGATCTTTGCTGTTGGGCCCCCCCGCTCTTCTGTGTTTGACATTGCCTGTGATGGGGGGAGGAGAAGTTGAAATTGGGCTCATACAACTGCTTTATAGACTGTGTGTACCTGTGTAGTGTCCTTCATATTCTAAAACTATTAAACACACTGCTAAAGGGACCTGTCAGCCCTCCTGATGTGTCTGTTTAAGTAACTGCTTGCATTCCTCATATAATAACACTTCTTGGGCATGTTGCGTCCTTCCGCTATTATTCCTACTAGAAATGTATTAATAAATTGCCAGCAGTCTGCAACAAAGGTCCCACTAGGCGTTACCAGATAGGGGGGGGGGGGGTGTCCCTGCACAGTCTGGCACTGGTAACACTCATTGGATAAAGTCCGACTGTACAGGGACAACCCCAACTGGTAACATCCAGATAGACCTTTACTGACTGCAGACTGATGGCAGTTCAAACATAAACTTCTAGTAGGAATAACAGATCAGTGGCATAACATAATTGGTATTACATGTGAAATGCAAGTAGTTACTAAAACAGACATGTCAGTAGCGGTGACAGGTCCTTTTTAAGGAAGAGAGAACAAGCTCAAGGGTTGTGTCCCTGCGGGGTCCAGGCTTGTGGGGATGTTTTTTTAAAAACTTACACTGGGGCACCTTATCAAAATCTCCTGTGAGTTTAATAGAAGCATGCAGTAAGGTTCCTGAGCTGTAATGGTTCACAATGGTGGTTTTATTTAACCAGAGTTAAAAAAAAAAAAAAAAAAAAAGGCTGTAAATTAAAATTTATTATCACAGTCAAAAATAAGCGAAAATATAAAAGATGTCAAAATGCACAGTACTTTTCATACAATAGGACTATGCAGCACGTTCACCCGAAGAATCAATGAGTGGGTAGATAATGGAACGATAACAATTCAATAACAATTCATTACCCAGAATCCCCTCCTACCTTCAAGGCTCTGATTTATACTAATGTATCGCGCATTAGTGACCTTGGAAGAAAGATCTACTTTACGCTAGTTTATCCTTAAATATCCAGCTCAACTTCTTCAAGGGGCTATTCCAAGGTGTTTAAGGGAAATTCAACCTACAACTTCTGTTTCAGTTAAGATGATTTTTCTTTTGTGCAATTTTTCTATTAAAATTTTAAAAAATTTACTATTTTTTAATTCTGAAGTGCTTTACGTGGCGTAATATGGTAAAGCAGTAAACGGCTCTAGACATGTCACATGGAGGTGATTTTGGAATACCGGTTGGGGGACTCTTTAGGTCAGGTTGTACGCCTGTCAGAAGAGGTTGGAGACTTGACGAGTGTCCTATTGAAGAATGTAGGGAATTCCAGAAGAGAGGGAAAGCACAAAAAAAGTCATATATGCAAGAGGAGGTTGTCATCAGCAGAGGTTGTCCATGGGTTGGTATCTACATGTTGGATGAAGCAGACTTGTATAGGGCTTTGGAAGATTTTGAACTGGTCTGTTCATTGTCATGGGTGGCCAGTGGAAGGACTGACAGAGAGGGATGAGGTAGATGGGTTGTGCAGCAGCCTTTTGGTGGATTAGAGAGTTATTTTGTATGTCGTTACTGCTTTCTACTAATCTTTAGCTTTTGAAGAAATGCCAACTATGTGAAACTCTGTACACCAGTTTGTGGCTAAGAAGAGTGTCCACTGTGAACTGGGTCTCAAGCTCTTCTTGAAGCCCTTAAGGTGAAAGCCTTTGAGCACCAGCATTGAAATGGGACTGATCTTTCTTGGCCATAAAATTGTTGCACTGGGGTTCCTTGGGCCTGCCGAAGGGGATAAGTCTGAAGACCACTCTCCATCTTGACAGAACATCCACTTGTCCTTTAAATTGCATTAAAGTCTGTTATTATCATTGTCCACACAGGACGTATCATCATTAAGATCCAATAGGTTACTTGTTGCACAGCCCATGAGAGATAGACCCTAGTGACTCGCTCCAAAGTTACCTCCAAATTGTGTTGTCTTCTACAGGACCATTGAAGCCCAGTATTGTGTCAGATCCTCTGGTACTCTGGTGATTTAGTACGACCACGTTTTATATCAGAACATTATCTCAATCTGAATTCACATTACGTTCAGCGTGTTTACAGAAAAGCTCTAATTACATGCACCAATGTATCTGTAGACCCACTTCACCACAAGAGTGTCCTTTTGGTCTCCATTGGATTGGTATATGTCGGTATACTTATTTTTATTTTTTTACTGTTATGTGGTATAACAGTCTTGTGCACTTGTCCATAAAGAGGCGTCCCAGAAAAAACTGTGTACTGTGTGGTGTATGTTTTTTTTTTTAAACTGAGTCTGTCAGCAGTTTTGACCATGCTAAACTTTGACAGCACTAGGTTGGGGCTGGATAGAGCACTATAAACATACCTTTTGTGGAGCTTTTATGGATCAGGAGTAGTGTGAATATGAAGTTTTATTCTGCCAGGTTTTGCACCTGCCACTGATCAGGAGGAGGAGCTTCAATGTGAAGTGCTCTCTGCAATAAGCTTTCCAGCCCCTCCCCTCTGCTTTAAGTGACAGCTGCAGCATCCAACCAAGAGATCCCTACAGCTGTCACTCAGAGCAGAGGGGAAGGACTGGGAAGCAGCTCATTGCATAGAGCACTTGACAGTGAAGCTCCGCCTTCTGAGCAGTTGCAGCCTAGGAACCAGGCAGAATAAAACTTCATATTCACACTACACCTGATCATAAAAGCTCCACAAAAGGTATGTTTGTACTGTTCTCCCCAACCAATTCCTAGTGCATTCAGCAGTTTAACATGGTCAAAACTCCCTTATACAACTGCCACACTCCCTTATACAAGAGAAACAAGAGCCTATGGGCAACATATGACATGAGAGGCATACTGTATGTCGGGAAACCCTCCGATGTACATTTAGAGCTTTACACAAGTAAGAAGGGTTAATATTCCAGAGAGGTAACAAGTATGTATATTTATGTGCAAAACATATAGACTCTATAATACTATGCTATTTTCTACTCAACAGTGGATCTTTATACCTTTGATTTCCTCCTAGGCCTTATATACCAAGCCCAACAATGGCTATAATTTAGCAGCATGAAGTAAAGTAGTCAGTGTAGTCTCATGTGTCTGTATTGATGGAAACTGAGCTCCAAATGCTTTACCATGGGTGAATTAAGGAGAGATTAGTTCCTCCGTGGCTTTATTAGAAGCCTCAGCGCTCGTGTTATCTGTGGGCTTCACATTAATTCATTGTCTCCGCTCAGAGGCTCCGTCAGGTTATATGCCTGAATACATTTCAAATTGGGAAAATTAATAGGGGAATATCTACATTAATTCTCTAAATTATATTTCGCCTTTTTTTTTTTTTAAAGAGAAAGAACTGATTTATTATGTTCGCGTTACTGTACGTGAAATTGTGGTATTATATTTTGCAAGAGAGAAGCATCTATGAATTAAAAACTCCTCTGTTTTTGTATTCAGTCCCACAAAGAAAAATTACCTGTAGGATTGCAATGTATAGAAGCTAGGGAGGAGGCTGGAGGAGGGGGATGCAGCTGCAGCTTGTTTTTTTGTCTTTGGCTCTGAGCCTGTATGCTGTGAGAGGGGAGGAGGAGCAGTAGTGGAGAGACATCGATTTCGCTCATAGCTTTAGCATCACATCAAGATAAGCTCAACACTCAACAAGCATGGAGATAGAAAATATGCATAGAGAAGGAAAAAGGATCCATCAACAGTTTAATGTCCATGGGGCTCATCATACGTGGGATATGAAAATATAGCAGGCATACTGGATTGTATTGGACATACATGGGCAGCATAACCCTCTCCTTGCTTATAAAGTATGTTCTACCATGCGTAATGTTCTTACGTACCTGAAATCTGAAGACCCCACTTATGGCTTTAGTATAAGCCTTTCCTAGAGGTTTTCTGAGATTTTAATATTGATGGTCATCAATATCAGATGGGTGCGGTTCCAACACCTGGCACCCCCACTGATCAGCTGTTTGAGGAGGCCACAGCAATCTGGTGAGCAATGCGTCCTCCTCGTAGCTTACAAAGCACAGCACCATCTGTTTGATAGTGGCTGTACTTGGTATTGCAGCTCAGCCACATTCACTTGAACTGAGCTGCACCTAGGCCACTTGACCAATAACTGTGACGTCATTGACCTAGAAAGAAGCTACGCAGTTCACCACAGCGCCATGGGGTATTCAAACAAATGACCGGTGGGAGTGCCGGGAGTCAGACCCCTGCCGACCTGATATGTATGACCTATAGACACGTTACTGCTGAGGCTCAGCGGTCATGTGCTGTTACTGAACACTACCGTTGAGGCCATTAAAGAGGACCTTTCACCGGTCCTGACATTACAATATAAGTACCTGGCAGTGTAGGGCATATTGTGGAGATGTGATATCGCTTTTTCCCCCCCGATGGGCTCTGTTCCCCCGCTGTGCCCCCTGTTCTGGTTTTCTGCCCTGTATGTAAATCCATACCATCAGTACAGGGAGGAGGAGACGGCGGTGTTTCTCCTGGGGCGTCTCCTTCTCCCTGGCTGTGAGCTGGCCAATCGCAGCGGAGCTCGTCACAGTCACTAAATAACATGAGTAGTCACCCCTTTATTTTAACCCATAGAATTATTATGGTTTAGTTTTAACACATTATTTATGTGAAATTGCTGTTTCTTCCAGTTCCCCCTCGAAAAAAGTTAATAAAAGTTAGGGCTCATGCACGAGTGTGTGCCAGTGCTGCGGACCACAAATAGCGGTCCACAATGCACGGGAACCGGTGGAGTCCACGCCATTTGCGTGGGTCCACGATCGGCAAGATACGTTCCGCACAGCAAAAAAGTAAAACATGTTCTATTTTTTGCGGTGCGTGGGCATGGACCAAAAGCCCCCGTAGTACTTCCGCGGACTTCCGATCTGTGCCTTCTCTCCACTCCATTTCTTGAGGATTGCATAACCATTCAAGTCAATGGGCCCGCATCCGTGATACGGAGTACACACGGCCGGTGCACGTATATTGCGGACCTGCTGTTTGCGGTCCGCAATACGGGCATGGGCGACCCACCCTCGTGTGCATGAGCCCTAAATCAGTACGTTTTATGTACCCTAAACTGGTACCATTGAAAAATACAGCTCATCCCACAATGAAACAAGCCCTCATACAGCTACGTCGACAGGAAAATGGGGAAAATAAAAAGAAAATATGGATTTCTGAAGGCAGCGATGCAAAAACAAAAGTCCAGTTGCCTTTAATGTCAATATAGGCTCAAATTTTAAGGGGTTAAAGGGGGTTGTCTATTTTCAATATTAGAGTTAATAGAGCTCCATCAATCAGCTGGAGTGTACTGGGGTTGCAAAGAGCTTCTCTCAGGAGCACCAGTACATACTGTACATGCAACACTTGACTGCACTGTTTACTATAGGCACCATGTAATCCTTAGTTTACCCTGCGGGGGTGCTGCAGGGAAATTGAAAAATTACTGCTAGGAACCAGGGAGACACCTTGTGATCAATTTATTTTTTTGATCCCCTTCTAACAAAGAATTGGTTTGTCAAAAACTACTATAAAACTGCTGTAAAAGAGATATCCAGTGATTAATGTAAACCTATTAGACATCATATAGTACATGGCAATCTATTTGTAACGCAGCTAGAACCAGCTCTGTACCTCACATGAATTCAGAGATCTCTCTATTCATTGCTCCAGTTGTTCTACTAGATTTATTGTTAGCAACTTGGTGGGTGTCCTACCTGCCACAGCTCTCTCACTATCACAGCTCAGGGGGCGAGTCCTTTCTGCTACAACTTCCTTCCTATCAGATCTCAGAGTTGTTTCCTTTCTGCTGCAGCCCTCTCCCAATCACGGCTCAGGGGGCGTGTTCTTTCTGCTTCGGCTCTATCCCTATAACAGCTTGGGGGCATGCCCTTTCTGCCCCAGCTCTCCCCCTATCACAGCTCAGGTGGGCAGGTACTTTCTGTTGCAGCTATCTCCCTGTAACTGTCACATTTTCTTACAGTAGATACAGCTAGTGGCAACGGAAGGAAGGAACTGAGCATGTGCGACCACCTAAGTGATGTTACTGAGGCAGGCAGAGAAATAAGAAAATAAATAAACAGCAGGTGGCACTATACAGATAGATGTTTTTTGAATAAGGGCTCATTCAGACGGACGTAGGTGTTTTGTCCGCAAAAAACGGATTGTATTCCGCATTTTTGTGGACCCATAGACTTCAATGAGGCCACATCCTGATTTTCACTGACAAGTATAGGACAGGTTTGTTTTTGTTTTGCGGGGTCGTGGAATGGAAGAAAAGATGCGGACTGCACACTGTGTGCTGTTCGCATCTTTTGGGGCCCCACAGGAGGAAATAGTTCCGCATCTAATCCGCAAAATTGCGGATCAGAGGCGGAAAGCCACATACGACCGTTTGAATGAGCCCTAACTCTGTGGCTATACTAAGTTTCAATTACATGCAGTTACAAAAGTATTTACGGTAGATCCAGGTGCTGGTTTTAAAAATGTAAAATATTTTTGGTGGAACAACCCATTTTTCTATTGCAAGCTCCATAAAATCCACACCGAGATTATCACTCATAGAAATGGAAAAAAAACAAGAACTCGCCATCTCCCCAGAAACCATTCAGGGTAGGAGGAGGAGAGAGAGAGAAAGGAGGGGAAAAAATAAAAATTAGAAAAAATGTCAGCCTAGGAAAGAAAGAGACATCGTCATCGGGGAGCGTCTCTATCCATGCATTCTGACAATCATACATTTTTTATTATACCCTCGTTGTATGTAGACCCACTTCTCGTTAATAGTCATGTGATTCAGTCATTTTTCCCAAGCAATTAAAGTAGTTTTTTTTTTACACCATTCAAATCTTAGAATCTACATCTTGGCACACGTTAGGCTTTCGAGAGACATAAGTCCACCAGGAGATGGCGGGCAGGTGACAAAGGAACTTGCGTCTTCCTGTTACCTCATTCCGATACAAATGAAGTTTCAGCAATCTCCAGCGGAGGTTCATTAAATCTACTGCTTCCTGACAGCATTTTTGGACATTTCTCCGTTGATCTTTTCTTTATGTTATATAAGAATTTCGGAGTAGAATGCACTCTATAAACCGTGTGCCAGTGCGAAAGGACCCAAGACGCTTTCAAAGAAACCTTATATTGTTCTCTATGACTCTGGACACGTTCCTCATTTATCAAAAGGTCAAGGGGCATTGCTTCCAGTAGCATTATTTATCAACAAGGAATATATCTTACTTATAAGATTTCCACCTGACTGTTTTACTGTGAATGCGGAGATTCGGGAATAAATACACTTGACAAGGCTTACATGTATAAAAAGTTGACTAAACGATGATAAAAGATATAAAAGATACAAAAGAGATATATATGTATACAGGGAGTGCAGAATTATTAGGCAAGTTGTATTTTTGAGGATTAATTTTATTATTGAACAACAACCATGTTCTCAATGAACCCAAAAAACTCATTAATATCAAAGCTGAATATTTTTGGAAGTAGTTTTTAGTTTGTTTTTAGTTTTAGCTATTTTAGGGGGATATCTGTGTGTGCAGGTGACTATTACTGTGCATAATTATTAGGCAACTTAACAAAAAACAAATATATACCCATTTCAATTATTTATTTTTACCAGTGAAACCAATATAACATCTCAACATTTACAAATATACATTTCTGACATTCAAAAACAAAACAAAAACAAATCAGTGACCAATATAGCCACCTTTCTTTGCAAGGACACTCAAAAGCCTGCCATCCATGGATTCTGTCAGTGTTTTGATCTGTTCACCATCAACATTGCGTGCAGCAGCAACCACAGCCTCCCAGACACTGTTCAGAGAGGTGTACTGTTTTCCCTCCTTGTAAATCTCACATTTGATGATGGACCACAGGTTCTCAATGGGGTTCAGATCAGGTGAACAAGGAGGCCATGTCATTAGATTTTCTCCTTTATACCCTTTCTTGCCAGCCACGCTGTGGAGTACTTGGACGCGTGTGATGGAGCATTGTCCTGCATGAAAATCATGTTTTTCTTGAAGGATGCAGACTTCTTCCTGTACCACTGCTTGAAGAAGGTGTCTTCCAGAAACTGGCAGTAGGACTGGGAGTTGAGCTTGACTCCATCCTCAACCCGAAAAGGCCCCACAAGCTCATCTTTGATGATACCAGCCCAAACCAGTACTCCACCTCCACCTTGCTGGCGTCTGAGTCGGACTGGAGCTCTCTGCCCTTTACCAATCCAGCCACGGGCCCATCCATCTGGCCCATCAAGACTCACTCTCATTTCATCAGTCCATAAAACCTTAGAAAAATCAGTCTTGAGATATTTCTTGGCCCAGTCTTGACGTTTCAGCTTGTGTGTGTTGTTCAGTGGTGGTCGTCTTTCAGCCTTTCTTACCTTGGCCATGTCTCTGAGTATTGCACACCTTGTGCTTTTGGGCACTCCAGTGATGTTGCAGCTCTGAAATATGGCCAAACTGGTGGCAAGTGGCATCTTGGCAGCTGCACGCTTGACTTTTCTCAGTTCATGGGCAGTTATTTTGCGCCTTGGTTTTTCCACACGCTTCTTGCGACCCTGTTGACTATTTTGAATGAAACGCTTGATTGTTCGATGATCACGCTTCAGAAGCTTTGCAATTTTAAGAGTGCTGCATCCCTCTGCAAGATATCTCACTATTTTTGACTTTTCTGAGCCTGTCAAGTCCTTCTTTTGACCCATTTTGCCAAAGGAAAGGAAGTTGCCTAATAATTATGCACACCTAATATAGGGTGTTGATGTCATTAGACCACACCCCTTCTCATTACAGAGATGCACATCACCTAATATGCTTAATTGGTAGTAGGCTTTCGAGCCTATACAGCTTGGAGTAAGACAACATGCATAAAGAGGATGATGTGGTCAAAATACTCATTTGCCTAATAATTCTGCACGCAGTGTATATATTATACACACACAGGAGGATAACATACAGAGTAAAGTAAGTAACAGTCACCTATGCCGTGAACAAATGAGCCAGCTCCCCATCAACCAGTTCCCAACATGGCACCTGGCCGACTCCCGTATGATACAAAGAGAGGTGGTGGTAAGAAGACACCTCTTACCCTGATGATGGCTTCAATGGAGCTGCTCTCTTTGTTAGATAGCTGGATGTTTTCTAGTCTGCTGGCCCCTCCTAAAGATCTTCAGTGTACAGTTACTTCAGAATTTAGGAATGCGGCCAGGTACCAGGTACTACTAACATCTACATTACAATGAACTAAAGGGGAAAGAACCTCTAAAATACATTGCTACGCACTGACCGTGCCTCAACTAAATATTTTAAAAAAGGAAAGGGTTGAAAGAAAAAAAAAATTGAATGACCTCCAAGTATCGAACCAACTGAACCCATCCATCAGCTTAGAAAAAAAATGGTTATGGTGGTAGGTATTACTACGACCAGCCCTACTCCATCTATTACGACTAGGATCAAGAACAGTGTTAAATTCTCCAGTTACCGGTAGAGGGCAATTATTCTCTTCCGCCAAAAGTCAAGGAGGCGGTCCTATCAGTGATTGACAGCCTGCCCTCTATGACTGTGTACAGACATAGCTGTCAGTCACTGATAGGACCGCCTCCTCGACTTCAAAGCCCAGAATGAGCAGGACTTTGAATCAATGAAATACAAGTTTTACTAAATCTTTTCCTATAAAGCTATATATCAATCTGCTCAGCTCCTCCTGCTTCATGACCTGCTGCCTTCAGCTTAGACCCCATGTTCAACATGACAGGCCCCCTTTAAGTTTTACCCATGAAGTAACATGAGTCCTGCCGGGTGTAGAAATACAGGACCTAACTCTATTACAGGAGAACTCACCGCAGCTTGCTTCTCCAAGATGACCATCGCACTGGCCTCAAAGTCATTTTGGAAGGCTTATTAATGGACAGGGGGATGCTTCTGAGCCTACTAGTGCCAAGTTCCTGACATCGAATGCAATATTGCAAAATGTGCTGTAAGCAGAGCCCCATTCATGTTCCTTTGCCCAGAGCCAATGCCTATTTTGATGCTGCCATGTCGTCACATGGGTGACAAATTATTGTGCAGTGGCCTCAATAGTCTCTTCGTTACATCTCCGGCTGAAAGTTACCGTGGAAACTTTCATTATGTAACCGGAGCGCCTGACTTATCAAAGGTTTTATCAAAGGCAGCCTGATGTTTGATTTCTAATAATTGCCTCCGCGGTTGATTAGTCCAATATCTCTAAAAGCCAATTCTCAAAAACACTTCTCCTTCCGTGAAAGCGAGATGGATGACACTTAAAAATGTCACACAAACTATGTAAAGCAATTTGTCTAGCGATTTGAATTCGCTGCGAATACTGACTGAAATGAATAATCTCCCCGTACTTTTAAGAATCTGAATATTAGACGCTGGGTTCCCTGCGGGCTTCGGATCATCGTGCCGTAGTCGGTGCTACAAGTTATATTTTTATTTAATATATTGAAATATATTCTGGAAGCAGCACTGAATAAACATAACACAGGAAACAAACTTTCCTTTTCCTTCAGATCTTGACTTTTCTTGGTGTAATGTTATATCAAGCTCTGCTTCGCCTTTGTGTCCTCATAGGGACTGATTTTTGCCAGGTGGCTGCATTTATCAGGCCCCATAAAAATGTTGTTTAGTAAAAATGGGTCATTGTTTGAACACTGTGGCTTTGGCTTTTGAAGACGACTAGGAACCATCTTCTTTTTCTACGTAGAGCTTGTATGTCCATGTTGCTTGAGTTTCCTCAGGAACTATAGGCCCACCTCTCTGCTTACAGGGAGTGCAGAATTATTAGGCAAATGAGTATTTTGACCACATCATCCTCTTTATGCATGTTGTCTTACTCCAAGCTGTATAGGCTCGAAAGCCTTCTACCAATTAAGCATATTAGGTGATGTGCATCTCTGTAATGAGAAGGGGTGTGGTCTAATGACATCAACACCCTATATCAGGTGTGCATAATTATTAGGCAACTTCCTTTCCTTTGGCAAAATGGGTCAAAAGAAGGACTTGACAGGCTCAGAAAAGTCAAAAATAGTGAGATATCTTGCAGAGGGATGCAGCACTCTTACAATTGCAAAGCTTCTGAAGCGTGATCATCGAACAATCAAGCGTTTCATTCAAAATAGTCAATAGGGTCGCAAGAAGCGTGTGGAAAAACCAAGGCGCAAAATAACTGCCCATGAACTGAGAAAAGTCAAGCGTGCAGCTGCCAAGATGCCACTTGCCACCAGTTTGGCCATATTTCAGAGCTGCAACATCACTGGAGTGCCCAAAAGCACAAGGTGTGCAATACTCAGAGACATGGCCAAGGTAAGAAAGGCTGAAAGACGACCACCACTGAACAAGACACACAAGCTGAAACGTCAAGACTGGGCCAAGAAATATCTCAAGACTGATTTTTCTAAGGTTTTATGGACTGATGAAATGAGAGTGAGTCTTGATTGGCCAGATGGATGGACCCGTGGCTGGATTGGTAAAGGGCAGAGAGCTCCAGTCCGACTCAGACGCCAGCAAGGTGGAGGTGGAGTACTGGTTTGGGCTGGTATCATCAAAGATGAGCTTGTGGGGCCTTTTCGGGTTGAGGATGGAGTCAAGCTCAACTCCCAGTCCTACTGCCAGTTTCTAGAAGACACCTTCTTCAAGCAGTGGTACAGGAAGAAGTCTGCATCCTTCAAGAAAAACATGATTTTCCTGCAGGACAATGCTCCATCACACGCGTCCAAGTACTCCACAGCGTGGCTGGCAAGAAAGGGTATAAAAGAAGAAAATCTAATGACATGGCCTCCTTGTTCACCTGATCTGAACCCCATTGAGAACCTGTGGTCCATCATCAAATGTGAGATTTACAAGGAGGGAAAACAGTACACCTCTCTGAACAGTGTCTGGGAGGCTGTGGTTGCTGCTGCACGCAATGTTGATGGTGAACAGATCAAAACACTGACAGAATCCATGGATGGCAGGCTTTTGAGTGTTCTTGCAAAGAAAGGTGGCTATATTGGTCACTGATTTGTTTTTGTTTTGTTTTTGAATGTCAGAAATGTATATTTGTGAATGTTGAGATGTTGTTATATTGGTTTCACTGGTAAAAATAAATAATTGAAATGGGTATATATTTGTTTTTTGTTAAGTTGCCTAATAATTATGCACAGTAATAGTCACCTGCACACACAGATATCCCCCTAAAATAGCTAAAACTAAAAACAAACTAAAAACTACTTCCAAAAATATTCAGCTTTGATATTAATGAGTTTTTTGGGTTCATTGAGAACATGGTTGTTGTTCAATAATAAAATTAATCCTCAAAAATACAACTTGCCTAATAATTCTGCACTCCCTGTATAAAGCCCAGGAGGACCAAGGGTTATAGAATTCTTCATCTAAGAACGGATCTTATCCATATGTCGGATATTGGTACGCCAGGTAGGGGTCCCCATTAACATTCTTCTGTGGTGCCCTCACTCCTCATTGCTTACATTTTATAGATATTATGTCAGTGGATAAAAAATTATGGTACTGGGCTTGCAATTCCTTGGGTGAAGGGCCAGTGTTGTAGCTACGGGGGTAGCTAAGTCGAGCGGGGCGCCATTTAGCCACCAGGTTACTAGTGTTTCATCCAGCAGAAACCCAGAGCTAATGATTGCTGTCAGCAATAACACCGATCACAGACCTTTAAAGGGGTATTCCCATCTTAGACAATGGGGGCATATCGCTAGGATATGCCCCTGTTGTCTGATAGGTGCGGGTCCCATCGCTGAGACCTGCACCTATATCGAGAACGGAACGGGGAGCGCTGTGGCTGGAGGACCCCAGATTTCCCGGGGTCCGTCCACCACCAAGCGCTAATCCCCGCCTCTCCCGCTATTTTCGGCGGCCCCACAGAAATTAATGGAGAGCGGCTGCGCATATTCAGTGCACTCTCCTTCAATTTCGGGGCTCCGTTCTCGATATAGGTGCTGGTCCCAGCGGTGGGACCCACACCAAAAGACAATGGAGGCATATCCTAGTGATATGCCCCCATTGTCTAAGATGAGACAACCCCTTTAACCTCTCATATGCTCTTTAACACAGCCTCAGTTACGACTTTCCAAATGGCTCCACTGCGCGGAGTTTCTATGCCATAGGAACGTATTGAATGTCCAATAGGCTGCAATAGTAATTCACCCTAAGGTGACTTAATAAAAGTTAAAAAAAAGTATTCAATATATAATATACTGTGTATATATATTGTAGGGATAGTCTCTTATTCGGAGTCATTCTCACAGAATTATTTTCATAACCACTGGGTTTCAGGTCCCAACAGTGCGATTTATTTGACACTCTTCATACACAACATGGCATAAAACAAAAGCCTGCCCGTCTGGGCTCTACCTACATCGTATCCCTAACTCGGCTATACGATAGTGTTCACACATGGAACCAGGTGCGGCTTACCCCAGACATACAGTCCACCAGCCCTCAGGCTGTAACAAATGCAGAACCTTTGGAGGGGGTTGTGATCTAGCAGTCCTCCCGACTCTGACCTTTCAATGCTTGTTCCCGGGCGTCGCTGAGTCCCCCAAAGTCCAGGCTATTGCATAGCCTCGTGGCCCCTCATCCTTGCCTAGCTGAGACCATACTGACAGAGCCTCACCAGGCCTCTGTCTGCACACTCTCCAGAGTGAGACACACCCAATTCCAGCAACCCAAACATAAATCCTCAGCCGTCTGGCCACTGACTAAACAGTTTTTTCCCTCTATCGGGATCTGGGTCTACCACCCAGCTCCCCAAAACACATCACAGTGCTTACCCACACACAGGGTTAGAGGGTCCCGGCTCCCACAGGCCTTGACACAGCCTGCTCCTTTCCAGACTGGGAGAGCCCTGATTGAGGAGCTCAGCCCAGATTTATTCGGGCTCCTCAGCTGGCTGCTAATTAACCTCATTACCAGCCTAGCTACTGCAGACAATGGGAAAACCCTATTTTCCCAGGCTTTCTTGTTCTCACCCAGCTTGCTCAAGATACACCACTTGAATGGCCTTCTGGCAGCTTCACTGCCACTATATATATATATATATATTATAATATATATATATATATATATATATATATATATATATATATATACCAGAAGAAAATCCACAGCACTCCTTCAAGTAAAAAAATGTGCAATTTATTCACACATGTCAGCAAAGACAACGTTTCGGTCCTCTCACAGGGCCTTTCTCAAGTCTCACTTGACTTGAGAAAGGCCCTGTGAGAGGACCGAAACGTTGCTGACGTGTGAATAAATTGCACATTTTTTTACTTGAAGGAGTGCTGTGGATTTTCTTCTGGTATTGATCCCGTCCCATATCGAGGGACCACCGCGGGCACCCACACCATTACAGCAGCAGCTGAAGGAGTGCTGCCTGACCTTTTTCCATGTGTGTGTGTGTGTGTATATATATATATATATATATATATATATATTTATTTATTTATTTTTTTTAAATATTTTTATATATATATAGTATATATACAGTGGATATAAAAAGTCTACACACCCTTGTTAAAATGTTAGGTTTCTGTGATGTAAAAAAATTAGACAAAGATAAATCATTTCAGAACTTTTTCCACCTTTAATGTGACCTATAAACTGTACAACTCAATTGAAAAACAAACTGAAATCTTTTAGATAGAGGGAAGAATAAATATAAAAATAAAATAATATGGTTGCATAAGTGTGCACACCCTTAAAGGGTTTCTATCACTTCGTATGACATAATTAGCTGTCAGACACTAGCGATCTGCTAGTGTCTGCTCTGGCCAACCATCCTACTATAATCACTTGTGGGGCAGCGGTTTTGCTAAAAAACTAACTTTTATAAATATGCTAATGAGCCTCTAGGTGCTATGTGGGCGTCATTAGCACCTAGAGGCTCCGTCTACCTTCATACACAGCCGCCGCCCAGCGCGTCCCTCCAGCCCGCCCATGTCCTCCTCCGTGTGACGCAGCGGACGAGTTCTCGCGCATGCGCCGTGCGCGGCTGTATTCGGCGCATTTGAGATCTCAGCTCGGAGCGGTCAGACATTCAATGCGCATCCGCTGCGTCACACGGAGGAGGACATGGGCGGCGGCTGTGTATGAAGGTAGACTGAGCCTCTAGGTGCTAATGACGCCCACATAGCACCTAGAGGCTCATTAGCATATTTATAAAAGTTAGTTTTTTAGCAAAACCGCTGCCCCACAAGTGATTATAGTAGGATGGTTGGCCAGAGCAGACACTAGCAGATCGCTAGTGTCTGACAGCTAATTATGTCATACGAAGTGATAGAAACCCTTTAAACTAATACTTTGTTGAAGCAACTTTTGATTTTATTACAGCACTCAGTCTTTTTGCACGGCACATTTTGACTTGGCAAGATTTGCCCACTCTTCTTTGCAAAAACACTCCAAATCTGTCAGATTGCGAGGGCATCTCCTGTGCACAGCCCTCTTCAGATCACCCCACAGATTTTGAATCGGATTGAGGTCTGGGCTCTGGCTGGGCCATTCCAAAACTTTAATCTTCTTCTGGTGAAGCCATTCCTTTGTTGATTTGGATGTATGCTTTGGGTCATTGTCATGCTGAAAGATGAAGTTTCTCTTCATGTTCAGCTTTCTAGCAGAAGCCTGAAGGTTTTGTGCCAATATTGACTGGTATTTGGAACTGTTCAAAATTCCCTCTAGCTTAACTAAGGCCCCAGTTCCAGCTGAGGAAAAACAGCCCCATTGGCATGATGCTGCCACCAGCATGCTTCACTGTGGGGATGGTGTTCTTTTGGTGATGTGCAGTGTTGTTTTTGCGCCAAACATATCTTTTGGAATTATGGCCAAAAAGTTCAACCTTGGTTTCATCAGACCATAACACCTTTTCCCACATGCTTTTGGGAGACTTCAGATGTGTCTTTGCAAAATGTAGCCTGGCTTGGATGTTTTTCTAAGTAAGAAACGGTTTTCGTCTTGCCACTCTACCCCATAGCCCAGACATATGAAGAATACGGGAGATTGTTGTCACATGTACCACACAGCCAGGACTTGCCAGATATTCCTGCAGCTCCTTTAAT
The DNA here is from genome assembly GCF_905171765.1 of Bufo bufo. Lineage (NCBI taxonomy): Eukaryota > Metazoa > Chordata > Amphibia > Anura > Bufonidae > Bufo > Bufo bufo. Next base: position 38,411,259 of record NC_053391.1, read on the forward strand.
GTTGCTGTAGGCCTCTTGGTAGCCTCCCAGACCAGTTTTCTTTTCGTCTTTTCATCAATTTTGGAGGGACGTCCAGTTCTTGGTTATGTCACTGACTGTGTTCCATGGTATATCTAATGCCTTGGAAATTCTTTTGTACCCTTCTCCTGACTGATACCTTTTAACAATGAGATCTCTCTGATGCTTTGGAAGCTCTCGGTGGACCATGGCTTTTGCTGTGGGATGCGTCTAAGAAAAATTCAGGAAAGACCAACTAGAGCAGCTGAACTTTTTTGGGGGTTAATCAGAGGCACTTTAAATGATGGCAGGTGTATGCTGACTCTTATTTTAACATGATCTTCTTTTTGATACAGTCCCAAGTAAATAACATCTCTTCCTTACAGTCTTCTATAACATACAGTCTCATGTAAATAGCTTAAATCCCCTCCTTCAGCCACTCCAACACATAGTTCCATGTAAGTAACATTACTCCTTACCCTCCAGTCCTCTATAATATCCAGTCCCATGTAAATAACGCCAGTTATCTCCCTGCAATCTTCAATAACGCTGCGTTTTTCTGCACTGGTCACATGATGGTGACCTCATCACAGGTCTTACCACCACTTCCAGTGTTGAAAAGATCACATCACTATGATGTCATCGCAGGTCCTTGAGCTATGGAGTATAAGCAGAATGGGCAGCAGATTCCCAGTAAGTGCTAATCAGTCTCCCCCCCCCCCCCCCCCCCCCAATGCCCCAACTCCCCTCCACCCCAAAGTGACCTGGTTACCCTGGCAGAGGAAGGGAGGGAAAAAATAATAAAATAAAGAAAAAACCTCAGCTGGCACTGGGAAGGGCACCTCACCGAACCAGCTGTACAGGCGATATGTCCACCCTTGTAACAATCGGAACCGAGGTACCAATCGGAACTGAAGCCGAGTTCGTATACAAGTTTTAAAATGGGTTTCCAGATTTAAAACCAAATACCAAAGTTATTCATTGAAGTCTCGCGAGACATCGCAAATAACTCACTTCGCCTCATCAAAGGCCGCACATTTTAATGTTATACGGCAGGGGCTTTGCTAAGTTAAAACATTCGAGGCCTGGGCCCCTGATGTTTTGTCCCAGTCCCCGAATGTACTGCCTACCAGCTAGATACAACTGTATTGCAGTCCTCGGGACGACAATACAATTGAATCTAATGCGCTGGAAGAGCTGAAGGACCTGTGATGACATCACAGGTCATGTGACCAGTAAAACAGGCAGTGGTTGAGAAGGACCTGCAATGATGTCACCATCATGTGACCAGTGCAGGAGAAGACTACAATGAAGAGGAGAAGTCCTGGGGGAAGAAGCTGTGGTGAGGTCTGCTACATAAGGAGAGGTAAGTGAAGGGAGAGGCAGAGCAATGCTGGGAGTTGTTATGTTATTTACATGGAACTGTGTGTTGGAGGTGGCTGGGGAGGGGGTCATGTTATTTACATGGGACTGTATGTTAATTGTGGCTGTAGGAGGGATTGATGGTATTTACATGGGACTGTATGTTGGAGTGGGCAGTGGGAGGGAGTGATGTTATTTACATGGGACTGTACGTTGGAGGAGGCTGGGGGAGGCAGTGATTTTATTTACATGGGACTGAATGTTACAGGGCTCTGAGGGAGGGAGTGATGTTATTTACATGGGACTGAACTGTAGACAGTCTTGCTTAACTCTCTCAGTCAGACCATCACTGTGACCAGAGGGATCCCCCCTTGTAGTGACTCTACAGGGAGTGCAGAATTATTAGGCAAGTTGTATTTTTGAGGATTAATTTTATTATTGAACAACAACCATGTTCTCAATGAACCCAAAAAACTCATTAATATCAAAGCTGAATATTTTTGGAAGTAGTTTTTAGTTTGTTTTTAGTTTTAGCTATTTTAGGGAAATATCTGTGTGTGCAGGTGACTATTACTGTGCATAATTATTAGGCAACTTAACAAAAAACAAATATATACCCATTTCAATTATTTATTTTTACCAGTGAAACCAATATAACATCTCAACATTCACAAATATACATTTCTGACATTTAAAAACAAAACAAAAACAAATCAGTGACCAATATAGCCACCTTTCTTTGCAAGGACACTCAAAAGCCTGCCATCCATGGATTCTGTCAGTGTTTTGATCTGTTCACCATCAACATTGCGTGCAGCAGCAACCACAGCCTCCCAGACACTGTTCAGAGAGGTGTACTGTTTTCCCTCCTTGTAAATCTCACATTTGATGATGGACCACAGGTTCTCAATGGGGTTCAGATCAGGTGAACAAGGAGGCCATGTCATTAGATTTTCTTCTTTTATACCCTTTCTTGCCAGCCACGCTGTGGAGTACTTGGACGCGTGTGATGGAGCATTGTCCTGCATGAAAATCATGTTTTTCTTGAAGGATGCAGACTTCTTCCTGTACCACTGCTTGAAGAAGGTGTCTTCCAGAAACTGGCAGTAGGACTGGGAGTTGAGCTTGACTCCATCCTCAACCCGAAAAGGCCCCACAAGCTCATCTTTGATGATACCAGCCCAAACCAGTACTCCACCTCCACCTTGCTGGCGTCTGAGTCGGACTGGAGCTCTCTGCCCTTTACCAATCCAGCCACGGGCCCATCCATCTGGCCCATCAAGACTCACTCTCATTTCATCAGTCCATAAAACCTTAGAAAAATCAGTCTTGAGATATTTCTTGGCCCAGTCTTGACGTTTCAGCTTGTGGGTCTTGTTCAGTGGTGGTCGTCTTTCAGCCTTTCTTACCTTGGCCATGTCTCTGAGTATTGCACACCTTGTGCTTTTGGGCACTCCAGTGATGTTGCAGCTCTGAAATATGGCCAAACTGGTGGCAAGTGGCATCTTGGCAGCTGCACGCTTGACTTTTCTCAGTTCATGGGCAGTTATTTTGCGCCTTGGTTTTTCCACACGCTTCTTGCGACCCTGTTGACTATTTTGAATGAAACGCTTGATTGTTTGATGATCACGCTTCAGAAAATTTGCAATTTTAAGAGTGCTGCATCCCTCTGCAAGATATCTCACTATTTTTGACTTTTCTGAGCCTGTCAAGTCCTTCTTTTGAACCATTTTGCCAAAGGAAAGGAAGTTGCCTAATAATTATGCACACCTGATATAGGGTGTTGATGTCATTAGACCACACCCCTTCTCATTACAGAGATGCACATCACCTAATATGCTTAATTGGTAGAAGGCTTTCGAGCCTATACAGCTTGGAGTAAGACAACATGCATAAAGAGGATGATGTGGTCAAAATACTCATTTGCCTAATAATTCTGCACTCCCTGTATTAGAGCATCACACTGATCAGCCCAATGCTGTTCTGTGCACATCTTTATCTAGGCCTATCAAGAGAACAACAGAGCTGTCATACTGCTATCCCAATCCTACACCTACTTTTATCATGAGGCTTACCCTTTAGATAATATATTTCCCTCACAGCAGAAGTAAACTGACAGTGGATTACCTGTCTATATAGGAGGTTTATCTCTCTGTGTTGACTGCTACAGAAGGAATAGATTTTGTACGTAATTGTCAATTGTATAATACTGCCGAAATTAAAAAGAAAAACAGCCAGCATAATCGTTCTTTATGACAGGCATACACAAATCTTGAAGGGTCCCCATAGCAATATTTAGTATGTACCCCCCCTTCCCCACACATGCGCATAAATCTCTCCCAGGCAATGCAGAACACAAAGTGCCACGCCCCAGATTTATGACTAATTTTTTATTTATTTTTTTATAGAGCAGAAAAAATTTTAATTGAAAAAATTGTAATAAAAAGAACCGACAGTTGATATAAATACACTGATAAATGTCCTGATACAGACCTAAATCACACAGCAGGACACATCATCAGTATTGTAAACTAAAAAGTTTGGGAACCACAAATTGCCTCGGGACAGGGCTGCGCAAGGTCTGCAATGTTTTACTGTAGGATTCTTGAAGACATCCATTAATTTCTCGGAGATCACGGGCTGTACAGCATGCATCACCCTTATCCGCTCATTACGGCGCCCTTTGCCAGGATCTGATTCCACACTTCTTCAGCCTCAGAGCTGCACCGTCACCCCTGCCCCTGATGAGGATGTATTACTCCAGGAGACCGCCGCCATTGTCACCATCTATTTAATGAAATGTCAGCTCTTCTAGCAGAAAACAGGATTAAAGCAGGACAATGAGCGAGCAGTAATGTGAGGTTAGCAGCAATGCAGAAAGTGATTAGCTGCTGTCACATAGGATAACAACGTGACGACTGCCGGCGAGCACAGGCTTGACAGGTGTCAATGCAAAATGGGAGAACAGAAAAGCACAATGGCTGATTACAGCAACTTATAGTTCAAATATATAGGAAAAAATAAGACGATACAGATACATACAATATAGACAGGTAAGAGATATATGGATGATAGGTGGATGATAGATATGAGATAGATAGATAGATAGGAGATAGATATTCTCTTATTCAACTTTTTATTGAGATTTTTAAGAAAATATTTTCTTTATAATGACATATGTTGATGTTCAAAGTAACATACGGTGAGGGAGTGCATCTGACATCTTGTACACAGGAGCACGATAGAATACATAACAACGTGGATGTGTCCAATGTAATAAGCATGAAACATGTTGGTTAGCTATAGCACTCAAAAAGGAAAAAAGAAGAAAAAAAAAGTTAGAGAAGAAAAATTTAAAAAGAATGAAGTAAAAAGGGAAGGAGGGGGCTGGTTGTCAGGTATGTTAAATCACAATTGAGCGTTTCGGAATTCCTCGGAGGCACGAAATGTTTCCCATGGACCCCAGGCTTTTACGAATCGTGTGGAGTCTGAGGGTGTCACGCTAAAGAGATCTTCTATTCTCTGGTGGAGAGCGATCTCTTCATACCATTCCTCCAGTGTAGGGGGAGAGGGGGATTTCCAGTGTCTCGGGATAACAGTTTTTGCCGCCTGAACCATGTATTTTAGAAGTGAGTTTTTATAAGCTGGGATATTCAAGTCATGTACAAATAGTAGGAGGGCTTCAGGTGAATTTGGTACAGGAATGCCCGTTACCTCCAGTATAGTCTTATGTACAAAGTTCCAAAATGGGCGCAGGACAGCACAATGCCACCAAATGTCGATCATCGTACCCTCCTCTGTGTGACATCTCCAGCAGCGGTCTGACACTGTTGGGAACCATTTGTGAAGAAGTACGGGCACCCTGTACCATCTGGAGAGAATTTTATAACTTGTTTCCTGCTCCTCAGTGGAAATCAGCACATTATGGGAGAGAAGGAAACTTCTGTTCCATTGAGAGGTAGTGAGCTGTATGCCCAGGTCTTGTTCCCAAGCTTGGCAAAAATGAGGGGGGTGTGAGGAGCGTTGGAGGGTAAGTAATTTATAAATGGTTGAGAGATCCCTGAATATCGCTGACGGGGCTATGCACATTTGTTCGAATGTTGAGAGGCGTCTATTTAGTGTATGAGTCTTGCGTTTTGATGAGTAGAAGTGTTGGAGTTGTAAATATTCAAAAGAATGTCTGGGTTGAGAATGTGTGTGGATTCTAACAGTTGGGCTAGTGGTTTCAGGGAAGGCTTCGAGAGAGCAGGTTTTTGTGCTCTTAAGAAAAGGGCAAGATGAGTGTCCCGGCGGGAAACACGGATAGTCAGTGATTGGAGTCAGGGGGCCCTTAGTGTCGATTAGAGAAGTGTGACGGCTTATGGACGCTATTGTTGAAAGTGTGTGATGAGCCGTAAAGGATAATTTAGGAGAGGTAGAGCGTGGTGTGCCTGTTAACCAGGGGAGTACCGACAACGAGCAGGTGGAAGAGTCTCGCGCTATATGAACCCAGAATTTGGAAGAATTAACTTGCAGCATATCCAGAAGCCTAGCATATGCAGTGGAGTGATAGTACAGTCTGCAGTCCGGCGGACCAACCCAACCAACGCCTTAGAGCGAGTCATTATTTCCCACCTGATCCGTGGTTTACCAGGTGACCAGACAAAATGTGTAAAGCAACGACGTATTCGCGACCAGAATTCTGACAATATACGGATGCGGATGGTCTGCAGGAGATAGAGCAGCTTTGGCAATAAGTTCATTTTTAATATACTGATTCTGCCAAACCAAGAGAAGTCCCATCGACTCCGGGACTCTAGGTCCTTCTGGAATTTTTGAAGGAGAGGGGTAAAGTTCATTCGAAAGAGATGTGATAGGTCGGCAGAGATCTTTATTCCCAAGTATGTTATCCCAGTGGATGGCCAGGCAAATGGCAAAGAAGTTTTGAGAGAAGAGGCCAAGGCACAGGGCAGGGAGATATTTAGATCCTCAGACTTAGTCATGTTAATTTTAAAATTGGTCAACTCACCAAAACTGGCTATCTCACGAAGCAAAGACGGTAAGGAAATGTGGGGGTTAGCTATGTAGAGCATGCGATCATCCGCGAAGGCCGCACATTTGTGCTCACAGTCTCCAATCCTGATCCCAGATATGTCCGGGTTGGTGCGTATGGAGGACATAAGGTGCTCCATAACCAAAACATAGAGTAAGGGAGACAGTGGACATCCCTGTCGCGTGCCGTTGTGGGTGGAGAAGGGGGAAGAGAAGGTGCCATTGATCTTGACGCGTGCTGAGGGTTGCTGGTATAAGCTAAGGACTTTTCCCATGAATCCCGGGCCTATTCCCAAATGCGAAAGGACAGTACGAATAGAGTGCCATAAGATGCGATCAAAGGCTTTCTCAGCATCTGAAGACAGAATCATGAGGGGGATGTTGTTTGTTTTTGCATAATGAATGATATCTAATGTTTTTTAGAGTTATGTCGTGAGCCTCCCGTCCTGGTACAAACCCCATCTGGTTAGAATGGATGATTGAGGGTAGAAAAGCATTGAGTCTGTTAGCCAGTAATTTGGCAAATATTTTGAGATCCATATTTAGGAGGGAAATAGGACGATAACTGGCACACAGGTGCGGGTCCTTACCAGGCTTAGGGATGACAGCAATATGAGCCTCAGTGGATTGTGTCGGGAAGGAACGCTCAGAGGACACCGCATTAAAGACTCGAAGTAGGAAGGGGGTGAGGGAAGCCGAAAAGGATTTATAAAACCTGTCTGTTACTCCGTCAGGGCCGGGGCTCTTACCCCCCTGTAAGGATTTGAGAACTGCTTGCAATTCCACTTTGGCAAATGGAGTTTCTAAGCTAGCAGACTGTACTTCAGATAGTTTGACATAAAAGTAGATTCTGCAGATGACATCTTTCGGTTTGGATCCATCTGGGTTAGGGGGCCGTAGGGCTCTGTGAGCTCTGTGAATTTCTATATGAGAGTTCGGCGGGCGGCCCAGGATTTTATTGAAAATTCCCACAATTGTGTACAGTAGATCAGGTGTCGTAATTGATTCCGGGAGGCCCCTAATCCGTATGTTGTTACGGGTTTCAATATCATCAAGGTGCTGTTGTAAGGTGTATAATTGAGCATCATGAGACTGGACCTTATCTTGAAGGGCCGTAACAGTAGCAGACAGAGATGTTTGGTCTTGGACGACAGAAGCAATTCTTGAGTCGAGCACAGTCAGTTCTTGCAATATGTTGGTGGCAAAATTAGATAGGTCTGCCTTAGAGGGCAGTGAGCAGATAAGGGTGCACAAGTCTGCCATTGTTGGTGGTCTGGCGTCCTCATTGAATAGATCTGTGGAGGCCGAGAGTCCCCCGGAGTGGGATGAGGTGTGTTTTGAGGCCGGGCCGGTTAGGGTATTAAACCGGTCATAACCTCAGGACCAGAGGAGACTCCAGATAACTCTTGATGGGAACCATCCCAAGAAGATCCGGTGGACCAATGTGGTGAGGCGGCTAAAAATGGTGCAGGGGAGTGGGAAGGAGGGTGAAAGGGGTCCCTTGGAGCAGGAGGGTGATGAACTTGGGGAGCATTCCTGTTGGGGGGCTGTTGCTGATGGTCCTGGCACTGTCCCTGAGAAGGGAGAACGGGATGGGTCAGGAGCTGATTGCCTGTGTGCCCCCGATGATGAGTTGGGGCGCTCAGAGCTCCAGACATGTGCCCGCTGGGCCAGAAGGAGTGGGTCAGTTCCGTGGAGTGGCAGGGCTTTTGACCTCCGGGGCTGCAGCCTGGGAGGATGGGGGGGGAGCCCCTGGGACTTACCTGTTGTGCGGCCTGCACCGCTGGGGATGTAGAGAGCAGCTCCGGTGAATCCGGGGAGGCCCGGTCCCAGCTGTTGTGCCGTTCAGTGCATGGAGCAGAGGCTAGTATAGGAGGTACGGATGCAGAGCGGCACTGGTGAAGCTGTACGGCAGGGCTCCCATAGATAGATATTCTAATGCAGGGGTGCACAACATTTTCTGGGTAGGGGCCACATTGTCAGACTGAAGGAATGCCAAGGGCCGAAAATAAAAGTTAAAGGGGTATTAAGTTTAACAAGTGAAATACTCTATTTATGGCATATTGTACACACAGTATATATCATAAATGTCTAGTTATACCTCCAGAATTCCCATCTAATGGGAGAATACACAAAAAATGCATGTGAGCAGCCACAAGACATAGACATATATGTCTGTTACCAGATGGTTGGGGGCCGCAGAGAATGGTATCAAGGGCCGCAGGTTGTGCACCCCTGTTCTAATGCATGCATAGATATTTTTCCTTCTCTAATGTTGCATTTGGACACTTCATGTTTTCCCAGCTGGATGGAAGCAGTGGGATTTAATTGGTTTTATTTCATAAACTTTGCATGTTTGTGATTATTTATTAGCAGCAGAGAAGCCTGTGGCCATCATCAGGGCTGCTGTGAGATTATTTAAGGCATGCACAGATTGAACTAATAAGTATGCGTATGTAACTGCAGTAACGTCATGTATAGCTGCCTGATGGGGCTTCAGCGCTGCAGCACAGATGGATTCATCACTGGGAAATACGAGTCGTGGGCTCCTCTTGCCAAAGATCACTAATGCCAGACGTGCTGAGTGTGAAAACAATGATAATATGCACATGACTCCAGCTGTACATTCTCTCTCTATCTCTCTATCTCTCTATCTATCTATCTATCTATCTATCTATCTATCTATCTCTCTATCTCTCTCTCTATCTATCTATCTATCTATCTATCATATATCTCCTATCTATCTGTCTATCTATCTATCTATCTATCTATCTATCTCCTATCTATCTGTCTGTCTATCTATCATACTGTATATCTCCGATCACAGATAAATAGATAGATATGAGACAACATATTCTGTTACAAAAATCTAACTTATTTGTATTCTATGTTGCAAATTTGTATCTTGTATCATAAAATAGTAGTATGCGTCACAGGTAGTACTGCCTCCCTGGAAATTACATAGGCACAAGTGGTACTGCCTTCCTGGAAATTACATAGGCACAGATAGTACTGCCTTCCTGACTTTTCCTGGAAATGATGTGGACACAGATGGTGCTGCTTAAATGTCTCCCCCTATATATGATATAGGTACAGATAGTACTGCCTCCTTGTCTCTCCTTGTAAATGATGTACTGTAGGAACATATAGTACTGATTATATGTGTTGCCTTTTTAAATGATGTAGGTACATATAGTACTACCCACCTGTCTCTTCCTGTAAATGATGTAGGTACATATAGCATTGTCTACCTGTCTCTTCCTATAATGTATGTAGATACAGATAGTGCTTTCTCCCTGTTCCCCCTCCAAATGATTTACATACAGATAATACTACCTCCCTCGTTCTCCCTATAAATCGTGTATATACAGATAATACTTCCTCCCTGGGTCTATCTATAAATGATGTAACCACAGATAGTACTACCTCCCAGTTTCATCCTATAATTGGTGTAGCTACAGATAGTACTGTCTCTCTGTTTCCTGTAAAAGATCTAGGTACAGATGGTACCGTCTCCTTGGTTTTCCATGTTGATAATATACATACAGGCAGTACTGCCTCTTTGTCTCTCCCTGTAGATTATGTATGCATAAATAGTGTTGCCTACTTGTCTCTCCTTGTAAACGATTTAGTTACAGATAATATTGTCTCCTTGGTTGTCCATGTGGATTATATACATACAGACTGTACCGCCTCTTTGTCTCTCCTTGTAGATGAAGTAGGTACAGATATTGTTGCCTCCATGTCTCTCCCTTTAAATGATCTACGTACAGATAATATGTCCCCCCTGTCTATCCCTGAAGATGATGTAGGTACAGATAATACTGCCTCCCTGTCTATCCCCATAGATTATGTGGGCACAGATAGTACTGCCTCCCTTTCTATCCCCAAAGATTATGCAGGCACATGTGGTACTGTCTCCCTGTCCCAGTAGAGTATGTAGGTACAATAAGTGCTGCCTCCCTGTCTTTTCCTTTAAATGATCTAGGTCCAGATAATACTGCTTCCCTGTCTGTCCTTATAGATCATGTAGGTACAGATAGTACTACCTCACTGTCCCAGTAGATTATGTAGGTACGGATAGTACTGCCTCCCTGTCTGTCCCCGTAGATGATGTGGTACAGATAGTGCTGCCTCCCTCTCCCTGTAGATGATGTAGGTACAGATAGTACTGTCTCCCTGTCCCAGTAGATGATGTAGGTACAGATAGTACTGCCTCCTTGTCTCTTCCTGTAGATAATGTAGGTACAGATAGTACTACCTCGCTGTCCCTGTAGATGATGTGGGTACAGATAGTACTGCTGCCTCCTTGTCTCTCCCTGTAGATGATGTAGGTACAGATAGTACTGCCTCCCTATCCCTGTAGATGATGTAGGTACAGGTACTGCTGCCTCCTTGTCTCTCCCTGTAGATGGTGTAGGTACAGATAGTACTGCCTCCCTATCCCTGTAGATGATGTAGGTACAGGTAGTGCTGCCTCCTTGTCTTTCCCTGTAGATGATGTAGACACACATAGCACTGCTTCCAAATCTTTTCTATTGATAATGCCTGCACAGATAATACTGCCTCCCAGCTTCTCCCATTCATTCACTCAGCTTTGAAAGAAAAAACTTAATTAAAGTGAAGTCATTGAAAAGGGCTTAGAAACTGAAACATGAATATTATAGAATCACAGAGGAATCAGCTGTTTTGTTTTCACTGTTTATGTGCATCTTGTACATCTTTACTTAAAGGGGTTGTCTCATCATGGACAATGGGGGCATTTCGCTAGAATATGCCCCCATTGTCTTATAGGTGCGGGTCCCACCGCTGGGACCTGCACCTATATTGAGAACGAAGCCCCGCAAGTTAAGGAGGGCGCACTGCGCCTGCGCACCCGCCCTCCATTTCGTCGGCCCCATAGAGATAAATAGGAGCGGGGGCCGCACATGCGCAGTACGCTCCCATTCACTTTTATGGGGAGCCGGCTTGGTGGTGGCCGGACCGGAGTCCTCCAGCCACCACCTTGCGGGGCTCCGTTCTTGATATAGGTGCGGGGGCCAGCGGTGGGATCTGCACCTATAAGACAATGGGGGCATATCCTAGTGATATGCCCCCATTGTCCATGATGAGACAACCCCCTTTAAAGGGCCCCTGTGCCATCATGGAAGAGGCGCTTTACTTTCCCTGTGGTCAGTGAAGCTGAGTATTACAGCAGTCAGCAGTCAGTGTAACGTGAAACTTTTAGGAACCTGCTGATTGATTGTGACTTGAACGATTTGCAATTTTGGTTTATTTAGCAAGTTAGGGCGTAATAATGTCAGGGTAAATTCAGATGTCAGCAAGAGCGAAAGGCGCAGTGAGGCTTAGCGGTCCAACAGTTACAATTAGGATTTAAGCAAACCCATGGGAAAAGGAATACAGGGGAACTGTAACACCGCCATATCAGCTTTCCATTATCACACACAGACCTTCTGCCACATCTTTTGCATTGTGCCCGGGCATCTTCATGTCTCCTTTCATGTGTTTGGTGGAAAGAAAATGAGATCTTGAATGTACAGTATGAGATAATGGATCTCCCTTTATAAATTATAAAGGTACTGGCAGTGACAGAAATCCAATGTCCACTGTGATATAGGGGGCGCTGTGGACCACAAAACCAGAGAGTTTCCTACAAGGGTTCTCTAGAGACTACACATCCAGACTGCTGTTATAGGGGGCGCTCCAGACTACACAACCAGACTGCTGTTATAGGGGGTCTCCAGACCACACATCCAGACTGCTGTTATAGGGGGCGCTCCAGACTACACATCCAGACTGCTGTTATAGGGGGCGTTCCAGACTACACATCCAGACTGCTGTTATAGGGGGCGCTCCAGACTACACAGCCAGACTGCTGTTATAGGGGGCGCTCCAGACTACACATCCAGACTGCTGTTATAGGGGGTGCTCCAGACTACACATCCAGACTGCTGTTATAGGGGGCGCTCCAGACTACACATCCAGACTGCTGTTATAGGGGGTGCTCCAGACTACACATCCAGACTGCTGTTATAGGGGGCGCTCCAGACTACACATCCAGACTGCTGTTATAGGGGGTGCTCCAGACTACACATCCAGACTGCTGTTATAGGGGGCGCTCCAGACTACACATCCAGACTGCTGTTATAGGGGGCGCTCCAGACTACATATCCAGACTGCTGTTATAGGGGGTGCTCCAGACTACATATCCAGACTGCTGTTATAGGGGGCGCTCCAGACTACACAGCCAGACTGCTGTTAAAGGGGGCGCTCCAGACTACACATCCAGACTGCTGTTATAGGGGGCGCTCCAGACTACACATCCAGACTGCTGTTATAGGGGGCGCTCCAGACTACACATCCAGACTGCTGTTATAGGGGGCGCTCCAGACTACACATCCAGACTGCTGTTATAGGGGGCGCTCCAGACTACACATCCAGACTGCTGTTATAGGGGGCGCTCCAGACTACACATCCAGACTGCTGTTATAGGGGGCGCTCCAGACTACACATCCAGACTGCTGTTATAGGGGGCGCTCCAGACTACAATCCAGACTGCTGTTATAGGGGGCGCTCCAGACTACATATCCAGACTGCTGTTAATGGGGGGCGCTCCAGACTACATATCCAGACTGCTGTTATAGGGGGCGCTCCAGACTACACATCCAGACTGCTGTTATAGGGGGCGCTCCAGACTACATATCCAGACTGCTGTTATAGGGGGCGCTCCAGACTACATATCCAGACTGCTGTTATAGGGGGCGCTCCAGACTACACATCCAGACTGCTGTTATAGGGGGCGCTCCAGACTACATATCCAGACTGCTGTTATAGGGGGCGCTCCAGACTACACATCCAGGCTGCTGTTATAGGGGGCGCTCCAGACTACATATCCAGACTGCTGTTATAGGGGGCGCTCCAGACCACACATCCAGACTGCTGTTATAGGGGGCTCTCCAGACTACATATCCAGACTGCTGTTATAGGGGGCTCTCCAGACTACACATCCGGACTGCTGTTACAGGGGGCGCTCCAGACTACACATCCAGACTGCTGTTATAGGGGGCGTTCCAGACTACACATCCAGACTGCTGTTATGGGGGCGTTCCAGACTACACATCCAGACTGCTGTTATAGGGGGAGTACCGTAGCAAATCGATTTAATCTGAAATAGTGTAAAAAAAAAAAATCATACTTACCTGATCCACTTGCTCGCGACGGGCCGACCGCCGCCATCTTGATTAAAGATCTCAGCCAAAATCCCGTGCGCGGCGACATATGACGTCACAACTCTGGCCGGCATGAAGATGTCATCGCGGCCTGCACAAAATTTTGTGTCAGACCTTCAATCAAGATGGCGGCGGGCGACCCGTCGTGAGCAAATAGATCCAGGTGAGTATCTTTTTTTTTGCACTGAATTTTTACTATCAGATGCCGCGATCATGTATGAACACAGCCTCTGAGGGGTACAATGACGGGTGCGGCGCTCCCCGTCATTGCACCCACTAATTACAAAGAAATGCGCTTTGTGACAAAGTAATTCGCCACAAAACATATTTTTTTTTGTTAAATTCGGCAAAGCAGCCGAATCGAATTTTAAACTTCGCTCATTTCTATTGATGACCTATCCTGAAGATAGGTCATCGATATGACACGACTGGAAAGCCCTCTTTACACACCTTATTTGGAAATTCTGAGTTAATAGAGGGAGGGTCCGCTGTTCAGGATATTCATTTGGCCAAAATGGAGAGGGGTTATGCAGAGCACCTCTGGATCTGGAGGACCTGCCCTGTCCAGTATTACACAGACAACCCATTGACTCAAATGGGAAACGTGTAATCCCCAATTTTTTCAAATGACTTACTGCCAAGGTTTTGCCACAGATGATATCTGGGAGTCACGGCCTGTGATCTGCCTGTTGTCAAGGAACCCTTTGAATGACTAGGGATAAAAGTCTAGCTGCAGTTCCTCCTTCCACTTTTTTCGATCATATGGTGATGGTGTGACCGCCCCCTGGAGGTCAAAGGGATTGATTTTGGTTCCAGTCCACCCATCTCCTGGAGATAAGTAAGACTGCATGTCTGGCGTCCACCCATCTCCCTCTATTTAAATAGCAGGTAATTCTGGCAAAGCTAAATATGCCTGAGAATGGGGGAGTCTTTACTGACTGTGGTGGGCCAAACAATCATTTATCCAACATATACCTGTATTCTCAGAAAAAGGCCTATGACTTGAGAATGTAACTATCCTGGGGGACTGGCCAGCCATCTAATGTGTATGGGGGCCTGCAGACCCTCCCCCGACAGCAGATGTTGGAGGAGTGTGGGGATTTGCTTTGGTAGACAGGTTAGCGGATGCGGTATAGAGGAAAGGAACCAGGATGTAAATCAAACTTCAGGGTTTTATTCACACTCAACAAAAACATAACAGTCTTGTTGCTTGTTCACACACAGCAAAATAACACAGTGTTTACCTGGAATCCTAGGTGTCAGTTCACACCCGGCTGAATGCTCAGCCACAGAAAAGGTCACTGGCCTCTTTCAGGCAGCCTGCACGCCTGTTTGCAGCCTTCAGCACAGAGGCTCCACAGCTTCACTGTCAGATGGAGGCTTTTTATATCCCAGCCAAAACCCGGCCTGGATCGTGGGGAGAAGCCACCCACCCTGCACTTTGGTTGCTCCCAGTAAGAGCCGGCCCGGATCAGCTTTACAGCCATACTAAATAACAAATAGTAGGGATCGACCGATTATCGCTTTTACCGATATTATCGGCCGATATTCAGGATTTTGAACGTTATCGGTATCTGCCTCTATTTTGTCGATATACCGATAACGTATGGGGAACAAGGATCGCGTTGCTGACAGTGCTCTCCGTGTTCCCTCAGCAGCACAGGGGAGAAGGAAGCAGTGTCTCCCTCCCCCTGTGCCGCTGCTGCCGCTGCCACCAATGAGAGGAGGGAGGACAAGAGGAGGGGCTGTGGCCACCGCGCCACCAATGAAGATAACTCTCTCATTAATTCATATACAGGAGGCGGGAGCTGGCTGCAGAATCGCATAGCCTGCTCCCGACCTCTATGACAAGTAGCTGCGATCCGCGGCAGTTAACCTGAGGGGTTAACTGCCGCGGATCGCAGCGAACACTCATAGAGGTCAGGAGCCGGCTTTGTGATTCTGCAGCCCGCTCCCGCCTCCTGTATGTGATTTAATGAGAGAGTTATCTTCATTGGTGGCGCAGTGCGCCCCCCCCAAACCTCAGTATTAAAACATTGGTGGCGCAGTGCGCCCCCCCACCCAACCCCAGTATTAATCATTAGTGGCGCAGTGCGCCCCCCCCCCCCCCCTCAAACCCAGTATTAATCATTGGTGGTGCAGTGCGCCCCCCCCCCCCCTCAAACCCAGTATTAATCATTGGTGGTGCAGTGCAACCCCCCCTGTATTAATCATCGGTGGCAGTGGCCACAGGGTCCCCTCTCCCCTCTCCCCTCCTCCTCAGTGGAAGTTCCGATTGGAGCCCCAGCAGTGTAAGCCTGGGGCTCCGATCGGTTACCATGGCAGCCAGGACGCTATTGAAGCCCTGGCTGCCATGGTAAGCTCCATGCTGCTGTGTGCACAAAGCACGGAGCAGCAGGGACAGTGTGAGGTCATATTCAACCTGATAGATCTCTATCAGGGTTAATAGGACAAGGGTTCTAGTCCCTAAGGGGGCTACGAGTTAGTAAAAAAAAAAAAACACCAAAATATTAATTATAAATGAAAAAGATTTACAAAAAAAATAAAAATGCATATTAACAATAAACATACATTTTCAGCAGATTTGTGTAGGAATTTTTTTTCCCGCAGAATATCGGTATAAATTATCGGCTATCGGCCTGAAAGTTCATAGATTATCGGTATCGGCCCTAAAAAATCAATATCGGTCGATCCCTAACAAATAGTGTCAGTCAGCACTAACTGCCGCTGACACTTAAAATTACCGGTTCTTACCTCACAGTGTCCAGGAATCTTGGTGACACGTACCTTCCGTCAATGATGGCCCCCTGTGGCCTCCTACAGGAGATAAAGATCTATCAGTTGGATTTCAACACGCCTAATCCTTTTTTTCTCTGAGATATAAGCTTCTTCTGGTAGCAGTTTTCTGCTCTCTACACAGGACATATGCAAGCTTAGCCAAGCCCAGCATGCATGTGTATAGGGAGGTCGGGAAGAGATAGCTGTTGGCCAAACAAGTTATGTTTTTGAAAAAAAAAAATTGTATGAAGCCACCCTAAGGGTACTTTCACATTAGCGACAGGGGATTCCGGCAGACTGTTTCGGCGGGTGAACAGCCTGTCGGATCCGTCCTGCCGCTAGTTAACGTGTGCTCCCGGACTGGTGCTCCCTCCCCATTGACTATAATGGGGGCGGGGGCGGAGTTCCGGCGGCAGCGCACGGCGAGAGGCAGCCGGACTAAAAGTACTGCATGTCGTAGTTTTAGTCCGGCTGCCTCTTGCAGTGCGCTGCCGTGCTGCCGCCGGAACTCCGCCCCTGCACCCATTATAGTTAAACATTCAGTTTTTTATCACGCGCGTGCAAAGCGCACTGCACTCACGCAGAAAAAAACTGAAGAACGCAACTGCATCCTATATGTCCTTCACCCTCGACATTCGTGTGAAAGAAACCTATGGCTGGAAACAGGGCTAGAAGCCAAATTCAGCAGTTATATTACCAGGGCATGACTTGTGACAAATAGTTACAGTTATTGTAAAATCTGAGTTTTTAAAGATGAGCCGTCACCTCTCCTGTTTTAGTAAATACTTGTATTCCCCGTAAAATAATTCTGGAGTGCTGCTACTATAATACTGCTCCTATGTACAAGAATACAACTACTATAATACTGCCTCCTATATATAAGAATATAACTACTATAATACTACCTCCTATGTACAAGAATATAACTACGATAATACTACCTCCTATGTACAAGAATATAATTACTATAATACTGCCTTCTATGTACAAGAATATAACTACTATAATACTGCTCCTATGTACAAGAATATAACTACTATAATGCTGCTCCTATGTACAAGAATATAACTACTATAATACTGCTCCTATGTACAAGAATATAACTACTGTAATACTGCTCCTATGTACAAGAATATAACTAGTATAATACTGCCTCCTATGTACAAGAATATAACTAGTATAATACTGCTCCTATGTACAAGAATATAACTGCTATAATACTGCTCCTATGTACAAGAATATAACTACTATAATACTGCCTCCTATGTACAAGAATATAACTACTATAATACTGCTCCTATGTACAAGAATATAACTACTATAATACTACCTCCTATGTACAAGAATATAACTACTATAATACTGCCTCCTATGTACAAGAATATAACTACTATAATACTGCCTCCTATGTACAAGAATATAACTACTATAATACTGCTCCTATGTACAAGAATATAGCTACTATAATACTGCTCCTATGTACAAGAATATAACTACTATAATACTGCCTTCTATGTACAAGAATATAACTACTATAATACTGCTCCTATGTGCAAGAATATAACTACTGTAATACTGCTCCTATGTACAAGAATATAACTACTATAATACTGCCTCCTATGTACAAGAATATAACTACTATAATACTGCTCCTATGCACAAGAATATAACTACTATAATACTGCTCCTATGTACAAGAATATAACTACTATAATACTGCCTCCTATGTACAAGAATATAACTACTATAATACTGCCTCCTATGTACAAGAATATAACTACTATAATACTGCCTTCTATGTACAAGAATATAACTACTATAATACTGCCTCCTATGTACAAGAATATAACTACTATAATACTGCTCATATGTACAAGAATATAACTAGTATAATACTGCCTCCTATGTACAAGAATATAACTGCTATAATACTGCTCCTATGTACAAGAATATAACTACTATAATACTGCCCCCTTTGTACAAGAATATAACTACTATAATACTGCTCCTATGTACAAGAATATAATTACTATAATACTGCCTTCTATGTACAAGAATATAACTACTATAATACTGCTCCTATGTACAAGAATATAACTACTATAATGCTGCTCCTATGTACATGAATATAACAACTATAATACTGCTCCTATGTACAAGAATATAACTACTGTAATACTGCTCCTATGTACAAGAATATAACTACTATAATACTGCCTCCTATGTACAAGAATATAACTAGTATAATACTGCTCCTATGTACAAGAATATAACTACTATAATACTGCCTCCTAGCTGTGAGGACGTGTGTCAGTAGCTCTCCTGAGGCTTTGGATGTCTGGAGAAAGCCCAGGGCGGGGCCACTCTGGGTGGGGATGCTCCCCAAGCAAGGCCCAGGCTCCAAGGCCTATTCTGGGAAATAATTCCCAGACTCCTCACTCCATGGATAATTATCCAAAAGTTTCTTTGGAAGGAAGGAATGTTCCGAGTGTTGCCAGTCCCAGTGCAGCAGGAAGCAAAGATGAAAAGAAAATGTTTGAAGTAAAGAAAGAGACATCACTGAGTAAGACCATGGCTGCAGGTGTGCAATCCACCCCACCCGCAGGCAGACAGAGGAGAACATCCCTGGAGAAGCAGACCATGCAGGAGAACCTGCAACAGCCTGTCCTGATACGGTCTGACCGCACACGCTACGGGAGTGGGAACAGCGCAAAAGTCACCAACACGACAGATGAGACCAGAGGGAATACTGAAGGAAGGCTTCATGGGGCCACAAGTGCAGTCACTGGGAAGAACCAGGGGCCCAGTCCCCAATCTGGAGATAGCGACCTCGCAGCAGTGACCACGGCTGCACCAGGTCCAGTGCAAGGACCAAGCAGAGGGACGCCTGTAAGGAGCCATTCTGTGAGTACACAACCCCCCAATACTCAGCGTGCACCAGAACTATGTCTGGCCGAGCGGATCCCAGCTCTGGTCAAGAGACTAGAGACATTAAAAAGAACAAAACTACAGCTGCAGAAACAGATAGATTGTGTCTATAAGCTAAAGGCAGCAAACCCCAACAATCAGGTTGTCCATGACAAGAAGCTGAGCTCCCTCGCTGTGCAGCTCGCTGACACTGTGCAGGACATGGAGGCTGTACTGGAGCAGATGGGACCAGTCGCTGAATCCTTCAGGAACCAGCAAAGACTTGAGGGACATGGGGGAAGACCTGCGCCAGAACCATCTCCATCTAAACCCAAGTCTCCAACCTGTCCAGATGACACCCAGCAGGCCTGTGCAAGACCAGTCCTCAGACCAGCCAGCTTCCCTTTTGAGAAAGGGAATTTGTACAAAGAAGTGGGAGAAAGTGTCCAGCAACAGCAAAGACCTGCAGAGACTCCTCAAAAGGTACCACAAGTCCCAGCAGTTTGTGATGTGAAGCAGGACTATGGACTCTCGCCTGAAGGTAACTCTGCAGTAGCAGTGCAGTCACCACAAGCCCTGGGGGGCAGTAGAGAGCAGCAGGACTGTGGACTCTCGCCTGAAGGTAACTCTGCAGTAGCAGTGCAGTCACCACAAGCCCTGGGGGGCAGTAGAGAGCAGCAGGACTGTGGGCTCTTGCCTGAAGGCAGCAGTGCAGCAGAGAGCTCACAGGTCATGGCTCAGCAGGACTGTCGGGGCTCTGTACAGCAGGATCATACTGCTAGTGACTGCACTGATATGACTGTATGTGATATTTCTGATGATGTTTCTGCAGAGGGGAGCGCTTTACAGTGTGTGTGGGATTTGGGGTCATCTCTAGAGTCGGGTCCACCATTAGATCAGCCTTCAGAGGCTTGTGACTCGCAGAGTATTATGGATGATGGTGGGGAGGGGGCTGTACAGTCTGATGCACAGCACTTCCCCCCTTTAGTTACACCAGGAGTGTCAGACCCCCATAGTGCAGGCGGTCAGCAGCCACCACAGCGCCCCCAAGTACAGCAGGAGGGTGGAACTGGTGGTGTCTCCTCTGGTAATGCCTGGAGCCGTGGGTCACCATCCTTCAGGTCTAATGTAAACTATACAGGTCAGGCATTTAAGAGGAGGAACGTGGTCCGGTTCAGGCATAGAGGGGCCAAGGAGGAGTTGCCTGACAGGAGGTTTGTGGTCCGTGAACTTCTGTGCCACCAAATGGGTTTCCTGCCATCTAACATCCTGGCAGTGATAAACCTTCCTGACAGGCAGGGGTATGACGTCATGTCTGACCTGGACCGCTTCTGGGCTCATTTCGCCCGGGTGAGAGATGCTGATGACTGGAATAAGTTCAGCCTCATCCCCATCTCTAGACCAGACACAGCAAATGTCACCATAATATTCTGGAACGAGTCGGTACCACAGCAGGATATTGTTGTATGGCTAAAAAGACACTGTGACCTAATGTCAGATCTGACCAAGACCAGGGACGAGGATGGCATATGGACTGGGGGGTGGAAGGTCCTGGTAAAGTTACGGCAGGTTAACAACATCACCCAACATCTGCCCAACTCATTCTTTATTGGCCGGGAGAAAGGGGTATGCTTCTATGCGGGTCAGCCTAGAAAATGTTTTAAATGCGGAAAGGCCGGTCATATTGCGAGTGTGTGCACCCTGGTAAAATGTAATTTATGCGGGGAGATCGGCCATGTCAGCGCCACCTGCCAGAACATCCGGTGCAACCTCTGTGGTAGGATCGGTCACTCGCACAGGGACTGTCCAGACGCCTGGCATAATGTTTGTAAGGACTTCCCTGATGAGGACTTGCTGGAAGTGGCAGATGACCTAGAGGAGGAGACGCTGTTGTCAGGGTCAGCAGTGACACCGCCCGAGCCTCAGCACAACATGGGTGACAATATGGGTGACATAGTGCCTGACCAGTCCCAGCCAGGAGCCACTGAGGGGAACGGGGAGGTCACTGAGCAGGTTGTGGGCACGTCGTCTTCTGCCCCTGCATCAATAAATCCGCAGAAGAAACGGAAGAAGGACAAAACCAGCCGTAAGCCTGAGGGGGAATGGACCACTGTCCAAAAACCTTCCAAAAAGAAAGTAGACCCCGGGTCAGGTGTCATGACTATCACAAATAGGTACGGTGTCCTATCTGAGTCAGACGCTGAGGAAGAGATGGAGAGAGAGTTAAAGAGGGTGGTAGATGAATTTAATGAGGACCAAGAGGGCGATCCCCCCACAAAAAGGAAACCCCCGCGAGCTAAACGTCTGTCCGAATCAGACATGGAGACAGGTGGTCGGCAGGTGGGCTCAGACTCAGATCTATGATGATGGGGGGAATATCTCTGCTACTTGTACTTTGCTTTGCTTTGATGGCTGACTTTACCCTTAAAGTGTTCTCCAGTAATGTGAACAGTGTCAGAGTGAGGAGGACCAGGCATGCGGTTTATGAACATCTAAGGTCTCTTGATGCTGATGTCTTTTTCTTACAAGAGACACGTTTGAATACTTTAGGACTCTTACGGGAAGCCGAGCGTGAATGGCGGTCTGGTCCATCCTTTTGGTCACTGGCTGTAGAACCAAGTGCCGGGGTCTTTATCCTCTTTAACACCAATAATGTACATATACATAGGTTGACAGAGGTATTGATGGGAAGGTGCCTAATTCTGGAAGTTACTATTCGGGGTAGGAGGCTCTGTCTTATAAATATCTATGGTTCGCAGACAGTGACTGAAAGGGTTAACCTTTATAATGAAGTGAAGCCATATCTCTTCACATCTATCCCTGTCATCATGGCTGGAGATTTTAATGCCACCAGGACATCTTGTGACAGGACCTCTAATAGGCCTCTTACCAGAGACTCCAAGGTCTTAAACGGAATTATTCAACAGGCCGGGTTGTCAGATGTGTTTGTGCAGGGTGGTCGGAAACCAAAATTTACTTATTTTTGTGGTGAAAGAAGAAGTCGGATAGATTTAGCTCTGGTGAGTCCTACAGAGACCATTGGTGAGAAAGATGAGAAGATCGTCCCTTATTCAGACCATCTGGCCTTATATTTCTGTTTGGGTGTCACAAAGTGTTCTGGGACAGGTAGAGGGTTATGGAGACTTAATTCCAGTATATTAGAAGACCCTTCGGTTCAGAGTCATGTTCACTCTCTTATACAGAGTCAGCTAGAGAGAGTGGACTTTTATGACAATATGGCCGACTGGTGGGAGGATGTCAAGGATGAGATCAGATCCCTCTTAAAGAGACTGTCAGTTATAAAGGGGAAGAGTAAGTATGGCCAGTATCTCAAGCTGCGGAAAGAATTGGAGTCACTATATTCGGCGGGAGGGGATGACCAACAAAGGATAGACCGGCTGAAATCTGAGATAAGGCAGTATCAGTACAGCAGGTATACCTCCCTGGTTCTTGAACGGGATTATGGGACTTTAGGGTCTCCTGATCCCTTTGAGAATTGCCGGGAGCGAGTGGCAAATAAATCTGTCACCGGTCTCACTGACCCCCAGGGTGTTTTGCAAGAATCTCGGGAGGGTATCCTGGGGGTGGTGAGATCTTACTATGCTGACTTGTTTCAGAGGAAGGTTTTGGATAGAGACAAGATGACCCAATTCTTGGAGGCAACTCCGCTCCCTGATACTAATGATTTGGACTTTTCTCCTTTGACAGCAGATTTGACGGTGGCGGAGGTTAAAAAGGCAATTGATAAGTTACATCTGAAGAAGGCACCAGGTCCAGATGGGATAACAGCAGAATTCTATAGGACATTCAGAGACCTCTTGGCCCCAATCCTCGTGGATGTATATACAAATTGTCTAGAAAGTCACCTGATGCCTCCATCCATGAGAGTGTCCTCGCTGATTCTGCTGTCCAAAGGTAAAGAGCCGAGTGACATCAAGAACTGGAGGCCGATTGCCCTCTTGAATGTCGACAGAAAGATTCTGGCAAAAATTCTGTTTTCTAGATTAGTTTGTCTGTCCTCAGCACTGTTGTCAGGCTGTCAGTTTGGCACAGTAAAAGGGCGGAACATCTCTGGAGCAGTCCTCTCGATAAGGGAGATGTTTGAGAGATGTAAATCCCTGAGGTGTGGGAGATATGTTGTGAGTCTTGACCAGGCTAAAGCCTTTGACAGAGTAGATCATGAGTATCTATGGGCCACTTTGTCAAAGTACGGTATTCCGGGGCAATTCATCAATTGGCTGAAGACTCTGTATTGCGAGGCTGAGAGCTTTCCTCTGGTCAATGGTTGGCAGGGTGATACCTTCAGGGTTGAGGCAGGGGTGAGACAGGGTTGCCCACTGAGTCCGCTGCTGTATGTATTTGCCTTAGACCCATTCTTGAGGTCACTGCAGGAGTGTGGTTTTCAGGGGGTGCCAGTCCCCCATTGCCTGCCCCTGAGTGTTGTTGCCTATGCGGATGATGTGACTGTGGTGATATCTGAGCCTCGTGAGGTGGAGATGTTGTCTACGGCCATCAGAAGTTACTCGGAGGCCTCAGGGTCTCTGGTCAACCTTGAGAAGAGTCAAGCTCTCTGGATATCAGACAGTGATCCAGACTTTGATCTGCCACAATTTGTGAGAGCCTCCACCTATATTAAAATCCTAGGGGTCAAATTTGGGAGGAATGATAACGCCAAACTAAATTGGGAAGAGAAGTTGGAAGCCGGAAATGCAAAGGTTCAGCGATGGAAGAACTGGAGGCTGACCTATAGAGAGAGGGTTAAAATGTTGAAGACTTACCTGGTCCCTGTCTTCTTGTATGTCTCTGTCGTTTTTCCTTTGCCGGAATCTTTCTCCGCTAGGCTCTTTAGCCTGTTCTTCCAACTGTTGTGGGGGAACAGGTTGAACCTGATAAAAAGAGGGATCACCTACCTACAGAGAAGAGAGGGTGGGTTGGATATGTTGAATCCAAGGGTGTTCTTTGACTCCATGTTTCTAAAAGTTAATTTTGGTTGCCTGGACTCAGAGAACAGCTTCCTGTGGGTGAATAGTATCAGGGACTGGATAATGCCTTTTGCAGAGTCTTGGGTGCGAGGCGGCAGTCTCAAGAGGGGTCGATGGACGAGTGACTACCTCCCCCAGTACCTGGACTATGGGCTGAAGTGTGTGAGAAGGTGGAAGATAGAGAAGTCCTACATTGAGGGTAAGCCAAGGAAAGATCTATACGTGAGGGTCTGTAGGGCTTTCTTTTGTTCTCCACTTGTCTTGAGGGATTGTGTGACTAGCACTTTACAAGAAAGTCTGAAGCTCCTCAATGGGAAACGACTCCCCGCCAAATTATTTGACATAGCTTGGTTGTCATTACATGGAAAGCTATTTGTTAGGGGTAACCTGAAATTTTTAAGTGTTTCAGATAGGAACTGTCCTCTCGGTTGTCAGCAGGAGGAGACGATGGAGCACTTAATATCTGACTGCAGGGGTGGGAGGAGAATATGGGAAGAGGTGTCACAAAAGCTAAACATCCCATTACTGCAGTCCCTGACTTATCCTGAAATAATCTATGCTGTTCCATCCAGAAATAGGAATGTAGACAGGGGGACAATGTACCTGATCATTTCTGTCATAAAATACTACCATTGGCACATGAGAACCCGCGTGTCTATACACAATGAGCCATTCCACCACACCACAGCCGTAAGCCAAATAATGTCTGAGCTCCAGTGGGTTAAGTCATTAGAGATACGGAGTAACCCGAATAATAGGAAATTATGGAGAAATGTGTCTTTGGTTTAAAACAGAAAATATGATGTTATTTTGTGTGTTTTTTTCTCTTCTTTTTCCTCCCCAGCAAATGTGGACTTTCTAAGTTTAATATGATTCTATAGTCATTTTAGTTGAGTAGTCATTGTGTGTACAATGCCTGTTATTTTTTGTTTTTGTAAAGATGTATTTTAATTGTATTTTTTTTTGTTTGTTTTCACAATAAAAATTGCCTCCTATGTACAAGAATATAACTAGTATAATACTGCTCCTATGTACAAGAATATAACTGCTATAATACTGCTCCTATGTACAAGAATATAATTGCTATAATACTGCCTTCTATGTACAAGAATATAACTGCTATAATACTGCTCCTATGTACAAGAATATAACTACTATAATACTGCTCCTATGTACAAGAATATAACTAGTATAATACTGCTCCTATGTACAAGAATATAACTGCTATAATACTGCTCCTATGTACAAGAATATAATTACTATAATACTGCCTTCTATGTACAAGAATATAACTACTATAATACTGCTCCTATGTACAAGAATATAACTACTATAATGCTGCTCCTATGTACAAGAATATAACTACTATAATACTGCCTCCTATGTACAAGAATATAACTACTATAATACTGCCTCCTATGTACAAGAATATAACTACTATAATACTGCCTCCTATGTACAAGAATATAACTACTATAATACTGCTCCTATGTACAAGAATATTACTACTATAATACTGCTCCTATGTACAAGAATATTACTACTATAATACTGCCTCCTATGTACAGGAATATAACTACTATAATACTGCTCCTATGTACAAGAATATAACTACTATAATACTGCTCCTATGTACAAGAATATAACTACTATAATACTGCTCCTATGTACAAGAATATAACTACTATAATACTGCTCCTATGGACAAGAGTATAACTACTATAATACTGCTCCTATGTACAAGAATATAACTACTATAATACTGCCTCCTATGTACAAGAATATAACTACTATAATACTGCTCCTATGTACAAGAATATAACTACTGTAATACTGCTCCTATGTACAAGAATATAACTACTATAATACTGCCTCCTATGTACAAGAATATAACTACTATAATACTGCCTCCTATGTACAAGAATATAACTACTATAATACTGCTCCTATGTACAAGAATATTACTACTATAATACTGCTCCTATGTACAAGAATATTACTACTATAATACTGCCTCCTATGTACAGGAATATAACTACTATAATACTGCTCCTATGTACAAGAATATAACTACTATAATACTGCTCCTATGTACAAGAATATAACTACTATAATACTGCTCCTATGTACAAGAATATAACTACTATAATACTGCTCCTATGGACAAGAGTATAACTACTATAATACTGCTCCTATGTACAAGAGTATAACTACTATAATACTGCTCCTCTGTCCAAGAATATAACTACTATAATACTGCTCCTATGTACAAGAATATAACTACTATAATACTGCTCCTAAGTACAAGAATATAACTACTATAATACTGCTCCTATGTACAAGAATATAACTACTATAATACTGCTCCTATGTACAAGAATATAACTACTATCATACTGCTCCTATATACAGTAATATAACTACTATAATACTGCCTCCTATATATAAGAATATAACTACTATAATACTACCTCCTATGTACAAGAATATAACTACGATAATACTACCTCCTATGTACAAGAATATAATTACTATAATACTGCCTTCTATGTACAAGAATATAACTACTATAATACTGCTCCTATGTACAAGAATATAACTACTATAATGCTGTTCCTATGTACAAGAATATAACTACTATAATACTGCCACCTATGTACAAGAATATAACTACTATAATACTGCTCCTATGTACAGGAATATAACTACTATAATACTGCTCCTATGTACAAGAATATATCTACTATAATACTGCTCCTATGTCCAAGAATATAACTACTATAATACTGCCTCCTATGTACAAGAATATAACTACTATAATACTGCTCCTATGTACAAGAATATAACTACTATAGGGGGGCGGAGCCGAGCCACGCTGCTGAATGGCCGCACGAGCTTGAGCTCCTCCAGCATTCCGGCTCATTTGCCCTATAAAAGCTTATAATTTGCCTGATTATGGGGAAACCTGGCAAGGAGAAGATCAGAGGAAGTTCAGAGTCGACCCCACGGCTCTCCAAACAGCCAGAGATGGAGAAGTTTCTCCGGAAAACGCCGAGAGCTGCCACACAGAAAGGCGCCAATATGGCGGCGTCTAATGCTCATGACTCCGACACAGGAGAACTCTCTGATGCGGGCAGCGGCTCTGATATTTCAGATAGAAGGCCCAGAGATCCGCCTCTATCGGAGCGGACCCTTCGCCGGGTTCTTGAATCGGCCCTTACGCCTCTCAAACAAGATCTGGCGGACATCAAAGACGACATAAAACATCTAGGCCAGAGAGTGGTCACATTAGAAGGCACGCAAGAAGCCATTTTGACCTATGAAGGCAAAGCATCAGAGGTGCTAGCATCTCACAAGGCCCTATTGAACGATGCCTTCTTGAAACTGGAAGACCAGGAGAACCGGAGTCGCCGGCGCAACATACGCATCCGCGGCCTACCTGAATCTATTGCGGCGGAGGCCTTGCCGACAGTGGCGCGTGAGTTATTTTCCATGATGCTTGAACCGGAGAGAGCAGAGGGAATAGTGGTGGAGCGCATACACAGGGCGCTGCGCCCTAGGCCCAAACCTCAAGAACCACCACGTGACGTGATTTGCGGCCTACTAAGTTTTGTAGATACCGCGGCACTGTTGAAAAGGCAAAGAGAAATGGAGGTACTAGAATATGAGAATACGCCGATTCAGATGTTCCAGGATCTAGCGCCATCTACCCTGGCTAAGCGGCGCTTATTTAAGCCCTTACTGGAAGTCCTCAGGAAGACGTCGACCCCGTTCAGATGGCTATACCCCTTTGGGCTGGCGATCTCCAGGAATGGAAAGCTGCTTACAGTTCGCTCTCCCGCAGACCTAGAGTCAGTTTGGAGGTCCCTGGATGTCCCTCCGGTGGAGATCCCCTCGTGGCTACCAGCCGATCAAGATGGCCCCCTGCCTATCCCGCCACGTGTGTCCCCCTGGCAGACGGCATCTGCAAACAAGTCAGATCGTTTGGGTCGCAGCAGGATGGACGGAGCCCTTACCTGAGCTCAAACCAAGGTGACATTGGTGCTATTTGTCTGCTAACATGAACTGCCAATATTAGGTCCTACCTCATTTTTCTACTATAAGAGATGACTGTCTCCCGGCCCCTCGGCATAGTGTTTTATGCGGAAGGTAGTGGCCTGTTCACGATTGTTCTGTTTTTGAGCCAATTTTTTACTTTTTTACTTTTGGCTTAGAGTTATGTATGAGTCGTCAGACCTTAACCGGGACACTCTTCTGCTGTTTTGGAACTCTGCCTCCATGAAGGCAACTTTTTCTTTCCCTATTTGCAGGGTAATGTCCGGATAGATTCCGGTGCTGGAAGTATTTTTTGTTGTTGGTCTCCCCTTTTTGTTGTAGACCAAAAGGTGCTTTACCTGCCCCCTCGCCAATCCAACCCTGTCTTGGATGGTGATAGGTAGGCACCTACTTTTCTCTAGATGAATATTTCATCTGAGCTGGTTTTATACCAGCCTGACATGTTGCTGGTTATCTTTCTCATTTTATATTATTTTATTTTATTCTATTTTACTTGTTCCCCTTTCCCCTCCTTTCCTCATTCTGCGCATATATGCTATGCTCTCTCAGATATTTCCATGGATAATATGTGCTTTTCCTCCTTAGTACATATACTGTCATGTCTTCAATTGTAGTCGCCTCTCTAAACGCACACGGGCTGAACGAGCCATGCAAAAGGTCTCAAACCATCTCTCTCCTTCTGAGGGATAAAGTCTCGGTGGCCTTCCTGCAAGAGACACATTTCAGGACAAATAAAATTCCTAATCTTCCTCCCAGGAAGTTTGCTCAGTGGTTTCATAGTACACATGAATCCGCCAGTAGGGGTGTCAGTGTAGCTATACACAAAAACCTTCCCTTCAAGCATACCGCTACTTCAGCGGATCCTGAGGGCAGGTATATTTTTGTAAAGGGGGTAGTTGGTGACTCTCCAGTTACATTCGCTAATTTATATGCGCCTAATAGAGGCCAAGTACCATGGCTCGTTCAGACCCTTGCTTTATTGTCATCTTTTTCTGATGGACTGTTAGTTTTGGGAGGCGACTTCAATGTTGCTCTAGAACCGGCAGTAGACACGTCAGTAGGTAGACCGTCTGTGTCCTATAAGCTTTTGAAAAGGCTTAAAACTTCCCTGAGAAAACTAAAGGTCCTTGATGTTTGGCGTACTATAAACCCCAATGGCCGAGACTACACATTTTATTCACATGCCAAGATGTCATTCCATAGATTAGATTATTTGTTCTTGTCTGACTCACATATTCGTAATGTCTCTGGAGCCCGGATTGGTAGTATTACGTTATCCGATCATGCCCCTGTTATCATTAACTTCTCCCTGTCCGGACCACAGAGAAAAGAACGCCTATGGCGTTTGAACGACACCTTGATTTTGGACCCCACCCACGCGTGCAAAATCAAGGCCTCGCTTTCCGAATTTTTTGCGCTAAATGATACACCAGATTCCCCGCCTTCTCCTTCCATACTATGGGAATCCCATAAGGTAGTTATAAGGGGGGAACTAATTGCACTAGGGGCCTATGTAAAAAAGCAAAGAACGCAGGCATTAGACGCTTTACTAGCGAAGATTGCTCGCCTTGAATCCTCTCACAAGGAATCACAAGCTAAACGCACCCTGACCGAACTAACTGAAGCCAGAGTACACTTAAAAAACCTATTAAATATAACCTCTGCAAAGCTGATCCTACGCTCACGATTTAAAGCCTATGCACATGGGGATAGAGGAAACAGACTGATGTCGGCGATTGCCAAGAAGCAGTTCTCTGACTCCTTTGTTTCCTCTATTAAGGACCCCAAAGGTAAAATTCATAAATCTACCCCAGATATAGCTAAGGCATTCTGTGCTTTTTATGAGACCCTATACAATCTACCCCCCCCAGATGGTGCATCTGTTAGTGATCTCTCAGAAGCTACTGATAATTTCCTACAGAATTTAGATCTCCCTTCTATAGCCCCGGCCAAGGCATCTCAATTGACTAGACCTGTCACTGATCTAGAGATTCACAAAGTACTCATGTCCATCCCCTCGGGCAAAAGCCCAGGACCAGATGGGTTCCCCATTACTTATTATAAATCCTTCAAAGATATTCTAATTCCCCGCTTCAGGAACTTGTGCAATCATCTTCTCACTGGTGGCTCCCTTGCCCCTCATTCCTTATTGGCACACATTACTGTCCTACATAAGGAGAATAAGGATCCGACATGCTGCAGCAACTATAGGCCGATCTCTCTGCTAAACTGTGATGTGAAGTGGTGGGCGAAGATCTTGGCCTCTAGGCTTCAAGTTGTGCTGCCTGACATCGTCCATGAGGAACAGGTGGGTTTTGTCCATGGCAAACAGGGGTCAGAAAATACAATAAGGCTTCTTCATCTTGTAAATTGGGCTAAAAGATCATCTAAGCCCTTGGTGCTAGTAAGCACGGACGCGGAAAAGGCCTTCGACAGGGTCAGTTGGCACTATATGTCGCGGGCCCTGTCGAGGTTTGGCCTACCTGACCAATTTATTACTGCCATTTATACGTTATACTCGACCCCCTCTGCCATGGTCAAAGTTAATGGAACACTGTCACCACCATTTCACATCACTAACGGGACAAGGCAGGGATGCCCTTTATCTCCTGCACTATTCATCTTAGTGATGGAGACCCTTTTATGTAGAATAAGATTGGACCCAGAGATAAAGGGCTTACAAATAGGTTCCTGTACACACGTTGCTGCGGCATTCGCGGATGACCTTTTAATCATGACCTCAAACCCCAGGGAAGCCTTGCCCAGATTGCTGTTCATATTTGAAGATTTTGGGTTTATATCGAATTTTAAAATTAACTATGGGAAATCCATGGCTCTCAATATCTCTTGTCCACAAGTAGTGATTAATGATCTTAAGCGTGCTACTCCATTCACTTGGGCCTCCAGAGACATTGTGTATTTAGGTACTCATGTTTCGGCTAATGTCCAAGATCTGGTTTCCCTTAACTACCTGCCGCTCCTTCAAATGGTCCGGACACATCTTCAAAACCTGAAACTCCCATTTGTCTCCTGGGTAGGACGAAAAAATTACATCAAAACCTTTATCCTCCCCAAATTTCTGTATTTGCTACAATCCCTCCCTATTTGGCTTCCAAATTCATATTTTACTGAAATACGTAGGGTATTCACACGCTTTCTTTGGAATGGCAAGTCACCACGTATTGCTTACTCTGTCCTCACAAGGGATAGGAGGTTCGGAGGCTTTGGGATGCCAGATGTGAAGCTTTATTATACTGCTGTACAACTAGGCAGATGCGTAACTATTATGTCTCGCCAATCTAGCTCTCTTTGCTCCCGTCTTGAAAATGCACTATTGTCTAACCAAGAATTGCTTACTTTATGGGGTATTAGGCCTATCTCTGCTAATCACTGTTATACGTCCCCGGTTTGGAAAGGCATGTTGGTGGAATGGTCCAAAATGGTTCAGTCCCGTATCTTTAATTTCCCTAACACTCGTATGCCGCTTAGACTACTACAAAGCCACATCCATCCAGCTGTATTAAACCCCTCCGGGATTTGGTCTAAGCTCGCTGATATTCCTCTGCGGGATGTCCTTCTCCCGGATGGCTGTTTAAAATGGGATTCAGTAATGGACCTCCCTGAGGTCAAAACAGCACCCTTTTTCCACCTAGCAAATTTCCAAAGAGATACCAAATTGTGTATTGGACCATTTTCTGATAGTAGCTCGCCCTCCTGGCTTGAAAAGAAGGTCTTGGCAACAAAACCCCCCCTTAGGCCACTATCTCAGATGTATAAAGAAATGCTTTCCTCCCTGCCCCCAGAGCTTCGTTTTGTGGCCTCATGGGAACGGGAGCTCTCTATATCCCTTACAGAGCCAGAGAAAGCGTTCATACTAGCTCATTCACACGGCTTCATTCGTTGTGTGAGGATTCAGGAGAATTCCTTTAAACTCCTGTGTAGATGGTACAAAACACCTGAATTCTTGCATAAATTGAACCCAGAAATTTCTGAAAAATGTTGGAGATGTGGCCTGGACACTGGCTCCTTGTCACATATTTGGTGGCTCTGCCAAAAGATTCAACTGTTCTGGACCTTAATTGAGGATTTAGTTAATCAAATATGTAATACTAAGATATCACTGGATGCTAAGCTTATCTTGCTATGGTGTCCGAACAAATCCCTCACGCCCACCAAACATGACCTTCCAACGATGCTGCTCACAGCAGCTAAATTACTTATCCCCTTCTTGTGGAAGAATGACTCCCCACCAACTCTCCCGATGTGGACTGATAAAGTAGACCAGATCTACCGTTTTGAGGAGCTAGCGCACTGGGAAAATAACTCACGCTCTCGCTTCCTAAAATTGTGGTCTCCATGGAAAGCCTATAGAAACTTTACATAATAGAGCAGAAATTTATCACCTCCTTGTTTCCCTCCCCTCCTTCCCTTCCTGATCTCCCCCTCCCCCTTCCTTTTCTTGGATATCACGCTAGGGTCAATGATAATAACTGTTTTGTATTGCTTACACTTGACATGTATGCCGGATACTATTTGGTACCATATTGTCATCAATGTAATGTCTTGTGTGGGTCATGGCCCTGAATTTTTCTTTCAATAAAAAGAAATATGGTTAAGAATATAACTACTATAATACTGCTCCTATGTACAGGAATATAACTACTATAATACTGCTCCTATGTACAAGAATATAACTACTATAATACTGCTCCTATGTACAAGAATATAACTACTATAATACTGCTCCATGTACAAGAATATAACTACTATAATACTGCTCCTATGTACAAGAATATAACTACTATAATACTGCCTCCTATGTACAAGAATATAACTACTATAATACTGCTCCTATGTACAAGAATATAACTACTATAATACTGCTCCTATGTACAAGAATATAACTACTATAATACTGCTCCTATGTACAGGAATATAACTACTATAATACTGCTCCTATGTACAAGAGTATAACTACTATAATACTGCTCCTATGTACAAGAATATAACTACTATAATACTGCTTTCTATGTACAAGAATATAACTACTATAATACTGCCTCCTATGTACAAGAATATAACTACTATAATACTGCCTCCTATGTACAAGAATATAACTACTATAATACTGCTCCTATGTACAAGAGTATGGCTACTATAATACTTCTGAATCCAAATGGAAGAAATTAATGTTGATTTGAGGTCTGATTTTGTAGGTAGATGACGGTGACCTACCGTCAGACCTTCTGTGCTTACTAAACAGAGCAAATTAGCGTAGCTCATCTCTTAAAGGAGCAGTGACCTGTTTTACCATGCAGTTCTTTTAGATTTAATTTCTCACCCTCGGCAGCTATTTTAGACGACCATTTCCAGCGAATAACTAGTTTTGATTTCTCGTCTACCCCAGCAGTTTACTCCTTTCCATTTCTCTGCAAGCAATAAGCCCCCGGCCCCCATCATGATTAACACCGCGTGTAGTGTGTGTGTGTGTCCAATCCTTTTACAGTTATTCTTATCTCTGTGCATGAAATTGACTATTGCTGGTTGCTGGGTTATGACACATTGTGCAGGTTCTGCAGAATACAAGGGATTATACGGATGCCGGTCACTTTTGTCCCCAGATACATATGGTGACAATGAAAATCTTATTGTAAAGTGTTCCAGGTCCCCAGAAAATGAGTACGGTTACCTTGAATTTTTTTAAAGGGGTTTTCCATTACTTAAATATTGTTGATGTATCCTCAGAATAGGTCATCAGATTGATGGGGGGCTGAGTCCCGGCACCCCCGCCGATCAGCTGTTTGAAGGGGTGGAGAAACATCGGACCTTCTTCATTTTAAACCAAGTAGAGCGCCGTACATTGTATAGTGGCTGTGCTTGGTATTGCAGCTCAATCCCATTCACTTGAATTGGACTGAGCTGCCGAACAGGCATGTGACCGATGAATATGACATCACTGGCCCAAAGAAAAGGTTTCAGCACTCACCTAAGCACTGTGGCCCCCTTTCAACAGGTGATCGGCAAGGGTGCTGGGAGTCGGACCCTCACCAATCAGATATTGATGACCTATCTTGAGAAATGGTCCAGCCATGTATAGAGGGCGTATAATGATCAAGGTCTTGCACTGAAGTGCAACCCCTGCTTTCCCTCACAATGCATTTGCCTGCAGCCACCACTAGGTGACAGCATTGCATAGAGATTTTATACCTCCCATTGAATTCAATCCCAGCAATATAAATCCATTTGCAGAGGGCTCCCCCTAGTGGAGGCTGTGGTGGCCTGCATTTTATCATCTGACAGTGTGAAGGCTAGTGGGGGATTTGGAGATCTGTATATCAAAAAGCATTTCTGACCCCTATTAAGATACAGTATATTTAGAAATTTTAATTTATGCAAAATCCCCTGTAGAGTCAGCATAACTCACCCCGTATGATTACACCGTGCCTGTTTTTCCACTGAGATCGGAATAATGCAGGATTTCAGCAGGAAAAGTGAGGGGATTCAAATTATTTGCACTTTCTGTTGCACGTGTCCCTAAGGACGCAGACGACGCACAAGACTTAGAAACTGCAATATCTGAGCTGAGAGAAATCATTTAACACATTTAGGCATAACATTAGAGAGAGCGTGTCCCGGCAGAACGGCACAGGGGAGACTGACAGTATGATGGCGGTGTGAAATAGGCTGCGTGTACAAGCACTTATCCCGCTGTCAGATAGGAATAGCAGGGTCATCAAATGAAAAATCACAGAACGTAGGTGTCCCGTTGCCGTATTGCGGACCGCATATGCGGATCCGCAATACACGGGCACCGTTCCGTGTGCATTCCGCATCACGGATGCGGACCCCATGACTTGAATGGGTCCGCAAATCCGGAGATGTGGAACGGAAGCACGGAACACTACAGGGGTTCCGTTCCGTACTTCCGTTCCGCAAAAAGATAGAACTTGCTCTATCTTTTTGCAGAACAGACGGATGCCGACCCATTCAAGTTGAATGGGTCTGGATCCGTCTCGGCGGCCGCGGGAGGTTGCCCGTGTATTGGGGACCGCAAATTGTGGTCCCCAATGCACGGAACGGAACGAATACGTTCGTGTGCAGGAGGCCTAACAATCACAGAGCATCAGTATTAGGAGGATAGATAGATAGATAAGATAGATAGATAGATAAGATAGATACATAAGATAGATAGAAAGAAAGAATAGTAGAAGAATGAGGCAGCACTCGAAAATTGGTGAAAGGGTGATGGACCCGCTTTATTCACCCCAAATGGAATGTTTCAGCCCAACACAATGAGACCTTTTTCAAGCCTAGGTCACCAACCCACAGAGGGATTACTATGTCTTATGGATAGATAGCAGGGGCGTAACTACCATAGCAGCAGACCATGCGACTGCTATAGGGCCCAGGGCAATAGGGGGCCCAGTCTTAGTTGGGATTATCTCCTCTTCTACTGGAGGTAAAAACTTGGTCAGGACTCTACCCTCTAAAGGAACAACTTTTAGCAAATGAGGCAGTGGAAGAATGGCCCAAGGGTCATTGAAAAAGGTTTAGGCAGAAACCCTTCTGTCCTGTGTGGGAGGCCCGGTTTGATCCTTGCTATGGGGCCCTTACTTCTCTATGTCTGCCACTGATAGATAGATAGATAGATAGATAGATAGATAGATAGATAGATAGATAGATAGATAGATAATGGAACATCCAGAGAGACTGGTTGATTACTGATTTCTACTGTAACTGGAGTTGACATCAGCCCCAGTTACATGCAGCATACAGCCCCCTGAGACATTTTAGCAAGGCTGTTCAAACTCACCACAGAGCTGATCTGGGTGTGCTGGGACCCAGCAGCTCACTGCCGGCGATCAGTTGATCGCCAGGACTGGTGCAGGAAAGGGCACTGCTGCTTCCTGATCTCTGTACACAGCGATGGATATGGCAGGAACAGTAACACACCGTCTCTGCCTCTTCCATGGGGAGCCTGGCTGTGACAGCTGTCTCCCCGCTCCTGCCGCTGCACGATCTCTGCACAGCTGCTAACTTGCAAGGACGTTCAGAAATGTTGGTGCAGAGTAAAATGCAGTCCATCTGCTCCTGTAATCTCTTCTAATAATGC
The DNA here is from genome assembly GCF_905171765.1 of Bufo bufo. Classification (NCBI taxonomy): domain Eukaryota; kingdom Metazoa; phylum Chordata; class Amphibia; order Anura; family Bufonidae; genus Bufo; species Bufo bufo. The sequence continues at coordinate 38,447,714 of NC_053391.1, forward strand.
AACATCATAAACGACCCTTGATATCTAATTGAATCGGCCATCATTTTCTCGGCACCTCCGTCTGTATATCATGAGTCAATTTGTCTTGTACGTTACGTTACGCCAATACTTGAGATCCGTAACTGCCTCATAAGTCAAAGTTCACAATGAGTTGACAGCAGAAGGCGCAGTTTGTGTTGTATATTATAAATTGGCTGCAGGCGACAGCTTAGGCGGTTATCTGCCCCTTGTTGATGGAAGGACCTGGAGGTTTACAGCTTTGCACTCAGTGTCGTTCAGCAGAGTCAATTACAATATCGGATTATTACCAGGTTATTAATCACCTGCCAGATGCTGATTATAGAGGCCTCACACACTGTAATGTCATCAGGTGTATCCGCCTGTCCTGGGCTTCTGTAACATGGAAATATTAATGCCGCCTAATGGTGCTGGTCATACCTTACAAGGATGCACTAATGTACGGTTATACAGTAGGGGTAAAGGGGGTAGTAGCCTTGTGGTCACCACCACTCAATCTAAACTCTTCTGGGTGCCAGTTTACCAAATGGTGCCAACTGTGTTATTATATAGGCACCGTTTGGCAGTATTGGGTACAGTGTAGTACTGTCTATAGTGTGATCTATAGCACTATTATATAGTCACTTTATGGCGGCATTATTATTTGGTTAGTATAGAGCATTTTATTTGCTCACATGTGGCAGTGTTATGTGTTTAGTGTATGTCGTATAGATTTAGACAGCACTCCGACAGCAGTTATGATGCTTAGTGAATTTTATTTCATATTATTTCAGCCGGGCACAGTGGTACACCAGAAGCAACGTTTCGGGCTAATATAAGCCCTTCATCAGGCAGAATCGCGACCACATGAAGGATGTAGGCAGTGTTATTTGGGCACCACTGTTATCTGATCACTGCCTGGCACTCGTGTAAACTATGGTACTTCTATGTAGGCTTTATATGACGCTAATAGCGCAATATTTACCACTAGAGATGAGCGAATTTCAGATTTTGAAATTCGTTCACGCTTCGTTTTCTGGTAAAAGTTGAATGGCGTTATGGATTCCGTTACCACGGACCATAAAGCAGTTCTGTGACAGAATGCATAACGAAATGTCTTTAGAGGCATTCCGTTATTATAGAAGTCTATGGGCTGCATAACGGATCCGCCCCGAATCCGTTTTGCAGCCCATAGACTGCTATTATGACGGAATGAATAATGGAATGCCTCTAAAGGCATTCCGTTATGCATTCCATCATAAAACTGCGTTACGGTCCGTGGTAACGGAATCCATAACGCAATTCTGCTTTTACCAGTAAACGACTTTCATAACTGGAAATTCACTCATCTCTATTTACCACTATTTGAGCACTGTGTGACTCACTATATGGCACTATTGTCTGTTTGCTATACACCACTATTTTAATTCTGAGTGAAACGGTGTTCATCATGGCACTGGTATGTAGATTCTGTACATTACAGTTATTTACTTACTATTTCAGCGTTACGTGACTGCTGAGTAACATTATGTATTCACTATATGGCGCTATTATTTGAGTAGTAAATAGTCTTGTTATCTGAGCACTGTGTCAGGCCTCTTGCACACGAACGTTGTGCATCCGTTCCGTGCATTGCGGTCCCCCCCAATGCACTGGCAACGTCCGTGCGGCGGCTGGGACGGATCGAGACCCATTCAATTTGAATGGGTCCGTGATCTGTCCGCACCGCAAAAAAAATAGAACAAGTTCTGATTTTTTGCGGCGCGGAGGCACGGACAGAAACACTGCGGAAGCACTCCGTAGTGGTTCCGTGGGGTTCCGATCCGTGCTTCCGTTCCGCATCTCCGCGATTGCGGACCAATTCAAGTGAATGGATCCGCATCTGTGATGCGGAGTGCACATGGGCCGGTGCCCGTGTATTGCGGACCTGCCGTGTGCGGGCCGCAATACGGCCACGGGCACACAACATTCGTGTGCAAGAGGCACTGTTACGTACAGTCTGTGTTGCAGTTTCTACGTATGTAGCACTGTTATTTGATCACTTGTTATGCATTCACCGTATGGCAGTATTTTGCATGAACTGTTTCAGTTGTCTGGCACTGTATACTGGCATTATTTATACGTGGTGTGTTACTATTATTTGGATAATAGTATAGCCACTTTACTCTCTGTTTACACGTACTTGGTCCTCTAGAGATCTTATTCTGGCCCTGATGTGCTGCATCTTGTTGCATTATAGTCTACAACATTTTACATTTATTCCAGGGATTCGGCTGCTGGGAATACACATTGTAGCCAATCCAAAAGGGATTCTAATTCGATACAAAATCGCAGTTGAACTGGCATTGTTAGTTTGTTACAGTAACAGGTGTTATCAGAACATCTTCCATCCGGCATCTAAATCTTCTGATAATCCAGCACAAAGCACAACATTGCATAATAATCTGTTACAATATTGGAACAAGGAAAATGTGCATATTGGACCAATGAAGAGACTCCTCTTAGGCCTCTTTCACACTTGCGTTGTCCGGATCCGTCGTGTACTCCATTTGCCGGAGGTGCCCGCCGGATCCGTAACACCGCAAGTGAACTGAAAGCATTTGAAGACTGATCCGTCTTCAAAATACGTTCAGTGTTACTATGGCAGCCAGGATGCCATAGCTTTTTCTGAATGGTTACCATGGCTTCCAGGACGCTAAAGTCCTGGTTGCCATAGTAGTAGTGGGGAGCGGGGGAGCAGTATACTTACCGTTCGTGCGGCTCTCGGGGCGCTCGAGAATGATGTCAGAGCGCCCCATGCGCATGCATGACGTGATCCATGCGATCACGTCATCCATGCGCGTGGGGCGCCCTGACGTCACTCTGAAGCGCCCCGGGAGCCGCACGGAGGGTAAGTATACTGCTCCCCCGCTCCCCACTACACTTTACCATGGCAAACAGGACTTTAGCGTCCTGGAAGCCATGGTAACCATTCAGAAAAAGCTAAACGTCGGATCCGGTAATGCGCTGAAACAACGTTTAGCTTAAGTCCGGATCAATGCCTTTCAATGGGCATTAATTCCGGATCTGACCTTGCGGCAAGTGTTCAGGATTTTTGGCCGGAGCAAAAAGCGCAGCATGCTGCGGTATTTTCTCCGGCCAAAAAACGTTCCGGTCCTGAACTGAAGGCATCCTGATGCATCCAGAACGGATTTCTCTCCATTCAGAATGCATTAGGATAAAACTGATCAGGATTCTTCCGACATAGAGCCCCGACGACGGAACTCTATGCCGGAAGACAAGAACGCAGGTGTGAAAGAGCCCTTAAGCTTGCAAAATAGTGATTGCAGCTCTGGATTATAATAGAGGATGTAACTCAGGATCAGTACAGGATAAGTAATGTATGTACACAGTGACTGCACCAGCAGAATAGTGATTGCAGCCCTGGAGTAGAATACAGGATGTAACTCAGGATCAGTACAGGATAAGTAATGTATGTACACAGTGACTGCACCAGCAGAATAGTGAGTGCAGCTCTGGAGTATAATACAGGATGTAACTCAGGATCAGTACAGGATAAGTAATGTAATGTATGTACACAGTGACTGCACCAGCAGAATAGTGAGTGCAGCTCTGGAGTATAATACAGGATGTAACTCAGGATCAGTACAGGATAAGTAATGTAATGTATGTACACAGTGACTCCACCAGCAGTATAGTGAGTGCAGCTCTGGAGTATAATACAGGATGTAACTCAGGATCAGTACAGGATGAGTAATGTAATGTATGTACACAGTGACTCCCACCAGCAGAATAGTGAGTGCAGCTCTGGAGTATAATACAGGATGTAACTCAGGATCAGTACAGGATAAGTAATGTAATGTATGTACACAGTGACTGCACCAGCAGAATAGTGCTTGCAGCTCTGGAGTATAATACAGGATGTAACTCAGGATCAGTACAGGGTAAGTAATGTAATGTATGTACACAGTGACTGCACCAGCAGAATAGTGCTTGCAGCTCTGGAGTATAATATAGGATGTAACTCAGGATCAGTAAAAGACAGGCAATGCAATGTATTTACATAAGTGAGCTATATCTATATGTAAACTGTAAAATATTTTGGTGAACATATTCTCTACATTTTAGCTGCAATCGAATGTAAAACAATATAGATTCGAGGCCTGTGAAAAGCTGGTAGAAAACCTCTTTTTTCACTATAATGGCTGCCATTAGAGGTTGGTATCTTAGAAAATGCAGTATCTGCTAAATCAAGTTACAGATGTAGCAGAGCTGAGTTACTGAACTGTTTGTACTTCATGACGACTCATTAAGATCATGCTATTTACCTGCAATTCTGTGGACAGACGGCCATGACAGAGGAAAAACCCAACTCTAGCAGCTCACTGTTTTAAATGCTTATAAAAAATGTATCGTGCTTTCCTGCGTTAAACCATTAAACCTGTTATACGTGTCTCTAAAGTGACCCAATTTAAAGTGGCATTGCGGTTACATGTCTATTTCTTATCGCCGCTGCCCTTGAGCGTGGAAGGAAAAGCATCACAATTTTATGTTTAATCAAGTCCATAAACCTTGTAAAGCAGAGACACGTAAATGAAGACTGGCATCCATTGCCGTGAATTGTTCTATATGATATTACATGTATACAGTATGTAACGCATTGAGATTGCTGATTTTCCACCCCTCCGCTGGTATGGACTTGTAGAAGCCACTCTGCTTTCCAAAGTATCATTGACGTAAAAACAAGAGGGATATGGGCTCCAGTGTCCAATCAGTGCAGGTCCAACTGATCTGACCTGCACTAGTCACTAGAACAAAGTGCTAGCGATAGAGAAATGCATGGGTTCTAGAGGAGCTGTCCCTCTCCTGACATGTCTATTCTAGGAACTACTTGCATTCCCCATGTAATAATAATTCTGGAGCATCTGTTCTTATCTTATATGCCAGTGTAGTCTGCACGGTAGTGATTATTTGTGATATTTCAGACATCTACATGTATGTGGTGTCCTGTTCAGCGACACTGCCAAAGTAATATTGTGCCTAACCGACATACCTGTGGGCCTATGGGGCAATTTTGTTATTAAATCACTGACCACATTGATGTTCTTGTACGATCTATTGGTGATTGTTGAAAGTTTTCTATCTCATCACCTTGGTAATAATATGCTCAGTAGTGCAATTTATTTCCATTGTATATTTTGTAGACGTGGATCGCTATATTGGGGCTAACGCCCCTTGCAATGTTCTCTGTATCAATATCCATCTTGCCTGTTTTTCTTTAGAATAATCTATTTTTTATATTTAGCAATTAATAAAGATTGTTATACAATTATTTTTACATTTGGAATCCCATAGCTTTGTATAAGCATCTTTTCTTACACCTCTATGTTGTGTCATTTCCCTACCTTTCCTACCAGAAGTTTTTGAATGAATTGCCATCAGTCTGCAATAAAGGTCCAGATAGGTATTACCAGTTAAGGTGGTCTCCCTGCACAGTCCTGACCCTATCCAATCTGGCCCAAGGCAGTCAAGCTGGAGACAGAAAAGCTCATTGCGAAAGAGAGCAAAACTAACACAAAAATGTTCTTCAATTATATAAAGGGTAGAAAGGTTAAACTTGAATGTGTTTGCCCTTTAACGAGTGATAAGGGAGGAGCTGTAGAGAGTGATGAGGAAAAAAGCTAAATTTATAATAAAAAAAAATCTTCACTGTATTCACTGAGGAAAATGAAATACATAGTGTCAAAGTAAACTCCCCAATAAATATGGCCTGTCTGAACCAGGAAGAAGTGCAGTAAAAAGATTAAAATAGACAAATCACCGGATCCAGATGGCATACACCCCCAGATTCTAAGAAACTTAAGTTAGGCTACTTTCACACTGGCATTTTGGCTTTCCGTTTGTGAGATCCGTTCAGGGCTCTCACAAGCGGTCCAAAACGGATACGTTTTGCCCTAATGCATTCTGAATGGAAAAGGATCCGCTCAGAATGCATCAGTTTGCATCAGTTCAGTCTCCATTTCGCTGCTTGCTGCGTTCTGGTGTCCGTCTGACGAAACTGAGCCAAACTAATCCGTCCTGGCACACAATGTAAGTCAACGGGGACGGATCAGTTTTCTATGACACAATCTGGCACAATATAAAGCGGATCCGTACTCCATTGCCTTTCAATGGTATTCAAGACGGATTAGTCTTGGCTATGTTAAAGATAATACAAACTGATCTGTTCTGAACGGATGCAAACGTTTGTATTATCTGAACGGATCCGTCTGTGCAGATCCATGACGGATCCGCACCAAAGGCGAATGTGAAAGTAGCCTAATGTAACAGACAGACCCTTATTTCTGATATTTAAGGACTTTGTAATGACATTGTACCACAGGATTGATGCTTAGCAAACGTGGTGGCAATGTTCAAAAAGGGGTTAAAAACTATAGGCTGGTAAGCCTAACATCTGTTGTGGGTAAACAGTTTGAAGGTTTCCTAAGAGATGCTATTCTGGAGTATCTCGATGAAAATAAGTGTATAACGCCATGTCAGCATGGGTTTATAAGGGAATGGTCCTGTCAAACTAATCTAAATCAATTTCCACTGGGTTATTATTTTTTTTTTGCTTGCATCATATACAGTATGTATGTGTTGTGGTAGACGCCTTCTGCTGCAACTTTTGTGTACTGTATTTGTTTTAGCGATCATTTTCTTACTAAAATAATACTGATGGCCTTTTCTCTGTTATGACTGTTTTCACCCCGTATCTTATATTTCCCTTTGGATTGTTTCAACAGTATAGAGAAAGTACACACAAAAGGCTTTGTTTGCTAAAAGTGTATTCCTAGCAACCATACTATGTGACATGACTCATCTGAAAGCTGGATTGGCAGGGAGACGCAGCAATCAAGCCTCCGATTCCCCATATTTGTACCTTTACACATCAACCACCCTTTACCCACCATCAATCCAGGGCCGGGCCTTGTAGGCCCCCTGTCTACCCTTATCCTTGGATAACCTTCCAGGTTTGCCTAGTGCCAGCACTGATGCTTGTCAAGACTTGGGTCCAGTCCAGAAAAGTGTCCATAGTTTATGCTTTGAGGCCTTTATCTTACAGTAAATCTCCTTTGATCTGGTATGTACAGGAACTTCTGACCTTTAGGAATATCACAAGACACAGTTCTCAGAGGAATATAACAAGACCGGATAAAAAGGACCCGTCCAATCTCTTTCATAACCACTAAAGGGTATATGCATCTTCTACATCATCTAACATGTTATTGAGACAGCCCACTGGTTCTTGGGGGTCCTAGCACTTAGTCTCCTACCAATGGCATCTTCTGTATCATCTTCCAGAGTAATAGATTCTCTATGTAACCATTCTCCATTCAGGTCAAGAAATGAGCATCCCCCTATATTACTCCCTTAGAAGGTACATGAAAATGGGTCTTCTAAACTAGGTCACTGCTTTCAGGTTATTGGATAACTAACCTATATTTCGTTTCGTCCCAAATTGTTGACTTTCACAAAACAATCTTTTTAGCATTTTAATATTTTTGTTTTTCCTTTTCATGTTGTCAGCTTCCAAGCCTCAAATAAGTCCTGATGGAGCAAGACGTGGAGAGTCCCATCTCGATACGGCAACCAAAGCTCCCAAAACAAGCCAGGGAGGACCTCAAACAAAAGTGCACAAAACGGAAGATCCAGAGATACGTACGCAAGGATGGCAAGTGCAATGTTCACCATGGGAATGTTAGAGAGACCTACCGCTATCTGACTGATATCTTCACCACTCTGGTGGATCTCAAATGGAGGTTCAACCTGTTTATATTTGTCTTGGTTTACACAGTAACATGGCTGTTTTTTGGAATGATATGGTGGCTTATAGCATACATTCGAGGAGATCTGGACCATTTACAAGACAAAGACTGGAATCCATGTGTGGATAATCTTAATGGATTTGTTTCAGCTTTTTTATTCTCAATAGAGACAGAGACAACGATTGGCTATGGACACAGGGTCATTACGGACAAGTGTCCAGAAGGTATCATACTTCTACTAGTACAGTCTGTTTTAGGTTCAATTGTCAATGCCTTTATGGTTGGCTGCATGTTTGTTAAAATATCCCAACCCAAAAAAAGGGCTGAGACTTTGGTCTTTTCAACCAATGCTGTTATATCCATGAGAGATGGAAAACTGTGTCTGATGTTCCGGGTGGGAGATCTCAGGAACTCGCATATTGTAGAGGCATCAATAAGAGCGAAATTGATCAAATCCAAACAGACGAAGGAGGGGGAGTTCATACCACTGAACCAGACGGACCTAAATGTTGGGTATGACACTGGAGATGATCGACTATTTTTGGTTTCTCCTTTAATTATAAGCCATGAAATCAATCAGCACAGCCCATTTTGGGAGATTTCAAAAGCTCAGTTACCAAAAGGAGATCTCGAGATCGTGGTCATCTTGGAAGGCATGGTTGAAGCAACAGGTAATTTCAATAGTAGTTTATTAATTTTCAGTTAGACTTGTCTAAGGTTGTGATCTATAAAGTCTGTCTGGTTACTTGCTTGACATTTCAGACTTGGTGGTGGGTCCAAGATATCCAAGCTAGACTTCAAGCTCTATACAAGCTCCATTCAGGTGTTCTCCTGGCTGGACTCAAATCCTTGTGACAAAATTACTAACCACTGATGATGTCTATATACATAAGAGTAAAGTTGGGCAAAGCTGCCAATATCAGCAGTAGAGTACAACTTCCCGACAGGAGAACATTTTGTGATCAGCTTATTGACAAGTAAGGAATGTCCAAAGTCAAAAACCCCTTTAAAAAGTAGAAGAACATAATATCTGTGAAAGTTGTAAGTAACTTTTTATTTAAGGCTACTTTAACACCTGCGTTGGGTGCGGATCCGTCTGGTACCTGCACAGATGGATCCGCACCTATAATGCAAACGCTTGTATCCGTTCAGAACGGATCCGTTTGCATTATTCTTTAAAAAAAAGTCTAAGTCAAAATGGATCCGTCCTGACTTACATTGAAAGTCAATGGGGGACAGATCAGTTTTCAATTGCACCATATTGTGTCAGTGAAAACGGATCCGTCCCCATTGACGTTTGGCTCCGCATCGCCAGGCGGACACCAAAACGCTGCAAGCAACGTTTTGGTGTCCGCATCCAGAGCGGAATGGAGGCTGAACGGAGCCAAACTGATGCATTCTGAACGGATCCTTAGCCATTCAGAATGCATTCGGAATTCAAAACGCCAGTGTGAAAGTAGCCTAAAACGGCTTATATTTCAGGTTGAATAGTTCTTGCTAGGGATGAGTGAATCGACTTTGGATGAAACATTCGAAGTCGATTCACATAAAACTTCGTTCTAATACTGTACGGAGCAGGAGCTCCCTACAGTATTAGAATGTATTGGCTCCGATGAAACAAAGTTTTTGCTTCGCGAGGTCTTGTGAAACTTCGCGCAATAACTTCATAAATAAATTTGTACTGTAGAAAACCATTTCCCGAACTCGGGTTTGGTTCCAAAGTACCACTTAGTTCCAAGGTTCCTAGTCACTAAAATCTAAACATTTATGTCCCGCCCCCTGGGAACTCTCCCACAAGGACCACCGTAGGGCGAGGTTCTGGTCGTGGGATCGTCCCACCAAAATCAGTCCTAGTATAGATCACAACACACATACAGTACAGACCAAAAGTTTGGACACACCTTCTCATTCAAAGAGTTTTCTTAATTTTCATGACTATAAAGGCATCAAAACTATGAATTAACACATGTGGAATTATATACATAACAAACAAGTGTGAAACAACTGAAAATATGTCATATTCTAGGTTCTTCAAAGTAGCCACCTTTTGCTTTGATTACTGCTTTGCACACTCTTGGCATTCTCTTGATGAGCTTCAAGAGGTAGTCCCCTGAAATGGTCTTCCAACAGTCTTGAAGGAGTTCCCAGAGATGCTTAGCACTTGTTGGCCCTTTTGCCTTCACTCTGCGATCCAGCTCACCCCAAACCATCTCGATTGGGTTCAGGTCCGGTGACTGTGGAGGCCAGGTCATCTGGCGCAGCACCCCATCACTCTCCTTCATGGTCAAATAGCCCTTACTTTCAAAGTTTTCCCAATTTTTTCGGGCTGACTGACTGACCTTCATTTCTTAAAGTAATGATGGCCACTCATTTTTCTTTACTTAGCTGCTTTTTTCTTGCCATAATACAAATTCTAACAGTCTATTCAGGAGGACTATCAGCTGTGTATCCACCTGACTTCTCCTCAATGCAACTGATGGTCCCAACCCCATTTATAAGGCAAGAAATCCCACTTAAACCTGACAGGGCACACCTGTGAAGTGAAAACCATTTCAGGGGACTACCTCTTGAAGCTCATCAAGAGAATGCCAAGAGTGTGCAAAGCAGTAATCAAAGCAAAAGGTGGCTACTTTGAAGAACCTAGAATATGACATATTTTCAGTTGTTTCACACTTGTATGTTATGTATATAATTCCACATGTGTTAATTCATAGTTTTGATGCCTTCAGTGTGAATCTACAATTTTCATAGTCATGAAAATAAAGAAAAGGTGTGTCCAAACTTTTGGTCTGTACTGTATATAGAAGTCACACATAGCCATATTATGTAATACTACCCTATACCATACAGTGTATTAATATAGACAAATGTTCTACCATCCTGGCAATTGTGGATACCAGACGACCAGTACGAGCACATCCTAATATTCCAAATCAGCCGAGAAAACACACTGCACCTACCTCTGTACCAGAACTAGAGAAATGAGTCCAGCCAGTCTGCAGATTTATGACTGCGAGATTTAGTACTAAAGTTAATGAATCTGAAAACATAATTTGGACTTGTTCCAGAGTAAAGCTGTTTAACTGTCATTTTGTGTTCTGGAGATACTGTATCAAGGAACAATTTCCCTCAGTCACCCACCACCTTGTGGTCTTGTATGGTATTACACTTTGGAATAACCAAGTTCTTCTGACAGAAATAATATATTACTCTTTGCAATTATTATTTCACTTATTATTATTATTGGGAAGCTTTCCAGATGAGAGTCCTAAAATCATTTAAAGGGGTTATCCAATCCTATAAAAGGCCCCCCAATATGTCAGGCCCCCCACACTGAATATACTTATCCCGCGCCGCTCCTAGTCCCCGCACCGCCGCTGCTGCTTCTCTCTGTGCTCAGATGAAAACATCAGGTGTCGGGGGAAAGCAGGCAATGGCAGGCAGGGACGGGGACAAGCCTCCCTAGCATTGCGGGTGACGCTAGGGAGGCTCGTCCCCATCCCCACCTGCCATTGGCTGCTCCCCCCCCTACATCGGATGTTTTCATCCAAGCATGGGGAGAAGCAGCAGCGGCAGTGCGGGGACCAGGAGCGGAGCAGTGAGCCAGGGGAGTATATTCAGTGTGGGGGGCCCTGCATATTGGGGGGCTTTTTATAGGATTGGATAACCCCTTTAATAATGAATTTTAGAAAAGTTGCTTTTGCAGAGTATATGTTGGGGCAGGGTCACATTAATACTGGGTGGCATCTCCCCTTGCTGCCATACGCTCTAGAGGCTGGATATCCTGTGGCATGCCTCAAGGCGGGTTGCCTGTCTCATGCTCCTCAGACGTGCGGTAGGCACCTCGGTGGGCCAAGTTCAGGATATATCGCTTGCCGTAAACATCTGCTCAGCCTCGTATGTTTATTTTATGAATAGGTAATGTCGTCTGCCCAGGAGTCTCTCGCTTTTGTCTGAACGCCAGTGTCAGACACTGTAAAGAGAGGGCACAGGTGCTTCGAAGTGGGAGGTTGGAGAACATCAATTCATGAGGACAACCTGTGCATTATAGGGCGCCGGCGGCACAGGTCATAAAATTGGGAAGGTCCATGAGCCGCAGGTGCTGTAGATGAGCATTTTACATTAGACCTAGTCATGCAACATGGAGACTGGGCGATGGCAGTGTCTCTATACAGCACATATAACTTACCAAATAAAATGCATAGGATCAGTTCAATATCCCACTGCCCCATGTTAGACTCACAGGGGCACAGGAAGCTGAGATACAGGGAGTTGCCGGGCACGATACTGTAAAGCTCTTTAGCCATACTTGCCAACTAAACTGGAGAAAGAGACTTTCTGGATAAGTAGATAAATCCTCCGGGTGCCCCATGTCCTCTTTAAAAATATACCCAATCCCCTCCTCATATCTGCAGTCCTCTATGCCAGGGCACTGCCACAGACCGTGGTCTGGTGCTGCACCCACCTCAGGACATTCTCTGTGGCAGTGCCTACGAGGTGGAGTATCAGAGTTTGGTCTGGGCTGTGTCTTACTTTAGAGAGTATGGGAGGGGGTCTTGTCTGGGGTCTGTATTTGTTTAGAGGGTCTGGTCTGGAGCCTGCAGTTCTACAAGGCATCTAGCCTGGGGTATTTGTTTAGAGGGTCTGGTGTGGGCTTTGTATTGGTTTAGGTTGTCTGGTCTGGGGTCTGTATAGGTGTCTGGTCTGGGGTTTGTGTTTCAGGTGACTGGGTTTTGCGGTGGCCCCAATGCTACGCTGGGTCCCCTGGACACCTTTGAGCTGTCGCCACATGTTGCTGGAGAAGATGGGTAAGGGCTGGGCATAAAACAGCACATATTTCAGAATGCATGCAGATTAATATTGTGCAAGCACCCTTTAGAAGATGCTTTCGTGACCTAGGACAATCTAAGAATACATCCCATCAGTCAGCATTTTCCTTAATTCTGAGCCTGTTGCACTTCCTCCAGATCTATAAAGATGGGGCTTTGACTTTCTGGCAGGTTTCCACGCTGATACACAGTCACCATCTGTACGCCAGTAATGGCAAGAGCACGACTGAATCTTCCAGCCAGAAAGCCTGTCAAAGAAGTATTATAATATAAAGTGAAATACAACGTGACCCTAATATAATAAGCCGAGATGAATATTAATGGTCCCGAATCCGACCTGCTCTATGGTCATATTGTAGCAGTAGCGATACTAATAATACAGCCAGTAATCTGAGTTCAGATGCTCAGCATACATCATTTATGTACACAACTCCTTACCTGATATGACATATGGTGGCCTTGCAGGTGCCAGCAGGAGCGCCACAGGCTTCCCCGCGGTGGATTATGCTGCCAATATAGAGAAGTGTCTGATAACGAGATACCTAGTCTCATAATCTAATGTTATAAGGAAACTAATATGTACATCCAGGCTCCATCCGTCCCACTCTCTGGTGTCCTGGAGATACCTTCAGCATGGAGTTCACTGTACTGAGGTTATATTGATGATGTTCTCCACAGTAAAATTGCAGCAGCATCATTAAAGCTTGTTACTTCACTGCAGCGAGGGGAGGTTTTTGTTTTTCATTAAAGGAGTTCTCCGACAATTAAAAAAATATAAATACTTAATCATTACTTTAGTATAAATATATTCCCAAATACATTTCATTAGCTATAATGAGTCATTTTGTCTAGGGAGCAAACATTAGAAGAAATAAAATGGCCGCCGCCCTATTAGTACACACAAAACCTGTCCTAATCACACAGCAGGACAAGTTACTTCTCCACAATGAGCCATAGTGCTGCCTCATCCCCCTCTCTGCTCTGCCTGTCAGGGATTATGATCCTGAATACAGATGATAAAATCATCATCTGTATCTCTGTAGGAGGAGACATGAAGTACAGAGAGGACGGACAGGACAGACTGTGGTGATGGAGACTGCATACAAGTGCTGCTGCTCATTACCCCCACCTCCTCTCTGTACTCCATGTCTCCTGATGAACTCCATTCCTACTGAGATTCATCTGAAGATCGTATCAGCTGTATTCAGAATCATAATCCCTGACAAGTAACAGAGGAAGATGACGCAGCTCTTTAACTTGTGGACCAGTAGGATGGCGGCCATTTTATTTTTCCTAACGATTGCTCCCCAGATAAAACGAGCCATTATAACTAATGAAAGGTATTTGATAATATATTTATAATGAAGTAATATTTATGTATTTTCATTTTCTTAATTCCCGGACAACCCCTTTTAAATAGTGGCACAAGTCAAGAATTATAGCAGAAAACTGTCCCACATAGCAGTTCAGTAGTTTAGTTTTTTTTTGTATTTTATTTTTATTTTTATTCATTTAGCGCATACATATTCCACAGGGCATGACATTAAGTAACATAAAAATAAATTAATTGCTATGCCCATAAGAGCTTACACTCTACAGGAGAAGAAGTCCCTGTTCATAAGAGCTTACACTCTACAGGTGGGAGGTCCCTGCCCATAAGAGCTTACACTCTACAGGTTAGAGGTCCCTGCCCATAAGAGCTTACACTCTACAGGAGGAGAGGTCCCCGTTCATAACAGCTTACACTCTACAGGTGGGAGGTCCCTGCCCATAAGAGCTTACACTCTACAGGAGAGTGGACCCTGCCCATTAGAGCTTACACTCTACAGGAAAGGTCTATGCCCATAGGAGCTTACTCTCTACAGGAGAGAGGTTATTGCCCACAAGAGCTTACACTGTACAGGAGAGAGGACCCTGTTCATAAGAGCTTACACTCTACAGGAGGAGAGGTCCCCGTTCATAACAGCTTACACTCTACAGAAGAGAGGACCCTGCCCATTAGAGCTTACGCTCTAGAGGAAAGGTCTATGCCCATAGGAGCTTACTATCTGTAGGAGAGAGGACCTTGTCCATAACAGCTTACACTCTACAGGAGAGAGGACCTTGTCCATAACAGCTTACACTCCACAGGAGAGAGGACCTTGTCCATAACAGCTTACACTCTACAGGAGAGAGGTTATTGCCCACAAGAGCCTACACTGTACAGGAGAGAGGTCCCTGTTCATAAGAGCTTATACTCTACTAGAGCACTTACAATGATATGCTACAACATATTTTTATACAGTAGTTAGCCCCAGATTGAAAATGTCCTTCAGACAGTTTCAGACATGGGCCCACAATGGCAAATGATTTTGAGGGCCACCCTCCATTTATAGAGGACATATGTCCATTGTACACACAGGACATATCATCAATAAGATCTAACTGATTATTTATGGCAAGTGATTGGCTCCAAAGTCACCTCCAAATAGTACAATACGATTTCTGCTGGACCCTTGGGCACCATTATTGCATCACTGCATGAACTCAGTAGAGAATTGCTGCGATGCCAAATATGCTAAATGTTGTATTTTGTTAGTTTTTTTGTCCTTCAACCTTCAGTCCAGCCCAATAAAATACGAGTCCCTTCCATAATAAGGGTACAACCTCCTCTCTCATGTCCTATTAGGGCATGTTGAGGTAATTGTGCCCACCATCCCAGTCAGGTTTCTCACTGTCGCCCCCTGCTGTGTAGAAAATACTGGACTAGCTCCCGAGTGGAGAAGTGGCTGACAACTACTCTGAGCAGATATTTGGTTTTTGATGGTGGCCCTATCAGCAGTTTTGCACGGTTAGAACTGCTGACAGGCTTCTTTTTAATTCTATTGCCATTGAAACAACTGTCATTTATTAGGCTACTTTCACATTAGCGTTTTTTTGCCGATCTGTCATGGATCTGCAAAAAACGCTTCCGTTACAATAATACAAACGCATGCATCGGTCATGAACGGATCCGGTTGTATTATGTCTTCTATAGCCATGACGGATCCGTCAGGAACACCATTGAAAGTCAATGGGGGACGGATCCGTTTTCTTTTGTGTCAGAGAAAACAGAGCCGTCCCCATTGATTAACATTGTGTGTCAGGATGGATCCATTTTGCTCCGCACCACATCGCGGACAGAAAAATGCTGATTGCAGCGTATTTTTGTCCGCGATGGGAGCGCAACCAAACAGAACGGAATGCATTTTAGTGCATTCCGTTTCGTTCAGTTTTGTCCCCATTGACAATGAATAGGGACAAAACGGAAGCGTTTTCCTCCGCTATTGAGATCCTATTACGGATCTCAATAGCGGAATTGAAAACGCTAATGTGAAAGTAGCCTTATTCATGTAGATGATACTGATCTTCCAGGCCTGGTCCATGTGTATGACAAAGAAAAACCACAAACCTCAGTTATTTATAAGCACTCTCTCTCTTTCTCTGGTGCCCCAAGATGGTGATTTTCCCTGTGGTTTGCGGAGATCGGCTTAGGTGAAGCGATAACATTTTGCGGACACTTAATTACTAGACAGCAGCTCTACCCTTTCGATTTCATGTTATCGTCAAGGACTATAAATTATGTCCAAACCACTCACCGTTCCGGTGCTTCAAATAAAGCTATTGTCAAGATCTCTGCTTGCCGTGAATGAATCATTCTTGCTTCCAGCCAGGTGCATGTGTCTGATTGACTCCATTACATGAGAGAGCCCTGACACACTGTAACGAGCTCTGCAGTTGTATTCATTGAACATGATCAGGACAGGTGTTCAGCCTGTGGATGCAAACAAGAATCTTTTGATTCATTAAAAGCTAGCAGATATCTTGAAAACAGGGCTGTCCTATCCTTAGCATAGGTCATCAGCATCAGATCAGTGCTAGTCCAACTACTCAGCTGATTAGAGGGGCCTCGGCACTACAATGAGTGCTGCACCCCCTCTTCAGGCACAGCGCCATACATTTGGTAGTGGCTGTGGCGGGTATCGCAGCTCCAATGAGGCATAGTCACTACCAAATGTATGGCTCTGTGCCTGGTAAAGAATGAAGGGAGCACAGCACTCGCTGGAGGGTTGCTGTCTATTCAGTCGGCTGATCGGTGGAGATTCCCAAGACTAGCCATAGACATGAGATATCTGCCAACCAGCAGCTCCCTTTCCTTTCTCCAAGCGCTCATTCAGGTTGGCCTATCCAAGAGGGAATAACGGGCAAAGTATTCACGCATCACACTGACATCCTGTTGATATGGATGGTCAGCCTGCAATGCTGCCGTTCTCCTGCGGAGGTGCTATAGGAGAATTTAACATCTGCAGCTGGATTCCCCTACAGATTTGTAGTTGATCAAGACAAGTTCAAGATGCATACTAATTGCGGGAGTTTCCTTCACAGTGTCCTGATATCACCACAGCCTCAGGGCCCTTGCACTTGACTGTATGCCCTCCGAGACATACGGTCCGTGAGCGGGCCATATGTCCCGAAGCGGCATTGATCGAGCACAAGGGAGCGCGCAGCATCATAGATTACAATGATGCTGTGGACGTCCGGCCGCCCGTGGGGCTATTGTCCCGTACTCATACGATCTTAAAGGGGTTGTCCGGGTTCAGAGCTGAACCCGGACATACCCTTATTTTCACCCAGGCAGCCCCCCTGAGGCTAGTAGCATCGGAGCATCTCATGCTCTGATGCGCTCCCTTGCCATGCGCTAAATCTCGCAGGGCAAGGTCTCTTTTGTTTTCAATAACACACTGCCGGCAGTGTGCTCGGTGACGTCACCGGCTCTGATGGGCGGGCTTTAGCGCTGCCCTAGCCGTTTTACTGGCTAGGGCAGCGCTAAATCTCGCCCATCAGTGCCGGTGACGTCACCGGGCTTCCTAGCAGCCGATGGAGAGCCCCGGTACGTCACCGGATCTCCAAAAAAGGCCTGCGCGATTTAGCGCAGGGCAAAGAAGAGCATCGGAGCATGAACTGCTCCGCTGCTCCTGTCAGGGGGGCTGCCGGGGTGAAAATGTAGGTATATCCAGGTTCAGCTCTGAACCCGGACAACCCCTTTAAGAGTGCGAGACAATAGACCCGTGGGCGGCCCGATGTGCACAGCATCATTGTAATCTATGATGCTGTGCGCTCCCGTGCGCACGATCAATGCCGCTCCGGGACATACGGTTGTGTGCAAGGGCCCTTAGGCTACTTTCACACTAAAGTTTTTTGCGGATCCGTCATGGATCTGCAAAAACGCTTCCATTACAATAACACAACCGCATGCATCAGTCATGAACGGATCCGGTTGTATTATGTCTTCTATAGCCATGACGGATCCATCATGAACACCATTGAAAGTCAATGGGGGACGGATCCGTTTTCTATTATGTCAGAGAAAACAGATCCGTCCCCATTGACTTACATTGTGTCTCAGGACGGATCCGTCTTGCTCCGCACAACATCGCGGACAGAAAAACGCTGCTTGCAGCGTTATTCTGTCCGCGATGGGAGAGAAACCCAACGCAGCGGAATGCATTTTGCACTTTGTTTCGTTCAGTTCAGTTTATTTCCCCATTGACAATGAATAGGGACAAAACTGAAGCGTTTTCCTCCGCTATTGAGATCCTATGACGGATCTCAGTAGCGGAATTGAAAACGCTGATGTGAAAGTAGCCTTACTTCTGCTCTAGTGCCCTCCAAGGACAGTGCACACAAGGAAACAACCCGAAACACCTCGTGTGATTGTAGTTATCCTTTCAAAGCCTTTTGGGAATGTTTGACGCAGAAGGAAAAACTTTCCGGCCACGTTTCTTGAATATGAGGTGGAGAATTATCACACTTTTCTATGCACGCTACAGAGCCTTAAAAATGTATGTCACCAGATGGTTGCTTCATGGAGCGGGTGACGGTTATATAGCTAATATGGTTAAAAAAAACAACATATTGTATTTCCATAAATGTAACTAGGAAAATGGAAGCGGTGCTTGTAAGGCAAAATTCACATCACCATTTAGCTTTCCGTTCTTCTGATCCGTCAGAAGAAGAGAGAAAAAAAACAAAAAAAACAGGCACCTGTAAAAAAAAAAAAATATATTTACCCTTTTGCATCAGTTAGCATCCATTTGAGCCATTCTCATCTGAGATCCGTTTTAAGGGCTCATTCAGATGCTGTCCGTAAATATGCTTATCTGTTTTTTTGGCGGAATAGATGCGGACCTATTCACTTCTATGGGGCCTTTTCTTCTGTTCAACGGCTCAGAAAAACAAATAAAACGTCCTATACTTGTCAGTGAAAATCAGGATGTGGCCCCATTGAAGTCTATGGGTTCACAAAAATGCGGAATGACATCAGTTTTTTTCTGGACATCCTGAATTGTCCTAAAAAAAAAACAAAAAAAAAAACGGATCCTAATTTTTGCAGACAGCATAGACGGGGGGAAAAAAAGTCCTGCATTTCCGTCTAAAAAACGGATCTCAGACGGAAATGGCTAAAAACGGATGCCAACTGATACAACAGGATCCTTTTTTTACAGGATCCTGTAAAAAATAATAATAATAAGATCCTACGCATAAGGGCTCATACATACGAACGTATTTTTGTTCTGTGTCCGGTTTTTTTTTGCAGACCGTATGCGGAACCATTCATTTTAATGGGTCTGCAAAGAAAAAGGAAGTTACTCCATGTGCATTCCGTTTCCATATGTCCGCTCCGCAAAAAAAAAAATAGAACATGTCCTATTATTGTGCCCATTATGGACAATTATAGGACTGCACATAGAATGCAAAATACGGAATGTACACAGATGTCATCCGTATTTTTTGCGGATTCATGTTTTGCAGACCACGGTCGGGTGCATGAGCCCTAACTGATGCAACAAGGTAAGTTTTTTTTTACAAGACCATTTTTTTATTTTGTTCTCAGAAGAACGGAAAGCTAAACGGTGATATGAACTCAGCCTATAAAACGAGTCCTATAAAAAAAAAAAGTGTGGGGCGCAAAATAGTATTTTGTATCCTAAAATTCTGCAGTGTGCTTTATGTCACAGAATCACATTGTGTGACAGGAATACAGCGCTGCATTGACAGAATGTCTGACAGCCTGGTATTCTATGTCAGAGTATAGCATTATGTGCGACAGAACTATAACGTGGCAGAAATATGGCGCTGTATTGACAGAATGTATTACTGTGTCCGAGAATTTGAATAGTATTACGTCTGACGGAAATACAGGGTGAGGACAAGTCTGGACGCGGTAACTGGTGTCATTTGTAGAAAGTGTGTGAAAGTATCAATTGGGAGGGAGGCTGCATTATTGGGTGGTGGAATCGTTTTTGGCCACCATTTGTAAATCCGCCATATTGAATACAGCTCAGGTTTTTCCAGTGGGAAAGGGGTTATGTGATATATCATTCTTGGCTAGAATTACCTGTTCAGGTCATCATTTCCTAAAGTGCTTCACATGACGCGTTCCATGTGTCCACCCGTCTGCGCGCGCACACATAGTTTAACATTTGATCCAGTCTTTGTGAACACACTGAAGAATTCGCAAGTGATACTTCTTTACAGCATTGTAGGATTCGCAGTGCTCAATATGGCTTACCGGAAATGGCAAATACTACAGTGCTGTGAAGAAATGACATTTTGTGACAAATAATAGAATTTTCAGACACAAAATTATATTTAGGTAGATCAAATACAATTGTGTCACCCTAAAGCCATTTTAAATTTGTGACACATGATAACAGTTGGTAAAGGGCGTGGCTCGGACCCCTTGAAGAGACACCTCTGGGGCTATCACATATAATAAGAGTTGAGGGAGAGACTCCCAGCCAGACCACAAGGCTGGAAACTAAGCAACCCCACAGATCCCATAGCCATATAGATTCTGGCAACAATTCAGCTAAGGACACCCACCTGCACACGTATACACGGCAGGTCTATTATAGACTCTCACATCTGAACCCCCAACACGGAGCATTGCTCCAATTTTTCGAGCTGGATTCCACAAAGCTGTCTTCTACCTCACTCTCCTCATCTGACCCCTACTACATACAAAGGAGAAACTGATAAAAAGCCCTCTCTCCTTAAACCCTAGCGGCTAAAATATAATGTAATCCTCCCACCAGTCCAAAGGGTGACCTCAGTCACGCTCCTATCTTTCAGGAGATCAATATGGTGAAAATTGGCCATAAAACACCTGGAATAGAACAAGAGATAACTACAGTATCTATCAACTCTGAAATGGAGAAATTCCTGACTAAACAAGACACTGTGGCAACACCCAAAACAATACCACCAAAAGACTCCCATGCAACAGACTCAGAACAGGCAAGTGATGATGGCGGTGAATATTTAGAAAATAACAAACCAAGCTCCAGGGCATTTCTTACCCGCTTACTAACCTCCTCCCTAGCCCCCATTGCTAAAGACATATCTGAAATCAAGCAAGACCTTCAACGCCTCGGCCATAGGATCGATACGCTTGAACAAACTCAGACGTCTGTCATAAGCCACTCAGCGGCAGTCGCCTCAAACCTCCAAATACAAGAGGCGCATATCAACAAGTTATATGCCACTATGGAAGATTTAGAAAACCGCAACAACTTAAGAGTGAGAGGAATACCAGAATCCGTCGAAGCCACAGACATCACAAACACCTTAACAGACATATTCTCAGGACTACTTGAATACTCTGAAAAACAGTCACTAATCATTGAAAGAGCACACAGAGCTCTGAGACCAAAACCCAAACCTACTGAACCCCCCAGAGATATCATCTGCAAACTACTGGACTTTCGCTTAAAAGAACAAATCCTCCAGAATGCAAGATCTTCAGATTCCCTCTCCCATAATAAACTGCCAAATAACAATATGCCAAGACCTAGCACCATCCACACTGGCAAAAAGAAGATTACTTAAGCCACTTACAGATGGACTCCGCCAGAAACAATTAATGGTTCGCTGGCTATTCCCGTTTGGCATCTCCATCTCGGCCAATGGAAAACTCTACACAGCTCGCACGTCAGAAGAAGTGGCGACAGAGCTAGACATCCCACTGGACCGGCCACCAATACTAGAAATGGCACATTCGACTATGAACATACCAACTCTACCCGTGCCATGGGAAACAGTCGAAAGCCCCAAGAACCAAAGAACCAAGAAGAGGTCCCAAAGAAGTTTGACTTCACAAAGACGTCTAGACCCAGTGTGAGCTGCAAAAACACATCACCTGAAAGACTGCTACTTTTATGTTGAGTATCATATTTAACTTTCTTTTACAGGTTCTTACTAGTTAATGTTACTCAAAAAAGGTATGACTGACAGTACCCCCTTTACTATGTCACAAACACCAAACAATGTTTAAATTTATGTTTTTAGGCACCATATGCATAAATCCACTAACGACCGTTCAAACAATGGTACATACCTCATCTCTATATTTGACTACCCAATTTTTGCCCTTACTACCACATAAGTCTCCTCGCCCGAGACCACATCCTTAGCACAACCTATTGATCACTACATTCATAGATAAACACTGACATACAAGACATGACCTTTTGTCTCATACAATGTAAGAAGCTTTAATTCACCCGTTAAAAGATCTCAGATCTTGGCATATCTTAAAAAACTAAAAGCAGACATCTTGCTATTACAAGAAACACACCTAATCCAATCCAAGTCCCCCAATCCTTCTATAAAATCGATGGCATCATTCATACTCAACATCACGTAAGTCTAGGGGAGTAGCCATAGCTCTTAATAAACATGTACCCTTCCAACACCAAGATACTCTCGCTGACGACCAGGGTCGTTATATTTTTATTAAAGGTAAAATAGCCAACACATTAGTAACTATAGGAAACCTATATGCTCCAAACAAGAATCAAGACACCTGGATTGCATGCACCATGAGAGAATGAAACCATTTATTAAAGGAACTTTCCTTTTAGGTGGAGACCTAAATACAGCTTTACATCCACATATGGACACGTCCACTCTCAATGCTGTCTAAGAAGGTCGCTCAACAGGATACATAAAACATTACATTCTAGTAGATACTTGGAGACATATCTATCCGACAGAAAGACATTACACTCACTTTTCCCCTTGCAACATTCATACGGACGCATAGATTACCTATTCCTTACCCTCCCATCACTTCTGACTATTAGAGAAATAAACATAATACCCAGTGTGCATTCAGACCACTCAATTCTATTATTACGCACTTCACTTGGTGGCATCACAAAATCCTCGATGACTTGGAGACTGAATGAATCCATCCTCTCTAACCAACAATATAAAAGCTGCATAGAAAACGCCTTAACAGATTACTTCCATAGGAATATTGATGAAACACTACCCTTTACTACAATTTGGGAAGCCAATAAAGCAGTTATTAGAGGAGAATTTATCTCAATAGACTCACACCTCAATAAATCTAGGCAAGAAACGGTAAAGAAACTATATCGTGAGATTCAACAACTTCAGCTCACGCACAAATCAACTAACTCTAGAGACACCCTTCGAACACTAGTGACCAAACGACAGCAATTGAGAGACATATTAAACGTACAGCCAGCTAATATCTACATGTCATGGTAAAACAGACTTTTCATACATGGTGACAAAGTATCCAAATTAATGATGTCCCTCATAAAGAAGCGCAAAGCACGCACGTATATACTTTCAACAAAACACCATTCAGGATCCCGTGTCATGGATGCCAAAGGTATATCCGACGCATTCTGTCATTATTACAAATCTCTATACCAACTAAGAGCACAGGACACTAATGATCAAACGACGAGGAGACGGCTGGATATCAAAGACTTCCTCTCTTCTCTTCGTCTCTCGACACTGTCAGAGGACCAACAAAGAGAGATAAACAAGCCGTTTTCAATAACTGAGGTCCGAGGTCCAGTCCATCCTGTCAAAGAGCCCTATGGGCAAGAGCCTGGGCCCAGATAGTCTCCCTGTCTCATACTACAAATCTCTACAAGAGACTCTTCAACCCCTTCTACTGCGCTTCTGTAACGCTGTACTACAGGGCTCGGCATTATTAAGACAAGAGCTTGAAGCACACATATCCCTCATACACAAAGAAGGGAAAGACCCAGAATTATGTAGTAATTACAGACCAATATCCCTTTTGAATAATGACCTAAAAATATATGCCGGCCTTGTGGCGCAACATTTAAGCCCCTTGCTTTCGACTTTGATCTCTCATGAACAAGTTGGCTTTGTAAAAGGTAGAGAGGGCAGTGACAATTCCGTCAGGCTTCTACATGTGATGCAACAAGCTAATATATCCCGTTGGTTCTCCTGGGCACGGATGCGGAGAAAGCGTTCGACAGGGTGGACTGGATCTTCATGAAATTCTAAGACATTTTCATATCCCTGACCCCTTTATCAAAGCCATCTCCCAGCTATACCCCCGCCCATATGCACGAGTTCGGGTTAATGGCCTGCTGTCAGACCCTTTTTATATCCTAAACGGTACTCAGCAAGGCTGTCCCCTAGCCCCCTCGCTATTTATCCTAGTGATGGAGACTCTAATTCAAAGCGTTAGACAACACCCTACCATAGCAGGATATAAAGTCAACGCATTGGAACATAAAGTGGCAGCCTTTGCTGACGATCTTCTTTTGATCCTCACAGACCCTATCAAAGAACTACCAGCGGTACTAGACACATTCACCAGATTTGGTTCACTTTCTAACTTTAAAATAAACCTGGAAAAGTCGGAGGCACTAGGCATAAATATCTCTCAAGATCTAAAAAACAAACTTGAAAGCCAATTTCCATTTAAGTGGCCAAAAAAATTATATAACATATTCAGGAATCAAACTAAGCACACGTTGGGCAGACCTGACCAAACTCAACTACCTACCACTACTACAAAACTCATTAAAAGAAATAGAATCCTGGACAGCTCCCTTCATATCCTGGATAGGAAGAAAAAACTTACTAAAAGGACTCATTCTCCCAAAATTCATTTACCTGTTCCAGATTCTACCGATTAAGATACCCGAGACATATTTTATAAAAGCCAGATCACTATTCTCAATCTGAAAAAATAAACAACCCAGACTAAGCTTTTCGACACTAACACTACCCAAACAGCTAGGTGGCCTGGGGATACCAGATCTATCCTTGTACCATAAGGCAGCAGTACTTTCTAGGATAATTCACTGGGCTAGACCTACTGTACAACAGACAAACAGCAGCCGCTAAACTCCTAATCCCCCCGTTGTGGAGAACGACAACTTGCCCCACAATACCCCAATGGTTGCATAAAGTGAACCAAATATACAGTATTGAAGAGATTGTCGCCTTAACTTAACATACCCAGAGTAGATTCACGACACTTTGGGCCCCATGGGTTACCTATCGCAATTCAATCTCTTTCCTTAACCACATGTCAGAAGAAATTGACCCACAAACGGTTACCAACAGAGATATATGAGACGAAATAACCAACAGCGACAACACACTCACTTTCTGCACCACCGTGCCTATTAGACAGTGGATTGTACCATACCGCCTTTCCAACACAATGCCTTGTATTGTTTTTCACTTGAATACTTGAAAAAAAAAAAAAAGAGAGAGAGCGGTTAATAGGGAGCAGGTTACAAATGTGTCTGTGTCAGTGAAGCTAATTGTCTTATACAGTAGTGTATCCTTGCACCAAATACCAACATACAAAGACCAAATGATACCAGCATACAGGGACCAAATATTACAAACCTATAACAAATAATATGAACAGATAATCAATAATACCAGCATACAAGAAACAAATAATACTTGTAGAGATGACCGAATTTCATGTTATGAAAGGGCCCAAATAACACCAGCATACAGGGTCAAAACTAACACCAACATACAGGAAACAAATAATATGAACATATAACAAATAATACCAGCAGACATGGACCAAATAGTACCAACTGTAAGGCATTGCTCTCTCTCAGGGGTTGGCAATGACAGAATTCTCATCAAACAGGAGGTTTTCCAGCTGAAACAGAGCTTTATTTGTCACACAGCACATCACACTTCCAAGTTTGACCCTGAAGTCACAGCTTCACCTGACGTGTTACATCAACACAAAACAATAAACGCTTGCCCGGCTAGGCGCTCACTATACAGAGGTCTCCCTAACTCACCTCTCGGTCAGTGTTCACACTGTGGTACTTGGCTTCGGTCAGACAGCCTCCTAGCTGTGACCAGCGCAACCCACCAGTCTTCTGGTGGAAGCAGCGAAATACCTTGGGGGGGATATGGTCCAGCAGTCCTCCTGACCCTGACCGTGAGACACCTCTTTTCTTCAGGCGTCACTTGGTCCCTCCAAACTCAGGCTTCCTCAGCCTTGTGGCCGCCGAGCCCTCCTGGCTGGAGCCACACAGGCCCTCTGCAGGCTTCCTCTTCAATTTCCTCTCCCACTCTGAGGATTGCTTTATCCCCAAGTGATTATCGCACCTGGCCTCACCTCAGGCCCGGTGATCGTGGGGAAAACACAGCAAATCATACCATACATCTCCTCTAATAGGTTTCCCACACCATTCTAGGAGACACATATCTTCCCTCTTCACAACGTACAGGGAACAAACAATACCGACATACAGTGACCAGATAATACCAACATACCAGAAACAAATAATATCTCCATATAAAAAGCCATCTATGGACAGTGCATTCAGTGTCTAAATAGTACCGCGTTACAATTACTATTAAGATTTGTGGTGTTTGCAAGCCTTGGGATGTCTATATGCCCCTACAGCAGGGGTGGCTGATGCTCCCAGTCCAAGAGGTGTACCCCTAAGGTAGGTGCTGGTCACTGTGCTTGATAAGAACTACTTAATATGGCACAAGATGGAGGTACAGGGCCCAGATATTGTTGATGGCGGTATATAAACCCCCCACAGATAAGATCTGATATTTTGTGACAGACCCTAAGGCGCTATGGATTCAGCTCCTATTTTTGCCATAGTTATTACAAAAGGACACGAGGCCGCTGTTCATTTGACATATGTCATAGTAACGCCAAAGGCTTGTTCTGCTTATACCCGCAATACTGAGCGTCTCCATCAGTGATGTCATACATTCTAGAATTTTCTATGAAGATGATACAAAGTAACATCGTTTTCCTCACACGTGTCAGTGATAACATGTAATTAGCCTCATACAGGAGAGGAGTTCAGACGTCCATCTTTTCCCGCAATCAACGAACATTTCACCTTTATTTTTTTACATTTCCGAGAGTTCTTCCAAGTGTTTATACAGCGCAGGCGTAACTCCAAGCTCCTGAGCCCCAACATGTGTAATGGCCCCCACCTGTTGTCTTCTTATGTGGCGGAATAAACTGAGACACCAGGGCCCCGGTGTGAACGCCACATCTCCACCCCTGAATCAGAGTGATTGACAGCAGTGCTCCCTCCATGAACAGATCGCACCCGATCATCATTCCTATAAGGCTGGATTCACACACACAATTTTACAGCGTTTTTTCATTGCCTTTTCGTGTTTTTATAAGATTTTTTATTTATTTTTTCAAAAGTGCTGTGGCCATGCTTGCTTAATGCAAATAAGATGTTCTTGGTTTTTGCATTTTATGCCATTTTAGTTGTTTTGTGGGGGGGTTTCCACCCTAAATACATCAAGCTCTAGTTATGGCATTTTTTCGCACAGCATTTTTTCCCATAGAATTCTCTATAGGACTTACAAACAGCGGGAAAAAAAAGTATGTAAAAATTCATTTTTATGGGGGTTCTAAAAACAACCAAGCGAGCTCACTAGGCTATTTTTGGACGTTCCATAAAAATTAATGGAGGGAGGCTGCTTATGTGGATAAGGGCTCGTGCACACGAACGTATTTTCTTTCCGTGTCCGTTCCGTTTTTTTTGCAGACCGTATGCGAAACTATTCATTTCAATGGGTCCGCAAAAAAAAATGGAAGTTACTCCGTGTGCATTCTGTTTCCTTATGTCCGTATTTCCGTTCCGCAAAAAAATAGAACATGTCCTATTATTGTCCGCATTACGGACAAGGATAGTACTGTTCTATTAGGGGCCAGCTGTTCCGTTCCGCAAAATACGGAATACACACGGAAGTCATCCGTATTTTGCGCGGACCGCAAAATACATACGGTCGTGTGCATGAGCCCTAACACTAACATAATGCTGTCAGTGTTATCCAATGCATTCCAGACCTCTAAGGGTTACATAGCATCACTAATCAATATAATGCTATGTGACCCCGTCAGTACTGGAAGGGCAGGACGGGTGCTGCTGCATACTCACGCTGCAAGTCCTGAATGTGGAACTCACTCGTCTGAAAGGGGCCTAAAGAAGTAACTGGTGGTAGCGTTTGTGACCAAAAACGTGGCTGTTGTCTGCCACAAACAGCGCCACACCTGTCTTATAGGTTGTATGTGGTATTGCAGCTCAGCTCCAAAGCAGTGAATTGGGTTGAGATGCAATACAACACACAACCTGTAAGCTGTTTTGGGAAGAAAGTCACCACTTTTTTTTCAGTCCTATACAAACTCTAAAGCATGACTACTACATTTCATCCTGCTGCATGCTGTTGGAGATTTGCCAGTCTAATGGAAGGAGCATAAATAAATGTCTATATAATGCTATCATCCAGTAAATGCTAGAACATGCTCCGTTCCGCAATCAGCCTCACTTCGGATCGATTTTTTTTATCAGAACGGTAAGTTCTTCTAATAAGCTATCACAAGATCTGACGGATCCGAGATATAATAGCGAATGTGCCTATTATATCAAATCCAGAAGGTGAACGCTTTGTGTTAACTTGCCCATAGGCAGCGCTTGGATAAAAATGACTTCCCCCTCATCCCAAGATGGAGCAGGAGGAACGAGGGAGCGCATCGATCGCCACAGCAAATTATGAGGTTGAAAAGACGTCGAAACATGCGAATGGGGAGACGCGGTAATCATTAGTGAGGGTCGTCATCGATCTGACCTGACTGAAAAGGGAATAATATTTCATTTCAGGAACCAGACGTTTTCATACTTGAACATTTTCCATGAATATATTTAACCAATCTGAGAAGAGATGGCTGATGGGCCAGTGGGATATTCCTGCCAAATGCCAACCTCCAAGACCCCCATCCGGTGTGTATCTGCTGATCACAGGCAGAAGTATGCTCAATATTTTCTGCTTGTGCTATAGGTTATTAGGACGTTCCCTTTGTGCCCTTGTAACTCCCCCCCTGATCATCACTAAAATGGGGCATTTATACAAAAAATGGTCCACAAGCAGAGTAGGAGCCTTCCGCTCGTTATAGAAATGTGCACTTTGTACCTTAAAACAGCAACAAGGATCTTGCTAAACAATGCCAAATACGTTTTCCATACAATATAGCCAGTTGATGCCCAAATAATAATGTCTAAATACCACCATCATACTGTATTCATTAAAGTGCCCCTAAACAATACTGCCATTTAAAGGCCAAATAACATGACCTCTATCTAAATAACAGTGAATAGGTCGATTGTTCGAGAGGTCTAGGGCTGCAAAGGAACAAATAGTAAGGTCCTTGATGGTCTAGCATATCAGAAAAGCCCCTAGTGGTCTAGAGTAATGAAGGAATAAATGTTACGGTCTTTGATGGTCTAGAATAGTGAAGGAATTAATGGTGGAAGTCTGTAGCGGTCTATAGTAGTGAAGAGATGTATGGTAAAGTCCCTGATAGTTTAGCGTAGCAAAGGTATTACTGGTAAAGTCCTTGATGGTCCAGGGTAGCAAAAATAAAACCTGACTGAGTAGTAAAGTGATTAATCAGAGTCCCTGGTGGTCTAGGTAGGATAATGAAGGAATTATTAGTGTAGTCCCTAATGGTGTAGAGTAGTGAAGAGAATAATGGTAAAGTTCCTGGTAGTCTAGAGTAGTGAAGAGATTATTGGCATAGTCCTTCATGGTCTAGCATAGCAAAGCAATTACTGGTAAAGTTCTCGATGGTCTAGGATAGAAACAAATGATGGTCTAGAGTACAAGTGATAAATAGTAAAGTCCCTGGTGGTCAAGGATTGAAGGAACAATTGGTAAAGTCCTTGGTGGTCTAGAGTAGCGAAGGAATTATTGGTAAAGTCATTGGCAAAGTCCCTGGTGGCCTAGGAGAAGTGATGGGATTAATGGTAAAGTCCTTGGTGGTCTAGAGCATAAAATGAATAAATGGTAAAGTCCATTTAGTTCTACGGTAGTAAAGAAGTGAATGTTAAAGTCCTTGATGGTTTATAGTTGTGAAATGATTAATAGTAAAGTCCTTGGCAGTCTAGGGTAGTGAGGAAATGAATGGTAAATTCCCCGGGGGTCTCAGGGAGTAGAGGGGTTGTTTCCTCCTTTAAGCTCCAGCCAACTCTTGCTGTAACAGAAAGCTGAACATGATCAGCCCGTCTCGAGATTATCCCATTCAGCTTCCCCTTCCTTGCTTGCACCTGTCATATAGATCAGTGTAGAGCAGGAGACAGAGGACTGTGCCCAGAGAGCACTGTGCAGAGAGGATTTGGGGGGCCCCAAGGAAATGGTTGCACGGCCAATTGCCCATTTTTCCACCTTCTAAAACTGACCTTTGGCACTGATGTAGCATCTCAAATAATTAAAAAGCCTGTACCATGGGGACAACATGAAGATGATCTAAAGAAGCCCTAAATTATTCAAAATTTGTCTTTACTCTTCCTGATGATGCAGACGACTAATGTAAAATCACAAAACTGTAGGACAAGCACGGCAAGTGAATTAACCATTGTATTAGAGAATTACTAACCTTATGAAGGTATGTATCTTAGAGGTATTACCCCAGTGTGGGATCTGTGGAGAGAGGTCCCAGCCCTGGTTAGTCCCATTTACGTTGCAGGTCTCCCCTCTCGAAAGAAACTGCATTATTATCAAACGGGGGGAGGATTGGCCAAAGAGTCAAAAAATAGGGTGGTGGGAGTAAGAAACACCTGGCCCTTCTCCACTTTTGGTCAATATAACATTGACCATTAGTGTTCTTGGATAATGCTAAGGGAGAACAGGATGATATTTGGGGTTTAGAGCAACGTGAAGTTGTGTGATCAGATGGCAGGTCTGTGGGAGGTAAGACAAGCTGTTTGTCCGTGGGTTTTGTGTCTGCAGTTTGCATCGCTCTAGCTTTATGCTCCGTCTAAAAAAAATATAAAATCAGCTCGGAAATGTTATTTTACAAGAGCTTACAAATGGAACAGGTTGTACTAAAATGCCTGACTGCAACTAAAAACCGACTGCAGCATTCTGGCTGGAGAGGCCGAAATCTACTGTGTGAGCCAGATGCTACGGGGTAATAATGCAGAATGGGATAATACATCGAATAAACCCTGGACTATGGCAACGCGGGACTTCCTCAACTGGTGATGCTTTAATCTTGTCAAGACAAAGCACTGGCCACCCAACCAAAGAACTCATATGTCCCTTAAACTGTTCTGGAGCCTTCAGGGTCATAAGGGGATTGCCAAATGTCTTTATCTAAAAGGAACCTATTATGGTGACATCTAGTGCAAGTGTAAGATGGGCAAGTGGTGTAATGTGTGATCTGTAGCCCAGCCCTGCAGGTGTAGGACAGAGGTGCACCTACATGAGGGCTGTTGAGCAGAGATCATTGAGTTCTTCTGGCAGCTACCCTAATTTTAGGGCTTTCGCAACTAAACACTCGTAGCACCAGTCCATTTCTCACCCATTTTGGCTATAACTCCTATGTCTTCTGAGAGTACAACACCAGGCGCCACTACTGGTGGTGAGCCAGTGCCCCACTACAACGACAGCAAATCTTGGCAGTAAGGGCTATTCTTAATATATCTCGCCACACCACATGTGAGAAAGGTGGCATGCTTGTGCATTCTCCTAATGGTCCAGGCCAATCACTATGTAGCCACCCACCAATCATGGCATCGGACACTAGACTTACTCAGCGCCATATCTGTTGGGCACAGCCAAACTCTTTGCATCCAAAAGCCACCATGCTATATAATAGAATCCTCTCCAAAACACTATTACTGTCTTGAGGACCTAAACAACACAGCCATGTGACCCAAAGGTCCCACTGCATGTACTACAATGCAACATAATCTACTTATACAGTCTGGCTACTAGGTGGCGGCATAGCAATAGAAATATACCTAAAAACTATATAACATATACATTGCTCCATAGTATGTGGCACCTGTGGTGATGGGTAAGAAAACATGCAAACACTCAGTCCCATATCAACAAGGCATATCTTCTCAGAGTCCTGAAGTATAATCAGTTGAGGACTTGTTGGTCATACTGCATGTACAATACAATAAGTTACTAATACAGTCTGGCCACTAGGTGGCAACATAGCAATAAAATATACCTAAAAACTATTGTTTTGCAGTAAATTCTGAGATCCAGGAATAACATAGGCTTAACAGAGCTTAGGTGCATAAAAGTTTACTAAACTATGATATATACAAAAGATAACCAACAGAGTTAAGTAAGTAACAGTCACCTATGCCGTGAACAAATGAGCGAGTTCCCTATTGACCAGCTACCAACATGGCTTCTGGCCGATGCCCATATGATACAAAGAGTGGTAGTGGTAGCAAGACACCTCTTATCCTGATGATGTCCTCATTGGAGCTAACTTCTTTGTTACATGCCTAGATATTTTCCAGCTTCCTGGCCCCTCCTAAAGGACTTCATTGTGTAGTAGGCATGTACAGTTGCTTCAGATCTCAGGAATGCATAACAGGTACAACTACACAACTACATTAAAAGGAATTAAAGGAAAAGAACCGCAAAAAAAACCTTGGACACAGCTATATAACATACACATTGCTCCATAGCATGTAGCACCCGTGATGCTTCATATATTGGATTTAGTTTGTTGATTACATTAAGTGCAATTTCTGTAACTTTCCCCTAAGTCAGTTAAATGTTTGACCAAATACAGCAGTTATAATCTTACGTTAAGAATTTTGTATGGCCACCGAATGATGTTACAAATATCCAAATAGCCCTCGGCAGCAAAAAGGTTACCCACCCCTGATTTACCCCAACACAGCACCATACACACAGTTGTGGCCGTACCTGGTACTGCAGCCCAGTCCCTTTCAAGTGAATGGAGCTGAACTGTAGTCCCATTCACAGCTACAAACCTACAGATATAAAAAGTCTACACACCCCTGTTAAAATGTCAGGTTTCTGTGCTGTGAAAAAATGAGACAAAGAAAAATCATTTCAGAACTTTTTCTACCTTTAATGTGACCTATAAACTGTACAACTCAATTGAAAAACAAACTGAAATCTTTTAGGTGGAGGGAAGAAAACAAAAAAAAAACTAAAATAATGTGGTTGCATAAGTGTGCACATCCTCTTATAACTGGGGATGTAGCTGTGTTCAGAATTAAGCAATCACATTCACAATCCTGTTAAATAGTAGTCAGCATACACCTGCCATCATTTAAAGTGCCTCTAATTAACCCCAAATAAAGTTCAGCTGCTCTAGTTGGTCTTTCCTGAAATTTTCTTAGTCTCATCCCACAGCAAAAGCCATGGTCCATCAGAGAGCTTCCAAAGCATCAGAGAGATCTCATTGTTAGAAGGTATCAGTCAGGAGAAGGGTACAAAAGAATTTCCAAGGCATTAGATATACCATGGAACACAGTGAGGACAGTCATCATCAAGTGGAGAAAATATGGCACAACAGTGACATTACCAAGAACTGGACGTCCCTCCAATATTGATGAAAAGACGAGAAGAAAACTGGTCTGGGAGGCTACCAAGAGGCCTACAGCAACATTAAAGGAGCTGCAGGAATATCTGGCAAGTCCTGGCTGTGTGGTACATGTGACAACAATCTCCCATATTCTTCATATGTCTGGGCTATGGGGTAGAGTGGCAAGACGAAAGCCTTTTCTTACGAAGAAAAACATCCAAGCCAGGCTGCATTTTGCAAAAACACATCTGAAATCTTCCAAAAGCATGTGGGAAAAGGTGTTATGGTCTGATGAAACCAAGGTTGAACTTTTTGGCCATAATTCCAAAAGATATGTTTGGGGCAAAAACAACACTGCACATCAAAGAACCCCATCCCCACAGTGAAGCATGGTGGTGGCAGTTTATAGGTCACATTAAAGGTGGAAAAAGTTCTGAAATGATTTATCTTTGTCTCATTTTTTTACATCACAGAAACCTGACATTTTAACAGGGGTGTGTAGACTTTTTATATCCACTGTATGTACCACTGATCAGCAAGGGACCTGGATCTCAGAACCCCACCCATCAGATGGCCTACACAAGGATAGGCTGCAAAACCATATCTTCTCATGCAGTGTCAGTAGAGGGAACTGTTCATTTAATAGGGTTCTCCTACAAAAGATATGACCTAAAAGTCTGTCTGGTAAGAGTCCAAGTGCTGGAATATCAGCTTACCAGCTGAGAAGTGACCACCCATAAGGCCCCTTTCACACGGGCGAGAGTTCCGCGCGGATGCGATGCGTGAGTTGAACGCATTGCACCCGCACTGAATCCGGACCCATTCATTTCTATGGGGCTGTTCACATGAGCGGTGATTTTCACGCATCACTTGTGCGTTGCGTGAGAAACGCAGCATGCTCTATATTCTGCGTTTTTTCACGCAACGCAGGCCCCATATAAGTGAATGGGGTTGTGTGAAAATCGCAAGCATCTGCAAGCAAGTGCGGATGCAGTGCGATTTTTACGCACGGTTGCTAGGAGACGATCGGGATGGAGACCCGATCATTATTATTTTCCCTTATAACATGGTTATAAGGGAAAATAATAGCATTCTTAATACAGAATGCATAGTAAAATAGGGCTGGAGGGGTTAAAAAAAACCCAAAAAAAACATTTTTTTAACTCATCTTAATCCACTTGTACGTGCAGCCCGGCATCTCTTCTGTCTTCTTTCTTCAGGACCTGGGTAAAGGACCTTTGATGACCTCACTACGCTCATCACATGATCCATCACCATAGTGATGGATCATGTGAATGACCATGTGATGAGCGCAGTGACATCATCAAAGGTCCTTTTCCTCACAGATGAAGACAGAAGTGGATTAAGGTGAGTTAAAATATATATATATTTTTTTTTTTAACCCCTCCAGCCCTATTGTACTATGCATTCTGTATTCAGAATGCTGTTATTTTCCCTTATAACTATGTTATAAGGGAAAATAATACAATCTACACAACCTTGAACCCAAACCTGAACTTCTGTGAAGAAGTTTGGGTCTGGGTACCACAGTCGGTTTTTTATCACGCGCGTGCAAAACACATTGCACCCGCGCGATAAAAACTGAACAACAGAACGCAATCGCAGTCAAAACTGACTGCAATTGCGTACCTACTCGCGCGGGTTTGCCGCAATGCACCGGGACGCATCCGGACCTAATCCGGACACGCTCGTCTGCAAGGGGCCTAAGTATTCATTAAAGTGAGTGCCCTCGGCTGTTGTTTCTGTGCCCCCTATTCATTTTAAATCAAAGTAACATAAAAAGTGAGTGAAAATAGACAACCCCTTTAAGGAAAATTGACTATGATATTACGCATGTCTATATTACATATATTGTCAACAGTTAACGATCACCTATCAGCAGAATCAACCCTATTAAACTAGGCATACTGCCAGGTAGGTTCGATGTTGCCGAATAAAATGATACCTGTGTTATGAAAATCTACATAATTATTTATGCTTATGAGGGCTTCAGTGCACTGAGGAGTGGGGCTAGTACTAGGAACCTGAGGAGCTGAGGTGCACCGAGCCCCACCCCTTTCAGGAATGCTGCAATACTTTTGACAAGTATCATTTTAATCAGCAGGATCAACCCTACCAGGCAGTAGAGTCGATCCAGCTGACAAATGCTTTTTAATATGGTTGGTTTGTCAGGTCATTAGTCAAAAAGTGACAAGTAGTTTTCTTGGCCCCAAATGTGCCTAAAACAGTTGTCATTGCGCTTCCTCCACTCTTTGTAGGTCATACAAATCTCTCATCAAGGGATAGCATAGACGCTCATGTGAAGAAAAAAAATCTTTGCTTCATCCTGATGGCATGAAAGTCAAATAAAATAAAATGTTAGATTTAAAAAATATATTTTTACATATATTTCCACTATTCTTCCATGTTTTTTTTCCATTGATATTGATATTTATCCATTTTTATTTTATTTTTTAAATGGCAACCCCTCTGTGTATGTTTTGTAAAATCCTTATATTTTTATGTAACCCCATAGGTATGACCTGTCAAGCCCGAAGCTCTTATGTCCCATCGGAGATCCTGTGGGGCCATCGATTCACGCCAGTCCTCACCCTAGAGGACGGGTTTTACGAAGTGGACTACAACAGCTTTCACGACACCTACGAGACCAACACGCCGTCCTGCAGCGCCAAAGAACTGGCCGAGATTATCAGCAGGGCGGAAATGCCACTGAGCTGGTCCGTGTCCAGCAAACTCAATCAGCATCCGGAATTAGTCAACGAAAACGGAGAGAAGAACCCAGAGGATCAGCCAGAAAGGAACGGAGATGTGGCCAACATAGAAAACGAGTCAAAGGTTTAAAGCCATTATATGTTGGGTCTCTGATATTTAAGGTCTACACACCCCAGGTGTGATTATACTTCGACACATAGAGGAGAGCTTGGTTACCCCAATCTCTGGTCAGGACAACCTTCACAGGTCCAGTTACTAGGAATTGTTAAATCCAATGCACATGCTCTTGTTTATGGGGCTTGAAAACAAGCCAAGTGATGCCAGATATTGCTTGTTCTCAACTTCCTTGGGATGATGTGGGATCTTACATCCCACAGAAAACAAAAACATTAGCTTATGGACAGGAAAAAAAATTCTATCCGCTCATAGGTACACTGTACATATGCCTTATATATGATTACAAATTGTTAATAAACCCAGCATGTACAAAGGAATGACTTCATGTACATAGATGCGTCATTAATGTAGGCTCCGAATTCTAGGAATAAGATGATGCAAAAAAATAAAAAAAAGTTACTTCTTCCTTCTAATTTTTACATCACAGAAAAATATTTTTTCTTTCCCCATGTACATCTGATAGAATATAGAGAATTTCCATGTATTCTTCACTTTACCAGACTGGCAGCTACATCAAGTACCTCAATATGTCTTCACCTATGAAATTGAATAAAGCCATAGACCAGGTGACCTAAAAGGGACAACAGAGGGACCTTGGGTGCCAAATAAACTGTGACGCTGGTTTTATAGTGGTTTACAACCAGTATTATCCAACCAAGCTTCCTCTGGTTTTCCCAGGATTGATGGGTCCATGTTCTGGAACCCTTATTTTCCAGGGAGAATTTAATAAAAACATGAAGTATCCAAAGAACCGTCTTGGTCCATGTAGATTGCCCCATATTTTGTTCAAAAATATTCATTTATTATTTTTTTGTTTTATATGAGCAGAGGGGTAAATAATATTATGTAGGATAAGGATGGAATACCCAATTGAAATTATATTCAAAACGGTGTCTCTCAAGACGTCCATCCATTGGTCAAGTGACGAGTCTTGACATTTCTGGGATGCAATGCAAAATCTGAAATAGGGACTTCCTTGCACCATGTTCCTTTGTTCCTTGTACCATGTAGCAGAGGGTCCTTTGAGACACTTAAAGGGGTTGTTTCAAGATGTAAACGTATTCCTTATCCACAGGGGATCCCGAAATCCCTGAATGAATGGAGCAACAGTTGCACATGTGCACTGCCTCTCCATTCATTCTCTAGGGGAAAGCACTCGGCTATCTCCGGCAGTCCCATAGAGGATGAATGGAGGAAGGTACACATGCGCAACTGCTGCTCCATTCATTTGAGTAACTCAAGACCTCTTAGAAGCCGGACGTCCACCGATCAGGTACTGTAAATAGGGAATACGTTTATATCTTAGGACAACCCCTTAAAGTACCAGGTCCCAAGTGCAACTGCTACTTCTACACCCCTTATAGTTACATCAGTCCATGCTGCAGGTATAGAGTGTAATGATGAGACCAATCTAACATTAGGAATCCATAGACTTTGACTCCATCTAAATATGGATTCTAGAGCCTCCAAGAGTCGTGTGACTCAAAAAATGACCTTTTACTCTATAACGTTTTGAATTTTAATTGAGTTCTTAAGACATTTTCTATCATGTAGACATTACACAATTGGATTAATCTCCTGGGTTAATTGAATTGTTGAGAATTAATTAGGACCTACATTAGACAAATGTTGAATCAGTATTGCTCCAGGGTCTTGTGGATTTCTTCAGATTTGGAACCCACAATGTGGAAGCATAAAAATATAATCAAGTAATGAGAGAGCAATAAATGTTAGTATCTTAAAGGCGTTTTCCAGGATTTTACATTGATAGGCCTGTGTATGTGTGATCAGTGGCGGTCCAACCTCCAGGTTGAGCACAACAAGGGGGCGTTGGTGCACTATGGCACTGCAGCACCTGACATAGTGAGATGCACACATCTGCAGCTGTGTCTAGTACTGCATCCCAGCCCAACCAAATGAACGGGACTGAGCTGCAGTACTAGATACCATGATATAGACCCATGTGTCCACATTATCGATACTTCTGTTTATTGGTGGTTTCCCATTAATGGTAGCCTCTCTGAATATACATTGATGACCTAGCCTAACAAGATAGCATCAACATAAAATGTTTTTTTTTAAATGGCCGCCATGGGCAGGTTTGGTGGTTTTTCTAATCCTAGAAAACCCTGTTAAGGATGATACAAGAGGAGGCCGAAGGTTCCATTAGAAGGACCTTCTCATGTCCACTTTTAGGAATGAAGGGTAGTTATGAAACGCTATAGTTGATGGAAGGGGTGAGAGAGTTTGTTCAGGAGAAGAGGAGAGGCAGAGGATAGTGGAGAGACCAAGCAATGGAGGAAAATATGAATAGGGTGAAGGTCTGGTTAAGCTTTCCTGAACCGACTTGCTGTTGAATACGCCACAGACTGCAGGCCTGTACCAAAGGTGGAAAAGTCAACCATCAGCAAAAGAGAAATTGGAGTTTGGTTGACCTGAGGTATAATGAGGCTGTATAGCAGTTTTATATATTAGATATAGAAAGCCATAAGCTTACAGGTTTACAGCCTCCAAGCTCAGGCCACCACACATTACTTTTAGGCCATATTAAATACATATTTATATTACAGGAACACAATATCTTATGGTACCAAAGCGCATACGTACGTAAATCCCTGTACATAGATCTCCATTAACAGGATGATTGAGTGTTATGAATGATCAAAAACTACACTCTGGGGTTACAATACCCAAAGGATGCCCATACCACAACAAGATATCACCATTGTCTTGGCATTCCCATAACTGTCATAGAAGAAAGTCACAAGACCAGAATGGGACCCAAAAGTTGAGGGCCTCATCTAAGACCAGATACCGAGTGCAGATCTTGAGGTCATGGTTTCACACCTGGGTAGGGTTTGACTTGGGTGCCATACATTGGATAAAAACATTGCAAGCCTAGTGGGTGTATTTATTTATTAAACCCACTTATATAACGCTGACATATTCCACAGTGCTTTACATTATCATCCTTTGCTCGCCCCATTGGGGCTCACAATCTAGATTCCCTATGAGTATGTATATGGAGTGTGGGAGGAAACCCACACAAACATGGAGAACATACAAACTCCTTGTAGATATTGTCGTTGCGTGGATTTAAACCGAGGACCCCAGCACTGCAAGTTTCCCACACTAACTGCTTGTAGGAGCATCTATAAATCTAGCATTCCATAGAAGTAAGTTATTAGAAACTTACATTGTAATGTAACATTAGTATTGACCCCATTGGTTTCATGGCCCATTTTGAGTCGTGCAAGGGGCTGTCTCATCAAGATAAGCCCTTTCATGCCCCATCATGGTGGGGTCCCCCACGTGCAATAGAGAAGTCTAGTAAGAATGTCTCCAACTCAGCTGCCCCCTGTATTACATGGACTCCTATTGATTTCAATGTCCAGTATGTACAATATATAGCTGAACAATGCCACCTCTGATGGGGTTTCCAGAACCTGGATTGGCTGATTGCTGGGGCAGCTGTTTTTACATTTAGTATATTGGTATTCTATGCTGTGTGGTTGGGTTACTTTCCATTAACGACTTTACTGCAAAATTTCCTTTGGATTATTTACAATGGGCCTGACCACTTCATTATACATGCTACTGGTATTTATTAGGAGGTAATTACTGTATCCCCTGGTGCATGCTGACCATACTGGTGGTTGCAGATCTGTCTCCCACCATTCCGCTCCATTCAATAGTCATGACATCCCATTCAATGTATGACTGACAGTTCTGCTGCTTAAAGTCTACGTGCAGCTATTCGGTCAAGAATTTTTTTGTAAGAACTATACATTTCCTATAAAAGGTCTGACCATGTGCTATGGTCATTTTCTCCTAGGCTGTGGTCTCCATTGAAAGAATTGAAGAATGGAAACCCTAAGATAAGGAGTTTGCACTGGTAGCTCCTGGGTTGTATGGGGGTTGTCATATAGGCATTCCTTGCTAATTGTGGAGGGAGAGTTTTTATTTTTTTAAAGTGGGGACCAAAGGTAAAAAGACTGTGAATCGGGAGTAAACTCTATACAAGAGCGGAAGGGGAGAAGCATGCAGGGGGGTGACTAGGTGACAAATCACTGTCTATCATCTCCATGAAACTTGAATATAATTGCAGCTTACCTGGTTACTGTAGAAACATCAGCTCTGGGGCACAAACTTCTGCTCTAACAAGTGGAGTTCTGTGCAAACAAAGAACAGTAATGTTCATGAGCGCAAAAAGCCAGTGGATTCATATTGCGTAACCAAATATAACACTGATCTAGGGTAGTTCATGCCAATATAAGGGCTAATACAAACTTGTAGAGAAGGGTGAAAATTTAAATAATTTTAATATTCACCCGGTATATTATTCGCAAATTGGCAAAGGGAAATATTCAATAAGTTATATTAAAGTAACTAAGAAAAAAACTAAAAAACATTTTATGCACCTTCACATTTCCATGTATTTGCAAGTCAACTACTCGACTTCCTGCTTGGGTGACCACTAATTGATTAGATGACGTAACATGCACTGAAGTGGTGAAAGGAAGTTGTTTTCTATTCACCACAGACTTGTTTTAGACCCATTCTACTCACAGAACAGGAAACATAAGGAGATAACACTTAAAGAAGATGTCCAAGGTTAGAGGAATATGGCTTCTTTTTTCTATAACAGTACCAGACACAACCCAGGTGTGCAGCTGTTTTTGGAATAAAGCAGCCATGTTTTTCTAAAAGAACATCTATAAACTCACCCCCAACCAAGATATTAACGTATGAACATCCGTAATCCACCGCGACTCACTGGCTCAGACTTTATTACATTATCTTTAATAGATTTTAGCTTACGTCCCCATGGGGCGGCTGTAACATAATTACCTGAATTTCCATATTAGATTTATAACTGAAAGTATGAAATACTGGAGCCTTAAAAAATAATAAATCTGCCTTGTCTGGTCTTGAAGAATATTTTTTTTTATTTGTACATTTTAATGGAAAATATATCTCAGGAAAGATCCTGCGTGCATTCGGATATATTGCACTGTGATAACTCCCCTCCCCCATTAATTTCACATCTATACACATTTTCCTGTGTGTGTGTTTAGAAGCTGGACTAAGAGTTTACAGAAATGGAGCTAGTACTGGGTGTAAGTTACTAATCTACGCCTAACTGTTGACTATGGGAAAACATAGGCAAAGATTTGCCAAAAACTTTAATCATGTAGTTGAGATGAGAGGTCTATATAAGGCTCTGTTCACACTTGTGTCAAATTTTTTAGAATTCTGTTCCATCAAAGTAGCAAAAAAAAATAAATGAAGTGTCTGATCCTTCATATGACGGGTACCAAAGACACCTGGATCTCATTGACGTATAACTGAGTCCATCATCTTGATGTTAAGAATGGCGCCGCATGCTGCTACATTCTTCCTTTCAAATAGGACAAGATCTCCAAAAGAAGTGTGGACAGATCTTAAAATTTATCTTGGCTTCGACGTTGTCGGGAGGCAGAACTTCTGACAAAAACTATTTGAAAACCTTCTTCACCATGTGATCACATGGGTTGATGATGAACTTTGTGGAGGTCATGTGGAACTACTGGTTTTGGCTAAAGCATTTATGTGCTGGGGTGGCCTTTGGGTTCTCTATACATTTTGCCCAGGTCCTACTGCTAACATTTCAATGCCTCTCACATGACTCTTATTGGCATCTCTGTTGGCTCTCAAATTTTTCGTGCTGGCCCTTATATCAGAATCAGAATGGCTGATATGGGCTACACCACTGGTTTTGCTAATTTTAAGCTAATAAATGACCTCCCTCTCAGTCCATCCAAATAAAAAAAAAACTAATCTGGTCACTCAGTGGACAGGCCTAGAGGGGTAGTTTCTGAGGACCCTATGTCCTGAACAGGCCTCATCCAATGCCTTCTTACAAACTTGGTTCCTCTTAGGTAATGGTCTTGGGTGGAAGAGGAGCTAGTAAGAAAAGTTACCTCCTCTGGACAGCAGTTTTAGAGTTCAGAAGGTTGTCAGGTCCTTTCCTCCATTTTAAGTAGAAGAGATAGGATTCTCTCCTTATTCCAGATGGAATCTTCACCCAACTTCAGAGACTGTCGAATCCTGAATTTTTGTAAATGTCATCATTGTCCCGAATTAGGTCGGTCAGATTCTAACTATGATGAGTATGGTTGGATGTTTCTACAACGAGCCAGGTGTCAGAACAGATCAGAAGAGAGGAGGAGTGTCATTGTCGCCCCTAGCAACCATCCAGTGACTTCCTTTCTCCGGTAGAGCTGAACTGTGAACGGTTGCTATGGGCAACAAAGTCACCGAGACTGAACTATGCAGCTCAATATGTTAGTAGTAGTCACATAAACTGGAGGATTTAGCCACAAATTTGGGCGTGTTTTATAGATTTAAGGTATATTTAGATATATATTTATCCAGCCTCTATTTTTATCCAAAAAATATTAACCACCACTAGATTTGATAACCATCACGTGAGGTAAATACGGCAATGCCGCCATTTGTATTACTTTACTGTAGTTTACACGATTACTGAGGGGATGATAGTCTGTGTTTTCTATTCCGAATAAGCCAAGGAATTGTACAGTTGCTCTGATTATAATGTACAGTTATCATTTACACAAGAAAGTTCCATATTTTCATTGTAAAAAATAAAAAATAAATAAAAAGATTCCGAGGGAAGCACGTACCATAGGAAACAATGGGAATCATTGATTGATATAATATATATATATGAATTTCTTTTCACGCATGAGGATCAGTCACGATATCTTGCTCTTGTATGCGTCTGTATAACGAATTATCACTGATACCTGCTACCATATGGTTGTAATTGTCCGACACTGGGATATGGGTGGTGATGGTGATGGCAGCCATCTTGTGGCTTGAAGCAATACTGAGGAGAATAGAGTAGGCAGGAGACATCATCTACATACGGCAGAGGCCTCCATTTGGTGAGCTGAGCCATTGAACAAGATGACACAACCTCTCTGGCCGTTGCGGATGGGCGACAACGCCAAGTTTTGACGTAAAAGGTAATGCCATGGCTAAAGTAACATCGACCATTTTGTGACTCTATCCTGCCTTCTGCTTTCCATGTGGAATAATATTGGAACCACTAGCATCTGGCCCTGCCACAGATTTAGGCATCAGAGCCCAGAGCTTCAGGTTATACCTATGACTTTATGCACACAATTTTTTGGAATTTTGATGGGAATTTTTAAGCAATCCTGGCTTGTTCTGGACTAAAATTGGGTGGAGTTTATGTAAACGGTGGCCATAAGCGGGTAGAGTTGGGTAGACCCAAGGGTGGGGCTTAGATGTCCTGAATTTACCAACAAAGATTTGCTAAATATGCTCACATAGTATAATTAATACTACTTAAAAGTGATGTACACCTTCGGGGAAACTTTTTACAAGGCCGTTACAGATAAGC
Source organism: Bufo bufo (assembly GCF_905171765.1). NCBI lineage: Eukaryota > Metazoa > Chordata > Amphibia > Anura > Bufonidae > Bufo > Bufo bufo. Next base: position 38,491,409 of record NC_053391.1, read on the forward strand.
ACCAAATAAACTAAAACAATAGAAGTATCTGAAGCGTGATAAGATTATTGTTACTCTGCTAACAGAACTGAGTTATTGGCTGTAAATATCATAGGATACAGGAGGATCTGGTGCTGCGCTTTATTAGAATAGAATTTCTCTGCTTCTTCTTTACAAGCTGAAGGCTCAAAATAATTTAATACCTTAAAGGCTAAGGACACCTTCGGAGCAATTTTTTATGATTCCATTTTACTCATTTTGGGCTAAAAATCATTTTTACAATTGGTCTTTATTTAAAAAAAATATTGAGCCCTTCTGTCACAAAGGGTTAACTGTTTTTCTAGCTGTGTGAATCTTACTTTTCACTTTCACTCTGTGCCAGTCATAAAATAACTCTTATTGCTAAATCAGTAAAAAGTCATAAAACGTATTTAAGCCACATTCTTATTAGTAAGATAAGAATTCAGCTATGAGGTCAGAGATCAGATAAGTAAGTGGTTATAAGGTCAGAGATCAGAGATAAGGAGCGGTGAGCTGAGCTGCCTGATGGAACAGAGTGAAAATTCAGAGCCTACTACTAGAGAAACTCTAGGCTGCACAAAGACGGGGGTTTAAAATTTTTAATAAAGACCAATTGAAAAAAACATGCAGCTCTGTGTACTTATGCTCTGGAATAGACTGTTTCCAGATGCTGCACGGTCTTGTTTTAGATCCATCTTAATCAGAAAGTAATAGAACTTTCTCATCATCATTTTGATGTGTCACAATTAAGAAAACAAGCGAGGCAAGGGGGTAAATGTACTAGAAAAATTGCGTACTTATGTACTATGTTCCAAAATGGAGGCCTAGGGGAGACATTGAATTGTAAAATAGACTTTACCATATCAGATTCTAGTGATTCCAATGTTTCTGACACCAGGGGTGGTCGCAGAATGTCTAAACGAGGCATAAAATGCCCCACTTCCATTTAAGTACATAACCTGGTAACAAAATGGCTGCCTCGCTTGGTGTAGATGATGAGTCCCATGACTTAGTCAATAAGAAGGTAAAAAGTTTTCTCATTGTGATATGACGTAAAATGACATCAGATCCGGGGTTCTTAATGCTTGCAATAAAATATAGACTTGTTGCATGCTCCGCCATAGCTCACCCGAACCCCAGAAATCTGTGCCGACTTGTACTTGTTCTTCTCTCTTGCCAAAAGATATTGGATACAATATTCAAGAGCAATAGTCTAAGGAGACACCAATAAGGAGGCGTCATTCAGGAGGAACTAGGACAAGACATGTTATGCGGCTTCTCGACCATTCTTTTATATTCATGTATAAATCCAGCTTCCAAGTTTTAAAAATCATTGAAATATTAAAGGAGACACAAACATTTTACATGGCTTTATATCAATGAAAAATAAAAGTTCTTTTTGTGATGAACTATTTGTATCTGTTTTTTTTATTCTCAGCAAATGTATTCCAATGTGATAGATGGATAGATAGATAGATAGATAGATAGATAGATAGATAGTCCAGGAGTATTCCTTCTGCACCACTAGTATCCAACACAATGTCCCCATATGGGAACCAAAGACGTTGAATGTAAACTAACAATCCAGTAAAACTTGTCCTGCAGGAGCTCATACAGCTGCCTTATGCAAAAACCAACAAGGTACACCAAAAGGAAATAAAATGAAACATTTCATCTGGTTATAAAGGCCAAAAATGGCTCATTCCTTAAGGGGTTAAACATCGGATTTCCTTTTTGTTGTTTTATCCCACTGCTAAATGACGTAGACATTATTCATATAGTCATATTATTAAGACATAATTAATCAGAGGACAAACTGCAGAACAATGAGAACAGAAAGCAGCACATACAGTACAGACCAAAAGTTTGGACACATCTTCTCATTCAAAGAGTTTTCTTTATTTTCATGACTATGAAGGCATCAAAACTATGAATTAACACATGTGGAATTATATACATAACAAACAAGTGCGAAACAACTGAAAATATGTCATATTCTAGGTTTTTCAAAGTAGCCACCTTTTGCTTTGATTACTGCTTTGCACACTCTTGGCATTCTCTTGATGAGCTTCAAGAGGTAGTCCCCTGAAATGGTCTTCCAACAGTCTTGAAGGAGTTCCCAGAGATGCTTAGCACTTGTTGGCCCTTTTGCCTTCACTCTGCGGTCCAGCTCACCCCAAACCATCTCGATTGGGTTCAGGTCCGGTGACTGTGGAGGCCAGGTCATCTGGTGCAGCACCCCATCACTCTCCTTCATGGTCAAATAGCCCTTACTTTCAAAGTTTTCCCAATTTTTCGGCTGACTGACTGACCTTTATTTCTTAAAGTAATGATGGCCACTCGTTTTTCTTTACTTAGCTGCTTTTTTCTTGCCATAATACAAATTCTAACAGTCTATTCAGTAGGACTATCAGCTGTGTATCCACCTGACTTCTCCTCAACACAACTGATGGTCCCAACCCCATTTATAAGGCAAGAAATCCCACTTATTAAACCTGACAGGGCACACCTGTGAAGTAAAAACCATTTCAGGGGACTACCTCTTGAAGCTCATCAAGAGAATGCCAAGAGTGTGCAAAGCAGTAATCAAAGCAAAAGGTGGCTACTTTGAAGAACCTAGAATATGACATATTTTCAGTTGTTTCACACTTGTTTGTTATGTATAGAATTCCACATGTGTTAATTCATAGTTCTGATGCCTTCATAGTCATGAAAATAAAGAAAACTCTTTGAATGAGAAGGTGTGTCCAAACTTTTGGTCTGTACTGTATATTACACAACATAAATCTGTAAACTCAATAAACTGCAAAACTGTCAAACCAAAGTAATGTGTTATAGCTAAAGTGTACTGGTACAGCACTCCAAATCTGACACTGCCCTTCACACAGCCGTAGAGGTACATGATAAAATCAAGTCTGCTGGTAGTAGCTACTTACCTTGTCTCTCTATGAAGACAAAACATGGCTGCTTTCCTACAGAAATAGTGCCACACCTGTCAGTTGGTTGTGTGCGGTATTGCAATTCCGCTACAAGTGAATAGGGTGGAGCTGCAGTAACTCATACAACAGGTGGACGAGTGTGGGAGGAGGCATTCAGGTATTGACCCTTTGCTGCCAGCCCTGACCTTGGACCTGTTTCTCGGATTTGCAATTAATCTGCCTGCCCTGACCTCGGCCTGTTACTGACAAGTTTGCCTGACCTTGGCGCTACCCACCGGTGTCTCTTGACCCCCGAGGGACAGCAGCCAACCACACTGAGACTACTCCAAAAGGTAACAGCCTGGTGCGTTACCTGCAGCAAAGACCAGATCCCTGTAAGAGGGTTAAAGGATGTGTTTTTTGGTGGATTCTACGGTACGGAAATAAAGCGGCTTAAACAATAGCTAAGTGAATAAAAGGTTTAACGAAACAATGTTGAAAGACATATACAGAAAAAACTTATAAGATACATACAGCATAAAGTACAGAAACAATCACTTAACCTGCAAGCAATGGGGAAGTTCCTGCTGCTGCACAGTCCACAAAAATAGTGGAATACAAGAGAAGTAGTCCTCACAGACGTATTACTTGGAGCTTAAATGTCTTTTTGCATATAGCTATCCTTTATACCTAGTCCAGTGGCCTCCTTCCTCAGAATGTCCAGTGTCAGTACGTATGTACAGTGAACTCATCCCTTAGGAATACTGCCTTGCGGTCTAGAACTATAGGATCTTTTGTATCTGGTCACTACATTACAAGGTAATAATTAAAGGAATAGATCCATTAAATGAATCTTACCACACACAGTGATATTGCAACCTGTGGACAAACCCAATAAGTCAATCTCATCTGTTGAGCTAGAAAAGCAAAACAGGAAAACTAGGCACAGTGATCTTTTATTTATTTTGGAATGTTTGATTCATAATTAGGTCTACATTTTTATGCATTAGAAAGGCCCCAAATTATGGCACATTTTATAACAAAGCCTAGGTACAATCACATTTGTCCCACTGTATATATTTATATTGTCTTGCATTGCAATCCATGGGTCAACATTGGTAGCTATAACTGACAACTGACCCTTTTTCACCAGATTGTTCTGCAAAATGTGGCAGAAAGGGGATGGGCTTATGACAATTTGCCCAAAAATGGTAGTCTCATGGGTGTTGTTTCCATATAGATCAGGGCACAGTTTAAAATGTCCCATGCATGGGGCTTCAGAACTTGATAGAAAAAAAGTACTCATGGTTTGGAGCTGGTGGAGGAGGCATCATGTTTTACAGCTGGTGGCGTGGGGTATCACGGTTTGGGGCTGGTGGAGGGGACATCAAGGTTTGGGGTTGCTGGAGGGTGCATTATGGTTTGAGGCAGGTGGAGGGGCATCATGATTTGGGGTTGGTGGAGGGGCATCATGGTTTGGAGCTGGTGGAAGGGACATCATGGTTTAAGGGTGTTGGAGGGGCCATAATCATTCGGGGCTTTTGGAGGGGGCATCATGGTTTGTGGCTGGTGGAGAGGATATCATTGTTTGGGGCTGTTGGAGGGGGCATCATTATTTGGGGCTCGTGGAAGGGGCATTATAGTTTGGGGCTGGTGGCGAAGACATTAAGTTTTAAGACTTGTGGAGGGGACATCATTGTTTGGGGCTGGTGGAGGACGCATCAACATTTGGGGCTGGGGAACGGGCATCATGGTTTGGGGTTGGTGACAAAGACATGGTTTGAGGCCGGTGGAGGGGATATCATTGTTTTGTGCTGGTGTAGAGGATATCATGGTTTGGGGCTGGTGAAGGGGTCATCATGGTTTGGAACTGGTGGAGGAGCATCATGATTTGGGGCTGGTGAAAAGGAGCATCATTGTTCGTGGCTGCTTTGCTATCTCAGGGTCTGGACACCTTCCAATCACTGACGGGATGATCAATTCTAAGGTGTATGAAAACATTTAAAACATAAAACATCAGGGCAGCCATCAATGATTTCAAGCTGAAGAGATGTTGGGTGATGTAACAAAACATCGTTGAAAAAGAAGATTTGTGTTTCTAGAGTATAATACAGGATGTAACTCAGGATCGGTACAGGATAAAGCCTCATTCACACGTCAGTGTTTCACAGACGTGTGCTGTACGTGTTCTCCAGGCCCCATACCAACTGCAGGGTCCACCTCTGTGGAACATCAGGACATTCCACCTGCATGGGCTAGAGGTTTGCTCTGCCTTTTTTTCTAGGTGGATTCTTCAGCCATCAAGTGTTATTTGGGGCCTGACTGATTTCTCAGTCGTGCGGATATTGTCAGTACACATTTTACTCTGCATCTAATTGCCGCTTTTTCCTCCTTGCACATTAATCTACTTGTTACATAACGGCTCCAGCGCTCTGCCTGCTCACGTTAGCTCCAAAGCTCGTCTTACAGCCGGGGGAAACTGTAACTTGTGTTGCCTAGTGACTAGAAACAAATTAACTCTGTGATTTACAGTTTTCAGAAAAAGTAAATGAACCCTTTAGAATTTTGGGGATTTCAGCAATGATTACTAAAACAATGTGGTCTGATTTTAACATATATCATGTTAGAACACACAAACCGTTCTATAATTCACGTCTTTAACTGAGGACATAAAGAAAACATCCACAATGCAGGAAAAAGTAAGTGAACCCTTACATTTAATAACCTGTAGACCTGTAGGTCACATCATGTTATCTCCATAGGGTTAAGTAATGTATGTACACAGTGACTCCACCAGCAGAATAGTGAGTACATCTCTGGAGTATAATACAGGATGTAACTCAGGATCAGTACAGGATGAGTGATGTAATGTATGTACACGGTGACTGCACCAGCAGAATAGTGAGTGCAGCTCTGGAGTATAATACAGCATGTAACTCAGGATCAGTACAGGATAAGTAATGTATGTACACAGTGACTCCACCAGCAGAATAGTGAGTGCAGCTCTGGAGTATAATACAGGATGTGCGACTTTAAGAAATATTCGTGACCCCAGTTGCAGTGAAGCAACAACAGGACAGAGTTTAAGAAATGGTGTTGGTGGTGGTACCGAGTGGTATAGTGTGGCCTACAATGTCCCTTACTGTTTTGTATGTGTCACGGTGCTCCTACCTGAATACGCTGGACCCCAGGCGTGGTCTTCCGAAGCAGCAAGTAAGGGGGGTAGTTAACCTGGGGATGAAGAATAAATTGAGTCCAGACCTTGTGATGAAGTTCAATAACAGCTTTACTTGGCATAAATGTTTCTCCAAAATGGGAAATGCACAGTGTTTGGACCTGGAATAAATACACATGATGACATGAGGTTAACCAATAAAGACAGTAGCGAGGTGCAAAGGTGGTAATGCCACTCTGGGGCGTTACATTCCCACTTACTTAAAACCAAGCCGTCCTCGGCTTGTGCTTAAGAGGTGCTCTAAAAGGTACCAAGGAAAAGTTAAAGTGCTGCATGAGAATATAAACTATTTTTTGTTACTACGGACATACAGTTAGGTCCATATATATTTGGACACTGACACAAATTTTGTTTTTATTACCAGTTTACTAAAACATAATATAGTTATATAATGAGTGATCACAGTGTCAGGACTCGAACCTGTGGCCAGTCATGTCCCAGGCGGTAGCTCTACCCACTAGGCTACCGTCTCTCCTTGGACTGTTCTCTAGCTAACTGCTAACTTCTAACTACCTCTCTTGTCCTTGCCTTGACCTGCTGATTATTCCAATCTCTTGCACCTGCTACTTCCCTATAAAAACCCAGCCCTTGAACCCAGCCCTTTGCTGGTTATTGTGCCTCCAAGCCTGTAGCAAGCTTCCTCTCTGCTCCTCCACTGCTATTGCTGATTTACCATCGTTGCCAACCCGGACCGTTTTGACCTCGCTGAATTGCCGCCTGCATTGACTCACTGCTTACCACCGACCACGCCTCCGTCTACTCCTGCTGTTATCTCGCTGCCCTCTCTGCTGCCGACCCGGATTGATCGACCACGCTACCTGCCTCCTGCTTCTGTGGGCCTCTGCCACTGGACTCCATACTTCCAGCTCTGGTGTCCTCAGACTCAGGTGAGCTACTCCCTAACACTACTCCCTAACAGAATAACCAGCCCAAAAAAAAATGCAGTCTGCAGTGGCCACCCTTTCGCAAATCCAAGGCCTGGTACAGAGTCAACAGGGGGAGATCATTGAGCTCCAACGGCAACTCCTGGACATACGCGGCGCGGCTGCAGACACCCGCATGCCACTACCCTCGAAATTCAATGGAGATCGTCGCCAGTACCGGTGCTTTCTCAATCAGCGCTGTATCTACTTCCGGATGCATCCGGCCCCCTTTTCCACTGACGAGAAGAAAGTATTGTTCATTGTTAACCTCCTGACAGACGAGGCCCTGGCATGGGCGTCTCCATACGTGAAAATCAATAGCCGTCTGCTGCACGATCTGGATGTTTTCATCACAGCTATGAGCCAGGTCTTTGATGACCCCAATCGCTGTGCGACAGCTGAGGCAAGACTACACAGTCTTCGACAGGGAAGACGCTCTGTCGCCGAGTACGCTGCCGAGTTCCGCCGCTGGGTCTCAGACACCAACTGGAACCCAGCTGCTCAAAGGAGCCAATTTCGGCGAGGTCTATCGGAGGCGATCAAAGATGAACATGCCAGACTTGAAGCCCCGGATGATTTGGACGACTTCATTCAGGTGTGTGTCCGTATTGATCAGAGGCTCACCGAGAGAAGGAAAGAAAGGCTCTGGTTCCAAGGCGACAGACCCACTTACTCTACTACCCAGCAGGTCGCCCAACCTCCCATCGAGCCGATGCTGGTTGACGCAGTGCGCAAGACTCCGTAGTAGAAAAAGAACGACGACTGGCCGAAGGCCTCTGCCTCTACTGTGGGGAGCCAGGGCACATTGCCATCAAATGCCCCAACAAATCACGCGGAACCATTGCCGTCACTAAACTGCGAGAGCAGCGGCAGGCCGCAATCCCACCGGTGACGGCAGAGACAACTGAGTTAGCAGCCACCGGGTCCCACTTCACCGTTCCAATTGTCATTACCATCGGGGATCGACAACTTCTCTGTTCTGCAATGCTCGACTCCGGGGCTGGCGACAATTTTATGGATCAAACTTTTGCTCACGAGAACAACATTCCGCTTGTAACCAAGACAGCCCCCATCGATCTGGAAACGGTGGATGGGTCCCCACTCTCCTCGGGACCCGTTACACATCAGACCACAGATTTACAGCTCCGCATTAAAACCGACCACCACGACACGATCCACTTCTCTTTGATTGCCTCCCCCAAGTTTCCGGTGATCTTGGGCATCCCGTGGTTAGCCACTCACAACCCTTCGGTGGACTGGGAAACCCGCTGTCTACGGTTCACATCCGAGTTCTGCTCTTCGAACTGTCTGCATGGACCTGCTTCCCCAACACCCAAAGTATCTATCATCTCGGAACCAACGGTCAAGGAGCTGTTGCCTCCACAATATAACGAGTTTCAGGATGTCTGCGAAAAAATAAACGCAGACAAGCTGCCCCCGCATCGACCATACGACTGCCCAATTGAATTATTACCTGGGGCTGAAATACCCTTCGGCAGCATCTACTCCCTCTCGAAGCCTGAACTCAAGGCCCTGAAGGACTACTTGGACGAGGACCTAAAGAAGGGCTTCATTCGACCCTCCACCTCCCCTGCGGGAGCACCCTTCTTCTTCGTGGAGAAAAAAGACTCCTCTCTACGCCCTTGCATTGACTACCGCAAGCTGAATGATGTTATGGTAAAAAACCGTTACCCTCTCCCCCTGATTTCGGAACTTCTCGAGAGACTCCGGGCGGCGAAAGTCTTTACGAAACTCGATCTTCGAGGGGCCTATAATCTGGTTCGCATTCGCCCCGGGGATGAATGGAAGACCGCCTTTCGCACACGATATGGACATTTTGAATACTTAGTTATGCCCTTCGGACTTTGCAATGCCCCAGCCACTTTCCAACATTTCATTAATGACGTCCTTAGGGACATGCTGGATCTGTTCGTAGTGGTATACCTGGACGATATTTTAATTTTCTCTGAAAATCTCGATCAACATCGCGAACATGTCCGCAGGGTGTTACAAAGACTTCGCGAGCAGTCCCTTTACATCAAGCTCGAGAAATGCGAGTTCGAACAGACCACCACCCAGTTTCTCGGTTACATCATCTCCCCGGAAGGGCTGAGTATGGATCCTCAGAAAATTCAGGCTGTAATAGATTGGCCTCCCCCTAAGAACGAAAAAGAAATACAGAGGTTTGTCGGCTTCGCCAACTTTTACCGAAAATTAATTCGGAACTTCTCAAAAATCATTACTCCAATTACCCAGTTAACCAAAAAGACTGTGCCCTTTTCCTGGACACCCGAAGCACAAGAAGCCTTCACCAAGCTTAAATCCCTCTTCACGTCTGCTCCAATTCTGATCCATCCTAATCCCGAACTGCCATTCACAATCGAAGTGGACGCTTTCGACACCGCAGTAGGCGCTGTCCTATCACAACGTACGGGAGAAAAGATGCTTTTACACCCTTGCACCTTCTTCTCTCGCCAAATGTCCCCCGCAGAGAGGAACTATGACATCGGGAATAAGGAGTTACTGGCAATCAAAGATGCCTTCTCGGAGTGGAGACATCTATTGGAGGGGGCCATCAATCCCATAACTGTGTTCACTGACCACCGAAACCTCAAATTCATCCGTTCTGCCAAGAGGCTTTCTGCCAGACAAGCCAGATGGAGCCTTTTTTTTTCTCGATTCAATTTCATTATCACATATCGCCCTGGGTCGAAGAATGGCAAAGCAGATGCCCTTTCCAGGATGTTCTCTGAACCTTCACAGGACAACAAGGGCCAAGCCAGCATTCTACCCGAGAAAAAGGTCTTAGGAGCTACTCACCCAAAGGAACTCCTGGGGTCAATCAAGAAGGCTTATGAAAAGGACCCCTTCCTCACCCACCCAGCAGAAGACGTCAACCTCAGGGTGGCTTCTGGGTATACCTGGGTCGACAACTGTACGTACCAGAAATGGCACGGCTCGATGTACTAAAATATAACCACGATACCAAGTTGGCTGGCCATCCAGGTACAAGAAAGACCCAGGAACTCCTGTCCCGCTCCTTCTGGTGGCCGACGTATAAGAAAGATACTAAAAGGTTTGTCTCCTCATGCACGGTCTGTGCCCGCAACAAGACTCCCCGCTCTTCACCCGTGGGGCTGCTGCAACCACTCCCCATCCCCTCCCGCCCTTGGGGTTCAATTTCTATGGACTTTGTGGTTGACCTACCCCCTTCAAAAGGGATGAACACCATCCTGGTCGTTGTGGACCGCCTTACCAAGATGGCCCATTTCATCCCCTGCAAGGGCCTACCCACACCGCCAAACAGACAGCTGACCTAGTATTCCGTGAAATCTTTAGGTTACACGGGGTTCCGGATGATGTGGTCTCTGACCGAGGAGTGCAATTGACCTCTAAATTCTGGAAAGACTTCTGCCTGGCCCTTGGGATCACGGTAAACCTGTCCTCCGCTTTCCATCCCCAGTCTAATGGGCAGACAGAGAGAACAAACCAGACCCTCGAGCAGTACCTACGTTGTTTCATCACTCATTTGCAGGATGACTGGTTGGACCACCTTCCTACAGCCGAGTTTTCCTACAATAATGCGGAACACAGTTCCACCCATTACAGTCCTTTCTACGCCAACACTGGCCTGCATCCAGCTTTCATCCCACGCCTGCCCATCACCTCCACGCTTCCAGCTGTGGCCGAACGCCTGGCAAATTTACAAGAGGCACAAGAGAACATTTCCAATAATCTCCTTGAGGCTCAGAGACGCTTTAAGCGGGCAACAGACAAACGTCGTAGACCCGCTCCGGACTTTCAGATAGGAGATCAAGTGTGGCTCTCCACAAGAAACCTAAGACTGAAGGTACCTGCTCAGAAATTGGGCCAAAAATACTTGGGGCCTTTCCGGATCTCTGGCTGGATTAATGAAGTCACCTTCCGGCTGGACCTCCCACATTCCATCAGGGTGCACCCAGTCTTCCATTGCTCCCTTCTCAAGCCGTTTGTAGAGAACACCTTCCCTGGCCGCCATCCTCCCCCACCACCACCAGTAAGGGTACAAGGCGAAGAGGAGTACATTGACTCCAGACTCCACTGGGGCAAAATCCAATACTTGATTTCCTGGAAAGGTTATCCTCCAGAAGACAACTCCTGGGAACCAGAGGAGAACATTCATGCCCCCAGACTTGTCAGGGAGTTCCATCTGAGTCACCCAGATAAGCCTTCCCCTGCGGTGCCCGGAGGTCACCTTGGAAGGGGGGGAGTACTGTCAGGACTCGACCCTGTGGCCAGTCATGTCCCAGGCGGTAGCTCTACCCACTAGGCTACCGTCTCTCCTTGGACTGTTCTCTAGCTAACTTCTAACTACCTCTCTTGTCCTTGCCTTGACCTGCTGATTATTCCAATCTCTTGCACCTTCTACTTCCCTATAAAAACCCAGCCCTTTGCTGGTTATTGTGCCTCCAAGCCTGTAGCAAGCTTCCTCTCTGCTCCGCCACTGCTATTGCTGATTTACCATCGTTGCCAACCCGGACCGTTTTGACCTCGCTGAATTGCCATGCAAGTGAAACAAGCCATCCTTCATCTGCGAAAACAGAAGAAAACCATCCGAGCAATTGCTACACTATTAGGAGTGGCAAAATCTACAGTTTGGTACATCCTGAGAAAGAAAGAAAGAAAGAAAGCACTGGTGACCTCAACAATGCAAAAAGACCTGGACCCCCATTGAAAACAGTGGTGGTTTATTGCAGAATAATTACCATGGTGAAGAGAAACCCCTTCACAACAGCCAACCAAGTAAACAACACTCTCCAGGATATAGGCGTATCAATATCCAAATCTACCATAAAGAGAAGACTGCATGAAAGTAAATACAGAGGGTTCACTGCACGGTGCAAGCCACCCCTCAGCTTCAAGAATAAGAAGGCTAGATTGGACTTTGCCAAAAAAAAACAACATCTTAAAAAACCAGCACACTTCTGGAAGAACATTCTTTGGACAGATGAAACCAAGATCAATAATGATGGAAAGAAAAAAGTATGGCGAAGGCATGGTACAGCTCCAGATCCAAAGCATACCACATCATCTGTAAAACACGGCAGAGGCAGTGTGATGGCTTGGGCATGAATGGCTGCCAGTGGCACTGGGTCCCTAGTGTTTATTGATAATGTGACACAGGACAGAAGCAGCCGGATGAATCCTGGGATTTTCAGAGACATACCGTGTGCTCTAATCCAGCCAAACTGATTGGTCGGCGTTTCATAATACAGATGGACAATGACCCAAAACATAAAGCCAAAGCAACCCAGGAGTTTATTAAAGCAAAGAAGTGGAATATTCTTGAAAGGCCGAGTCAGTCGCCTGATCTGAACCCAATATAGAGCATTTCACTTGTTAAAGACGAAACTTCAGACAGAAAGGCCCACAAACAAACAGCAACTGAAAACCGCTGCAGTAAAGGCCTGGCCGAGCATTAAAAAGGAGGAAACACAGCGTCTGGTGATGTCCATGAGTTCAAGACTTCAGGCAGTCATTGCCAACAAAGGGTTTTCAACCAAATATTAGAAATGAACATTTTCTCTACAATTATTTAATTTGTCCAATTACTTTTGAGCCCCTAAAATGAAGGGATTGAGTTTAATAAATGCTTTAGTTCCTCATATTTTTATGCAATAATTTTGTTCAACCCACTGAATTGAAGCTGAAAGTCTGAACTTCAGCTGCATCTGAATTGTTTTGTTCAAAATCCATTGTGGTAATGTACAGAGCAGAAATTTTAAAAATGATGTCTCTGTCCAAATATATATGGACCTAACTGTACACATAGCAACAGCTACCACTAGGTTCCTGCCCTTATGAGTAGGGTGTCTATTCACAGTTTTCCCTCTCGGTAATAACCAGGGAACATTTTGGTTCTGCACAAAGTGCTCAAATACTCCACGACGTGGCCATAGTCGTATATATGGAGCATGGGGGTGTCATGTACTGTAATCCAGGGGCGTTGCTAGGGTCTCAAAAGATCCGGGGCCAAAGCCCCAATGCATATGGCCTAATTCTCTAAGTCGACCAAGAGACCCCCCCTTCCCCTTCAAACACTAGCACTGCAGACATTTTCCTGTACTTGCCATACAGCAGCACATACCGGTCACATCTAGCGCCTCCAGGTGACATCTCCTCTGATGTAGATCTTCTCATCATCTTCTCCATTCAGTCCGGACTTCTCTCAGCCGCCTCGTCTCTGCAGAGTGTGACACACAGACATCTTAGTTTCCTCACATTTCTATCATCCTCCCCCAACCTGGAGACCCCACAGTGTTATCTTGCTGCTCGCTGTGCCCCCCGATACCCCCAAATACTATCCTGAAGAAAAATCAGTGCCCCCAATAGTAATAGTGCTTTTCATAGTCCCACTAATAGTACTTCCCTTCTAGAATGCCCTCATTAGTAATACTGCCCCTACAGTGCCCCCAACCATGATAACGCTCCCAAAGAGTGCCCCCATTAGTAGAAGAGCCCTCCAGTATTAATAATACCCTCACAGAGCCCCCAATAGAAATAAGGCCCCCTATTGTTCCCCCAGTGGTAATAAAGCTCTCTACAGACCACTCAGTAGTAATAAGGCCCCATAGCGCTCTTAGTAGAAATAATGTGGATCTATAAGTCCCTCCTATAGAGCCCCCAGTAGTAATAAGAACGCCTAATGTCCTCTGGATTTATAATACCCCTACAGTGACCCCTACTGTTGGAATGCCCCCTGCAGTGCCCCCTGTAGTTATATTCCTCCGTTTAGTCTCATCAGAAATTATAATTCCTCAGCCCCTCCACCATACAACCCCATGTAAATAACATTATTTCCCTCCCTCCGCCATAGAGTCCCACGTAAGTACCATCACACCATCTCTCCAACCCCCTCCAATATACAGTCCCATGTAAATAACATCCCTTTCTATCTACAGCCCCCTCCAAAATACAGTCCCAGGTACATAACATCACTTCCTCCCCAGCCGCCTTCAACATACAGTCCCATGTAAATAACATTACCCCTCAATATTCTGTTCCATTTAAATAACATCACTCCCTCCCCAAGACACATTCAACATACAGTCCCATGTAAATAAAATAACCCCCTCCCCAGCCACCTCCAACATGCATTCCCATGTAAATAACATCACCCTCTCAACTTTCAGTCCCATGTAAATAACATCACTCCACCCCACTGTCCATGTTAATAACTTCCTTCCCTTCAGCCCTAACATACAGTCCCAGTTAAATAACTACAACTCCCAATATTGCTATGCCTCTCACACTGAGTAATCTACCCCTTTACTTACCTGTCCTCATGTAGCAGACATCACCTCAGCTTCTACCTAGGACTTCTTTTGACTGCTGAGCCGTCCTCTCCTGCACTGGTCACATGATGGTGACATCATCGCTGGTCCTTTTCAGCTACTGCATTAAGAACTGATCACATGGACTGTGATGTCATCACAGGTCCTTCAGCTCTTGCAAGGCATTAGATTCAATTGCATTGCCCTCCTGAGGAGGGCAATACAGTTGTATCTATCTGGCAGGCTGTCACGGATGGTGTTGCAGAAAGCTGGAACTTATAAATAAACACCCGACTGGCTTGATCACAAACTAAGGAGCATATGGGTGAGCCCTATAAAACCCCTAGAGCTCTCCCTGACTGCTATGCCCATGCAAAGGTCTTTATGGTAGACGATTGCATGCCCACGTACCTTATACTGTGTGACACCTGAAAACCCTATAATAGTGAGGGGACACGACCACCGGCTCCCTGCACTTAATACGGACGGAGTCAAGGTCACCTAGAATCAAGCCTGCAAGGAAACACAAATAAAGGAAAATGACTTATCTGAGGAATCAGCAGTAGCAGCCTCCAGCAGTGAACAACAGGAAGAAGTATAAACCGCAAAGTGAGGCAGTATGGGAGGGAATATAAAGGGAGAGAATTAGTGTAAATAGGTGACAGCTGGGAAAAGGAAAGGAGATGACAAAGTGAAACCAAAACAAAGAACCTCATGTAAGAGGTAGAGAAGAACGTCTAACAGACCTTCTCACAGAACTGGCGGTGACAGTACCCCTCCCTCTACGGGTGGACTCCGGACACTCAGAGCCCACCTTCTCAGGATGAGACCTATGGAAAGCCCTGATGAGACGAGTGGCCTTAATGTCCACCACTGGGACCCACATCCTCTCCTCAGGACCATAACCCTCCCAATGAACAAGGTACTGGAGAGAACCGCGGATAATGCGAGAATCCGCAATCCTAGAGACCTGAAATTCAAGATTACCATCAACAACAATCGGAGGAGGAGGCAAAGAGGAGGGTACAGTGGGTTGGACATAAGGTTTTAATAGGGACCTGTGAAAACATTATGGATCTTCCAAGTCTGAGGAAGATCAAGACGGAAGGCAACGGGATTGATGACGGACAAGATCTTGTAAGGCCCAATAAACTTAGGACCCAACTTCCAGGAGGGAACTGTCACAGTCGTTACCTCTGGCTGTGACCTTCTGTCTATGCTCTCGCTGCAGCTCCGTTCCTGTGTGTTGTTTGTGATTCTTTATGGGTTAACTCCCCTGTGTTCCTATCTGGAGGTAATCCTCTCTGTCTGCTCCATGGGTGTGGCCTCTCTGCTGCACCCATGGAACCTATATATAAGGCTGAGGTTTCCTCAGTTCTGTGTCAGCTCTCCTGGTGTGTGTTGTCTTGTCCTGCTCTTTGTTTGTACTCACTCTCCCATGCTGCTGACCCATGGGATCCGTGTCTGTCTGTGGGTTTCCTACTTGTTTATTCCCGTCCTCTTTCCTGTGTTTCTGTTATCTGTTCTGCCAGTTATGTTTTAGTCACCTTGTGTGTTTTCATATGTCTCTGTTCAGCAAGCCCTTGCTGCACCTTTCTTTGCAGCAGAGTGCCATGGGCAAGGCCATGCAGTTTACTACTGGTGGAGCAAGTCCTTCTCTGCTCATTGTCACTCCTGTTTCCTTGCTATGTACTCCTGCTTGTGTTATTAGTTGCCCTGTTTGTATTTGCCTGTCTGTTATGTTTGCTTATGTGCAGTCGGTACCTTCTGGTACCTGTTGTCCATTCGTTCTTGCTGTCACTGTCTAGTTCACGCTCTGGAGTGGACCCTGGCAACTTCCTGCTGCAAAGTCTAACCCTACCATCTGGGGCCCTAGTGAATACCAGGAGTTGCTTAGTCACGCCCCTCTGGAGTATTACTAGACAGTGGCGTAGTGGGGGTTTTCTCCCACTGTGCTGACGGTACATAGAGCTCATGTTTTGTCTGTGCTGCCTTCCCTGGTTTTTGTTTGTGCAATAAACTCTTGTGTGTCTGTACCTGATTTCCATTTGTTTATTGCTTGACGACGCGGAGGTCTCTCCTGGGACCTCCAACTCATGACAGGAACCTTCAGTTTGATATTCTTTGTAGACAACCACACCAGATCACCCACATTCAGGTCTGGACCAGGCACACGTCTCTTATCCGCCACACGCTTATATCTCTCACTCATCCTCTTCAGATTACACTGAATATTTTGCCAAATAAATGACAAAGACGAGGAAAATCTCTCCTCATCAGGTAAACCAGAAGACCCCTCTCCAGAGAATGTCCCAAACTGCGGATGAAACCCAAATGCACCAAAAAATGGTGACTTATCAGAGGACTCCTGGCGACGGTTATTCAAAGCAAACTCAGCAAGGGACAAAAAAGAACACCAATCCTCCTGATTCTCCGCCACAAAACAGCACAGATATGTCTCCAGATTCTGATTGACGCAATCGGTCTGACCATTCGACTGCGGGTGAAAAGCAGAAGAGAACGACAACTGAACCCCCAAGCAAGAACAGAAGGCCTTCCAGAATCTGGAAACAAATTGCGTGCCCCTATCAGAAACGATGTCTGAAGGAATGCCATGCAATTTAACAATGTGATCAACAAACGCTTGCGCCAGCGTCTTAGCATTGGGTAACCCAGGAAAGGGAATGAAATGCGCCATTTTGCTAAAACGGTCCACTACTACCAGAATCACAGTCTTCCCCGAGGAACGAGGCAGGTCCGTAATGAAGTCCATGGACAGATGCGTCCAAGGACGGGAAGGAATGGGTAACGGGAGGAGAGAACCCGATGGCTGTGAATGAGGGACCTTCGCACGAGCGCAGGTCTCGCAGGCTGCCACAAAACCCTCAACCGTCTTACGAAGAGCCGGCCACCAGAATCTCCGAGCAATGAGATCCATTGTGGCTCTACTCCCCGGGTGCCCAGCAAGGACAGTATCATGGTGCTCCTTAAAAACCTTGTGTCGTAAAGCGAGAGGCAAAAACAACCTCCCAGGAGGACAAAGATCAGGAGCCTCTGCCTGGGCTGCCTGAACCTCTGCCTCCAAATCAGGATAAAGAGCAGAGACGACCACCCCTTCAGCCAAAATGGGACCCGGGTCTTCAAAGTTCCCCCCTCCCGGAAAACAACGTGACAGGGCATCCGCCTTCACATTTTTAACCCCAGGGCGGAACGTAACAACAAAATTAAACCTAGAAAAGAACAAAGACCATCTGGCCTGTCTCGGGTTCAGACGCTTGGCCGATTCCAAGTAGGCCAGATTCTTATGGTCTGTAAACACGGTAATAGGGTGTCTGGCTCCCTCTAACCAATGGCGCCATTCCTCAAAAGCTAATTTGATGGCCAACAACTCCCTATCTCCCACATCGTAATTTCTCTCTGCAGAGGAGAGTTTCCTTGAGAAAAAGGCACACGGTCGCCATTTGGCAGGAGAGGGACCCTGAGATAAGACCGCACCCACACCCACCTCAGAAGCATCCACCTCAACAATAAACGGTAGAGAGACATCAGGTTGTACCAAAATGGGAGCGGAAGCAAAACACTCTTTGATAGTAGAAAAGACTTTAAGCGCATCTACCGACCACAAAGAAAGATTTACCCCCTTTTTAGTCATATCAGTGAGTGGCTTAACAACAGAGGAATAATTCAAAATGAACTTTCTGTAATAATTGGCAAAACCCAAAAACCACATCAGCGTCTTCTGATTCTCAGGAAGCTCCCAATCAAGCACAGCGCTGACCTTCTCAGGGTCCATGCGAAAACCAGAACCGGAGAGAAGAAAACCAAGAAATTAAATCTCCGGAACCGCAAACACACATTTTTCCAGTTTAGCGTACAATTTATTATCCCGCAGAATCAGCAAGACCTGACGTAGGTGGTCTCGATGAGTCTTGAAATCAGGAGAAAAAAATCAAAATGTCATCTAGATACACCAGTACAAATTACCCCATTAAATGACAAAAAATGCTGTTCACAAAATGTTGGAAGACGGCCGGAGCATTCATCAAACCAAAGGGCATAACCAAATTCTCGAAATTACCCTCAGGGGTATTGAAGGCCGTCTTCCATTCGTCCCCTTCCCTGACCCTGGCCAGGTTGTATGCCCCTCTTAAATCCAACTTAGAAAAAACCTTAGCCCCAACAATCTGGTTAAACAGGTCCGGGATCACAGGAAGCAGATATGGGTCACGAATCGTGATACGGTTCAGCTCCCTGAAATCCAGACAAGGTCTTAAAGAACCATCTTTTTTCTTAACAAAAAAAAAACCAGCGGCAACAGGTGACTTCGAGGGTCGGATGTGTCCCTTTCTCAGGCTCTCAGAGATATACAGTACAGACCAAAAGTTTGGACACACCTTCTCATTCAAAGAGTTTTCTTTATTTTCATGACTATGAAAATTGTAGATTCACACCGAAGGCATCAAAACTACAAATTAACACATGTGGAATTATATACATAACAAACAAGTGTGAAACAACTGAAAACATTGTCATATTCTAGGTTCTTCAAAGTAGCCACCTTTTGCTTGGATTACTGCTTTGAACACTCTTGGCATTCTCTTGATGAGCTTCAAGAGGTAGTCCCCTGAAATGGTTTTCACTTCACAGGTGTGCCCTGTCAGGTTTAATAAGTGGGATTTCGTGCCTTATAAATGGGGTTGGGACCATCAGTGGCGTTGAGGAGAAGTCAGGTGGATACACAGCTGATAGTCCTACTGAATAGACTGTTAGAATTTGTATTATGGCAAGAAAAAAGCAGCTAAGTAAAGAAAAACGAGTGGCCATCATTACTTTAAGAAATGAAGGTCAGTCAGTCAGCCGAAAAAATTGGGAAAACTTTGAAAGTAAGGGCTATTTGACCATGAAGGAGAGTGATGGGGTGCTGCGCCAGATGACCTGGCCTCCACAGTCACCGGACCTGAACCCAACCAAGATGGTTTGGGGTCAGCTGGTTCGCAGAGTGAAGGCAAAAGGGCCAACAAGTGCTAAGCATCTCTGGGAACTCCTTCAAGACTGTTGGAAGACCATTTCAGGGGACTACCTCTTGAAGCTCATCAAGAGAATGCCAAGAGTGTGCAAAGCAGTAATCAAAGCAAAAGGTGGCTACTTTGAAGAACTGAGAATATGACATATTTTCAGTTGTTTCACACTTGTTTGTTATGTATATAATTCCACATGTGTTAATTCATAGTTTTGATGCCTTCATAGTCATGAAAATAAGGAAAATTCTTTGAATGAGAAGGTGTGTCCAAACTTTTGGTCTGTACTGTAAGTACGCATAGCGACTCTTTCAGGTTGGGAGAGATTGTATAAACGTGATTTTGGCAGTTTGGCGCCTGGGATGACATTAATAGGGCAGTCGTACTCCCGTTGCGGGGGCAACTCCTGGACACCACTCTCGGAAAACACATCCGAAAATTCCGAGAGAAAAGATGGCACAGTCTTGGTAGAAATCTCTGAAAGAGACGCCGTGAGGCAATTCTCTCTGCAAAACTCACTCCAACCATTTATTTGCCTTGCTTGTCAATCAATGGTGGGGTTATGTTTAGTGAGCCAGGGTAGCCCCAACACTAGAGAAGTAGGTAATCCGCTTAAGACGAAACATGACATATCCTCAACATGAGCGTCACCCACAGTCAAACGGATATTGTGAACTATGCCCTTTAACGATCTTTGAGAAAGTGGAGCGGAATCGATAGCAAAAACAGGTATATCCTTTTCAAAAGTGCATACCTGGAAACCATGCGTTATTGTAAATTGATTATCAATGAGATTGACAGCTGCTCCACTATCTACAAAAATCTCACAAACAATGTTCTTGCTGTCTAGCGCCACCCTCGCAGGTAGGAGAAAACGGGAACAACAAGTAAACGGCAAACCTTCAATTTCCTCATCAACCTTGCCAATAGTAGCAAATGGAAAGTTTTTAGAGGTTTTTTTTCTTTTTGTTTTTCTTTTATTACCCTCAGAAAACTCCATGAATCTTCTAGAGGGGCAAACATTAGCCAAATGATTTATACCCCCACAACAGAAACAAACCCTCCACTGAGAGCTGAATCCTCTACTATCAGAGGCAAGCAAACCCAGCTGCATGGCCTCCTCCTCAGAGGGGATTGAGAGAGACTGAGACCCCTGCGCACTGAATGAGACACCCCTACTGTCCTTGGACTGAATATGACAGGAAGGAGTAGTCTCCTCTCTCTCTCTAAGACGCCTGTTAATACGAACAGCTAGAGACATGGCAGATTCTAACGAGGCTGGTCTCTCATGAAAAGCAAATGCATCTTTCAATCTTTCCGAAGACCATGGCAAAATTGACTTCGGAGTGCAGCATCATTCCAACCAGTATCAGCTGCCCATCCCCGAAATTCTGAACAATATATCTCTGCGGACTGTTTACCCTGGCATAAAAGACGCAGTTTAGATTCAGCCAGAGCAATACGATCCGGGTCATCATATATCTGCCCCAGGGCTACAAAAAATTCATCCACCGATCGGAGGGGCCGTGCCCCCACCGGCAGCGAAAAGGCCCAAGACTGAGCGTTATCCCTGAGCAGCGAGATGATGATCCCCACCCTCTGCTCCTCATCACCAGAGGAATGGGGAAGTAGGCAAAAATGGAGTTTGCAAGCCTCTCTAAAGCGAACAAAATTCTCACTACCCCCGGAGAACATATCCGGAAGCGAGATGTTAGGCTCGGAACAAACTCCATGAACGCCAGCAGAACTGGTCACCTGAAACTGAGACACAGTTTTACGGAGATCTGCTACCTCCAGCGAAAGACCTTGCATGCGGTCAATCAAGGCTGAAACCGGATCCATGCTTAAGACGGTTATGGCGGTTTATAATGTCACGGATGGTGTTGCAGAAAGCTGGAACTTATAAATAAACATCCGACTGGCTTGATCACAAACTAAGGAGCATATGGGTGAGCCCTATAAAACCCCTAGAGCTCTCCCTGACTGCTATGCCCATGCAAAGGTCTTTATGACGATTGCATGCCCACGTACTATATACTGTGTGACACCTGAAAACCCTATAATAGTGAGGGGACACAACCACCGGCTCCCTGCACTTAATACGGACGGAGTCAGGGTCACCTAGAATCAAGCCAGCAAGGAAACACAAATAAAGGAAAATGACTTATCTGAGGAATCAGCAGTAGCAGCCTCCAGCAGTTAACAACTCATCCAGGAAGAAGTATAAACCGCAAAGTGAGGCAGTATGGGAGGGAATATAAAGGGAGACAATTAGTGTAAATAGGTGACAGCTGGGAGAAGGAAAGGAGATGACAAAGTGAAACCAAAACAAAGAACCTCATTCATGCAAGAGGTAGAGAAGAACGTCTAACAGACCTTCTCACAGAACTGGCGGTGACACAGGCAAAACATTCGGGGCCTGGGACAAAACATTACAGGCCCTGGC
Source organism: Bufo bufo (assembly GCF_905171765.1). NCBI lineage: Eukaryota > Metazoa > Chordata > Amphibia > Anura > Bufonidae > Bufo > Bufo bufo. Next base: position 38,513,262 of record NC_053391.1, read on the forward strand.
CCCGAATGTTTTAACCTAGCAACGCCCCTGCTGTAATCCCTCCACGATACTATGAGATGCCTGCAAATAGAAGGGTGGCTTCATCCTGTATTCCCTTCCAAGCACCAAGGTCTATAAAAAGCTTTTCGCACGGTCACCTTGATGACTAAACAGGTAGCTTACTTATTTCCATAAGGCGGTGCACAAGGCCTTAGGACACACGAAAGTAGGAGGAGTTGCCGATTCTCTCCTATATCTCCATGAGGGTTATTCCCTCTAAACACACATCTTAGCAGGGGGTTACCCTTGACGGTGTTAGATCTACTTGTGACTTACCACTTGGTCCCCCTTGTGTAGCAAAAATACAATACAATGCCTAGGCTTTCTAAGCTAACACAAGGTGACATAAGAACCATTAGTATTAACGTCCTCAGAGGCAGTCCATATGAGCAATAAAGTAAGGTGCTATCTATCTAGCTAACGGTATAAAGTCCAAGGTCCATACAAAAAGTGCATAGATCATATTGTTGTACCCATAAAAGAGTCCATACAATAAGCAAAAGTGCTTGAATGTTGCAGAATCTGTAAAAATGTTAATGCAAAAATAGTGCAAAAATATGATAGTAGAAATCACGGGTCTCCTCTGGGAGGGGCTGGAGGTCTTCCTTCTGGTTCCCATAGTTGAGGGCGCAAAAGTCCTTCTTTAAGCTGTGCGACATCCTCATCGCTGTCACTGCTAGCTCTGGTGCTCTCTGCAGCTGTAACTCCAGCAGAAGCTTCATTTGTGATCTTCTGGTGGCCTTCTGTGGCAGGACTTGGAACTATAGGATCACCCTCTTCTGGAGGATCCTCTGTAAGCCTTGGCTTTTTCCTGGTAGGTGACAGATTCTCCGGACAGCAAGAAAGGATAGACCCTTGGTCTTTCATAGCCAGGAGCTCTGTATTCGGTGGTGGTTGCGAAGTGCATGGAGCAGTATCAGTCGACTCCTCCTTTTTCCTGTGCACATCAGGGCGGTGTTCAGATTTGGCAGGCTCAGGTGGTGCTTCGACTATATTTGGAGGCTCAGGAGCACCAGGGGTAACTATGGTGGCACTGATCACCTGCAGAGGCACTAGTGGTGCAGGGTTTCACCCTTACCGAATTGAGTCTCCATGGGGGTAGGAGTGCAAATGACCGGCACCCGGACTTGATTCGGTGGCTGGGGAAGCCATTGTGGTGGATTTAATACAGGAGACAGTTCTGCGGTCTCCTATCCTCGAAAGTATCCACACTGGATTAAATCTTCAGCAGGGTACACATTAGGCGGACAAAATAACACGTCACTCAGACGTCCACCCATCTTAATCCCTTAAGGACCCATGACGTACATGTACGTGATATTTGGCCGTGACTTAAGGACCAGTGACGTACATGTACTGCATAGTGATTGGGCGGGTGCAGGAGCTGCGCCCGCCCGATCATCGGCACAGACCCGTTAGTCACTGACAGCCGGGTCCCTGCTGCATACACCGGCGCATGAACCCTTGCACATGTGCGGTATCCTGCCGGGTGCGGGATGGCCATCGGGTCCCCGCGCTGCTGTGACGGGAACCCAATCTTAGGGAAGGCAGCCCGATGCCTTCCTTAGGCATCGTGGCTGCCTTCTGTGACAGCCTGTGAGATCCAGCCCCTTGCATCTCACAGGCAGGAAGCTGTAAGTGTATTACAGTGTGTAGTACACTTACAGCCAATGCATTACAATACAGAAGTATTGTAATGCATTGTAAAGGGGATCAGACCCCAAAAAATTTAAGTCCCAGAGTGGGACAAAAAATAAAGTGAAAAAATAAGTTAAAAAAATAAAGTTTTACATAAAAAATAAAGGTAAAAAAAAAGCGTCCTTTTCCCAAAAGAAAATTCGATTAGGTATAGACATATTAGGTATCGCGGCGTCCGTATTGACCGGCTCTATAAAAATATCACATGACCTACCTCAGGTCAACACCGTCAAAAAAATTAAATAAAAACTGTGATAAAAAAACATTTTTTTGTCACCTTACATCACTAAAAGTGCAACACCAAGCAATCAAAAAGGTGCCCCCCAAAATAATACCAATCCAACCGTCACCTCATCCTGCAAAAGATGAGCCCCTACCTAAAACAATTGCCCAAAAAATAAAATAAATATGGCTCTCAGACTATGAAGACACTAAAACATGATTTTTTGTTTCAAAAACGCTTTTATTGTGTTAAATGTAAAAATAATAAAAAAGTACACATATTAGGTATTGCCGCGTCCGTAACAACCTGCTCTATAAAAATACCACATGACCTAACCCCTCAGGTGAACACCATAAATTTTTTTTTAAAAAATGTGTAAAAAAAGCCATTTTTGTTCACCTTACATCACAAAAAGTCATATGCACCCCAAAAAAGTGCCAATCAGACCGTCATCTCATCCCGCAAAAATGAAGCCCTACTTAAGACCATCGCATAAGTAAAAAAAACTATGGCTCTCAGACTATGGAGACACTAAAGCATGATTTTTTTTTTGTTTCAAAAATTATATTATTGTGTAAAACTTAAATAAATAAATAAAAAGTATACATATTAGGTATCGCCACGTCCATGACAACCTGCTCTATAAAAATATCACATGAACTAACCCCTCAGATGAACACCGTAAAAAAAACTGTAAAAAAACAAACAAAAAAAAGCTCAATTTTTTGTCACCTTACATCACAAAAAGTGTAATACCAAGCGATCAAAAAGTCATATGCACCCCAAAATCATACCAATCAAATTGTAATTCATCCCGCAAAAAATGAGACCCTACCTAAGACCATTGCATAAGTAAAACTATGGCTCTCAGAATATGGAGACACTAAAACATGATTTTTTTTTTTTCAAAAATGCTGTTATTGTGTAAAATCTAAATAAATAAAAAAGTATACATATTAGGTATTGCCGCGTCCGTAAGAACCTGCTGTATAAAAATATCACATGAACTAACCCCTCAGGTGTACACCGTTAAAAAAAAAAAAAATGGCTTTCAGAATATGGAGACACTAAAAAATAATTTTTTTCATAAATGCTTTATTATGTAAAATTGAAACAAACCAAAAAAATGAATCATATTTGGTATTGTCGCGTCCGTAACAACCTGCTCTATAAAAATACCATATAAACTCCAAAAATATGGCTGTCACCAGCCAGAATGTGCACCGCACGGCCACAAATTCATAAACTCCTATAAATGCACAGCACGCCAGCGGTGATGTTAATGCAAATGATTTTATTGAACATATATGCAAAAAAGTATACAATACAAAATTTAAAACCCAGAAGGGAAATACAGACAAGTGTGGATGAAAAAATACCCCCTATGGCCGGTATGTATATCAGTGCATAATAAAAGTAAGTTGCCACTGCACATGTGTGACATCGGAAACCCCATCAAAAATGCTGCAAAGCAATAAAAAATCAATCAGATGAAAAGTAGTGATAACAGCGGATGTGTCCAACGTTGTAACCATGAACATAACACTGTATCTGGTAAGCTCCAAAGTGGGTCACCTTAGTGAAAACAGGCTGACATCCCAAATGGTAATACCAATCTGGGAAACCAAGGAGATCCAGGAGCATCAGTAGTATGCAGCACAATTGGGGCACCGACGGTCACAGAGACAGCATAGAAGGCATATACATTACATAAAGACAATACAACCAACCTGGCCTAGGGGGAACAACCCGACGATCGTTTCGCTCACTGGCTTTGTCACAGATACCATATCTGTCAGATAAACATTGTAAATAACAAAAAATAAAAACGGCCAAAGCAGCTTTTTGTTACCTTGCCTCACAAAAATGTACCCTAAAATAGTACCAACAAAACTGCCACCTTATCCCGTAGTTTCCAAAATGGGGTCACTTTTTTGGAGTTTCTACTCTAGGGGTGCATCAGGGGGTCTTCAAATGTGGCATGGCAACTTAAAATTATCCCAGTGAAATCTGCCTTCCAAAAACCATATGGCGTTCTTTTCCTTCTGCGCCCTGCAGTGTGCTTGTACAGCGACCACATATGGGGTGTTTCTGTAAACTACAGATTCAGGGTAATATATATTGAGTTTTGTTTGGCTGTTAACCCTTGCTTTGTTACCGGAAAAAATGGATTAAAAAAAAAGTGAAATTCTGAAATTTCATCTACATTTTCCTTTAACTCTTGTAAAATCAGTTTTCAGTAATTTGAGGGGTGTAGTTTCTAAGATGGGGTCATTTATGGGTGGTTTCTATTATGTAAGCCTCACAAAGTGACTTCAGACCTTAACTGGTCCTTAAAAAAAGTGGGTTTTGGAAATTTTAAAAAAAAATTCAAGATTTGCTTCTAAACTTCGAAGCCTTCTAATGTCCCAAAAAATAAAAATGTCATTTACAAAATGATCCAAACATGGAGTAGACATATGGGAAATGTAAAGTAATAACTATTTTAGGAGGTATCACTATCTGTGTTAAAAGCAGAGAAATAGAAATTTTGAAAATTGCTAATTTTTCCAAATGTTTGGTAAATTTAGTATTTTTTTATAAATAAAAATGAAATATTTTGACTCAAATTTACCACTGTCATGGAGTACGATATGTGATGAGAAAATAATCTCATAATTGCTTGGATAAGTGAAAGCCTTTTAAAGTTATCACAACATAAAGTGACACATGTCAGATTTGCAAAAAATTTCAGGGTCCTGAAGGGGTTAACCAGTGGTAGAGTCCAGAATTCTAGATGAATCAGTTTCTTCCCTCTCTAGGGCCAGACTTCGCAGTCAGACATAGCTCTTGGTGTAAGCTAGTCTGCAATTTAAGTGCACGTTGCTATGGGCAGCAGAATTGGTGCATGGCTCCTTTAAGAGTTGCTGCAAGTGCTCAAGCTTGGGGAGTATAATGCTCTGGCAGGCAAAATATAGCCCCTAACAGTCTCTAGCAAGGTTATTTTCCCAAGCAGTACTCGCAATATCCAGTGCTCTGAGTGTCTCAGGATCCAGGGAAGAAGGAACTGAATTTTCCCTTTTCCAAGATGGCCGCCACTTGCACTTCCTGTAGGGGTGCAGTCAATTTCTTTGTCCTCCTGGGAACTTGTACTGAGCACATTAGTTCCTTCTGCTGCAAGAATGGTTCCTCTGTGGAGGCGGGCTGTTTGGTTCCCTCCCCTCTGCTGGGTGAATGTCTTCCTCTCAACACACAATGCCCAAATCCAAGATGGCCGATTAACCCCTGTTTGCCACAGTGCTGCAACTGAAGCAGATTCACACTCTCCAGCAGTAAGTAGATTCTATAAAGTCTCTTGTAGGTGGTTTTACAGATAGAGGGGGGCCTTCCAGGCGCAAAAGTAGATCCTGTTTCGTGACGCTAAAATTGCAACAGGTGCCTACCCCTAGGGCCCTCTATGTAATGCGACCCAGGTGTAGGAATGCCGAGTGGTATAGTGCGGCCTATAATGTTCCTTACTGTTTTGTATGTGTCACGGTGCTCCTACCTGGATATGCTGGACCCCAGGCGTTCTTCTGAAGTAGCAAATAAGGGAGTAGTTAACTTGGGGATGAAGAATAAATTGAGTCCAGACCTTGTGATGAAGTTCAATAACAGCTTAACTTGGCATAAACGTTTCTCCAAACGGGTTACAGACTTGGTCTTGGTTCCAGCAGGCTTTAGCATTAAAACTCTGGCAGGCAAACTCGTCTCTGCTACATCTGTTGCTCTCTGGCTCTGCTGTACTAACAGGGTAGCTGTATAACTTAGCTTCCTCTGGATGCTGCAACTTCTTTTTTGGTAGTCTGTCTCTTAAGTAGTACCAGGGAACTCTACTTCCTGGCTTCTGCGGCTTTAGGCTGTGGCCTCCATATCCAGCAGAGCTGAAGGTGCTCTAGCTGGCTTGGGCACGTCCAGCAGGGCCGTGGCCCTGCACAACCTTCCTTAGCAGGGGGTAAGCTGGAACTAACTCTAACTAGAACTCCACCCATCCGGCAGCAAGTGGGACACGCCCACCACACCACAGGGGGGGGGGGGTTTAAAATGGAAAAGAAGGTTCCACTCTATGTAACTATAGCTTTGCTATATTCGCTGCCACCTGCTGGTGAACCAGGCACATTACACGTGAACATAAACAGTTGCAAAATAGGAAATGCCCAGTGTTTGGACCTGGAATAAATACACATGATGCCATGAGGTTAACCAATAAAGACAGTAGCGAGGTACAAAGGTTGTAATGCCTCTCTGGGGAGCTACAGTTGTACCTCAGGAGACGCACACAAATGTGAGGAGAACTTGCAAACTTCATGCAGATATTATTCTTCAGGACAAAAGTATCACAGTGCCAGATCTGGACTGATCCCTGTCAATCTTTGACACATCATCAATATGTGATCAGTGGCGGATTCCCGGTACCCTGGCTGGTCTGGTGTTTGAAGAAGCTATGGTGAGTGTCGCGGCCTCTTCCTAGGCCGTCACGTTCATTGGTCACATGACCTAGGTGAATGGGCCTGAGCTGCAATACCAAGCACAGCCACTATATATGGTATGGCGTTGTGCTTGATAAGCTGCGAGGAGGCTGCAGCGCTCACTGGAGTGCCACGGCCCCTTCAAACAGCGGATCGGCGGGGATGTTGGGAGTCAGATCCCTGACCATCTGATATTGATCAGCTACCATGATAATGTCGATATTAAACCCCTGGAAAAAAAAACTCTTTAGGATTAAGCAGATGATGACTTATCTAAAAAAAAAAAAAATTCTCCCAAAAATAACAATTCAGCATGTCACGGTTAAGACGTCTATAAACCTCCTCAAGAAAATGCTGAAGCAGTGTCTATGATAACAGCGCCGGGAAAAGCCGCACAATAAACCTGTTAGAATAAAGCCTAAAGAGCGCAGGCAGGGCTTAATAACAGGATGCTAAAGGTCACGCAGCAGAGGCGCTGAGCCGAGCCGCGGGGGCGCCTTATATATAGATCCACAATTAAGCTGCTAATTCACCTGTTTCAGCGCAGCCCTGATTGAGGATTCAATAATAACTATCAAAGAGGTGAAAGAAACAGTTGACAAAAAAAAATTCTAATTTCGTTCTCTTCGAGAACAAGTGGGGAGGAGGGCGGCAATTAAACAAGAAAAAGGTAGAAAAATAAAAGCTGTGCTTCCGCTGTGGGAGTTTAAGCGGGAGAAGTTTAGCTGATAATTTGTTATTTGACACAAAAACTTATATTATTACAGCAAGGGATGGTATTTACTGCTCAGACAGCTCCATTCTCAAAGAAAACAGCGCCACCCTTGGCTATAGACCGTGTCTGTTATTGCAGCTCAGCGTAAATCACTTGGGTTGTGCTACACGACTGGGTGATCTCAGCTACACCTTATAGCAGCGGGCCCCTTCATTTAAGGCCTCTATCACATGAGCGTAACGGATTGCGTTCAGGGTGCATTCAGTGAAACTCGCACTATTTTGCAAGCAGGTTCAGTCAGTTTTGTCTGCGATTGCGTTCAGTTATTCAGTTTTTTCCTTGCAGGTGCAATGAGTTTTGATGCGTTTTTTACTAAATGAATGGGTCAGGATTCAGTGTGGGTGCTATGCGTTCACGCCACGCATTGCACCCACGGGGAAAACTCGCTCGTTTGAAAGGAGCCTAAAGGGGTTCTGCCATGATTGATGTAAAAAATGAAAATCAGACGACATCATATAGTAAGTACATGATAATACCTTTCTAACAAAGCTAGAACCAGCCCTGGACCTCACATGAAACCAGAGATTTTCACATTCTATGCTTTAATTCCTCTGCTAGATTATCTTTAACTTGGCAGCTCAGGGGATGTGTCCTTTCTGCCGCAGTTGCCTCCCTGTAACTGCCACAACTTCTAACAGAACATATAACGGATGGCAGTTGAAGATTTAAACTAAGCACGTGTGACCAGCTCAGTGAGACGGACACAAAATAAGGAAAAGAACAAACAGCAGATGGTGCCATAAAGATACATTTTATTAAAGAACTGAGTAGCTATACAAAAATTTTTAATTATATGCAATTACAAAAATATTCAGATCCAAGTGCTGGTTTGAAAAATGTACAATGTTTTGTGACACAACCCCTTTAATGTCAGAAATAGTATATTCTTTGAGTGAGATTTATAAACACTGGTGAAAATGAAAATTGGCTTAGTTGTCCATAGCAACCAATTAGATTCAACCTTTCATTTTCCAAAGGTGTTCTGAAAATTCGAAAGAATATATATAGTGGGTCAAAATTACTGTTATTGTGAAGATTTAAGCAAGTTAAGGATGAAATGCTCTCGAAAAGACATAGTTAGACAACTTAAAGGTGACACACACTTTTCATCATTTTAAGCAATATCAGTGGCTTATTTTGGTCTTGTACAATTTTAGAGTGAAAAAAGAAAAGGAGTTCCTTAAAAAAGTATGAGAACCCAAGGAGATTTCAGTGCTCAGATAACTTTGACCGAGGTCTCAGACCTTAAATAGCCTGTTAGGATTAAGTTTTGTTCACAATCATCGTTAGGAAAGTCCCGGTGATTCAAATTTGAAAGCTTTATAAATACCCAGACTCCTCTAACCTTGTCTCAAAAAACAGCAGCCATGGGATCTTCTAAGCAGCTGCCGAACACTCTGTAAATGAAAATGGTTGAGGCCCAAAAAGCATGAGAAGTCTATAAGAAGATAGCAAAGAGTTTTAGGTTGACATTTCCTCAGTTTGAAATGTAATTAAAAAATGGCAGTTAACAGGAACAGTAGAGGTCGAGAGAAGGTCTGGAAGACCAAGAAAAATTTCAAACACAGCTGCTCGTAGTATTGCTAGAAAGGCAAATCAGAGCCCCTGCTTGACTGCAAAAGACCTTCAGGAAGATTTAGCAGACTCTGGAGTCGTGGTACATTGCTCTACTGTTCAGCGACACCTGCACAAATATGGCCTTCATGGATGAGTCATCAGAAGAAAACCTCTTGTGGGTCCTCACCACAAAATTCAGCATCAGAAGTTTGCAAAAGAACATCTAAACAAGCCTGATGCATTTTGGAAACAAGTCCTGTGGACCGATGAGGTTAAAATAGAAATCTTTGGCCACAATGAACAAAGCTATGTTTGGAGAAAATGCTTTGGGGTTGTGTTGCAGCCAATGGCACGGGGAACATTTCACAGGTAGAGGGAAGAATGGATTCAATGAAATTTCTGCAAGCTCTGGAAGCAAACATAATACCAACTGTAAAAAAACTGAAGTTGGAAAGAGGATGGCTTCTACAAATGGATAATGATCCTAAACACCTCAAAATCCACAATAGATGATCTCAGAAGGCACAAGCTGAAGGTTTACCATGGCCCTCACAGTCCCCTGATCTGAACATCGTTGAAAATCTTTGGATAGACCTCAAAAGAGCAGAGGATGCAAGACAACCCAGGAATCTCACAGAACTGGAAGATGTCTGCAAGGAAGAATGAATAAAAATACCTAAAAAAAGAACCAAAAGACTCTTGGCTGTTACAAAAAGCATTTACAAGCTGTGATACTACTAGGTACTAACCATGCATGGTGCCCAAAGTTTTGTTTCAGGCCCTTTTCCTTTTTTGTTATTTTGCAAATGTAAAAGATGAAAATAAAAAAATAGTTTTTTGGTAAAAATGGGAATGTGTCATCTTTAAGGGTCCATTCACATGTCCGTATGTGTTTTGCGGATCCACAAAACACGGACACCGGCAATGTGCGTTCCGCATTTTGCGGACCACACATCGCCGGCACCCTCATAGAAAATGCCTTTTCTTATCCGCAATTGAATAGGACATGAATAGGACATGTTTTATCTTTTTGCGGAATGGAAGTGCGGATGCGGACAGCACATTCCGGCCCCATTGAAAATGAATGGGTCCGCACCTGTTCCGCAAAATTGCGGAACGGATGCGGATCCGTTTTTCGGACGTGTGAATGGACCCTTACTTTATGCCTCATTTCATCTTCAACTTGCTTAACTGTTCACAGTTGACCAGGGGTGCCCAAACTGTGTCATACATATATATCAAGGATGGTCAATCTGCGGCTCCCCAGCTGTTGTAGAACTACAACTCCCAACATGCCCTGCTGTAGTCTGATAGCTGTAGGCAGTCTGGGCATGCTGGAAGTTGTAGTTTTGCAACAGCTGGAGGGCCGCAGGTTGGCCATCCCTGATATATATCTTTGTCTTCTCTCTTTTTTTTTTTATGCACATGCCACTGACACACAAGTGCCATCCACATGTTAAACACATGCAACACATGCATAGGCACACATAGGGCAGAGGCTGCAAATGCTCTGCTTATAGCTAGTAAGGGGTGGATGAAGGATCCCCACCCAAACTTCCTGTAGGGGCTGTGCGAGAGCTGATTAACTCCATCACTTCCATACATTACCATACTGGGTGTACAGAGCATAAAATTGCATTAAATAACATCACAAGAACTTAACAGCAAACAATTTGCAAGTCCCCCTGCTCTGGGCTACTGCACATGTGCAGCATGTGTCCTGGATGTGGGTGACATGGGTGGCATGTGCCCAGTGTGTGATTGTTGCATGACTGGTGCAAGTGCAGCATGTGTCCTGGACATGGGTGGCTCGTGCGCAGCATATGTTATGGATATGGGTGGCACATATGCAGCATGTATCATGGATATGGGTGGCACAAGTGTGGCATATGTCTTGGATTTGGGTGGCACAGGTAGGGCATGTATCCTGGATATGGATGGCACATGTGTAGCATGTGTCCTTAATATATGTTATGGATATGGGTGGGACAAGTTGGGCATGTGTACTGGATATGAGTGGCACATGTGCAGCGTGTATCCTGGATATGGATGGCACCTGTTCAGCATGGGTCTAGTGGGTGACACATGTGCCACATGCATTTGGTGCATGAGTAACACATTTGTAAATTTGGTGCTGCATGTCAGTGGTACAGCAGGTTTGGCATGTCCAGCGATGGGTGGCACATGTATGGCATGTGTCTTGCATATGGGTGGCACATGTATGGCATGTATCCTGGATATGGGTGGCACATGTGTGGCATGTGTCCAGTGTGTGACTGCTGCATGACTGGCACATCTGAAGAATGTGTCCCGGATATGGGTGGCCGGATATGAGTGGCACATGTATGGCATGTATCCTGGATATGGGTGGCATGTGTCCAGTGTGACTGCTGCATGACTGGCACATCTGAAGAATGTGTCCCGGATATGGGTGGCACATGTGGCACATCTCATGCTGCATTATTAAGCAGATTTTTCCCCAAAACAGTGCGTGTAAGTAGAGAATCCCTTTAACAACCCCAGAAGCTCTGATTGTGACGAATGGCATAAAACGCAGTCAATCGGAGATCCACTTCTCTGATCCCAGGGGCGTCGTGTTTGCTGGACCCGGATTCATAAGATAATTCATTATGCAGATTGCAGTTTTCCACCTGGGAAAATTCTAAGCACTTAGATGAAATTGCTGTTCATGTCTGAGCTGGAAAACTAACACCCATATAATAATGACAGCATGAATATCGCACGTGTGACGGGCAGGTTCAGCCACGCCGGCAGGGTCTCTACTCGTCATTGGAGACCCCAGGAGGTAGCTGATACATAATCATGTGGCATCAAGGGGACTGACATTTACTCCACGGAAAATCAACACATTATAAAGTACAGTGTATTATGTGCAGACCTTCTGCCTGACAGAAATATAGAAAATCGGGGGACGGGGTGAAAGGGCATCACTGCCCAAAATGTATTTATATCTGGGTGCAATCAACAATTCTGTAGCATCTATTGTTATGGCTCTATGTTGTGTCTTTGCTGTATTATTCCTGCTAGAATTTATGAATGAATTGCCAGCAGTTTGCAGTGCAGGTACAGCTGGGTGTTACCAGTTGGGGGGGTAGTCTAACACCATTTGATCAGTGTCAGACTGTGCAGGGACACCCCCCCAACAGGTAGCACCCATCTGGACTCTTAGGGTGCCGTCACACGTGGATTTTTCTGCAACATCATCTATGTTAGCCTATGGGGATTAAAAGTGTCAATACCTGCGTTCTGTTCCGATGCAGAATATAATAATTCAATGGTGAAACAGAAAGCAAATAAAACCATTTCAACAGAGATTAAATCTGCACAGAAATCTGCAACATAATTCCCAAAGAAAATACCCATCCTATTCCCTTGAGGAAAAATCGATAACAAAATCCGAGGTGTAAACCATAATTTGGTAAAATCCACACCTGCAGATTCTGTTGGGGAAAATTCTACCACGTGTGAGAGCACCCTTATTGCAAACCGATAGCAATTCTTTCATAACTTTCTAGTAGGAATAATAGAGGAATGGCACCACAGAGTCATAAAAATAAATGCTCCAGAATTGCTTTCACATGGGGAACGCAAGTAGTTTCCAAAATAGACATATCAGGAGAGGGAACAGCTCACCTTCCATGATAACCCCACACTTTTATTCCTACATTCAATCTGCTAACAAGAAGCGATTCCTGTGTGGTCCAACACAAGGGGCTGTTTTCCCTTTTCTGAATGTCCCCTAGGCATCTTTTATTACTTTGTAGAGGGACATATTATGTATAAAAAAATAATAATAATAATAATAATTTAAAGAAATGAAGAAAATATACAAATTAAGGAAAGAAAATAAGGAAACCTCAAAGGGGTTATCCAAGACTATTAAATTCCCCCTTATGCCCGGGCCCCTCACAATGAATATACTTACCCCGCTTCCTGCTCCGCTCCTGGTCCCTGCACCGCCACTTCTCCCCGCGCGCAAATGAAAACATCCGGTGTCGGGGAGGGGGGGGGAGCAGCCAATGGCAGGCAGGGATGCTAGGGAGGCTCGTCCCTGTCCCCGCCTGCCATTGGTTGCTCTTCCCCCCGACACTGGATGTTTTCATCCGTGTACAGGGAGAAGCAGCGGTGGCGGTGCAGGGACCAGGAGCGAAGCAGGGAACGGGGAGCCGGGTAAGTATATTCATTGTGAGGGGCCCCGGCATATGGGGGAAATTTAATAGTCTTGGATAACCCCTTTAATGGGGTTACCTCATGAAAACAATTGTGCAGTTTTCAAATCGTTACATAGATCTGAATACTTTTGTAATTGCATATAATTAAAAAATTTGCATATCCACTGAGTTATTCAATAAAATGGACGTGTAGTGCCACCTGCTGTTTTTCTTTTATTCTCTGTCCACCTTGATGAGATGGCCGCACATGCTCAGTAACCATCAACTGCCTCCTGAGCTGTGATAGGGAGAAAGCTGACAGAAAGGACACGCCCCCGGAGCTGAGATAGGGAGAAAGCTGCAGCAGAAAGGACACACACCCTGAGCTGAGATAGGGAGAAAGCTGCAGCAGAAAGGACACATCCCCTGAGCTGAGATAGGGAGAAAGCTGCAGCAGAAAGGACACACCCCCTGAGCTGCCAGCTTAATATAAATCTAGCAGAGCAATTAGAGCAATGAATGTGGAGATTTCTGGACCCATGTGAGGTACAGGGCTGGTTCTCGCTTTGTTAGAAAGAGATTGTCATGTACTACATGATGTCTGATATTCATTTTTTACATTAATCATGAGATAACCCCTTTAAACTTTACTCCTTTAAATACAGTCTTATTCCCCTAAAGTGGGTAAAATTGGCTTCTACCTCACAGTTTTTGCCTTCCTCTGGATCAACTTGCAGGATAACAGACCGAACTGGATGGACAAATGTCTTTTTTCAGCCTTATGTACTATGTTACTATGTTACAGTCCGAACTATTCACTCAAAACACAGCGCTTGTATATAAAAAAAGACCAAAACAAAATAGGGGGACTAGATTTGGAACTATTTATTTCTAAACTTAAAAAAAAAAAGACTTTTAAATGGTATTAAAAGCACAAAATTCCGGTAGGTACAAATTACACAGGATAGGGGATAAATATCAGATTGGTGGGGGTCCTACTGCTGGGACCCCCACTGATCACTTGAACGGGGGCCCCATAACCCCTGCAGGCCCCTTAACTGCTCCCGTAAAATAACCAGAGCCAAGGTCGTACATGCGAGCGGCCGCTCCATTCATTTCCATGGGAGTTCCGGAGAAAGGTGAGCGCTGTACTCAGCTTTTTCCGGAACTACCATAGCAACGAATGGGGCGGCCGCTCGCATGTACGACCAGCCGCTCCTGTCATTTTAAGGGAACAGAAAGGAGCTCGTGATCGGTGGGGGACCCAGAACCCCCACTAATCTGATAGTTATCTCCTATCCTGTGGATTGGGGATAACTTGTACCTACCGGAATTCCCCTTTAATTGCTAAAAAAATTTATTAAGGACCAAAACAGTCTTGCCATTGTTTTTATAATCGCAGAAATACTGCTGTTTTTAGAAAAATAACGCAAGTATTGGCAAAAAGTGGAGAAGGCGCTCATAGGGTGAGTAAATCAAACATTAGTGCCTTCACAAAAGGGAGGTGGTTTGCTCACCTTTTCGGGTTGCACCAATATGGGCGCAACCACAATGAAGGCTGGGTGGAGATAGTTGTTGGTTGGTGCAGCCGGACTTGTCCAAAAACCGTGGGCGGGAGCCAAACCACCAATCGGGTAAACAGTGGTGCTGAAGAAACGCTGGACCATAGGAGTCAAGCAAACGTGTGGACAACACAGGGCGCAAGATCACAACCAGGTGTCAAGTGAATATAAATTAATTCAAGGTCCTTGAATACATTTATATCCACTTGACACCTAGTTTTTAGAAAAATGGAACAGAGAGAAGTTTTACCGCAGTAATAAAAATTGCACCAAAAAAAGAAAAAGGAATAAGAACACATTTGTGTGATTAAAGTTCATTAACACAAGGGGGCGCCAACACTTCTACCTCTCACACTTATAATTGGGGATATGGCGTGCATGCTGGTAACTGTGCCCCGATGTTTCCAGCATTCCTTCATGCTTCATTTACACACAGCTTTCATAAATATGAATTTCACAAGCAAGTTAGAAAAAAAGGTAATCAAAATGAACTTTTATCTTGCTGCCACCTAGTGGCGCTCTGTCATTAGGGTCCTCTCAATGAACAAGGCAATAACTTGGCAAATTGTGTTATGTAGCACATGGTATACAAAGATTTGACAAAGGTTTCAGTACAAAAAAAATATATAAAATCCAATAAAAATGAATAAAATACATTAAAAATAAAATAAAAAATGCAATAAAAATATATAACATGGTAAAAAATAAAAAATAAACTGTAACACAAGAAGAAAAAAATAATAATAATAAAAAAAACTATTGCTAGCAACTCTGATCATAATAGTCTCCTTCTCCTAAAGTTATCCCCTATCCACATCTGATCAGTGGGTGGTGTGAGGTAAGCGCAGGGCTCAGATACCCCAACAGTCCCATGGGTGCATGCGGTCGCAGCTACCTTCCATGGCTGTTCTGTCAGCCATGGGAAACCAGGAAACAGAGCCCCACCTCTTTTCATAAACCACACCCATAAATCAGCCCTCATGCAAATAAAACGGCTCCTCTTGCTTTCTATAGCACTGTCATAGTGCTTAATGGCAGCCACCACTAGAGGGAGCTCTCTGCAGTACCAGCTACACAAATCCACAAATCATGTGCAGTTAGCTCCCCCTAGTGGTGGCAGAAGTCAGAAAACGAGAGCTTCCATTACACAGAGGTTTCGGTATTATAACATTAATCAGTAAAAGTAATGGTGCTACAATATTAAAGTGCATTCTCAATGGGGGATGGGGCCCATTTTTGGATTTTACTATGGGGCCCTATAATTTAAAAAAGTGTACGTCCCTGGTTCTGTTTGTCAAAACAACCTAGGTTGAACGGAATACTTTCAGGTCCCTAGACCGACTATTGCATTTAGCAGGACTAATGTGCACCTAAAAAACAGGCGCACATAATTTTGCACCACATTTGATGCTTTTTGCTCATCGCTCTGCAAAGGGGCGTGGCTTAACAGGAAAGAGGCATGGCTTAAGATGGCCAAAATTGCGCCAAAATTTTTGTCAGAAAGTAAGCCAACCAATAGGTGGTGTAAAGTTAAACAAGAGTGCTTAAAGAGGCATGAAATCTACCGCATGAGCCACTGGGACACGGTTGTAAGAAAAAGTAAGTGAACCCTTTGCAGTCACCTGGATGTCTGCATTGATTAGCAATAAAATGTCATCGGATTATGAAGTCCCAATTATAGACAAACACAATGGGGGTCATTTATCAAAGACCGGTGTTTTACGTCGGTCTGATAGCCTAGAGGCGCATCCCTCTGCGGTTCTGGGTACAACCATTGTCACACTTTGTAACGGTGGGTTGATGTACAGGTCTTTAGCGATGCTTTGTAGCCTTTTCCAGTTTTATGCTTCTCTATAACATGTCTTCTGAAAGTTGATCGTATTGAGGCATGGTCCACACTATCCAATCTTTCTTAAAGGGGTGTTCCTATCTGGGATGGTGTGCTCTCCTTCACTTTGGGGGGGGGGGGCTATTCTCTAGATAGGAGTGGGTCACGCAATTATACGACATATCCTAGCGATATGCCATCAATGTCTCAGATTGGAAAACTCCTCTAAGAAAAACATATGTGTTAGTAACCAGGCTTTGTGTGCCTTTACTTCCAATCTCATCTCCTTAGCGGAAACACCTTTCACCAATTAGTATTTGAAGAAGTAATTTACATAGGGGTTCACTTACTTTTTTCTCCTTGCACTGTGGATATGTGCTCAATAAGAGACGGTAGAACTATTTGTGTGTTATTAGTTAATTAACAATTATAGAGAAACACAATCAGACCACATCTGGTCGTCCTGAATGCAGAAATCCAGGTACCGTATTTTTCGCCCTATAAGACGCACCTAGGTTTTTGAGGAGGAAAATAAGAAAAAAATAATAATTTGAACCAAAAAGTGTGCTTTTGGTGGGTTTTGAACTAATGGTGGTCTGTGGAAGACACTATTATGGGGGATCTATGGATGACACTGTTATGGGAGATCTGTGGATGGCACTGTTATGGGGATCCGTGGATGACACTGTTATGGGGATCCGTGGATGACACTGTTATGGGGATCTGTGGATGGCACTGTTATGGGGATCCGTGGATGACACTATTATGGGGGGGATCTGTGGATGACAACGCTATAGAGGGGTCTGTGGATGACACATATATAGCATCCTTTGCTATATATGTGTCATCCACAGATCCCCCCATAACAGTGTCCCTGTGTAAATAGTGAATGACCCCCCAATACAGGGGGCGGGGGCTGGCAACTGATATTGGAATGGCAGCGGGGCCTGGTGCAGTCACTGTATTCTATTACACTGGGCCCCGCTCACTGTAGTATTCATATGTAACCTGTAGGCATGGGGGCTTTGTTAAACTATAGAAATCCTCTGAAGCAGTATCGCAATCCACGTAGTACTCACTTGAAACTCCAGTAGCAGGCAGGCCGCGCCTGCTCCTCCCACTTTATGAATGAAGCAGGTGGATCAGGCGCGTGACGTAGTGAGTGACGTTACGCTGCCGCCCGGCCTGCCTGCCACTGGAGTTTCAAGCGAGTACTACGTGGATTGCGATACTGCGTCAGAGGATTTCTATAGTTTAACAAAACCCCCATGCCTACAGGTTACATATGAATACTACAGTGAGTGGGGCCCGGTTTAAAAGAATACAGTAAGTACAATGGGGTCATTTACTTTTTCTTGCATCTGCCCCATTGTGCTATGCCTAGTGATAATATTAATTTGCTTATGCAGCTGCTGCTTGACATTGAGTGTTTCAGGAATAACTGTATCATGGTCATGTTCCGTGGTCGGGTCACGTTGGGGGTTGTAGTGTCCTATGTATAGAGCATAATAGAATTGCATTATGGTCATGTCCAGTGTTGTTCATGTTGGGGGTTGTAGTGTTCTATATATGGAGTGTAATAGAAGTGTATAATGGTCATGTCCGATCATGTTGGGGGTTGTAGTTTCTATACACAGTATAATAGAATTGTATTATGGTCATTTAAAGCAGCTAATCATGCTGGGGGTTGTAGTGTTTCATGTATACAGTATAGAATTGTATTATAGCCATGTCCAGTGGTTGGTCATGTTGGGGGTTGTAGTGTTCTATGTATAGAATGTAACAGAATTGTATTATAATCATGTCCAGTGGTCGATCATGCAGGAGGTTGTAGTGTTCTATGTATAGAGTATAATAGAATTGCATTATGGCCATGTCCAGAGTCATGTTGGGGGTTGAAGTGTTCTATGAATAGGATATAACAGAATTACAGAATTGTATTGTGGTCAGTAGTGTCTTTTCCCCACATTTTCTTTATAAAGGTTCCCAATGTGCCCACCACATTTGATATACCGCGATCTCTGGCACTACGACAACCACCCAAGAAGCCCAGTATAGTGTAATCACCACACACCAGTAAGCAGCTTGCGTACACCCAGAGCTCCAAGACTTGGCCCTCGCTCTAGTAATCTCCAAGACGCTGCATGTAGTGACAATGTTCATCTCCACTGATTTCTATGGGGCGACGCTTATGCCGGAATATCAGTGAATTGCTGACAATGCTCCCTCACTGCAGCAGAGAAACGTCAGGGTAATAAATGCCTGGAGTTCACATTCTTGAAGACGTCCCTAATGAGGAATCTCTTCTTACTTCTTCTAACCACAGGCAGCATCACTTGACACAAGATTAAGCCCAGTTATAATGCGAGATAACTGCACATCCACACTCCCAGGGAAAGATCTGCAAAGCGCTCTTTATTTTATGCTACATTAAGGGCTGACTATAAGGGAGAATTAGGTCTGCTCTGATGGCCCAGTTATCTAGCTGGAGGACTTTAGATGCCTTAATATTAACCTGTTATGGGCTTATCTAACATTACGCCGCAGTATCCATATTTCATATTAAAGGGAAAGTCACATAATGTCATATTAAATAAGTCCATATAAACAACTATACTATATGGAGAAAAGTATTGGGCCTCACATCTTAATCATTGAATTCAGGTGTGTCTTTCGGTCCCTTTGCCACAGATGTATAAAATCCAGCCCCCAGCCATGCAGTCTGCCATTGCCACAGGTATATAAAATCCAGCCCCCAGCCATGCAGTCTGCCATTGCCACAGGTGTATAAAATCCAGCCCCCAGCCATGTAGTTTGCCATTGCCACAGGTGTATAAAATCTAGCCCCCAGCCATGCAGTCTGCCATTGCCACAGGTATATAAAATCCAGCCCCCAGTCATGCAGTCTGCCATTGCCACAGGTGTATAAAATCCAGCCCCCGGTCCTGCAGTCTGCCTTTACAGACATTTGTGAAAGAATAGCTCATTGTAAAGAGCTCCCTGAATTTCGGAATGGACCTGTAATAGGATGTGACCGCTACCACAAGTCACTTCCTGAAATGTCTTTCCTCCACCATCACCTGTGAGCTGTATTATTGTAAAGTGGAAGGAACCGCAGCAACTCAGCCACGAAGTGAAGGCCACGTAACGTTAAAGAGTGGGGTTGCAGAGTGCTGAGGAGCCTAAAAAGTCACCAATGCTCTGCTGACTCCATAACTGTAGAGTCCAGGTTTCCCCTGGTATTAACATCAGTACAAAAACTGTGCTGTGATGGGAGCTGGATTTCCATGTCCGAGCAGCTGCACGCAAGCCTTACATCACAGAGCACAAAGTGTCAGATGGAGTGGTGTAAAGCACGTCACCCCTGGACTCAGTGGAGATGTCTTCTGTGGAGTGATGGATCATAATTCTCTATCTGGCCGTCTGATGGACAAGTCTGGTGATTGCCAGGAAAACGTTACCTGCCTGACTGCATTGTGCCAGCTGTAAGGTCTGGTGGAGGAGGAATAATGCTATGGAGGGGGTTTTAGGGGTCAGCTCCGGCCACTTAGTTCCAGTGAAGGGAAATCCTAATCCTTTCCCATACCAAGACATCTTAAACAATTATATCTTCCATCATTGTGGGAAGATATACTGTTTAGAGAAGGCCCCTTTTCTGTTCCAGCATGACTGTGCCCCAGTGGACCCAGCAGGCTCCATAAAGGCATGGTCGGGGAAACCTGGTGGAGAAGAGCTTGACTGACTGGGTTCTGATCTCAACCCCATCCAACACCTTTGGCATGAACTAGAATGGAGATTTTCTCCTCCAGCATCCATGTCTGGCCTTATAAATGCTCTTCTGGATGAATGGGCAAAAATTCCCACAGACGCCCTCCAAAATTTTAGAAAGACTTCCTATGAGAGCAAAGGAGGGACCAAATGCATATTAATGCCTGTATGTATGTAGAATGGGAGGTCAGAAAAGCTCCTTGGAATGTGGAGGTGCCCTGATACTTTTTCCAATAGTGTACAACTGAACTGTATAGAAGACTTCCGATTATATCGTGAAACATGGTGTCTTGTAGAAATGTAGAAAACAAATAAAGTCCTTCATTTCATGAACCTCTCCATTCTTAGACAGGACAAGGCATGGGGCTAAGCTTCAATTGTTATCTCTGCATTCAAAAAAAGAAGGAAGGTTTCTGCTGCAGCAAGTTGCCTCCAGCCAGAATCAGCTTATTTTATTTTTACCCTCGAGATTGAGAGATTAAAGTGTTGGGGGAACCTGCTTCGCACTCTTGTCTATGGCCTGTTTCTGGTATCACAGCATTTCAGTGTATAAGGCTAACCTGCAATACCAGTCACATACAAGTAATGATAAATAGTACAGTTTGATGATACAGATCTTGTACTCATGAATCAGCGGTGATGATATCAAACCCAGGTCCGAATGGTTCACTCACATGTCCCATTAAAGGCAGGGCATTGCAGGGGAGTGACTCCTGGCTAGAAATCTGCAAAAAAAGGGGGTTAGTCAGCACCTCCCAGTGCGCAGGTGCATGCCGCCATGGCAAAGACCTAGAGGAAACAAAGAGACAATGCAGCAGCACCCTGCAAATCAGATAAAGTACAATAATGCCAAAAATTATAGTGCTAGTGCTACGCTTATTTATAAAGTGAGATGCTTGGCCAATGCATTTTGTACAAACCCATCTGAGCCCGTCTGCCATACGTCAAGGCGATCTCTGTTAGACGGGTCCTAACACTAAATACTGCCTGTTATGCGCCATGTTAGGACCCGTCTAACAGAGATCGCCTTGACGTACGGCAGACGGGCTCAGATGGCTTTGTACAAAATGCATTGGCCAAGCATCTCACTTTATAAATAAGCGTAGCATTAGCACTATAATTTTTGGCATTATTGTACTTTATCTGATTTGCAGGGTGCTGCTGCATTGTCTCTTTGTTTCCTTCTGGCTAGAAAGCCATGATAGGTCAGCACGTCATTGAAGTTGCCAGTGGTGTTTAAATCCCCCTGTGCTGCCAATCCGCCTCCTTTGGCGTTTGACGCGTCTTCCGGATGTGCTTAGACATTCTTGCAAACCGCAACTGTTACTGTACACTATCAAGTGATCCCATGGAATGTTTAGTGTGAGAACTCAATACTCTTCTGGACACCAGGATCCAGTTATCAGCAAAGCGGAATATCAGTTCACCTTGACGATCCCAGATTGCCACATTCTATGGATTACCTAAATATCCCCCTTTAAGGGTCATCCGATTGTATCTGGGGTGGACACGGTGCCGCAAAACTGCGGCATTTATATTGACAAAGTACTTAGGCAGTTTATGTCATCACTCCCGTCATTCACATGTGATAGAATGGATTTTTTTTACATAAAATTGAAACACTCACTATCGAGCCATCATGTTTTCTTGGGAATATCGACGTGGAATCCCTATATAGTTCAATCCCGCATGACAAAGGTTTGATGGCGTTGACCTACTATCGATTAACTTTGAGGCGCATAACTGCATCATTCTATCTGTACTTGAGTTCATATTAACTTATAATTACTTTCTGTTCGATACTCGGGTTTACCACCAGCTCAGGGGGGACCGCTAGGGGGGCCCATGTGCTCCCACATATGCTAATCTCTTCCTGGGGCGGTGGGAAGACACCATGGTGTTTCCAGACACACTGCAATGGTGTATGATTCTCTTTTGGACGAGGTATATTGACGACATCTTTCTCATCTGGGGTGGCGACCATGATGAGTTTAAAGATTTTGTCGATTCACTGAATACTAATCAGATTGGTCTGTCTTTTACTTATGAACTGCATTCCGAGAGAATTACCTTCCTGGATGTTGAGGTCCAGAAACAGGGCCACAGGCTATCAAAAAACATATTTAGGAAGCCAACGGCCACATACAGCTTCCTCCACTGTGGTATTGTTGCGGAAAATTATTGTTCGCCATATGGTCGCCATCTATCCTATGGAGATGCGCAGATTCGTTTGCGTTCGCATCGCGCAGAAACTTTCGCACAATGGTCTGGTCGAACGCGCATAAGTGTGTGAACGCGCGAACATAAGTTCGCGAGATCATTCACATCTTCGCCAGCCAATCACTTCATATCATTACCTGTCTCCCCATTGGTCATGATTGTAAGACCGCCTTCCAGCCAATCACTTCATACCATAACCTGTCTCCCCATTGGTCATGATTGTAAGACCGCCTTCCATCTTCTGGTATAAATAAACCTCGCCTAGCTGTTGGAGGCAGGAACATTATTGGATCCTACTTGAGAACGTCTCTGTGATGTTATTTTGGAGGAATTGCGCACACATCGACGCACACTTCACCAAGGATTTCACGATTGTACTTCTGGCGGTCGTTTTTTGTTGTGAGAACGAGACAAAGGAGCAAATGGCGATATCAGTTGGAGAGCACAGTTAGGGAGCTAATTTTTTTCCCCGTTATCAGCAGAACTTAAAGGTGACACAGCTTCAAAAAGCAAAAAAGGCCGGCATAAGGTAAGAAAATCCTTTTCCTTACTCTCATTTTTGAGAAAGTTTTGCTCTTTGTGAATGGAAATCTGTGTACTCCAATCTGCTGATATCAGGAAAAAAATCTACTGAAAGAACCTTTTGGTGTATGTGGTTGATGTTTTTCCAATAATAGCTGCCCAGATACTTGTTGCATATTTGCGTAACTGCTGTGGGGGTTTCTCAACCGTAAAGGGCTGTTCAGTGCCCTGCTGGAACAAAGGATCTATGGTGAGAGATCCAATAGAGGGCTTTGTGTGTAAGGTTGGGTGGTCATAGTTTAACTCCACAGCAGGCAGATATTGCCATCAGTATCTAAACAGGGGGTTTGTTATGTCTGTGATTAGTTTGGTTGTGCCCTAACTGTTGTATTGTTAAAAACTGTTCCGGAACATATTTTTCTCTCTCTCTCTCTCTCTCTTTTTCCCGCTCTTTTTCTCTCTCGCTCTCTTTCCCGCTCTTTTTTCCTCTCTTTTTCCCTCTCTCTCTTTTCTGTAGATTTGGTTGGGAGACCTTTCTTTAGTTACTGGGGGTCTCGTGATATTGTGTGGGAACTACTGTCTGAATTCAAGGGTTGCTGCTGAGCTAGAGGTTTTTCATCAGTCACTGCAAAAAGGGCTTCGTGTGCTGTTCAGCTTGACTATATAGAATCATATCGGCAAAGGAAAGTGAGTTGATGAGTTTTTTTAAGGAGACAAGGTGGTATATATCACCCAGGCATACCAATAGCTGTGTGAGTAACCCCTTTCCCCACAGGAGTACTGTGTCTCCTGTGCGCCCCTCGTCCCCACAGGTGTACTGTGTGTTCTCTGTGATGAGCACCTTTTCCAACAGCTGGTACTGTGTGTTCTCTGTTGATCCTTCCCCCACGGGAGTACTGTGTGTTTCCTGAGCGCCCCTCGTCCCCACAGAAGGTACTGTGTGTTTTCTGTGTGTACCCCGACCCCACAGCAGGTACTGTGTGTTCTCTGTGCGCCCCTTTTTCCACAGGAGTACTGTGTGTTTCCTGTGCGCACACATTCCACTCCAGGTCAATTGGAAGCCTTATCCTGTGGTCAGGTCACTATTCAGAGCCAAAACTGAGGCTGGTATATCTCATTAGGAGACTCTGAGGGCCACTGTGTGTTGGCGAGAGCCCTTTTCCTCACGCTGCTACTCCTTTTCCTGAGGTCTAACTAGGGTGAATGGAGTCCATGTGTCAGTGCCAGAAATCCTAGGGCAACTCATAGGCGAATGAAGGGGAGTAGCAGCCGTCCAGGCGTGTGTCGCAGGACACTGTAGGTGGACGCACCTACTTTTAGAAGGCTCGAGCATGGGTGTAGGGAAATCTAGGTAACAGAAGGGTATCACTTCTGAGTATAGGACAGCCAAGCAGCACATGAAATCCATCTATGGAGGAGGAGTTGTTAAGCCCCTCAAAGATTGGCACCAATGGACTGTAGGTTCAGAGTGGACCTTCCCCAAAGAAGGGACCTTTGAGGTCTGGATTTGGGAAAAGTTCGTCCGTGAATTCCCCACTAGACTCCAAACCCATGGCTCCCTCCAGAAGGCAGAACTGTGGCTGCACGAATCCATCGAGCTCCAGCAACAGGGCATTCAAAAGTCCCAGACAGTGCGAACTAACACTGCCATGTACTCCCGTACAACTAAAACTACGGAGTCCAATAAAACCAGGGATGAGACCGATCTGCAGGCAGGGTTAAACCTACTGGCTACTCAGGGCATACCAGCAGCCTCAGCCGCTCTGTCTCCATCTCCACCACCAACTCAGGGACCTGCAACCGATGTCTCTGAAAAAACGGATTACCGACACCTTGGGAAATCTGATTTAGTCACACAATGTGAAGCCAGAGGCATCTCCATAATCAATAAACCCAAGCCAGAGTGCATAGCGGCCTTAGAAAGGGATGATTTCCAACAGAGCCCGGAGGGGGATTATAGGCGCTATCGAAAGGAACAGTTGAGGGCCAGACTCAGGGAGGTTTATGGAGTCACGTTTGATGGTAGTCGGAGACTACTCATTACCAAATTGTGGCAATTAGATGCAAGCCTGAACAGGCAGACACCTCCAGTTGAACAGACTCCTAGAGCCCCGGACTCTGAGCCAACAGCTAGTCCTCGAAAAATAGAGCCTTTGTATCCGCCTTTGGCCAATCTGTGGGAAATTGCGACTGTGGCAGAGCCTCTCCAACCCCCTTCCAGCGACCTACCACCTTCTAAGAGGCCTCCCACTGAGGCTGGTCCACCTCCCGGGGTGTTTCCAGTCTGGGAACAGGAATGTGAGGGACCCCCCAGACAAAACACTACGAGCCGTATCACCTGGCACGTACCTTTTACCGCAGGGGAGATCAGGGAGATCTTGAATAACCTCCCGGATCACAGGACTAATCCACGTGGGTTTGCCAAGAAAATGAATGTCAATCAGCTGAGCTATGGGATGAGTGGAGCAGATTGTGCACGCATCCTCAGAGCCACTGTAGGTGAAGATATTGCGGATGACATCATTACCAGGTGTGGTATAACCACACATGAGCAACTCACGATGGGGGTAAGGAATATTGCAAACACTTGACAGACAAAATGCCTACCATGTACAGTGTTGTGTCCCCCTTCCAGTTCATGACAGCAATCCAAGGTCCAGATGAGGATGCCTCTGTCTACTGGCGGAGATTGAAACAAGGTGTATCTGACGCAGGGTTTGAGGCAGGTCCAGATGTCCCCGATAATTCACAACCCGTATCTCCAATCCACCTGATGTTGAAGGCCAAATTCCTGTCTGGATTAGTGCCTAAATTGAGGGATAGGTTAATGATGGCACGGCCGGAAGCTCACTCCATGGACTTCCACTCCCTCATGGCAACGATCCAGGCCATAGAGATGGACTTGCATGCCAGGAAGGAGGCCAAGTCGGCCAAAATCATGACAGCATTTGAGTTAATTGCCCAGAGTAGCCATCCTAGGCAAAGGAGAAACAAAGGGAATAAATATCCTAGTCCTGTCTGTTTCCTTTGCCGTCAGAAAGGTTATGTAGCACGCCACTGTCCAGAGCATCAGAATGAGGAGGACCAGGATTCTCCCAAACCTCGTAAGACCACCCCTGACCGGCCCTATGCACATAAACCAAACCCAGGGAAATCGTACCGCAATACGGATGGCCATTTTATATCCGATCCCATACCTACCCAGAGCATCGGAGCTGTTACACAGTCCAACAGCTCAACACGCTAGGGAAACGGCAAACCGGTTTCAGCTCATGTCAATCCGTTTCATGAGGAATTGCCATACCCTCTATCCTGCCTCATTGACACCGGCGCAGCCAGAACTGTCCTAAAAACCCAAGACCTCAGAGGCAGGATTCCACTTTCTGGCAAGACTACCCCGCCGTTGGACTTACAGGTCAATCAGTAACTCTCATAGAGACTAAACCATTGCACTGTAAGTTAGGCCAACACACAGAAGCAGTTAGATCTTTGTTGATCTCAGATGATGTCCCTATTAACCTTTTGGGGGCAGACATTCTGTCGGAAATTCAGGCCAAAATTTCCTATACCCCGGAGGGTGTTGTGGTTACTAGTTCACTCACAGACGAGCTGCTGTGTGCAGTGGTGGCAGTTCCGTATACTGGAGAACCTGGAAACTTTGTGTCCCTGGATGTACTGGTCGAGGTAGATCCTAAACTTTGGGCGGTTGACAGGTATAACGTCGGCCTATTGCCAGTACCTCCAGCCACTATACAGATTGCCCCCGGCTGCGTATTACCAAGCTTACCGCAGTACCCGCTGAGTGTAGCGCAGATGGACAGCCTCAAAATCCAGATCGACAGGGATCTCCAAATCGGGGTCTTGACCCCAATTCAATCCACATGTAACACTCCTCTATTTCCGGTGGCAAAGAAATCAGCCAAGGGCCAGGAAGTCACTTACCGACTGGTCCATGATCTCAGAGCCATTAACAAAATCATTGTCAGTGATGCCCCGTTAGTGCCTAATCCTCACACATGAATTGCTTCCATCCCTCCTAAAGCTTCGTACTTTAGTGTCATCAACTTGTCCAATGCTTTTTTCTCTGTACCACTGGATCCCCAGTGTCAATATCTCTTTGCTTTTTCATTCCAGGGTAAACAACTTACATGGACCCGGTTACCACAAGGGTCCATGACTAGCCCGTCGGAATACAGTTGTAAGCTAAAGGTGGTATTAGATCAGTGGGTGCCAGAGGATCCAGAGGTCGCCCTATTGCAATATGTGGACGATTTGTTGGTTTGTTGCCCGCATAAGGAGTCATGCTATAGGCATACCATCTCGTTGCTTAACCATCTGGCATCCACTGGGAATGAGGCTAGCAAGGAGAAATTGCACTTTTGTATGGAGAAGGTTACTTTTCTAGGTCACTGTATCTTAAAAGGAACCCGACATTTGACAATGCAACGGATACAGACTCTCAAAGACTTTACTCGACCTCGTAATGCCCGACAGTTGAGAGCCCTTCTAGGTCTAATCAATTATAGCAGAGATTGGATCCCTAACATCTCATCCAAACTGGGTCCTCTCTATACTCTTCCGTCACAAACACAATTTCAATTAACTGATGAAAACTGGTCAACCCTCCAGGATCTGATCCAGGAACTTTCTAGAACCCCGGCACTAGGTATTCCCAACTACAACCTACCCTTTTCTGTCACGAAAGTAAAGGGCATGCCACTGGGGTACTGACCCAATTACACGGATCCAGGTATAGACCTATCATGTACATTTCAACTGAACTGGATCCGGTCATCAAAGGCTCACCTGGGTGCGCCCGAGCTGTAGCCGCCTGCGCTGTACTATTGCACAAAGTAGGTGATATAGTTTTAGATTCCCCTTTGACCCTTTTCACCCCACACTCTGTCCAAGAGATCCTTAACCAGGTCCAAACCAAACATCCTTCGGCCGCCCGTTTGACCAAATATGAAGTGGCTCTCCTCACCCCTACTAACCTTACACTAAGATGATGTACCATCCTCAATCCTGCATCTCTTCTCCCGATCCAATCAGACTCGGAAGAAGAGAGGGGGGCGAAAGGATTGCGACCGACGCTAACACGACCATGACTGAAAACTCAGATGATCATAACTGTCTCGAGCTCATGGAGCTTGAGACAGAAGCAGTTAGCCCTGTCAAGGGAGCTCCCCTTCCGCAAACAATAGATCTTTTTGTAGATAGTTCCAGGTATTACACATCAGATGGTAAACCTCACACAGGCTACGCTGTAACAACAGTCGACAAAATAGTAGAAAAAAGCTCACTCAGCAGCCATATGTCGGGCCAAGAGGCCGAACTACACGCATTGGCCAGAGCCTGTGAGAAACATGAAGGATTAAGGATCAATGTATACACGGATTCAAGGTACACTTTCGGAAAAGCCTATGATTTCGGTCCAATTTGGAAGGCCAGAGGATTCCTCACTAGCTCGGGGAAACCTGTGAAGCACGACGAACTAATCAACAGATTGTTCGTAGCGTTTACACTCCCATTAGAAGTGTCTATCTTAAAGGTCAAGGCTCACACCACAGAGACCACCATGAAAGCTAGGGGCAATGCAATGGCAGATCTGGCTGCTAAAGAAGGAGCCCTAGACCCCCCCGACGCTAATGCTGGCTAAACCCGCTGATGTGTCGGATGAGTTCAAAAAGTTGCAGGCTCAGGCAGAGAACTCAGAGAAGCGGAAATGGGCAGCGTTGGGGGCAACGGAGGGGCCTGATAAGATCTGGGGTCTTGGTGGTAAGTGGTGCTTGCCAAGAGTATTGTATCCAATGATGGCCCATTTAGCTCACTACTCCAGTCACCAGTCCAAAACTGTCATTTGTGCTCAAGTGGAAGAGTACTGGATAGTTCCAGGATTCTCTACCACAGCCACCGATTTTTCTAGTGCTTGCCTGGTCTGTGCTTTACACAACCCTGGACGACCGGCTAAAACCCCAAAGAAACATTCCCCAAAACCTGAGTACCCTTTCCAGAGAATCCTAATTGATTACATCAACATGCCTAAGAGTGGGCCCCACGAGTATGCTTTGGTCTGTGTAGACATGTTTTCTGGATGGCCGGAGGCTTGGCCGGTTAAAAAAGCTAATGCCACAACGACCGCCAAAAAGATCCTTTCTGAGGTTTTCTGTCGATGGGGAGTACCCGAAGCCATTGAATCCAACCGGGGGACTCACTTTACGGGACAAGTTTTCAAGGAGATATGTGAGGCTCCTTATCATCCCCAAAGCAGTGGCAAGGTGGAGAGACTAAACGGTACTATCAAGAACAAGATCTCTAAGATCTCCGCCGACACGGATAAACCATGGCCCGAGTGTTTGTCAATTGCTCTCTACTCCATGTGCAATGCACCAAGACGGCCTCATAGGCTGTCCCCATAAGAGATTCTGTTCGGGAGTAGACCAAAGACGGGGTTGTACTTTGCCCAGCAGCTGTCATTTTTACATTCTCAGCAGACGGGGTATGTGCAGTATCTTCAACGGGAACTCCAAAAGATACAGCAGAGAGTTTATGAATCTATTCCTGATCCAGAATCTATAACTGGTTTGCATTCCATACAACCAGGGGATTGGGTGGTCGTTATAAAAAAAACATCAGCACCAGGGACTGGAGGCGAGATATACCAGGCCGTACTGTTGTGCATTTTCATACGTATACAATATTATCTAATGACATTATAATCAAAATGAATGCTCATCTCATTGCCTTTAAGAATAAGATCAGCCTGAACCAAAGTTATATTATGTGGCTGAGGAAGCCAAGATGAGTTCATGGCAAGTTCAGTCTATATAAAAAATAAAATAAAAAAAAATTGGGAACATAAATGGACATTGTATTTAAAAAGTTATTACTAAAGATATGAGACCATCTGGTAAGGAGTATGCCAACCCCCTCAAAACATGTCTGTCTGGAGGGAACATGGTTACTTGATAAGGACTCATGTCCTTGGAGCACACCTGCTATAAGAGGTTCAATTTATATATTCATAATTATATTATATATATCTTTGCATGGTATATTTAGTTTACAACATATGTTAATCAATAATTCATATAATGTGTTATCTATGTGTAACAATGTATCGATTTATATATATGTTATACCATGTATTTACCATTTAGAAGGTACAGAAACAAAGTAAGTTTAAGTTAATTGGGTTTCTGGGAGAAGTAAATGCCATTTCAAAATAATAGTTATTCATGGACGTAGATAAGTGAAATGTACAAGTTCCGATGCCAAGCATCAAAGCCACTATATAAAATTTTCATCAAGTCAACCTATATTTCAAAAAGATAGGAGAAGACAGTCAACTCCAACAAGTCCAGGATATAGGTAATTAAAAGTGTCAGGAAAAGACCTTCCTCAATGATTTAGTGAGAAAGGTCAACAAAGTCATGTAAATATATTATTAGATATTTAATTTTGATGCTTAAAAGTTGGGATGTTCACCTACAGTACCGCAGTGCCATCTGGAGGCAGATGGGCAACATTATATTATTTCATTATTTGTTCTATTCCATATTAGGAGTTGAGATAACGTCATGAGGTTATTAGCATGCGAATACACCCACCCTACCTGATTGGGAATCCATAATCTAAAGGGGATGATTCTTAGATAAGGGGGGGAATAATTACTCGTGTGCGGAGTAGCATAGAGGTTAGCAAGAGAAAAAAAAAAGGGCTAGAGGAAAAGATCCATATATCCATTGATCCATCCATTCATTCAATCAAAAAGAAAAACTTTACCAGAAGAAACTTGGATTATTCTTTTTGGATTACTAGGAAAGTTCCTCAGAACTGGTCCCATCTGAACTCTGTCTACCTTTGACCCAGTAACGTATATTTTGCCTACTACTCATGATATTAATAAGATATTTCTCTCGGTATATAGCCAAGAGTTCCCATATTGTGGGAATATATAGTGTTAGGTGCCTCCATAATGCTGATTATTCTCTTAGCAAAGATGCATATTGTTAATGGAAGATCTGACATTATTTGAAAAGAGGACCAAATCCTTGGGAAGTTATTTTCCTTAGTCTGATTGCCGAGCTGAATATTTTATCATATTAATATCATATATTTTTGATTGGTCATAGGAAAACAGAGTCAAGGGATAACAGTTATTTTCCTGTAAATCCGTGTTTTATTGTTATAGCCTGTTTGATAACAGAAGATCCTAAGTTTCTCTTGGTATATGAGTCTGTTTGTTAAAAGTATGACACTGGTTGTCATGAATCAATAAATCATACTGTGCTGATCAGATAGGGGTGTGTTCACACCACCGTGTGGTACATTTTGGATGTTACGTTGCAACTTCATCATTTGTTTTGCAGTTGTATTGTTTTTATATTCTTTGTTTTTATAATAAACTATTATATATTTTTGCATACAATTGTTCCTTTGTTTCACTGCTTGCATAAATCAAATTAAGATACTTGATAAAAAGAACTTAGAGGCGTTTTTTATGTCCGCCTGAAGGATAATATATTTTATATTTTTTTATCCTCTCTTTTATATGAAGATTCTTTTTCATATAGAAGATATATGACAGTACCATGTTCTACTTACAACACCAACCTCCCTCAAGGTCGAGTAACGTGACGGGTGGATCCACACCAGCCATTGCAAGAAGCTACTGGACCACGAAGCGCATCGATCAGGTACCTTGTATTCCTTTATTCTTTCTGTCTAATGCACTTTTGAAAATGTTATGAGGAGTCACATCCGAATTTGTTATTCAGAATGCATTTGCAGTTAGCAAAGACGGCAAATAGATCCAACTGCTGAGTGTGCTCCAAACCACCTCCGGGTCAGAGCCTCCCGCCCATGTCGGCAGTTCATGCCCTTTATGACATCAGGGTGGGCATGATAAAAATCAACCCTTTAGGTTAAAGGGATTCTGTCACCAGGTTTCACCCCTGTCAGCTAAACATATGCTGATGTTCAGGGCCTCATCAGGATTCCTAATGTGGGCTTATAAATGTGATCCGTAGCCTTATTTTGCTAAAAAACAGGTTTTACTAACCTGTCACACAAAGAAATAAGGTGCCCAAGGGGATGTCAGGGGATGTCAAGGGATGCAAGGTGCCCGCCGCACCAACCGCCGTTCGTGCCCAGCGCCGCCTTTCCAGACTTCTGCACCGCCTCCTAATCCTCTGTGCCGCCTCTTGCTCTCTCTCCCTCCATCCCCCCTCCTCCCTCCTCCTGCTGTAAGATCTCGCGCGTGCGCACAGTGCTCTGCCTGATGCGCCCGTGCGGACTTCTCGATTTGGCTTTTTGAAGCGAAGTGCGCATGCGCCGGCACTTCGCTCTACCCAGGTATGACCTGCACTCTGGCGCCAGCCTCTCAGAGCCTTGTGCGCACGCGCGATATCTTACAGCAGGAGGAGGGGGGAGGGAGGGAGAGCGAGAGGCGGCACAGAGGATTAGGAGGCGGTGCAGAAGTCTGGAAAGGCGACGGTGGGCACGAACGGCGGTGGGTGCGGAGGGCACCTTGCATCCCTTGACATCCCCTGACATCCCCTTGGGCACCTTATTTCTTTGAGTGACAGGTTAGTAAAACCTGTTTTTTTAGCAAAATAAGGCTACGGATCACATTTAGAAGCCCACATTAGGAATCCTGATGAGGCCCTGAACATCAGCATATGTTTAGCTGACAGGGGTGAAACCTGGTGACAGAATCCCTTTAATCTGTGGAGCGTCACCTATCCATAGAGTTCAACCATACATTCTTAGATGTTAATGTCACTTATGGTCTTGATTTAAGCCCTGAGACTTGTAGTAGGCTTAGTAGACCCGTGTGGGTATCCAGTCAATTAAGGCGACCCCAGATTTGTTTTAATATCAGCTCTGGATTTGGAGCTAAGTCCATGGGTCGGACCGAATGCCCATCTGGGATCACTGTCCAGATCGACCATAGAATCCCTGACCGTAACAACCTAACCACCAGACACGACTTTATCTGCTGGGGGGGAGGGTGTGACATTCAGGATGGTACAGCAATCCTTTTATCCATCCAGATGTTGCTCAACTCCTGTAACCGGAACCCTAATGACCTTTGTGTCTCTCTAACTGGGCCCTATTACTTCTTGTGTGGGCAGGCTGCTTACAGAGTCATTCCCACGAATGCTAGAGGGTCATGCTCCTTAGTCAGGTTAGTCCCCGCCTCCTACATTGCTGATGGTCACGAGGATCTGATGGTGCAGAGGAGGGTGAGTATGGGAAGAAGGACTAGGAGGGAGCTGTTCTCTGCAGGGGACCGTGCTTGGGCATGGTTTCCGGCCTGGACTGGATGGGGTATAGAACTTATGAAGCGGCTGAACAAATTTTCTACCATAGTGGATGAGATGTTCAACGAGACAGTCGAAGCCATGAGAGAAGTCTTGTCACGGCCTTTGCTTTGTGCGCCGTAACACTGGTGCCATGCTTGCTGCTGCCGGTGGCAACATGTTGCTGTTATGGCATGTGGTGGCAGTGTCTCGGCTTTGGCTGTGTGTAACGTGATATGGTTGCCATGCATGCTGTTGCCAGGGGAAACGTTGTGGCTGGTGTGTGCACTTCCCCTTTAAGTTGTAGCCTTCCCCTGTCTGGTGCAGTAAGGGTTAACTACCTTGCTGAGTGAGGATTAGGGACGCTGTAGGAGGTGACCTGCTCCCTGATCCTGGCCCAGCTGCTTACCTATTATACCTTACATTGTACGGTGGGGGGTTTCCCCCACTCCCCACCGTGACAGTATGTCCCACTAGGTGGCCCTCACACTGGAAGATGGAACAACCAGACAAGGAGCATAACTCCAGCACATACCAAGGCTGGAGTACAACTGACTCCTGACCTTAAGCCACAGGTATAAGAAGCACCTAGTGACCACACCCAGCAAGGTAGTTAACCCTTACTGCACCAGACAGGGGAAGGCTACAACTTAAAGGGGAAGTGCACACACCAGCCACAACGTTGCCCCCGGCAACAGCATGCGTGGCAACCATATCACGGCGCACACAGCCAAAGCCGAGACACTGCCACCACATGCCATAACAGCAACACGTTGCCACCGGCAGCAGCAAGCATGGCACCAGTGTCATGGCGCACACAGCAAAGGCCGTGACAAGTCTCCTCCGAACAACGACAGTTAAAAACTCTTGTCCTCAGGGCCGTCTTTGCCGCAGGGCAAAAGGGGCAGCTGCCCCGGGCCCAAGGCAGCTCCGTTTCCCGACTCCCACATTCACATGTTGTCTATGTGAGCGAGCGGCGTGTGTCTCGCTGCTCGCATTAGAAGTGAAGGACTTGTCTGTCAATTACAATTACTTACTGCCGAGTCTGCCGGCCAGTGCCATGCTAGCTCCTCCTCCCGTCCCTACGGTATGTACGCTCAGGCATAGTCATTTGTATTGCCGTCCTCAGGAGAGGGAGAGATGTGTCTGGGATTCGAACCCACAACCTTCTGTATCAGAGGCAAAGCACCTAACCACACAGCCATAAGAGCTGCTTTACCACAAAAAATATGAAACTTCTACTGTTATAGCTGGCTAAGTGTACATCTATACACATGACAGCTGCCCTAACACATCCAGCACTGCTATATCTCTATATGACAGCTGTCCCAGCAAACCCAGCTCTGCTACATCTATACACATGACAGCTGCCCAAACACACCCAGCCTGCTGCCTGGACCAGTATCTGTACACGTATGTATGGCATAATTAATGGAATGACACATCACACATGACATTACATGAGTGACACAGGTCTTTACCAGGCAGCCTGGTAACTCATGTCATGTGATGTGTGATGTGTGATGTGTGATTCCATTAATTATGCCATACATACATGTACAGATACAGGTCCTGTACTCCTGTGAGGTGTGGACCCACTCCTGAGACTGCATGTGCTTACAGTCCCTAAATAAATAATACTGCAGTGATTAGCAACCGTATGACAGGCGTTTATCACCGATCCTCAGGACGACCGTTGCTTGGAAGAGCTTAAAGTGTAACTGCCATTTAATTTTTTTTTTTGCTAAAGTGTAGGGCAAGTGATAAGTAACATTTTTAGAATATAGTTTATTTAGCCAAAACGTTTAATTTTAGTAGAAAACTGTGGCTGAAATTGCCCTTAGCAGCGCTCTCTGAAATGAGCGTTGCTAAGGGCCACCCGTCTTCTATTTGAAAAGGGGAGACGGGCTGTGCGGGAGATGTACTTCTGCCTCCTGTGCCCCCGCGGTGGCCACAGGCGTCTTAAAATCTAATGCTCGGGTACACTAACTAACCTGCCTTCCCTGCGATAATCACTCATGAAGACGGATGGACCTTAGCATTTCAGGGGGCCCAAGGAAATTCTTGCCCAGGGTCCAATCAATATTAAAGACGGCCCTGCTTGTCCTCCAGTAGAAGATGGCTCTCGACTATCTTTTAGCTGAAAGGGGGAGTTTCTGTGAATTCATCGGGGAAGATTGCTGCACCTGGGTGGAAGATACTGGTGACAAGGTTCAGGCCCATCTAGATAGAGTTAAGGCGTTACAGGGGCAAGCACGTGTGATTGCAGATGAAGGTTGGAACCCCTTTAAAGGTCTGGGGGGCTTCGGTGATATGTTGTTTTCTATAGGATCGTGGCTTAAAGGGCTTCTGTCACCCCACTAAACTCATATATATTTTTTTGTGTACTTATAATCCCTATCCTGCGATATTGCCATACATTATGTTATTAATAATTTTCGTTCAGTAGATTTAGCAAAAAACGTACTTTTATGATATGCTAATTACCTTTCTACCAGCAAGTAGGGCGTCTACTTGCTGGTAGCAGCCGCAGAAAACCGCCCCCTCCTTCTGTTGATTGACAGGGCCAGCCGCGATCTCCTCCTCCGGCCAGCCCTGTCAGCATTTCAAAAACCGCGCGCCTGTGTTGATTCTGCGCAGGCGCTCTGAGATAAGTAGGCTCGCCTCCTCAGCACTCCCTCAGTGCGCCTGCGCCGATGACGTCACCGAAAGAGAAGACGTCATCGGCGCAGGCGCACTGAGGGAGTGCTGAGGAGGCGAGCCTCCTTATCTCAGAGCGCCTGCGCCGAATAAACACAGGCGCGCGATTTTTGAAATGCTGACAGGGCTGGCCGGAGGAGGAGATCGCGGCTGGCCCTGTCAATCAACAGAAGGAGGGGGCGGTTTTCTGCGACTGCTACCAGCAAGTAGACGCCCTACTTGCTAGTAGAAAGGTAATTAGCATATCATAAAAGTACGTTTTTGCTAAATCTACTGAGCGAAAATTATTAATAACATAATGTATGGCAATATGGCAGGATAGGGATTATAAGTACACAAAAAAAAAAAAATTAGTTTAGTGGGGTGACAGAAGCCCTTTAAGGAAATAGGAGTGTATGTCCTGTTACTGCTGTGCTTTCTATTTCTTTTCTATGTGGCGGTGAGAATGACCTGCTGCTTGATGAATCGAGTCACGAGGAGCCGTTCAGAGGACCACGTTATGATCGCAGAGAACCATCGCCCGGAGCAACCGGATTCTTACTCCAGGAGGACCGACCCAAGAAGAACCACCGCATTTTAACCACCGTCATGGAGAATCACCCTTCCTTTTAAAGGCATTTCCTTTTTAGAGACTTTTCACTGTCACCACCCTTAACGGACGTCGCGGTCAAGCAACCGAAGAGGCCCAAGAATGCTAGGCCAGGTTCTTCTTGTTAGTTCATCTGTAGTGTAGCATGTTCCCCTTTACATGTTTTTTCCCTTTAGAGGTCTGGTTTGAGTGATTGTAGTGTTAGGGAGCCGCTGAAATGACGACATATGGCGAAAAAGAGGGGAACTGTTGTGGAAAATTATTGTTCGCCGTATGATCGCCAACTATCCTATGGAGATGTGCAGATTCGTTCGCGTTCGCATCGCGCAGAAACTTTTGCACGATGGTCTGGTTGTCCCGACCTGTAGCTGATTTGTGCCTGGCCTGGTATTACTGCAGGATATCAGTGTCATGACGCCGGCTGAGGTGGGAGGGATGGGGACCGTCGAACAAAGGTTTCTTCATCCACGAGAATAAGCGCGGCAACAAAAAGGGCGCGAACAAGTGTGCGAACGCGCGAACATAAGTTCGTGCGATCATTCACATCTTCGCCAGCCAATCACTTCATACCATAACCTGTCTCCCCATTGGTCATGATTGTAAGACCGCCTTCCAGCCAATCACTTCATACCATAACCTGTCTCCCCATTGGTCATGATTGCAAGACCGCCTTCCAGCCAATCACTTCATACCATAACCTGTCTCCCCATTGGTCATGATTGTAAGACCGCCTTCCTTCTGGTATAAATTAACCTCGCCTAGCTGTTGGAGGCAGGCACATTATTGGATCCTACTTGAGAACGTCTCTGTGACGTTATTTTGGAGGAATTGCGCACACATCGACGCACACTACACCAAGGATTTCCCGATTGCACTTCTGGCGGTCGTTTTTGGTTGTGAGAACGAGACAAAGGAGCAAACGGCAATATCAGTAGTCATCACCCACCGACTCTTAAGACGGGGATCCATAAAAAGGCCACTATCTGAGAATGTGAAGAAACTGCTCACACAAGAAGTTTATTTTTATTTTTATTATTATGAGGGGAAAATCCCATTACCGTCGTGGAGGATTCATAAAAAGGAAATTACCGGTAAGTAATACAGTTTTTCCTTTTCATCTTCCCTGATAGCATTACCATGACATATACCAGATTAACAGGATTAGGGCGGGACAATAGCCTACAGCACCTTTCTAATGAATGCTAGGTCCTGACTGGTATTGGTATCCACTCTATGTTTGATAAACGTATGGGGACTTGTCCATGTCCATCAGGCAAAACTTTAAAGAAAGGTTCTAACATTTTTAGGGCCTGAATTTCACCTGTGTACAGAAGTTATGGCCACCAGAAACACTGTTTTTGTCAGATACTTTAAAGAGGACACGGACAAGGGTTCAAAGGGAGTCTCAGTTAGGCCTGATAGTACAATTTTTAGATCCTAAGGAGATACAATTGGCTTTAAAGTAGGTCTTAGTCTAACTGCCACTTTAAAGAAGCGGATTACCCATGGATGATCAGCAATTTTTGTACCAAAGACTACACAATGCAGAAATATGGACTTTCAAGATATTTGGTCGAAGACCCTTTTCAAAGTCTGACTGGAGAAAGGAGAACACTGTGTGAATGGAAAATACGTCTGAAGAAGCTTTTCCAAATTTTTCAATAAATCTTTGAGGTTACTGGTTTTCTATTTGCTGTCATAGCATTAAAGGGTTTCTATCACTTCGTATGCCATAATTAGCTCTCAGACACTAGCGATCCGCTAGTGTCTGCTCTGGCCAACCATCCTAATATAACAGCTTTTGGGGCAGCCGTTTTGCTAAAAAAATAACTTTTATAAATATGCTAATGAGCCTCTAGGTGCTATGTGGGCGTCATTAGCACCTAGAGGCTCCGTCTACCTTCATACACAGCCACCGCCCAGCGCGTCCCTCCAGCCCGCCCATCTCCTGCTGAATGCGATCCTCAGTGTGACGCAGCGGACGAATTCTCGCGCATGCGCCGTGCGCGGCTGTATTCGGCGCATGCGCAGTGAATGTCTAACCGCTTCCCTGCTCAGACATCTCCACTGCGCCTGTTCCTTGGAGCACTATGACGTCATCGGCGCAGGCGCAGTGGAGATGTCTGAGCAGGGAAGCGGTCAGACATTCACTGCGCATGCGCCGAATACAGCCGCGCACGGCGCATGCGCGAGAATTCGTCCGCTGCGTCACACGGAGGATCGCATTCAGCAGGAGATGGGCGGGCTGGAGGGACGCGCTGGGCGGCGACTGTTTATGAAGGTAGACGGAGCCTCTAGGTGCTAATGACGCCCACATAGCACCTAGAGGCTCATTAGCATATTTATAAAAGTTATTTTTTTAGCAAAACGGCTGCCCCAAAAGCTGTTATATTAGGATGGTTGGCCAGAGCAGACACTAGCGGATCGCTAGTGTCTGACAGCTAATTATGTCATACGAAGTGATAGAAACCCTTTAATTACAGCATCCGAAAGACCTCTGGACCCTGTGACAATACATCTAGCATCCAAAGGAGAACCAAAGTTTTAACAGAGGGAACAGGACTTCTCTGGCCATGAAGGTGCAATGAGAATCACATGAGAATCGCATAAGCAAGATGAAAATTCCTTTTTTGTGCTAATGCGACTACTCCAATGTTCCCATCCCATTTCTTCTGAGATCTGGTTTAATGATCTGCTTTTTGTACCTCCCTGGCGATTTAAATAAGCTACAACTGTTGAGTTGTCTGATCTTATCTGTACATCTTTTTTCTCTATGTGGGAGGAAGAGATTTTATAGCGTCTCAAACAACCAACAATACCCTCAGATTTCAGGACAACCTGGCCTGGATTGCTGACCATTGTCCCTGAAAAAAGAGCTGTGAACAGTGCGCTCCCCAGCCCCAAAGACTTGCATCTGTTTTGATTAAATCCAGATTTTTGAAACCCCAGGAAACTCCCTTTTGAATGTGGTTCAGGTCCTGCCACCAGTGAAGGGGCTGAATTACTGACAGAGTGAATAGAATGTTGTCTTCCAGTAAGTTTTGATCCCTGTTCCAGTTCTCCAGTAGCCAATGCTGGACCATTCGAGAATGGAACTGGGCCCACCTCATAGCCGGGATACATGCGGTCAGAGTTCCCAACATTGTTATGGCACAAAACCTGTCCTAATCACACAGGAGGACATGTTGCTTCTGAGCACTGAGGTAAAGAGCTGCCTCATCCTCCAGATACAGATAATAAGAACTTTAGCTGAATCTCTGGGGAATTTAGTTCATGAGGAGACATGAAGTACAGAGAGGAAGGACAGGACAGACTGTGGTAATGAAGACTCCATACAAGAGCTGCTGCTCATTACCCACATCCCCACTTCCTCTCTCTACTTCATGCCTCCTCATGAACTCAATTTCTACAGAGATTTAGCTGAAGATCATATTAAACTGTATTCAGGATCATAGAAGAAGATGAGGCAGCTCTTTACCTCAGTGTTGTGAAGTAACTTGTCCTCCTGTGTGATTAGGACAGGTTTTGTGTGTACTAATAGGACGGCGGCCATTTTATTTCTCTTAATGATTGCTCCAAAGACAAAATGAGCCTTTATAACTAAGGAAAGGTATTTGGGAATATATTTATAATAAAGAAATATTTAAAGGGAGTCTGTCACCTACCTGACCGGATTCAAACAGGTGACATTGTTCAGTGGGGCACAAAGACATGACACAGATGTTACCCGTGTTTAGTTCTTCTGATGCTTCAAATCGCCCAAAAAGTCGTTTTTATCATATGCTAATGAGCCGTCGCAAGTGCCCAGGGGCGGAGAGTTTTCTGAAAGTGCCCAAGTTCCTCCGCCTCACTTGCGCCTAACTCCGCCCCTCAGTAAGCTCAGGCCAGCCCTGTGGCTCTGTGACATCATATTTCCCTATAGGCTGTTTGCGCATCACTGCCGGGCCTGGGCATGTGCAGTGTTCTGCTCACTGTGGGCAGA
Organism: Bufo bufo; assembly: GCF_905171765.1. NCBI lineage: Eukaryota > Metazoa > Chordata > Amphibia > Anura > Bufonidae > Bufo > Bufo bufo. Next base: position 38,553,691 of record NC_053391.1, read on the forward strand.
GGGACAGGGATATGGAGTGCGCATGGGAAGGTTTTGCAGGGAAGGTTTAGGGAAGGGTTTTTGCAGGGAAGGGTTTTTGCAGGGAAGGTTTTTGCAGGGAAGGTTTAGAAAGGGTTATACTGTGAGCTGCCAGAGGGGGAAGGAGACTGATTCTGTCCAAAGCCTGTCCCCAGAAGCTCCAGAAGGGGGCACATGGATGCGAAAAATACTAAAAAGTTATTTTTAATAATCTTTCAGGATATAAAAGGGTTATATTGTAAGCTTCCAGAGGGGGAAGGAGACTGATTCTGTCCAAAGCCTATCCCCAGAAGCTCCAGGAGAGAGCACATGGAAAGCGAAAAATAATAAAAAGGTATTTTTAATCATCTTTCAGAATAATAATAAAAAAAAGGTATAACCCCTTTAACAACCAGGTAAAACCCTTCTTGAAACTATGAATGAGAGGAAACAGGCAGCTTCGGTATTGTAATTAATCTTGTCCCGTGACAGATATTCCAGCAACAGCATTGAAATTATTGCCAGGGGCTGTAATTAGCCTGCACTTAGCAGTACATGGCAAAGCCCGTACAAAGGGTATTGGTTCTCCTAGCAACTAAGAGAGTTACTTTGGCTATGAAAACTGGTAATTACTGCATCTTCTACATATGGAGGCAGATACTACCTTTTGTGTTCTGAAAATAGCAGCGGATTACAGGGATCAATTTACACCAGTCTTCCAAAAATAGAACTTTTACTCAAAATGACAACTCCATGTAATATTTAACAGGATGGTCCAATCCAAAAGCAGTAAGCGTGCGACTTGTCATCTAACCCTGCTACAGACCAAGGGTTACTTAACCACCTCAGCCCCTATAGCTTAAACACCCTTAAAGACCAGGCCACTTTTTACACTTCTGACCTACCCTACTTTCACCGTTTATTGCTCGGTCATGCAACTTACCACCCAAATGAATTTTACCTCCTTTTCTTCTCACTAATAGAGCTTTCATTTGGTGGTATTTCATTGCTGCTGACATTTTTACTTTTTTTGTTATTAATCGAAATTTAACGATTTTTTTGCAAAAAAATGACATTTTTCACTTTCAGTTGTAAAATTTTGCAAAAAAAACAACATCCATATATAAATTTTTCTCTAAATTTATTGTTCTACATGTCTTTGATAAAAAAAAAAATGTTTGGGTAAAAAAAAAAAAAATGGTTTGGGTAAAAGTTATAGCGTTTACAATCTATGGTACAAAAATGTGAATTTCCGCTTTTTGAAGCAGCTCTGACTTTCTGAGCACCTGTCATGTTTCCTGAGGTTCTACAATGGCCAGACAGTACAAACACCCCACAAATGACCCCATTTCGGAAAGTAGACACCCTAAGGTATTCGCTGATGGGCATAGTGAGTTCATAGAACTTTTTATTTTTTGTCACAAGTTAGTGGAAAATGATGATTTTTTTTTTTCTTACAAAGTCTCATATTCCACTAACTTGTGACAAAAAATAAAAACTTCTATGAACTCACTATGCCCATCAGCGAATACCTTGGGGAGTCTTCTTTCCAAAATGGGGTCACTTGTGGGGTAGTTATACTGCCCTGGCATTCTAGGGGCCCAAATGTGTGGTAAGTAGTTTGAAATCAAAATGTGTAAGAAATGACGGGTGAAATCCGAAAGGTGCTCTTTGGAATGTGGGCCCCTTTGCCCACCTAGGCTGAAAAAAAGTGCCACACATGTGGTATCGCCGTACTCAGGAGAAGTTGGGGAATGTGTTTTGGGGTGTAATTTTACATATACCCATGCTGGGTGAGATAAATATCTTGGTCAAATGCCAACTTTGTATAAAAAAAATGGGAAAAGTTGTCTTTTGCCAAGATATTTCTCTCACCCAGCATGGGTATATGTAAAATGACACCCCAAAACACATTCGCCAACTTCTCAAGTGTGACACTTTTTTGCAGCCTAGGTGGGCAAAGGGGCCCATATTCCAAAGAGCACCTTTCGGATTTCACCGGTCATTTTTTACACATTTTGATTTCAAACTTCTTACCACATATTTGGGCCCCTAGAATGCCAGGGCAGTATAACTACCCCACAAGTGACCCCATTTTGGAAAGAAGACACCCCAAGGTATTTCGTGATGGGCATAGTGAGTTCATGGAAGTTTTTATTTTTTGTCACGTTAGTGGAATATGAGACTTTGTAAGGAAAAAAAAAAATCAAAAAAAAAAATCATCATTTTCCGCTAACTTGTGACAAAAAATATAAAATTCTAGGAACTCGCCATGCCCCTCACAGAATACCTTGGGGTGTCTTCTTCTCAAAATGGGGTCACTTGTGGGGTAGTTATACTGCCCTGGCATTTTCCAGGGGCCCTAATGTGTGGTTTGTAGGTAAATGACCTGTGAAATCCAAAAGGTGCTCTTTGGAATGTGGGCCCCTTTGCCCACCTAGGCTGTAAAAAAGTGTCACACATGTGGTATCTCCGTACTCAGGAGAAGTTGGGCAATGTGTTTTGGGGTGTCATTTTACATATACCCATGCTGGGTGAGATAAATATCTTGGTCAAACGCCAACTTTGTATAAAAAAATGGGAAAAGTTGTCTTTTGCCAAGATATTTCTCTCACCCAGCATGGGTATATGTAAAATGACACCCCAAAACACATTGCCCAACTTCTCCTGAGTACAGCGATACCAGATGTGTGACACTTTTTTGCAGCCTAGGTGGGCAAAGGGGCCCACATTCCAAAGAGCACCTTTCAGATTTCACCGGCCATTTTTTACAGATTTTGATTTCAAACCACTTCTCGCGCATTCGGCCCCTAAAATGCCAGGGCAGTATAACTACCCCACAAGTGACCCCATTTTGGAAAGAAGACATCCCAAGGTATTTCGTGATGGGCATAGTGAGTTCATGGAAGTTTTTATTTTTTGTCACAAGTTAGTGGAATATGAGACTTTGTAAGGAAAAAAAAAAAAAAAAAAATCATCATTTTCCGCTAACTTGTGACAAAAAATATAAAATTCTAGGAACTCGCCATGCCCCTCACGGAATACCTTGGGGTATCTTCTTTCCAAAATGGGGTCACTTGTGGGGTAGTTATACTGCCCTGGCATTTTCCAGGGGCCCTAATGTGTGGTAAGTAGGTAAATGACCTGTGAAATCCTAAAGGTGCTCTTTGGAATGTGGGCCCCTTTGCCCACCTAGGCTGCAAAAAAGTGTCACACATGTGGTATCGCCGTATTCAGGAGAAGTTGGGCAATGTGTTTTGGGGTGTCTTTTTACATATACTCATGCTGGGTGAGAGAAATATCTCGGCAAAAGATAACTTTTCCCATTTTTTATACAAAGTTGGCATTTGACCAAGATATTTATCTCACCCAGCATGGGTATATGTAAAATGACACCCCAAAACACATTGCCCAACTTCTCCTGAGTACGGCGATACCACATGTGTGACACTTTTTTGCAGCCTAGATGCGCAAAGGGGCCCACATTCATTTTATGAGGGCATTTTTAGACATTTGGATCCCAGACTTCTTCTCACGCTTTAGGGCCCCTAGAATGCCAGGGCAGTATAAATACCCCACATGTGACCCCATTTTGGAAAGAAGACACCCCAAGGTATTCAATGAGGGGCATGGCGAGTTCATAGAATTTTTTTTTTTTTTGGCACAAGTTAGCGGAAATTGATATATATATTTTTTCTCACAAAGTCTCCCTTTCCGCTAACTTGGGACAAAAATTTCAATCTTTCATGGACTCAATATGCCCCTCACGGAATACCTTGGGGTGTCTTCTTTCCGAAATGGGGTCACATGTGGGGTATTTATACTGCCCTGGCATTCTAGGGGCCCTAAAGCGTGAGAAGAAGTCTGGAATATAAATGTCTAAAAGATTTTACGCATTTGGATTCCGTGAGGGGTATGGTGAGTTCATGTGAGATTTTATTTTTTGACACAAGTTAGTGGAATATGAGACTCTGTAAAGAAAAAAAATAATAATTTCCGCTAACTTGGGCCAAAAAAATGTTTGAATGGAGCCTTACAGGGGGGTGATCAATGACAGGGGGGTGATCAGGGAGTCTATATGGGGTGATCACCCCCCTGTCATTGATCACCCCCCTATAAGGCTCCATTCAGATGTCCGTATGTGTTTTGCGGATCCGATCCATGCATCAGTGGATCCGTAAAAATCATACGGACATCTGAATGCAGCCTGACAGGGGGGTGATCAATGACAGGGGGGGTGATCAATGACAGGGGGGTGATCAGGGAGTCTATATGGGGTGATCACCCCACTGTAAGGCTCCATTCAGATGTCTGTATGTGTTTTGCGGATCCGATCCATGCATCAGTGGATCCGTAAAAATCATACGGACATCTGAATGCAGCCTTACAGGGGGGTGATCAATGACAGGGGGGTGATCAATGACAGGGGGGTGATCAGGGAGTCTATATGGGGTGATAACCTCCATCATTGATCACTCCCCTGTAAGGCTCCATTCAGATGTCCGTATGTATTTTGCGGATTCGATCCATGTATCAGTGGATCCGTAAAAATCATACGGACATCTGAATGCAGCCTTACAGGGGGGTGATCAGGGAGTCTATATGGGGTGATCACCTCCGTCATTGATCACTCCCCTGTAAGGCTCCATTCAGATGTCCGTACGTGTTTTGCGGATCCGATCCATGTATCAGTGGATCCGTAAAAATCATACGGACATCTGAATGCAGCCTTACAGGGGGGGTGATCAATGACAGGGGGGTGATCAGGGAGTCTATATGGGGTGATCACCTCCGTCATTGATCACTCCCCTGTAAGGCTCCATTCAGATGTCCGTACGTGTTTTGCGGATCCGATCCATGTATCAGTGGATCCGTAAAAATCATACGGACATCTGAATGCAGCCTTACAGGGTGGTGATCAGGGAGTCTATATGGGGTGATCACCTCCGTCATTGATCACTCCCCTGTAAGGCTCCATTCAGATGTCCGTACGTGTTTTGCGGATCCGATCCATGTATCAGTGGATCCGTAAAAATCATACGGACATTTGAATGCAGCCTTACAGGGGGGGGTGATCAATGACAGGGGGGTGATCAATGACAGGGGGGTGATCAATGACAGGGGGGTGATCAGGGAGTCTATATGGGGTGATCACCACCGTCATTGATCACGCCCCTGTAAGGCTCCATTCAGACGTCCGTATGCGTTTTGCGGATCCGATCCATCTATCAGTGGATCCGTAAAAATCATGCGGACGTCTGAATGGAGCTTTACAGGGGGGTGATCAATGACAGGGGGGTAATCAATGACAGGGGGGTGATCAGGGAGTCTATATGGGGTGATCAGGGGTGATCAAGGGTGAATAAGGGGTTAATAAGTGACAGGGGGGGGGGTGTAGTGTAGTGGTGCTTGGTGCAACATATTACTGAGCTACCTGTGTCCTCTGGTGGTCGATCCAAACAAAGGGGACCACCAGAGGACCAGGTAGCAGGTATATTAGACGCTGTTATCAAAACAGCGTCTAATATACCTGTTAGGGGTTAAAAAAATCACATCTCCAGCCTGCCAGCGAACGATCGCCGCTGGCAGGCTGGAGATCCACTCTCTTACCTTCCGTTCCTGTGAGCGCGCGCGCCTGTGTGCGCGCGTTCACAGGAAATCTCGGCTCACGCGAGATGACGCATATATGCGTGACTCTGCGCAGGGCTGCCACCTCCGGAACGCGAATCTGCGTTAGGCGGTCCGGAGGTGGTTAAAGGGCTTCTGTCACTCCACTAAACTCTTTTTTTTTTTGTCTCCTTAAAATCCTTATGCTGCGATTTCTCAATATATAGGGCTATTACTCAGTTTGATTCAGTAGTTATATAAAAAAAGCTGACTTTTATAATATGCAAATTACCTCTCTAGCAGCAGGTAGGGCGGCTACCTGCTGCTAGCAGCCGCATCCTCCATTCATAATGACGCCCCCTCCTCATGTTGATTGACAGGGCCAGTGAACGTGCTCGTCCCCTGACTGGCCTTGTCTGCATTTTAAATCTCGCGCCGGTCTTCAGTTGGCGCAGGCGCACTGAGTGGAGGACGCTCGCTCGGCCGCTCCATCCTCAGTGCGCCTGCGCCGATGACGTCACATGTACACCCGGCGCAGGCGCACTGAGGATGGAGCAGCCTAGAAATCGCAGCATAAGGATTTTAAGGAGATAAAAAAAAAAAATGAGTTTAGTGGAGTGACAGAAGCCCTTTAAAGGGATTTTCCAAGATTACTATGGTTATGCTCATGTAGTTGCTTACCTCCAGTACATCTTCTCCATGCTTTTTCTTCTTCACTTTGGACTCTCCTGACCCGTTTTCACCATGTAGTCCAATCCCTCTGGTTGGTTTCCATTCTGTATGTAGCACTTCCTGTTCCTGTATCCAACCAAACCCATGATGCACTTTTCCTTCCTCTGCCACAGTTCCAGAACCGCCCCCTAACAAAGGCTCAGCTAGTTTATAGCTCCTCCCACCTACCCAGTTACATACACTCCCCTATCACTGCCCCGCCCATGGCCATGACATCACAGGAAATAAGAGCTGCATGGACATGGTCATATGACCACAGCCCAGAACGAGAGATAGGCGCGATAAGGGTAAAATAAATATATTACAAAATTACAGCTTTGATGACTTTAAAGGATAGTGATGAAAACTAGAAAACCCCTTTAATTGTTCCAGTGCATCTAAAATATAGAAAAATAAGCAACATGGCAAATTGTCTTGATCAAATATCTCATACCGTTTTGGGTGTACAGCCTCTATGCACATCTATGTGCCATTGACTACAAACCGTACGTCATCTGATCCTGCAGTCATGTGTTGCTTCACTCTCTTATTGTGTGGCTATATTTTAGGATTATGTTGATATGGTAAATTATAAATTTTTATTGATTTTCTTTTTTAACTGTGTTTATTGTATTAGCGCCCTATTGTTGTTATAATGCAAAATTTTAGTTTTTTTTAGCCCCTGTGATTTCAAAGCAGGACTGATGAAAGAAAACACAGTAGGAGCCCCCTCCTTTCATCACCACCAGCGGCAAAGCACAAAGGCATAAAGGAGTTGTGCGGAACAGACAGGGTCACGTGGACCACTGCAGCCAATGACTAGCCTTTGCAGGGCTATGTGTCGGGCTGACAGCTCAGGGGACATTTCCTTTATGCTGCAGCAATCTACCTATGACAGCTAAGTAAGCGTGCCCGTTCTGCAACAGCTCCCCCCTCCATCATAGCTCAGGGGGCATCTCTTTTGCTGCAACTCTCCCTTTCACAGTTCGTGGGGGGGGGGGGGGGGGGGGGGGGAGGGATGTCCTTTCTGCTGCGGTTTTTCTCCTTTCACAATTGGGTGTGCTCTTTTTTACGGCATCTGTCTTTCACAGCTCGGCGGTTTCCTTTCCGATGCAGCTCTCTCCCTACCACAGCTCAGGGGGCATGTCCTTTCTGCTGCAGTTCTCTCCCTGTTACAGCTCAACAGATGTTTCCATTCTGCTGTAGTCCTCTTTCTGTCAAATATGGCTGGTTGGCAGTGAAGCATGAAACTTATTTTGATATAATTTTATAGAATATATAATAACACTAAATGGTGGCACAACCAAGAATGAGAATTGCTACATCATTAATTATGGCAAGCCTAAAAGAAGACCCCAGGCTGCCGAAGCAACAGAATGGCTCAGACAATTGGGTTAAATGTCCACAATTGGAGCCGTCTCCAATCGTGGCACTGCCAGTAGTAGTCTGCAGTGCAAAGCCGTCCGGTCATTGGAAATTCATGAAATACATATGAAAAATAAGGCACAAAAAATGATTAATGCTTACTGTAGTTTTACTTATCTTGAATTACATATATTTACACTGTATATAATATGTGATGCAATTAAGGGCTTTGTCAGTAGCAAGCCAGACCAAAGTAAAAAAACTAACTTCTAGAAATAGATAACTGTAAATCACTTATTGTGTATTGATCTCGTATTAGAGGTCTACTGGATGTATTCAGTAGCATCCATGGTATACAGTACTGTGCAGAAGTTGTAGGCAGGTGTGGTAAAAATACTACAGAGCAAGAATGCATTCAAAAACAGAAGTGTTAATAGTTTATTTGTATCAATTAAAATGCAAAGTGAATGAAAAACAACAATCTAAATCCAATTAATATTTGTGTCCACCCTTTGCCTTCAGAACAGCACCACTTCTTCTCGGTACACTTGCACACAGTTTTTGAAGGGACTCGGCAGGGAGGTTGTTCCAAACATCTAACAACAGATCTTCTGTTAGATGTAGGCTTGTTCAAATCCTTCCGCCTCTTCATGTCATCCTAGACACAACTGGATGTTGTTCAGATCACGGCCCTGTGGAAGCAATATCATCACTTCCAGGACTCTGTACTTCTTTTTGCTGAAGATAGTTCTAAATGACATTGGCTGTATGCTTGGGGTCGATGTCCTGCTGCAGAATAAATTTGGAGCCAGACGCCTCCCTGATGGTACTGCATGATGGAAAAGTATCTGTCTGTATTTCTCAGCATTGATCCTGACAAAATTCCCAACTCAATTTGCTGAAATGCAGCGCCAAACTTGCAAGAAACCTCCACCATGCTTCACTGTTACACTCATTATTGTACCACCCTCCAGTGAAAAAACTGCCTTCTGTTACAGCGAAATATTTCACATTTTGAATAACCTGCACCCCAGTTCCTATGTTTTCATGCATAGTTGAGTTGCTTGGCTTTGTTTTTACGACAGAGGTATGGCTTTTGGGCGCAATTTTTCCATGAAGACCACTTCTGGCCAGAATTCTCCTGGGTTCCACTGCTTTCAGACATCTTCCGATTTCAACGAGAAGTATACGTGTCCTTCTCCTGCTGCCCTAAGTTTCCTTGGCCTGTCTACAGTCCTCAACTATGCCAGTCTCTTTGAGCTTATTCAAAAGAGCTTGGATTAAACATCTTGAAACTCCAGTTTGTTTTGAAATTTTTGCCTGGGAGAACCTTGCCAATGCAGTATATATACCTTGTGTCATGTTGTTGTGCTCGGTCTTGCCATGGTGTATGACCTGTGACATAAAACTGTCTTCTACAACCTCATGTTTGTAGCAGAGTTTGGCTGTTCCTCACCTAGTGTCAAGTCTATACACTGCTGTTTCCGTTTCAGTTAATGAAGATAATTATCACCTATTTGGAATACTTGGTTAATCATACACCTGACTATAATCCTACCAAATCCCTGACTTTGAGCAAGTGCACCTAGAAGAACTATGCTGTTTTCAAGGCAAAAGGTTGCAGGACCAAATATTGATAAGATTTCGATTTCTCTTTTGTTCATCCACTTTGCATTTTGTTAGTTGACAAAACGAAACTATTAGCACTTCTATTTTTGAAAGCATTCTCCCTTTGGAGCATTTTTTTATACGACTGCCTGATAACTTCAGCCCAGTACTGTAAGTTGGGAGGGTGTCAGGTGAACAATGCTAAATGTATGAAAATGGCCTTAGCCGAGCTCCTATAATGCAGGGGTTAGTTAGTTCGGTTTCGTAAGATTACTGTACACTTTCCAGCTGGGCCAGCTTGTAGGGAGCTGATATGTGCAAGTGCCCTGCAAAATCTCCAACTTAGGGACCATGGGGGACCTCTAACAACCACCATGATGGCCATTGGGTGAGCCTACCTAACCTCAAAGTGGTTGCGGGCTTTGCTCCCATGGACTTCAAAGGAGAGGACCACATGTAAATGCAGCCGCAGTTTCTGTATGTGATGGGGGTTCATGTGGCATGGGGACCCTTCATCTCACAATACAAAATCACAAGAGCACTGTGCAGATATGGAATGCTGGGAGATTTCAGCTCTGAAGCCTGCATAATTGTAAATACAGCTGTGGGGTAGAATCAGGTGGCATGGGATGCGAGCAAGGTATGTACTACAAATATTAATATAGTGACCCAACTTTTTGTAGGTTAATTCTATATGTAAACGTTTATCCAACTAATGGGGTTATCCCTGTATGTCGTCAATGCCTCGGGAAACGTTGAATTAAAAACACTTTGCTTTATTAGATAATCATTAAAAGAAAAAATGACAGGAAGGACCTGTACATCTAACAATTCAAAACGATGTGTTGCTATTGACCTTAAACACCTACACACTGTAGCTAGATAGTTGGTCCTACACCCCAATCTGTCTACTATAGTGCTTTGTAGCAGATGAGGGACCAATAGTTACTGTCTTTTGTAACCTGCAGCGTAGATACTTGATACACTGCACGCAAGTACAGTTTGTAACTATATGTCTGGTCCTACACCATAGCCTATCTACTCTAGCGCGTGATGATGGATGGAGTGACAGTAGCTACTGTGAATTAACAGGCCAATGACACTTATTGCCAGAGTAGACTGAGCCTAGGGTCTGGGACTCCAATATAGGCACCAATCATCAGTGGTCTATATGTCTACCACTTTGGGTGTACACACCCTATTTCCCCCCCCCCCCCAGGTGCTCAGACACACTATTCACTCCTATCGGCAATTACAGCAGCTATGCGCCCTATGCATATTGTTCATAAGGTTCACTGTGTCTACATACTCGATCCTATCTATAGCTCTACGCGTTTCACCGTAGGGCTCATCAGGAGCTGAGGATCACTAAGTTAGAGACAGACAAATATATATTTCAATTGCTACATTTTCCCTTTAAGTACAAGGATAAGGTGTATTGTGCAACAATTCATTACTATTAATGCCCGTTAGGGCTAGATAACACCTATTGATCCTGTACCTACCAATAGCTAAGACATAACTTTTATTGATACTGCTGCTAATACTTAAATAAGTGACTAACTAAACTAAATGGTTAAAACTTCCAGCATTCACTGGCCTTTCAATGTCGATTTGGAATGCACTGTCAGGATGTCACCTGATCAGGGTTATATACTACTGTGTGATTCCACACTAGTGTCTAGCTGGCTGCGCGCTGCCAGTGTAACATGTGGACACTGTGTGATTACTGAACACAATAGTGGTAGGCTTCAGCGGTATGCTGAGTTAAAATTAGAGGCTCACACTGCCCCCCGACATGTTTCGCCGTGTACCGGCGTCTTCAGAGTCTGCCCTTAACCCTGAAGACGCCGGTACACGGCGAAACATGTCGGGGGGCAGTGTGAGCCTCTAATTTTAACTCAGCATACCGCTGAAGCCTACCACTATTGTGTTCAGTAATCACACAGTGTCCACATGTTACACTGGCAGCGCGCAGCCAGCTAGACACTAGTGTGGAATCACACAGTAGTATATAACCCTGATCAGCTGACATCCTGACAGTGCATTCCAAATCGACATTGAAAGGCCAGTGAATGCTGGAAGTTTTAACCATTTAGTTTAGTTAGTCACTTATTTAAGTATTAGCAGCAGTATCAATAAAAGTTATGTCTTAGCTATTGGTAGGTACAGGATCAATAGGTGTTATCTAGCCCTAACGGGCATTAATAGACAAATATATATAACGCCGCCCGCCTTGTGTGGTAGGGCGGCGGCATCGGAGCTAGGGTGGCCGTGGCGCGGCCGCCAACCTACACTGTTTAAATAAAGAAGGTCCATCCCCCCCTGGGCGGATCAAACTCCTAGGCGGGCGAATGGAGGAGCGGTAGGTGCGGCTAAGCCGCTGTTAGCCACCCCCCTCCCCGACCGCTTACTCAATGGGGTGATCGCAAGGAGTGTCAAAACACTCCAGATATATTCACAGCGGTTTATTAAAACATTACCAGCACATACATGGCATCATACTCAAATAGGTAAGAGGATCAGACTCTCAACATGTCCTAGTGCAGCTACCGTGTAGTCTATGAAGAAAGGAAAAACATCCGGCACTGGAATGATATTCTGTAAAAACTTCCTCTTTATTAAACATAACATGAATCCGTGAAGTTTATGTGCGCAAGCACAGTAGACAACCTCGATCCCCCCCACCCCCACAGACAATCCTGCACATAAGCAGTGGATGAGGGGTCAGTTGTCCTCTGTTATAGGTGTCATTACTAGGGGTGTCTCTATTTGGATAGGGAGAGACAAAAAGGTGGAGCAGCCAGAGTAGGACTATTGAGACCAGAATAAAGCTGTGGGAAGGATAAGCGTAACAGGTATTGGATACGCCGGTCCTTATACCTCCCAATGTATAGTCCACCTCATAAAAAGCACATGTATAGCAGGCTGGATTTCCAGCCTGCATTTGTGGGAGGGGCATAGGGTATTTAGCCGGCCGCACGGCCTCCCACAGGTGTCGGCATCGCGCGGTGCACCTCGTATCACGGTGACGTCATCCGAGTGCGACTTCCGGTTCCGGCTAGATCGACGAGCAGAGGCCGCGGCGGTACGCTTCTCCTGTGCGGCGGTCTTTGGTGGTAAGCTACCCCGTGCTGCTTCGTCGCCGCACTGCATCTCCGGGCGCCCACCGCCGGCTCCGCTTCCCCCACCAGCGCGTCTCCTCTACTTGTCCACGCGCTCTGGGCCGCGCCATCTGACTCCCGATCGGCCGCGGCCATGGCGCTCTGTCTATGGGAGCGCGGTTTCCTGGCGTCGCCAGCGGGGGGAGCGGTGCAGCAGGAGATGGGATGCTTGGTGCGGGTTTCCAGGCAGCACTGGTGCGCGACTCCCCGTATGCCCGGCCAAAGCCATGGCTTGACATACGTTCCACAATTATATTATACTGTAAAGCCAATCATCAGAGGGCAATAGTGATATTTATCTGTATCTGTCCTATGTGTAGTCTCCTCCGCAGCACGCCGCTTCTCCCAGCCGTCGCATCGCGGGGGGCGCCGCGCGTCTCCTCCTCCCCCCTCTGGCTGACTGCATCACCAATATCAGTGCCTGGGGGAGTGGCAGACGGGGACGCGGCGAGGCGGCGTGTCCCCTGTGGATGGTTTTTCACCCCCTGGGTGGGCACAGCGCCATAGTCGGCCCCTTTTGGCCCCTGTTTAAATCCTGAGACGCCCATTCACCTTGCTGAAAATTCCCCGGCTCATTCCGCCAAAACAATGGCCTGCCTTGCTTAAAACGTGCATGCTGGACAAACCTTAGCATGCTGTCAGGCGTCCCTCTCACACACAGCATGGTGGTTGGTGTCACATCCCACACAGTCTGTGGGGCAGAGCGGGCCCCATCACTGGTCCCAGGAATGACAGCCGTTTTGTCTGCAGGATGTTTACTTTAAGCAACTAGCAGCCCCCCCTGTGTTTTTAGCGTCCCCAGAAAAAAAAAAAATTAAAAAAATAAAATAAAAATTTCCTTCTGTCCGCTCTGCTATGTTCTGTATTCTATTTACCTGCCCTGTCATGTTTTCTCCTTCCAGGTACGTCCAGGTGGTCTTCTTTTCCTGTTTTGCACTGATATGGTTCTATCCGTGTCCTGTCGCCTGATACGTTCAGGTTCCCTTCGGGTCCTGTCGCCTGATACGTTCAGGTTCCTTTTCGGGTTCTGTCGCCTGATACGTTCAGGCCCGCTTCATGTCCGATCACCTGATACGTTCAGGTTTCTTTTCGTGTCCGGTTGCCTGATACGTCCGGGTTTTTTTTCGTCATGTCCTTCCACCTGATCCGTTCAAGTTTTCCTTCATGTCCTTCTGCCTGATACGTTCAGGATTTGCTTCGTGTCCTCCTGCCTGATACGTTCAGGTTCCTCTTCGTGTCTGTCTGCCTGATACGTTCGGGTTTTTCCTTCATGTTTTTCTGCCTGATACGTTCAGGTCCTCGTCATGTCCTCTTGCTGTTCAGTCTTCATCATGTCCCCCCTCCTGTCACGTTCGGTTTCGTGTCCAGTCTTGTCAGACCTGCTTGTTTTTCGTTCATCTTTTTTCAAATCTTTCATTTGTCTGCTACACCACTCCACGTCGAATTCCTCTCCTACTGTCCTGTTGCATCTTTCTCCTACCTCATAGGTGTACCTATCGCGGTCAGTTCAGGCTTCCTTATCTGTCACGCTCGGGGCCTGTTGCTCGCCATTGCCATCACGCACGGGTCATGTCACCTCACTGCCTGCCACACTGGTAAATTCCACGCTGGCAGCCAGTTGGGGCCTCGTTTCCAGACGCGTCTCGGCTCTCGGTCTTGTTCAGGGCCCAGCGTTTTTCAAGTCACCTGTTCACGCCAGGTCATGTTTCGTCACTACGTGATACGCTCAGGCCACTCGGTTTTCATGTTTTCTTTCAGGTTTTGTCCTTCCATCACCTGATATCGTTCAGGATTTCTTACGTTTTTTCGGCCTGACACCTTCAGGGTTCGTTTTCTTCCTGTTCATCATAACGTAAGTTTCGTTTTGTCAGCATATGTTGGTGTACCTCTCCCCGCAGGTACCAGATAAAATTTCTTCCTCACTTACCAATCCCAGATTCGCGGGGTGTGAAGTTCACCCTCTTCGCGGACATTCCCAGGCATTTTTCGATTGCTCCCAGGTTTTCCAAAAATTTTCCCATCCTAAACTCTCTAAGGCTCCAGGTAAGTGGAAAAAAATAAAAAAAATAAAATAAAAATAAATAAATAAAAAAAATATTGGGGTTGCATGAGGGGTTGTCAATTCACGTCAGATCCTCCCAACAGGGTCCAGCCTTCTTCTCGCATCATGTCTCACGTTTCGGACATTGAGGACTCAATGTCCATCCCAGAGTCAGCGGTCTCCGAGGCAGCCAGCCGCGCGTCCTACAGACACTGGACCATCCCCAGGCTGATCGCCGAACTTAAAAAGAAAGGGATCCACCACTCGGCATCTGCACGAAAGGCAGAGCTATATCGTCTGCTCTTTCCTGAATCTCCCAGGACTCCCGAACCACCGAAGACCTGGTCTCCATGTCGACCATTCAGCTCTCCCTGACTCAACTCCATGCGACCATTAACAATCTAGCGTCCTCAATGTCACACATCGACTCCAGGCCGTCGAGAGCAAGATTTCTACGCCTCCTCCTCCGGCAGAGCCCGAAGCTGTTCCTTCAACTTCCCATGCCAACGTCCCAGGTACAAGTCTGGCCTCTCCTGACATCGCCCCCGCGTTCTTCGTATCAGAGAACATCAGGCGGGATATCCTGGCAGGAAAGGACATCAATTTGGCCGCCATCCTGATCTCCACCCATGACACGGTCGAAAACCGGACAATCGCCTGCGGTGATGTGTCGGTGGTGCTGAGGTCTAAAGACGTCCGCCTCAACAAGAAGCTGTCCATCCCCAAATTTATGCTGACCTTCAGCCTGTACCGGGACATAGTGTGCTCCATTCATCCCCAACGCAGGGTAGAATTGGATACTTACATGTACAAGGTCACCGAGCTGGGATACAAATATGGCGGTTCCGCCTTTTATGAGTATCACCGGTCCTTCTCTGCCAAAGCTGCAGCAGCATTCCTCCAGCACCAGCATGTTACCAACTGGGCGGTTTTGGACATGGAGATTTTTTGCAGGCATTTCGCCGGGCAAAAATCCCCAGCCTGTGCCGGTTGCCAATCAGTTCTCCATTCGTCTGATTGGTGCCCCCATGTCACCAACCCACCCCCGGCCAGGCCAATGTTCAGCTCCGGGGCGCAGAAACCTAACCCCGCCACGGACAAACTCGGTCGTCCCATCACTTTCTTAGGGAAAAATCTGATTTGTAACAACTTCAACCTGTGTTTCTGCAGTTATGATAAGTGCAAAGCTTTGCACATCTGCTCCATTTGCTTTAGGGCCCATCCTCAGTCCTCCTGTTCCCAACGCACGGCCAAACGCTCCTGACTAGGCGGGGTCAACATTGACCTGTTACTCTCCCTCCTCCAACAACATCATGACCCCAGTTTTGTCCTGTTTCTCAAACAGGGTTTTTCGGAGGGTTTCCATACAGGGCTAGTCACCCTTCTGCAGGTCACGTATGAATGCCCCAACCTTCTCTCTTCTCTTGCGGATCCCGGGGCGGTGGACGAACTGTTGGAGGCGGAGTTGCAGAAGGGCTTCATGATCGGTCCTTTTGCCGAATCCCCTTTCCCTCTGTACCGGGTAAGCCCCATAGGTCTGGTGACCAAAAAATCCTCTAATAAAAAAAGATTGATCTATGACCTGTCTGCTCCTCATGCATCCAGCACCCCCAGCCTAAATTCCCTGGTCCCGTCGGACGAGTTCTCCATGCAGTACTCTTCCCTGGACGAGGCCGTGGAACTCATCTTACAGGTCGGGGCAGGAGCTTGGTTGTCAAAAGCGGACATTGCTGATGCCTTCAAGTTGCTGCCTATCCTGCCTCACCTGTGGAAGTTCTACGGCATCAAATGGAGGGCAAAATATTATTTTGCAACCCGCTTGACGTTCGGGTCAAAGAGCAGTCCCTGGCTCTTTAACCAGTTCGCCCAAGCACTTCACTGGCTCTTGGTCAACCATGCCCACTGTCCGAGGGTTATCCATTATCTGGACGACTTCTTGCTCATCGAGCAGGCCGAACACGCCCCGGATAGGTTGGACAGCCTCCTCAGCCTGTTCTGCCGCCTGAAGGTTCCAGTTGCTTCAGCAAAGGTCGAGGGCCCCTCCAGGGTAATCACTTTTCTGGGCATCACCCTGGACACAATCAGAATGGAGGCCAGCCTCCCCCTGGACAAATTAAGCAGGTTAAAGGACTCTGTGGCCAGGCTCGTGGGCACCCGCACGGTGTCAAAGTTGGAACTCCAGTCTTTATTGGGGTTCTTCAACTTTGCCGCCAGGATCATGCCTCAAGGCAGGTCTTTCACCGCCGGCCTGCTCAGACTCCTCCCAACAGCCTCAGATCAGCATGCCCTCATCCACCTCGGACGCGATGCGTTGGCGGATCTGGCCATGTGGTCACTGTTTTTGTCCAGCTGGAATGGCATCTCCCTCTTCGTTCCTCAGTGGAACGATGCCTCCCCCTTGGTGTTCTCCAATGCTGCTGCTTCCCTCGGTTTCGGGGCCATCTGCGGGGACCAATGGTTTGCGGGTCCTTGGCCCGCGCAGGTCTCCTCAGACCAGGAGGCTGCCAGGTCCTCCCCCCTGCTCGAGGTTTACCCCATCGTTGCAGCCGCTCTTGTCTGGGGGCAGTCGTGGAGTAACAGGCCAGTGTGCTTCATGACTGACAACCAGGCAGTTGTTGACATCCTCGCTAGGGGTAGGTCCAGCTCCCCAAAGGTCATGCGTCTGGTTCGCAAGCTCACCTGGCTGTCTCTTCAAAACAACTTCCGTGTCATCTGCAAGCACATAGAGGGCAAGAAAAATACCGCAGCCGACGCTCTGTCCCGTTTAAACTTTAATTAGTTTTTTCAGGTCATGCCGGGAGCACGGAGAGTCGGGATCAATCCTCCGGGGTTCGAAGCCCTGATCATGGACTAGAGGAGTACATTTCCGCAGCCCACGGTCTCATCCGCAAGTCACTCTCGGCTAATTCTGCCCGGAACTATTTAACGGGGTGGAACAGCTTCAGGCGGTTTGCCCACCTTCACCCCAGGGGGGACAGGGACAGAGTCTCCTTCGTCCTGGCCTTCCTGGCGTACTGCCACAAGGAGCTCCGGTTGTCCCACAACACCATCAGACTTTATTTAGCGGGCATCCAGCACCACCACATGATCAGTCATCCCAGTCATACCTCTTTCTTTTCCTCCCAGGCGGTCAAGGCGGTCTTGAGAGGCATTCAGAAGCTCTCTTCTCCTTCCACTCCCACCAGACAACCCGTTACAGGGGAATTGTTCCAAAAAATTTCTGCCGCCCTAGATGGTAGTCCCTAAACATGGCGTCCCCGCTCACGTCATACAGAAGATGGGACGGTGGCAATCTTTGTGTTTTTCCCGTTACATCCCACATCCACGGGTCGAGATTGCCAAAGCTTTTTCCAGTTTGGTTTTGTAATTCTCAAACAATAAACTGCCTAAAATCCATGTTTTGCCCCCTTTTTTGGCTACCCGCGTCACATGGCTAAAGGCACACCACTAGCCAAGTTAGGTCCTACCGTGTCCAGTTCTCCACCCTCTTTTCAACACTCCCCCCGGAGCCTTGACCACAAGTATAGCAGGCTGGATTTCCAGCCTGCATTTGTGGGAGGGGCATAGGGTATTTAGCCGGCCGCACGGCCTCCCACAGGTGTCGGCATCGCGCGGTGCCCCACCCGACCCTCCCTCTTTTCCAGTCTCACACTCCCTGGGTTAGCCCCCTTTTTTGGCTACCCGCGTCACATGGCTAAAGCCACACCACTAGCCAAGTTAGGTCCTACCGTGTCCAGTTCTCCACTCTCTTTTCAACACTCCCCCCGGAGCCTTGACCACAAATATGTAATGTGTTCATCAAGACCCTCAGGACGTATTGTACGTAACCTGAAGATCCATTCTGCCTCCTTCTGCAGCAATTTTTTGTCATAGTCGCCTCCTCTAGGAGATTCTCTTATGTCGTGTACATAAGTTACCTTACAGATCCCTGAAAATAGTCAGGTCCAGGAAGGTGATTTGATCCTTATGAATTTCAGATGTAAAATACAGCCCCAGATTATTTTTATTAAGGTCGACACAAAAATGTTGAATTCCACCGCACTCCTTGATCACAGGATCAGCACGTCATTGATGTACCGTAGCCAAAAATTTATATGACCGGCCCATCTGTTTACATCATCCGCAAATACCACCTTCCGCTCCCACCAGCCCAGGTAAAGGTTGGCACAGGGGCTCCCCATTGCCACCCCCCCCTGAGCTGGTTAAACATGCGGCGGTCAAAGAGGAACACATTATTCTCCAGGATAAACTGGAGTAACTCCAACACAAAATCATTGTGACGCCACAGATGCGTGCCCCGTTCATGTAGAAAGGCCGCCACAACCCCACACCCTTTTTCCTGGGGTATGGAGCTGTAGAGCGCCTCCACGTCCAGACTGGCCAGCATGGTATGGCCATCAATTTGGATACCCTCTAGCTTTTTGATCACATCCATCGAGTCGCCTTACATAGGATGGGAGAGCCAACACAAACGGCCGTAGGACTCTGTCCACATAGGTACTGACACCCTGTGTAAGGTTCCCCATCCCAGAGACAATTGGTCTCCCTTTGAGGGGGAGAGCCCCTTTATGGAGCTTGGGGAGGCTGTAAAAGCAGGGGACCACCGGATGTTTCGGGAGCAGAACGGAAAATTCTGCCTGACTGATAAGCTTATTCTCGTAGGCCGTCAATAGGATATTCCTCAGTTTCATCTGAAATCTGTCTGTGGGGCTGGTGTCGAGGATCCGATAACACTGGTTATCCTTTAAAATGCTGAGGCACATCTCCCTATATTGCTACCAGCCCTTGATCGCTATATTTCCCCCTTGTCTGCTGGTTTAATGACATCCGAGGGGTCACGTTCAAGGGATAACCAAGCCTAAATTTTCCATTTCAGCTTTCTTACAAATAGGGTCAAATCCTTGACCCAGTTGAATGAACATGTAGGGACAAACGAAAGACCTTTCTTGAGCACCTGCATCTCTGCTGGGTCCCAAATAGGGACACCCCTAGTAATGACACCTATAAAGGAGGACAACTGACCCCTCACCCAGTGTTTATGTGCAGGATTCTCTGTGGGGGGGGATCGAGGTTGTCTACTTCTGTGCTTGCGCAGATAAACTAAATGGTAGATGCATTAGGACATCTTGCGAGTCTGATCCTCTTACCTATGTGAGTATGATGCCATATATGTGCCGGTATTGTTTTAATAAACCGCCGTGAATATCCCTGTTATATCTGGAGTGTTTTGACACTCCTTGCGCAATCACCCCATTGAGTAAGCAGACGGGGGGGGGGCTGCTAACTGCGGGGGACCTTCTCCATTTAAACAGTGTAGGTTGGCAGCCGTGCCACAACCACCCTAGCGCCAATGCTGCCGCCTTACCACACAAGGCGGGCAGCGTTATATATTTGTCTGTCTCTAACTTAGTGATCCTCAGCTCCTGCTGAGCCCTACAGCGAAACGCATAGAGCTATAGATAGGATTGAGTATGTAGACACAGCGAACCTTATGAACAATATGCATAGGGCGCATAGCCGTTTTAATTGCCGATAGGAGTGAATAGTGTCTGAGCACCTGGGGGGGGGGGGGGGGGGGGGGGGGGGGGGGAATAGGGTAGACAAATAGACCACTGACGATTGGTGCCTATATTGGACCTAGGCTCAGTCTACTCTGGCAATTAGTGTCATTGGCCTGTTAATTCACAGTAGCTACTGGCACTCCATCCATCATCACGCGCTACAGTAGATAGGCTATGGTGTAGGACCAAATATATAGTTGCATTGTGTACTTGCGTGCAGTGTATCAAGTATCTACGCTGCAGGTTACAACACACAGTAGCTATTGGTCCCTCACTTGCTACAAAGCACTATAGTAAACAGATTAGTGTGTAGGACCAATTATCTAGCTACACTACAGTGTGTATGTGTTTAAAGGGCTTATCCCATCTTAGACAATGAGGGCATATCGCTAGGCTATGCCACATTGTCTGATAAGTGCGGGTCCAGAGGTGGGACTCGCACCTACAAGAACGGAGCGGAGAAAGTTTAGGAGCATGCACAGCTGTCCTCCACTCATTTCTATGGAGCCGCCGAAAATAGCCGAGCCAGCCATTTTCGTCGGCCCCATAGAAATGAATAGGAGCGGTGGCCGCGCATGCGCGGGGCGCTCCCTTTTACTTCAAATGGGAGATGCGCCTGGTGGCAGACGGACCCCAGGAAACCCGGGGTCCTCCAGCCACAACTCTCCCCGGCTCAGTTCTCCTTGTAGATGCGGGTCCCGCACCTATCAGACAATGGGGGCATATCCTAGCGATATGCCCCCATTGTCTAAGATTGGATAACCCCTTTAAGGTCAATAGCAACACATCATTTTGTTTTGTATTGTTCAATGTATAGGTCCTTTCTGTCATTTTTTTTCTTTTAATGAATACCTAATAAAGCAAAGTGTTTTTAATTCAACGTTTCCCGAGGCAGTGACAATATTGTAATATTGAAACGTAAACTCCATTACCGATCTTCTCAGTGGTTCTCCCTGTATACCAGCAATGTGAACGAGGCGCTGGTCTGGTGCCAATGGACACCCATGAAAGTGTCTGGTGTGTTTTGCTCACTGCCATCTCTTCCTCAGGCTGCTTGGAACCACAGCTTCTTGTGGAAGGCAGCGTGATATCATTTTACTTGTCCTAAAAATTCTCAAAAAGCAAAACCAAAACCAAAACTTTCCTGTTCCTTCTCAGTCCTTCGCGCCCGGGGGCTGGTGTCATGCTATCAAAATGACATCATTCTGCTTTCCAGGTCACAGTGCTTTATCTACGAGGTCAAGGAGTAGTGAAGAAAACACAGTTGAGGGATAAACTGTACACTTATTTATTAAGCTGCGTTTATATACAGATTAAAAGGGAGTATGACAAAATACATTTTGTGGTGAACGTAATCCTTAAATCTACAGTAAAGAATACAAAAATATGCCACTTTCCGAGGCAAACTAATTGCCACTCAATTCCATTCCAAGGATTACAAAGTATTAACTCGATTTTTTTTTTTTAAAGACACCAAAAATAAAAAACAAAAATAAAAAGAAATCCTTCAATTTGGACACCTGCAAAAAAGTACTGAACTCTGATGCAGCAGACTAGTAAAATGGAGAACACCTGTTTTTGTTTTTTTTTGTTTGTTTTTTTGGAATATTTTTTTTCTGCAGAGAAAAACAACCGACCCCCCCCCCCCCCCCCTTATAAAACACATTATTTATTCAGCTTTGCTATGGTCGGATTATATGAGAAAACTAATAAACAGCAAGTTCTGGTAATGAGTGTTCCTAATATGCCTGAAAATGAAGGCCCATTTACACGATGGCGATAACTGGTCGAGTGATCGTTCTCAACGTAAACGTGTCCGAAGAGTGAACGGCAAAAGATAATTCACTTTTTTTTTGTCGCTGATCACAACTTTTAGGTAGACCTTAAAATAAAAAAATCATCACTGGTCGGAAGAACATCTCATGTAAAAACGGACAACTGCCTGTGCTTGCAAAGGTAATATGAGGGGATGAAACTATGGCAAGTAAAGGATCGGCGCTCGGCAATTTATCTGCCCGTGTAAATGGACCTTGTAGACACATCCAAGTGCTCAGTGTGATTTTTAACAGCAAACAATTGGTTGATACAGTAACATTGAAGTAAAGCTGGCTTTGGCATTCAATATATATTTATATATATATTTATATATATATGAACTAAGAAATATATTTCTTTTTACTTTACTTTAGAGATCTCATTTCTGATGAGCAAAATATACGCTGTATATATCGTTCCTTTGTATAAATATATTTCAGAATTTTTCTTCCGTCAAACAAAAAAA
This sequence comes from Bufo bufo, assembly GCF_905171765.1. Lineage (NCBI taxonomy): Eukaryota > Metazoa > Chordata > Amphibia > Anura > Bufonidae > Bufo > Bufo bufo. The sequence continues at coordinate 38,576,026 of NC_053391.1, forward strand.
TAAAAGGGGGGGGGGGGGGGGCACGTCCTGTCGCTAATCGTCTACTTTTGTGAAACTGATGCGAAGTCGACTTTCAGTAAGGCAAAAGAAAAGGCAAACTGAGCCAGCGCAGCGTCCTCTCGCCCTCCGTAACCAAGATTGGACCGTTACCCTACTCAACCATCAGCACCTATCAAGGCCTTCCACTGAGCAACTGAAGTTAAAGGCATTTGTGAGTCATCTTAAACCGACAGAGCACATCTCGTAAAATGTAGTAACAAGACAACAAAAATTTACAAAAATAAAAAATAATAATTGTGTGTGTGTAGTGACAGTCCCAAATACATCTTTACCATTAGTGAAAAATTAACTGTACATCATTTGGAAAAATATTTAAAAAAAATCATGCCCCTTCAACATTTCGTAAGATAGCTTCACTACAGATACAGTCTACAAAATCTTGCAGAAAAGAATAAACTGCATAGAAAGCTGCAAATTTCAAATTCTCTTTTATAAATTAAAAGAAAAAAAAAAAGTCAAGAGTCTGAGCAGAAATTATTCAACGGTTTATCATACATAAGACTGCATGACTATAATACAAAGGGCGTTTCTTTCGTCATTTAACGTTACAATATACACAGAAAGTCCGGACTAGATCTTACAATCTGAACACAGGTATAGGTACCTTTTATTTATTTATTTTTTTTTATAATTTTTTTTTTATTAATTTTTATATTTTTCCCCATGCCGTTTCTTTACAATGCACAGACGTCCTGTAACCAAACTGTGCAGAAAAGCGGACAAAACTGGACTGTATCACGATTTGAGAGCGTGTGGGCTTCTGACGAACATTTTGTTGGGTCAGTGGAAGAGTCGTCATAGGGTCCAGACTTCTCTTTTATCCAAAAGTCTGTTCTCCTATGAAGAGGGAACACCAGCGGCGGTGGCCTGTGTGGATCCAGAGCGATAACCTCCAGATCTTTTGCAGACCATATAGAAAAGGCTGATCTCGAAGTCGTATTGGAAGATAATATAATTACCTTTGAGATTTTGTACACTGTACGAAAAAAGCTGGCCATAACCATTATAGATTATAAAAAAAAATATATCTAAAAAAAAAAATAATTCAAGCCTGATCCCGTGACCGGAGATGAAGGAATAGATTCTAAACAAATTTCACGCAAGTTCTTAAAAAATTGAAGTTTCATGCAAATTTTGAATGATTCGATTTGAAGGAAGAGAGAGAATTTCTTTTAAAAAAATTGTTAAAAAAAATAAAAAAATAACTGAGTCCTAGGAGAACTCAATGTCATACACTAATTTTTAACCAAATATGAACACTTTATTCAGACAGAATTTATTTAAACCCGAATCGGTCAACGGATTTGGACGAATCGACCAGCAGTGAAACTGGGAGATTCGCTCATCTCTACCTCTGACCTTTACATACATGTTGGACTGGACAAGACAGTTCTATGGAGGCAGATAGGATCAGGGGTTACCAGATACCATCCAACATCCTTGGTCATGCCAGTGTTATTAAAAAAATAAAACACAATAAAAATCCCCCCTGAAACAGCAAACACTACAAATAATGTAAATTATATTGTATTACACACTCCTAAAACGAGTGGTGGCCTCTATAAGAGATCAATCTTTTGAATAACTGGGGCCAAAAGATCTAAAATGGTTATGCCCAGACCAGCGCCAGGGGCCGCTGCGCCCTCATGTTATGGGAGTACAGACTTCAATATACAGAAAAGTCTGCCTCCCATAACAAACTCTACAGAGACCCACAAAAATTGTTCTACATCTTTTGCCAATTTTACACCATGTCTTTCGGGTTTTTCCATGATTTTTGTTTCTGAATTATGGCCTCTGAACGTACAATAAAAACAAGCAATATGGAAACCAGTCGAAAGCAAAAAAATTTAAAAAAAAAGAAAGAAAGGTAACCCACATGGAAATCAAAAAGAAAATCCTGGCTTATAACACTGCCATAGTTGCGGGTTTTGCTGTGAACTTTTTTAATTTCTTTTATTTTCTCACTGTAAAATTTTATCAAAATTAAAAAAATTGGAGCAAAAATAGCACGTGTGAACTGACCCTTGGAGGAGTTGGTGCCACTCCGGCTATTTCGCTTAATGCCACAAACTTTAAACGGATGGGCAGGGCTCATTGCTTGTAACTGAAGTAAACCCCTTAGGCATGTTCACAAATGTGATTTTCGCAGCAATATTTTGGTAAAAATATTGCAGCAAGAAGATGTCACTTGTGAACATACCCTTAAAAAGGACCTGTCAGTGCTTCACACATTTGCTTTAGTAAATACTTGTAATCTTACAAAATCATAATTTTGTAGCATCTTTTCTTACAGCTCTTTGATCCTTCCCTTGAAATTCATGGATAATTGACAACTGGGTGTTACCAATTGTAGCGTTCACACGCTGACACTGTCCAATCAGTGCTGAAGGGGTAGGGCTTTTAAAGAGCATCTGTCAGCATTATCAACCCCTTTAAACCATACTGCCTGGTAGGGTTGATTGTGCTGATTAAAACTATACCTTTATTTTGTATGCATGTTAAACAGCTTCAGAGATATCTGCGTTTTTACTTGGATGCAAATGAGCAGATTCCAGCACCAAGGGGCCGGCCAGAGCCCATGGAGCACCGCTTTTGTAACGCCCCTCTGCTGCACACAAAAAGGGGAGGAAGAGTGTGCAGAGCACAGGGGTGTTACAAAAGTGGAGGGGGAGTGGGTGGTGTTATGATAGCGATGCTCCAAGTGCTCTGGCCAGCACCCCGATGCTCTAACTTGCTCATCTGCATATAAATAAAAACTCTGATTCCTTTACGGCTGCTCAACATACAGACAAAAGGAAAGTACCGTTTTAATTGGCATGATCGTCCCTACAAGGCAGTATGCCTGGTTTACTGGAGTAGGACCTGGTGATGCTTTAGGGCTCATGCTAAAGCATATTTTCTTTCCGTGTCCCGTTTTTTTTTTTTTTTTGCGGACCGTATTTCAATGGGTCCGCAAAAAGAACGGAAGTTACTCCGTGCGCATTCCGTTTCCGTATATATCCGTATTTCCGTTTTGCCAAAAAATACGCATTACGGACAAGGATATTACTGTTCTACTAGGGGCCAGCTGTTCAGTTCCACAAAATACGGAATGCCCACGGACGTCATCCGTATTTTTTTGCGGATCCGTTTAATACATGCAGTCGTGTGCACGAGGCCTTAACAAGGGGAATAGCAGGGTTCAGTTGTCAATTTCTTAATAAATTTCTAAAAGAAATAATGGCACAACACACAATCAAAAGAAGCTCCAGAATGGGTATATTATAGGGGAATACAAGAAATTTACTAAAATGAATATGTCCGGAGAGCCGACAGGTCCTCGTGAAAGGGGTTGTCCCATTAGAACAACTTATCCCCTATTGACAGGATAGGGATTACGGGGGTCATTTACTAACCAGAAATACAGCTATACGACTTTCACACCAAGTCTAAGAAAGTGGGCATGGCCTGGCCGGCAGGCCCGTCGCGCGACTCTACATAACTCTAGCGGAACCACTGCCAGCTTTAGGGGATATTAAGACTAGTGTCTAAAACGTCGGTCTTAATAAATGAGCCCCCTAAGTGTCTGAGCGACGAGGGCTCGACCGATTGGGCCACTGCTGCTTGTGAGAACAAGGGCCCAAGATCCCCCATCTGAACGGAGTAGCGGGCCCCACTGATCAGACACTAATCACCTATCCCTTTAAAGGACTACTGATGCCTAATGCAGTCAACCATCTGCTTATTCCATGAGAAGAAAATTCTAGAATTCTATATATAATCACTGTGAGGAGATTACTACTACCACGGCCTTGGGAGCAGCCAAAGAGATTGCAGATAACCCAAATCTTTCTTAGAGCCTATAATATATGCCCCAATGTGAGAAAAGACATTGGATGCCCGATCCTATCCTAGGGGCTCACAAAGATGTAAAGCCATCTTATAAAAAAAAAATTTGACCAGTTTAAAAGACATAGAATAAAAATGTTAAAAATTCAATTGACATGAACCTCAATCTCAGGGACTAAACGCAACAACGGTAAGTTAATACCCGGGTCTAGATGGAACAATTCTTTAATTATTATTAAAAAAAATAAAAAATGGAAGCCAGACAAATCCCTTAAAACCTTTAAAAAAATGATAGAAAACTTTTAATACTCATGAATATCGCTTTATAACTCTGACAGCCTGAATATTGAGAACGTTGCATGAGACACTAAGACATGGTTCATTCAATTTTCGGTAAGAAATGACTGCAAAAAAAAAATATACAAATTTCGCAAATAGTTCTGACAACAGTTCCAGTTTTGTAAAAGCTATAATACAGCCAGAGTTAAAAAGAAAAAAAGGATCTAATGTACGCCTTGTGTCAAAGTGCGATACTGCTACATTATTGGTTACAGACATCTATGTGCTATAAAAACAGCTTTGGTACAATAAATTATCAAAAAAAAAAAAAAAAAATTAAAATATTTTTTCCTTGTAAAATTCACAGCATAATTGTGAGCCAAAAAAAAAATAAAAAATTGAAAATAAAAGAAGCAGTCACATAATTCTGCAATTTCTTTTGCCATTTTCTTTTTTTAAAACGTTCAAGATGAACAGAAGACATCTTTGTGCAGAAGTAATGGTGGAGATAGCACGTGCTAAGAAGAAAAAGAAAAGCAACAAAAAAAAAAAAAAGTTATAAGAAAAAAAAAATTTTAAATTAAAAACTTAGGGGGGGAAAGGGAGGAAAATAAAAGCCGGAAAAGACACGTGTAGCCATTTCCATCAAACCACTAGAATCTGTGACCTTCAACCATTTAGCAAGTCAGCTCTATGACACACGCAAAGTGACCTTGGAGGAAAAAAAAAATATTTTTAAAAACGCCCTCTTCAATTAGTGGGTCGTAAAAGTCTTTTTTTGTTTGTTTGTTTTTTAAAAGAAAGGCCTCTTGAATTACCCCATTCTGTGTTTTTTCAGCGTTAAGGACTGTCTGCAAAAACATGTCCGAAAGTGATTGCATCTGAAACGGTAGGCTCCTACAACTTGAGAGTCCAATTCCATAAGGCCAAAGGTTATCCACTTGGACCTCCCCAGGACTGACCACACGACCGACCCCATCAATTGCTTTTCAGTGCACCTTAAAAAACGAGACACTTTAGTTGACTGGTCATCTACTCGCAAGACCCACACATTCCCATTAAACGGCTGCTTTCCGTTTCCCAGATTCGAGCTGATAACCGCCACTTCACACGTTGACTGCTCGGCGCGACAACCGCTTAACCGTCCCCTCGACATGGAAACCTATGGATTTTGCAGGTCCTCCCTTACAGCACTGCCTCTGACCATGTATGGTTGGACTTGTAAAACCCCAAAAATGGACCGAAAGAAGGGTGGAGGAGGGGTGCATTTATTTTTTTAGAACGTCCTTTGATTTTTTATTTATTTTTTTACTCATGTTGGCAACTGACTATGTTCAGCATAACTTACTATGGTTAAAATATACAAATATATATATGTATGTACAAATACATATATAATTATATTTTTTTATAAAATAATTGCAATACAGAGTTAAATGGAGAGGGTGTAGGGTTTTGGGAGGGGGGAGCAAAAGTAGAGGTTGTAACCTCGGAGCTTTCCAATAAGGTGGATTTGGACACAGCTCTAAAAAAATAAAAATCGTTTCAACGTCATTGTCCCTTTGCAATCGTTTCAAGTTTAAAAAAATAGTCAGCTTTTCCCTGTTGTAGCGGTTAAGTGTGTTTATCTCCTTCTGATTAAAGCAGCTTTTGCACTTTGTTTTTTTTTCTTTTGTTTTTTTTTTTTTTGAAAAAAAGAAAAAAACAAACAAAAGGCAAAAACAAGAAAAAACAAAAAAAAACACCACGTCTTAAAATGGAACGTAAAAAGAATAAAAATAAAAATAAAACACACACACAAGAAACAAACCTAAATTGAATTTAGTCACGAGCTAGCCACAGGACTTTGCTGAACACAAACTCCTGTCATGGGAGACTCTTCTCTATCGATTCCTTGCCTCATTGTCAGATGTCCCTCAGTTACAAAGTGGGCAGGGCCTGTATTCGCAGAATATTGGTACGTCGGATGGGCAGCTATGCCAGTCTCTTGGCGAGGATTTGAATAGACTGTTAAATTAACATCCATAGTTCCATTCTGTCCGAAGTCCAAGGTATTAGCAGCCATGGGGCGATTTTGGTAGGCCTGATTGCCTTGGTTGCCAGTAGATGAGGAAGATGTTGAGGAAGAAGTAGTTGAGGAAGACAAAGATGTCATGGAGTGGTGGCTGTGCCCGACTTCCATAGAATCTTGGGTGGAGGAGCTATTTGAAGGAGAGTTGTAGATCCTGGACTTCGTCCGGCTACCCAATGATTGCTGTCCATGGTGGTGGTGGTGGTGGGGATGATGATGGTGGTGGTGGGGATGATGAGCACTATTTCCATGATGATGTGGTACATTTTGCTGTGAAGGGGGGATATAAAATGTGGTTTCTTGGACTGGGTGGGTTTCAATGGTAACTTGAGCGGGGGCTTCAGTGACAGTCCAACCCACTGGTGGAGGAAACTGTTGTCGAACCTGAAATGAGAGGGGAAAATGGTTAGACCGTAATTGTACATAGTCAAACGCGTGAGTTTCAGCATGCCGCCTGCATGAGAAATTGGGACTTTTGTTTTGTACTTAAAGGGGTTCTGCCATGATTGATGTAAAAAAGAAAACTCAGACATCATATAGTACATGACAATCTCTTTCTAACACAACTAGAACCAGCCCTGTACCTCACATGGATCCAGAGATCTCCCCATTCATTGCTCTGCTAGATTCTCATCAGGCTGCCAGCACAGCAGACATGTCCTTTCTACTGCAGGTGGCTATACAAAATTCTGACTGCTATACAATTACAAAATAATTCAGATCCAGGTTCTCCGTTTTGTGGCACAGCACCTTATAATCATCTTCATCCCCTTTCAGAATGCAGCCCAAGCTTATGGCGTCAGATACTGCTCCCAGCAAGCAGAGGATTTAGCCAGGGGATGCCACGGCCAGTAGTATTACATGGCAGCTCTTTTCAGATCAATGGCCGCCCAAGTAATACAAAGACAGCTTGAGCTGGCCAGAACAGTAGAGGTTTGTGCAGAGCAGCTCTCCAATGTGACTCAGAAAGGGGGTCTCAAGCATCGGCACACCGCATAACATGTCAGTATGCCAAGGGATGGTGCTGCTTTCACAAGACAACCCCTTTAAGATGGAGCAAGCCATAGAGATACAATGCAGTTATCAGGCCCGATGAGGCAGTGGATAAAGAAAGGACATACCCCCATCTAGTGTCCGGGCACACCGACTCTGAGCTCCTTGTTTATGCCAACACTACTTTGTCCATAGGCAAGGGTGGACAACAGAAACACAATCATCCCAATTAGTATTTTTCCCGCCATTGCTTCTCTATCATGGAGTAAGCCAAGCAAAGTATGTGGCTACTCCCGGTCTTAAAGGGGCTTTCCAATGAACACACCCTATTAGAGTTAATAGAGGAGGGGTTCCTCTGGGCAGGCTTCTAATCTCTTGAGCATAGTGTAGATCAGTTACATAGAGCATCTCTCGCTCTGGAGGACCTGTCCCAATGATGTGTACAGGTATACATGTAATGCTTAATTTCCCCTGTGGTGGCGCTGCAGAGAAACTAAACGCTTATAACAGATTACATCTAATCGCTAGGGTTCATGGCAGGGGATGCACCATCATAAGCTTTTTGGCAAGCGACCTTCAATTGCCTCATAACTGGGTACCCTCAACCTCTTGGGCGTTTATGGCATATTCTACAGCCATGCAGTGAGCACTTACCTGAGGACTGTGTCTCTCACAATCCATAGCTTGTACAGCAGCAGTAAAATGCCCTCCACTATGTCTGTGCTGATGAGTCGGATCAGACCTCGCTCTTCCACTGTTACTTGTCCCAGAAGAGCCACCTTTTAAACAAAATAAATATTTCGGATTAAGCACAGGGGAAAGTAGAATATTTACTAAAGTCTTGGAAAAAGACACAAACAAATGTATAGATGTAACAAAAATCCCACCGACGTGACAGCAGACATTCACAATCAGTGTGAACAAAGGCTTACCTGGGTGCATATTCTACAAAAAACAAACATTTTCTGAAGAAGGAATTTAGAACATCAATAACGTATAATATATCAATAAAAAAAAAAAATCTAATTTTCCAAATCCCTTTAAAGCCTTTTTTTTTTTTTCTCTCTATTTATATCTGTAGCTGCTTTTAGAAGTTTGCTTTTTGGATCCCAAATGTGTGAAATGGCAATAGACCGAGGCCTGTGTGCACACCATGGTCGGGATAACTCCCTGCGCATACGCCAATTAAGTCCAGAGACCGCTAAAAACATGACGGATGCCAAGAGCCCTTTTGCGCGTCAGTATGCCACTTCCCCCTCTGACATTGTATAGGGAAGTGTGGCCTGTTGTACTTCCTTAAAGGGGTATTCCGGTTAGAGACATTTATCCCCTATCCACTCAAAAAAGCAACCATCGATTTCAACGAACCATGGTATACACACCCCTTGCTACCTGGAAAGAAATCTTGTGAGGTCTCAGCTCTCTAGGACGTGCCGTTCCTGAGCTAGTCCCAAAAAATTACCTGCATTAGCCAATACAAATGTATAGAAAATAGAATAGGCACTCTTATATCTGGTTCAGTAGGTAGGCAATGCGACTCAAACAATATAATAATACTGGGTGGATTTATTGATAGCAGTATATAGCAATATGCAATTGATAATGAAAACCTAATACTTCAATACTCAAATTAAATAAATAAAACACACTTAAAATTGATATATAAAATACACATAAAACCATCCACTGTTATAGCTAGTGGACAGCTAGAGGTCCAGTCCAATGATAGGAGGGGCACGGTGTTAGTCCACTATCTAAAGCAGCGGCTAGCAGCAAGTAAACTACCAGAGAACCATGTGAATAAATATTTGTGCAAATACATATAAATAAAAAAATTCCTAAAGTGGCGTGTTGAAACTGGTGACTAAGTAGCCAGTGTATAAAGGTGACAAGGTATATAAAACATATGATGAAAACACTAAAAGTGAATTGATATATAATAAATATGAATAAATAGGTAAGTATCTCTGGTAAATCAATATAATTGCTGACTCCCGCTTATAATGGTGTTCCACAAAGATGTCACTATCAGTTAGAAAGTGTGTGGTCTGGATCACTCTTTCATCCACATAGTTGTCCGCAAATAGAATATGTTCAAGCAGGTAGGCTGTATCTATAAACGGCCACGGCAATAGTATAGATGTATCCAATGGTATGGCAATTCAAATAGAGCAATAATGTCAATGTGGCAAACAATGTAACGGAATACCTGGACAACAGTGCGTATATATCCAGCTATATTGTATCAATCCACATATGTCGGAGCTGCTAGCTTTTACTCACATATGTTCCCACCGTGGCGTCCCACGAGGTATAAGTTCGGGTAAGCTTGTTTCTCTATAGCGCAACTGCGCTTAGACGCTTGTAGTGCTGTCTCTCTCCGGCTGTGAATGCAAATGCTGGTTATGTCGCAATATCAGTCCACGTCCGGTTTCCTTGGTTGAAATCAGTGTTCCACCTGTCTAGGTCAATGCTAGTGCCGGAACATCAGATGCATCAATCAATTTCTGATGGCTCCAAGTAATTTCGCAGCTCAGTTTTCTTTCAGAGCTGCATTCCTGGCATCCTTAAGAAAGCGCTTTCTCAATATCATATAAGATTATTACCGGTATGTTGTCAGGTCCAAATGTCCTTTGCCAGACGCGTTTCAAAGGCTTCCTGCCTTCTTCCTCAGTGGCTCATTTGGAACTGACTCGCTGGCCGGCTTTTTATCCTCCATCAGGTTCTTTAATAAACCTGCAATGGACCCAAATGGATCTGGGTTTCATAGGCGCGTTTAGTTGGTATTGCGGTAGTCATGCGGTATATATGCGGTTTCTTATACAGCCGTGCGTTTTTTGTACAGCATTGCGTTTTTTTGTCTTCTGTGTCGCTATATTCGCCTGTATCATTCTACATAACAAATATTTAATTTTTCTAATTGTGGTTAGATCTTATATGGGAAAAATCCTAATATAAAATATATTAGTATCTTTTGACTCACTAAAATACAAAATTTGTACATCTTTATTATATTAAAACCATATTAAATAGTTAAGAGCTTCTGTATTAGGTCTAAAATTTATGTAAAAGAGCTAAAAATATAAATAACAATATAAATAAAAATTAATATAATTCGAGTAGAAATCCATATAATTCAAATAAAATGGTTCGGCATTATATTCAACAATTGCATATGTGAATCTTCATTTGCTGTACAGCAGATTATAACTTGTGGGGCTCATCCGCAATGGCTAGGGCAGAGCATATGGGGGAGTATTGAAGTATTAGGTTTTCATTATCAATTGCATATTGCTATATACTGCTATCAATAAATCCACCCAGTATTATTATATTGTTTGAGTCGCATTGCCTACCTACTGAACCAGATATAAGAGTGCCTATTCTATTTTCTATACATTCGTTTTTTGGTGATTGGGTACAACATAGTTTGGTGCACCTTTCCATCATAAAATCAGAGGTGAGCCGTCCCTTATTTCTCTTTTACATTTATTTCCATTTGTACCCACTGTGGACAGAGCTCCCCCTGCTTTAAGGATGGATATCTGGAATCACATGGAAAGCAAGCGACTCAAAGTAGAAACATATAGATTTGAAGATATTACTCATGATGCCAATGCTACTGGGGGAGAGAAACCCATAGAAGAAATTTTTAGGGAACTTGAACCATTGTTGTTAAAACAATTAAGACAACAGTGGGAAATCAAGTCACTTAAATTATGTATTGAGGACAAAAAAATCCCCAAGGGGTTAAGGATATCTAAGATCCCTGCACTAGATCTATGTAATGAGGAATTTAATAAAGAGTGGGAAGCTCTGCTCTTCTCCCAATCAATAATGTTAATACAACTTATTATAAAAAGGAGAAGTAAACTTTTGGAAGAACTAACTGAGAGAATTAATACAATAAAAATCTCTGTTGAAAAATTACCTGCCAATGAGGAATTAGCTATATGGCAGGCACGCATATGTAGGAGTCTAGACAAAATGGAATCAGAGATAATATATAAGAAAACAAAAAAATATAGATTTAATGCCAAACCAATGGAAGGGTATCAACATAGAAATGATTCACAAGAAGGTGATTCAAATATTGGACCATTAGATCATCACAATGATGATATATATCCTCCCAGATACAACATACCTGTGAACAATAGATTTGAGGCATTGAATGATAATCATTTTTTAGACAGAACTCCACCCCACCACAAGACAAGAATCAGACAGAGATCACAGACACCAATCAATACATATGTTCAACACCAACAGATAGACACGGGCCACAACATGAGAACCAGACACAGATCGAGGTCATTAATAAGAGAACAACCACACACGTACAATCTGAGGACCAGACTCAATCACCAAATAGACGATTACGAGTCACAACAGAGGACCCGCCCCCCCCAGAACTACAGACCGCAACATACACCCAAATATCGGAGAGAGGGGACACACAGATACCCACAGAACCCAGACCCAAAAGACAGACACGAAGATCCCAAAGAAAAAAGAGGGACTCACAACAGACACAGGTAAACAATTCAGATGCTATAGTGAACCTTAGTTCGGCTGTCTTGACTGAGTCTCAGAAAAGACTGCTAAACAGGGGTCTCAAATTTGCACCTACAGCAAAATTGAATAAATTTGACACGTATGTAGGGATAGAAAAATTTGTGAGGAAACTGTGCTTGAAGAAATATTTTTTAAAAAACCCGATATTGGCAAACATAGATGAATATGTAGATGGTGAAATCCAACACACAATCTTGAAACCAAAGTCTAAAAAATTCCCTAGACAGGAAATTGGAGTAGAGATAGCGACTTTTAGAAAAAATTTAGAGACAGATTTGAGGAAAATATCTGATAAACAGCTAAGGAGAAATAATCTGACTGTACAGGAGATAAATGCAATTAAAGAATTACAAAAAATTAATAATCTTACTATCCGTCCTGCTGACAAAGGGGGAGCTATTGTACTTCTTGATACTATTAAATATAATGCAGAGTGCTTAAGACAGCTTGCGGACACAACAACATATAAGAAATTGAGTAAGGATCCAATAGAAGAATTCTCAGAACTACTGAACCAATACTGTGATAGAGGGTTGGAGGATGGACTCCTCTCTAAACAGGAATCTGACTTTATTCTGGGGACACAGCATAGACTACCTGTGTTTTACTGTCTCCCTAAGATACACAAAAGTATGTCGGATCCACCAGGCCGCCCCATAATTTCGGGTATAGAGTCTTTGTCATCCAATCTATCTAGATATATAGATCAATTAATTCAGCCTACAGTGAGGAATACTCCATCATATTTGAAAGATACCACACAGATTGTCCATACATTGGAGAATCTGAAAGTGGAGCCCCACTGGCTTATAGGCACATTGGATGTACAATCGCTCTATACCGTGATTGACCATGAACAGGGCATAAATAATATGAAATCACAGCTGAGGAATGATGGTAATCTTGGAGAGACAAATAGAATTTTTAGGGGAAGGTGTTAGATACATTTTAACACATAATTATTTCTTTTTTGAGGGGGCTTATTACCTGCAGACACGTGGCACTGCCATGGGCACCAGGTTCGCCCCCAGTTATGCCAACCTGTTTATGGCCCAGTGGGAACAAGATACCATCTTGCCCAGGCTGGGGTCGGACCTGGTGCTCTGGCAGCGCTACATAGATGACATTATTTTTGTCTGGCAGGGAGATATGTCTAGCCTCTACACCTTCTTGGAAGATATAAATAATAATCAATGTAACCTTAAATTCTCCTCCAATATTAATCAGGATTATATAGAATTCTTGGATATTCGGATCACCATCCAGGGAGACCGTTTTGTGTGTACCACTTTCCAGAAAGAAGTAGCTAAGAACAGCTTCATCCTCTTTTCTAGCTGTCATCTGCCTTTATGGCTATTGAACATACCTACGGGACAGTTCCGTAGAATAAAAAGGAACTGTACGAATCAGACAGAATTTGAGGATGAGGCTGTTATTATGAAGAATAAATTTTTGGAGAAAGATTATCCAGAGAAAGCTGTCGAAAAAGCACTATGCAAAGTTAGAAAAATGGACAGAAAAATGTTTTTTGAAGTCAAACAAAAGAAAGATGATAAACCCATTGATGACAATAAATTCCGAATAATACTGCCGTATAACGCACAACATAAAAGAATAGAACAAAGCATTAAAAAGAATTGGCATCTGATTCAGAAAGATAAAATTATAGGCCCCCTAATCCCACCATTACCGGTGATAGTCTATACAAAGGCCCCCAATTTAGGCCTGAAAATAGCACCGTCTATCAAAAATAAGAAAAAAGAAAACGGCTCTGGTAATAAATGGTTAAGGATGAGTGGGTTTTATAGATGCGGAGGCTGTATTAATTGCAGGAATACTTCTTTTCCGAAAAAAACTGTGCGAGTGACCTCAACACAAAATAATTTTTCAGTTGAGATAAAAGATCTTCTCACTTGCAACAGCTCAAACGTAATCTATATTATTGAATGCCCATGTGCGAAACAATATATCGGCAGGACTAAAAGACCATTAAAAGTTAGAATAGCGGAACATATTAATAATATTAAGAAAGGGTACGATAAACATGTATTATCGAAACATTTTAAACTAACACACAATCAAGATCCAAAATTCCTAACCTTTGCAGCATTTGAACAAATAGAACATCATTGGAGGGGGGGCAATCACATTGCCCGAATGTCTAGGGCAGAATCTAGGAAGATATTTGAATTCGGCAGTTTGGCTCCGGCTGGACTCAATGCAGAGTTGGAAATATTCGGGTTTTTATGACGGGTCGGGTGTCTTCGGCCCATGGGGGGCACTAGTCGGGCTGTTTAGCAGCACTATGGCCCCCCCTGCGCTGGAGATCTCCGACCCCAATTCTTCCATCTTTCCCCCATATGCTCTGCCCTAGCCATTGCGGATGAGCCCCACAAGTTATAATCTGCTGTACAGCAAATGAAGATTCACATATGCAATTGTTGAATATAATGCCGAACCATTTTATTTGAATTATATGGATTTCTACTCGAATTATATTAATTTTTAGTTATATTGTTATTTATATTTTTAGCTCTTTTACATAAATTTTAGACCTAATACAGAAGCTCTTAACTATTTAATATGGTTTTAATATAATAAAGATGTACAAATTTTGTATTTTAGTGAGTCAAAAGATACTAATATATTTTATATTAGGATTTTTCCCATATAAGATCTAACCACAATTAGAAAAATTAAATATTTGTTATGTAGAATGATACAGGCGAATATAGCGACACAGAAGACAAAAAAACGCAATGCTGTACAAAAAACGCACGGCTGTATAAGAAACCGCATATATACCGCATGACTACCGCAATACCAACTAAACGCGCCTATGAAACCCAGATCCATTTGGGTCCATTGCAGGTTTATTAAAGAACCTGATGGAGGATAAAAAGCCGGCCAGCGAGTCAGTTCCAAATGAGCCACTGAGGAAGAAGGCAGGAAGCCTTTGAAACGCGTCTGGCAAAGGACATTTGGACCTGACAACATACCGGTAATAATCTTATATGATATTGAGAAAGCGCTTTCTTAAGGATGCCAGGAATGCAGCTCTGAAAGAAAACTGAGCTGCGAAATTACTTGGAGCCATCAGAAATTGATTGATGCATCTGATGTTCCGGCACTAGCATTGACCTAGACAGGTGGAACACTGATTTCAACCAAGGAAACCGGACGTGGACTGATATTGCGACATAACCAGCATTTGCATTCACAGCCGGAGAGAGACAGCACTACAAGCGTCTAAGCGCAGTTGCGCTATAGAGAAACAAGCTTACCCGAACTTATACCTCGTGGGACGCCACGGTGGGAACATATGTGAGTAAAAGCTAGCAGCTCCGACATATGTGGATTGATACAATATAGCTGGATATATACGCACTGTTGTCCAGGTATTCCGTTACATTGTTTGCCACATTGACATTATTGCTCTATTTGAATTGCCATACCATTGGATACATCTATACTATTGCCGTGGCCGTTTATAGATACAGCCTACCTGCTTGAACATATTCTATTTGCGGACAACTATGTGGATGAAAGAGTGATCCAGACCACACACTTTCTAACTGATAGTGACATCTTTGTGGAACACCATTATAAGCGGGAGTCAGCAATTATATTGATTTACCAGAGATACTTACCTATTTATTCATATTTATTATATATCAATTCACTTTTAGTGTTTTCATCATATGTTTTATATACCTTGTCACCTTTATACACTGGCTACTTAGTCACCAGTTTCAACACGCCACTTTAGGAATTTTTTTATTTATATGTATTTGCACAAATATTTATTCACATGGTTCTCTGGTAGTTTACTTGCTGCTAGCCGCTGCTTTAGATAGTGGACTAACACCGTGCCCCTCCTATCATTGGACTGGACCTCTAGCTGTCCACTAGCTATAACAGTGGATGGTTTTATGTGTATTTTATATATCAATTTTAAGTGTGTTTTATTTATTTAATTTGAGTATTGAAGTATTAGGTTTTCATTATCAATTGCATATTGCTATATACTGCTATCAATAAATCCACCCAGTATTATTATATTGTTTGAGTCGCATTGCCTACCTACTGAACCAGATATAAGAGTGCCTATTCTATTTTCTATACATTCGTTTTTTGGTGATTGGGTACAACATCAGTTTGGTGCACCTTTCCATCATAAAATCAGAGGTGAGCCGTCCCTTATTTCTCTTTTACATTAGCCAATACAAGCCCGCAGGTCTTTCTCTTCATATCCCAGCTGCCATACACACGGTCACAGGTCCCTTATCAGCCAATAGAAGCTCGCAGGCCCTTAGTCTCCACATACACACAGTTTTACTCCAGGTTTCCATAACAACCCAGCCATTTTTCTTCACTGATGTAGGTCTTTAGGCTAGGGCTGCACGACACATAGGGCACAACTACGCTGCTACATGCATCCATCTTTGATGGATTTTTTGGGACTGTTTCACAGTAGGTCACATGGCGCAGTGCGACACAATAGCCTATCATTATAAAAATTGTTGCGCAACATTGGCACGACAAAATGTCGTTCAACACATGTCATTATGTAGCCCTAGCCTTAAAGGAGCAGGGCGCTGAGGAGGACACTGTTAAGTTGGCAGGGGCCAAAATTGAAGGGGCAGCTGCTGTGGAGGTAGGGTTGGGCAATAAACCGGTATTAACGATATACCGCGGTATTAAGAAACGGCAATATGGCAATATCACCATTTCTTAAATACAGCGGTATTTTAGGGTACTTTCACACTAGCGTTTTTCTTTTCCGGCGCTGAGTTCCGTCCTAGGGGCTCAAATCCGGAAAAGAACTGATCTGTTTTATCCTAATGCATTCTGAATGGAGAGTAATCCGTTCAGGATGCATCAGGATGTCTTCAGTTCAGTCTTTTTGACTGATCAGGCTTTTCAGAAAACCGTAGCATGTTGTCTTTTTACCTCCGGCCAAAAATCCTGAACACTTTGACTGAACGCTGGATCCGGTCTTTTTCCTATTGACTTGCATTAACGCCGGATCCGGCACCATGTGTTCAGTCAAACCGGATGCGGCTTTTGCATGTTAAACCCGAAAAATGTGAAAAAAAAGTTAAAGTCCATAAATGGCGGATCCGTTTTTTCCAATGCATTTTTTCATTGTGATCAAAATCCTGATCAGGATTCAAATGTAATCCGTTTTCACACGTTTTTCCGGATCCGGCAGGCAGTTCCGGTGTCGGAATTGACGCCGGATTCAAACAACGCTAGTGTGAAAGTAGCCTTAGTGACGTCATAGGGGCAGTCGCACGTCACAGTGCTGAATGCCTCTAAAACGTCCGGCGCACATTACAGCCGGCACAGTGGAGAAGGAGGGAGTCCCTCCCCACTGTGATCCGGCTGCCGCTGCGCCACCAATAAGAAGGTAATAGTGAGGAGGGGCTGTGGCCGCTGCGCCACCAAAGAGAATTACCCTAAATACAAATACAGACTGCGGGTGCCGGCCGTATCACATACCCGGCACCCGGTCTCAATGAGAGGAAGAGGCGATCCGAGGCAATTTACCCCTCAAATGCGGCACCTGAGGGGTTAATTGGCACGGTTCGGTGGGATCCCAGTCATTGAGGCAGAGTGCCGGCTGTGTGATATGGCTGGCACCCGCAGTCTATATTTGTATTATGGGGTTAATTACATTCATTGGTGGCGCAGTGCGTCCCCCCATACCCCAGTATTATAAATTATAATCATTGGTGGCGCAGTGCACCCAAGCCCCCCAGTATTATAATCATTGGTGGCGCAGTGCACCCAAGCCCCCCAGTATTATAATCATTGGTGGCAATGGCCACAGGGTCCCCTCCCCTCTTCATTGGTGGTGCAGTGGTAGCTTCTGATCGGAGCTCCAGAAGTGAAATCTCAGGGCTCCGATTCGTTACCATGGCAGCCAGGACGCTCAATAAGCCATCCAACACGATTCTCCATTTTTTTTTTTGTCTTCTTCTCCCCTAAATAATAGCATAGGACTGTTCTATTTTGGGCAGCTCGTTCCTTTTTTTTTTTATTGCATTAAATTTGGCGTGGTATCGAGTATTGCATTCCCTTTTTGTGGGAACGGAATTGAATCAAAATTTTGGTATTGTGACAACCCTAGTCACGGGGGTATAAGTCCTTAAAGAGGACCTTTCACCTGTATAAACTATGGTAACTGAGTATGCTGACATGTAGAGCGGCACCCGGGGATCTCACTGCACTTACTATTATCCCCGGGCGCCACTCCGTTCTCCCGTTATAGGCTCCGGTACCTTTGCTTCTTAAGTTATAGTAGGCGGTGTCTTCCCTTGTCCTGTGGGCGTCTCCTTCTCCTAGGCTGCAGCGGTGGCCAATCGCAGCGCACAGCTCACAGCCTGGGAGGTTTTTTTCTCCCAGGCTGTGAGCTGTGCGCTGCGATTGGCCAGCGCTGCAGCCTAGGAGAAGGAGACGCCCACAGGACAAGGGAAGACACCGCCTACTATAACTTAAGAAGCAAAGGTACCGGAGCCTATAACGGGAGAACGGAGCGGCGCCCGGGGATAATAGTAAGTGCAGTGAGATCCCCGGGCGCCGCTCTACATGTCAGCATACTCAGTTACCATAGTTTATACAGGTGAAAGGTCCTCTTTAAGGTCACAAAGAAATGGCATCTAGTGGCTGTAAACCCCCAGAGCCAGAAGGCTGAGAACAGTCACTGCACAGAGAGGCCGGGGCTGAGAACAGTCGTCGTACTCTGGGGACCGCTGCACAGAGAGGCCGGGGCTGAGAACAGTCACTGCATTCTGGGGGCTGCTGCACAGAGAGGCCGGGGCTGAGAACAGTCGCTGCACTCTGGGGGCCGCTGCACAGAGAGGCCGGGGCTGAGAACAGTCACTGCATTCTGGGGGCTGCTGCACAGAGAGGCCGGGGCTGAGAACAGTCGCTGCACTCTGGGGGCCGCTGCACAGAGAGGCCGGGGCTGAGAACAGTCGCTGCACTCTGGGGGCCGCTGCACAGAGAGGCCGGGGCTGAGAACAGTCACTGCATTCTGGGGGCTGCTGCACAGACAGGCCGGGGATGAGAACAGTCGCTGCACTCTGGGGGCCGCTGCACAGAGAGGCTGGGGCTGCTGCACAGACAGGCTGGGGATGAGAACAGTCGCTGCACTCTGGGGGCTGCTGAACAGACAGGCCGGGGCTGAGAACAGTCACTGCATTCTGGGGGCCGCTGCACAGACAGGCCGGGGATGAGAACAGTCGCTGCACTCTGGGGGCCGCTGCACAGAGAGGCCGGGGCTGAGAACAGACGTTGCACTCTGGGGGCTGCTGCACAGAGAGGCAGGGGCTGAGAACAGTCGTTGCACTCTGGGGGCCGCTGCACAGAGAGGCCGGGGCTGAGAACAGACGCTGCACTCTGGGGGCTGCTGCACAGAGAGGCCAGGGCTGAGAACAGTCGCTGCGCTCTGGGGGTTGCGGTAATATGGCTGTAGAGTGTAGGGACTAAGACCCATATGGGAAGCGCCAGTCTTTAGTAAATGACCCCCAACGCTTTATTTGACGGAAAGGCATCTTTATGATGCCAAGGTGCCCTTCCTGACAATGTGCATCTATGATGGGTACACTCTGAACAACCCACTTATCAGGGTTTTCCGCTAGGATGTCCCATTTTCTGTGGGAGCGGTGAAGATGGCTGATCGCTGCTATCTCCAGCACTCCCATAGAGAATGAATGGAGCAGCAGGGGACACGGCCGAGCCATCAGATTTGGGGGGAGAACGGTGACCCTGTTCTTCGTGGGCAACTAAGAGATTACTGCATGGGGGCATCAAGCAGACATTATAATGTATGGGGGCAACAAGGAAACACGAGTACATGTTTTTGGTGTTTTTTTTTTTCCTTCTAAATGGGCATTTATTAAAATATTTTTGATATCGCCCAACCCTATGTGGAGGTCACTGTTAAGGGGGCAGGGGCCACTATTGAAGGGGCAACTGCTCTGGAGGTCACTGTTAAAGGGGCGGGCACTGTAGAGGTCACTGTTATGGGGGATACTGTCGATATCTTAACGACACACAGAAACATTAAATGAAATAGATTAAATATACCTGTGCGAAGCCAGGTCCTTTCTGCTAGTAAGTAATATACAGCCTAATATCTATATTTTTGTTGGGGGTCTATGGATGATGAATGTCGCTGTACGTCAGCTTATACGCTGACCAAATCCCTCTAAATGTGGTGTGAACAGTCTTACAGGTTTCCACTACACGACAGCAAGAGGTGGACAGTCTGCAGCACTATTCTCGCAGCCAAAAATACTGAAACCCGATAATCCCTGTTATGAGTCAGCGGGGTTCGGTGGGATAAGCTGACATCCGCTAATACCAGCTGTGCCTGATGCTAGTGTGAACAGCGCCTAGAGAGGATTTTCTGATCAGTAAAGCAGAAACAAGTATGCATCGTTCTGCCACAAGAGCGTTTAGCACTAAGTCAGTAAAAAATAAATAAAATGAAGGCTTCAACAATCAGGCATCACGTTTAGGAGCTTAGACACTGACCACTCCAGTATAAAAGCTGGTGTCCTAAAACTAAACAGATAAACCTGCCCTCGCTGTCTATCAGTCTCCGACGGATTTTCTGCACGTTTTCAGAAACAAACCGTCATGCAGAAATCCCGCAGAGAACAGAGGTTACAACATCTGGGGTGCGGCATAACTAAAGAGGACTGGTCATCTCTGCTCACACGTCTATTTTAGCGTTTTAGTAATTGTTTTTCCCATGAAGCTCTTCATTGGGCGGTTCCTCTGTTACTCCTCCTGGAAATGTATGAATAAATTAAAACCTGGGCTTTACTAGATAGAGGTGTGCCGCTGCACTCATTAAAACAATCTACGGTAGTTAGTAAGGACACAGTCCTTTTGCAAGGGAATGCTAATGCCCAAGTGTCAATATGTTCATAAGTCTCTAGGAGGAAGTAGGCCATTTTCACACGGTAAAACATGGTCCGGAAAAAATGGTCCGTGTAACGGATGCAATTCCTGAGGATCGGCTGACCTGAATTTACTGCAGCATAGTGATCCAAGATGCTGGGGGTGGCAGCCCGACCATGTGTCCATTGTGCTGTACTGCAGGAGTCCAGTGGGGGGTCCTACTCAGTGACTGACGTGACCATACAGATAGCTGTCAGTCACTTATTAGGACCGCCCACGTAACTCCTTAGCTCAGAACGAGCAGAGATTTAAATTAATAAAATACAAGTTATACTAAATATTTCCCGTAAAAACTATATATCAATCGGCTCAGCAACTCCTGCTCTATAACACGCTGCCTGCAGATTGCATTGCACTTTTGTGATGGCATGTCCCCTTTAAAAGGGTTTTCCATAACTAATCTTCAGGCTTGGTCATCAATATCAGATCAGTTGGGGTCCAACACCCAGCACCCCATGCCAATAGGCTGTTTCGGCCAGCTGTCGGTAGCAGTAACTATACAGTGGATGGAGCCGGAAGCGGCCAGAGTATTGCATAATAAATTCTGGAACCGACTTTTAAACCCACAGAATGTCAACTTAGGGCACGTTTACACAACGCAGATCTGTAGTGGATGAAATCTGCAACACATTTGTCCGGCAGTCGATTTGCTTGCGGATTTATAAGTCCGATCCACATGAAGAAATCTGCAGCACGTAGACTGATGAAAAATTCGAAAGACTTGGTGAACACTGCAAGAAATCTGCAGAAATACGGATTTCAAAGCAGAAATTCCGTGGCGTGTGTGGCCTTCACCTAAGGCTGCTTCCACACGCTGCTGATTTTGTTGAAGAAACTTCCACGACTGAGAATTCTTTCCATTCACCTGGATGGGGCTTGCAAAAATCCACCCCACTCAAATGGAGAACTGCGGAAATTTCTGCAACATAATCCGAAGCGTGTGAATGCAGCCCAAAAAGGTATTTCCACAAATGACATTTCACTTCTCCACAGAAGCGGTGACAGTGGTCGGATCCCTCGGGACATCACTTCTGACTTCTCATTAGTCTCCTGTTCTGCAGTGAAAAGACTGAATGGAGCGAGAGATGTCCCCGCCGCTCCACGACAGAACGGGGCTGTTTCTGTCAATTTCATGATTTTTACAGGACTGGGAAATTGTGTAAAAAAACAAATACTGGGGCAGATCTATCATCAGTTTTACACCCCTTTAATGCATAAAATAAGTTGCAAATTATGGAATACCACATTTGCGCTATAATTTTTTTTTCACTTTTCACACTTCTCGTCCACTCTTCAAAACTGGTCACGCACGTGAGCACAAGTGCTAAGAAAGCGATTCCTTTAGGTCCACCGCCCTGGGCTATCAACACTGACCGCTTCCCAGCCCCTCATCTCGCCCCCAGTGGTCACTGAATGGAAGTGTTTTACATTCAGAGTCGGAAAAGCCCAACCTGACTTAGTCCTGCGCACAGCTGAAAATGTCACAATGTGCTAGCCTAAGCAAATCCTCTGCGAGCCAAATGCAGCAGCGTCGCCAAGCTAATCACAGCTCTCGATATTGACGACCTATCAGCAGGTGGGTCAGACTCGCTGCACGTCACCTGTTTCAGGAAGCTGCAGCGCTCACCTGAACTCCAGTGAGTGCTGCAGCCTCCTAACAGCTTTCCAAGCACAGCATCGTACATTGTATAGCGGCTGTGCTTGGTATTACAGCTCAGTCTCATTCACTTGAATGGGACTGAGCTGCACAAAGGCCGTGTAACAGGCGTCACTGCCCTAGGAAGCGTCAAGGTGCTCAAGGAGCGCCACAGCATCTTCTAACAGCTGATCAGATGGGGTGGCGGGAGTCAGTCCCCAAAGATCAGATACTGATGACCGCATGATCAATATTGAATTCCCGGATAGCCCCTTTAAAGTAAGGGAACCTGCTAGATGCACAATAGGAAGTACCGTGATGTCATGCCCCTGAAGATGCCGTGGCTGCTATCAGGTGGTACCTCTCATACAATTCGGCAGATTAGTTTACATCGACCTTGCTAGGTCAGCACCCTAAATAAGGAATGGGAGCGCAGTTCAGTGGGCGAGGCCTTTCCTATAGAGCTTCTCATAGATGCCCTCATTTAATATGGTCTGTACTAGTACTACCTTTAAACCTGTAGAAGACCACAATATGCATCTTTACATTCAATGCCCTGGAACGTAATTACACATAGATGCAGATGAAATTTTGTGGCGTATTCTTATTAACCAAAGGCTTTAATCTTAATAACAGCGGATACCCGATGCGCTTGAGCATTTTACAGGAAGCATATCGACACTGATATTTGACTCAGGATAGGTCATCAGTATCTGATAGGTGGGGACCAACACCCGGGACCCCTGCTGATCAGCTGTTTGTGAGGGCACTTTTCCTAGGCCAAGTGACGACATGTTCACCAGTCACGTGGCCTTTGTGCAGCTCAGCTCAATGGAATTGATTTGGGCTGTGATACCAATCATAGCCACTATACAATGTATGGTGCTGTACTTGGTGAGCTAAGAGAAGGCCGCGGCCCTAATAGGAGAGAGGGTGCCTTCTCAAATAGCGGATAGTCGGGAATCCTGGATGTCGGATCCCACTGATCAGATACTGATGAACTGAGGATAAGGTCATTAGTTATAGGGTCCATTCACACGTTCGTAGAATGGGTCAAGATCTGTTCCGCAACGCTGCGGAATGAATCCGGACCTATTCATTCTCTATGGGGCTGGAAGAGTTGCGGACAGCACACAGTGTGCTTTCCGCATCTCTGGACCACGGCCCCGATCTTCCGGTCCGCAGCTCCCGAAAAAAATAGAACATGTTCTATTCTTGTCCGCAATTGCGGACAAGAATAAGCAGTTCTATGGGGGTGCCGGCCGGGGGTATTGCGGATCCGCAATACACTACGGACGTGTGAATGGACCCATAAAGTCTTAGAAAACCCCCTTTAAGCTCAGGGCATGGACACAAATCCTCCCAATATTGAGCAGCCCATCACCGAGGCTTCCTTGTGTGTTACCGCACTGCAGAGTTAGGTTACCTGAGCTAGACGATGTGCTTGAGGTGGTTCCCGACGACTGGGACTGCTCCATCGCTGGACTTGTAGATACACTATTACTTGTGTTTGTACCTTCGTCAGCAGTCTTCTTAAAGAAACTATGTTGCAGAGCATAGTATGGTTGAATCCGTGTCTTAGGATCATAATCTAGCATCCTTAAAATGAGGTCTTTAAACTTCAAGTAGTCCGCTACAGTGTGACCTGATTCCCCTGCTCGCCGACCTCCTGGTCCTCCAGTTTCCACTCCAAGAATATTATGAAGTTTCCGGGTTCCTGGTGGTTTGTATTCCTACGGAGGGAAAGCAATGGGAATGATGATTTAACTCCTTCCAACCACAAGCTAAGGAAATTCTGCAGTTACGAGCCCTTATCACTGGAAGCACCAGATTTAGACAGCCACTTTAGTGACACAGGCAAATTACCTTTTTCCCGTCTTTGGTCTTCTTTAAGTTCCAAGCGCCATCTGGCAGCTTCTCAAAGAACTTTCTGGCTTTTGGTGCTTGGTCGAGGATGTGAGCAGGCGGTATTCCTAAAACTTCTACAATTTTATTCATCTGGTCCACCTGTTGGGAGAAGAACAATGTCAATGAAAATTGGTTGAGGCCTGATTCACACAGCCGTACCTGTTCCGCAGATCAGGAAAACGGATACCGGCCATATGCATCTCGCATTTTTCTCTTTTGTGAGTCTCGCACTGTGTCACAAATGACTATTCTTGTCTGCAAAACTGACAATAATAGGACGTCTTTTTTTTTTTTTTTGCTGGGCCATGGAATGGACTTACCAATGCAGTCAGCACAC
The DNA here is from genome assembly GCF_905171765.1 of Bufo bufo. Classification (NCBI taxonomy): domain Eukaryota; kingdom Metazoa; phylum Chordata; class Amphibia; order Anura; family Bufonidae; genus Bufo; species Bufo bufo. The sequence goes on from NC_053391.1 coordinate 38,600,698, forward strand.
GGTGTGCTGTCTGCATGTTTTGTGGCCCCTATGAAAAGAATGCGTCCACATCCGTCCCACAAAAAAAAGCGGATCTGATGGAGAACGAAAATACAGACATGTGCATGAGGCCTGAAAATAGAACTTAAAACTTGAAAATAGAAAGAAAGGAAGGACTTCTATTATTCTGCTGAAGCCACTTCTGGTTTTGGCTCTTTTTTTTTTTTATCTCCAAAAACCACTCTGGTTGAAGCTATCCTGTCAGCCTAGGGACAAGCATCTAGATCTGTAAATTGTCCATGTCCCGTGATCCTTGTAAACGTTCCAATACTGTTTGTGTGTGCTTTGCAATTTTCAAGATCTCTGCTAACGGTCAGTGAAAGGAGGAAGGAATCAAATGCTGAAAAATCCATCATGACCACATAGCTGCAAATTCCATTACAAGAGAGCTCTGACCTGTGAGCAGCACGTTACCTGGAGGGTTTTCAGCATCTGAACATTTCCATTCACTAACAGCAAGCAGAGACCTTTGACCATCGAGAGGAAGGAAGACCATGAAATAAGCCGTATTTACTTTAAAGTGGAAAATCCCTTCGACCCATTTGGAATAAGGCCACTTCGGCGGTCAATCTTTATTTTTCACTTCGGGCGTTGATTTAGGGACGACGAGTTGTACTTTATGTAGGTGCAATTTAGCTACATATTTTATTATGGCAAAAATGTATTTTACATTTTTAGACTTTAACTATACTGTACGGATATATGGTTCACTATAGTCAGAGAGCTCTGGGGCCTTCACTGGAAATTGGGCTGTATCCCAGTCCCCTTCAGTCTCTTCCTTTAAATGCAGTGACTGCAGAGATCAGAGGTCCGTCCTGTGTATTACAGCCATTGCCCAGTTACTGACGACATGGGCACAACTGCCTATAGCTACATCAGTACTCATAGGGTTAAAGTGAGTCAATTCAGGCTTTTGGCTGGGTGCTCCTCTCACACTTGCAGAGTGCCGATTCACTAGCAAAGTGAACTGTGAAGGGATACAGCTGCCTTTGTAATAGACCGCAGATCTGTAAAATGATAATTAAACATATAATTCCTCTTACTTCGTTGGCTCCGCTGAAGAGGGGCTCTCCAGTATGCATTTCAACTAAAATGCAACCGAGGGACCACATGTCAATCGCAAGGTCATAAGGCATTCCCAGTAAAACCTCTGGAGACCGGTAAAAACGAGACTGAATATATTGGTATATCTGCGGGCAGAAAAAAAGAGAAATCCAATGTCAGTGGAAGCTTTGGGATATTTGGCTAGATTAGGACATCAGACATATTAACTAGGCACTTACCCTCTGCCCTAGCTGGCACGAGCTTCCAAAATCGACTATCTTAATGGCGCTTCGCTTGGGATTGCAGAGAAGGATATTTTCAGGCTTTAGGTCACAGTGAATGATACTAAGTTCGGGAGTAGCCAGGAATAGTAGTGCAGTGCACATCTGCTGTGCAAACTTTCGTGTCAGGTTCAAAGAAACACCCCGGAAGTTGGTATTACGTAATAAGTCGTAGAGGTTGTAGGAAAGCATTTCAAACACGAGGCAGAGGTGGTTTCGGAACATAAAATGTCTCTTTAAATGCACTGAAGGAAAAAATTAAAGGCAGAAAGCAAAAATTAGAAACTGTAGTAAAGGGCAGTATAAGACTCCTACACATTTCTACTATGCACTGTGTTCTGTACAGCGGACTTAAAGGGCTTCTGTCACCCCACTAAACTGTTTTTTTTTTTTTTGCTTACTTTTAATCCCTATACTGCGATTTATGCATACATACTGTAATTAATCATTTTGGTTCAGCAGATTATGTTAAAACGTACTTTTAAAATATACAAAACTTGCTGGTAGCAGCCGCATACTCCTATCCTAAAGACGCCCCCTCCGCATGTTGATTGACAGGGCCAGCGGACGGGATCTCTCTGCTGGCCCTGTTTGCATTTAAAATCTGGCGCCTGTCTTCAGTCGGCGCAGGCGCACTGAGAGGCGGACGCTCGCTCGGCCGCTCCATCCTCAATGCGCCTGCGCCTATGACGTCATATCTACACCCGGCACAGGCGCATTGAGGAAGGAGCGCCGAGCGAGCGTCCCCCTTCTCAATGCGCCTGCGCCGGGTGTAGATGTGACGTCATCGGCGCAAGCGCATTGAGGATGGAGCGGCCGAGCGAGCGTCCGCCTCTCAGTGCGCCTGCGCCGACTGAAGACAGGTACAGAGCAGGCGCCAGATTTTGAATGCAAACAGGGACAGCAGAGAGAGATCCCGTCCGCTGGCCCTGTCAATCAACATGCGGAGGGGGCGTCATTATGATAGGAGGATGCGGCTGCTACCAGCAAGTAGCCGCCCTACTTGCTGGTAGCAAGGTTATTTGCATATTTTAAAAGTACGGTTTTAACATAATCTGCTGAACCAAAATGATTAATTACAGTATGTATGCATAAATCGCAGTATAGGGATTATAATCAACCAAAAAAAAAAATGTTTAGTGGGGTGACAGAAGCCCTTTAAAGGGAACCCCCCCCCCCCCCCCATAGTAAAATCGCTGTACAGTGTGATGCCAAAGCCGGTTATGTAATTTTTATCTTCATATTCACTTGCTTTCTGTCACTGCTCCCACTAACCAGCAGTAAAACGCATTGAGAGGACATCAAAGCTCATGCACATGAACGTATTTTTTCCCCCGTGTGAGTTCCATATATTTTTTTTTGCAGCCTGTTTGCGGATCTGTTCACTTGAATGGGTCTGCAAAAAAAAACGGAAATGACTCCATGGGCATTCCATTTACGTATATGTCCGCTTGGCTGCTCTGCAAAAAACATAGAACATGTCCCATTCTTGTCCGTTTTGCTTTTTTTTTTTTGGCGGACCCATGGAAACAATGGGTCCGCCTGAAAAAATGGATTCAATATGGAGGTCATCCGTATTTTTCTGCGGATCAGTGTTTTGCGGATTGCAAAATACATACGGTCGTGTGCATGAGCCCCAATGGAGAGGACTCAAAGAGGAGTCCCCCAGAATGCATTTGACTGTTAGTTTGTGGGAGCAAAGTGTCAGAAAGCAAGTGACTATCAAATTACATCAGACTCTGCACCACTTACTCTAGTTTGGGGGGGTCCAGAGCTGACAGATTCCATTTTAAAGGTGTATTCCAGCTACAATAAGTAATCACCCATCCACTGGATAGGAGATAACTGTTACATCGGTGGTGGTCTGACCACTAGGACACATACTGATCACAAGAACAGTTCAGTGTCCCCATCCTTTTGAACAGAGAACCTGTTAATTGTGTGCACCACTACTGCACTCAAACTATGGGACTGCCAAAGATAGCTGGACACTGTACTTGGCTCTAATTCTTGACAGCTTCTTTTGCAACCAAATATTTTTCATTGTTCCAATGCACCTAAAATGAAAATGTAGTAACTCTGCAATAAATCTTCATTAAGAAAAATTTTTGGGGGTCTACAGTTCTATGCCGACCTATGTGTCTCCATGCTAACAGACAAGTCAACCCTGTATAACCTTATTCTGCAGTCAGACTTTCTTCCACTGGTTGCCCAACATTTATTCAGCAGGTTACCAAGAGGTAGGGGACTGCTGGAAGACCACACGGGGCTGGTTTGTTGTCTGTTACCATGGAGATGCATAGGTGCGTATAGGAGCTAACAAATTATGTATTGCACAGTTATCCCATTTTTCAATTTAGATGCAACGGCTCAATAAATCTTCGTCTCAGCTCGCAGCCACTTCCAAATATTTGCTTTGATCTTCTAACCTGCAGCTGTCAAATAAAAGCAGAATTGTTAATCCCCAGGAGCTGCGTCCTGTACACAGTGGCCTATGGGGCGAGATGATCCGAGAAGATAAAGGCGTCTTACCTATGTAGTATTTCATCTCCGTGTCATGTTTGTTCATCAGCTCGAGAAGTCGCACTTCAATCTGGGCTTGATTTAGGAAAGCCTTCTTGTTCTTTATAATTTTAATAGCCACCCACTCCTGCTCCACGCGGTCGTATGCCTTCACAACCTGGAATGGGTGAGAACACCTTTATTATGTGGCGATGCACCGGTGTGCTGTTATAAGTAGACATCTAGTCCTTTTAGTAGAAGCAAAAATGAAAAGCAAAGACGACCTTCTGGGGACCCCTCTCCCCTTTCTGAAGCCCAGGGAGACAAGCAGAGAAGAGCACAGATGGACAGTGAGTACTAACTGAGGATGCCCTGGAGTTAAAGGGGTATTCTCGCCTTAATTTGCAGTCCCCAATGCACGGGCAACATCCATGCAGCGGCCGGGACGGATTGAGACCCATTCAACTTGAATGGGTCCGTGATCTATCCGCACCGTAAAAAAATAGAACATGTTCTTTTTTTTGCGGTGCGGAGGCACCGACAGAAACACAGCGGAAGCACCACGCAGAGCTTCCGAGCCGCACCGCATCTCCCGGATTGCGGACCCATTCAAGTGAATGGGTCCACATCCGTGATGCGGGCCGGGTGCATGAGGCTTAAAGGCTAGGAACACTTTCATAGGCAATGTTTATTGCATTTTACTCATGTCGGGATAAAATAATTTTTGACATTGGTCTATTAAAAATTTTCAGCAGTTTTTGTAATACAGGTTTGGTTTGATAACAATTTAGCTATAATGAGTGTTTATGAGGTCAGGAGGTCTATGATAACTGCTTTACACCAGCAGTCATCTGACAGAACTCAGTAAACACATTGTGACAGTCTACAAATAGACAAAAACTGCTGAAAATTTTTAATACAGAATTGCAAAAATTATTTTTAGCTCGAAATGCAAACATAAAAAAAATTCCCTAAAAGTGTCTATAGCCTTTAAACATTTATGGCATAGCCGTAAGATGCTATAAACATTAGACAGACGTGGGGCCCACACCCGGCCTCATAAGGCAGTCACTGCATCCAACCAAAGAATGAATTGGCGTGTGCAGAGCTCTCTCCTTTACTTCTAATGGAGTCCACGTGGCCATGTCTACATTTATTTTCCCACCTGGAAACACTGGTTGGGGTACCACCAATCTGGAGAATGCTGTGGTCCCACAGGTGGGATTCTTAATGTCTAAGGTGGGAATACCCCTTTAATGACAACATCACTGGTAAATCTCGAGTAGGTTAAGGGTATCTATGAGTGAAGCGAGCTTCGGATGCTACATCCGAAGTCGCTTAATTCAAAACTTCGGAATACTATTTTACGGAGATTAGTCTCTGAAAGTATTAAAATGTATGAGCTACGATGAGGAAGTTAGTTATTAGTGAAGTCGCGCCTGACTTCGTTGAATAACTTTGGTAATTGATTTTTAAATTGGAAAACCACTTTAAAACCGAACTCCGCTTCAGTTCCGACTTGTACCTCAGAACCAAAGCCATGTTGTAGCATTCGAAGCTCGGTTTGCTCATCACTAGTTATGGGTGCACAGGTTCAGGTTCAAAATATTTTATTGTACTTTGGAAATCCTACACTTTAAAAAAAAAAGTCTCTGCTTGCTATAATTTAACGGAAATTGTCATTCTTTGTCCTGATGGTGGAAAATCTGTCCCAGACACACAGGACAGACACACCGGGTGCACAGCATTTTACAGTCTAGTGTCTTGAAATTAGCAAGGTCCTTTGTGTTTTCTTTATGACCAGAACAGATTTTCAGTCTCCGGAAGTAAAGAAGAAAAGTTCCTACTGAATTACAGCAAGCGGTGACTCACCAACCGCCGACTGACTGCGCACAGTGCTTCTACTTCCGGCGGCTGCTTCATGAATTATTATCACAGGGATCGCAGGTCAGTGAATGTTACGGAGCATTAGATTGCATAGAAAAGGGGAATATAAATGTAATTTTAACTCCTAAAACTCCTGTGCCCAGCCTTCTGTCTCCCAGGGAAGCACGCTTCAGAAGCACAGCGTCTGCACAGCCCGTCTTTTCTAATGGACGGATGGCCCTTAGCAACGCTCTTTTGAAGAGTGCTGCTAAGGGAAATTTCAGCCCCAGTTTTCTAGCAAAAATAAACATTTTGGCTAAATAAAGTCTATTGCAAAATTGTTACCTATCACTTGCCCTACACTTTAGCAAAAAAAAAATTATAAAAAAAATATGACAGTTATCCTTTAATTCCACTGTATAGCGAAGAGTAGAACCAATAGAACATATTGCGGTGTCCACATCTGAAACTGCCATTTTTTACCTGGCCAAAGGAACCTTTTCCAATCAAAGAATCGATTTCATAGCGATCCATCCACTTCTCGCCATTTTTCACAATGTAGTCGTAGTTGTCGTCGTCGTAGCCATCGTTGTACACCTTTCTTTCCTTCTTGTGACTGGAGTCATCACCTTGTCCTTGTTGATGCCGCCGCTTCTTTTTTGCATAGTAGACCTGGAGAAAAGGAAGAGAATGAAAAGTGGAAAAAAAGCTTAAGTAAGAGAGAGAAACTAGAACCAAAGAAACACGTAAAAAAAATGGTTATAAATGGGGACCGCACATCGCCGGCACTCTCATAGAAAATGCCTTTTCTTGTCCACAATTGCAGACAAGAATAGGACATGTTCTATTTTTTTTGCGGAACGGAAGTGCGGATCTGCAAATGTGGATACGGACAGCACATTCCAGCCCCACTGAAAATTAACGGGTCAGCACCTGTTCCGCAAAATTGCGGAATGGATGTGGACCCATTTTGCGGACGTGTGAATGGACCCTAAGGGGACATTTACTTCTCTCCAATTAGTGCAAAAAAGTCACATACTGTATCATGCGCACTGGAAGTGTATAATTATGCCACCACAGAGCTGTATATCATGGAAAGCTTTGGGAGCTCTGCTTTTTAAACTTATGAGTCTCTTTAACAACCATATTGCAGAATTTCTAGATGTTCTAAGACCTTGCACGTCATTATCTCCAGAGAAAATTTACAGCAACGTCCGACCAAACGTTCTATATTTTCCCAAAACAATGAATGAAGCAAAAAAACAACAACTTTGCAACAGATGACAAACATCCATTATCAGGTTGTTTCTACAGCTCCTATGCAGACTATGGCATTGCAGTCCTGCAGTCCCGTACTTTCTTCCATGTGTCCCCTACTTGGTGATAACATACACTTGGTAGGTTAGATAGAAGTAGAGGACGGATACAAACTGCAGGATCAGACTACACAATACGTTATCTGTTACCATGGAGAGGCATAGTTCTGCGCAGGAGCTGTAAAAAGAACAGTAGGACATTTTTAGTTAAGATCCACTGCAGAGTTGCTTCATTTTTCATTTCATATGATTTGAGAAAATAGTAATTCGTAAAGTTGCACACAGACGGCGTTTTCTGCTCTCTTACCTCATTAATGTGTTTGTAAGTTTTGATCAAGTCAACTGACAGTTTCCTCAACGGGGCTGAAGTTGGATCACGAAAGTTTTGGGGCATCCGCCGCTGCAGGATACAAAATGAAAGATGAGATTTTACTTTGGTTGAAGGACTACAGACATACCCAGCCAAACGCATGAGGCAGGTAAGGCTTTGTGCACAGAAGCTATGACTATGTCCCCTTTCAGACGAGCGAGTGTCTCGCTGCAGACTTTCTGCGCAGCTCCCGTCCTGACCTCCCAGCACTGCCGAGGACGCATAGCATTGTATTGATTTATGATGCTATGTAACCCTTACAGTTCTGTAATGTATTGGATAACACAGATATAATGCCATCAGTGTTCTCCAATACATTCCAGAACTGTAAGGGTTACATAGCATCACAAATCAATATAATGCTATGTGACCTAGGCAGTGCTGGGAGGTTAGGACGGGTGCTGCGCTGTGAGTCTGATCTGATCACAACCTGAAGGGCAGGACAGAGGCACTCATTCTAGATAATATGCCACCATATCTCCGGATAGGGGGGGGGGGTTAAATCCCAATGGACTCTCAGACCCATTGACAGATTAAAGTGTAGATAACCTTTTACACAACTTTATTTGAAACTATTCTAAATCAGGGCTGGGTGATTCATTTCGATAAATTTGCCCTTTTAGTGGCTGGTGATGTTTTTTGAAATATCGTCACTTTTTTTTTTGACTGGTTGCCTACTAAACACCAGTGACATGAGACGTGTACGGAGAATATAGCTGTCATTGCTCTCCTTCTCTGTAGGTGGCACCAGACTTTAGAGAGCACATCCTGCAGGAGAAAAAGAAGGTCCTAACTCCAGGAACCGCTGTTGGTAAGTATGGGAGAGTGGTGACAGAAAGGGGCTCTGTCGCCGGATTCCAGCGACCCGAGTCATGTCTGAAGGTCTGTATGAGAAGTTCCTGGCCCCGGGTGAGCCCTTCCCCTATTCTCCCAGCAGGGCAACATCAGTAAGGAGGACTGTCTGGACGTCAGTGACTATCAGCTTTCCTCCTGCCGCCGCACCGATCCCCTGAACTTCTTCCACTCCAACAGGTTGGTGGCTGCACCCTAATAGCTTCAGTGTGCAGTAGGTGTGAAGAAATACATTATAGCCCAGACCCATTTTAAATTCACTATAACTCGTTCTTGTAATGGACTAATTTAACTGCTTTGCTGCCAGAACCAGCCCCCATACAGTTCTGCAATGAGCTCCGGCCTATACCTGCTCTGCTCAGCTAAAGCCTGGCATAGCACATCCCCCTGCTCCGGCCTATACCTGCTCTGCTCAGCTAAAGCCTGGCATAGCACATCCCCCTGCTCCGGCCTATACCTGCTCTGCTCAGCTAAAGCCTGGCATAGCACATCCCCCTGCTCCGGCCTATACCTGCTCTGCTCAGCTAAAGCCTGGCATAACACATCCCCCTGCTCCGGCCTATACCTGCTCTGCTCAGCTAAAGCCTGGCATAACACATCCCCCTGCTCCGGCCTATACCTGCTCTGCTCAGCTAAAGCCTGGCATAGCACATCATTGCTCCTGCCTTCTGCACTAAAAACTCTGCATAGCACATCGCTGCAGGAGACCCTGCATTATTGTGCTATACCAGGCTTTAGCTGAGAAGAAGTGCGGGTGCAGGTTGGACAGAGAGAAGTGTTATGCCAGGCTTTAGCTGAGCAGAGCAGGTATAGGCCGGAGCAGCAATGTGTGCACCTACCCGTCCTTTGAACACGGCAGCCCTCATTGCTGTACAACTGTGGAATCTCTATAGCCGCACACAGCATGTCAGTGGCATATGGATTCCAAGCAGTGATAAGCGCTAAACATCGGGCCTATTCTGCCAGTAAATAGAGCATTTAGAATAATTTTAAATAACGATATATAAAAAGGTTAGTTACGGTACTTCCACATTTGCCCGCAGGCTTTACTGTACCCTGTGCTTTTTAACACTACAGGTCATGGATACAAATAGGGAAAACATGAATATTAAAATGCATATATAAAGAAATCTTCAAGCGGACAATGTACAAAAATAAAAGGTGCAAGCGTTCTGTTCCCCAAGTGCCACCAGAGTTAAAGGGGTTTACAAGATTGTAAAAACATGGCTGCTTTCTTCAATTAGCTGTGCCATCACAGTTGCCAGGTTGTGCGCACTGCTGCAGCTCAGCACCATTCCCTTTAATATCAGATTAAACCCACGGACAGAAGCGGCGATGATTTGGGAAGAAAGCAGCAATGTTTTTCTAACCCTGGAAAACCCCTTGCTTGTAAAACCAGCAGATGTCCCTCGGGCGTCACTAGGTGCTTTCATCTAGGCACAGTGACTGAAGCACTGACCCCTAATCCTGGGACGGACGCACATCACAAGCAACCGACATTTGGCAAAGACCACAGTCCATGCCCCATAACTTGCACCATGTGAATTGACAGATTGATCCTATTTCACAGCTTTCCACCAAGGATTGATCCACCAAGCAACGGAAGGTCTCAGGTGCTGCAAGAGGACGTTTTATTCCAACATAATGAGACATTCGTTGCACACCGGATCAAACTGCTGATGTCCCAAATCCTGACCAGATCCGAAATATGACGAGGGTGAAGCATGTACAAGATGTAAGAGGTCCCACCTGGTTAGTCGGCAGCTGACTCTGGTCATTGTAAGATAAGGCAGATACTTGTTGGTCATTTAGGTTCTGCTGACGCCGGTCACTGTACTGCTGATGAGAGTGTGGCATTTGTCCAGCCATCTGTAGACCCGCAGCATGGAATGAAAATGAGGGTGCAAGCCGGACAGATGACGGTTTGCATGCTGAAGTCTCTCCTCCTGGAAAGAATGAAAGGGAAATCAAGTTAAGCATTCATTTCTAGGAAAACACCTAACATCAATACTTCACTTTTACACAAATTGATGGAACTGAGGGAATGTATTTTTAGTTCAGAATAAGATACAAAAAAAAAAACCTAGAAAAAAAAAAACTGTGATCCTAGAATAAAACCACCATAGCAATTTAGGTGTAAACTTGAATCAGCAGAGCGCACAACCAATGCAGTTTAGTGTTTTTTTAAATATACAGAGCGCCGATCTGACTGCAGTTTACCAAACAGACACTAGATGGTGCTGCAGGACACAGTACTGAACATCTGCAGCAAGCAGAATAATCGCAGTAAGGCAGCGCGGGGCCGAGGCCAGGACCAACAGCTCTCCGGATCACATGGACCCGGCAGGTAAGTGGCCATACAAAGAACGCTACAGCTTCATGTATGCCTGCTGTAATTACATACCATAAAACCAAGTCAGCACACACATCATCCTGAAATCTGTGCATACTGTCAGGGGATGCAAGCAAACAGTATGCATCGCGCCAGTGCAGTAAACCTGGGGTACCCACCGCCATACCCCCCCTAGCTTCGGGTACTAATAACTCCTCTTGTATCAGAACACAGGGGGCATCGCACAACTTGTGTAAATCTGTGTATATCAGGGGTCACGGATATTCCAGAAATCTAAAAAAAACTGCATAAATTGGGGCCTCGGCGATCAAAACTGACAACGAGCAACTTTCACTCCTTTAAATGCTGTGTGAAAATGAAAGCAGAGTCCTGCTCGCCCGCTATCCTGCAGCTTTCCAGCAGACTGTGCGTTTCGATAACCTGTTTGCTGTCAGTGAACAGAAACATACAGAAAACCTATACACAGACTCCCCTTTCTCACGAACAGGATAAGGCTAGGTTCAGTGTTTTTGTTTCAATGCTGAAAATATTTTTTTCCCCCCCATACGTTTTTTCCTGACGTATTTAACGCAGTTTCGGCAAGGATCTCCATTCCAGGCCATTTTCAATGACATTCTGGATGCGGATTCTGTGTCAAGAACGGACAGTAGACTTCTTTTTCGCAGGGTGAGGTTTTAAAACCTAAGCTCCCTATTTAAAATGCAGATTCCACATTGAAATCAGTGGGAAAGTTCCGCATGCGTTTATGGTGAGGATTTTCGACACAAAATCCACACCAAATATTTGGTGTGAACCTAGCCTAACAGTCGGGGCTGCGTTCTGCTTCCACTGGAGAACAGATCGTCCATGGACGCTATGGTGTTGGCCACTTATCACAGCACAGGGCTCTTTCACACTTGCGTTATTGTCTTCCGGCATAGAGTTCCGTCGTCGGGACTCTATGCCGGAAGAATACTGATCAGGATTATCCTAATGCATTCTGAATGGAGAGTAATCCGTTCAGGATGCATCAGGATGTCTTCAGTTCCGGTACGGAACGTTTTTTGGCCGGAGAAAATACCGCAGCATGCTGCGCTTTTTGCTCCGGCCAAAAATCCTGAAGACTTGCCGCAAGGCCGGATCCGGGATCAATGCCCATTGAAAGGCATTGATCCGGATCCGGCCTTAAGCTAAACGTCGTTTCGGCGCATTGCCGGACCCGACGTTTAGCTTTTTCTGAATAGTTACCATGGCTGCCGGGATGCTAAAGTCCTGGCAGCCATGGTAAGTGTAGCGGGGAGCAGCATACTTACCGTCCGTGCGGCTCCCGGGGCGCTCCAGAGTGACGTCAGGGCGCCCCAAGCGCATGGATCACGTGATCACATGGATCACGTCATCCATGCGCATGGGGCGCTCTGACGTCATTCTGGAGCGCCCGGGGAGCCGCACGGACTGTAAGTATACCGCTCCCCCGCTCCCCACTACTACTATGGCAACCAGGACTTTAATAGCGTCCTGGGTGCCATAGTAACACTGAAAGCATTTGGAAGACGGTTCCGTCTTCAAATGCTTTCAGTACACTTGCGTTGTTACGGATCCGGCAGGCACCTCCGGCAACGGAAGTGCATGCCGGATCCCAACAACGCAAGTGTGAAAGAGGCCTTAGTGTTTGTTACAATAGCACCAGTCTCCGGGCTGATACATTCTGGGAAGCGGACACTCCGGGAGCAAAACACTCTCTCCTCTCTGGCTTGTATTCAGTCTAACAGATGTAAGGTTTCCATTCACTGACACCCCGCAGAGATCTAGAACATGACAAAACAATCCGGGCCCATAAATTACACTCGTTTCTGGCATAAATTCTAATAAATCTGTAAGACTAAGCTTTATTTTCACATTTTAAGAAATTAGTATTGATAGAGTACATTTTTGCAACTTTAGAGCAAAATGCTAAGTGTACAAAAATATTCAACTCCATATACAGTAGATGCAGAACTTCTCATTATTCTAAGATTAAAAGGAGTCTTCCAGGGGCGTAAGTTTAATTAAAAATGGGGTGAAATAAACCATCAGCACTCGCGATCTCTAGCTGCTGTCCGTCCGCTGATCCATCCCCGCTCCTCGCCACTTCCTGTCCTCAGACCGCCCGCGGTACTGAGCCGCCTCAACCAATGATTAGCCGTTTGAGCCATTTCCTGGTGCGGCCAGGAAGTAGAGAGGGGCAAGGAGCGAAACAAGGGATCGGTAAGGTTTACCCCTACTCCATTCCAGCCCCTAAAAGAATAACTTTAAAGGGTTACTCCCACAAGTGACGTTATACCAGACCTCTGGGACCCCCACGGACTCTGAAAATGAAGAGGACACCGGAATGGATGGGACTGTGCCACCATTCCTTACATAGCAGGTGGCCGGGGCATCGGGTAAAAATGGCGGTGGGGATAAAGCACTGCCATCACCTCACTGTTTGGACCTGTGGGGGTCCCAGAGCTCAGACCACCATTGATCTCAAAGAGACAGCAAATCCTAGCGAGAACGACACCACTTTACAAGACTGGGATATGAACCCTTTCAACCATAGTTACATAAACGTTAACATCGCCTTTAAGACTATCAAAATATCACAAAACCAGCCTGACTCCATGAGGGAGGGGACTATTACGTGGAGCATAACCATGGGAGGAAGAAGCAGATTCTGTGCGGCACCAAAGGGGTTCAGGCGCTGCTGCTAAAGCACCTCGGTTTCCGGAAACTGGCAGAGGTCCAAAGTCTCAGACTCTTCTCACATTCATCTAGGTCAGGGATCGGCAACCTTTGGCACTGCAGCTGCTTTGAAACTACAACCCCCATCATGCACACTTCCTTGGCTCTTCATGTAAGTGAATGGAGCATGCTGGGAGTTGTAGCTTCAGAACAGCTGGAGGATGCCTATCCCTGATCGACATCATTGTTGCCAAGCTTCCCCATTAAAGAGTCATGTCTGACAGGGCGGTGGTCCCCGGACCCCACACCCAGGATGGCTGAATGGGTAGGCGGCTTTCTTTGCTGCTGCTCTTAAAGGTTTCAATGGCGAGAGCCGCAGAAATGGCCAAAGTCTTTCCAGACAGTCTTCCCCAAATTCGGCCATCTTGGCTTGCAGAAGAGCCGTTGGGACCCCCATCAATCCTATGACCCTGTGGACATGTCGGAACAGTTATGGCTGCTCGCTGTCATCAGTCAATTTGTGTCCCTCAAAAGGAGGGCTGACATGAGGCCCAGAAAGAATTCCTGCTCCAGACAATTGCTGCTGACACCTTGCTCTTCCCTTTAAAAGTTTACTTCCCCTTTAAGTGCACTGAAGGTCAAAACAGTATATAATATTGCAAACCTTCAGAAAAGCAGAAACCTGAACTTCTCCTCTGAGCCGGGCACTTCTCCGTTAGAGAGCCATGACCTCGCATGCACTGTGAGTACAGCGCAGCCGCCCCCGGAGTGAACATAGGGCCCCACCCACCACTGGTGACAGTACAAACAACCACAAGCAGCTGACGGGACTCTGCACACTTTCCAGCAGATTTCAGTAGTAGTTATGTCATCGGTAGAAAAGGTCAGAGCCGATTCCGGTCTACGTTCACCTGGAATAATACAGTCATGTGACCTGTGAATGCCCTGCAAACACAGGACATCGCAGAGGGGGGGGGGATGACACGACCGACAGCCGAGAGAGAACGCAGGGGAACAGCGTGTTCTACACAGGGAAAGACTGCAGCAAGTCGCCAAACCTCATCTCTGCACACCATGATGGCAGTAAGGCCCCCTGCAGACGAGCGTGTCCGGATGCGTTCAGTGAAAACTGCGCAATTTTGCAAACATTCAGTTTTGTTTGCGATCGCATTCAGTTTTTATCACGCGGGTGCAATGCGATTTACTGCGTTTTGCACACGTGAGATAAAAAAACTGAATGTTTACAAACAACATTTCTTAGCAACCATCCGTGAAAATCGCATCCACACTTGCTTGTGGAAGCGATGCGATTCACACAGAGACATTCACTTCTATGGGGCCAGCGCTGCGTGAAAAAAAAAAATAATAAATTAAAAAAATAAATAAATAAAAATATAGCAGAATATAGAACATGCTGCGGTTTTCACGCAACGCACATGTACACAGCCCCACTGAAATAAATGGGTCTGGTTTCCGTGCGGGCGAAATGTGTTTGCATCACACATTGCACCTGAGCGGAATACTTGCTCGTGTGAAGGGGGGCCTAAGGCTAGAAGAATTCAGCTCAGAAGCCTGGAAAATAGTGAGTGCAGCTCTGGAGTATAATACAGGATGTAACTCAGGATCAGTACAGGATAAGGCTACTTTCACACTTGCGTTCGGGGCTCCTCTTGTGAGCTCCATTTGAAGGGGCTCACAAGCGGCCCTGAACGGATCCGTACTGCCCCAATGCATTCTGAGTGGACGCGGATCCGCTCAGAATGCATCAGTCTGGCAGCGTTCAGCCTCCGCTCCGCAGGCGGACACCCGAACGCTGCTTGCAGCGTTTGGGTGTCCGTCTGGCCGTGCGGAGGCAAACTGATCCGTCCAGACTTACAATGTAAGTCAATGGGGACGGATCCGTTTGAAGTTGACACAATATGGCTCAATTTTCAAACTGATCCGTCCCCCATTGACTTTCAATGTAAAGTCTGGACGGATCCGTCTGAACAACTTTCACACTTAGATTTTTTTCTAAACTATAATGCAGACGGATCCGTTCTGAACAGATACAAACTTCTGCATTATAGGAGCGGATCCGTCTGTGCAGACACCAGACGGATCCGCTCTGAATGCAAGTGTGAAAGTAGCCTAAGGGCTCTTTCACACCTGCGTTATTGTCTTCCGGCATAGAGTTCCGTCGTCGGGGCTCTATGCCGGAAGAATCCTGATCAGGATTATCCTAATGCATTCTGAATGGAGAGTAATCCGTTCAGGATGCATCAGGATGTCTTCAGTTCCGGTACGGAACGTTTGTTGGCCGGAGAAAATACCGCAGCATGCTGCGCTTTTTGCTCCGGCCAAAAATCCGGAACACTTGCCGCAAGGCCGGATCCGGAATTAATGCCCATTGGAAGGCATTGATCCGGATCCGGCCTTAAGCTAAACGTCGTTTCGGCGCATTGCCGGAGCCGACATTTAGCTTTTTCAGAGTGGTTACCATGGCTGCCGGGACGCTAAAGTCCTGACAGCCATGGTAAGTGTAGCGGGGAGCGGGGGAGCAGTGTACTTACCGTCCGTGCGGCTCCCCGGGCGCTCCAGAGTGACGTCAGGGCGCCCCAAGCGCATGGATCACGTGATCGCATGGATCACGTCATCCATGCGCATGGGGCGCTCTGACGTCATTCTGGAGCGCCCCGGGAGCCGCACGGACTGTAAGTATACCGCTCCCCGCTCCTACTATGGCAACCAGGACTTTAATAGCGTCCTGGGTGCCATAGTAACACTGAAAGCATTTGGAAGACGGTTCCGTCTTCAAATGCTTTCAGTACACTTGCGTTTTTCCGGATCCGGAGTGTAATTCCGGCAAGTGGAGTACACGCCGGATCCGGACAACGCAAGTGTGAAAGAGGCCTTAGTAATGTATGTACACAGTGACTGCACCAGCAGAATAGTGAGTGCAGCTCTGAAGTACAATACAGAGTGTAATTCCACAGGATTACTACTAGTTAGGTAACATATGCAGTTAGCTATTTAGTTCTGATCCAAACATTTACCTAGATGAAGCAGTGAAGCCCACCCAAGTAATTCCATGTGGCCAGTAGGAGCCCTTCACCGTACAGCGACACTTTATTCATTTCACAAACAAGGAAATCTTTTTTATGGCATAAAAAAACCTGAAAATTGAATGCGCTTCCATTTCCTGTGCAGATTTTATTGAAGCACTTATTCCTGTACAAACACAATGGGCGCTTTCTGCACTTGATGCTGGTGTCAGATGCACCATGTGTCCTTGGACCCGGTGTGTCCAGTGCGGGCAGCGGCCTCTGGAGGACGTCACCGAGCCACAGACAAAAGACTGCAAACAATAACCCTCATACCTCAATGCGGAGGTGGAGGGGGCCACCATCGACCCTGGGAAATAATGCCACAGTGCCACACTATGGGGTATTTGTCCAATGGGTTGTCCTTGATACACAGCCACCAAATCCAACATGACAGAAGATGCCAACGAGCCTGGGAACCATTGGGGTGGGGGAATGCTCACCATCCAATTTCCACATCCCATTTCCACACATTAGCCCATCAGCATGTCTGTGGAGAACCTGGAGGAAACCTCCCGCCCTTGGTTGGACGCCAGTGCGAACCGCTGAGCCACCACGCGGTCAAACCCCAGACCCGAAAATGCGGTGGATCTACCCTGATGATTAATCAACATGTTAACGAGTCCAGGAGCCCTGAGATTAGTGGGGCGCAGCTCTGGGTTATACCTGTAGACCTTGCTCTTAAACAGCAGAGATCAGAGAAAAAGGGGGTCACTGGGGGATCCCCCGATGAAGAGGAGCCGCGGGGTCCTAGAGGCATCCAGACGGATATTGTTAAAAAAATTAAAAAAGGAAAAGCTCATTTATATGCACTTTAAAACATGGTCTAAAAAGGTGGCCACATACAGTAACATGGGCTGCACCCGCTAACCACGTGGTGTGGGCGATGGGACCTTGTGGGGATGAAGGATTGGGCAGATGGATCTTCTCAGTGGAGATGGTAGCCTGGCAGCAGTTAGTCGACCCTCTACACTTGCACACTCGGCCGAGACTACCTGCAGTGCTGCTCCAGTGGGGGTCATTTACTAAAGACTGGCGTTGTCTTTGTAACATTGCTGCTGGAGGAGCCTGACCGGTGTATCACAAGGCCGTCCGCGCTCCAGAAGCAGCAGGTCTCTGGCTCACAGGGATGGGGCCCCCGCTGTCTGCTTCCTTCCACCAACTATTAGTGGCTCTGTTTTTGGCGGGATGCTACCATAGCAGCCAAGCTTACCCCGTTTAAGAGGGCAGGAGCAGGGCCTCTCTGAAATATTCAAGAGCGCCGTACAGGGCGCGACGCGCGGAGTCAATGCCGGTCATCTGCAGTTATCCGATTGTACGTACCTTGGTGCGAAGGGGGGAGAGAATGAAACTACGACTCCCAGCATGCTCTGTTCACTTTATGGGAGCTCCACGAACGCTCTAGCACAGTTTGCATTGCTGGGAGTTGTAGTTTCACAGCTGGCAATGTGAAATATATATAAAAAATAAAGTGTAATTTCTAAGCAGGTGGGGCAGATTTTCGTGCACTTTTCCCCGCAAGGTGACCGATGCGGGGTTTAACCTCGCCGCCGTTCCCACGCTGCGTCTTCTCCTCCAATCTGAGCGGCTCGTGGCCCTGATCTGCTGCATCGGCAGGGGGTAAACGCTAAAGATGCTGCGCAGGATCATCCCTGAGCGCCATGCTGCGGCCAGCAGATACACAACAGGAATTTTTGGCTGACCCCGTGCCCCTCATATTTATGCTACTGATGGGGTTAAATGCAGAAAGTGAAAAAATAAAAAATGGCGCCGATTGGGCGGATGGAGGCATGTGACTGCGGGACTAAAATTATCCGCCGGAGTCAAACCCGGTGCCCACCTGTTGCGACACCAACACATGCCCGGGCTTGGGTATTTATAGAATGCACGTTCAGGGGGGGGGGGGGGGGGGGGGAGATGGGGATTATTGGGAGGGCATGCACCATTAACCCCTTGCAGCCCAGGAGCTGGCACATTGGAGGGCGCTCTCTCTCTGAGGCACCGGGATGAAGGCATTTAGAGGCGGCCAATTAAGGCCTTATTTGTGCTCGTGCTCCCGGGATGTGCGCTGCCTGCAGTGAGCAGGAAACTGCTGCAGATCATTAAATGGTCGTTTATCAACGTCTCTCGCCAGGCAACACACAATGCAGGAGGAGAAGAGGGAGCGCGCGGGGAAGGGAGGAGAGCGCCCCAGCAACAGCGGCTCATTAGCATAGCCTGCCACTCTGACGGCGCGCCCTGATTGGACGCGCTCCGGCGGAGGCGAGCCAATCCCGGCCGCCCTATGCAAATCGACTTTGCTCCAGTTGCCAGGGCAGAGCCGCTTGCCGGCTGCCCAATAGGAAAACAAACAATAAACAAAAAATGAGAAGTGAGCATTGTGTCCCCGCTCCTCACTTCACAGATTAACCGAGGTACGGCGGGGGGAGCAGCTGCAAGTGACGGGACACTGCTGCAACCCAGGGCATGGCAATGCAGTGCGAGAGGAGACCACACCGCACACTTTCATACCATGATGGGAGTTGTTGTATATAAGCCTATCCGTCCAACGTAGCCCGATCGGTTGCCAGGGACAACACGGCTCATTACATCTGCACCAGAAAACGATTTTTGTTGGGTCGCCCATAGCAACCAATCACGGCGCAGCTTTCATTCTCTACTCTGCTACGGAAAAATGAAAGACGTGCTGTGATTGGTTGCTGCAGTTTTAGACAGTTCCATAAACGTCCCGGAGGGGGGGGGGGGGGGGGGGGGTGACCTTACATTTAGCCACACCATGGGGGGTCCGTGAGCTTGGATGCCCCCACTGATACCAGAGGAGATGGCGGCATTATTGCCTTATGCCTATCGCATAAAGTGCAGGGGCAGGTTTGAAAAAAAGGAATTTGCCAAAATGCTGCCCCCTGCAGGTTCCGCTTGGGACAGTTTTGCAGTGATTGGGGCAGGGAGCAGAGCTCATCAATTGCACAGGCAGGGTGTGATCTTTGTTCCACCCTGGCTAGTGGTGGAGAGGGGGGTTCACAAGCTTCAGCAGTGGTCATCTCTGAAATCTGCATCCCATGTGGATCTGTAGTTTATGGGTCCCGCCTTGGAAATAAGGGACTATCATCCTAGGCAGAAAACGCAAGGATTACCGCTGATATTGGGGTATGGGGGTCAGAAGGAAATCTAGACAGAAATCTGCAACTAAAAAGGGTCAGTGCATTTAAAAAATAAAAAAAGAGCTCCTGATCTGAGATGGCGCAGAGACCCCCGCCAGTCCCTAGCAGCCAGAGATGGGTCCAAGTCTACAGGCTCCAGAGTGCGACCTGCAGGCGCTTCTCTCTCTTCGTTCTAGTGATCAGTGGGAATCTCAGCCATCAGGTCCCCGCCAATTACCTCCCCCGCCCCGTCTACGACATACCAAAAGTTTTATGAAATCTCAGTGACCCCAGACCGGTTCCCTTTAAATTGAGATGGAGGGGCTGACCAAAAAATAAATTAAAAAAAGCAATGACGCAGCAGTCGGTTACAGCTAAAATGCCGCAATTCTACAACCATCGCAGGTAAAGGACAACTGCAGCCATCAGTGGCAAAAATGCGCCGCACCACGACCGCCATGTCTGAACGCGGCCTGAGCCTGGCCATACAGACTGGTGCATCATGGGCTGCGGGGAGCTGGTAGTGCCCGACATTCGGAGGGGCAGAAGCATTGCTGCGGCTCCGTCAGCAACACCAGTATTTGCAAAAACAGGTTGTTGTTTTTTTTGTCATTTCAGACCGGAAAAAATCCACAGCGGACCCGCCGCGCGTGACCACCGCTTCATTTACAGCACAGCTTTTTGACTCAGTCATCAGCTTCCACGTTGCGGCAAACTGAGCAGGGCAAGGGCTAGCAGGTCACCGCTTTGTCGACGGCAGCCGAAGGGTTAAGTATCCGGCCGCACCAGCGCGATGCAAATGAGGCACCGCTTTCATCCCAGGTCATCGGACATTTTACAGAGAAGATGGGGCGACTTTGGAGCGGAGTCTTCCTCAAACAGCTGACAGCCACCGATTCCCAGAGAGGAAACCCAACAGCTGGTGGAGGAGGAATGCCCCGTCCGATAGGGGCGAGGGGGGTCCGCATGCTTTCTCTGCCCCGTCAGTTGCTAAATCTGACATCCACCTTTGTCCCAGTTCACACTTTGGAGGGGGAGAAAGCATCTAAGGAACCTGAGCGGCGGGATGGTGAAAAGGACAGCGGACGTGAGGCTTCTACCATGGAGTCAATGTAGGTCACATAAAGAGGACTGGAGATTGGAGGGTCCCCACCTTCACCCACACGCACTCCATGTGCCA
Organism: Bufo bufo; assembly: GCF_905171765.1. Lineage (NCBI taxonomy): Eukaryota > Metazoa > Chordata > Amphibia > Anura > Bufonidae > Bufo > Bufo bufo. The sequence continues at coordinate 38,621,403 of NC_053391.1, forward strand.
CCATCAGGACAACTACAGAAAGCCCAGACGTACGTGTTTAACGGGTGCCGCTAGAAACAAGCAGTATACTTCATTTTACCGGATGGTGCTGCATAGAATAGTGCAGTCTGTCGTTGGGTCAATGGGGGCTTATGGGTCCATCTAACGGACCAGCATGTCCAGTACGGTCGCTACACGTCTGAATTAAAGGGAAACTCTGGGCAAAGTAAACGTCACATTCTTTGGCTCATAAAGGAAGACCTGGTCCAATATGCCCCAGCGCTGTCATATCAAATCATGGTGCAGGTATTCATACAAACATGGCCGCTTTCGTCCATGAACAGCACCATCTACAGGCTATATGTGGTATTGCAGTTCAGTCCCATTGACTTCAGTGAAAACCAAGCTGCAATACCAGTAATGACCCATGGACAGGGGTGGCGCCACTTCTGTTTACGGGAATGAGAAGTTACCCAAGTTTGACCAAACTCAGAGCAGCGGAGACTGCGAGGTGCCAGCGGGTATCACCAAACGCAAAAACGTTTTCACCACCACAGCAATGAAAGGGGTTCCCAATACCACGTAATCTATATTTTTTTGTGAGACATACATTTGTAGGTCACATCACTCTCTCCCCCCCCCCCCCCCCAATCGATCAGCAGAAAGGGCCCTGGGTCCCCATCTGCGAGCCCTACGACCCTCTGCCCCTGCATGCATAGGGCACAAGATGGTGGCAGTGTTGGGATTCATCCACACCACTGCTTTCTGTGCTCTCCCTGGACAGATCTTTTACGCTTGCACTAAACCTGTCAACAACGCATGTGCAGAAGCGAATCCGTCCTGCGAGAGCACAGAGAGCTGGATGAATCCCATCACCGCCACCATCCTGGACGCAGTGGAGGCTGATGCATGGCAGGTAAATCATGATATGATCCACAGACATATTTCACACACAAACACACATTATGGAAAATTTGGGAATATTTTTTCGAAATTGGTCAAGACCTATAATTAAAAAAGGCACAAAAAAAATAAATAAGATACCTAAACACAGTAAAAGGGGCACAGTGCTAAACCGGAGCTTTGTGGGGTCCCAAAGGTCGGACCCCCACTAGTCAAAGTCACTGCAGAGCTTAGTGATATCACATCACTTAATAGCCCTTTAAAGGGGTCTCCAAGATTAGAGAAACGTGGTTGCTTTCTTCCAAAAACGGCACCACCCCAGTCCACAGGTCGTGTGTGGTATTGCTCCAATGGAGCAGAGATACAGTACCACACACAACCCACTGACAAGGGTGGTGCTGTTTTTAGAATCACATGGACAAGCCCTTTAAGGCCTCTTTCACACATGAGCTGTCACATATCCATTGACTTTAATGTGCGTGTTCACATCTCAGTGGTGTTCCATGGACCATGGGTCACAGACATAATCATGGAGGTCATAACAGAAACGTGAAAGAAGCCCAAATAGGATAACGTGATGGCATGTTACCCTCATACACCGACCGGAGCGCAAATCTTCTCACCAACCTCCTATTTATTCCATCAAGAGCAGCTTGGTAAACACACAACCGATAACCTGATCACTCAGCCAAGCGAGGTCACCGTGCTTCACATATGGCAGACTACCCCAAAGAAATAGAAACTGAAAGTGAAGGCTGCGACTGACACTACTGAACACCATGAAGATAAAATCAGCACGAGTAACAACATGACAACACCGCAACCAACCGAGGCCGGTGACACCAAGTATCTAAAAGCCTCAAAAGTACTAAGTAAGCTTACGTGTCACAGCAAAGATTCCCATTACAGGGGTTCTCCCAGGATTAATGTAAAAAATGAAAATCAGACGTCATATAGGACATGACGATCTCTGTCTAACAAAGCTAGAACCAGCCCAGTACCTCACATGGATCCAGAGATCTCCACATTCATTGCTGTACTAGATTTATATCAGGCTGGGGCGTGTCCTTTCTGCTGCGCATGGAACCGAGCATGTGCGTCCACCTTGGAGAGATGGGCAGTAAAAATAGGAAAAAGAAGAAACAGAAGGTGGCGTTGTACAGATACAAACTCAGCGGTTATGAATTTACAGACGTCTTCAGATCCAGGTGCCGATTTGAAAACTGAATATTTTTCAGTGGAACAAGCCCTTTGAGATCTGGACTGAGCGCCCTTAGCACCTCAGGTAGAGGTCACTGTACCCAGCTCCTTAATTTAAAAAGGGCATGCACGTGGCCCCTGAGCGCCGACAGTCAGGCACTCTCCTCTGACCAGCGGTAGCACCCCTGACCCCTCAGCGCGTTAATGAAAGCGGCATTGCCAAGTGGCACCTAAAGTACTCGAGGCTTCCCTTTGTTATTCACAACAAGAAGTTGGAAACCCCATACACGCAATCCCCTTCATAGTACATGCGTCCTGTCTGCACCGATACATTGTAGCAACCCTACTGATGCATTTGGTTTACGTTTGATACAAAGTAGCAGACCCTCAGCTGCGGGTAAGTGGATGCAAGCACTATTGTCCTTAGTCACTGACAGCAAGTGGAGTGCTTGAAAACGTTACTGAACCACACAAGTACATCTCAGCACCTGCAGTACCTAATTGCTAGCACCAGCTAGGTCTGTGAGCCGCCCTCACACTCACGTGGCGGGGCTGCACTCACATCAGACAGGCGGCGGGTGCAGTCACGTGTGAGACCGCGCGCTCTGCCCAACAATTGGGCTATATATAGAAGATCTATTCCCGTTTCAGCTATTTCTGGGCGACTCACAACAGCGTGAAGACACAGAAGCGTGAACACTCACTTATTTCTACAAACTCCGGGATGGAAAGGGATGCTGCGCACCTCCCTGCTGCCCACCTACCTGTGATGCCCCCATATCTACCGTCTGCTTGTAAATGGCTCCATACGTGCTCGGCGAGGCCGGCCCCTTAGGCTGTGCTTACAATGAGAAAACCACGCCGACAAATTGTACACAAAGGGGCGGCATTCAGGAAAAATCGACAGGAACGCGCAGGAAAATTAACAGCGCAAGTGCTGAACCCTGCAGCTGTTGAGGTCTCCCCCGCTGCCCAGAGGTACCGAATGGAAAAAAAAGATTACAGCTTCAATAGCGGTGGTCTCATGACCTAACCCATGGCCGGGTCCTCTACTGCACAGGCGCTAAAAAAGCAGCTGGGGAGGAGGTGGTGGCAAAATCACAGGACCGCCGCCATTGTGAATTTTTGCATTTCATATGCCATGACACACATCACAGGGTCTGGCATTTCAAATATGTAAGCGGACGCCCCCTTTAAGCAGTCTCACTGGTAATGGCCGCGTGGTTATGCGGCTAAACAGCACTTTACCTTTAGGTGAAGTCAATTTGAAAAACCACGTGGAGCCATGTGTTGCCATGGTTTTGGCTGTGGTGCATCCATGAAGTGCAAACAATGATTCAGTTCACTGACAGCAAGTGGAGATCTTGAAACTGGTAACGACTGGACATGTAACGTTTCTCAGAAAGGTGCGGTGATTGTTACTCTACGTACACAAAACTGGAAAAACCCTTTAAACCCGGCAAGCTCGTCAAGAAAGAAGTAACCGCTCCAAGCTGCAACAACTCTCCAGCAGAACTACAACTCTCAGCAGGGACCAGTGACGTAGAAGTGCTTCTCAAAGCCAAGTTCCCCTCTACTTGAATTCAAACATCAAAAGTACTGCCAAATCTAGGATCCTACCCTACGTTGGAGGCATGAGGACAGCGGGAGTACACCTTACAGCTGGGCCACATCTGCAATAGCTGGCTCTTCCCACTGCCCGTACACATGCATGCTCGGTATCTAGGGGTTTTCCAGGATCAGCATATATTGATGGTCTATCCTTCTGATAGGCCATGAATACCAGGTTGTAGGGTTTGACTCTTGGCAACCCAGCTGTTTGAAGGGGCCATGATGCCCATGCGAAGCCTCTGTCCATATACTCGCACATATAGCGGTGGGGGTGGAAGCATGAATGGGATGAAACCATGTGGCTGCTCCCTGAATCTGCCGGCGATGCACAGTAGACAAGGTCTCATTCTGCACCTATGCCTCTTTGGTCCCGGATTTTGGCATCAAGGGGGTGAGATTTGGAGCCTTGCATCCTATGAAAGAAATTCTCTAATCTTGGGTTTAAAGAAGTGAAGCCCGGGTTTTGTGGGATCTCTAGAATCACATTGACTGGTTTGTTGGACTCCGACACAGCAATAACCAAACAACAACATAAAAGCAGCACAAGGCACGTGGTCATAACCTGAGCTGGTCGCAGAATGTGCCGTCCAGAAACACATCACCTATAGACGGGCGCTGTCTTGTTTTTAAACCCGACAGCATTTTAAACGACGTCTCGGACAATGGCTTCATATGCACTGCTCACTGTCCCCATACTACTGGATGGCCAAGACCCTTCAAAGTCTGGTGGTCCACTGCTTAGGCTAATAGTGTGGTCATAAGTGGTGGCCCCTCCATCTTATTATATAAAAATACCTTAAAAAGGGGTTGTCCGGTATCAGGAAATAAAAAAATTTAAAAAAAAGAATTAAAAAAAATCACAACCGTCCGGACCAACCTACAATAAAGTGTTAAAGGGCATCTGTCAGCAGTTTTGTCCCTATGACACTGGCTGACCTGTTACATGTGAGCTTGGCAGCTGAAGGCATCCGTGTTGGTCCCATGTTCATATCTGCCCGCATCGCTGAGAAAAATGAAGTTTTAATATATGCAAATGAGCCTCTAGGAGCAACGGGGGCGTTGTCGTTACACCTAGAGACTCTGCTCTCTCTGCAACTGCCGAGACCTCTGCACTTTGACAGAGCCAGGCAATGTAAATGAGATCACATCTGACCCTGACTTCTCCTAGTCAAAGTGCAGAGTGCAGCAGGTGCAGAGAGAACAGAACATCTAGGAGTAACGGCAACGCCCCCATTGCTCCTAGAGGCTAATCTGCATATAACATCATCTTTCTCAGTAATGCAGGCACATATGAACATAGGACCAACACAGGTGCCTTCAGCTGCCAAGTGCACATGTAACAGGTCAGCCAGTGTCATAGGTACAGATCTGCTGACAGATGCCATTTAAGCACTTACTTACGGGTTCTTGCGGCCGGGCTGTATTTATCCGGCTGCTGTGATGACATCACGTCGACCACACATGCTCGCTGCAGCCAATCACTGGCCCCAGAAGAAGTGCACTTCTGCAGCCAGTGAAATAGAACCAAGGCAGCGGTGTGGGATCTGTCAGGTAATTACTTATCACTTCTTTATTGCAGGAGAATCCCGAAGGTTGTCCAGTTCCCTCCTAAAAGCGGACAACCCCTTTAAAAGGGCAAATGGGAAAGAATATTATTATTAGACAATCTCTATAAAGAAGCACTCTTTTTCCTATATAGTGCAGCACAGGCTATAGAATAACGCAGGCCTTGTGTATACCTCTAAGTTATTATATGTGTTGTCTGCCACCTTGATTCCTTGTTCCCCTAATGCAGCCTCGTTTCCCTTCCTCCTAAAGACAAGGGGCCAGTCTCATCACACTGCACTTGCTATGCTCTAAGGACAGCCAGTGATAGATCAGTGACATAGAACTGATGCCCCCAACTCACACTGAAGAGTCTCAGTGTATTCTATGCGATGAAGCTTCAGCCTGCTTGTGATAAGCTTCAGCTCTTACAGGAAGAGCAGCATGAAGCTGCATCTCCTAGAAATACACTGTAGATCCTGCACACAGTACACACAGATAGTACAGACAGTTAGTATGAGTCATAGGAGAGCAGGGTGACATTACATATCATAGGATACACTGGAGATTCTGCACACAGAACCTACATATAGTACAGGCAAGTAGTGAAGCTTGGGAAAGCAGGGTGACATTACATATCATAGGATACACTGGAGATTCTGCACACAGAAATTATAGATAAAACAGACAGATAGCGCGAGTCAGTAAAGTTGTATAACCCTGCAGGTAATAATTACTCTATGGAGCTACCTATATTACTGCACTCCAGGTCACTTGGAGGGGGCAGAAATTATATTTTTAGAAGCACTCTACACATGGAGGGACATACAGGGGAACAAGGGGGTTAGAACTTAGTGAGAAGGCTGATGTCTGAGAGCTGCCAGGATAGACTTCACGGATGATGATGCAGTCCTGTGGGTTCATAAGAAATCGGCCACATAGGAGAGCAAAAACAAAACATTCTTGGAGTGCCAGTTTAACTTTAAGGCTAAATCTGTAGTAAAATCTCTCTTAAAGGCTTTTTCCAGGATTATCCTCACGATAGGTCATCTTTATCAGATGGTCAGGGGGTGCTGGGAGACAGACCGCCATCAAACCGATACTGGTGACCTGGCCCAACCTAAAGATAGAGCATCAATGGGCAAGTCCTGGAAAACCCCTTTAGATGATGCACCGCCACTAGAGTGGCAACTGGCGAAACCCTGTGACCTGTAAATGGCCCTGCACGCTGTACTATGTACTAAACCGCTATACTACATAACTAACGAACCATTTGTGGATGTCAAATATTTCTGAACGGAAGTCGCTAGCAGCTACGCGACATACAGGAGAAACAGATTTCACTGCTCACATTTCCAAATTTGCCAGTCAAAATTGAAGATGATGTTCCATGCGTGACAGATGTAACGGGTGGGAGGGAGCTCGCCACAGACACACATTCACATTGGTGTAAAAACCAACAGATTAAAGAACGTACACGCAGCCAAGAGATGTTAACTTATTATGTGCTGTACTGCAGGACGCCGGCATAGACCGCAGCAACACAGTCACAGAATACCTCATCGCGGCATGCAGCAGGACAGTCCACCATTAAAATCCCACAGGTATTTACATGGTTAACTAGACTGCGCCTCCATGACGGAGTGATGGGCTAAATTAAACCAAGATAGCAAAATGGAAATCACTGCATCTACAGGTCCGCACGTTAAAATTTCTATAAGGTTAAATTCTGCTTAATTACATATTCTTTACATTAAGTTTTCTTTATAGCAGTCAGAGCTCCAAATCCCCTGCACAGACAGAGATACAAGATAACATTCTAGCATCCCGCAGCCAGCACTAGGGGGAGCTCTCTGCACACCATTATACAATGAAGCAAGCTCCCTCTAGTGGTGACCGCTGGCAGTAAGAATGCGAACTTTAATGATCTACCCCTGATATAATTTGAGCCGATTTCTGAAGTAAGCCATAGTAAATCTGTCTGTCCACAATAAGCCTTGCTCCCTCCGGCTAAACCCCACCAATTTCTCACCACTTGCAAAAAGTACCCTATACTTAGTAGCTTTTCCACTGCATAAAAGTAGCACAAAGCACACACTACATTGGCAGGATCCAAACCACTACATTTAAGCCAGTTACCCAGAACACAATTTAATTTTCAGCTTTGGTTAGATTTATGGGTGTTCCCTGCAACCCTTAAAGAGGTATTCTGAGGATAGGTCATCAATTATATATCAGTGGGGGGGGGGGGGGGTTTAACCCCAGGCAATCTCACCAATCAGCTGTTTGAGAAGGCCGTGACATCATACTGGTCACACTATGTGCAGCTCAGTCCCATTCAAGTGAACAGGCCTAGGCTGCAATACCAAGCACAGCCACTATACAATGTATGGCACTGTGCTTGGTATGCTGTGAAGAGGCTGATCAGAGGGGGTGCTGGGAGTCGGACCCCACTGGTCTGCAGTTGATGACCTATACTGGACACAGGACATCAATACTTTACTCCTGGAAAACTTCAGGTGTGGACAAATTACAGACAATTCCAGGAGCAAGAGTACTTTTAATAACCTTATAATAAGAAACTCCATATATAAAAATCGATGGAAAAAGACCCAAAATGTCAGGCACCTGGAGTGGTCTGGCCAAGTCCTAGGAAGGACAGGCTTTGCATATTCTGGAACACCCCGCGATATTGTCAAAAAGGAGGAAATGCAGCAGAGGTCAGTCGCCAAAAATCACAATTAAACACCCCCTTGGCATACACCGCCACCAAGTTTGGGCCCCTGTCGAGCGGTACAGTACACAAGTAATAAAAGCACCTAGAGATTATGATATAGGGGTGGGCCTTTATACCAATGCAAAATGTGAGACCCAAAAACAGTGCGAGCAAACCACGAAGCTTCTCTGTGGTCTAATAACCACTCTACAAGCAAACCTGACCCATAAAAGAGTCTCATGAAATCATAAAAAGGTGAGGTCTCGTGAGCTATGACCGTGGTGCGCTACATGGCTCCCGAGAATCGCTGTACCCCAGTATGAGACCCCAACGCTGATTTTAAATGGAGGAAAGTAAAGCTTTAAAAAGAGGTTCTCCAGTCTTTTACTATTTGATTATTGATGACCTATCCTGAGGATAGGGGTCCGACACCCAGCATCCCCGCTGATCAGATGTATGAGGAGGCGGTGAGCGCAGTCCGCATGTGCCCTCTCCCTTCCTGTCTGCTGCTGTTGTCTATGGCAAACACCATAGACAGCAGTGGTGACCCGGCAGAGAGACGGCACGTGCACACTGTGTCTCCTCATACAGCTGATCGGTGTCAGACCCCACCGATCTGAAATGTATGAACTATCCTGAGGACAGGTCATCAATAATAAAAGCCCGGAGAACCCCTTTAATCCCATCCAAGGGCTTGTAAGGCTACTTTCACACTCGCGGTTTTTGCAGATCCGTCATGGATCTGCAAAAACGCTTCCGTTACAATAATACAACCGCATGCATCCGTCATGAACTGATCCGGTTGCATTATGTCTTCTATAGCCATGACGGATCCGCCTTGAACACCATTGAAAGTCAATTTGAGACGGATACGTTGCAGCGTTTTTCTGTCCGCGATGGGGACGCAACCAAACGGAACGGAATGCATTTTGGTACATTCTGTTTTGTTCCCATTGACAATGAATTGGGGCAAAACGGAAGCGTTTTCTTCCGCTATTGAGATCCTATGACGGATCTCAATAGCGGAATTGAAAACGCTAAGGCTACTTTCACACTGGCGTTTCTGGGTCCACTTGTGAGATCCGTTTCAGGGCTCTCACAAGCGGCCCAAAACGGATCAGTTTAGCCCCAATGCATTCTGAATGGATAAGGATCCGCTCAGAATGCATCACTTCGGCTCCGTTCCGCCTCCATTCCGCTCTGGATGCGGACACCAAAGCGCAGCTTGCAGCGGTTTGGTGTCCGCCTGACGATGCAGAGCCAAACGGATCCGTCCTGACTTACAATGTAAGTCAATGGGAACGGATCAGTTTTCACTGACACAATATGGTGCTATTGAAAACGGATCCGTCCCCCACTGACTTTCAATGTAAGTCAGGACGGATCTTTTTTTTTTTTAAAGAATAATGCAAACGGATCCGTTCTAAACGGATACAAGCGTTTGCATTATCGGAGCGGATCTGTCTGTGCAGATACAAGACGGATCCGCACCGAACTCAGGTGTGAAAGTAGCCTTACAGGAATACCTCAAACATCATAGAAGGAGGACGCAGAGGCCGGGGTTACCTGTATGCATCGTCTTCTTTCAAGTCTCATATCCTGTGAATGGAGGGGAGAGTCCAGCAGCAAACCGCAACACTGAAACAGAACAAAACCCCGTATTAGACACATGGAGCGCCACAATCTGCACGAAAGCATAGGTTCGCCTCTGAAGAGCGTACATTTCATATACAGTTATACATATAGTATATAAGTACATTGTTAATCATGTGCGGAATATGGGCAAGTGACTGTGTTATAACTCAGAGCAGCATTCACAGTTTTGCTGGTCGATAATGGAGACTGTAAGCAAGCTTGCTGCCAGACTCCACAACATTAAGGCATGGTTCACACAGGCGCTAGTCACTTCTTTCATTCTGTTCCATAAGAGCTGGAATTGGAGCGCTCTCCCTCACTTTTTGGGGCCCCGTTCTAGAGATAAGTGCCCACACCTATCTGACACTGGTCATATATTCTAGCGATATGCCACCAGTGTCAAGATGAGACAATCCCTTTAAGGCGTTTTGTACACAGGTCGATGATCGGGGCGCTCGTAGCAAATGATTGCCCCGCGCCGCCGGTCTCCTGTCGCTCATTCATCAGGTGATCGTCTCTTCCCGGGAAACGTCAAATCATCATCGTCCTGTGTATATGGGCGCCGCCCGCAGGAAATGTCTGAACTGGGCGGTCATACCGCCATTATGGGGCCTAAAAAACAAGTTCTCGCAAGCACTGGCTAGGATTGTGGGCTGCGCATGCTCACCTTGCGCAGAAGACAGCGCTGAGCTGCGCATGCGCCAACACATTGAACAGAATCATATAGCTCGCCGCCAAAAGAAAATACTGGTGTCCTACTGAGCATGCTCGACCTGGGAAAGGCAGAACTCTGGAGGACGTCTGCTGCAGCAACAAGGTGTTCACACTTGGTGGGCAGGGGGTATTTTGGAGTTGACCTACTGAAATCTATTTCTAAAGCAACTCCACTTTTATAGCAATGTTCACCTTAAAGGGGCTTAGAAGTAGATGGTTGCTGGCTGTTAGAAACAGCGCCACACCTGTGCATGAGTTGTGTCTGGTACTGCAGCCCAGCCCCACTGAAGTAAATACACAGCCTATGGACAGAACAGGTGCAGCCCATGTTTTCGTGATCCTGGACAATCCCTTTAAGGTCAGGGGAACTGTACACAGACCCACTTTCTTTGCCAAAGTAGAGCTGCCAGTCGCGCTGCATTACTTACAATGTCATTAGGCTTGCGTGCAAGGATGGCGACCAAACAACGGCGCGGACTCTCCGTGAACTGGATAAACGTACAAATAGTTTTGCTTTGTCGATTTCAATCTGTTTGAATCACACAGTTCACAGCGCGGCATGGGCTGCCCACCGGCTGAAGCTGTGCTCCCGGCTCACGTGTAGCGTACAGTGCGATGACTGCACCGACATGATCCGCGGAGGGTCCGCCGTCGAATCTCAAAAATATGAACGACCCGTGGGAGTGGAGACGGCACAGAAGCAAAACCTCACAGTCGCAGATGAAAACGGATCTTATTTACCATGCCTGAGATTTTACTTGTTTCCCTACATCTCCAGAGCTGTGGTAAAAATCACGGCGTTACCGCAATTTCAGTGTCAGTCTACGGGAACAGAAGATTTAACAATCGCAAATACAGATTTATTGCGGGGAATGAAGGTTTCACTCAACGTACTGGCGTCACCCTTACATCACAGGCCCTTACATGAGGAGCGCGGGTACATGTCTAGTTTATATTGAATACGAATTACTTGCGCACATCTCAGGGTATGTTCAGACTGCAATTTTAAAAAGAATTTGTGCAAAAATTTTTTTATTAAATAAACAAAAAAACAACAATATTGTCAATCCTTGAAGCCTTATCCATGCGGATTCACTAAACAGTGCAACCGTCAAAAACCGTGTCAGAAATCAGTGTCTGACTAGTGCCGCAGATTCTTCCATTATATACAGTACAGACCAAAAGTTTGGACACCCCTTCTCATTCAAAGAGTTTTCTTTATTTTCATGACTATGAAGGCATCAAAACTATGAATTAACACATGTGGAATTATATACATAACAGACAAGTGTGAAACAACTGAAAATATGTCATATTCTAGGTTCTTCAAAGTAGCCACCTTTTGCTTTGATTACTGCTTTGCACACTCTTGGCATTCTCTTGATGAGCTTCAAGAGGTAGTCCCCTGAAATGGTCTTCCAACAGTCTTGAAGGAGTTCCCAGAGATGCTTAGCACTTGTTGGCCCTTTTGCCTTCACTCTGCGGTCCAGCTCACCCCAAACCATCTCGATTGGGTTCAGGTCCGGTGACTGTGGAGGCCAGGTCATCTGGCGCAGCACCCCATCACTCTCCTTCATGGTCAAATAGCCCTTACTTTCAAAGTTTTCCCAATTTTTCGTCTGACTGACCTTCATTTCTTAAAGTAATGATGGCCACTCGTTTTTCTTTACTTAGAATTTGTATTATGGCAAGAAAAAAGCAGCTAACAGTCTATTCAGTAGGACTATCAGCTGTGTATCCACCTGACTTCTCCTCAACGCAACTGATGGTCCCAACCCCATTTATAAGGCAAGAAATCCCACTTATTAAACCTGACAGGGCACACCTGTGAAGTGAAAACCATTTCAGGGGACTACCTGTTGAAGCTCATCAAGAGAATGCCAAGAGTGTGCAAAGCAGTAATCAAAGCAAAAGGTGGCTCCTTTGAAGAACCTAGAATATGACATATTTTCAGTTGTTTCACACTTGTTTGCTATGTATATAATTCCACATGTGTTAATTCATAGTTTTGATGCCTTCATAGTCATGAAAATAAAGAAAACTCTTTGAATGAGAAGGTGTGTCCAAACTTTTGGTCTGTACTGTACTTCCACCATCTGAACACACTCCCGAAATGAGCACAATGACAGGACACGTGGAAACGGTCTTCGTTCATGGCTCCATTACATGCTGCGACCAGGGTGGATGGCGTTACAAAAACAGCCGAGTGGGCTCTGCTATGCCACCGCGTGAGACAGGTATTCCGATCTCAGTCAATATCACTTTAATAGAAGGGGGGGGGGGGGGGGGCAGATAAACCTCAGGTACCAAGAAGACAAGTGGTCACCTACATTACAGTATTTGGGATCTGCGCCTAATCTGTGCTGTGTGTCCGAATCGGTGTGGCAGTTCCGCAAATTAAAGCGCAATCTCTATTCTTGTTTGTTTTGCGGTCCGGAATAGCCATTTATACTGATGGGGGGGTGAGAAAACTGCCGATTGCAGACGGACGGCAATGTGGATAAGTCCGGTCTCAGCGAATGAACCATAAAAAGGTCTCAGCGAATGAACCATAAAAAGGTAAGGCTAATCCGCATCTGCGCCGTCCGCTGCATCCGTGCAGGAAAGCCAACAGACCCCACTATGGTGAATGGGGGTCCAGCGGTAACCAGACTACCAGAATCAGATGTGAACCTACCCTTCCTTAGTTTGTCCTGTCATGTGATGGACACGCCGCTAGTTACCATACAGTGACCAAATAATGAAGGCTCCCACTCAGTGTCAGCAAGCAGAGATCTTGAAGATTGTAAGGGATGGATATAGAAAGTATATAACGTTTCATTATAAAGGGAAGATCTCTCAGCCCTTTAGAGGATCCCACATCAGACTGAAGAATAAGAAATGCCTACATATTTTCTTCCTGTCCCCCTTTTAAACCGATTCCACAAGATATTTGACAAGAAGACGAAGAGTTAAATTATTCCTGGTGTATTTTCTCATGAAGGCCGAAGGCGTTTGGTGCCCAGCAGTGGATATCCAGGTCAGCAGCAGAGTAAGGGTGTATTCACACTGAATTCTGCAGTGCAGGCATCTCCAGTAGGGCTACAGCAGATCCGTTGCCCACAGGTTCCCATGTTAGGCCTCGTTCACACAGTCAATGCTTGGGTCGGTGCTTTCCACAGAGATCAGGTATAACAGAGAGATCGGCACCTGTTCCTTATTTTTGATCCGCACCCGGTTTTGGCCCAGAATCACTGAAGTGTGAACTAAGCCTTACTTTTGTTTTTTATTGTTAGCAGATTCCACAATTTCATACTACCGAAATTTACTGTCCCGGCAGAGCCCACAAGGGCACCTTTGGGAATCCATCAGATGAACAGGGGCCTAGGAGTACATCTGACGGGTGAAAGCAGCATAAAACATTACGAAGCAAACAAAAGGGGTGCTTTTATAAAAAATAAAGTAAAAAAAAGGCCAAAAATGCCTGCAGACGGATGACTGCAATGGAAGAAACCCAGGAGCAGACGCGGGGGGGGGGGGGGGGACTTCACAGAGCTCAGGGCCACGGCAGACCACGAGATGAAACAAGGAGACAAGTTTCCCAAAAAGAAGAAAAAAAATAAAAATCTAGCAGAAGGCCTGAAGACTTTGGCAGGGGTGGTAGGGATGGCTATGCTGGTCTGCTTTTTATACGGACTTGAGGCTGCGCCGGTTTATGTACTGCACATCTGGGGGTTCGTCCATGCAACCAAATCTTACAATGCCTAGCAGAGAACTCTGTAGGAATCTCCTGTATGTCACATAGCACCGAGGACACAGCCCCTGGAGCCATGCACGGCGAATATTCCAGCTGTCCACGTGTCATGTCAGCGGCGGCATTCCCGGCCTTTAACACTTCCCTCAATTCCATTTACCTTACATTTTAAGAGAATGGGACAAAACACGATCCGGCCGCACGTGGTAGCGACATTGACGCCCCTGCCTGCACCTCTATGCCCTCAAGGAGTCACCCGCTAACCTACTTCTAGAATTTTTTTTTTGCAATTTCAAAAAAAGGACCAAACGAGAGGGCAGAATATTTTTATTTAAATCTGTCTCCATTTAAACACAAGGTCATAGTCTCACGTTAGGTGGGCGGCTGGCACAATATAGAAACCAATGGTGCATGGGCACAGCGGGCACGGCGCAGTCTGAACGGAGGCCGCTGGAGGACGGGACCCGCCATCAGCATCCAGGAAGCAGGTGAGCAGACCCGCAGATACTACATACATTAGGAACATCAGGCTGCCATGGCAATCGTTAGCACCCTGAGTCGACAGGGTGAGAGACAGAGCTCGCCCTTCTGCAAAGTTAGATATAAGGGGTTAAACGTCCGACATGCCGGCATTTATAGGAGGAGCCTCTGTGTCAGTGACAGCCGGGCCCCTGCCATGATTAAGGTTAGGAAACGGTTTAAGCAATGGCCTGTCCTGATGATAGGCCATCACTATCTGATCGGTGGGGATCTGACACCCTGCACATCAGCAGTTTGGGTGAAGCTCCATTATCAGACGTCGGCGCCAGAAGCACACAGCTCCGTCAACATTGTAGTGGACAGTGCTCAACACTGCAGCGCTTCTCCAGGGGCAGCGCTGTCCACTATAATTGTGGATGGTGCCATGTAGCTCCTGCGACGGCTTCCAGGTGGGGAGGTGAGGGGTGTCGGACCCCCGCGCTGGACAATCCCTAACTTGTCATTCCCAGCACATGTGCAGATAGTAATGGAGATGGTGGCCACTTCTTTTAGGGTATGGTCACACAGTCAGGTTTCTGCATGCAGTTTCAGAAGCCAAAACCAGGAGTGTATTAAAAAAAAAAAAAGAAGTCATACCCGTCCTGTATATTTTCTCTCCTTTTATGATCCACTCCTGATTATGGCTTCCAAAACCGCATGCAGAAACCTGACCGCGCGTTCGTACCTCTAATTGGTTGGACCGGACCCTATTTCGGGGCTTCGTTACACCAAACCTAAAGTAAAATCCATCTTAATGCAACAAAATGGAAAAAACTACCAAGGGGGTGAATACTTTCCACCAGGAGGTCTGTGCGTTACTCCAGGGTCAGACCCCATATCTGTCTGCGGCGCCGCTGTACTCGTCAAGGGTTACTTCAGCATCAAAATATGGATGGACTATCCACAATACAGGCCCTCTATACATCAGTCTGGTGGGGGTCCGACCCTCAGTCCATCAATATTGTGAAGCCTGAATACCCCTTTAAAGAGGAGCGGTCGCCTCTCCTGACATGTCCGTTTTAGGAACTACTTGCATTCCCCATGTAATAGCATCTATTCTTATGGCAGGTGATATTCCTCTGTTATTCCTACTAGAGGTTTGGCGTTACCAGTGGTGGTGTGTTCTTGCACAGTCTGACACTCTCCGATCAGTGCTGGCAGGGACACCCAGACTCTTAGCAATTCATTCATAAACTTCTAGTAGGAATAACAGAGGAATGGTACAGCACAGATGCTTTAGGACTGGTATTACAGTAGTCCCTGAACACACACACGTCAGGAGAGGTGACAGCTCCTCTTTAATGCCCAAGTCACTAATCAGAAGGCTGGATGTATGTATAGCTCTAATTCAGGTAGATGGCACGTGTGTGAGGGTCATGGTGGTTAAATCGATAGAAATGTGATTACCAGAAAGCAGATCCGCCCCTGTAACTGCGATACGAGGGGTCTTTTCCCGCCAGTTAACCAGTGCAGCTGCCCAGCTGGTACTGAGCTGCAATCCCCCAGCATGCCATGCACAGCAGGACGGGCCTGGTAATTCCACAACACCTGGAGCGCCACCGGCGGCCTGATGCTATAAGGTATTATGCTGGAAATGTATACGTCTACAGACGTCTCTCCAAACACACGCAGCAGGTGTAGGAGGAAATCAGGAGTCCCACAGATCGGCTGTGTACGGGCGATGAATAGTCGATGAATCATCACTTGTCTCCCTCCAATAGGTGACCTATATAAGAGACGCAGCGCTTCAGATGCACAGAATCACAGGCGCTGCTCAGACGGAGCTCCGGCCAACAGTGACACAGCATTAAAGGGGCAGGGGTGGGAAAACGAAACGACGTCCCGTGCGTCAGCCCCACAGGACACAATATGCTTCTCAGATCACGGCTCAAGTCATAGGAGCTGTCACACCCCCCGACATGTCTGCTGTATCTTGTTCTTAGAACTGTATGTTGTGTCATTCCCCTGCTATTCCTCCTGAAAATGTAGGAATAAAATGACAACCAGGAGTGATCATACCCCTCAGAGGAGCCAGTCCCTAAAGACTGACAATGTCGGCTCCAAGAATGTAGAAGGACACACACCCGTGACCCAGCTGTCAAGAATACTATAGTGCTACAGGAGGCTACTATACAGCGTCCCGCTACTGCGCCCAGGCAGGCTACCATACAGCGTCCCGCTACTGCGCCCAGGCAGGCTACTATACAGCGTCCCGCTACTGCGCCCAGGCAGGCTACTATACAGCGTCCCGCTACTGCGCCCAGGCAGGCTACTATACAGCGTCCCGCTACTGCGCCCAGGCAGGCTACTATACAGCGTTCCCGCTACTGCGCCCAGGCAGGCTACTATACAGCGTCCCGCTACTGCGCCCAGGCAGGCTACTATACAGCGTCCCGCTACTGCGCCCAGGCAGGCTACTATACAGCGTCCCGCTACTGCGCCCAGGCAGGCTAACATACCGTCCTGCTACTGCGCCCAGGCATCAAGTTAAAGCCTAGCTGCAGTAACCCGGCCACGGGCAGCCGTGCGTCCTGTTCCATTCAAAGTGCTAGTTCTGGTGCCAAGGCTGCAGGGATCAGCTGATCGGCGGGGGTGTCGGGAGTCGGACCCTCACCAATCCGATATTAATGACCTATCCTAGTTCTGGCAATCACAAAGTCCTAGAGTCCTAGTCCCCAATACAAACTAATAAAAATAATGGACCTTTTCTTGGGTTTCTCTCAAAAAGGTTCAAGTGACCCACAAATCAAGAAGACCTACGGACAGTTCATATCTAATCACTTGGGCATCTATTCTTCTTTATGTGGAAATAGGCAAAACGATAATGTCAAAATTGGGGGAAATACACGGAGATTACTCTACCTCAGAGCTTATCACACTTCTCCCTTTCATGTGACACATTCCCTTTTTTCCACATTGTTAGGCCTCATGCACACGACCGTAGTTATGGTCCGCAAAAGATGCTCCGTTCTAGCAGGTCCTATTCTTGTCCGTTTTGCGGACAAGAATAGGCATGTCTACAATGGGCCGCCCAGTCCGTTTCGCAAATTGCGGACGGTAAAAAACGGCACGGTCGTGTGCATGTAGCTTTATGCTGAAAAAAATAATAATCTGGTTTTCCCCATCAATCTGCACTCAATACCCTCGACCTAAAATTTCTCCTGCAGGCCCTTTGTATATAAGGTCTCACAGCCAACAATGCATATCAGACCTAAAACCAAACCGTGAGGAGGAAAGAACTGCCTGTAGAGCTCAGAGACAGGACTGTGTGGAGGCACGGATCTGGAGAAGGGGACAAAAAAAAAAAAAAAGCCTGCTGCACTGAAAGTTTCCAAGAACACAGTAGCCTCATAATTCTTAAATGAAGAGCCCTGATTGTTCCAAACTTCTTCCTAGACTCGGTGCCTCCCTTTCCGTTATTGAGATCAGTCATAGGATCTCAATAGCGGGAAAGAAAAAAAAACGCTTCCGTTTTGTCCCCATTCACTGTCAATTGGGACAAAACTAAACGGAATGCACCAGAGGCATTCCATTCCATTTGGTTGTGTCCCCAACGTGGACAGAATAACTCTGCCTGCAGCGTTTTTCTGTCCGCGATGTGGTGCGGAGCAAGAGGATCCGTCCTGACACACAATGTAAGTCAATGGGGACGGATCCGTTTTTCTCTAACAATAGGAAACGGATCCGTCCCCCATTGACTTTCAATGGTTTTAGTGACGGATCCGTCATGATATTACAACCGGATCCGTTCATAACGGATGCAGACGGTTGTATTATCGTGACTGAAGCGTTTTTGCTGATCCATGACGGATCCAGCAAAATTGCTGGTGTGAAGGTAGCCCAGGTAGTGAGGGGAGAAGGGCCTTGGTAAGAGAGGTGACCAAGAACCCAATGGTCCTTCTGTCTGTGCTCCAAAGATCCTGTGTGCAGATGGGAGAAACTTCCAGAAGTTCAACCATGTCTGCAGCACTCCCCCAATCTGGGCTTTATAACAGAGCGGCCAGAAAGAAGCCTCTCCTCAGTAATAGACACATGAAAGCCCTCCTGATGTTTGCAAAACAAAAAAGGACCTAAATGACTCTCAGACTGTAAGAAACAAGACTGTCTGGTCTGATGAAACTAAGACTGAACTTTTTGGTCATAATTCTAAGCGTCATGTCTGGAGGAAACCAGGCCCTGCCCAATACCATCCCTATGGTGAAGCATGGTGGTGGTGGCAGCATCATGTCGGGTGGACAGGGAGACTGGTCAGGGTGAAGGGAAAGCTGAATAGAGCGAAGTACAGAGATATTCTTAGTGAAAATCTGATCCACAGTGCTCTGGGCTGAAGGTTCACCTTCTAACAAGACAATGACCCCAAGCACACAGCCAGGACAACACAGGAGCGGCTTAGGGACAACTCAATGTCCTTGAGTGGCCCAGCCAGAGCCCTGACTTGAACCCAATCAAACATCTCTAGAGAGACCTGAAAATGGCTGTCCACCGACGGTCCCCATCCAACCTGACAGTGTGAGAGGATCTGCAGAGAAGAATGGCAGAAAATCCCCAAATCCAGGTGTAAACCTTGTGGCATCATCCCCAAGAAGACCGGAGGTTGTAATCCCTGCCAGATTCCACTGAGTACTCAGAATACTTATGTGAACACGTTGCAGCCTCATCTACAGACGAGTCGTCTCCAATCAAAGGCCCTGCAGCTATTGCATCACCACAACTCCCAGCTGACCTCTGAAGGCACATATTCGTGACCACTGGCCTAGGTAATGAGATTTGCCTTCACCATTCAACCATCCACTGGTAATCCTTTCACAACACATCGGGCCAGATATACTAATACTGGCAGCACAATGCGCTGTGATGGGACATGGGAGGCCACGCAACTCAGGCTCAGACCCTGGAACGGATGCGCACGTGAACAGGTGAGCGGCTTTTATTCTTCATGCTAATCACTATCAAGGCCATGACAAAACATTACTTTTGGGGGTCAGCAACACATTTAAAGTTACTGCTCAGTAAAGGGGCTCAAATTTGATCTGCAACTCAAGAAGGGATGATCACCTTACGGTCCTTTCCCTCAGATTTTGCTCCTTGGCTGCTATTTAGCTCTGCCTCGTTATAGGAGGGCTGAGATCTGTAATTAAGCTTAGCTACATAGAGGCTGTGGTAGTCTGAGACATGCCCCCTGCTGCATTCATTGGTTCAGGCTTCTGCTCCGCCCCTTACTTTGTCTCTGATTGGCTATAATATTACTAGACTGCCAGTGAGGAAAAAAAAAAAATGATATATACATTTCATAAATACATACACTTTCACACATATACTAAGGGGAAAAGCCTGAGCAAGAGGGATCCCGGAGAGCCACTTTAAAGGGGTTCTCAAGATATTAAGTCATCAATATCAGATTGGCGGGGACCCAACTCCAAGTACCCAAACTGGTCAGCTGTTCCCGGTAACCAGCAGAAGCAAAACAGCGGACGGAGCTGGAAGCAGATGGCTCCATGGGTTGGAGTACTGCTCCCATTCAAGTGGGAAGGGGTGCCAGATGTCGGACCCCAACAATCTAGATATTGATGACCTATCCTAAAGATGTCATCAATATCTAAAGACTGAAAATCCTTTTTTTTAAAAATTGTGAACTCTGCTTTCTTAAAGGGGGTTATCCCACACAAAAGAGGTGGACCAACAGGTGCACTACTGCTCAGCTGATAGAGCGGACCCTCCTTCCTCTGGATCGCTAAGGGGTCCCAGCAATCAGAATTGCAGCAACCGAACATTTATCACCTATCCTGTGGATGAAGGTAAACAGAAGCAGCTGCACATGTGCAGCCACCTCTCCATTCACGCTATGGGTGTTCTGAAAGAGGCTGAGCGCTTGCGCGGCTATTTCTGTCAGTCCCACATCGGTAAATGAGTGGTGGCCAGCCTTGAGCAGTGTAATCTCCATTCACCGCTATGGGGGACTTTCAAAAACAGCTGAGTGAGCATGCTCCCTACAGGGATGAAGAGAGGGTGGACACGCACGCGTTGGTGTGCTCCCTTCGGGGGGGGATAGGAGGTGGGACCCGCCCTGACATGGATGGGAAAGCCTATGGGTATGTCCCAGATGGACATACCCTTTAACAATCCCCTGCAGAGGCAAATCAGCACATTGATTTAACATGTTCACCTTTAAAAAGAAAAATGCAATTGCTGTAAAAATACACGTGTTATTCAAAAGCAGCACAAAAGCCAAGTGTAAACCTGCCCTTAGGTTCAGCTGCAGGGGACGTAAAAGGTACTGCTCCTGGGGACAGAGTCCCTTTAAATTAGAGACGAGCATTTAAGCCCCCAAGGATTCTTAATGGAATAATACATTTTGTACGAAAAACGCAGAAGAAGGTCAGAAAATGGATGGAATGACTCGGGCTGACTCACCCACCCCCGGAAGTGAATCATACGTAGCATGGAGCAGCATCCTTCCAGCTCATCCTCACGTCAGGTTGGTAACACAGGAGATAAACACTGCAGGCTGCCGATCATACACCGCTCGTCTGGATCAGGTTCTTCTTATGTTCACAGTACATGACGAGCCTGGACGACACCAAAACACTTGCTATCAGTCATGGGGACCCCATGCACGATGCTCGCTGGACATCGGATGCTTGCCTTGGCCAATGTACCACTAAGCGCCCAGCTGCATCTCTTCCACATCCAGGGGATGGGAGCAGCGCTGCAGTAAGCGGTCGGCAACTAGGCAGAAAGGTCAATTTCCGGAAGGTGGGCGCTTCTGGAAACGTCTGACTCCAATGGTGACATGTACCCTAACGCAACGATACCGCTGACCGTCCATGCAGGAAGTTTACAGAAGTCCCCGTGGAGCACAAAGTAAGAAACAGTAGCTCTCTTCACAGGGCCTTCTGCCCAAAAGTTATAAGAAATTACCTGTAACCGTCAAGCTTCTGTTAGAGGGGTTGTCCAAGTTAGGACAGAACCTAGCCAAGAGGGGAGAAACTGAAAGTAAGAGACACAATTAGTCACCCGTTTAACTACCATCGATACCCTCCGGGACTACTGTCCGCCAGCCGCACACCGCGGTGGTCAGTGATGGCTGCCAAGGTCACATGGGCAAAGCAGTCAAGTAAACTGGAAAGACAGCACTAGAAGGGCGGAGGATTTATACTGCAATCCCTCCTTCTCCCTGCGATAGGGTTTTGCTTGATCTTGGACAACCCCTTTAAGGGCTCATGCACACGACCTGCAAACAGCGGGTACGCAATATTCGGAGACCGGCAGCGTACTCTCTGTATCACGGATGCGGACACATTCAAGTGAATGCAAATGGCAAGATATGGAGCGGAAGCACCATGGAGCTCTTCCGTGGGATTTCGTCTTGTGCCTCCGCACCACAAACAACATGTCCTACTTTTTTTTTTGCGCTGCGGACTGAATTTGGAGAAAACGGGCCCCATTCAAGTGAATTGGTCCGCAAAAGGCAAAGGGCTGGTGCATGTGCATTGTGGACCGCAATTTGTGGTCCACAGCACGGGACACACGTGTTCGTGTGCATGAGCCCTAACTCCTATGAATACAACTGCAGCAGTGTCAGTCTTAACTGCAAGTCTTAGCCGCACAGCTTAGACAAGATCACACTTTTGGTGACACAGTTCCCGGCATACATAGAAGAATAGCGCAGAAGTCAGAGGCTTAGAGGACGCGTCTGAGCGACATATAAATACATTTAGAGCAAGTTACCAGGCTGTAAACACTCGGGGCTGACGTGGGTCACATCGCTATTTTGCGCAAAGTAAATAAAATTACATCATTAATAAATTAAACACATTTCGGCTCCAAGACAAACACAAAGATGGTGGAGGGAGGTGTAAGGGGAGGGGGGACGCCCTGCGCTCCACAACTCTCACTTCCAAATGAATGTGGTAGAATAGAACATGGCTTTGTGACTTTTTGGACTTATTCTGCAAAATCTTTGGAGACATTTCACATTTGTACACCAATCACTGAAGTATTTGAAAGTGGTCGTGGTCAGCCTGTCCAGCTGATTTTAGCCAGATTAAGGCTACTTTCACACTAGCGTTCGGAGCGGATCCGTCTGATGTTTCATCAGACGGATCCGCTCCGATAATGCAGACGTTTGCATCCGTTCAGAACGGATGCGTCTGCATTAAAACTTAGAAAATTTTCTAAGTGTGAAAGTTGTCCTGAGCGGATCCGTTCAGACTTTACATTGAAAGTCAATGGGGAACGGATCCGCTTGAAGATTGAGCCATATTGTGTCATCTTCAAGCGGATCCGTCCCCATTGACTTACATTGTAAGTCTGGACGGATCCGCTTGCCTCCGCACGGCCAGGCGGACACCCGAACGCTGCAAGCAGCGTTCAGGTGTCCGCTCACTGAGCGGAGCGGAGGCTGAACGCTGGCAAACTGATGCATTCTCAGTGGAATCCGCCTCCACTGAGAATGCATTGGGGCCAGACGGATGCGTTCGGGGCCGCTCGTGAGCCCCCTTCAAACGGTTGCGCACGAGCGGGACACCCGAACGCTAGTGTGAAAGTAGCCTTATCAGAATATTTGTAAAAAAATAAAAATCCAGAAAACTGTGGCAATCCTACACCAGTTAAGGGGTGGTGTAGAAAGTGGAGGAATATCTCTTTTAAAGGGGTTAATAGGGGGCGGTCCTTTTTTAATGGAAATGTTGACCCATCTGGGAATTTGATGGCATACCGCTAGGTTGGGATGAGTCCCACCTCTGGGACCTGCTCCTAACTCCAGAATGCAACCCCCGGAGTGGAGAGCACATGGAGCATGCATGGTATGTTCTCCATTCATCGCAATGAGAGTCCACAAAATAGCTGAGCAGTGAATGGAGAAAGCAGCACTCCAGAGCGACCACCGCTCCAGGAAGGACCGCCGGCGCTCGGCTGTATTCGGAACTCCCATAAGGGTAAACGGAGGGTGACTGCCATGCTCGGCTTCTCCCTGTTTATTTTCGGGGGCAGCTCTCAGGACATTGATGGTGTATCCTAGCAATACGCCATCAATGCCCCAGAATCCAATCCTTTGGAGCCAATTAAGAAACGCCGACTCATGCAAAACGGACTTTAAAAACTTTTCCCCTCATTACATATGTCCTCCAAATAGCTAAAACGCACAGATTTAGAGCGCACATGCTCCGCTTTTTGGCTCAATTTGCAGGGTGCGTCCATGTCTTGGTGTGTTTTTTCAGGAGAACCTGTCACATTAGGATGCATTCACACAACCCAGGGCCCATGTTGCAGACCCATTCACTGCAATGGACCCAGAAGGCCACAGGTTAAGGGTCCACAACATGGACATGGCAGTCCCGCGGTCATGTGAATGGGGCCTCATCAGTTACGCTCACTGTTAAAAGGGGTATACTAGCCCAACGGGGGAAAAAAAAAAAGGTTCCTTTAGGGGAACAAATAGGATAAACAAAACAGCAGCGCTTATACTCACCGCTCCACCGATACTGGGGTCCCCACTGAAGTCACTTCCTGCTCCTGGGACACAGAAGGAAACGGACTGCGAAAGGCGCCCAGCCAATCACTGGCTGCAGAGGTGCCCTGCCTCAGCCAATGAATGGCCGTGTCGAGACAGGAGCAGAAAGTGAATCGCAGCAGAGACCCCGGCACAGAAGGAACTGCAGCGGCGGGGGAAATCGGTGAGTATAAGCGCTATTATTTTATTTATAGCACTTGCTGGTCCTTTTCACTGGGCCGGAGTACCCCTTTATGTAATATATTCAGGAGGTCTCAGGAGCACAACAATGTAAATCTCAGCAGAACATTTAGGACATTGTTCAAAAATGATTTGTATAAAAACTGTGAAAACCAAGTGCGGTTTAAACATGAGGGGTACAAAAAAGTGGCCCCCTAAGCCTCCTCTTCTCCTCCTTCCAAACAAGCCCCTGTCTGCCTGCTGCTGCACATCGCTCACATGTACTGAGGAGACGGCGGAACTGATGGGAAAGCGGTGTAAGGTTTCCATAGCAAATAAGATCAGGATGCCACTGGTACATACACAAAAGATTACTACTATGTGCACGGCTCCACCAAAAAAAAGCTGCATTAACCAGCACAGAGACTGGGAGCGTCGCCCTGCACACTCCATCTTCAGCGACTTGTAGGGCAGCAAGGCCCTGGCCCCCCTTAACCAGCCGCCCCCTGGCCCTGGCACCCCTTAACCAGCCGCCCCCTGGCACCCCTTAACCAGCCGCCCCCTGGCCCTGGCACCCCTTAACCAGCCGCCCCCTGGCCCTGGCCCCCCTTAACCAGTCGCCTCCTGGCCCTGCCCCTTAACCAGTCGCCTCCTGGCCCTGGCCCCCCCTTAACCAGTCGCCTCCTGGCCCTGGCCCCCCTTAACCAGTCGCCTCCTGGCCCTGGCCCCCCTTAACCAGTCGCCTCCTGGGCCTGGCACCCCTTAACCAGTCGCGTCCTGGCCCTGGCCCCCCTTAACCAGTCGCCTCCTGGCCCTGGCACCCCTTAACCAGTCGCCTCCTGGCCCTGGCACCCTTAACCAGTCGCCTCCTGGCCCTGGCACCCCTTAACCAGTCGCCTCCTGGCCCTGGCACCCCTTAACCAGTCGCCTCCTGGCCCTGGCACCCCTTAACCAGTCGCCTCCTGGCCCTGGCACCCCTTAACCAGTCGCCTCCTGGCCCTGGCACCCCTTAACCAGTCGCCTCCTGGCCCTGGCACCCCTTAACCAGTCGCCTCCTGGCCCTGGCCCCCCTTAACCAGTCGCCTCCTGGCCCTGGCACCCCTTAACCAGTCGCCTCCTGGCCCTGGCACCCCTTAACCAGTCGCCTCCTGGCCCTGGCACCCCTTAACCAGTCGCCTCCTGGCCCTGGCACCCCTTAACCAGTCGCCTCCTGGCCCTGGCACCCCTTAACCAGTCGCCTCCTGGCCCCTGGCACCCCTTAACCAGTCGCCTCCTGGCCCTGGCACCCTTAAACCAGTCGCCTCCTGGCCCTGGCACCCCTTAACCAGTCGCCTCCTGGCCCTGGCACCCCTTAACCAGTCGCCTCCTGGCCTGGCACCCCTTAACCAGTCGCCTCCTGGCCCTGGCACCCCTTAACCAGTCGCCTCCTGGCCATGGCACCCCTTAACCAGTCGCCTCTGGCCCTGGCCCCCCTTAACCAGTCGCCTCCTGGCCCTGGCCCCCTTAACCAGTCGCCTCCTGGCCCTGGCCCCCCTTAACCAGTCGCCTCCTGGCCCTGGCACCCCTTAACCAGTCGCCTCCTGGCCCCTGGCACCCCTTAACCAGTCGCCTCCTGGCCCTGGCACCCCTTAACCAGTCGCCTCCTGGCCCTGGCACCCCTTAACCAGTCGCCTCCTGGCCCTGGCACCCCTTAACCAGTCGCCTCCTGGCCTGGCACCCCTTAACCAGTCGCCTCCTGGCCCTGGCACCCCTTAACCCAGTCGCCTCCTGGCCCTGGCACCCCTTAACCAGTCGCCTCCTGGCCCTGGCCCCCCTTAACCAGTCGCCTCCTGGCCCTGGCCCCCCTTAACCAGTCGCCTCCTGGCCCTGCCCGCCTTAACCAGTCGCCTCCTGGCCCTGGCCCGCCTTAACCAGTCGCCCTCCTGGCCCTGGCCCGCCTTAACCAGTCGCCTCCTGGCCCTGGCACCCCCTTAACCAGTCGCCTCCTGGCCCTGGCACCCCTTAACCAGTCGCCTCTGGCCCTGGCACCCCTTAACCAGTCGCCTCCTGGCCCTGGCACCCCTTAACCAGTCGCCTCCTGGCCCTGGCACCCTTTAACCAGTCTGCACCCAAACACTAAGAAGTAGTACAGGTATTGCAGAAATTAAAGGGATTGCTTAAGCTTAAAGGAAAAAGTATGTCGCCAATGACTACAATTACCAACCATACAGTTGCCAGAAGAGAGTCAAGCTGACAGGAGTGGAATTGGCACACTTGCAACATCTAATATCAGAAAGCCCCTTAAAGGCTACTTTCACACTAGAGTTTTTGCTGGATCCGGCAAGGTTCAGCAAAAACGCTTCCGTTACTGATAATACAACCATCTGCATCCGTTATAAACTGATCCGGTTGTATTATCTTTAACATTGCAAAGACGGATGCGTCATGAACTCCATTGAAAGTCAACGGGGAACGGATCCATTTTAGATTGTGTCAGAGAAAATGGATCCGTTCCCATTGACCTGCATTGGGGGTCATGACAGATCCATCTTGCTCCGCATCCCAGGACAGAAAGCAAAACGCAGCATGCTGTTCAGTTACGTTTTGTCCCCATTGACAATGACTGGGGACAAAACAGAAGCGTTTTTTTCCGGTATTGAGCCCCCTATGACGGATCCCAATACCGGAAAATATTAACGCTAGTGTGAAAGTAGCATTTATTATTAGGTGCCCTACAGGTATGACCATTCATAAGCCTAACAAACTGACTGAGGAGGGCGGCAGATTATCGTTAACAGGTCATTTAGATTTTTAGGGGTAAATACTCATCAGTGAAGCTTTGGTTTTAGCTTTATAAAGTCTTTGTGGAGACAATGACCTGAGAAGGTGTTGTCCAGAGGAGACGACCACTTTTAGAGTGTTTTTTGCTGAAAATTTCTGCACCTGAAAAAATCAGTAGCAAGAATCCAAACGCGGTTGTTTTGTCGGCAAATGGATGGATGTCTGCGAGCTCAATTCCGGAGGAATGGACAGTTGTAGGAATTTATTAAAAAAATAAATAAATGTGTGGCAAAGTGAATATGCCCTTAGAGGTATCTGGGTAGACATGCAGTGTGGTCACAATGATGGGATTGACAGCTCTGGTCTGAGACAGCACAAGACGGACTGCTCTCTATGGACTATAGATGGACAGGCCAATAGTGAACATAGCAGACATTAAAAAACGGGAAAAGAAGAGTTGTCCAACTGGATTCCAACTCCATTTGAGTGTTTTTTTTTTGGAAAATGGAAGACAGAAGCAGACGATATGGGCAACGTCATACAGTACAGCAAGGTGCATGAGACTAGATGAATTTCACGCTACAGAGAGGATCACCTGCTATTTCTGTTCCCGCAGATCTTCACCATGACAGAGCGGGATCTAGGACTACGGCTTAGCTGCACTGCATACAGGGAGCCCGAGGTAGTCCGAGACACACCCCTCTTATCATTGGTTAGGCTGTTGCTCTGCCTCTTCTGATTGGCTGCTGTAGTATAGGACAAGCTCAGCAGAAGACTACGAAGTACAGACCAGTAACCACCAGCAAGAAAATAAAACCATCAGGTAATTTCTACACATGAGACTTGGCAAAGGCGGCTGTGGAGGCTTACTGTAACCTCTTGTTTTTTAATTGCCATATCCTGTGTTTTATTTTACTTCGGCCCCCGACCACCGAAAGGCAACCAAAACTACAATCTCATTTTTAGAAGCTATTAAGCAACAGTTCCCCAAATATCCTTCATGGGAAAGACCAGGCCCTGATCTCTCCTCCACTTAGATTACCTGTAGACCATCAGCAGAACCACCTACACCCCGATGTGTACGGTGGTCCTATGGACATGATTGCCGGCGGCGCCATGCTGGAAAACGTCAACTTGAATTCAACCGATCACTTGCCACTGCGCTCAAGCACAATTTAGATGGTGGGATCGTTCGTACGAATGATCCCATGGGCGACCGAGTGGCCGCAATGTGGACGATCATTATTTCAAATGTACGGCCAGCTTTAGAAGGATCCCATGACGGCCAGTATGGAGAAATCTAATCATCCCATGATCCCAGTGCCCATTCACATCCATGGGACCGGTCCTGCGGAGCAAGAGGCACTCTTTGTACCGCTCAAGAGATGGGATAATAAACAGACAACCCAGCGCGGCGGAATATGGTGGCGCTATATAAAGATTATCTTAAAACAGCTGATTGCTGGAGTCGCGCCGCCAAACCGAGTCGGCATTGATGACTGATAACTTTAAAATTCCCATGCTGCCTAACTCCTATAAATCCCAAGTTCAGCATAAAACCTGTGACTTATGTGAAATATATAATGTGTCACTGTAACTGGATTGCGGTATTTTGCCAGAGAGACATCCCCCTTCTGCCCAAACCCATGCCCTCCTGGCTCCATCTGTCAATCCGATGACATCACTTCCTGTCCTGGTAACCTGCAGTCTGACCTGTTGAGGACAACAGGAGAGAGACATGGCGGCTCCATCCGTGACCCTGCCACAGTGTAACTCATAGGGTAAAGGGCCAATACAGTCCTGCGGTATGGGCGCTGCAGACCCTGATGGCCGTTCTAATGTCATTGGTATTTTATTTTTTTAGTAAATTCCCTGTAAATAAAAGTTTTGCAGTAGTCGGGATGGGAAGTACTTGGAGAACTAGTTCTGCGAGGTCCAGGCTTCCATCGAGCTGCGGCACACTAATCTAAAGAGGAAGCACGGAAAGGCCAAAGGACGGCTGACCGACACAGATGAGGGGGTTAGGTTGTATTCAGACTGCGAGTGTCTTGTCGGCCCCGTGGTCTGTCCACGAATATTATGTACTGGCAGCTCCAAGCGAGGAAATCTCTGTTCTGATCAGAGACTCGGACCAGAAGAGGACACGCTCAGGAGATTTCTCTAGGCAGACCTACTGATGTGCGACACCACCCATGGATATTGGATACTGCCCCGTCTGAAAGGAGGGTCTTAAACGGAGTGTTTTGTAGTTTTTTTTTTATAATTCAGCATGAAAATGACCTAGTTTATAATTTACTTTCTGTTACACAAATGCTCCGGTTGTGCGATATTCTCTTTAATTCATTATAAAGGTGCCCCCTGGTGTTTAATAATGTGTACGTCCACCTGCTGCTATGGTCGCACATGCTCAGTTCCATCCTCCACGCTGTGAGAGCTGAGGCAGAAAGTGATCTGCAATCCACCTGCTCCATCAGAATGTCAGGCTGCTGCTGTCACTCCCCTGTGCTTTACACCGCAGCTCTGACTGTTCACACTTGCTACAGTATATGATGAGCACAAGCTCTCCAGGATGCTGATGCGTAAAGCCAGGATTTTTTTTTATTACAAGGACAGATTGATGAAGAAACCACCGCGGGTGATGAAGAAACCTGCTACCCAACACTTGAGTCACCGGGCAGTGATCTTGGTTACCTCTCGTCGCACTCGCTAGCTGATTCTTGGAAAGCTAAGCACACAGGCGCTGGTGTCATGTACTGCCTGTAGCTTTAAAGAATTCCGGGCAGGGTGCAATAAAGCCAGATGGACCAATACTGCAGGCGTCGTTAGGCCTTATTCACATGTCAGCGACTGAGCCAAAACCAGGAGTGGATACTACACAGAGATAAAGTGCAATGGAAAAAAAAATGTGCACCTGTTCTGTGAGTTTAGAGCCGCACATGGCTTTGGCTCAATCACCGACTGTGTGAATAAGGCCTTACCCGTGCACAGAGAGGGGGAGTCGGGGGGGCTGAAGTGGAGCTCGGATAGAATTAGAGGCTACGTCCATCCTTTTGCAACCAATTACTTTTGTCTCAAAGCATTCAAAAATAAAATAAAAAAAATTGTCTTGTTTCTATGCAAACCTATGCGTTTCTATGGCAACGGACAACAAACGCTGTACGAGTCTGATACTGCAGCCATGCTTTCTCCCAGTAACCTACTGAAGGCATGTGCGAGTAAGGCCTAATGCACACGACCGTTGTTCGGGTGCGGACCCACTCACTTCAATGGGGCCGCAAAAGATGCGGACAGCACTCCGTGTGCTGTCTGCATCCGTTGCTCCGTTCCGTAGCCCCGCAAAAAATTAAAATAACCTGTCCTATTCTTGTCCGTTTTGCAGACAAGAATTGGCATTTCTACAATGGGCCGTCCGTTCCGTTAATTGCGGAAAGCAGACGGGAAGCTTCCGTTTTTTGCGGATCCGTGGTTTGCGGACCGCCAAAAACGGAACGTTCGTGTGCATGAGGCCTAAGGCTACTTTCACACTTGCGGCAGAGGATTCCGGCAAGCCAGACGCAAACTGATGGCATGTCAGACGATCCGGCTGAAAAATGCATTTAAATACTGGATCGTCTCTCCGGTGTCATCCGGAAAAACAGATTCTATTTTTTTTTTTGCATTTTTTAAAGGAAAGCTGGATCCGTTTTTGCCGAACCGGCAACTAATACACTTCAATGTAAATTAAGCTGGATCCGGCAAGTGTTCAGTATTTTTGCCCGGAGAGAAAACTGCAGCATGGTGCGGTATTTTCTCAGTCCCAAAAAACGTAAGAGCGACCTGAACTGAAGACGTCCTGAACGGATCGCTCTCCATTCCAAATGCATTAGGATAAAACTGATGCGTTTTTTTCTGGTATTGAGCCCCTAGGACGGATCTCAATACCGGAAAACAAAAACGCTAGTGTGAAAGTAGCCTTAAGCTGTGAACAGACGGAGGGCGGCCCGGCCGCAAGACCAGCTGATACGGGGTATGTCTTCCGTTACCTACCTGCCTATTGCAGAGCTGTTATTATTTTAAATGTGCTGGGACAATAAACAATATTGGGTTGTGACGGTGGACGTACAAAACTAAACTGGAAATGTGTGGCTGGCGGTAAACAAGTTTTGCAGGTTTTCCTTAATAGCGGGGATGCCCAACCTGCGGCCCTCCAAGCTGTTTCAAAACTACAACTCTCAGTGTGCCTGGACAGCCACAGCTATTAGGGCATGCTGGGAGTTGTAGTTTGGGGGGGCACAGGTTGAGCCTCCCTGCTTGATAGACATTGAAGGAGTTTTTCCAGATGGGTGGGGCCGTGACCCCCGTCACCCCCACTGATCAGCTGCAGTGTTCTGGTGAGCGCTGCGGCCACCTGCTAGGCCAGTGATGTCACGTTCGTCAGTCACATGGCCAATGTACCTGGGCTGCAATAACCAGGCACAGCTGCTAACCCGTGTGCTAGGGTAATGCGGCGGAGATAAAAGGTGGCCAGGACGGGAACTGCTGCGCATGCGCGCCTATGCACTCTCCCATGGTTCTAGCCACCAGAGAGGTCAGTGCTTTTTCCTATAGTGTTTGCAAGCACGACCAGCACTGATGGATTGCAGGGTGGTCGTAACCCCTGGGAAGGAGGCATGTGATGGAAAAATTAATCCAGCCAGCAAAGGAGGCAATATGGACAATCATAATACATTAATAAGTGCCTTGTATTAACTTCCTCTACATTATAAATGCCACTTGCTGGAGTGAGAGGGGTTTAAAGGGGTTGTCAGGATTCAGAGCTGAACTCGGACATACCCCCATTTTCCCCCCGGCAGCCCCCCTGACTTGAGCATCGGAGCAGTTCATGCTCCGATGCTCTCCTTTGCCCTGCGCTAAAACGCGCAGAGCAAAGGCATTTTCCGGAGTTCCGGTGACGTATCGGGGCTCTCCATTGGGCTGCCAGGAAGCCCGGTGACATCACCGGCACTGATGGGCGGGCTTTGTAAAACGGCTAGAGCAGCACTAAAGCCCGCCCATCAGAGCAGGTGACGTCACCGAACACTCTGCCGGGCGGAAGCCTCTGCTCGACAGTGTGTTATTGTAAACAAAAGAGCCTGTGCCCTGCGTGATCTAGCGCAGGGCAAGGGAGCGCATCGGAGCTCCGATACTAACATCAGGGGGGCTGCCTGGGTGAAATGATGGGTATATCCGGGTTCAGCTCTGAACAACTGCTTTAAAGGGAACCTGTCACCGGGATTTTGTGTATAGAGCTGAGGACATGGGTTGCTAGATGGCCGCTAGCACATCCGCAATACCCAGTCCCCATAGCTCTGTGTGCTTTTATGCTGTAAAAAAAACTATTTGATCCATATGCAAATAAGGGCTCATTCAGACGGCCGTATGCTGTCCGCAAAAATACTGAATGCTATCCGTTTTTTTGCAGATCCGTTTTTTTTGCGGATCCGCAAAAAAACGGATAGCATTCAGTATTTTTGCGGACAGCATACGGCCGTCTGAATGAGCCCTTAACCTGAGATGAGTCCAGCGTGAAGGAGCCCAGCACTGCCCGCATCCTCCGAATCTCCTCCTTGCTCCCTGACGTCAGAAAGCTAGAGCGCCGTAATCTCACGATGTGCGAGCTAGCGCATGCGCAGTTCGTTCCCTGAGGCTGATGCCAGCACAGGGACGGAACACTATGACGACACTGCGCATGCGCTAGCTCGAGCATCGCAAGATTACATAGCTCGAGCAAGCTCTGGCTTTCTGACGTTGGGGAGCAAGGAGGAGATTCGGAGGATGAGGGGCGGTGCTGGGCTCCTTCACGCTGGACTCATCTCAGGTTAATTTGCATATGTATCAAATCAGTTTTTTTACACAATAAAAGCACACAGAGCTATGGGGACTGGGTATTGCGGGTTTGCTAGCGGCCATCTAGCAACCCATGTCCTCAGCTCTATACCCAAAATACCGGTGACAGGTTCCCTTTAAGCAGCAGAGGACAGCTCAGTGATGCGCAGTTACTTCTTCACTCCAGCACAGAGATGGGTATTATACCCGATGATGCCCTGAGACTGCAATAAGTACTACACATCATGAATTTCATCAATGTGCTCTTTAGCAGAGGCCTCCAGTGGTTGGGTTACTACAACTCCCAGCAGCTTTCAGTGCACACTCAGAGTTGTAATCCGGAGAGCCACAAGTGGCAGACCCCCGCACAGCAAGGTCAGAAAAAAGCCGGGTGACAAAACATTCACAGCGCCGAGGCCACTGTCATAGGACCACAAGGATAAAACTCAAAAGAATGAGTTTGTTATATTCCCAAATACAGGAAAGGGGTCTGCCAGGACTGAACCCATCAATAACTAATTGGTAGAGGTCACACCCCCGACCTGTCAGCTGACTGACGAGTGTCACGTCCCCTTGTTTACCAGGCACAGTGCTGCTCATTTTGCAGTGGCTGTGCCTGGTACTGCAGCTCAGGCCCAGTCAAGAGGATGCACCAAGGCCTCTCTAGCCCACTGATTGGTGAGGGAGCCAGTCCTGCCCCTACCGATCCGATAGCCCATCCTAGGGATACCAAGTCGGAGAAAGCCTCTTCCTACGACGCACGCTACGTCTCCACTTGTCAAACTTTCCTTTCCTATAGTCCTATTCAGTGCCCCCTCCACAGTCCGACATACACCGCCGAAGGCAACCACAGCTATCACCCTGTACCACTGGCACATGGTAATCTCTGGTACTCCAGCAGCTGTAAAACTACAACTCCCAGCATGCACACTTGCTTGGCTGTTCTCTCAGACTCCCAAAGAAACCAATACAGCATGCTGGGAGTTGTAGTTTCACAGCAGCTGGAGATCGAGAGATTGGCAAGAACCATATCACCTGCAACTGATTGGGAAAGGACTTGCAGCCTACGAAACGCTGAGGACCAGAATTTGGGAACCACTCGGACGTAGACATTACCCGAGCTGCAGGGACCTGGGTGATCAATGAAGAAGGGCTTAGAAGGCCAGGCCCGGGCAGTGAATGTCTACCTCCGGGGTAGTCCTGGATCTTAATATCTTCAGGATAGGCCATCACTATCAGCTCCGTCTTGGGGACTGGCCTGAGCAGGATACCATCCATCCTCAGGACAGGGGCTTAAAGGGGCAGTCCAGTTTAGGAGAGCCATTTCATACACCCTATTGGGGGAACCTGAGTTACCAGAGAGGCCTCAGTTCGGGATGCCCGTCTCTCGCTCTGTAGGACCTTTCCGCGCTGTAATGCTTAGTTTCACCTGTGGTGGCGCTGCAGAGACCCGGCCACTGCCGGCTTTCCCCATAGATCACAGCCGATCACCAGAGGACACACATCTGCTTGTCGTCCAGGAACCTTTCTAACCAGTAGAAATTGTCCAAAAGCGGAGAATCCCTTTATCCCTGCCCCAGAAGAGACTCTGACTGTTCTTCTTACAGGTTTCTCACGGACTTCACACTTTAGTTCCTCAATAACTTTCAAGATCTCATCTTGCTGTTAGTGAATGGAAATATCCTGATTCTCAAAGTGTCCTGATGCTCTTGCTCACTCACAGCTGAGGGCTTGTTACAATGTATCTGTGCAGATTAATACACTCCATCTGGGAGGTAGGAATTTTGGGGCTGCCAAATTTAACTCCGAAAGGATTGGCCTAAACTGTCACACAGTAACAAACCCTCACCTACGGAAGCTTTGGACCAGCGTTCAGTCTCTGAAGGCGTACCGTTGCGATGGAAAGTCGCTGAACTTCATGATTTACGGTAATTACGGTATTTTTATTTGGTAACATTTCCTGGTGTTGAATGAGATATTGCTAAGTGGCAAGGAAGGTGTTAAAACAGGTTATTATCCACCGGTTCAAACATACTGCGGCGCCGCTGCTCCGTCTACGCGCCATGACCCGCGAGCAATTGCTGCAGCCAATCACTGGCCTTGTGCCATACACCGCTGAGGCTAGTGATTGGCTGCAGCGGGGTTGGATTGGCGCAATAGGGTGGTCTGAACCAAGGAGTATAACTTCTTGTATTATCATCACACCTTCCCGGCCATTTAGCTATTTTTTATTTTTTTTTCAAACTTGCAAAACTATTGGAAAAGCCCTTTTATTTCTTCGATTCTGGACAATTCCTTTAAGGCAACAACGTGGCTACATATCAAGTATGCAAACAGCTGGTCTCACGTGCAACACGTCCTGAGGTGCGGAGTCATTTTTGTCACACGACTGAGACATTTCCCAACTTTGCCCACGCTCCTCTACCTAAAAACACACGACCGCCCCCCTCTCTCACGACGTCGGGACCACGTGGACAACATCAAATGAGGGTTTTCGGCTGCAGCCAAATCCTGTTGAATGGTCACCACCAAGAGACTGGATGCCCGACACATCCGGAGCCTCGTAACCCAGCGCTGCACCTCCGACAACAGACACGACCATCACTCTGTATACAGATATCTGCACAAGCCATGTGAGCCTCCCGGGGGGGGGCATCGATGCCCGTCGTGTTCCACGCCTGACACGAGCCCGCGCCGGAACGTCAGCCCATCCTACCACAAACTCCCCAACAAGTTCCTTTTTCAGACCTGTGCTCCAATGCTGCTGTCAAACTACAACTCCCAGCATGCCCTCAACAGCCTTATACTCACAGCACGGTCATGCTAGTGCGGGGCGTCCAGCAACCTTCCGGTAAACTACAACTCTCAGCATGCTCCATCCATTTCCATGATAGTTCTTAGAAGAGCAGAGCAAGTAGACATGCTGGAAGTTGTAGTGTCACAACAGCTGGCGTGCCAGAGGGATGCCTACAGAACCGACCAGGGGGGGGGGGGGGGTCACACGTGTGACATAAACAACCGCCCCCCCAACCGACATACGTGTCATCACGCCAAGCCCCGCATCCTATACCTCCAACCACATGTGGACTGAGTCAGAGCAAATGACAGCCCTGTCACCAGGCTGAATCATAGATTTGCAACCAAAAAAAAAAGTCTGAGCAAAAAAAATTAAAAATAAAATAATGAACGTGCAAAACAGTAAAATCCTCCACGACCCGGACCCCCATGACAGCACCCCCCAAAATAGAATATATACATCTTAATGGGTGCAACCTGCACCCAATCTACCGGGGATGGCACCTCTACCTGGGGCAGCCGGAGAACATGGGGGGCTTCTAGCCACACCCACAGGCCCCTCTATTAATAACCCCCCCCCCCCCCATACAAAAACCCTGCCTCCCCCTCCCTCTCCTGAGGAGGCCGGTGGTTGCCTTGGCGGCACCTTAAACAAATGTACAGACGAAATGTCACCAGCAGAAATAAGGAGGGGGGGTGATGGAGACCCCCATGGACGGGAGCTATGGCGGGGGGCTCGGCTCCTTACCCGTGTCCTCCTCTGCTGCCCGCCAGACGACGCAGCTCTCTCCAGTCACATCGGTGTCCGGGGCCTGAGAGGCGGAGGATGAGCCGGTGTCCTCACACAGCGCTCCCGCTCCGCATCCCCAGCTCTCCCCGCCTGCTGCTGTCACTGCCGCTCATATCCCGGTGCAGGAGATCCCACACAGTCCGCTGCCACTACTGCTGCTGCTGCGAGGGGAGGAGGAGGCGGCGGTTGTTCCTCGGGTCCCGGCCGTATACAGGATGGAGGGAGAAGGAAGGGAGGGGGAGGGGGGAGTCACAAAATGGCGCGCGTTTCCAAAGCTGCGGAGCAAGGGAGGAGGGAAGAGGAGGAGGGAGGACAGGGAAACCACTACCGCCCCCTCACACACCGACGGCACCTACCACCACCGGACACCGTAACAACAACACCTCCTCCTTCCTCCACCGTCGTGAGGAGACTCCCCCCTCCACCAATGTCTTTACCCCACACCGTCATATCTCTTTTAGTCACGTTAATGTTTTAATCAACATTTTTTTTTTTTATTATTTGACGTATTTTTTTTTTTATTATTTGACGTATTTTTTCTCTCCTCGGGAGGATTCGGGCTGGAACGAGAACCCGGTTTGAAAAAAAAAAAAAGAAGACGGACAAAATGGCGGCGAGATGAGCGTGTTACCATGGCGACTGTCAATTAGCGCCAAGTCCCCCGGATGCGCCATGACGTCGGCAGATCGAGGAGGTGGAGCTCTCTGCTGTGGTCAAGGCGATGACGAGGAGGGCGGGTCCTGTGACAGAAGGCGGGGACTAATGATATAAGAAGGGGGGGTATAAAAAAAAAAAAAAAGGCTGGGGCGTGAGCTGGCTCGCTAATAAACAGTTATGTAAATAGTGTTGATGAGGTGGGGCGGCAGGAAGGAGCGGGACCTGGCGGCAGTGGACGGCCTTACATCATGCCGTTATAGAGCGGCGGCTTCAGAGCTGACATGTCCCGGCATTCATTGCTAGCTCGGTGTCTTCACAGAGGTCACCTGGTGGTTTATGCACTAAACTGTAGGAACTCGGACAAGGCTTAGGGCTCATGCACACAACCGTGCCGTGTTTTGCGGATCCGCAAAATACAGATGCCAACGGGCCGCCCATAATATAAATGCCTATTTGTGGCCGCAAAACGGATGTTCGCTGCGGAACGGACATACGGATCGGACTGCACACAGAGGGCTGTCAGCATCTTTTGTGGCCCCGTTGAAGTGAATGGGTTCGCATCCGACTCGCAAAAAACGTGGCTCGGGTGGGGACCCCCAACAATGTTCGTATGCATGAGCCCTTAAAGGGGTATTCCAGTTAGATTAACCGCCTAACGCAGGGATGCGTCCTGCGGGCGGCCGGGTTATTCCTCCTAGACGCATCGGCGCGTCATATCGCGAGATTTCCTGTGAACGCGCGCACACAGGAGCGCGCGTTCACAGGATCGGAAGGTAAACGAGCTGATCTACAGCCTGCCAGCGGCGATCATTCGCTGGCAGGCTGTAGATGCGATTTTTTTAACCCCTGAAAGGTATATCAGATGCTGTTTTGTTAACAGCGTCTGATATACCTGGTCCTCTGGTGGTCCCTTTTGATTGGATCGACCACCAGAGGACACGGGCAGCTCTGTAAGTAGCACCAATCACTACACTACACCCCCCCCCCTGTCACTTATTAACCCCATATAGACTCCCTGATGACCCCCCTGTCATTGATCACCCCCCTGTAAGGCTCCATTCAGACGTCCGTATGTGTTTTGCGGATCCGCAAAACACCGGCAATGTGCTTTCCCGCATTTTGCGGATCCGCACATTGCCAGAACTATATAGAAAATGCCTTTTCTTGTCCGCAATTGCAGACAAGAATAGGACATGTTCTATAGGCTCTACAAAAAACGCAGTGTTCGCCCGATCAGGCCTGATCTTGTGCGCACACTTGCGTTCAGTCCTGATCACTGCAAAAACACCGTAAAATCGCTGCGGCGCTATAAAGATCACTTTTGAGGGGCATGGCGAGTTCATAGAAGCCTTTTTTTTTGGCACAAGTTAGCGGAAATTGATTTATTGGTTTTTTTTTTCCTTACAAAGTCTCATATTCCACTAACTTGTGACAAAAAAATAAAATCTCACATGAACTCACCATACCCCACGGAATCCAAATGCGTAAACATTTTTAGACATTTATATTCCAGACTCTCACGCTTTAGGTTCCTTAAAATGCAAATACCCCACAAGTGACCCCATTTTGGAAAGAAGACACCCCAAGGTATTTCGTGATGGGGCATGGCGAGTTCATGTAAAATTTTATTTTTTGTCAAAAGTTAGTGGAATATGAGACTTTGTAAGAAAAAAAAAACAAAAACATTTTCCGCTAACTTGTGCCAAAAAAAAATATATTCTAGGAACTCGCTATGCCCCTCACGGAATACCTTGGGGTGTCTTCTTTCCAAAATGGGGTCCACATGTGGGGTATTTATACTGCCCTGGCATTCAAGGGGCCCTAAAGCGTGAGAAGTAGTTTGGAATCCAAATGCGTAAAAAATGCCTGTGAAATCCTAAAGGTGCTCTTTGGAATGTGGGCCCCTTTGCCCACCTAGCTGCAAAAAGTGTCACACATCTGGTATCGCCGTACTCATGAGAAGTAGGGCAATGCGTTTTGGGTGTATTTTTACATATACCCATGCCGGGTGAGAGAAAATATCTCTGTAAAATGACAACTTTGTATAAAAAAATGGGAAAAGTTGTCTTTTGCCAAGATATTTCTCTCACCCAGCATGGGTATATGTAAAAGACACCCCAAAACACATTTCCCTGCTTCTCCTGAGTACGGCGATACCACATGTGTGACACTTTTTTGCAGCCTAGATGGGCAAAGGGGCCCACATTCAAAGAGCACCTTCGGATTTCACAGGTCATTTCCCTACTTACCACACATTAGGGCCCCATGAATGCCAGGGCAGTATAACTAGTGACCCATTTTGAAAAGAGACAACCCCAAGGTATTCCGTGAGGGGCATGGCGAGTTCCTAGAATTTTTTATTTTTTGTCACAAGTTAGCGGAAAATTATGATTTTTTTTTTTTTCTTACAAAGTCTCATATTCCACTAACTTGTGACAAAAAATAAAAACTTCCATGAACTCACTATGCCCATCACGAAATACCTTGGGGTGTCTTCTTTCCAAAATAGGGTCACTTGTGGGGTAGTTATACTGCCCTGGCATTTTAGGGGCCGAATGCGTGAGAAGTGGTTTGAAATCAAAATCTGTAAAAATTGGCCGGTGAAATCTGAAAGGTGCTCTTTGGAATGTGGGCCCCTTTGCCCACCTAGGCTGCAAAAAAGTGTCACACATGTGGTATCGCCGTACTCATGAGAAGTAGGGCAATGCGTTTTGGGGTGTATTTTTACATATACCCATGCTGGGTGAGAGAAATATCTCTGTAAAATGACAACTTTGTATAAAAAAATGGGAAAAGTTGTCTTTTACAGAGATATTTCTCTCACCCAGCATGGGTATATGTAAAAATACACCTCACAACACATTGCCCTACTTCTCCTGAGTACGGCGATACCACATGTGTTACACTTTTTTGCAGCCTAGGTGGGCAAAGGGGCCAAAATTCCAATGAGAATCTTTACGATTTCACAGGGCATTTTTTATGCATTTGGATTTCAAACTACTTCCCACACATTTGGGCCCCTAAAATGCAAGGGCAGTATAACTACCCCACAAGTGACCTCATTTTAGAAAGAAGACACCCCAAGGTATTCCGTGAGGGGTATGGTGAGTTCATGTAAAATTGTATTTTTTGTCACAAACTAGTGGAATATGAGACTTTGTAAGAAAAAAAAAAAAAAACATTTTCCGCTAACTTGTGACAAAAAATAAAAACTTCCATGAACTCACTATGCCCATCAGCGAATACCTTAGGGTGTCTACTTTCCGAAATGGGGTCATTTGTGGGGTGTTTCTACTGTCTGGGCATTGTAGAACCTCAGGAAACATGACAGGTGCTC
Source organism: Bufo bufo (assembly GCF_905171765.1). Taxonomy (NCBI): domain Eukaryota; kingdom Metazoa; phylum Chordata; class Amphibia; order Anura; family Bufonidae; genus Bufo; species Bufo bufo. The sequence goes on from NC_053391.1 coordinate 38,661,812, forward strand.
AGAAAGTCAAAGTGCGTAAATTCACATTTTTGCACCATAGTTTGTAAACGCTATAACTTTTACCCAAACCCAAAAATATACACTTATTGCATTTTTTTTTATCAAAGACATGTACAACAATACATTTAGAGAAAAATGTATATAGAAATGTAGTTACATTTGAAAAATTTTACAACAGAAAGTGAAAAATGTAATTTCTTTGCAAAAATTTCAGTCAATTTTGATTAATATCAAAAAAAGTTAAAATGTCAGCAGCAATGAAATACCACCAAATGAAAGCTCTATTAGTGAGAAGAAAAGGAGGTAAAATTCATTTGGGGGGTAAGTTGTATGACCGAGCAATAAAGCGTGAAAGTAGTGTAGTGCAAAATTGTAAAAAGTGGTCTGGTCATTAAGGGAGTTTAACCACTTAAGGACCACAGGTTTATACCCCCCTAAAGACCAGGCCCTTTTTTACAAATCGGCACTCCACAACTTTAGCGGTTTATTGCTCGGTCATGCAACTTACCACCCAAATGAATTTTACCTCCTTTTCTTCTCACTAATAGAGCTTTCATTTGGTGGTATTTCATTGCTGCTGTCATTTTTACTTTTTTTGTTATTAATCGAAATTTAACGATTTTTTTGCAAAAAAATGACATTTTTCACTTTCAGTTGTAAAATTTTGCAAAAAAAACGACATCCATATATAAATTTTTCTCTAAATTTAATGTTCTACATGTCTTTGATAAAAAAAAAATGTTTGGGTAAAAAAAAAATGGTTTGGGTAAAAGTTATAGCGTTTACAAACTATGGTACAAAAATGTGAATTTCCGCTTTTTGAAGCAGCTCTGACTTTCTGAGCACCTGTCATGTTTCCTGAGGTTCTACAATGGCCAGACAGTACAAACACCCCACAAATGACCCCATTTCGGAAAGTAGACACCCTAAGGTATTCGCTGATGGGCATAGTGAGTTCATAGAACTTTTTATTTTTGTCACAAGTTAGCGGAAAATGATGATTTTATTTTTATTTTTTTCTTACAAAGTCTCATATTCCACTAACTTGTGACAAAAAATAAAAACTTCCATGAACTCACTATGCCCATCATGAAATACCTTGGGGTGTCTTCTTTCCAAAATGGGGTCACTTGTGGGGTAGTTATACTGCCCTGGCATTTTAGGGGCCCAAATGCGTGCGAAGTAGTTTGAAATCAAAATCTGTAAAAAATGGCCGGTGAAATCCAAAAGGTGCTCTTTGGAATATGGGCCCCTTTGCCCACCTAGGCTGCAAAAAAGTGTCACACATGTGGTATCTCCGTACTCAGGAGAAGTTGGGCAATGTGTTTTGGGGTGTCATTTTACATATACCCATGCTGGGTGAGATAAATATCTTGGTCAAATGCCAACTTGTATAAAAAAATGGGAAAAGTTGTCTTTTGCCAAGATATTTCTCTCACCCAGCATGGGTATATGTAAAAAGACACCCCAAAACACATTGCCCTACTTCTTCTGAGTACGGCGATACCAGATGTGTGACACTTTTTTGCAGCCTAGGTGGGCAAAGGGGCCCACATTCCAAAGAGCACCTTTCAGATTTCACCGGCCAATTTTTACAGATTTTGATTTCAAACCACTTCTCACGCATTCGGCCCCTAAAATGCCAGGGCAGTATAACTACCCCAGAAGTGACCCTATTTTGGAAAGAAGACACCCCAAGGTATTTCGTGATGGGCATAGTGAGTTCATGGAAGTTTTTATTTTTTGTCACAAGTTAGTGGAATATGAGACTTTGTAAGAAAAAAAAAAATCATAATTTTCCGCTAACTTGTGACAAAAAATAAAAAATTCTAGGAACTCGCCATGCCCCTCACGGAATACCTTGGGGTGTCTTCTTTCCAAAATGGGGTCACTAGTTATACTGCCCTGGCATTCTAGGGGCCCTAATGTGTGGTAAGTAGGTAAATGACCTGTGAAATCCGAAAGGTGCTCTTTGGAATGTGGGCCCCTTTGCCCATCTAGGCTGCAAAAAAGTGTCACACCTGTGGTATCGCCGTATTCAGGAGAAGTTGGGCAATGTGTTTTGGGGTGTCTTTTTACATATACCCATGCTGGGTGAGAGAAATATCTTGGCAAAAGACAACTTTTCCCATTTTTTTATACAAAGTTGGCATTTGACCAAGATATTTCTCTCACCCAGCATGGGTATATGTAAAATGACACCCCAAAACACATTGCCCAACTTCTCCTGAGTACGGCGATACCAGATGTGTGACACTTTTTTGCAGCCTAGATGCGCAAAGGGGCCCACATTCCTTTTATGAGGGCATTTTCAGACATTTGGATCCCAGACTTCTTCTCATGCTTTAGGGCCCCTAAAATGCCAGGGCAGTATAAATACCCCACATGTGACCCCATTTTGGAAAGAAGACACCCCAAGGTATTCAATGAGGGGCATGGCGAGTTCATAGAATTATTTTTTTTTTGGCACAAGTTAGCGGAAATTGATTTTATTTTTTTTCTCACAAAGTCTCCCTTTCCACTAACTTGGGACAAAAATTTCAATCTTTCATGGACTCAATATGCCCCTCAGCGAATACCTTGGGGTGTCTTCTTTCCGAAATGGGGTCACATGTGGGGTATTTATACTGCCGTGGCATTCTAGGGGCCCTAAAGCGTGAGAAGAAGTCTGGAATATAAATGTCTAAAAATTTTTACGCATTTGGATTCCGTGAGGGGTATGGTGAGTTCATGTGAGATTTTATTTTTTGACACAGGTTAGTGGAATATGAGACTTTGTAAGAAAAAAAATAAAAATTTCCGCTAACTTGGGCCAAAAAAATGTCTGAATGGAGCCTTACAGGGGGGTGATCAATGACAGGGGGGTGATCAATGACAGGGGGGTGATCAGGGAGTCTATATGGGGTGATCACCCCCCTGTCATTGATCACCCCCCTATAAGGCTCCATTCAGATGTCCGTATGTGTTTTGCGGATCCGATCCGTGGATCCGTAAAAATCATACGGACATCTGAATGCAGCCTTACAGGGGGTGATCAATGACAGGGGGGTGATCAGGGAGTCTATATGGGGTGATCACCCCCCTGTTATTGATCACCCCCCTATAAGGCTCCATTCAGATGTCCGTATGTGTTTTGCGGATCCGATCCATGTATCCGTGGATCCGTAAAAATCATACGGACATCTGAATGCAGCCTTACAGGGGGGTGATCAATGACAGGGGGGTGATCAATGACAGGGGGTGATCAGGGAGTCTTTATGGGGTGATCACCCCCCTGTAATTGATCACCCCCCTATAAGGCTCCATTCAGATGTCCGTATGTGTTTTGCGGATCCTATCCGTGGATCCGTAAAAATCATTACGGACATCTGAATGCAGCCTTACAGGGGGGTGATCAATGACAGGGGGGTGATCAATGACAGGGGGGTGATCAGGGAGTCTTTATGGGGTGATCACCCCCCTGTAATTGATCACCCCCCTATAAGGCTCCATTCAGATGTCCGTATGTGTTTTGCGGATCCTATCCGTGGATCCGTAAAAATCATACGGACATCTGAATGCAGCCTTACAGGGGGGTGATCAATGACAGGGGGGTAATCAATGACAGGGGGGTGATCAGGGAGTCTATATGGGGTGATCACCCCGTCATTGATCACTCCCCTGTAAGGCTCCATTCAGACGTCCGTATGTGTTTTGCGGATCCGATCCATGTATCAGTGGATCCGTAAAAATCATACGGACATCTGAATGCAGCCTTACAGGGGGGTGATCAATGACAGGGGGGTGATCAGGGAGTCTATATGGGGTGATCACCCCCGTCATTGATCACGCCCCTGTAAGGCTCCATTCAGACGTCTGTATGCGTTTTGCGGATCCGATCCATCTATCAGTGGATCCGTAAAAATCATGCGGACGTCTGAATGGAGCTTTACAGGGGGGTGATCAATGACAGGGGGTTGATCAGGGAGTCTATATGGGGTGATCAGGGGATAATAAGGGGTTAATAAGTGACGGGGGGGTGTAGTGTAGTGTGGTGCTTGGTGCTACATATTGTTGAGCTACCTGTGTCCTCTGGTGGTCAATCCAAACAAAAGGGACCACCAGAGGACCAGGTAGCAGGTATATTAGACGCTGTTATCAAAACAGCGTCTAATATACCTGTTAGGGGTTAAAAAAATCGCATCTCCAGCCTGCCAGCGAACGATCGCCGCTGGCAGGCTGGAGATCCACTCTCTTACCTTCCGATCCTGTGAACGCGCGCGACTGTGTGCGCGCGTTCACAGGAAATCTCGGCTCAAGCGAGATGACGCCAATCGGCGTTAGTGTGACCTGGGAGAGCCGCCGAGATGACGCCTTTCGGCGTTAGGGCGGCGGCAAGTGGTTAAGTTAGGGGAACTGAAGTGGTTAAAGGGAGTCTGTCACCTCCATATGGCCATACACAGTGCTTACATTGCCCTATGGCACACCTATACATGAATGTTATGGTACCTTTGTCTTTACACTTGCAGAAGCTGGAAAAAACAAACTTTGATTGATATGCAAATGAGTCCTCGCAGGTGCCCAGGGGCGGCGTTCACTCTGTTGGTGCCCAGGCTGCCCTGCCTTTTTTCATTGTTCCCCCGCCCCAGCCTCTGCATATGCCCGCCCTCCTATTCCCTTGCGTCATCCCAAGGTCCGGCTGAGATCCCGCGTCTGTGCACTGCCTCGCCGGAGTATGCGCGCTGCGATGCCCATTGTTGGCACGGCATCGCTTTAACTACTGCGCATGCTCCGGCGAACGGTGCAAAACCAGCGGCAATGTGGCGTTTTCCGGCGAGGCAGTGAGAAGAGGTGAGTGGGGTAAGTATATTACCGGTGAGGGGCCAAGCACTTGTTGGGGGGGGGGGTCTTGAAATTGGATAACCCCTTTAAAGGGGTTCTCTGGGAATCAAGAAAATAAAAATACTTAAATATTACTTTATTATAAAAAAAAATCCCAAATCCCTTTCATTAGTTATAATGGCTCGTTTTGTCTGGGGAGCAATCATCAGGGGAATTAAAATGGCCGCACAAAACCTGTCCTAGTCACACAGGAGGACAAGTTACTTCACAACACTGGACTAAAGAGCTGCCTCATCCTCCTCTCTGCTCTGCTTGTCAGGGATTATGATCCTGAATACAGATGATAAGATTTTCAGCTGAATCTTTGTAGGAACAGAGTTCATGAGGAGACATGAAGTACAGAGACTACAGAGATTCAGCTAACGTTCTTATCTGTATTCAGGATCATAACCCCTGACAAGCAGAGCAGAGAGCAGGATGAGGCAGCTCTTTAGCTATGTCGTGAAGTAACTTGTTCTCCTGTGTGATTAGGACAGGTTTTGTGTGTACTAATAGGACGGCGGCCATTTTATTTCTCCTAATGTTGGCTTCTCAGACAAAACAGACCATTATAACTGATGAAAGGTATATGGGAATATATTTATAATAAAGTCATGTTTAAGTACCGTATTTTCATTTTCTTAATTCCCGGAGAACCCCTTTAATCTTTTCCCACAAAACTATATATCAATCTGCTCAGCTCGTCCTGCTCTATAACATGGTGCTTTCAGATGCATTGCATTTTATAGGGACAGGTCCTCTTTAAAGGGGTTATCCAAACTATAAAACATGCCCCCCAATGCCCGGGCCCCTCATATAGATTATACTGACCCCGGCAGCCGTGTCGCTCCGTTGCGCAGATCAAAAAAATCCAGCGATGGGGAGCAGCCAATAGCAGGCTGCGACGGGTACCAGTCACCCGTGATGCTAGGGAGGCTCGTCCCCGTCACAGCAGGGTAAGTTGAATCTATATTAGCTGCCTGGGCATTGGAGGGGGCATGTTTTATAGTTTGGATAACCCCTTTAAATATTGATCAGTATAAGATGGGTGGGGGTCTGGCACTCTGAGAAAAGGTCATAAATATCTAAGGCCATGAAAACCTCTGTTAACCTCTTAAGGATACAGGGCGTACAGGTACGCCCTGATGTCCTGGTACTTAAGGACACAGAACGTACCTGTATATCCTGTGTATTTCCGATCAAATCATTGAGCAGGGCACCTTGGGTCAATGCGCGGGGGGTCCTGTGACCCCCCGTGTCGGCAATCGCCGCAAACCGCAGGTCAATTCAGACCTGCGGTTTGCGGCTTTTATGGGAGGTTGCGGCGGTTATCGGATATGGCATCGGGTCCCCGTGCAGCTGTATAGGGGAACCCGATGGCATGGAAGGCAGCGCGATGCCTGCCTTAGGCATCGGCGCTGCCTTCCGGTGACGAGCCTGTGAGATCCAGCCCCCTGGATCTCACAGGCCGGAAGCTGTATGAGTAATACACAGAGTATTACTCATACAGCCAATGCATTCCAATACAGAAGTATTGGAATGCATTGTAAAGGGGATTAGACCCCCAAAAGTTAAAGTCCCAAAGTGGGACAAAAAATAAAGTGAAAAAAAGTAGAAAAAATAAAGTTTTCCCCCCAAAAATTAAAAGTTTCAAGTAAAAATAAACAAAAACGTAATTTTCCCCAAATAAAGTTAAAAAAATTGGTAAAAAAAAAAAGTTGACATATTAGGTATCGCCGCGTCCGTATTGACCGGCTCTATAAACATATCACATGACCTAACCCCTCAGATGAACACCGTAAAAAATAAAAACTGTGCTAAATAAACCATTTTTTTGTCACCTTACATCACAAAAAGTACAACAGCAAGCGATCAAAAAGGCGTATGCCCACCAAAATAGTACCAATGTAACCGTCACCTCATCCCGCAAAAAATGAGCCCCTACCTAAGACAATCGCCAAAACTAAGACTCAGAATATGGAGACACGGCGGCAAAACTATGGTTGGACGCACATGTCCCCTTGCAAGCACGTCTCCATCCAACCATTGGCCCAACCCTTCGCGCCTTCCCCTCCACTGCGGATAATGCGGACATTTCACCCTCGCCCTCACCGTTGTACCCGATCTTGGGAAATCCTCACTTCACACCTGGGCTTGAACAGGGTAGTTTCAGGACTTTACTATCTAACAATGTCTTCCGGGCACATCACTTTATCGTGACGGACTCATGGACGATTCCACATCTGGATTCCAATACACCTGTTTTGACTGACTGGCAGTCCCAACAACTCCGCCATTTCCTCTCTACGCTACCACAGGCGTCTTAATACGTTAGAGACAAAGCAGACTGTTTCCTGAACTCCCCCCCCCCCCGAAATACATGACACAATGGGAACAGGACCTGGGAGTGACGTTCCCGACCGAGCAGAAAGACAGGATTTATTCGTGCACGCATAAAACCTCTATAGCTAGTAACATACAGGAAGTAGGGTTTAAACTACTCTCTAGATGCAGGTTGAATGCCATATTCCCTACAGTGTCTCCACTATGCTGGCGCTGTGGTGAAACCAGGGGGACCTTGTTACATATCTTCTGGGAATGCCGGGCACTAACACAATTTTTGGATAAGGTGTGGCAGATCACGTCCAAATTCACCACGGTCGACCTCCCGAAATCACTAGCATTCTTCCTGCTCCACCAGTGTGACCTATCCATGGCGACTTATAAAAAATCTGTGATACGACATTTGGTCAATGCTGCTCGGGCATGTATCCCATGCCTTTGGAGGCAGACGACTGTGCCTACGATGTCTCTGTGGCTGGGTAAAATTCAGGAAATAATGAGGATGGAGGATCTAACCGCTTCGCTAATGAACACTGAAAATAAATTTCTTAAGACATGGAAAAGCTGGATGACATTTCAAACTACCCACGACTATAAACTTCTTCTCGCTGCTTAAAGGGGTTATCCCATCATAATGATCACTGTTAAATCTGTTAATGATTTGACAGTGATCATTTTTGTAAATATACTTTATTAACAAATTCCCACCGATTAGGAGAAAATTCATCCCCACTTACCTTATTGTTGTGACTCGGTCTCCCCTGGTTACGACCACCGCTCTTCCGCAAAATCCCGATGGTCGCGCTTGCCCAGAAGACTTCTTCTTTTCTCCCGGCCGGGCCACTCGCTGTCCTGAACGCGCACGCTGCCGCGCATGCGCGACGGTGACTTCTTCCCGGCCAGAATAGTACAAAGCTGCGAACGCGCACGCCGGCTCTGTACTATACTGGCCAGAAATAAGTCACATTGCGCATGCGCGGCAGCGTGCGCGTTCAGTCCAGCGCGCGGCGCGGCCGGGAGAAGTCTTCAATCAAGATGAAGCCCGCCCCCAGCCAGAATCCAGGAAGTGAACGCGCGGTGGCAGCAGGTAAGTATGAAACTGCTAAGTGGGATAACCCCTTTAAGGTGTGAGGCTCTTGTTTATCTCTCTTGGCCTTTCCTTCCTTCTTCGCTCTTTCTGTACTGTTGTCTTTCTATTTCTGTCCCCCCTCGCTTTCCTTCCCCTCTTACCCGGGTCTTTCTTCCCCCCTACGAACTACCTGATGTTTCTTGTTTACTGGGCTGCACCTTTAATGAAGGAATACCCTGATATGCTGGTATTGTATATTTGCCATTTAATTTTCCTTGGTGCCTTCCTGTTACATATTTTCTGTTTACTTTTATAGCACTTTATGTGTTTACTATTTTATCACTCATGCCTTATGGAGGAACTCTCTTGGGCTGCGTCCCGAGGTGTCCTCCCCTTGTGATATGTGATATGTTAATTTTAAATGGAAAATTTAATAAAAAGAGAATTTACCAAAAAAAAGAATATGGAGACACTAAAACATAATTTTTTGTTTTAAAAAAGCTGTTATTGTGTAAAACTTAAGTAAATAAAAAAAAAGTATACATATCAGATATCGCCGCTTAGTGTAATAGCAAGCGATCAAAAAGTCATATGCACCCCAAAATAGTGCCAATCAAACCGTCATCTCATCCCCCAAAAAATTAGACCCTACCTAAGATAATCGCCCAAAACTATGGCTCTCAGACTATGGAGACATTAAAACATGGTTTCAAAAATATTATTATTGTGTAAAACTTACATAAATAAAAAAAAGTATACATATTAGGTATCGCCGCGTCCATAATAACCTGCTCTATAAAAATATCACATGACCTAACCCCTCAGGTGAACACTGTAAAAAAAATAAAAATAAAAACGGTGTAAAAAAAGCAATTTTTTGTCACCTTACATCACAAAAAGTGTAATAGCAAGCGATCAAAAAGTCATACGCACCCCAAAATAGTGCCAATCAAACCGTCATCTCATCCCGCAAAAATCATACTCTACCCAAGATAATCGCCCAAAAACTTAAAAAACTATGGCTCTCAGACTATGGAAACACTAAAACATGATTTTTTGGGTTTAAAAAATGAAATCATTGTGTAAAACTTGCATAAATAAAAAAAAAAGTATACATATTAGGTATCGCCGTGTCCGTAATAACATGCTTTATAAAAAATATGACATGACCTAACCCCTCAGATGAATACCGTAAAAAAATAAAAATAAACAGTGTAAAAAAAGCTATTTTTTGTGACCTTACATCACAAAAAGTGTAATAGCAAGCGATCAAAAAGTCATACGCGCCCCAAAATAGTGCCAATCAAACCGTCATCTCATCCTGCAAAAATCATACCCTACCCAAGATAATCGCCCAAAAACTGAAAAAACTATGGCTCTCAGACTATGGAGACAATAAACATGATTTTTTTTGTTCTAAAATGAAATCATTGTGTAAAACTTAGATAAATAATAAAATAGTATACATATTAGGTATCGCCGCGCCGTGACAACCTGCTCTATAAAAATACCACATGATCTAACCTGTCAGATGAATGTTGTAAATAACAAAAAAAAACGGTGCCAAAACAGCTATTTCTTGTTACCTTGCCTCACAAAAAGTGTAATATAGAGCACCAAAAATCATATGTACCCTAAACTAGTACCAAAAAAACTGCCACCCTATCCTGTAGTTTCTAAAATGGGGTCATTTGGGGGGGGCTTCAAATGGCACATGGTGTAAAAAAAACAGTCCAGCAAAATCTGCTTCCAAAAACCATATGGCATTCCTTTCCTTCTGTGCCCTGCCGTGTGCCCGTACAGTAAAAAAAATATTTTCCATAAATTCTTGTGGAACAACTAAAGGGTTAACAAAGTTTGTAAAATCAGTTTTGAATACCTTGAGGGTGTAGTTTCTAAATGGGGTTACTTTTTTTGAGTTTCTACTCTAGGGGTGCATCAGGGGGGCTTTAAATTGGACATGGTGTCAAAAAAACAGTCTAGCAAAATCTGCCTTCCAAAAACCGTATGGCATTCCTTTCTTTCTGTGCCCTGCCGTGTGCTCGTACAGTCGTGGCCAAAAGTTTTTGAGAATGACACAAATATTAGTTTTCACAAAGTTTGCTGCTAAACTGCTTTTAGATCTTTGTTTCAGTTGTTTCTGTGATGTAGTGAAATATAATTACACGCACTTCATACGTTTAAAAGGCTTTTATCGACAATTACATGACATTTATGCAAAGAGTCAGTATTTGCAGTGTTGGCCCTTCTTTTTCAGGACCTCTAGCAATTCGACTGGGCATGCTCTCAATCAACTTCTGGGCCAATTCCTGACTGATAGCAACCCATTCTTTCATAATCACTTCTTGGAGTTTGTCAGAATTAGTGGGTTTTTGTTTGTCCACCCGCCCTCTTGAGGATTGACCACAAGTCTCAATGGGATTAAGATCTGGGGAGTTTCCAGGCCATGGACCCAAAATGTCAACGTTTTGGTCCCCGAGCCACTTAGTTATCACTTTTGCCTTATGGCAACGGTGCTCCATCGTGCTGGAAAATGCATTGTTCTTCACCAAACTGTTGTTGAATGTTGGAAGAAGTTGCTGTTGAGGGTGTTTTGGTACCATTCTTTATTCATGGCTGTATTTTTGGGCAAAATTGTGAATGAGCCCACTCCCTTGGATGAGAAGCAACCCCACACCATGATGGTCTCCAGGATGCTTTACTGTTGGCATGACACAGGGACTGATGGTAGCGCTCACCTTTTCTTCTCCGGACAAGCCTTTTTCCAGATGCCCCAAACAATCGGAAAGAGGCTTCATCGGAGAATATGACTTTGCCCCAGTCCTCAGCAGTCCATTCACCAAACTTTCTGCAGAAGTCAATCTGTCCCTGATGTTTTTTTTGGAGAGAAGTGGCTTCTTTGCTGCCCCTTCCTGACACCATGCCATCTTCCAAAAGTCTTCGCCTCACTGTGCGTGCAGATGTGCTCACACCTGCCTGCTGCCATTCCTGAGCAAGCTCTGCACTGGTGGCACTCCGATCCCGCAGCTGAATCCTCTTTAGGAGACGATCTGGCGCTTGCTGGACTTCTTGGACGCCCTGAAGCCTTCTTAACAAGAATTAAACCTCTTTCCTTGAAGTTCTTGATGATCCTATAAATTGTTGATTGAGGTGCAATCTTAGTAGCCACAATATCCTTATCTGTGAAGCCATTTTTATGCAACGCAATGATGGCTGCACGCGTTTCTTTGCAGGTCACCATGGTTAACAATGGAAGAACATTGATTTCAAGCATCACCCTCCTTTTAACATGTCAAAGTCTGCCATTTTAAACCCAATCAGCCTGACATATGATCTCCAGCCTTGTGCTCGTCAATATTCTCACCTGAGTTAACAAGACGATTACTGAAATGATCTCAGCAGGTCCTTTAATGACAGCAATGAAATGCAGTGGAAAGGTTTTTTTGGGATTAAGTTAATTTTCATGGCAAAGAAGGACTATGCAATTCATCTGATCACTCTTCATAACATTCTGGAGTACATGCAAATTGCTATTATAAAAACTTAAGCAGCAACTTTTCCAATTTCGAATATTTATGTAATTCTCAAAACTTTGGCCACGACTGTACAGCAGTTTACGACCACATATGGGGTGTTTCTGTAAACTACAGAATCAGGGGCCATAAATATTGAGTTTTGTTTGGCTGTTAACCCTTGCTTTGTAACTGGAAAAAATATATATTAAAATGGAAAATCTGCCAAAAAAGTGAAAGTTTTAAATTGTATCTCTATTTTCCATTAATTCTTGTGGAACACCTAAAGGGTTAACAAAGTTTGTAAAATCAGTTTTGAATACCTTGAGGGGTGTAGTTTCTAAAATAAGGGTCACTTTTTGAGTTTCTACTCTAGGGTGCATCAGGTGGGCTTTAAATGGGACATGGTGTCAAAAAAAACTGTTCAGCAAAATCTGCCTTCCAAAAAACCGTATGGCATTCCTTTCCTTCTGTGCCCTGCCGTGTGCCCGTACAGCAGTTTACGACCACATATGGGGTGTTTCTGTAAACTACAGAATCAGGGCCATAAATATTGAGTTTTGTTTGGCTGTTAACCCTTGCTTTGTAACTGGAAAAAAATTATTAAAATGGAAAATCTGCCAAAAAAGTAAAATTTTGAAATTGTATCTCTATTTTCCATTAATTCTTGTGGAACACCTAAAACCTTGTGTAAAATCAGTTTTGAATACCTTGAGGGGTGTAGTTTCTAGAATCGGGTCATTTTTGGGTGGTTTCTATTATGTAAGCATCACAAAGTGACTTCAGACCTGAACTGGTCCTTAAAAAGTGTTTTTTGGATCATTTCTGAAAAATTTCAAGATTTGTTTCTAAACTTCTAAGCCTTGTAACATCCCCAAAAATAAAATATCATTCCCAAGATCTAAACATGAAGTAGACATATGGGGAATGTAAAGTAATAACTATTTTTTGAGGTATTACTATGTATTACAGAAGTAGAGGAAATGAAACTTAAAAATTTGCAAATTTTTCCAAAGTTTTGGTAAATTTGGTATTTTTTTATAAATAAAAAAGATTTTTTTTTCTCCATTTTACCAGTTTCATGAAGTACAATACGTGACGAAAAACAATCTCAGAATGGGCCTGGATAAGTCAAAGCGTTTTAAAGTTATCACCACATAAAGTGACACTGGTCAGATTTGCAAAAAATGGCCCGGTTCTTACACTGGGTTCAGACCTGAGCGTATTTGATATGCGCGTTTTTGTGCGCGTTTTTGTCCATAGTCAAAGCGCGTATTACGCGCGTTTGTGTGATTGACAGCAGTGTCCTATGGCCGCAAACGCGCGACAAAACGCCCCAAAGAAGCTCAAGGAACTTGTTATATTGCGTCGGGCGTTTTTCAGCGCGTTCGAACGCGCTGTAAAACGCGAAAATGTGAACCAGTCCCATAGGGAAGCATTGGTTTGCATCGGTTATGCGTTTTACACCGCGTTCGAACGCGCTGTAAAACGCACAAGTGTGAACTTAGGGTAAAGGTAAAAATGAGCCCGGTCCCTAAGGGGTTAAAGGGTGTGTCTGACATAAGCTTGTTGACTGTTTCCAATAAGACGGGCAAAATGGCGGCGAGATGAGCGTGTTACTATGGCGACTGTCAATTAGCGCCAAGTTCCCAGAATCATGAGTGCAGCTCTGGAGGAGTATAGTATAGAACAGGGATTAGCAACCTCCGGCTATCCAGCTGTACTGGAACTACAACTCCCAGAATCCACCTTGGGAGTTACAAAAACAGATAAGTAAGTGTGCATGCTGGAGTTGTAGTTTCGCAGCAGCTGGAGTGCCGATAGTTGCTGATCCCTGGTATAGAATATAGGTCCACTGTGCAGGGAAACACAGAACAGCCCCATTCTCTTGAACAGAGCTGCAGTGTCTGTACAGTGGCAATATGAGAAGCAGAGAAGCGGTAAGCACCAGAAGAGCATCGCCCGAGAATCTATGAGGGTAAGGCCTCATGCACACAACCGTGTCCCTTTTGCGGTCTGCTGATCAGCAAAATACAGATGCTGTCCGTAATTTTTATTGCCGACCCATTGACTTCAATGGGTCAGTTGTCTGCATTTGCTGACACATTCTACCTTTTTTCAGAACATACGGATGCTGAAAGCACACGGATGATCCATGTGGTTTCCACATCCGTAAGTCCGTTCTGCAAAAAAGATAGAACATGTTCTATACTTGCCCACAAATTGCGGACCACGACCAATTAAAGTCAATGGGTCCTTAAAAAAATGTGGATGTGAACACAGACAGTATCCATAATTAGCGGATTGCAAAATACATACAGTCATATGCATGAGGCCTAAGTATGGCGTTTTTTTATGTTTTTTTACACCCATCTACCCCTTTTTTCTCCTGGGACAACCCCTTTAACACTGCCACCTAGAGCTCAAATAATACTGTCATTCAGTACTCACTGTCATCAAGTGCCCAGAGCTCGCCCCTTCAGTAGTGCATGGTTAACAGTGCCATGATAAATAGTACTGCCATACAGTGCCCAGATAAGGCCAATCATCATCCAAATATATAGTGCAAAGAGTGATAACAAATACATGATGTCAACGAGGTGCCAAATAGAAGAGAGAATTGCATTCAATACTGAGATAAATACTGGATAACAGATAAATAACACCGCCATGTAGTGCTTATAGAAAGCCATACATTAACCAAGTAATAAGAGTGACCAGAGTGCACTGCATTAATAGCTGAATCATACATACTGTACATATCTTATATAAGTAATGCTATACAGTGTCCAGATAGCACTAAGGCTGCGTTCACACGGGCGAGATTTCCGCGCGAGTGCAATGCGGTAGGTGAACGTATTGCACCCGCACTGAATCCCGACCCATTCATTTCTATGGGGCTGTTCAGATGAGCAGTGATTTTCACGCATCACTTGTGCGTTGCGTGAAAATCGCAGCATGCTCTATATGCCTGCGTTTTTCACGCAACGCAGGCCCCATAGAAGTGAATAGGGTTGCGTGAAAATCGCAAGCATCCGCAAGCAAGTGCGGATGCGGTGCGATTTTTCACGCATGGTTGCTAGGTGACAGTCTATTCACTGTATTATTTTCCCTTATAACATGGTTATAAGGGAAAATAATAGCATTCTGAAAACAAAATGCTTAGTAGGTGATCAATTAAGGGTTAAAAAAAAAATAAAAAAATTAACTCACCTTCTCCTCTTGTTCGCGTAGTTCCCGGTCTCTTCTTTACTTCTTTAATGATGAGCTGTGGGCTAAAGGACCTTTGGTGACGTCAGATCACATGCTCCAATCACATGGTCCATCACCGTGGTGATGGACCATGTGTGATCTACAATTCTGAAATGTCTTCAATATATTTTTTTCCAGCTCTTAATCAAGTCACCAGAGAGTCGCCAGTTAGCGGTATGTAACATCAGGGAACATCCATTTTTCATGGACATCGAGTGGACAGATATAGAGGAAGCAGCAGCTTGTCACCATTCCAACCAGGACCAGTAAGTACTGATCCAGGGAAGATGTGGGTAGTAGTAAAGTTCCATTGTGCCCTTTCTTGTTAAACACAGGATCTTGGATCTTCTCTCCACAGCTACCAGTGATGACATCGAAAAAAAAGAATGATGTCCTATCCTCCACCGAAGCCAATAAGCCACCAATGGCCGATAAAGATCAAAAGCTATTCTGTGGATTCACTTTTGCCAATGCCAGATGGCAGGTCATAAAGCCAATACAAGAACCTGTCATACGTCATCACAGGTGGGTCATCGTAACTGAGAGGGAAATATGGGGATTATTGAAAGTTCCCTCCATTACCTGTGATTCTATCAGCAGAGTGTGGTGTGGAGTCCATCACTGATGGAAGCTTATAGTCTGCTGATGGGTCTACAGGGTAAACTTGCAGGTGGTTACCACTATTACAATGCTATTTTATCTCTTGGCAGAACATTTGGCAGAATTGTGAGAGAGATCGTCCACAGGATCTGGAGGAGGATAAACCACTGGAAGTGAGCAGCTCCACTATATATACAGATGTTCGCAATAGATCAGTGGGAGAAAACCATCATGTTATAGCAGAGCCTCTTGATGACATCACACTCACCAGGAAAATCCACCGAGAATTGCTGTCCTTGTATGAGACTCAAATTCCAACCTCTGACCTCTATGTACTCTCCTGACGACTTATCGGTACTGTGATATAACAGTCCTGGTCCTTCAGTTTCATTTCCAACTGCCACTAGGAGTAACCCGAGGGTCATAACCTGCAGAGTAGCAGGAGCAGAGAAGCAGCAGGAAATCGATGAAGATTCTTCCACGAATCAATGAATTGACCGCCAGCGCTTCTAGTCCACAAGCTGCCTCTTGTGCCCAAGGGAAGGGTAGTCCTTACGCCATGGTTCCCTAGAGGTTTCCTCCACAGGGGGTTTTTCTTCTCCTGCATGTCAACGGATAACAACATCAACAAGAAAATGGTAACTTGTTGGACTCTGCCCTCAGTGTTGATCACACCATCCACTAGTGGCATAGAGGGACCGAAGAGAACATTTACCACCAATAAACAATAAACAGTACCATTCACCATCATCTGGTAGTAACGTGATTATCTTATATCTAACGAATCCTTAGACTCTACAGTCATTGGTTTATCTTTAATGGAGAGCATACAAGTCTAATAAGACTTGTCTCGATACAGTGTCTCTATGTTAAAACATGTCCCTTCCAGAAAACTCCATTAATGACACTGGACAACCCCTTTAAAAAATAAAAAGAGCTTTAAAAAAAGGCCAGGCATATTAACCCCTTCACGCATTTGGACACAACCCTACGTCCAAATGGCATGTATGGCATATAACCCATATCCGTTCATTTATAAGTTATTAAAAAAATGAAAAAAATAAAAATAACTACACATAATTGGTATCGCTGCCTCCGTAACAACCTGATCTATAAAGGTATCATGTTACTAATCATGCGTGGTGAACGCTGTAAAAATACAGGGTGGGCCATTTATATGGATACACCTCAATAAAATGGGAATGGTTGGTGATATTAGCTTCCTGTTTGTGGCACATTAGTATATGTGAGGGGGGAAACTTTTCAAGATGGGTGGTGACCATGGCGGCCATTTTGAAGTTGGACATTTTGAATCCAACTTTTGTTTTTTCAATAGGAAGAGGGTCATGTGACACATCAAACTTATTGGGAATTTCACACGAAAAACAATGGTGTGCTTGGTTTTAACGTAACTTTATTCTTTCATGAGTTATTTACAAGTTTCTGACCACTTATAAAATGTGTTCAATGTGCTGCCCATTGTGTTGGATTGTCAATGCAACCCTCTTCTCCACTCTTCACACACTGATAGCAACACCGCAGGAGAAATGCTAGCACAGGCTTCCAGTATCCGTAGTTTCAGGTGCTGCACATCTCGTATCTTCACAGCATAGACAATTGCCTTCAGATGACCCCAAAGATAAAAGTCCTAAGGGGGTCAGATCGGGAGACCTTGGGGGCCATTCAACTGGCCCACGACGACCAATCCACTTTCCAGGAAACTGTTCATCTAGGAATGCTCGGACCTAACAACCCATAATGTGGTTATGAAATCTGCTGCAATGACCTGGTTACTGCGTTCACCAGACATCAACACAATTTCTATCCGCTCCTCACGTGTTAACCTCGGCGACATGTCAATGGCTGTAAACAAAGAGAAACTTGTAAATAACTCATGAAAGAATAAAGTTACGTTAAAACCAAGCACACCATTGTTTTTTCGTGTGAATTCCCAATAAGTTTAATGTGTCACATGACCCTCTTCCTATTGAAAAAACAAAAGTTGGATTCAAAATGGCCAACTTCAAAATGGCCGCCATGGTCACCACCCATCTTGAAAGTTTCCCCCCCTCACATATACTAATGTGCCACAAACAGGAAGTTAATATCACCAACCATTCCCATTTTATTAAGGTGTATCCATATAAATGGCCCACCCTGTATTGTTAAAAACAATGACGGAATTGCTGTTTTTGTCACCTCACCTCCACAAAAAAAATGTGATCAAAAAGCCATAAGTACCGCAAAATGATACCAATAAAATATACAGCATTGGTGAAAAACTAAAAAGTTGTAAAATACATTTATTTTTAACACAAAAGTGATTTTATACTAAAAAAAAGTCATAAAACATAAAAAAAACTCTATAATTTTGGTATCGGCATAACCATATCAACCGACAGAATAAAATGATCATATCACTTTTACTGCAAGAGGAACCCCATAAAAAATAAAAATAAAAAACACTGACGGAATTGCCATTTTTGCCCACTTCACCTCCACAAAAAATGATTTACGGTTTACGATCGCATATATGGCGTTGCCATATTAAGGACAAAATGCATAACAAATTGTGAGGTGCATTTTCTCCTTTTACCCCTTGTGAAAATGAAAAATTTGGTGATAAAGCAATGTTTTATTGGATATGAAAGTTAATTTTTCATTTTTATAGCCAAAGCATTCACTTCATCCTTTGATTTATTCTGTGAGGGTTGTAGTTTCCAATATGGGGTCACTTTTTGGGGTTTTCTTTCTAGGTTTACCTGAGGGTCTCTTCAAATGTGACATGACACCTGAAAACCATTCCAGCAGAATCTGCCCTCTGTTAACAATATGGCGCTCCTATCCTTCTGTGCCCTGCCGTGTGCCCATACAGCAGGTAACGACCACATATGGGGTTTTTCTGTAAACCGGGTAAAAAATATTTAGGTTTCTTTGGCTGTTAACCCTTGCTGTGTTACTTGAAAAATTACATTTTAAAATGTCCCCTCTACTTTGCTTTAATTCTTATGGAACACCTAAAGGGTTTAATAAAGTTTGTAAAATCAGGGGAGGTGTAAAATGAGGGGTGTATTTTCTAAAATGTGGTGATTTATGGGTGGTTTCTACTATGTAGGCCCCACAAAGTGACTTCTTAACTGAACTGGTCATTAAAAAAGTGGGTTTTGGAAATTTTCTTAAAAATTTTAAAATTAGCTTCTAAACTTCAGTCCTAACCTCAGTATCTGAGAAAAGGGATTTAGGGATCATTATTTCCGAAGACTTAAAGGTAGGCAGACAATGTCATAGAGCAGTAGGAAATGCTAGCAGAATGCTTGGGTGTATAGGGAGAGGAATTACCAGTAGAAAGAGGGAGGTGCTCATGCCGCTCTACAGAGCACTAGTGAGACCTCATTTGGAGTATTGTGCTCAGTACTGGAGACCATATCTCCAGAAGGATATTGATACTTTGGAGAGAGTTCAGAGAAGAGCTACTAAACTGGTACATGGATTGCAGGATAAAATTTACCAGGAAAGATTAAAGGACCTTAACATGTATAGCTTGGAAGAAAGACGAGACAGAGGGGATATGATAGAAACTTTTAAATACATAAAGGGAATCAACAAGGTAAAAGAGGAGAGAATATTTAAAAGAAGAAAAACTGCTACAAGAGGACATAGTTTTAAATTAGAGGGGCAAAGGTTTAAAGGTAATATCAGGAAGTATTACTTTACTGAGAGAGTAGTGGATGCATGGAATAGCCTTCCTGCAGAAGTGGTAGCTGCAAATACAGTGAAGGAGTTTAAGCATGCATGGGATAGGCATAAGGCCATTCTTCATATAAGATAGGGCCATGGGCTATCCATAGTACTCAGTATATTGGGCAGACTAGATGGGCCAAATGGTTCTTATCTGCCGACACATTCTATGTTTCTATGTTTCTAACTTCTAAGCCTTCTAACTTCCTAAAAAAATAAAATAACATTTACAAAATGATGCCAATATAAAGAAGACATATGGGGAATGTAAAGTAATAACTATTTTATGAAGTATCACTATCCGTTTTAAAAGCAGAGAAATTCTAATTTTGAAAATAGCGGGATTTTTTCTTATGCATAAAGGTAAAACATATCAACTCAAATTCACCATTAACATGAAGTATGGTGTCACGAGAAAACAATCTCAGAATGGCTTGGATAAGTAAAACCATTCCAAAATTAATACCAGATAAACTGACACATGTCAGATTTGAAAAATGAGAATCCGGCATTTGGTCCAAACTGGCTGTTGCTTGTAGGGGTGGATGCGATTGAATATTATACAAAGCAGCAAATAATATACACACATAGCAGTGTCAACCTACTCTATAAATATATCACATTATGTAAAATGATTGCTAAATGGTATAAAAAAAAATGTAAATAAATGACAGAAAAACATAGTGTACTCAAAAATGGTAGCAAAGAAAAATACAAAAGTAGCATAAAAAGGCCTTAGGCTACATGTACATGACAGTAAAAAAAAAACGGACATGTGATGGATGTTTTTTTAACGGCCATCACACATCCATTTTAAGGCCAATGGTAGTCTACGAGGTTATTTACCCGGCAGTTTTTTTGACGGCCAGTGAATAACGGATGTCAAAAAATAGAACATGTTCTATCTTGTCTGTTTTTTTCACTAACCGACTGCCGCCATACAATTGAATGTGTCCATTTTTAATGCCCATTTCTCAGAAAGGCATCAGTGAAAAAAAAGTCTGTTAAAAATAGACAGTTTATCCGTTCTTAACAGACCTTAGGGCTCATTCACACGACCGTATGAATGGGTCCGCATCTGTTCCGCAATTTTTTGGAACGGTGCGGACCCATTCATTTTCAAAGAAAGAGCATGTCTTATTCTTGTCCTAAATATTAATGATGTATCCTTAGGAATGTCTATCCTTGTGTAATTGGTAGCCGACAATCAGCTGAATGAAGGGACACCATGTCTACCCTGGACACAATGTATAATTTTCCCTAACAAGATGCATAATTAGAGTAGAATTGCATCTTGTTACATTGTTAAGATGTTTGTAGAGGAGAGTTTTTATTCTGGGAATAAACTGGATATAATATAAATGATAAATGCTAGAGAGACTTAGTAAATAGAAAATCATGGACCTTTAAAACTGCTGATAAACACAGGCCTGTCAGCCAGGCTGATGATGTCACAGGTACCTGTAATGTCATGTCACCTTTGACAGCCAGCCATGACACAGGTACCTCTGAAAAGTCAGGTGACCTTTAGAATGTGGTGATGTCACAGATGCCTTTGTGATGTCATATAACAATTGATTCTAGCTTTCTGCAGCCTGACTTTCGGCCATATTTCTTCATCACTTGACGGGTGAAGGCGACTTTTACTTGCGCTCAGCAAATTTTGGTTTTGTTCAAAGACCAGAAAAGAGGGCCTGTTAGCCAAGCCGTTCCAAGTGTCATCATGGAACGCGCTGAAGGCGCACAGGACCTTCCTCAGCCCAGTGACATCTATGGGCTGAACATGGAGGTTCCAAAGAATCTTCCCAAAAAAAGAAAAAGGAAGAGAAAGAGGAGAGTTCAGCCGCCAAATAAGAGGAGGAGAATAGAAACATCAGAGAAGGCGAAAGATGGCGGCAAAGAAAAAATTATCAAGGCTTCGAAAAGACCTGGAAGCCCTATACAGGAGAGTATCCTAAAAAAGAGGAAGAGGGGAGAAAAGACAGGGGGAAAAGCTGAAGATGGACCCAGCACGTCCTATAACACTGAGATGGAACAGCTGTCAGGTGAGTGCAGATCTAAGACACCTAGAGCCAATATCCCCCAATAACGTATCAATGGGTTTGTCCACTTATGAACATGATTAATGAGCATTTTTGTCTTTCATGCCCCATAAAATTCTTATCCTCTCATATCGTAATTACTATTAGAGGCCAAACGCAGGAATATTAACTATAATGTCTCTTCTCTCTACCAGTGACAACCCCAGCGGAAACCCCCATCATTGTGACTGGACTGGAAAGCTTCACCTTCCATAAAATTCTTGGAGAGGGTGCTTTTGGTAAAGTAAGTATCAGGAGTTGTTGTCACTTTTTCCTTTTGTGTAGTAATATGACTATAGCAAAATAAAGATTTCATGTCTTCTCATGGCAGGATGCGCCATTCCTCAAGTTCTAATGTTCTGTCTCCTCTAGGTCATGCTGGCCACACATCCCGACTGCCAACAACAACTGGCAGTGAAGCTGGTGAAGAAGAGGGTCCTGCTTCAGACCTTTAGAAACAACGTTCTGATTGAGCGACAGGTCCTGGAGGTGACTGGGAAAAGTCCACTATTCACCCACGCTTATGCCACCTTCCAGACCAAGGTAAGAGTCTTATTCACTACTGGGTTTTGTGAGTAGGTCAGTTCTTTCCAACCCCATCCTACTTTTGCCAACATTGTTGTACTTAAATGAGTTCCAAGACTTGCACTATGATGGTAGGTCAACCTGAACCTCTGGCTTCTTCTACTTGGGAAGCATAACATCTCCAAAGCAGGGTATATATATGCACTCTAATATTCCATAGTTAAGTTTTTTTGAAACTTGCATGATATGCTCTGTCTTTATCACAGGACTATGCCTTCTTCATCATGGAGTTTCTCAGCGGAGGAGACCTAGGTGACCTCATACATGCCAAAGCCCCATTCACCATTCCAGTCACCAGGTAAGGCAGAACATAGATATCTTAGATAAAGACAATAGTTGTCAGGAACATCCATCTTTATATCATTTATTGGTCTCATAGTGAATGTTGATGTTTTCTCTTTTTTTGTAATCAGATTTTTTGCAGCTGAGATCATCTGTGGGCTGCAGTTTCTCCATAACAGAGGCATCATACATAGAGACATAAAACCAGACAACATCTTAATGGACAGCGCCGGTCACTTGAAGATTGCCGATTTCGGTCTTGCCGTGATGAACATCTTTGGGGAAAGGAAGATCTCACCATATGCCGGAACTCTTAGCTACATGGCACCCGAGGTGAGGAATCATCTATGTGCTTCTCATTGTGCATAGGGCTGGACATCTCCATGACTTCTGCTGCTCTGGAAAATGCTCTTATTTTTTTATTGTCTCCCTGATATTTCTACAGATTCTTCTGGAGAAGCCCTACAACACGGCAGTGGACTGGTTCTCAGCTGGTGTGACGATATATGAGATGGCTACTGGCAAATATCCATTCTCTGCCAGTATATTTCCTGAAAAAATTCAGAAGTCACTGATCAACGATGTTCCCACCTACCCAAAACAACTCGACCCACAAGCCAGAAACCTCATAGAGAGGGTGAGTATAAAAATATATAGCAGTACAACAGCGGCTAAATATGACATTGAAAACTAGGGACTACATTGGAAAGTGTGATCTACAATTCTGAAATGTCTTCAATATATTTTTTTCCAGCTCTTAATCAAGTCACCAGAGAGTCGCCAGTTAGCGGTATGTAACATCAGGGAACATCCATTTTTCATGGACATTGAGTGGACAGATATAGGGGAAGCAGCAGCTTGTCCACCATTCCAACCAGGACCAGTAAGTACTGGATCCAGGGAAGATGTGGGTAGTAGTAAAGTTCCATTGTGCCCTTTCTTGTTAAACACAGGATCTTGGATCTTCTCTCCACAGCTACCAGTGATGACATCGAAAAAAAAGAATGATGTCCTATCCTCCACCGAAGCCAATAAGCCACCAATGGCCGATAAAGATCAAAAGCTATTCTGTGGATTCACTTTTGCCAATGCCAGATGGCAGGTCAAAAAGCCAATACAAGAACCTGTCATACGTCATCGCAGGTGGGTCATCGTAACTGAGAGGGAAATATGGGGATTATTGAAAGTTCCCTCCATTACCTGTGATTCTATCAGCAGAGTGTGGTGTGGAGTCCATTCACTGATGGAAGCTTATAGTCTGCTGATGGGTCTACAGGGTAAACTTGCAGGTGGTTACAACTATTACAATGCTATTTTATCTCTTGGCAGAACATTTGGCAGAATTGTGAGAGAGATCGTCCACAGGATCTGGAGGAGGATAAACCACTGGAAGTGAGCAGCTCCACTATATATACAGATGTCCGCAATAGATCAGTGGGAGAAAACCATCATGTTATAGCAGAGCCTCTTGATGACATCACACTCACCAGGAAAATCCACCGAGAATTGCTGTCCTTGTATGAGACTCAAATTCCAACCTCTGACCTCTATGTACTCTCCTGACGACTTATCGGTACTGTGATATAACAGTCCTGGTCCTACAGTTTCATTTCCAACTGCCACTAGGAGTAACCCGAGGGTCATAACCTGCAGAGTAGCAGGAGCAGAGAAGCAGCAGGAAGTCGATGAAGATTCTTCCACGAATCAATGAATTGACCGCCAGCGCTTCTAGTCCACAAGCTGCCTCTTGTGCCCAAGGGAAGGGTAGTCCTTACGCCATGGTTCCCTAGAGGTTTCCTCCACAGGGGGTTTTTCCTCTCCTGCGTGTCAACGGATAACAACATCAACAAGAAAATGGTAACTTATTGGACTCTGCCCTCAGTGTTGATCACACCATCCACTAGTGGCATAGGTGGACCGAAGAGGACATTTACCACCAATAAACAGTACCATTCACCATCATCTGGTAGTAACGTGATTATCTTATATCTAACGAATCCTTAGACTCTACAGTCATTGGTTTATCTTTAATGGAGAGCATACAAGTCTAATAAGACTTGTCTCGATACAGTGTCTCTATGTTAAAACATGTCCCTTCCAGAAAACTCCATTAATGACACTGGACAACCCCTTTAAAAAAATAAAAGGAGCTTTAAAAAAAAGGCCAGGCATATTAACCCCTTCGTCTTAATGGCATGTATGGCATATAACCCATATCCGTTCATTTATAAGTTATTAAAAAAATGAAAAAAATAAAAATAACTACACATAATTGGTATCGCTGCCTCCGTAACAACCTGATCTATAAAGGTATCATGTTACTAATCATGCGTGGTGAACGCTGTAAAAATACAGGGTGGGCCATTTAAATGGATACACCTTAATAAAATGGGAATGGTTGGTGATATTAACTTCCTGTTTGTGGCACATTAGTATATGTGAGGGGGGAAACTTTTCAAGATGGGTGGTGACCATGGCAGCCATTTTGAATTCGGCCATTTTGAATCCAACTTTAGTTTTTTCAATAGGAAGAGGGTCATGTGACACATCAAACCTATTGGGAATTTCACACGAAAAACAATGGTGTGCTTGGTTTTAACGTAACTTTATTCTTTCATGAGTTATTTACAAGTTTCTGACCACTTATAAAATGTGTTCAATGTGCTGCCCATTGTGTTGGATTGTCAATGCAACCCTCTTCTCCCACTCTTCACACACTGATAGCAACACTGCAGGAGAAATGCTAGCACAGGCTTCCAGTATCCGTAGTTTCAGGTGCTGCACATCTCGTATCTTCACAGCATAGACAATTGCCTTCAGATGACCCCAAAGATAAAAGTCTAAGGGGGTCAGATCGGGAGACCTTGGGGGCCATTCAACTGGCCCACGACGACCAATCCACTTTCCAGGAAACTGTTCAGGAATTAGGAGTTAGGAATGCTCGGACCTGACACCCATAATGTGGTGGTGCACCATCTTGCTGGAAAAACTCAGGGAACTTGCCAGCTTCAATGCATAAAGAGGAAAACATATCATCATGTAGCAATTTCGCATATCCAGTGGCCTTGAGGTTTCCATTGATGAAGAATGGCCCCACTATCTTTGTACCCCATATACCACACCATGCCATCTATTTTTTTGTTCCAACAGTCTTGGAGGGATCTAGCCAATGTGGGTTAGTGTCAGACCAATAGCGGTGGTTTTGTTTGTTAACTTCACCATTCGCATAAAAGTTTGCCTCATCACTGAACAAAATCTTCTGCGTAAACTGAGGGTCCTGTTCCAATTTTTGTTTTGCCCATTCTGCAAATTCAGTGCGCCGATCTGGGTCATCCTCGTTGAGATGCTGCAGTAGCTGGAGTTTGTAAGGGTGCCATTTGTGAGTAGCTAATATCCGCCGAAGGGATGTTCGACTAATGCCACTCTCCAGTGACATGCGGCGAGTGCTACGCTGTGGGCTCTTGCTGAATGAAGCTAGGACAGCCACTGATGTTTCTTCATTAGAGACAGATTTCATGCGTCCACATTTTGGCAAATCCAACACTGAACCAGTTTCACGAAACTTAGCAAGCAGTTTTCTAACTGTAGCATGGGAGATGGGTGGTCTCTTAGGGTGTCTTGCATTGAAATCTGCTGCAATGACCTGGTTACTGCGTTCACCAGACATCAACACAATTTCTATCCGCTCCTCGGATGCGTTCGGGGCCGCTTGTGAGAGCCTTCAAACGGAACTCACAAGCGGAGCCCCGAACGCTAGTTAGGATGTAAGTAATTTTGGCCATCAGAGTGCGAGGTAGATTTACGTGTTTACCCCCGCACACAGCGATAACATAAAATCATGTTTAGTGACTTTCATTTAGTAATTTTTTTGACCGCTGTGGCCAATTACTAGCAGGGATGTGCCAGCACAGTGATTGGCTGCAGCGGCCACAGAACCAAATCACTTCTGGTCTGGCTGGGAAAGGGTCAGCGGTCCTGGAACGTTGGAACTGTGGACAGGTGAGGTTTTTTTCGGGGGTTTTTCTGACCACTTGGGTTATCAGCTCCTAGGCTGGACAACCCCTTTAAACCAACATTTTTTTTTGTGCCATTCCCTATCACAATGCACTGCCCCGGGGGCATTTGTTGGTCCGTTTTTTTTCAGCAATGGGCACACATTAGGAGCACCTCCCTTCGTGCCGTAATGGCATCACAGGGGTGTAAATGGCTGGTACTGAGTCTTCCCTCCGATCCCATTATAGATACATAGGGTCAAGGGAGGATCGGCCTCTTCAGTGCTTATGAATTATCCACAGGATAGGGGATAAGTATCTAACCAGCGGGGGTCCGACTGCTAGGACCACACCAGTCACAAGAACAGGGGTCTTGTGTTTTCCCATTTGAATGGAGCGGCTGTCATGCATGTGTGGTGCTGCTCCATTCAGCTCTCCATGGGAGAGAGCAGCATTCAGCGCCAGTCCCATAGGCTCTGCATTCAGTGGCAGTGCACATGCCGCATGCAGATGAGACATACGGGACCCCCATTCTCATGATCACTTTGTTCTTTTTTGGTCTTCATAGGTTTGGCCAAGCAGAAGACCCTGACAAATACATCTCCATCCCCGAGAAGTATGTCATCGAAAACTTTTGCACTAGTACAATAATAAGAGAAAATGAACTTGGATCGGATGCAGTGATTTGCTTCCTCCGTGGGGTTAAATACAAGCAGTGAGGTCTGTAAGTACAGCATGTGACCTGTGTGACAACCCAGGCACCCGCCCCTGAAACATGGCATTTTATCAGGTGGCTGCTGGTAATATGATTTGCGAGGCCGGGAGAATGACTCCTTCTCAGAACGCCATTAGTGCCAGCAATGATGACTGTATGCCGCTGCCGCGCGACGTACGTGTCAGTTTAGATGCGTTAATCAAGAATACATCATAGGACAAGGAGGTCTGGAGTGTGTTAAAGGGCATCTGTCAGCATGTAAGTCTCTATGACACTGGCTGACCTGTTACATGTGCGCTTGGCAGCGGAAGACGTCTGTGTTGGTCCCATGTTCATATGCGCCCACATTGCTGAGAAAAATGATGTTTTAATTTATGCAAATGAGCCAATAGGAGCAACGGGGGCGTTGCCGTTACACTTAGAGGCTCTGCAACTGACGCACCCTCTGCACTTTGATTGACAGGGCCAGAAAGTGCAGGCATCATCACACCTGGCCCTGTGTGGACGCAACAGTTGCAGAGACAGCAGAGCCTCTAGGTGTAATGGTAACGCCCCCGTTGCTCCTAGAGGCTCATTTGCATATATTAGAACATCATTTTTCTCAGCAATGCAGCACATATGAACATGGGACAAGCACACGTGTAACAGGCCAGCCGGTGTCATAGGGACAAATCTGCTGACAGATGCCCTTTAAAGGAGAAGCCCCTTTGAAGGATCTAGTACAGGATTCAGCAATCTTTGGCACTACAATTCCCAGCATGCTCCATTAATTTCTATGGGAGTTCTGATAAGGGCAGAGCATGTAGGCACGCTGGGAGTTGTAGTTTCACAATAGCTGGAGTCTCTAGGAGGTGCCACTAGCCAGGTCTGTATTGTGTATATGTTGTGAATCGTGTTTTTTTTATCTAGGTGGGGGAGCCACATTATTTGGGGATTGCACATGGACCCAGGGTCAGTGTCAGCACCCGGCAAACCCAGGCAAATGCCGGGGCCCACTGCTCTTGAGGGGGCCCAGTGAGCTGCTATGAGCACTTCCATCAACACAGATGGAAGCACTCATTGCTGTCATTTCACTTAGGGTACTTTCACACTAGCGTTTATGTTTTCCGGTATTCAGTTCCGTCACAGGGGCTCAATACCGGAAAAAAACTGAACAGTTTTACCCTAATGCATTCTGAATGGAGAACATTCCGTTCAGGACGCATCAGTTCAGTCCTTCTTCCGTTTTTTGGACGGAGAAAATACCGTAGCATGCTGCAGTTTTCTCTTCGGCCAAAAATACCGAACACTTGCCGGAATGCCGGATCCGGCATTAATTTACATTGAAGTGTATTAGTGCCGGATCCGGCATTAAGTGTTCCGGCAAAACGGATCCGGCTTTCTGGTCTGCACATGCACAGACCTTTAAAAGTGCAAAAAAATTGTTTTTTCCGGATGACACCGGAGAGACGGATCCGGTATTTCAATGCATTTGTCAGACGGATCTGCCTGACAAATGCCATCAGTTTGCATCTGGATTGCCGGATCTGCCTGCTGGAATCCTCTGCCGCAAGTGTGAAAGTACCCTTACACAGTACCCCTCTGGTGGGCCCTCTGAGTCACATGAGGCCGGCTGCTGCAGAGACTCAGACACCCTCTTCACTGCGTTCAGCAGAGCAGCAGGTTACCTTACCAGCTTCAGACACACAGAGTTTGTCAGTGAGTCTGCACTGTGACTGTCTCTTCTCTGTGGGACAGGAGGGGGGAAGGGGAACTCTTCGAGCTGTAGCTGGATGCTGCTTCATGCTATTTAGTTGTTTTACTGTTTCATTAAGCAGTTTGTCTCCATGACACCTGCCCCCCCCCCCCATATCCTGTCCTATCTCATCCTCATGGAGCCCCAGCTGTCTCCTTTCCTCCCTCATGTATCCAGATCTCTGTTGCACCCTCCTATCTCCTATTGCTGCCCTGCACAGACCTCCTGCCACTACTTGTTGTATGAATCCCCCTCGGAGCCCCTTCCACCTACTTGCAGTGTTCACCTCTCCTGTCCATCCAGGGCCCGGGCCCCTGTCTCACTCCTCTGCCTCTCATTATGGTGGCATCTGAACCGCATTCACCATAAGGACCTTCTAACGTCACAGGGTCATGTGACTGTGCCCCCCACCCTGTACTGTGCCCCTTTATACCCTGCATTGTGCCCTCTTACCACACCCTGTACAGTGCCCCTAGTCATTCCCTGTACTGTGCCCTCTTATACCCTTTTATCTGGTCATTGAATGGCAGTGTTATCCGGTCACTGTACAGAGGTGTTATCCGGTCAATGTATGGCGGTGGTATCCAATAACTGGATGGCCATAACTGTATCCCTTTCCCTGCCAATGCCACCTTTTTTAGACCTGGCATGAGCGGGAAAAATATGCAGATTGCGGTGCTAAGGACCTTTGCGCCACAATCTGTGTCATAAATACGCCTAATATAGACGTATTTCTATATAATAAATGACCACCTAATTGTATTATTATTCGGGGGTAGGGCTAATATCTTTATAGTATATAGATTCTAGTGTATTATACTGTGCCCTGTATTTCCCAGTAGATAAATGATCCTTGGGAAGCACAGTCCTCACCCCTGACCACCAGGACCAGGTAGCGCTCTGTCAGTACATGGCGGCCTCCTCTCTCCGCTGCGTACTGGTGCTTATTCTGACACTAGGGCTGGGTTCACATCCTATTTTTGCCATCCATTTAATGTATACCAAAAATGTATGCGTTAACAAATGCCTCAGACTGATGCCGTACAGACTGATGCCATTGTAAAAAAAACATATACGTTAATGTATGCATTTTTTACTGGACTCTGCAGGATACAAAAACGTGAAGTGCTGCACATTTGTATACATCAAACCGATAGGAAAAACGTGATGTGCACCCACTGGGGGGCGGGGGGCGTACTAACATTTTCTGTGGGGCCAAGTTAGTTCTAGCTACATCACTGCACAGCTCCTTCTCTCCTCCAGGCCCAGCCCAGGGGTGACGTCATGACGTGTGTCTCACTGCTGCAGCGGGCCTGAGGAGAGAAGGAGCGCAGGGAGCTGCGGTTCAGCAATGATAGGTATGTGAGGGGGCCACTGGGGGGGTCATTACACTGTGAGGGCCCCTTACACAATATAATGACCCCCAGTACCCCCCATTTAGTATAATGATCCTCAATAACCCTCCATTTAGTATAATGACCACCAGAGCCCCCATTCAATATAATGACCACCAGTGCCTCTCCATACAGTATAACCCCCAGTGTGGGGGCGACTGGGGGTCATTATTCTGAATGGAGGGCCACTGTGGGGTCATTATACTGTGAGGGCCCTTTACATAGTATAATGTGTCCCTAATTTAGTATAATAATCCCCAATGACCCTCCATTCAGTATGATGACCACCAGAGCCCTCATTCAATATAATGACCCCCAGTGACCACCATACAGTATAATGACCCCCAGTGCCCCCTCCATACAGTATAACCCCCAGTGTGGGGGCCACTGGGGGTCATTATTCTGAATAGGGGCGACTGGGGGTTATTAATATGAATGTAGGGCCACTGTGGGGTCATTATACTGTGTGTGGGGCCACTGGGGGTCATTATACTGTGTTTGGGGGGTCATTATACTGTGTGAAGGGCCACTAGTGGTCATTATACTGTATAGGGGCCACTGGTGGTCATTATACCGTGCTGGAGTCACAGAGGGACGTGTAAATGTACAAAAATGCCTCACGGGGGCCGACTAGGATTTATCGCCCAAGGGCCCACATGGGCCCACATGAACCTGGAGCCAGCCCTGCATAGACCCATTTATTTCTATGGGTCCACAATAAATAAAAAAAACAATGGACAGTACATGGATATCATCTGTGTGTCCGTTCCACAACTTATAGAACGTCCCATTCCTGTCCGTTTTGCAGAAAAGAATAGACATTTCTAATGATGGGAGTGGGAAAAATGCAGATTGCACACAGAAGGTGTCCGTATTTTGCGGATCCGTGGTTCGCAGACTGCAGTATGGACACGGTCAGTGCATGAGGCTTATTAGATGGACTGTATGTAGAAAACTCAGACTGTCATCTGAATTTGGAGAAATTACAGAGAGGGAACAAGCGAACAGTTTGAGCTACAGGCACGTTGCCCTCGATCGTCTCTCGCTCTGCATATCGTGCTGTACACAGCAGACCACAGTGTTCTTGCCTGAAGCTTTTTTTCCCCTGCTTTACATAGTTAAAGGGTCCCCGACTCGAGTGATTTCCCTTCATATGGATTTTATGTAAGTATTGTTGGGTAAATAGACGCAGGTTTCTTTATGAAGATTTTATCGGGTTTACGGATAGGAAATTTCCTCTTTTTGGCCCTGTTAGGAAGAACTTTGCGATGGTTCACATGACTAGTTGATTTCCTCCTTCTAATCTTAGGCCACTTCCACAGTGTCAGTGTTTGGTCATTGTTTGATCAGTGATTTTCACCAGTGATTGTGAGCCAAAACTAGACATGGGTCCAAAACACAGAAGAGGTGGAAATCTATCCATTGTAGATTATTATATTACTCTTCACTCCTGGTTTTGCCTCACAATCACTGATGGAAAAATCACTGAAAAAACAATGACTGTGTGAAAGCGGCCTACAGAAAATTACTGTATTATTTTCTCCATAAGACGCACCTAGGTTTTAGGGGAGGAAAATAATAAAAAATAAGTATTTTTCATCAGACCTCAGATCAGAAGCCCAATTCTTATCAGACTCCCCATATAAGACCCCCAATCTGCATCAGACTCCAGTCTTTATCACCCCCCCCCACCCAAATCAGACCCCCAATCCGCATCGGACCTCAGATAGCACTCCAGTCTTTATCACTCCCCAATCAGACCGTCAATCCACATCAGACCTCAGATCAGACTCCAATCTTTATCAGACCCCCATTCTTTATCATACCCCCAAATCAGACCTCAGATCAGACTCTAATCTTTATCAGACCCCCAATCTTCATCATACCCCCAAATCAGACCTCAAATCAGACCCCCAATTTTAATGAGACCTCAGATCAGACAGTCTTTATCAGACATCATATCAGACCCCCAATCTTCATGAGACCTCAGATCAGACAGTCTTCATCAGACATCATATCAGACCCCCAATCTTCATGAGACCTCAGATAAGACCCCCAATCCTCATCAGACATAAATAAAAGAACTTACCTCTCTTGCACCAGACAACACCGCGACTCAGGAGATCCAGTGTGTTCTTCCTGCAGCGCTGCACTGTGACCTGACATTGCACACTACGTCCTGACTGTATGGAGTCAAGAAACAGCAGAGCACGGCGCCTGCAGAAGACCAGGGAGCTGTGAATAAAGCCAACACCAGGAACTCTATATTCACCACTCCCCGGTCCTATTGTGTACATAATAGAAGCACTTATTAGTATTGACTTCAGAAGATGCACTGGCAGAGTCCATGATTGGCAATAACATCAGTCATGGACTTTTAACCCCTAAAATATCATGGTCAACTGTGAACACGGCATATAAGCAGTCAGTTACTAGGAGCGCTGCGCTTCCAGTATTCGAACGGCTCCCCCATGGTGAGATCACGTGAGCTCTTCAGTTGCTATAGCAGCCCTCAGGCCTTCTGAAAGCTCCGAGGCCTGCCAAAGCAAAGTTCCTTTCACACCCTACCTGCAGCAGGGCTTGTTCGACATGGACCGAGTCTACCACAGGATGCAATGTTAAAACATTGCAGTTTATGAAAGAAGCAATCAAACGATTGCATTTTAAAGTCCCAGTTGGAGGGGACTAAAAATAAGTAAAAAAAAAATTATTTAGAAAAAAATCCAAATAACCCTTCTTTCCCCATTTTATAAATAAAAATAATAAACAAATAAAAATCATTGGTATTGCCAGTGTCCCAAAATACCCAAACTATTAAAATAAAAAAGTACTTATCCCATATGGTAAATGGCATAAAGGAAAAAATAATTGATGAGTCGCCATATTTTGATCGCATCCAAGAAAATTGAATAAAAAGTGATCAAAAAGTCATACACTTTATTACACTAATGAAAATATAGATCACCCCGCAAAAAACAAGTCCTTGTTCTGCCCCATAGTTACGGTGGTAAAAAAGTGAGTGGGCCAGCCCAATAGTTCTAATACCCAAGCCAGATGGGACATTGCGGTTCTGTAAAGATTTTCGGAAATTAAATGAGATTTCTAAATTTGATGCGTATCCCATGCCCCAGGTGGATGAGCTAATCGAGCGGTTAGGACAGGCAAGGTATTTCTCTGTCTTAGACCTCACAAAAGGGTACTGGCCAAAGAAAAAAACTGCCTTCATCACCCCTGAGGGGCTGTATCAGTATAAGGTGTTACCCTTTGGCCTTCATGGCACCCCCGCCATGTTTCAACCACTAATGGACATTGTGTTTCGTCCCCATCGTAGGTACGCCTCGGCTTATCTGGACGATATTGTCATTAATAGTACCGAGTGGGAGAGTCACCTGCCCAAGGTGCAGGCCGTAGTGGACTCTCTTCGGAAGGCGGGACTAACCGCTAACCCAAAAAAATGTGCGATAGGTTTAGAAGAGACTAAATACCTAGGGTATGTCATTGGGCGCGGACTCATCAAACCTCAATTGAACAAAATAGAGGCAATACAGAACTGGCCCCTTCCTGTTACCACTAGGCAAGTAAAGTCATTCCTGGGAATGGTGGGCTATTACATGAGGTTTGTCCCCAACTTTTCTACTCTAGCCGCACCATTGACAGAACTCTTGAAGGGATGAACATCAGTGATGGTTCGCTGGGATGATCGGGCGGAAGAGGCTTTTTTCCGCTTTGAAGTCGGCCCTGTGTGGGTCACCGGTTTTGGTGACACCCGACTTCAAGAGGGAGTTCGTGGTACAGACGGATGCCTCCGAAGTAGGCCTCGTTGCTGTACTGTCTCAGGAAGTCAACAGGGAGGAGCATCCCGTTGTCTTCCTAAGCCGCAAGCTCACCCCAGACGAGAGAGAGAGTGCCTGGCTATCAAGGGGGCACTCGAGTCTCTCCGCTACTATTTGTTGGGGAGACAGTTCCACCTGCTGACCGACCACTCCCCTCTCAAGTGGATGAGCCAGGCCAAAGACAGAAATGCCCGGGTCACCAGATGGTTCTTATCCTTACAGAACTTTAAAGGGACACTGTCACCTGGAATTTACTTACTGAGCTAATAACATCACCACATCAGTCTCCACGATTTACATAAAAATATACTAGTATTACTGCCCTGTGTCTTTTATTTGGTCTATAAAATCGGTTTTATTAATATGCAAAGTACCTCAATAAGGAGCCCAAGGGGACGTCCCTCCAGCAGTTGGAGCCCAGCAGTGCCCATTACTTCAGAGCCCAGCACCGCCCCACTGCTAATTTATTCACTGCTCATTGCAGACGTAATGTTTGTGCAGCACCCATTTGTGCAGCTGGCTCATGCGCAATGTGTTCTGTTTTTATATTTTTTAAGTGATACCGCCACTCCCGTTTCTCCCTGTTGCGGGTGCACTGCCACTTTCTGCTTCCCAGTCCTTCTTGGCACAGAATTGTGACTGCTCAGTCAATCACTAGGTTACCATTGCTGAGTGGTCACAATTACTGAGTTGAGGGGATCAGGAATTAAAAACCAGCCGGGGACCTAGGAAGTGTCGGTACGAATGCATCACATGCCCGCATACTCCTGAAGATGCCAGTGAGCTGGCGAAACATGTTTGTCACAGTGTTAATAGCGATCACTGCTAATTGCCAATACCATTGTCACGATGGGGAGTGGGGGAAACTCCCCACCGTACAATGACTGGGATTTGGGAAAGCAAATAGGCCTGGTTGCTGGGATCAGGGAGCAGTTCACCTAGAGCGTCCCTAATCCTCACCCTGACCTCCTAACCGCATGAGTGGACCCAGATGGTAGGAGGGCTCATGCACCGGAACCTCGGACCCTAACTGGCCCTGATGATCACTGGGATAAAGGTCAGGAAAAGGAGACGACCAGTTCATCCACAACACGGATGAACCGGAGTCTCCAGCAGGGATAACAGCAAGGAGAGGAGCTGACAGCAAGCAGAGGACAAACTCGACAGGTAAGTGTCCTGTGGCTGAATGACAACAGACCACAGGACAACAACATCACTTACCTGCCCACAACAACTAAAAGGAACGAGTCGTCCGCACCACAAACACTGGATCCTGTGAAAAGCACTGAAGCCCAAACACACAAATAAGGACTCAGTACCAACACCAAACACAGGAGCAGTAGTAACTGTAACTGCTTGGACCACCACGCGGCAAGATGCATGGCGGACCCAGACAGCACTGTACCTTCCGGGGGTACAGACAAACAAGGGAATGTCTAGCATACATGCTGGACAACAACAGATCAGACATGTAACTACAAACTAGACATAACAACAAATCTCCAAATCAAACCCACACCAAACATAACAGACAAGGTAGGGAAAGCACAAGGAGGAGACAAAGGGATGACATCGCAGATGACATCGATGTCAAACTAGGATGGCCCTCAGAAGCATCCAAGAGAGGAGCAAGCTCCTTCTCATACCAGGCAGACATAACAATCATGTTAGTCTCACAGCAACAGTATATGAAAAGACCCGAGACCACACCTCGCTCCACCTTGCTCAAAAGTTGTTTCGATACCAGAATTTTGATTCGGTTTCGATACCATAAAAAAGTATTGCGATACACGATACCATTCGATACCACGAGAAAAAAATAAAACGCCAAAAAAAGCTGCGTGCATTCTACATTTTATGGAATGTCCGGCCCATAATCGAACAGTCCTATCCTATTTTTTGGGGGGACAAGGTGACAAAAAAAAATGATGAATCGCGTGGTTTTTATTTATTTTTTTGTTACGGCGTTCACCGCATAGGAGATTTTTTAAATATTTTAATAGTTTGGACTTTTCGGACATGGCGATATGTAATATGTTAATTTTTTTTTATTGTTTATATATTTTATATGTAAAATTGGGAAAGGGGGTGATTTATACTACTTAATATTTTGGTGTGTTTTTTTTTTTTTTTACTTTTTATTTAATAACTATTTCTCCCCTTAGGGGCTAGAACCTGGGATCTTTTAATCCCTTGTCCTATTCACCCTAATAGATCTCTATTAGTGTGAATAGAATCTTACACTCTCCCTGCTGCCCTGTGCATAGTGCAGACAGCAGCAGGGAGCTGACTATGGCAGCCAGGGCTTCAGTAGCGTCCTGGCTGCCATGGTAACTGATCGTAGCGCCAGGATTACACTGCTGGGGCCCGATCAGAAGCTGCCACTGCTGCCAATAAGAGGAGGTAAGGGGACTCTGTGGCCACTGCCACCAATGACTTAATACTGGGGGGGAGGGGAGGACGCACTGCGCCACCAATGATTTTAATGCTGGGGAAGGGGGAGGGCGCACTGCGCCACCAATGTTTTTAATACTGGGGGGGAGGGGGGAGCACTGGGCCACCAATGATAATTAACGTGTAATACAAATACAGCCAGCGGCAGGCACCTGACCTCTGACAGGGAGCTGGGATCAGCGGCAGTAAACCCCTTAGGTGCGGCACCTGAGGGGTTAATTGCCACGGATGCAGCACCCTGTCAGAGGTCGGGTGCCGGCAATGTTTTTCTGCTCCCTGTATTTGTAACGTATTAAACGTTAGTTATCATTGGTGGCGCAGTGCGCCCTCCCCTCCTCTTTGTTCCCATTGGTGGCAGCAGCGGCACAGGGGGGAGGGACAGACTGCTTCCTTCTCCCCATACTGCTGAGAGCAGCGCCATTCATGTTCTCTGATACTGGGCTGTGCAGTAGCACAGCCTACTATCGATAAAAGGCAAATCCCCGTATCGTATAGATACCGGGACAAAAGTATCGATTGGGTATCGAAAATTCGATACCCGAAACAACCGTACCGTGCTCACACCTTAACCCTGTGCACACCAGAAAAGAAGGGCAACAGCCTTAAAGGGAAAGCACACACGCATGCAATACAACAACACGTTGCCACAGGCAACAAACATGCGTGGAGAAAGTGTTACGGCAAACTACCACTAAGCCGTGACAGCTATAGAGGCATCATAACTAGGATAATCCGCCCAATATAGGAAATCGGGGAGATGGGAAATAGGGAAGTGCACACCCAATAGAGCCACCCCATGATGGTGGACATAAGAATATGACAGCCATGACCAGCTGGGTTTTTGAATAAGCACAGGATTTTAATAAGCAAAGTAAGTTATTTTTTATTGGGAGGGAAAGTAGGCATAAGCAAGAAGGTAATTATGGCCATAGGTAGCCAATTGTTTAGATAATAGAATTGACTAATACCAGTCTTATGCCTGGAACAATCAATATATAATTTTGGATGAGGCGCATGCCTCATCATAAATTGGGCGTATCCTCTGGCAGTCCGTGTGCCTAAACGGAAACCAACAACAACTCTGAGCTGCCATAGATTTCTGGCTTCATTTGCGCCAGAAAACTGGTGTAAATAAAGATAAATTTGTCTCTGATTTGGCCACGCCCTTTTGAAAAAGTGGTGGGGGTGGCGCAAAAACAAGGCACTTGCTTGCAACTTTTTTCAAAAGTCGTATTTAAAAAGTAACAAACACAGACCTTGCGACTTTTTTTATGGTGCAAGGGAGATGATTAAATCCCCCCATAAAGCTACATTTCTTGTGCAGTGGCGACTGCAGTCCCATAGTCGCCAGTAGCGTCCAGGATTGGAGATAACTCCTATCCCGGACATTCAACCCCTCAGATACGGCAGTTAATAGCTCCGCGATATCTGAGAAGTTAGAGAGAAGGGGCTCCCTCTGTCCCCCAATCACCACATCCAAAAATGTCCATAATGTAAAAATATCATTTTCTTTATTTTGCATGATGAACCCTGTAATAGAGAAAAAAATCACAATGCCAAGATTTCTGCTTTTTTAATTATTTTTGGAAGGCGACCAAAATGTCATAATGTACTGCAAAATACCAATAAAAACTACAGCTAGTCCCACGGAAAAACAAGCCCGACCCTATCGACATAAAAATAAAAGGTAATAGGTGTCTGAATGTGGTAATACAAAATAATAATAAGTTTTACATTTTTAAAACTAGTAAAACATAACAAATACTATATACATTTGGAATCGCTGTGATCGCACTATCTAGCTGAATACAGTCAGCAAGTCATTTTTGCAACACAGTGAACACCATAAAAACGAAATCCAAAACAACAATAGCGTAATTGTATTTTTTTCCCTTTCCACCCCACTAAGTTACCTAACAGTTAAAGGGATTGTCCCATCTCGCCATTACAAAGGCAAGATGGGACTAAGCCAACCACCAGATGTCTGGGAAAGAGCGTATCGCAGCAAGCTATGCTTGTTTCCCTTAGTAATATCCAGCGGTGCATGAGCATGGTCACATGCTCCACTGCAGGCAATAACTGGCCACAAGCGGCACATAACCATTGAAGCCAGTTATGTTGCAGCGAAGCATGTGACCATGCATCGTTGGATTTCCGGTGATAGAACATGCGGGAGACGGGAGCGGCAGGGAACAGGTAAGTATGAATCTTCTATTTCTGAAGGCAGGCTGTAAAGAAAAGTCTTTATTCTCGGAGAACCCTTTTAAGCGCCATAGCCTTTATATTTTGATGTTTTCAATTTTCTATATCTTAATAATGGCATGGGATACCCGTGTGCACTCGGCATACCGGCCAAGACACATTTCATGCAGTGAGTGGCCCACTAATTTTTACTATGAACCCCGCCACCCATAGGTTGCGTCCCTGGACTTGACAGTTTGCAGTTGGTATTTCGAAGCGTTGTACAAAATTACAAGGCAGACATTTGGTCGTGCATATCTAGGGTCAGGGCTGACGGAGTTCGGGGAACACAGATACAGAGCTGTAAACTGAAGGGAGAAGTATGAGACATAGGAGGTAAAACAAGGTGAAGCTTCCTACAGTACAAATAAGTGAAAAAATAAAACAGGTATAATATTCAAACATTTTTCAATTGTTGTTCCCATGGAAACCTAATAGTTTTCGGCTTTTACTACGAATTGAAAAGCATTTATAAATACATATACCTGGTGCATCATACAGAGAAAACTCAAAGAACCCAAAACTCCCACTCGTCAGCCATAAAAATAAGATGGAAAACTGGGTGCTGAACTCCACAACTGTCCTTAAAGGGGTATTCTGGTTGTTTCAAGTACTTTTCGGGGGATGAGTCCTCGTTCTCATGATTGATGAGAGTCCCAGCGGTAGGACACCCACAGATCTAATAGGGGATAACTTGTAACAACTGGAATACCCCTTTAAAGGGAATTTGTCAGCAGAAATTTGCAAGGCCCAATGCCTTGAGTCCTAGCTGAGCTGAATGTAATGATACTTTTCAGAGAACTGAAGGGCTATGAACACCTTTGAAGGAATTTCTTTTTGTTCTGATGGCTAGATGTGTAGCCCTTATCTCTGAACTCCTGACAACTCATAAACACTCATTTAATCAATTCGATAAGAATTTATAATGAGTATTTATTTTATGCACTTATATAGCGCTACTATATTCCGACATTATCATCCAACTGTCCCCAATGGAGCTCACAATCTAAGGTCCCTATCAGTATGTCTTTGGAGTGTGGGAGGAAACCGGAGAACCCAGGGGAAACCCACGGGGAGAACATACAAACTCCATGCAGATGTTGTCCTTGGTCGGATTCGAACCTCAGCGCTGCAAGGCACCAGTGTTAACCACTGAGCCACCATGCTGCCCGTGTTGTCGGGAGTTCAGAGATAAGGGCTAGGCTATACATAGCTGTCAGAAAAGCAACATGACGGGACTGAAACTAAGGTACTCTGCAGCTAGGCTGAAATTTAACCATGTAAAACAAAAAATGCTGAAAATTATTCATTAAGACCAATTGAATTTATTTTTTTAGCCCTAAATAAGTAAAATGCAGTCATAATAAAAAAAATTGCCCCTGAAAGTGTTTAAAACCTTGAATGTAAATTTCACAGTTTGGGCTTCATCCAGGACCATGAAAACTTTGTGGATGAATTTTCTATTGATTAACCCTTTCAGGATAGTGCCATATTTTACATTAAAGCGGTTATCCAATACTATAAAAATGTCCCCCATATGCCCCCTCACAGTGAATACACTTACCGCGCACAGGGAGAAGCAGCAGCGGTGGTGCGGGGACCTGGAGCGGCACGGGGAGCGGGGTAAGTATATTCACTGTGAGGGGCCCTGCATATGTGGGCCATTTTTATAGTATTGGATAACCCCTTTAAGGACAAGGCGGTTTTTTGGAAATTTGACATGTGTCACTTTCTGTGGTAATATCTTTGGAATGCTTTTATTTATCCAAGCCGTTCTGAGACTGTTTTCTAGTGACACATTGTACTTCATGATAGTGGTAAATTTGAGTCAATATATTTCAATTTTATTTATTAAAAAAATCCTAAATTTACCAAAACATTGGAAAAATTCACAACGTTCCAAATTTAAATTTCTCTGCTTTTAAAACAGATAGTGATACCTCATAAAACAGTTATTAGTTTACATTTTGTTTCCGTTTTAGATAATAAAGCATTTTTGAGAAAAAATCATGTTTTAATGTCTCCATTTTCTGAAAGCCATTTTTAAAAATTTTCTGCCAATCTCCTTGCATAGGGGCTCGTTTTTTTGCGGGTAGAGATGACGTTTTTATTGGTACAATTTTTGGGTACATATGATTTTTTGATTATTCTATATTACACTTTTTGGGGTAAGGTGACCCAAAAAAATGTTTGTTTTGGCACAGTTTTTATTTTTATTTTTTTACGCCATTCATCTTAGGGGGTAGATAATGTGAAATTTTTATAGAGCAGGTCATTACGGATGCAGCGATACCTAATGCCTATTTTTCTTTATTTATTTTAGTTTTACACAATAAAAGCATTTTTGAAAAAAATTTAAATCATGTGTTACCGTCTCCAAAATCTAAAAGCCATATTTT
Source organism: Bufo bufo (assembly GCF_905171765.1). Classification (NCBI taxonomy): domain Eukaryota; kingdom Metazoa; phylum Chordata; class Amphibia; order Anura; family Bufonidae; genus Bufo; species Bufo bufo. Next base: position 38,702,897 of record NC_053391.1, read on the forward strand.
TATTTTTCAGGCGATTGTCTTATGTAGGGGCTAAATTTTTGCAGGATAAGATAATGGTTAGATTGGTACTATTTTGGGGACATATAACTATTTGATCATTTGGTATTACACTTTTTGTAATATAAGGATACAATTTTTTTTTGTTTTAGCACAGTTTTTATTTTATTTTATTCACGGCGTTCAGGTGACGGGGTGGATCATGTGATATTTTTATAGAGCCAGTCATTATGGCAATACCCAATATGTCTTTTTTTTCCTATTTTTTTTTACAATTTTATATGTGTTTTATAAAGGGAAAGTTTATTTTTTTCCTTTACATTAAACTTTTTTTTTTTAAATGAACAAAAACTTTTTATTCTTCAACTGCATTGTAGTGGTCTGATCTCCTCTGCAATGCTTTACAATACATCTGTATTGTAATGCATTGCATGTCAGCTTTTACACTGACAGCCTGCCTGTGAGACCCAGCCTTAGGGGCTGCATCTCACAGGCTCCCGTAGAAGGCAAGCCACGATGCCTATGGAAGGCATCGGGTCCCTGTCACTGCAGCCATCGGGTCCCTGTCACTGCAGAGCGGGGACCCGATGGGAACGAGGAAGTAACCAGTACCCTCCGCAAAGCCCCTGTATGCCGCGGTGAGATTTGACCGCGGCATACAAGGGGTTAATATGCAGGCATTGGTGTTTTCATTGATGCCGGCGTATGCAGCAGGGGCCCAGCTGTCAGTGACTGCCGGGTCCGTGCCGTTGATTGGGCGGGCGCAGCCCCTGCACCCGCCCGATCAGTGAGCCGTAGCAGTCGCAGCAGCGGTCCTTAAGTCGCGGCTCCCAGCACTGTACATGTATGGCAGAGGTCCTCTACAGGTAAACTTTTGGTTTATTTATAAATTACTATTTATTTTATATTCCACGTGTTCTGGGCTGGACTAGATGTAGGCTTTTTTGGATGCCCCTTGCCTTTTATATATGAACTTCATCAGTCTCTATGCACTATGCTTATCACACAGACCTCAAAGACTGAAGAGGGGATTTTCTTGGAGGGGCACAGAATTGAGAGATTGCACCGTAACGAGTGGCAGTTCTCTTTTCACTGTCTTCACACAGAATTGCCTCACTTTTTAAAGAAGGCAGACTGTGCACTTTACAGCAGGAGACAGTATGAATAGCTGCGCAAACTGGCGCTAGAAAAGACATTACCATAACATGGTAGTAAAAGGAACATTCCTCTCATTCCTGTATATTTCTAAAAGAACCTGACACTGATATGTGGGATTGTATATCAGAAAATATCTGGCTTAAATGAAACTCACCTTTATTATATACCATTTTTATAGTCCATCAACAATTGATCCTCTTGCTCTTCAAACATTGAATATATATTGAAAATATAAAATTTAAAACTTGCAAGCTGTATAATGAAGAGAAAAAAACTATAATAAATATATCGTTCATAAATTATGGTTCAATAAGATTTTATTATTATAATTATCAAATACAATCATAATAGAACATCCCAAATTGCAGTATACATACCGCATACAAAGATGCATTGCGACATGCAATCATGAACAGCAATACGGCATAAAGGACAAGGTATAAACATGTATCAGTATCTGTATAACAAACAGTCAGCTGACAAAAAATCAGCGAAAACAAAGGCCCTAAAGGGCTTAATAAGGCCTCAAACAAATGATGTATAGGCCAATAATTCTAGACAAACTTGACATAAAAGGGGGGAAGACAGGGTGACACACAAGGGGAGGGGGGGGGGGGGAGAAATCATAGGTCATATCTAGAGAATAGCTAGGTACTATTAAGGAGGAGAATCAGGGAGAACCCCAGATGCCAACCAAACCGAAAACGACATAGATGATCTAAACCTGGACCATGGCTCCCAACTCCTAAGAAACTCCGGAATCTTGTTGTGATCAGAGGCATACATCTCTTCCCTGTGTAACAGCTCATCCAGTGCAGAGGCCCAAGTGATCCTTTTCAAACTCTCTGTTGACTTCCAGTTGCGTGGGATAATTTGCCTCATGGCCAGCATAAAGAGCCGCAATGAACCTTTCTTAACATGTGAGATCCGCCCCGGGAAAATAGAAAGCAGAGCGATGGAAGGGGAAAATGCAATGGAGGCCCGGAATAGAAAATTATAAAGCTTGAAGACATCTTTCCATAATGGGTTAAGCCTCTGACAATCCCACCATATATGGGTCATAGTCCCCCTAGCACCATGGCATCGCCAACATAGTTCAGAAACCGAGGGGTAGAACCGATGCAGTTTCTCCGGTGTCCGATACCATCTGGTAAGTATTTTATAGTTGAGTTCTTGTAAATTACACGATATAGAGATCTTATGCGTGAAAAGCAAAGAGCGTTTCCATTGATCCCCAGTAAAAGTATTACCTAATTCCGTCTCCCAATCAAGCATAAACTTGAGTTTGGGGTAGGACTCTCCAGATTGGCTGCCCTCAGTCACCTCGGTGTTCAGCATGATGTAAAGCAAGGAAATAGCATGGCCAGGGGCAGCCTGAGCAACACATAGCTTTTCAAAATCCGTTAGAGATGTATGGGACCGCGAACCAGGCATCAGAGATCCAACAAATCCCCTGAGTTGAAAATAGAGGAACCATCTTCCAGGAGATGATGGGAGTATGTGCGATAGGTCCTCCAGAGGGCGTATCCCAGTAGAAGAACAGACGTCTCTCAGTCTGACAGTAGATGTGTGGGTAGTTCGGAAGGCGGGCACCTGTCTCAGACCCATAGGTAAGTCTGGGTGGTCAGTGAGCATTGAGAGGGGACCTGGGATCTTAGCCAAATTCAGTTTAGGTGCAAACTTTATCCATGAGGCTGCTAAAGTAGGAAGGAGCATATCAGATTGGGTGTGCGGGAGGTTGCATAGGGAGTTAGGGGACAGCCAAAATATACCTGTTGCAAGGTGGGGATTCGTAACATGCTCTATTTCTACCCATATCTTAGTATTCTTATTATGAAAAAGATCTAAGACGCAGTTCAAGACTGCAGCCCTGTAATAAGTCAAAAAGTTAGGTAAACCTGTCCCTCCCTTTAATTTAGGGCGAGTCAAAAGACTATGGCCAAGCCGCGCTCTGGATTGATTCCACACGAATTGGGAAGCCAAGCGCCGGAGGCGAGTAAAGTAGATCAGGGGGATTTTACATGGAATTGTTTGAAATAGATAAAGCAGGCGCAGTAATATGTCCATTTTAAGGGTATTAATTTTACCAAACCAAGAGATTCGTAGGGACAACCATTTTTGAAGGCTCTCTGTAATGGATTTGAGGAGAGGAGTATAATTCAGTTTAAACAGATGTGAGGGATTGGCAGGTATGTGAACTCCCAAATATTTGATAGAGTCTTCCGTCCATTTAAAGGAGAAGGATTCTCCAAGGGATTGCACTTCCCTATGGGGAAGGTTAATATTCAGAATTTCGGACTTGTGTACATTAACTTTGAAGTTACTGACGCGTCCAAATATATCAAATTCCTTGAGAACGGACGGAAGGCCTATTCTGGGGGATGTAAGGTATAAAAGCAAGTCGTCTGCAAACAACGATAACTTATGTTCGGTTTGTCCGATACGAAAGCCTTTGATTGCTGTGTTTGCCCTAAGGGCGTTGGCCAGGGACTCCATAGTCAGTATATATAAAAACGGGGACAATGGACAACCTTGGCGTGTACCGTTTCTAATCTGAAACGGTGAGGATAGAGTGCCATTTACCCGCACACATGCCGATGGTGTAGAATAAAGAGCCATGATACGCTGAAGCATCTTGACTCCTAGGCCTAGGTGGATTAGGGTTTCAGATAGAAACCTCCAGTCCACCCGGTCAAATTCCTTCTCGGCATCAATCGATAGAAGACATAAAGGTGATTTATATTGTCTAGCTCTGGCTATGAGCCCCAGGGACTTCAGAGTATTATCACGGGCCTCTCGGCCGGGGACAAATCCCACCTGTTCCTTATGGACACTACCAGGGATGTGTGGGCGCAGTCGTGTGGCTAAAATCTTAGCATACATTTTCAGGTCGACATTGAGAATCGAAATGGGCCTGTAGTTTCCACAAACCTTAGGATCTCTACCCGGCTTAGGGATGACTACTACATGTGCCTGTAGGGCATTAAATGGAAAGGGGCATACGGCAGAAATAGAATTAAAGGTCACAGTTAGAACCGGAGCTAAGTCCTCTGTCAGGACTTTGTAAAAACGGGGGGTGAACCCGTCAGGACCCGGGCATTTCCCTATTTTCAGGTCCTGGATCGCTGCTTTAATTTCTGATAAGGAAAAATCGCTCTCCAGGTCTGAAGATGTCACCGTGTCAAAGGGCTTGGGACCGTGGGATGTAATGTACTGACGTATGTCCTCCGGCGGAAGTGCCGAAGATATATCTCGGGAGGCCTGTAAGTCATAGAGGGCGGAGTAATAATTTTTAAATTCCGTGGAGATCGCTGAAGGGGCATGGACCAAGCCATTTGTGTTTGTATTAATAGCCTGCACGTGTGTCGTTAGGGGTTTGGGATGGAGGGCTCGAGCTAACCATCGGCCGCTTTTATCCCCATATTCATAAAAACCATGTCTAACTCTATCTCTGGCGCATAAGGATTTCTGATCTAATATCTTTAAGATCTGCTGACGAAGGGAAGAGATGTCCGCCCTCAGGGAATCCGCAGGAGACAGCTTATTCCGCTCCTCACTCCGAGAAAGCTCAGAGAAAAGATTGGACAGTTTCAAGGTACGCTCTTTTTTCAACCTCGTCCCGTGTGAGATAAAGAGGCCTCTTAACACACATTTGAGGGCTTCCCATTTTATCGGTTGAGCAGTAGTGTCGGATTCGTGGTTTACAGAAAAATCCGCTACGGCTTTCCTGACGTCAGCCATACACACCCCGTCGTTCAGCAGATTGTCGTTTAGCCGCCATGAGGATGCTCTATTTCCTAGTGTGGAACCCTTCAGAAGACCATATACAGGGGCATGGTCGGACCACACAATAGTGTCTATGGAGCATTTGGGATCAAGGTCAAGGAGTTTCTGAGATATGAAAAGATGGTCCAGCCTGCCGTAGCTATTATGGCTATGGGAAAAATGGGTGTAATCTCTGATGCCTGGGTGCAGGACCCGCCACATATCCACCAGACCAAGGACACCTAAGTCCTTTTGGAACTGATGTACCGACACCGAGGAGACTGAGGACTTACCAGTGGATGAGTCAAGGGTCGGGTCCATCACTAAGTTAAAGTCGCCACCTACGATGATCGGGGAACCATCCGCGAATTTAGCCACTTTCCTCAAGACCTTGGTCCCGAATGCGGATTGACCCTGGTTGGGGAAATACACGTTAGCAATTGAAATAACAGATTGGTCAACCGAGATCTTTAGAAAGAGATATCTGCCCTTAGGATCCACCTCATAGGATAATACTGAGTGGCGGAGGTGTCTATGCAAAGCAATAGACACCCCGGACACTTTTCTCTCAGGATTGGGAGCATGAAACCAGGTTGGGTAATATTTAGATTCACATTTCGGGATAGCATTAACTTTAAAGTGCGTTTCTTGCAACATAGCAATCAATACCCTTTTCCTATGTAATCTATACAGGACCTGACTCCTTTTTTTGTGGCACATTGAATCCCCTAACATTGTAGGTACAAAAAGAAAGAGGTGCCATCTCTCTGTAGCTCTAGAGAAACCTGTATGTGAAGAGGGATAGGGAGGAACACTAGGAGGGGGATGTGACAAATGGGACTAGGGACTAATACACTGAATATAGGACTAGACAAGACACAAACTCAAGGGTGGGGGGGGGGGAGGGAGCAGGAAAGTGGACTAGAAAAACAAAAAGAAAGAACTTAGGTCGTGACTACGGTCACAGGCAGTACTATGTACCGCAGACCCCTAGGTGGGAGAAGGAGAAGCCCAGAACCAAGTGGACTCCACCTTAGACTCCAGCAACACAAGAAAGTGAACTTATAACAGTGCAGGACATATCAAATACACAATGAGACCCGTAAAATTGACATGAAGAGAAACACTAGGTGAGTAGCAAAATCGCGACAATGGTACAGCTTCTGTACTAAGTGAAATAACAAAGATTAATCAGCAATCGCTGGAGGACCTCTGGGTGGTCTCTTTGGTTTGGCTGCCACCCTCTGCCATTGCTCGCGACGTGAGGCCCCCGGGATCTCTCGAGGCCTAGGCCACTCTGGCAAGTCCAGATGCGGTAGATCGAAGGTCTCCAGGAACTTGGGAAGGTCCGATATAGACTTGAATGACCCCGTCTTCCGATCCTTGTTGGCGATTAGTTGAAAAGGATATCCCCATCTATACGGTATGGAACGCTTCTGTAGCTCAGAAAGAAGGGGTTTTAGGGCCTTTCTCAGGAGCAAAGTGCGTCTGGCCAAATCTGGCAAGATAAGGATTTCATTATCCTCAGACCGGACGTGATCCATATTCCTGTAGGCCCTCAGGATTGCCTCTTTATCCTTGTAAAAATGCACCCTGCATATAACGTCTCGGGGACGCGTTAGGTCACTTGGCTTGGGGCCCAACGCCCTGTGGATCCTGTCCAATTCAATATGTTGATCTGGCTTTTTTTGTAGGATTGATCCGAAGAATGACAGGGCCCAGGCTTCCAGGTCTTGGGGGAGTATTTTCTCAGAGAGGCCCCGGATCCGGAGATTATTCCTCCGGTTACGATTTTCAATGTCCTCAAGATGGGAGAGAATATCTTGAATCTGGTCAGTATGATCTTGCAAGACCAGCCTATGCGATTCTATGGTCTCCTGAAATTGCTCTTGGGCAAACTCTATTTCCTCCACCCGGTTGCCGACATGTTGAATGTCTTGCTGTATTGCCGCCATGTCTTGTTTGTGAGACGCCTCAAGTCTCATGAAAAGCCCGTCTATCTCATGTTTAGTGGGAAGGGACTTGAGATGAGTTTTCCAGTCCCATTCATCCCCATCATTTTGCAGACCCCGTGGGGTCACTGACCTGGGTGAAGATTCTGGCGAGCTGCGGACCTGTGGTGAGGAGCTCAGGGATGCGTCCACCATCTTGAAGAGGGCAGGAGAGGACGAGAGAGCCGAGGGCGGACTCACCGCCGCTGCGTATGAAGTAGGTGAGTGACTACTCGGCGTGATCCCGTTACCAGATATAGTGTCCTGTTCGGGGTTGTTCAGCGCACTGCTGGAAGAAGCGGCCGCCTGTCTCGTTGCCTGCGCCATCATAGGCCCCTCGTTTTCCCCGCCGTGCGCACTCGACTGGCTAGGAGTGCTGAAAAAGCGGGTGATTGCTCTCGCGGATCTGAGGGCAGGAGCAGGAGTCGATGGGGCCCCTCTCCTACGGCCTCCCATGGGGTCCCGAGAGTTAATAAAGTCCTGCTGGAAGAGTAGTTGCTGGAGTCTTATGGGAGCTCACATAAGCCACATCTCACTCAGCCATCGGCTAGCTCCGCCTCCCCCGACGACTGTGTCTTTAAGGAGATGTAGCAGTGCTGCTAATGTACTATTTTTGCAAAGTCTGCTGTGATCGGCAGCAGCTTGAAACCTATTGGTTTACTCCAAGGGTCACTCACCCCCTGTGGGTCTGGAGGACGGCAGGCACAGAGAGTCTCTGCTCCCCTGTAGGATGATGCTGAAGGAGAACGCCGCCTCCAAGATGGCGCCCCTGCTGAGCCGATGTTCCTCGTCTGAGCCGGTGAGTGAGGGGAGGCAGGGGGAGATCGCTGACCTGATGGAGCTTGGTCTCTGTTAAATCCCCTCCGAGCACCGCTGGGGTCCGAGGCTGGATCCAAGGGCCTCTAGGACGGGTCGCTTGCGCTCTGGCTGCGCTGCAGCCGAAAATCGCGGCCGGGGATCCGTCTGCTCGGCTAGGCCGCAACTGTATCTCAGGCCGCCCGGGTAGTGGAAGCTTCCTACTTGGCTCAAACACTGTCGGGTGGAGAGTGGAGCACACAGATGTAAAAACTGGGGCGCTGTGGCGATGTTAAGGTGACGGATGAGGTAGGATTAGATCCCATCCGCAGGAGCTATGGTGGATCACGTCTTCACCCTCCGGCTGCAGGCCACGCCCCTATCGTTCATAAATTAGATGTGTGATCTATATAACAAGTGGAGGTACATTTTAAATACCAGGGGTCGAGTCGAGAAGGAACACGTGGGAACGGCGTTCCTGCACTTTATTCATGGCAGGAACGCGGTTCCCTTTCAGCATGGTCTGTGTGCGGCGGGGCGGGCAGTGGGCGGCGGCGGCAGGCAGTGTGCGGCGGCGGCGGGGCAGGCACTGAGATGAGCGCTTCCATTGTGGAAGCGAAGCGCTCATCTCCATGGTGATCTGTTTCTGTTTATATCGCTGTCCTCAGGACAGCGATACAAACAGAAGGCTGCGGAGGAGCAGGCAGGGAGGTTCTACTACTAGGCCGGCAGCCTGTCCGACCCAACTCTAGCTCCCCCACAGAACACCAACTATATACAGTATTTACAATTTCAATGTACTAACATTCCTGATCCAGTTGCATTTTAACTACGGTCAGCAAAATACAACAAAATACAGAAATCTTACAAAAATCCCACACACCAACAACCTAACAATACAATACAACACACATAATAATTATTTGTTTTGGTTTTTGGGGCCCTGAGCTGGTCCTGCATCCCATGCCCCCAGTACATGATAACAGACGTCTATGAACCAGCTCAGGATTTTCTCATATACCCTTAAAGTTCCCAGTGTCCCATAGAACATTTTTGGCTCTATACACCATCCCAATGGATTTGAAATGAAACGAACATGATGTGCTTTACCTGCAGACTGTCAGCTTTAATTTGAGGGTATTTACATCCAAATCAGGTGAACGGTGTAGGAATTACAACAGTTTGCATATGTGCCTCCCACTTGTTAAGGGAGCAAAAGCAATGGGACAGAATAATAACCATAAATCAAACTTTCACTTTTTAATACTTGGTTGCAAATCCTTTGCAGTCAATTACAGCCTGAAGTCTGGAACGCATAGACATCACCAGACGCTGGGTTTCATCCCTGGTGATGCTCTGCCAGGCCTCTACTGCAACTGTCTTCAGTTCCTGCTTGTTCTTGGGGCATTTTCCCTTCAGTTTTGTCTTCAGCAAGTGAAATGCATGCTCAATCGGATTCAGGTCAGGAGATTGACTTGGCCATTGCATAACATTCCACTTCTTTCCCTTAAAAAACTCTTTGGTTGCTCTTGCAGTATGCTTTGGGTCATTGTCTATCTGCACTGTGAAGCGCCGTCCAATGAGTTCTGAAGCATTTGGCAGAATATGAGCAGATAATATTGCCTGAAACACTTCAGAATTCATCCTGCTGCTTTTGTCAGCAGTCACATCATCAATAAATACAAGAGAACCAGTTCCATTGGCAGCCATACATGCCCACGCCATGACACTACCACCACCATGCTTCACTGATGAGATGGTATGCTTAGGATCATGAGCAGTTCCTTTCTTTCTCCATACTCTTCTCTTCCCATCACTCTGGTACAAGTTGATCTTGGTCTCATCTGTCCTTAGGATGTTGTTCCAGAACTGTGAAGGCTTTTTTAGATGTCGTTTGGTAAATTCTAATCTGGCCTTCCTGTTTTTGAGGCTCAACAATGGTTTACATCTTGTGGTGAACCCTCTGTATTCACTCTGGTGAGGTCTTCTCTTGATTGTTGACTTTGACACACATAGACCTACCTCCTGGAGAGTGTTCTTGATCTGGCCAACTGTTGTGAAGGGTGTGTTCTTCACCAGGGAAATAATTATTCGGTCATCCACCACAGTTGTTTTCCGTGGTCTTCCTGGTCTTTTGGTTTTGCTGAGCTCACCGATGCGTTCCTTCTTTTTAAGAATGTTCCAAACTGTTGTTTTGGCCACGCCTAATGTTTTTGCTATCTCTCTGATGGGGTTTGTTTTGTTTTTTCAGCCTAATGATGGCTTGCTACACTAATAGTGACAGCTCTTTGGATCTCATCTTGAGAGTTGACAGCAACAGATTCCAAATGCAAATAGCACACTTGAAATGAACTCTGGACCTTTTATCTGCTCATTGTAATTGGGATAATGAGGGAATAACACACACCTAGCCATGGAACAGCTGAGAAGCCAATTGTCCCATTACTTTTGGTCCCTTAACAAGTGGGAGGCACATATGCAAACTGTTGTAATTCCTACACAGTTCACTTGATTTGGATGTAAATACCCTCAAATTAAAGCTGATGGTCTGCAGTTAAAGCACATCTTGTACAAAATATTACAATTGTGTTGCTGTCCCAATATTTATGGACCTGACTGTATATATATATATATATATACACACTACATACCAGTATATACATATAAACTAAAATACATGGCAAACCACCCATAGTGAGGCTTTTCCGCCACACAACTACTAAAGCTCAAGTTCAGCGCCTGCAAGCCCTATGTCCTTGTACAGCCACCAAAACAAAAATCTAGTGTCAGCATCAGCCCACCACCAGGAAAGGAGAAACAGGCTAAACCCCTCTAGAGGAGAGAGGCTCTACTGGGCCCTCAACCTCTCATACTCCAGAGAGCGCGCCTTCACCAGGTCTCTGAGACTGTTTCTAACCACCTCTTCGACGGAGAGACTAGGCATTGTGCATGCCATGTGTAGTACCTAACCACTAAGCTGACTAGGAATAAAGTGCAGCGGTCCCTACCACCTAGGTGTCTGAATGCTCCATAAGCGCATAGGGGACAGTGACCAGCCTAGGCCAGCCGATGGAGATCCCCACTCTGGTGTAAACCTCTATGTTAAAGGGACAATGAAGCAGGAAGTAGTCCATGCTCTCCAGAATGCCACTGCAATCCACCCGGAGACACCCCCTGTCCTCAGAGCTCTTACACTTCAGATTGTCCCTCATACACAGTTTCCTGTGGAAGCATCGCCAAGTCAAGTTTAAAAACTAATTCCTGATGAAATTAAAAAGCTGTAACCCAACCCCCAGATCCTGACTTGGGCAGTTCTTGAGGGCCAGAGGTTTCTGGAAATGGGTCAATAGAACCCTTTGGTCAAGGAGTTTCCTTGACTGTGTCCTGTTTTCCCACATCCCCAGACCCCACAGACATAATACCTTCAATACCTTCAGAAGCAGGACAGCATAACCAGGGAGATGCCCATGTGGTGTGCAGAGATCCTTCACTTGCCTTCTTGCCCCCCCCCCCATTCCTGGAAGAAAGGACAAAATCATCCCCGACAGGAGACTACCCACAGAGAACCCTTTGTTTCCAGAGGCGTGCAAGGTTAATCTTAATAAAGGTGTTCACCAGGAACACCCAACCCTCCTAGTCTCCTTGTATGGTAAGTAATCTCTATTTCCCCATAACATCTGGAAGAACAGACTGTAGACCACATTCCAGAAAGGTTCTGGCAAGACGCACACACTGCCCAGATATAACAGCAAAGGGATCAGGTAGGTTTTGATAATGCAAATGTAGTAAGCGAGCACTCATACACTTGGCAACCAAATTGACATGTGCAGAAAATATTTATTAAATCCCCATAAAATACAAGTAATAAAATTTATAAGAACAATGTAGCAATAATATACAACATTACAATCACATATATTGTGGTAGATATGATCGATACTATATTCGATAAAAATATATTCGATAGAAATATTCGATAAATTGAATGGTAGAAAATTCAATGTTGAAATATTCGATAGAATATTCGATACCACTCAATAGTGTCGATAAATTCAATAATATATATCACACCAAAAAACTTCAAGTATATGTTGTTATTTGGGAAAGAGGGGGTATTATCTTCTAGAGCTCTATCAAAATTTGGGAAACTGAAAGTCACTGAAAATGTTGTAGGTGTATTCACTGGGAGCGCAATATGTTCATAAAGTGTCCACAGGAATCCTGATAATGTGAAAAGTCTCTTATAGCATATCCTTTTAAGGTCGATATGAGCTTTGAATTGAAGAAAACTTTAAATCGATATTTGGCTTACCGTCTAGCGTCTGCTGTCTCCCTATTGCTTCAATGGAGCTTTAAATATTTGCCGGCTTATTCAGTCGCTCCATACAGCAAGCTGGTTTAAATTTCGCAGGAGTTCCAAAGATCGTGGGAGTTGCCACTCTGTTCCGCAATTTCCTTCGGTGCAGCTTTCGACGATAAGAATAGTTAATCCTTTACTGTAGAAATTTTCTTCTGTATGGCCATACAGTATTATCGGAGGCTTTTCAATGCAGGTACATCACTTGTTTCACCATACGCGTTTCGGGTAGATTCACTCTCCCTTCCTCAGTGGTCGAGTGTCTGCCTGCTCTGCCTCCATTTTTATCCATTCCTTTAATTGCTTCCCAAATCTCGGACACCTGTTGTTCATACTACTCCCAGTTGGCCAGGGAATCCTCCCACATAATCAGGGGATAATTCTATACAGCCTTGATTTTTTTTTTTTCTCTTGCAGTTTCCATGCGTTTTTTTGGGGACACATGCGTTTTTTGGCCCAGATGTCCCAATTGGTGTGATATATCATTGTGTGAAATATAAACTTGATATCTGATTGCTAACACTTATAAAATGACTTTTTATAATAAAATATTATTAAACAAATTTTCAAGATTAAAATATCAATATAAGAATGTAAAACAATAAATAAGAAATGTGAGGAATCTTGAAAGTTTCATAGGAATCCTAGAGTTTGATACAATTATTCGGATTTGATAGAGAAAGAAGGGTGGGTATCTCGGAGCCAAGGACACGTCGCATCGCCGATAAACGGCCTAGCATGCGACGTGCCATCGGCCACGAGACACCCAACCTACATAAATTCAAAAATTTCCAACTCCGAATTAAGGCCTTTCGGTTGTAGAGATCCAAATTCATAAATGCGTCTGGATTCTATCCTAGACATTTGTCTGATAAAATCCCCGCCTCTCCAGTGTTTCTCCACCTTCTCCAGTGCCGTAAACACCAGGCTCGATGGATCCTGATTATGCATCTCTTTATAATGTTTAGATAGGGAATGTTTATCGTACCCCTTCCTGATGTTGGCAATATGTTCGGACACTCTTTTTTTGAATGGCCTCTTGGTACGTCCTATATATTGTCTGTTACAGGGGCACTGGAGAAGGTAGATAACTCCACTGGAGTCACATGTAAGACAATCTTCTATCTCCCAATTAAAGTTGTTCTGAGTCGAGGGGATATTAGTCGTCAGGGGCGGTTTTTTATTCATTCTACAACCCATACACCTTCCACATTTATAAAAACCCTTCAAACTCAGCCAAGTTCCTGAAAAACTCAACTTATTCTGTTTCCACGGTTTTACGGTAGGGGCCACCTTGATACCTAGATTGGGTGCCCTAGTGAAGGTAATCGTCGGAACAGTCGGGAGTAAGTTTACCACAATTTTGTCATTCAACACATGGTGCCAATGGGTTTTAATAATTTTCTGAATCTTCCTATAATTCTCATTAAATGTAAGAACAACTCTCATGGCTTCTTCTTTATTTTGTGTTTTATCTTTCTCATTATCTATCTCATTTTTATCTTTATTGTCCTCCTTATTAAAGAACTCTCTTCTATCTAATTTCCTAATTTGGTTGAGTGACTCCTCCACTAAGTTTTCAGGATATTCCTTCTCAATAAATTGTCTTTTCATCTCAATTGCTTCCATCTCAAAAGTATGTCCCTCTGTGCAGTTCCGCTTAATCCTACGAAACTGACCAGAGGGAACATTTGTCAGCCATTTCGGCAGGTGACAGCTAGAAAAATCAATATAACTATTTCTAGCTGTGGATTTACAAAATGTCTCACATATATATTTATTACCAGATTGTGTGATTAATAAATCCAAGAATTCGGTGCTCTCCTGTATGTTTGAGGTAAAAACCAGATTTAAATTATTAATATTGTTTCTAGGAATTTTTCCAATTCTTCTTTACTCTGTTTCCAGATGAAGATCACATCATCTATATAACGGCGCCACAGGGCCAGATCCGTCCCCAGCCTCGGCTTGATGAGGTTGTACTCCCACTCAGCCAAGAACAAATTAGCATAGCTGGGGGCGAATCTGGTCCCCATGGCGGTACCCCGCTTCTGCAGGAAGAATTCCCCCTCAAAAAAGAAGTAGTTGTGGCTCAGGATATACTCTATTCCTTTCGTTATAAATTCTTTTTTTATTGCTCCATACGAGCCATCTCTTATTAATTGCATTTTTACAGCATCAATTCCTTGCTGATGTTCAATCACAGTATAAAGTGACTGAATATCAAGTGTGCCCATAATCCATCCAGACTGGACATCTAAGTTTTCCAGAATCTGTATGATTTGGGTAGTATCTTTAATATAGGAATTGGTTTTCTTGACTATTGGCTGTAACTGTACGTCTATATATTTAAACAGGTTGGATGTGATAGATCCAATCCCTGAGACGATAGGGCGTCCTGGGGGATCATTCTGATTTTTATGCACCTTGGGCAGGCAGTAGAAGCATGGTAGCCTCCCCTGCGTGCCCAAAATGAAATCCAGTTCCTGCTGTCATATTGTACCACTATCCAATCCGTCCATACTGTATCTCCTGAGCTCCAACTCAAATCTCTTAAGGGGGTCTCCCCCCAATTTTTGATAGGTCTCCCCATCTGAGAGTTGTCGGAGACATTCCCTATTATAATTAATTGTGTCCATCACCACTACCGCACCTCCCTTATCCGCGGGGCGTATAGTGATGGAGTGTTTTTTTTGTAGTTGTTTCAATGCCTCAAACTCTCCTCTGGTAAGATTGTTTGTGGCCCTTGATTTAGCCTTTAGTTTGCAAATATCTTCCTCTACACACTTCTGAAAGGCTCCTATTTCTTTGCTGATTTCACTCCTTGGGAACATATTTGATTTATTTTTTAGGAGGTTTTTGTTAGTTTTTTTTGTCTTTTTTACGTTTTTTTCAACTATTTCTTTCTCATTCCTCACAATTGGATTTTTGATAAAATATTTTTTGAGGCAGATATTCCTTATTAGTTTTTGTACTCCTATATATGTAGAGAATTTATCCATCTTATTGGTGGGGGC
Source organism: Bufo bufo (assembly GCF_905171765.1). Taxonomy (NCBI): domain Eukaryota; kingdom Metazoa; phylum Chordata; class Amphibia; order Anura; family Bufonidae; genus Bufo; species Bufo bufo. The sequence goes on from NC_053391.1 coordinate 38,717,977, forward strand.
AAACTTCAGACCTTTCTCTAACAGATTATTTTGGGTTTTAGTCAGGGTGGTTGAACTTAAATTAATTATTGCGCTGAGATCCGTTGCTAGTGATGTCTTTTGTGATATGTGTCTCTTCCTCTTACTTCGTCTTGTCTTTCTGACCCTCCTCTGTGTCTTGAGTGTTGGTATCTTACTTGTTCTATGTGGTTCATCTTTTGGGGTGCATGGTGATCCTGTCTCTGTGATGTATGATGTTGTCCCTTCCCTGTGTTCTGATATTGATAAGTGCTCTTGGGTCTTAAATTGTAGTGATGTGTCGGTGATTCTAAACTGTGATTGGGAGGTGTCCTTTCTCTGTGTCGTAATCGTGCTCTGTGATGTGCTGGGGTATGATCTAAAAAATGCCGATCAGACAGCTCCTCATATCTGTTTGTCACAGAGATTGAGTAGCTGTCTGATAAGCCCTGTCATCCCTATCCCCTTCCTTTTTCTTCCCTTTTGAAATCTCATTCTGTAATAAGGGAATTTGTTCCCCAAATCTTTCACCCTGGTGATTTCTCTGTGTATTCTGGTGTTTTTTTTATTTTTTATTAATGATCTCACTCTCAATTTTATCTAATCCACTACAGAGTCTTTGTTGCCACATTTCAAATTCACTATTTCTAGAGAATTTTTCAAGGTGGTCTTTTAATTTTGCAATTTTTTGATTCAGCACTTCCAATAGTGCTGTTCTCCTTTTTATTATGAGTTGCATGAGTGAAATGGAACAAGAGAATAGTAATCTATTCCATTCCCCCTCAAACTCCTCATCCAGGAGATCTTGTGCTGGGGTTTTGTTCAAGATTAACCCCTTAGAAATTTTACCATGCTCTATATACTGCTGTAGGGACCTTATCTCCCAATACTGTCTGAGTTGTTTCTGTAGTAGTCCCTCTAATTCTCTAAAGACATCTGCCATAGCTTTATCATTACTAAAAACATCATCCTGCATATCATCAAATTTAAAATTTTCTGCTTTCGCTTTTTTACTTTCAACGTGGTGCCAAATGTCCATAATCTACTGTAAAGGAGCTCACACACAGGGGTGAATAGTGCGTACAAAAAATAGTGGTAGGTTGTGGTGGCTTACTAGCAAGTAGTTAAGGTATGGTGCTGCAAGCTCATATAGAGGAAAACACCCCACCCTCTCTTAAAAGGCAAATGTAGTAATAGGAAAATGAGCGAGCACTCAAACACTTGGCAACCAAATTGACATGTGCAGAAAATATTTATTAAATCCCCATAAAATACAAGTAATACAATTTATAAGAACAATGTAGCAATAATATACAACATTACAATCACATATATTGTGGTAGATATGATCGATACTATATTCGATAAAAATATATTCGATATAAACCTCCTAAAAAATAAATCAAATATGTTCCCAAGGAGTGAAATCAGCAAAGAAATAGGAGCCTTTCAGAAGTGTGTAGAGGAAGATATTTGCAAACTAAAGGCTAAATCAAGGGCCACAAACAATCTTACCAGAGGAGAGTTTGAGGCATTGAAACAACTATAAAAAAAACACTCCATCACTATACGCCCCGCGGATAAGGGAGGTGCGGTAGTGGTGATGGACACAATTAATTATAATAGGGAATGTCTCCGACAACTCTCAGATGGGGAGACCTATCAAAAATTGGGGGGAGACCCCCTTGAGAGATTTGAGTTGGAGCTCAGGAGATACAGTATGGACTGATTGGATAGTGGTACAATATCACAGCAGGAACTGGATTTCATTTTGGGCACGCAGAGGAGGCTACCATGCTTCTACTGCCTGCCCAAGGTGCATAAAAATCCGAATGATTCCCCAGGACGCCCTATCGTCTCAGGGATTGGATCTATCACATCCAACCTGTCCAAATATATAGACGTACAGTTACAGCCAATAGTCAAGAAAACCAATTCCTATATTAAAGATACTACCCAAATCATACAGATTCTGGAAAACTTAGATGTCCAGTCTGGATGGATTATGGGCACACTTGATATTCAGTCACTTTATACTGTGATTGAACATCAGCAAGGAATTGATGCTGTAAAAATGCAATTAATAAGAGATGGCTCGTATGGAGCAATAAAAAAAGAATTTATAACGAAAGGAATAGAGTATATCCTGAGCCACAACTACTTCTTTTTTGAGGGGGAATTCTTCCTGCAGAAGCGGGGTACCGCCATGGGGACCAGATTCGCCCCCAGCTATGCTAATTTGTTCTTGGCTGAGTGGGAGTACAACCTCATCAAGCCGAGGCTGGGGACGGATCTGGCCCTGTGGCGCCGTTATATAGATGATGTGATCTTCATCTGGAAACAGAGTAAAGAAGAATTGGAAAAATTCCTAGAAACAATTAATATTAATAATTTAAATCTGGTCTTTACCTCAAACATACAGGAGAGCACCGAATTCTTGGATTTATTAATCACACAATCTGGTAATAATTATATATGAGACATTTTGTAAATCCACAGCTAGAAATAGTTATATTGATTTTACTAGCTGTCACCTGCCGAAATGGCTGACAAATGTTCCCTCTGGTCAGTTCCGTAGGATTAAGCGGAACTGCACAGAGGGACATACTTTTGAGATGGAAGCCATTGAGATGAAAAGACAATTTATTGAGAAGGAATATCCTGAAAACTTAGTGGAGGAGTCACTCAACCAAATTAGGAAATTAGATAGAAGAAAGTTCTTTAATAAGGAGGACAATAAAGATAAAAATGAGATAGATAATGAGAAGGATAAAACACAAAATAAAGAAGAAGCCATGAGAGTTGTTCTTACATTTAATGAGAATTATAGGAAGATTCAGAAAATTATTAAAACCCATTGGCACCATGTGTTGAATGACAAAATTGTGGGACACTTACTCCCGACTGTTCCGACGATTACCTTCACTAGGGCACCCAATCTAGGTATCAAGGTGGCCCCTACCGTAAAACCGTGGAAACAGAATAAGTTGAGTTTTTCAGGAACTTGGCTGAGTTTGAAGAGTTTTTATAAATGTGGAAGGTGTATGGGTTGTAGAATGAATAAAAAACCGCGCCTGACGACTAATGTCCCCTTGACTCAGAACAACTTTAATTGGGAGATAGAACATTGTCTTACATGTGACTCCAGTGGAGTTATCTACCTTCTCCAGTGCCCCTGTAACAGACAATATATAGGACGTACCAAGAGGCCATTCAAAAAAAGAGTGTCCGAACATATTGCAAACATCAGGAAGGGGTACGATAAACATTCCCTATCTAAACATTATAAAGAGATGCATAATCAGGATCCATCGAGCCTGGTGTTTAAGGCACTGGAGAAGGTGGAGAAACACTGAAGAGGCAGGGATTTTATCAGACAAATGTCTAGGATAGAATCCAGACGCATTTATGAATTTGGATCTCTACAACCGAAAGGCCTTAATTCGGAGTTTGACATTTTTGGATTTATGTAGGTTGGGTGTCTCGTGGCCGACGGCACGTCGCATGCTAGGGCGTTTATCGGCGCTGCGACGTGTCCTTGGCTCCGAGATACCCACCCTTCTTTCTCTATCAAATCCGAATAATTGTATCAAACTCTAGGATTCCTATGAAACTTTCATATTATTTATTGTTTTACATTCTTATATTGATATTTTAATATTGAAAATTTGTTTAATAATATTTTATTATAAAAAGTCATTTTATAAGTGTTAGCAATCAGATATCAAGTTTATATTTCACACAATGATATATCACACCAATTGGGACATCTGGGCCAAAAAACGCATGTGTCCCCAAAAAAACGCATGGAAACTGCAAGAGAAAAAACTGAAAAAACAAGGCTGTATAGAATTATCCCTTGATTATGTGGGAGGATTCCCTGGCCAACTGGGAGTAGTATGAACAACAGGTGTCTGAGATTTGGGAAGCAATTAAAGGAATGGATAAAAATGGAGGCAGAGCAGGCAGACAGACACTCGACCACTGAGGAAGGGAGAGTGAATCTACCCGAAACGCGTATGGTGAAACAAGTGATGTACCTGCATTGAAAAGCCTCCGATAATACTGTATGGCCATACAGAAGAAAATTTCTATAGCATTAACTATTCTTATCGTCGAAAGCTGCACTGAAGGAAATTGCGGAACAGAGTGGCAACTCCCGCGATCTCTGGAACTCCCGCGAAATTTAAACCAGCTTGCTGTATGGAGCGACTGAATAAGCCGGCAAATATTTAAAGGTCCATTGAAGCAATAGGGAGACAGCAGACACTAGACGGTAAGCCAAATATCGATTTAAAGTTTTCTTCGATTCAAAGCTCATATCGACCTTAAAAGGATATGCTATAAGAGACTTTTCACATTATCAGGATTCCTGTGGACACTTTATGAACATATTGCGCTCCCAGTGAATACACCTACAACATTTTCAGTGACATTCAGTTTCCCAAATTGGGATAGAGCTCTAGAAGATAATACCCCCTCTTTCCCAAATAACAGCATATACTTGAAGTTTTTTGGTGTGATATATATTATTGAATTTATCGACACTATTGAGTGGTATCGAATATTTCAACATTGAATTTTCTACCATTCAATTTATCGAATATTTCTATCGAATATATTTTTATCGAATATAGTATTGATCATATCTACCACAATATATGTGATTGTAATGTTGTATATTATTGCTACATTGTTCTTATAAATTTTATTACTTGTATTTTATGGGGATTTAATAAATATTTTCTGCACATGTCAATCTGGTTGCCAAGTGTATGAGTGCTCGCTCATTTTCCTATTACTACATTTGCCTTTTAAGAGAGGGTGGGGTGTTTCCCTCTATATGAGCTTGCAGCACCATACCTTAACGACTTGCTAGTGAGCCACCACAACCTACCACTAGGTTTTGATAATGTTCAAACTTTCCCTGAGGGTCAAAGACCAACCCTTCCACTGGTCCACCTTCTGAGCGGCAATCTTAAGCCTGCTATTCCAATTTTGATGGGGGTAATCCCACTGGCCAAATTCAATGTAGACTCCTGGGGCTCTAGAAGGGTATCTGGGAGATCAAAACCAGGATCTCCTCCTCCCAGCCAGAGACTCATATTTATCGTGGTTGATCCAGATGACTCTGAGTAGCCCTCTATTACCCACTCTGCCTCCCCTCTTGAAGACACAAAGATAGTTACGTCATCAGCATACGCCACCAGCCTCAGTGTGGCCTTTCAGAGCTACCTGGTCACTTCCCAACACCCGCCAACAGCCTACGATCAACCCTTCTAAGGAAGGGATCAATCGCAAACACGTACAATAGAGGGCTCAAAGGAAAATCCTGGTGAACCCCAGATCCCACCTCGAAAGTGCAGCCAATTCAATCATTCACAAGCGTAAAACTCTCTCCCCCTGCATACAAGGTCTTAAACCAATCAAGAACCATCCCGCCCCCGGCAGGCCATATCTCAAAAGAACAGACCAGAGGTACTCATGGTAAACACAATCAAACGCTTTTGCCTGATCCAGGGACAGCATGTACCCTTTTCAGTGACCTGTCTTGCTCTGATCCACGGCCTCCCGTACACTGCGCATAGCACTGAAAGTACTGGAACAGAGCAGTGCTGGGCCCCAGAAAGGAGCTCAGGCTCAAACTTCACCAACCGATTAAATAGCACCTTTGTCACAATCTTTCTGTCCAGACCGAGGAGCACTATGGGACGCCAATTCTCAATGTGGAATGGATCTTTACCCTTTGACAGTATGATCAGGGCCAACCTCCTCATTGACTTTGGTAGAGCACCTGAGGAGAGACACTTATTGAATACCTCAGTCGTAGAGGGGAACTCAGGTGTCCTTAAAGGTCTTATAAAACTTAGATTGGTAAACCACCTGGACCAGGCGATTTTTTGGGAACAAGCCCCTCAATCACCAGACTGACTTACTCTTTCTGGATCACTTCAGTCAGAACATCAAGAGAGGGGTCTACTCCTGGTTCAGAAACAGTTTCAGCCAGGAAAACTGGCATCTTATCATGACCAAGATCTTTCTTCGCCATGAGATGTGAGTAAAAGGATCTGACAACCTCCAAGATCCCTGATCTGGACCATCTCAGGGACCTAGAACTATCAATCAGTCTTGGGACAATCTTAGAACTCACTGACATCCTGCAGTTTCTGTAAGGGTCGGTATTTCCCATAATCCCTCTCAAAAACTAAAGATGCATGTCTATCATACTGACACTTCATAAGCAAAGACTTCACTCTGGAGATCTCCTCGCGGCTACCCCAAGAAGACGTTCAAGTTTTCTCCTCAGGCCTTGATACAGGCGGTACCTACTCAGGCTCGAGAGCTGGTGGAAGAATCTCCCCACCTTTTCCTTGAACATCTCCCACCACTCTGACTTACTGCTGCAGAGATCCAGCAATGGTACCTGGCTCTGAATGAAATCCTCAAAGCATTGTCTTATCTCCGCTTTTTCCAAGAGAGACGAATTGAGCCTCCAGTAGCCTCTTTCCATCCGGGGTGTCTCACGACGCTATCATAAGTCAGCTTGTCCCTGGAACCTCACCTATCCTGGGGCCTCGTGCCAGTATTGATGACACCTCCAAAGACCACCTGCCGACTTGTAAAAAGATAGGGCTTGAGCCTCATAAAAAGACACTTTCGGTCCCACTTGGACTGGGGGCCATAGATGTTAATTAGACAAAGTTCTTGTCCCTTCATGAGGACATCCAAGATCAGACATCTCCCCATTTATAATTCAATAACACGTCGGCATTCTACCCATGCAGTAAAAAGGACTGCCACCCCTCTATACAGCTCGGCCGCAAGAGACCAGTAGGAGGCTCCGGAACTGGAACTGGTTTGAGAGACTAATCAGAGGGGGGATCAGTTGTACCTTTCTTTGGCATCTGATGGGTTTGAAAAGACCTTAAAGAGGATCTGTCACCAAAAAATGCAATGCAATCTGAAAGCACCATGTTATAGAGCAGGAGAAGCTGAGCGGATTCATGTATATATTTGTGGGAAAAGATTCAGTAAAACCTGTAATTTATACATTTATCTCTCTGCTTTTTCTACCTTCTGTGAACAGCATCGGTATAGGAGGGAGGGGTTATCAGTAATTGATAGCATTGTGTGTATGTGTATATAGAGAGATAGCTGGCAGTCATTGATAACTCCTCCCTCCTATACTGATAGCACTTCACAGGGTTGCAGATGTTAATGTCTAAATTACAAGTTTTACTGACTGTTTTCCCACAAAAAAAAATAAAAATAAAAATATATATATATATATATAGTACAGACCAAAAGTTTGGACACACCTTCTCATTTAAAGAGTTTTCTTTATTTTCATGACTATGAAAATTGTAGATTCACACTGAAGGCATCAAAACTATGAATTAACACATGTGGAATTATATACATAACAAACAAGTGCAAAACAACTGAAAATATGTCATATTCTAGGTTCTTCAAAGTAGCCACCTTTTGCTTTGATTACTGCTTTGCACACTCTTGGCATTCTCTTGATGAGCTTCAAGAGGTAGTCCCCTGAAATGGTTTTCACTTCACAGGTGTGCCCTGTCAGGTTTAATAAGTGGGATTTCTTGCCTTATAAATGGGGTTGGGACCATCAGTTGCGTTGAGGAGAAGTCAGGTGGATACACAGCTGATAGTCCTACTGAATAGACTGTTAGAATTTGTATTATGGCAAGAAAAAAGCAGCTAAGTAAAGAAAAACGAGTGGCCATCATTACTTTAAGAAATGAAGGTCAGTCAGTCAGCCGAAAAATTGGGAAAACTTTGAAAGTAAGGGCTATTTGACCATGAAGGAGAGTGATGGGGTGCTGCGCCAGATGACCTGGCCTCCACAGTCCCCGGACCTGAACCCAATCGAGATGGTTTGGGGTGAGCTGGACCGCAGAGTGAAGGCAAAAGGGCCAACAAGTGCTAAGCATCTCTGGGAACTCCTTCAAGACTGTTGGAAGACCATTTCAGGGGACTACCTCTTGAAGCTCATCAAGAGAATGCCAAGAGTGTGCAAAGCAGTAATCAAAGCAAAAGGTGGCTACTTTGAAGAACCTAGAATATGACATATTTTCTGTTGTTTCACACTTGTTTGTTATGTATATAATTCCACATGTGTTAATTCATAGTTTTGATGCCTTCATAGTCATGAAAATAAAGAAAACTCTTTGAATGAGGTGTGTCCAAACTTTTGGTCTGTACTGTATATATATATATATATATATCAATCTGCTCAGCTTCTCCTGCTTTATAAAACTGTGCTTTCAGATTGCATTGCATTTTTTAGCAACAGGTCTTTTTTAAATATCCCTTTTTTCCTATATGTTTTTTATCTTGCTTTTTCTCTTGCTATCCCCCACTTTTCCCATCCATACTTTCGCCATTGGTGGATAGTGAAGAGATGGCACCTTTCTCTTTCTGGATCCTCCTAATTTCCTCATCCAGTTCCCTGTCTCTTTGGGCCTCAGCAATAGCAGGAGCCTCAGGGGCGAAATCAGAGGTCGTCCCAGTTTCCCCAGTTACCTCTCGATTTGATGTTTTTCCTGACGCCTCAGTTGGGCAGGCGTCTTTTGCTTACTTTTCCACCCTGTACCCTCTGTTCCTTCACCTCTGCCAGCCTCTCCCCCAGCAGAATTGGCCTCATGGCTTTCTCCCGCCAGGGTATTGATCGCATTAGCAAAATTGATCGCATTAGCAAAGGAATGGGTGACCTAACTCAGCACACAGGTGACACCTAATCTCCGCACATGATGCAGCGAGGTGACCTATCTCCACACAGCGTTCACTTTTTGCACAGTGCAGCTAGCACTAAAGTGTGTGGGGCTCCCACATCTGTAACAGAGCTTTGGCTGACCCTGGTAGAAAATCTGGATGCGAACCCTTCCAAGGAAGGTTGCAGATGGTATGTGGGTAACCGTGTTTCCTGAAAGCCTAAGTTTTACCATAAACATCCAGGCCTCAGACCAGATGCCATATTTGTCCCAGTTCTTTTTGGGGACCTTCACCACCTCCCCATATCGGCCAAGCCACATAATAATGTCAATACATGACAGCGACTGGTTACGGGTTATAACGGTCACCCTCTTGACATTGTTCTGATGAGACACTACCTGGACGGCAAAGTCTCTCCAGCTGGGCTCTTTCTTTGCCACCTCATAGTTGGACCAGAAGAGCTCAAGCCTCTACGGCCAAACAAAGCTGACATCAAACTTGGAGCCTCATAGGGATGTCAGTCGCCTTGAAGCCCATCTTTAGCAGGAGCTCAACCACATCCGATCTTGAAGGACATGTATCAGTGCCCCTCCATCTCAGATGGACCACCTTCCTACGGAGACAACCCTATCCAGCTGTTGGGAGACCTCTCGTAAGGCTGAGAGGCCATGCCAGGATAGATCAACCTCCCTACCCCCTACATCGATTGTTCTCTCCCATTTGTTTACAGCCTCCAGAAGATGCCAATGCAAAAAAACATCCCCAGAGCCAGAGGACAAGGAGGGCCCCCTATTTCTCCTGGCTGCAACATTAGCATTGCTACACACAGGGGCTGCTGCAGTCAGGCGGGTGGGTAACCGGACCAGGCCCCCCACTTACCAATGACCCTCTACCACCCACCTCAATCACCAAACCACCCTCACTTATAGTGGATACTGTGCCCACCCTTCCTTTTCTCCTACCACCACTTACTCCACCATCCAAACCCCCAGACAAATTTTTACTAACAAAAACATTTTCACCCCCACCTCCTTTCACATTCTCCCCTACATTCATTCCCTTACTCATAATGGATGAACTGGTGCATTTTGGTGCAGATGTATGGTTTGGTACCTCAGCATCACTGGGCCTACAGGACAGGCCGCCAGCCCCTTATGTATGGGCCAGCCTGCTTACCCTGTTTAGAAGCAGCCTCAACCCCACTTTTACCATTGCCATCTGCTTCATGAGTACTATTCTAATTTTGGGCGCCACTCATCCGAACCCAGGCGCTGCTGATCTACTTTTTCATGGTGCCGCGCATCTGGACCAGCAGTGACAATGCAAAACAAGGGTTTTAGTCACAGTTCTAGTCCTTTATTGGAAGGCATAACTGTCATAGCCGTGGTAGCTCCTTTATGCCTCTGCTGCCCCAAAGGAACAGCGCCATCCGTGGTCGGAGCCGCCAGAGCTCTCGCAGGCAACTCCTTTTTTCTTATCGTTCACCATAACCTTCTTGTCCAGCTTTTTAGACAATGCCGCACCGGCTCCGTCCCCGTTACTGGAAACAGAGCTCACCTCCATGGTGGATACCTCGATCTCCTACACCGAGTCTACCACAGGACACGGACTGGGCAGAGAATAGGGGCTAATACAGTCAGCTGCGGCCAACCCAGTGGGTCCCAGAGAGTGGGTTTATACGAATCTTACCTGCTCCTGGAGCTTGGTCTTCTTAGCTTTTTTCCCGCCCCCTGGCGTCTCCTATGGCAGCTTATCACCAAAACACAAATCATGAAAATGAGCTTGGGACTCTTCAGGAGCTGGATCTTCTCCATGAGGGCCCCTTCTGGGCTACAGGTCTCGCACTCATCCCCCAAGCTGCCAGAACCACAGCTGAGTGACATTGCTACTTGGCATGCAGGGTGCCCACTGTACAGAACCTGCTGCTGCTCCTGCAGGCTGCCAGGTGGATCTTGCTGGTCACCATCATCCTCCTCCTCCACTATTTGGTCTTCCTTCACCTGACTGTCAGGCTGCAGCCCCATCAGCCTTCTCTCCTCCTCCGCCATCTTCTGAAATCGCTCTTCATTTGAGAGTTTCAATGGGCCGCTTTTCTCCCTCACCACAGTGCTCCTTTTTTCCAACTCCCCAATTTCAGCTGGGAGCTGCTATATCTGGTTCAGCAGCCGCTGCTTCTTTTTTTTGGGGGCCACTTTGGCATGAGTCCTCAAACCTCGCAGCTCCTCCCAAAGCCTCCTCAGGATCTTACTCGCATTTTCATATTCACTGAATTGGCTCATGACTCGGGAGCCATAGGTGAAAATGGACTCCTGGGCTCTAAGTACGTCCCAGCCTTCCTCCTCGAGATTTGCTTCTCCTCTGTAAACACTCGGCTTTCCCTAGGCCCTTGAAGGGCCACTCTTACCTGAGCTGGCATTCAGGTCTTACTTACTGGATCCAGTCTTGCGGCTCTTCCAACTCTCAAAAGACTCAGGGGAGACAGAAGCCAGATTGCTGTGACTCCTGACAGATCTTCTTACCCCTGAGTCCTGTATACAGGCCAAACGCTGGCTCCTCCTGTCCCCTGATGGCCTGCTGCTGGGAATAGGAGCATGGGGCTTGCCTCCCTCACTCATGCCTGAGAACCCACTCCATCCCTGGGGAGGAGAGAGCTGGCCTCAGGGAGATGGATAATTCCCAGGCGATGCAGCAGTAGCTCTGCAAACATCCAAAACTGATTGGACCACCTGAGAGCTCCACTCGCTATTCTGCTGGTGGAGTCACTGTGTACATACATTACATCACTTATCCTGTACTGATCCTGAGTTACATCCTATATTATACTCCAGAGCTTCACTTGCTATTCTGCTGGTGGAGTCACTGTGTACATACATTACTTATCCTGAGTTACATCCTGTATTATACTGCAGAGCTGCACTCACTATTCTGCTGGTGGAGTCACTATGTACATGCATTACATTACTTATTTTGTGCTTATCCTGAGTTACATCCTGTATTGTACTCCACAGCTGCACTCACTATTCTGCTGGTGAAGTCACTGTGTACATACCTTCCATTACTTATCTTGTACTGATCCTGAGTTACATCCTGTATTATACTCCAGAGCTGCACTCACTATTCTGCTGGTGCAGTCACTTTGTACATACCACATTACTTATCCTGTACTGATCCTGAGTTACATCCTGTATTATACTCCACATCTACACTCACTGCTGGTGAGGTCACTGTGTACATACATTACTTATCCTGTACTGACCATGCGTTACATCCTGTATTATACTCCAGAGCTGCACTCACTATTCTGCTGGTGCAGTCACTGTATACATACATTACATTACTTATTCCTGTACTGGTCCTAAGTTACATCCTGTAATAAAAGAAAGCACCGGCCCAGGGTTGGTGGAATTATGGAAATGGCTACGCGGCCAGTTCTCTGCTGTTTCCATAACTCCCATAGTAGTGAATGGAAGCTACACAAACATCTTAGAACAGTGAGCTATTCTGTTTTCATAACTCAGTAGTTACGGAAATAGAGTAGCCTTCATTCACCGCTATAGGAGGCGTTAATCTCCTGATGAAATAATAAGATTGGACTCAACTAGTCCACATGACATTTCTATCTAAAGCAAGAGTGAACATCCACAAGGTCCCACTGAAATTCACAAGCGGCCATTCCAGCCATTACTGTGCAGAAGAAGGCCTAAAACTAAAAGTAATCACTTAACATGTCTTTCAGATATCCATTAGTCCTTTAATGGGTTGTCCTATAATGTCAATCTCTGTCCATATACCCTGTAAAGGTGTCCACCATAAAAGCAGGGGCAGTACACCAGAGTAGGGGGTATCTGCTACTGGATTGTTATGTACTGTTATGCCATGTATTGTGATGTTATGTATTGCAACCATTATAGCTATCTATGGATGGCAAACCCGGGGTTAATAGTTCTGATCTAACCCTTATTGGAGGCTAGGTGGTGGCCTGCTCCACTCTCTGCTAGGAGTATATAGGGAGAGTAGAAAGAGAGAGGAAGCCGTTGCCTCATGTTCCCTCTCCTTAGTCCCAGAAAGCTTCAGAGATCTCTGCAAGATCTACAGAGAAGAGAAGTAGAGAAAGAGAGGAAGAGAAAGGAGAACTTAGATTGGCATACGAGTCAGCAAGGTAACCTGCTACTACAGCAATTCTGACTTTGCTGCTATGAGGGGCCCCTTTCAGACACCCTTCAAACTTGGACACGTCCTGGTCAGATGTGCCTTTAAAACCCTGTATCCTGCAGTGGACACTACAGCGATTTTTGCCAAGGTACTACTACCAGCCATAGATTCTACTGAGAGAGACTTTAGCACAGCTAGAGAGGAAAGAGGGCCACCCTTGCCTAAATCAATGCATCGCTATCTGGGAGAGAATTGCACTGTGAACAGTTGGAACTGTGACTGCTATTGTTGGATCTGTGGCCTGGTTTTCTGACTCCTGCACCATACTTTATCCGTTGCATTCTACGTGCTCCGTCTTGCACCCATACAGACACTTAAAGGGGTTCTGCAGCTTTTTTTACTGATTATCTATCCTCTGTATAGATCCTCAGCATCAGATCTCAGGGGTCCAAAATCAGCCGTTTGAGAAGGCAGTACCCATGTGGCCTTCTCATTGTTTCCTGCAGGCCAGTGACGTCACAACTAGTATCACAGGACTGGGTGCGGCTAAGCCCAATTCACTTCAGTGGAGTCAGACAAGATGGATGTCTGTAACCTCCTGTACTACACCCAAGCTCCAAGTCCAAGATTATATAACCTTGATGGCTACAAAAAATATATACTTCAAAGTATAAAATCAAAGAGTTTGGGTAGACAGCAGAAGAAAGATTGAGTTTTGGCTCATGAAAGTTTTTTTTTTATCTCCTTTGGAATAAAAAACATTTCTTTTTCCTCCTTCTGGAGGATACAAGTGCTCAAGCTGTTGAACATTGGCAAAGATAAGAGACGTTTTCCGTTTCCAAGATGTACAGATGCCCTGTAAGATCTAATAATACAAAAAGCAAGGTAACCATGGTGGCTAATATCACAACAACAACTCCCCCCACCGTCCATTTATACTAGTGGTGAACTGAGAAACTAATCATATGGTGAGGACAAAAATAGAAATTCACATCTTCTTAACATATAAAGGAAGTCTAGGGGTGACCATACACATTAGATGAATGCACCAAATTTCGATGTCTTGTCTCATTCTTATCCAGTAGAACTTTTCAGTGCCTAAATGACCTGATTAGTTGTGGTACATTTCTAAGACCATTTTTGCATCTCTGCGGGGTACCACGACTTGATGTATACGCCCATTGGTGATAGGATCAAGGGTTCTTTGGAGCAGTAGGTCTTTCTGGATGAAAAGTTGTCTTCTTTGCCACCATAAGTGGAGCGGTTCAGAATCAGCTCTTCCACTTATGAAATAATCTTCCAGTTCTACAATGACTTGACTCTCGGTCTGAAGCTGGATCCAAAGTCCTTTTTCCAATGGTAGTTCAGGATTAGACTGTTCCTGCGAGTTGTCGACTCTTGGATTTTGATCTTGACTTGGTTAGTATTTCGCTGGGCAAATCTGGAGTAGAAAGATGGCATTTGTACATATTCAAACGCAAAATACAAATGCAATAGCACTCTGCAACCAGCATTCTGCCCTGCCTCTATGCTGGATGAGGCATTGGTGTACATTTTGGCCAAAGCGTAATAAGACACTCACCACGTCAAGGTCGTCTCTATGAAGTGGTCCCTAACACTAGTTCCTACCTGTTTATGGGCCATGACAGCCACACAAAGTCCAGGGAATGCAGGTGCAGCATGCACTGAATCACCCACATTTTTTATTTGTACATATTCCCATTGTCACCACCAGATCTTTGAGAAGTTCTGATAGACGTTCTTCAGTACTTCCTGCATGATCTTCTTTTGTTTTGCTTTCGTTTTGACATCTCTCCTCCCTCTCCCAGCTGTCATCTATTAGCAGTGATCGCCTCCCTATATATCTCCTCCCCATACTGCCTCACCTTGCTGTTTATACAACTTCCTGGACTGTGCTGATGCTAGAAGCTGCTACTGCTGCATCCACAAGATAAGTCTGTTCCTTTATTTCTGTTTTCCTGTGGTCTTGATCCTAGGTGACCCTGACTCCCTCCGTATTTAGTGTAGGGAGCCAGAGGTCGTGTCCCCTCACTATTATAGGGTGTTCAGGTGTCATACAGTCGAGGAACGAGGGTATGCAATTATCTACCATAGAGATTTTTGCATAGGCTGAGCAGTAAGGGAGTGTGTTAGGGCTGTTACAGGGCTTACCCTCTTGTTCCTTAGTTTTGGATCAAGTCAGTCGGATCTTCATTTGTGTCTTCTAGTTTTCTGCAACACCATCTGTGACATTATAAACCGCCAAAACCATCTCAAGCATGGCTCCGGTTTCACTTTTGACTGAACGCATGAAGGGTCTTTCATTGGAGGTAGCAGATCTCCGTAAAACTGTATCTCAGTTTCAGGTGACCGGTTCAGCTTGCGTTCATGGAGTTTGTTCTGAGCCTAAGATCTCGCTCCCGGATACGTTCTCCGGGGGTAGCGAGAATTTTGTTCATTTTAGAGAGGCTTGCAAACTCCATTTTCGCCTACTTCCCCATTCCTCTGGTGATGAGGAGCAGAGGGTGGGGATCATCATCTCGCTGCTCAGGGATAACGCTCAGTCTTGGGCCTTTTCGCTGCCGGTGGGGACACGACCCCTCCGTTCAGTGGATGAATTTTTTTTAGCCCTGGGTCAGATATATGATGATCCGGATCGTATTGCTCTGGCTGAATCTAGACTACGTCTTTTATGCCAGGGTAAACAGTCCGCAGAGATATACTGTTCAGAATTTCGGAGATGGGCAGCTAATACTGGTTGGAATGATGCTGCACTCCGAAGTCAATTTTGCCATGGTCTTTCAAGGGATTAAAAGATACATTTGCCTTTCATGAGAGACCTACCTCCTTGGAGTGTGCCATGTCTCGGGCCATTCGTATTGACGGGCGTCTTAGAGAGAGAGGAGAGATCACTCCTTCCTGTCATACTCAGTCCAAGGACAGTGCGGCGGTCTCATTCAGTGCGCAGGGGTCTCAGTCTCTCTCATTCCCCTCTGAGCAAGAGCCCATGCAGCTGGGTTTGCTTGCCTCTAACAACAGAGGATTCAGCTCTCAGAGGAGGGTTTGTTTCTGTTGTGGAGGTATAAATCATTTGGCAAATGTTTGTCCCTCTAGGAGATTCAGGCAGTTTTTTTAGAGTAATAAAGTAACAAAAAGAAAAAAGTCCTCTAAAAACGTTCCATCTGTTACTATTGGCAAGGTTGATGCGGAAATTGAAGGTTTTCCGTTTGCTTGTAGTTCCCGTTTTGTCCTACCTGGCGCAAGAACATTCTTTGTGAGATTTTTGTAGATAGTGGAGCAGCTGTCAATCTAATTGATAATCAATTTGCTATAACACATGGTTTCCAGGTATGCACTTTGGGAAAGGACATACCTGTTTTTGCTATTGATTCCGCTCCACTTTCAAATCGTTAAAAGGCATAGTTCACAATATCCGTTTGATTGTGAGTGATACTCATGTTGAGGATGTGTCATGTTTTGTCCTAAGCGGGTTACCTACTCCTCTAGTATTGGGGCTACCCTGGCTCACTAAACATAACCCCACCATTGATTGGCAAGCGAGGCAAATAAATGGTTGGAGTGACTTTTGTAGAGAGAATTGCCTCTCGACATCTGTTTCAGAGGTTTCTACTAAGACTGTACCATCTTTTCTCTCTGAATTTTCAGATGTGTTTTCTGAGAGTGGTGTTCAGGAGCTGCCCCCTCACAGGGAGTACGATTGCCCTATTAATCTCATCCCAGGTGCCAAGCTGCCTAAATCTCGTTTATACAATCTCTCCCAACCTGAAAAGGTCGCTATGCGTGCTTATATCTCTGAGAGCCTGAGAAAGGGACACATACGACCCTCGAAGTCACCTGTTGCCTCTGGTTTTTTCTTTGTTAAGAAAAAAGATGGTTCTTTAAGACCATGTCTGGATTTCAGGGAGCTGAACAGTATCACAATTCGTGACCCTTATCCGCTTCCTCTGATCCCGGACCTGTTTAACCAGATTGTTGGGGCTAAAGTTTTTTCCAAGTTGGATTTAAGAGGGGCATACAACCTGGTCAGGGTCAGAGAAGGAGACGAATGGAAGACGGCCTTCAATACCCCTAAGGGCCATTTTGAGAATTTGGTTATGCCTTTTGGTTTGATGAATGCTCCAGCCATCTTCCAGCATTTTGTGAACAGCATTTTGTATCATTTAATGGGGAAATTTGTACTAGTGTATCTAGATGACATTTAGATTTTTTTCTCCTGATTTCAAAACTCATCAGGACCACCTACGTCAGGTCTTGCTCATTCTGCGGGAGAATAAATTGTATGCTAAACTGGAAAAATGTGTGTTTGCGGTTCCAGAAATTCAATTTCTGGGGTTTCTTCTCTCCGCTTCTGGTTTTCGCATGGACCCCGAGAAGGTCCGCGCTGTGCTTGAGTGGGAGCTCCCTGAGAATCAGAAGGCGCTGATGCGCTTTTTGTGTTTTGCCAATTATTACTGGAAGTTCATTTTGAATTATTCCTCTGTTGTTAAACCACTCACTGATATGACTAGAAAGGGGGTAGATTTTTCCTCCTGGTCGGTAGAGGCGCGTAAGGCATTTTCTGGGATCAAGGAAAGTTTTGCTTCCGCTCCCATCTTGGTACAACCTGATGTCTCTCTACCCTTCATAGTTGAGGTTGACGCTTCTGAGGTGGATGTGGGTGCGGTCTTGTCTCAGGGTCCCTCTCCTGCCAAATGGCGACCGTGTGTCTTTTTCTCGAAGAAACTCTCCTCCGCAGAGAGAAATTACGATGTGGATGATAGGGAGTTGTTGGCCATCAAGTTAGCTTTTGAGGAATGGTGCCATTGGCTAGGGGGAGGCAGACACCCTATTACCGTGTTTACCGACCATAAGAATCTGGCCTACTTGGAGTCAGCCAAGCGTCTGAACCCGAGACAGGCCGGATGGTCTTTGTTCTTTTCAAGGTTTAATTTTGTTGTTACGTTCCGCCCTGGGGTTAAGAATGTGAAGGCGGATGCCTTGTCACGTTGTTTTCCGGGAGGGGGGAACTTTGAAGATCTGGGTCCCATTTTGGCTGAAGGGATGGTTGTGTCTGCTCTTTATCCTGAATTGGAGGCAGAGGTTCTGGCAGCCCAGGCAGAGGCTCCTGATCTTTGTCCCCCTGGGAGGTTGTTTGTGCCTCTCGCTTTGCGACACAAGGTTTTTAAGGAGCACCACGATACTGTCCTTGCTGGGCACCCGGGGGGTAGAGCCACAGTGGATCCCTCGCTTGGAGATTCTGGTGGCCGGCTCTTCGTAAGTCAGTTGAGGGTTTTGTGGCAGCCTGCGAGACCTGCGCTCGTGCCAAAGTCCCTCATTCACGGCCATCGGGTCCTCTCCTTCCGTTACCCATTCCTTCCCGTCTTTGGACACATCTGTCCATGGATTTCATCACTGACCTGCCTCGTTCCTCGGGGAAGACTGTGATTCTGGTGGTGGTGGACCGTTTTAGCAAAATGGCGCATTTTGTTCCTTTTCCTGGCTTGCCCAATGCTAAAATGCTGGCGCAGGCATTTTCTGATCACATTGTCAAACTGCATGGTATCCCTTCAGACATAGTCTCTGATAGGGGCACGCAGTTTGTTTCCAGATTCTGGAAGGCCTTCTGTTCTCGCTTGGGGGTTCGGTTGTAATTCTCTTCTGCTTTCCACCCGCAGTCGAATGGCCAGACAGAGCGTGTCAATCAGAATCTGGAGACATATCTGCGTTGTTTTGTGGCGGAGAATTAGGAGGATTGGTGTTCTTTTCTCTCCCTTGCTGAGTTTGCTTTAAATAACCGTCGTCCGGAGTCCTCTGATAAGTCACCATTTTTTGGTGCATATAGGTTTCATCCGCAGTTTGGAACATTCTCTGGAGAGGGGGCTTCTGGTTTACCTGATGAGGAGAGATTCTCCTCGTCTTTGTCATCTATTTGGCAAAAGATTCAGGACAATCTAAAGAGCATGAGTGAGAGATATAAGCGTGTGGCAGATAAGAGACGTGTGCCTGGTCCGGACCTGAATGTTGGTGATCTGGTTTGGTTGTCTACTAAGAATATCAAATTGAAGGTTCCCTCCTGGAAGTTGGGTCCTAAGTTTATTGGGCCTTACAAAATCTTGTCCGTCATCAATCCTGTTGCCTACCGTCTTGATCTTCCTCAGACTTGGAAGATCCATAATGTTTTTCACAAGTCCCTATTAAAACCTTATGTCCAACCCACTGTACCCTCCTCTTTGCCTCCTCCTCCGATTGTGGTTGATGGTAATCTTGAATTTCAGGTCTCTAGAATTGTGGACTCTCGTATTGTCCGCGGTTCTCTTCAGTACCTCGTTCATTGGGAGGGTTATGGTCCTGAGGAGAGGATGTGGGTTCCAGTGGCGGACATTAAGGCCACTCGTCTTCTCAGGGCATTCCATAGGTCCCATCCTGAGAAGGTGGGCTCTGAGTGTCCGGAGACCACTCGTAGAGGGAGGGGTACTGTCACCACCAGATCTTTGAGAAGTTCTGATAGACGTTCTTCAGTACTTCCTGCATGATCTTCTTTTGTTTTGCTTTCGTTTTGACATCTTTCCTCCCTTTCCCAGCTGTCATCTATTAGCAGTGATTGCCTCCCTATATATCTCCTCCCCATACTGCCTCACCTTGCGGTTTATACAACTTCCTGGACTGTGTTGATGCTAGAAGCTGCTACTGCTGCATCCACAAGATAAGTCTGTTCCTTTATTTCTGTTTTCCTGTGGTCTTGATCCTAGGTGACCCTGACTCCCTCCGTATTTAGTGTAGGGAGCCAGTGGTCGTGTCCCCTCACTATTATAGGGTGTTCAGGTGTCATACAGTCGAGGAACGAGGGTATGCAATTATCTACCATAGAGATTTTTGCATAGGCTGAGCAGTAAGGGAGAGTGTTAGGGCTGTTACAGGGCTTACCCTCTTGTTCCTTAGTTTTGGATCAAGTCAGTCGGATCTTCATTTGTGTCTTCTAGTTTTCTGCAACACCATCCGTGACACCCAGTGGTTATCTGAAGTAGCGTCATCTTTTGTGGGCAATTTGGACACGGCATCAGCGTTCTTGTTGGATTTACATGTGCAATAATTGATCACAAAGTGAAAGTTTGCAAGCCTGGAGCTTCACCTATGCCATAGGACTCCTAGTTGGGTGGTGTTTAAATTTTGTGTATGCGAACGGTGAGGCCGCTAGGTAGTCCTTGAATTTTTCTGTTACAGCCCACACTGTAGCAGGGAAATCCAACTTGAAAGAGCTGTGGTTTTAGTAATTTCTTTTGGCTCCTCTCAAGGATTGGCTAGCACAGGCGATGCCTCTTCCTTTCCAGCATTAAACTGAAATAACACAGCTCCTGGGCCTTTCTTGCTCAAGTTTCTGTATAGACATAATAGCTGGTTGTAGTCAGGATAGCCAAAAATTGGTGGTTCTGTGAGCTTCTTTTTGAGAAGTTGGAAGGGAATCTCACGTTCTTTACTTTACTCAACAGGGATCTTGGTATTCTAATAGGCCTTAGGATGGCCTTTCAGTTCATGGAGAGGCTCAACAATTAATATAGTATGAACCTTCTGTAGTAGCATGCAAAGCCAAGGAAACTTCTTACTTATTTTACAATGGTTGGGGTTGGCCAGCTTTGTACTGTTTCTTGATCTGGTTTCACATCTTCTGCAATTAAATGTCCCAGGTATTTGACTTGAGGGTTGAGCAGGGGGAACTTGGATGGTTTAATTTTTAACCCATATTTGACGAGGATTTGGAATACTTCGTCTAGGTGCTCTTCATATGATTTGGAATAGATGATTATGCCGTCTAAGTACAGGACTGTTTCACAGTTTTTGTGACCAAGGCATCGTTCCATTATTCTCTAGAAGGTACCAGGTGCATTGCATTGTCCAAATGGCATATAATAGAACTCAAACAGGCCCATGTGAGTAGTGAAGGTGGTCTTTTCTCTGTCTTCTGGTGCCTTGGATACTTACCAGTAGCTGCTGATTAAGTCCAGTGTAGGCAGCAGATCCAAGAACTGTCAAAGATTCTTCTATGATTTGCAATGGGTATGCATCTTTGTGCGTGTTACTGTCAAATTTTCTGTAGTCCACGCAGAATTAGATAGATTCATCCTTCTTATTGACTAGGACTAATAAGGGGCAGCCAATGGGTTGTGGCAGCCTTGGATGACAGAAAGCCAGCAGGAAGCTGGAAGAGGATTGTTGTAACAGCCTGTAACAACGATCATATGCCTGGAGACCACTTTCGCTGGTCTCCAGGGCTGTCTAATAACGGTCACACAGATCTTCCATGGGGCAACGGAAGTCAGAGCCTCGACAATCTGAGGATAGACAATCCTGAGGATAGGCCATCAATATCGAATTCCTGGATAAGCCGTTTAAAATTAATGATGGAATGAAGATTGGACCTTTTTTTACTCAAAGTAACCACTAACCAGGGGCGTAACTATAGTCATTGCACTTTCTATAGGGCCCAGTCAGGTGCAACACCGTACCTCTTAAAGCTTCCAAAAATAGAAAAATCATCACCACTTATCGAATAAAATCCAAATACTTAATTTAATCGATATTAAAAGAGGGTAGGTAGCATCTTAACCAATGCGTTCCGGGTGAATCCTATCACCTTTAGTCATGGTTTCATGACTAAGACTAATCGGATTCACTCGAAATGTGTTAAGATGCTACCTACATCGTCTTTTAATATGGATTAAATAAATAGTTTAGACATATCCCCTTCTCTACCCAGACAGCCCCTCTAAGATGAGCATCCGAGCATTTCATGCTCTGATGGTCTCCCTTGCTCTGTGCTGTATCGCGCAGGGAAAGGGCTTTTATGTTTACATTATGCACTGCTAGGCGGAGGCTTCCTTCTAGCAGTGTTCCTGGTGACATAACCGGCTTTGATGGGCGGATTTTAGCACTGCCCTATGTGTTTTACAGGCTAGGGCAGTGCTAAAGCCCGCGCATTAGTGCAGTGACGTCACCGGGAACACTGCTAGACGGAAGCCTATGCCTAGCCCGGTACGTCACCAGACCTATTGAAAAAGCTCTTGCCCTGCGTGGTTCAGCACAGGGCAAGTAAGAGCCGATGCTCATCTCAGAGAGGGCTGCCTGGGTGAAGAAGAGGATATGTTTGGGGGTTAGCTCTGAACCCAGACAGCCCCTTTAAGTGGTACAAGCCGACATGGATATGCAGTACTTCAGAGGACTGCAATCATATGCCAATGGAAGGAGTATGTTAGGGTGAGATATGCACTACTCCCCCAATGTTTTATGTACTGTCGGATGCAAGGTGTGTTAGGAGGAATGCTGACCCTTTACCACTTTTGTGCTAGTACAGGAGAAAGTTGGCAAAAGTGAATATACTGTAATAGGGGAAAACCCCTTTATTAAACCGCTTGTTTTCCTTTTGGGGTTGTTCCTTTTAGGGGGCAATTTTGGGGTGCCTTTCTGCTGTGTAATTCTGTGATTTCTCTTTTGTGTTGAAAATCTGATATGTGATACCACTATCCATCCAATTTTCCTGGTGTAATGGTGTACTTATCTGACAAAGGGATCAGTCCGATCCTGAAATGTGTTGTTTCTGTCACCAATATTTTTCTTCATACAGCTCCTCTGTACCTTCTGTCTGCAGCACCGCCACCATTCCGTCTCTTACAATTTTCCTGCTCTTTGAATTGCTGCAGTTCAATGTGTGGTCAGCAAAGTGAGGGACCATTCCTGACTTTGCTATGCGACTCTATAAAC
This sequence comes from Bufo bufo, assembly GCF_905171765.1. Classification (NCBI taxonomy): domain Eukaryota; kingdom Metazoa; phylum Chordata; class Amphibia; order Anura; family Bufonidae; genus Bufo; species Bufo bufo. The sequence goes on from NC_053391.1 coordinate 38,740,615, forward strand.
AACCAAGCACGCCCATCTTATACACCTTGCCCAAAATCCACAAGAGCTTGGTGTCCCCCCCCGGACGCCCAATTGTCTCCGGGAGGGGGTCACTTTTCTGTAATGTGGCTATTTTTTTGGACAGGATGTTGCGCCAATATGCCATTTCTGCAAAGTCTTTTATCAGAGACACAGGTGATTTTCTGCTCAAGATTAGTGCCCTTGACATACCTGTGGGCGCCACTCTGGTATCATTCGACGTGTGTAGTCTATACACGTCGATTGACCATGAGTTGGGCCTCCAGGCTGTGGAAACATGTCTTAAAACATCTGATTACACTGAGGTCTGCCAAACTTTCCTACTATCTTTATTGAGATTTGTTTTAACCAAAAATTACTTCCTGTTCCAGGACGACTTTTTTGTACAGATGCGTGGGACGGCGATGGGGTCCAACGTGGCGCCCATGTACGCTAACATCTACATGGCCCACCTTGAGGAGTCGTCGATATATGGCAGCCACCACTTCAGACATGTTCTGGGGTGGTGGCGCTATATCGACAATATCTTCCTGGTGTGGACGGGCGACACGTTGGGCCTCCTCGCGTTCCACGCATTCCTCAATGAAGTTGATCCGACAGTGAAATTCACTGTGGTCCATTCAACTGATAGGCTACAGTTCCTTGACACGGAGGTCCGGATCATGGGACGGGGGTTGGAGACTGACCTATTTGTAAAACCCACCGATAAAAACACGTTGCTGCGATATGACAGTCATCATCCTCGTCCCATGGTCCGGTCATTACCCTTTAGTCAGTTTCTCAGGGTCCAGAGGATCGTGAAGGATGAACACACCAGAGATATAAGATTTACCGAAATGGGTCAGAAATTTGCCACTCGTGGGTACCCCAAAAAATTGATCAGGGATAGCATTCAGCGAGTGCATGACAAAGGGGTTACTACCAATATTAAAAAACTGGTCGCCAAAAAACCCCGTATTCCATTCATCTCCCAATTTTCGACTGACAGTCCACAAATAGCGGCTGTCATTCGGAAACACTGGAGGATGATAGGGAATACGTTCCTGAATCCGGCCACTAATAAATTGGTCAAAATCAACCAATATTTGACATGTGACTCGTCCTATGTGGTCTACCAACTGACCTGCCCCTGTGGGAAGTGGTACGTTGGGGAGACCACGTGGGACTTGAAGACACGGTTAAATCAACACCGATATTCCATCAGAAAGGAAAAGATGGATTTACCGGTGTCTAAACATTTCAAAGATGCAGGACACACACAGAAAGACCTAAGGTTCCGTATATTGGAACAGATCGAATTGGGAAGGCGTGGGGGGGATAGACAAGCCCTCCTTAAAAAGCGAGAGCTATTCTGGATATTCACCTTAAATACCTTGAGGCCAAATGGGCTGAATGTCGATTTCAGGGTTGATTAGTGTTGTCCCTCTTGTGTCACGCATGGGTCCTCACCCTCCGCTGTGGGTTAAATGTATATGTGTCAATAACAACCAAGTTATACATTTGTTTTGATTTTTTTGTAAAAAATCTCTCTTTGTTTTTAGATTTATATACTGATCATGATCAAGATTGGTGCGCTGTGCTGTGAGGGAGACATCGCTGACCTGGGTGGTTATCTGCTGTTCACACGACCTTACCCACGAGCGTGGTGGCCTGACTGTCATGCCGGTGCAGCTGTGGTACATGATCCATGGTAGTTCGGCGCTTTACCCAGATATTTCCATGTGGTTCCCCTTATATTATGTTATGTTTTTCCTCACTTTATTAATTTCGCTCTGGCACCTATACCCTGTGCGCTTGTGTTTTTGGGGGGTAGCGGGCACCTGTTAGGTGGGCGACGGTTCACAGGGAGACCCTTGTGACGTCGCCACTGCCTTAGTTTGACAGTGAGTGGTTCGTTGCAGCGGACAGTCGGTGTCACCAGTTGCCTGACTCCCCCAGTACGCGCATGTGAGGGTGTTATTTTGGCCAGTCACTAGGTTGACAGGACGCTGGGTCCTGGATTCCCGCATTTGCCTTTTGTGGGATCGAGGATACACAGCAGTCTTGACCTGGATTCTCACTTATGAATTTCTTATACAAGGTTATTTACCTGGTTTCCCGATCATGTGATTTGTCCCATGTGACCATCTATGGGAGGCCGTTACTTACACAAGGACATGCGCACTCTGACCGGAGGACAGGCTTGGCCATCTTGGTTGTGGTTCTGGGTTTGTCTCTCTGCGCACGTAGCGTCGCGAGACTTCTGTTTCTGACGCATGCGCAGAGAGTGAACGGGGACGCCGCCGGGGACCGTGGGGCCGGCGCGACACGGCGCACCAGCTGATCGTGAGTTTTAACGTGGTGATTAGGGACAACACACCTGCACTAATGAAGAGTATTTAGGGTTTATGCCCCATATTGTACACAGTATGAATTATTTTTTACATTTAATGTATGCACTGTATTTTGCAACACTGCGGCATATTATATGTATTTTGTTAAATATAAAGAATCACGTATTATATGAATTTTCTTGTACATGGATCAATTGGTTCAAATTGAATTATGTAATTGATGCACCTTTAAATTGCATGTTTGCAACACATATGCACATGACTTGAGAAAGACAGCAACAAGCTGTTGAAACGTCGCTGCTGACTCTGGAGGAATAAACTTCACATTTTGCTGAAAACCTTGGTGTGCTGCTGGCCTTCCTTTCGTCTCTATAAACAACCATATAACTGTCATACCATAAGCATTCTTCCCAAGATTTGCATCCCCATTCGCGGGACACTTATAAACCCCTCCATGTCCCAACCAGGAACGCCCACAATACATCCAGGTAATGCCCACTTGTGTGCATATTTTCAAAAGCCCAGCTCATTTGTGACCTGTTTCACAGTATATCAGTAGTAAGTCAGAGCAACTGGACTTATATTCCCACTTAAAGACATTTCGCAAGTCATCCGATTGGCTTTATGAATGACTTGTATAAGGAATCTTTGGCATTAAATAGTTATGAATCGTGCTTCAGTCAGCATAATTTGTTTGCCATAATCAACACGAGATCAAGGACCTCATCGAGGTAGGTTGTTGATTGCATCTGCGTGACTGAAACTATTAGGTGGCATTAAACTGCCTTGGGAGAGGTGTTAGAACAGCATTGTAAGGGCTCATGCACATGAACGTATTTTCTTTCCGTGTCTGTTACGTTTTTTTTGAGGACCATATGCAGAACCATTAATTTCAATGGGTCTGCAAAAAAAAAAACGAAGCTACTCCGTGTGCATTCCGTGTCCGTATTTCCGTTCTGCAAAAAAATAGAACATGTCCTATTATTGTCTGCATTACGGTCAAGGATAGGACTGTTCTATTAGGGGCCAGCTGTTCCGTTCCGCAAAATACGCAATGGAAACGGAGGTCATCCGTATTTTTCGGGGATCTGTGTTTTGCGGACTGCAAAATACATACAGTCGTGTGCATAAGCCCTAATCCTGCTAAAGGTAAGGTTGGGAGGTATGCTAAAGTTATATTAACATATACACACTCACCAACAAAATCTCAAATTGTGGAATATCTTTAAGGAGTATTCTGGTAGTTACAGGTTGCTCCCTATCAGATAGGAGATAGCTGCTAGATCGGTGGAGGGCAACTGCTGGGCCCCCCACAGTTCACCAGAAAAGGGGTCCCATGTCCGCTGTTCTCCCTAGCTGCAAGACCGTGGCCAGGAGCAGTTAAATGGAGTGGTGATTGAACATGCCCATTGTCGCACCATTCAAATTCTATGCCGGAGATAGCCAAGTGCTGTAATTGTCTTCATCAGTACCATTGTGATAGTGCGTCATGGTGAATAGAGTCGTAGTGGGCATGCTTGACCACATCGATCCAGCAGCTATGGAAAACCCCTGGTTCTGGCGATAAGTAAGGGTCTCAGTTGTTGGACCCCTTCCCAATCTCCCAGTTATTCCCATTCCAGTGGATAGGTGATAGCTTGTACTTACTGGAATATGCCTTGAAGGGGGTTGTCCCATCTGGACATTTATACCATGATGAAAGGATATGTCATAGATGTCCAAAAGGTGCGGGTCCCACCATGAATGGAGAGCATGCTGTCCTCTCAAATCACTGCTATGGGACTTTCAAAAATAGCAGAGACAGTGCTCGGTTATTTTAAGTCCCATAGCAGTGAATGGAGCATTCTCTCCATTCATGGCGGGGCCCCATTTATGAGATACGCAGGTCTCAAAGCTAGGACCTGCACTTATCGGTCATGTATGGCCCACACTATCAATATGAGATATGCCCAGATTGGGGGGGACGGGACGGGCCGGGGGAACTTCCATTCTGAAATGCCACTTTTGCATAAAACCCACATTTTTAGCCCCGTTTTGTGAGGCGGCGTGGAAGCAAGCGAAAATGGTGGCCTTTGAGGTTGGGTTCGAGGGACAGCTGCATGACAATTGGGACTAGTGGCATTCTGAAGGGGGAAGAATCAGTAATGGCGGCCATGATGACTGTCACTCTACTTTCCAAAGCACAGATTAGAACTGAGGCTTATAACATTTCACCTGACAAATGGCCATGTGTGATATATTATTAAGGAAAAATCTCACTAAACTAAGGGTCACGTACCCTTTCTCCTGAGAAATAATCATGAACGTGAAATGAACCCGCAATGCCTATGGGCAGATGCACCAGTTACTGGGCAAAATGGAAGCGCTAAGTTCACTTCCCTCCGGCAGCCAAGCAGTTAATCTGTCCAAAGCGCGCTGTACAACAAGGCGGGAAGAGATTGGCGAGCCACGCCCACCTCCACGTCAGCGAGCCAATCAGCATCGTCGCTCAGATGTCATCGGCCAATAGAGTCTGTCCGCCGGTTAGTTGACAGGTGAACGCGGCACCTGAGGCTATACCTCAGCCTTCCCAGTGCCTCACACGCAGGGCGCTTTTGTTTACCTCAGTGTAAAGTCTGGGGAATAATAAACCTGCGTCACAGAGCCGCTTACTACGTCAATCAGCAGCCAACGTATTATTTACTATCTATGTGCCTCGAATACGAATGGAGGGGAAGTTATGGAAACCGCTGAGCAGAATGGACGTTACAGTCGTCACACGTTATTAAAATAAATAAAAAATAAAACCCCCAGCTCATTGAAAACCAGGGGCTGCTGCTCCGAGTCCCAGCGTGTGGTAATCATGAGTCAGCGTAGTGCACGGCATCTCCCGCGCATTTCTAATTTAACTGCGCCACATGCGTGACGTCACCGCCTGTCCGTTGGCATGACAACTCGCGGAGGGGGAGGCGAGCTACAGGATGTTTATGTCTGTAGCGTAGTCAACAAAGTTTGTTGAGAGCAAAAAGAAGAAAAAAAGGACGTCTAATGCTCATGTGACGCTAGGTGATCATGTGTGCGGCTAGTCATGTGACTTTCCTCTTCCTTAGGAGGTGCACCGCTGGAGGAGACAACATGGGGACCGTGCTGGACATCAAGATCAAGCGGGCGAATAAGGTCTACAGGGAGGGGGTAAGAGCAGTGGAGCCCCCTCCCCATGTCACAGACTCTAGGCCATAAAGATGGTTGTCAGCAGTTTAATTGATGCTGCAGGTCATTTTTTTTTTTTGCAGAACTACAACTCCTATCGAGTTCTGCGCATGGTAGGACTTGTAGTCTTGCAATGTCAGAGCTGTAAGTCGGAGGCAATTGGTCTGAGGGATTGTGGACTAAAGGGGTTGTCAGATTTTATGTAAATGAGGCTTAAAGGGGTTGTCAGCAGTGTTACAAGTGATAGCCTATCTTCTGGCTGTCTCAGTGTAGCGCCCCCCATTGTGCAGTGGATGAAGTTGGTTACTACAGTGCTGCTCCCATGGAAGTGAATGCGGCGGTGGCGGCCAGCTCTTGTAACAGTCGACAACCCCTTCACAAGGGATGTTCCAGCTTTTAGGTACCGATGACCGGTCGGTGGTGGTCCGACATCCAGTACCTGAACCAGTCGGCCGTTCTCAGTATAGACCGGCTGTGGAAACTGAACAGTTTACAGACGGCTCCATCCCCGGGGTACTGGGAACCGCAGCTCCGCTCCCATTCACTTGAGTTGTACTGGGACACCTTCCATTCAGTTGAATGGGAACTAGACTGAGCTTTTCATACATGGACACTTCACAGTGGATGGAGGCTTCTGCTTCCAGCTCGTCCGCTGTTCCGTTTTTGGCGGCCGCTGCTGAGAACAGCTGATCGGTGTTGGGTCTCGGACCCCCACCAGTCTGATATTAATGGCCCACCCTGAAGATAGGTCCTCTATATCTCAAAGCTAGAGGGATTTACCAGGGGATATAATAAAGGGTTTGGCCCATCTCATACATTCTGATAAGCACAGGTCCCACCTCTGGGACCAGCATCTGTCTTTAGAACGGAGCCCGCAAAGGGAAGGAGAGTGGGCCCGAGCATGCGCGGCTGCCCTCCATTCATTTCTATGGGAGCGCCGACAATGGCCAAGCAGCGTGGGAAGCGAATGACTGGACCAGGCAGTGAAAACGTCATCATCCCTGCCTATCAAGGTGCAGGGGCGGTGGCTGCTGCAGAGAGAGCAGAGCCTCTAGGTGTAACGGCAACGCCCCCGTTGCTCCTAGAGGCTCATTTACATATAGTAAAACATAATTTTTCTCAGCAATGTGGGCACATATGAACATGGGACCAACACAGATCCCTTCAGCTGCCAAGCGCACATGTAACAGGTCAGCCAGTGTCATAGTTACAGAACTGCTGACAGATGCCCTTTAATACCGCACATGATTTGTAACTTAATGCACCATTTTATTTATATTTTTTACATGTTTCATAGCTGCATTTCAAGAGCCATAACCCCCCCCCCCCCATTAATGTAGTCACATAAGGGCTTGTTTTTTTGCGGGACAGGTGAAGTATGTATTGGTATTATTATGGTAGATATAAACTGTGCAAGTTATCTGGGACAGAGGATAACTGATAGAGCGGTAAGTCAAGCATGGGTCCTGCCGCTCCATTTATTCTCTAGGTCATCCGTTTTATGCGGATTCCGTTCCTGGAAATTACATTTAAATTATTATTATTATTTTTTTTTTTCCAAAGAAATCCAAACAACTTTATTTGCTTATTGAAATTTATACATGTTTCCGTTTTTTGCGGATCCGCAAAAAACGGATGACATACGGAAACATTTTCAGGAACAACGGATCCGCAAAAAACGGACCGAAAATCGGGATATAGAAAAATACTGACGTGTGAATGTAGCCTAAGGGAAAGGGGACCCTTAACGTTATTTGAAAGCATTATAGGCAGTCAGCGATCAGGCATGATCTAATAATTCCCAGCTTTTTAAGGCAGACCTGGGGCCATTGTTGTGGCCCCCAGTTATAGTAGAGTATCTCCCCCCTCAACTGCGTTGCAGGGGGCCAATGGGCTGACAGAGAGCGCCTCATTTTCTCAATGTCAAACACCTTAGATGCCTTGGTCGCTATTAATTGTGGCCTTTAAAAGTTTACGATTGAAGACCAACTTTCTAGAACACTATTCCAGTGCTGCAGCCCTTTCCTTCTTAGGACTGGTGGTGGTCCCAGAGATTGGACCCCCACCGATCATAAAGTGATGGCCTAACCTAGAAATGCCATCGCTTCACAACATGGGAATACCTTTCTAATCACTGCATGGTGAAAAGGTCCACAACTTTCTAATATACTTTGTACAATTGGATCCAGTCTAGATAATCTGCCGTGAGCTCCACACGTCATCCTCCCAAATCTCTGTCCTGACTGGAAACCATTGTGGCAAATCTTCAACAGTGAAAAGTATTCACCCTCGATGGGTTTCTTTCTACCCTCTGGATATAAAAAAGGTTGTTTCCAATTAGTGACACAGAGATCTTAGAAGGGTTGTCTCATTGCTAGGATAGGCCACCAATGTCGGGTCAGTGCAGGCCGCACCTGTCTAGAGCGGGGCTCCCAAAGTGAACGAGAGCGCACCGCACAGGCACGGTGTTCTGTCCGTTCACTTATGTGGGAGTTTTAAGAACAGCAGAGTGCTGGCTCGGCTAATTTCCGGAGCTCCCATAAAAGTGAGCAGAGAGCGCACGGCGAATGCGCAGCCAGCTCTCCATTCACCTCTATGGGACTGCCGGAAATAGCCGAGCCAGCACTCGGAACTCCCACAGGAGTGAATGGAAAACACATGGCGTATGCGCAGTGCGCTCTCATTCACTTTGGCGACCCCATTCTCGAGATAGGTGTAGGTCCCAGAGGTTTGACCCGCACCTACCTGATATTGGTGGGACTATCATAGCGATATGCCACCAATGTCTCAGATGACAATGTGAGGAATTTAAAGGGGTTTTCTGAGACTTTTCTACTGATGACCTATCCCCTGGACACTCACAGTAGCGTCACTGCCTTCTCTCAGCTCACCAAGCACAGCGCCGTACGTTGTATAGTGGCTGTGCTTGGTATCGCAGCTCGGCTCCGTTCACCTAAATGGGGCTGAGCTCCGCCTAGGCCATGTGACCGATGAACATGACTTCACATGACCAAGGCGAAGCTGCAAGAAGGCCGCAGTTCTCGGAATACCCCTTTTAAACTAAGTATATCTGCTAGTTCTGCTGTAAGGAGTTGCTATTTATGTAGTTGCCTGCCATTCTCTTCTTTCCTATAGGAGGTCTTATCCGGAGTAGTAGTTGTGGTGAGCAAAGACACTGTTCAGCATCAGGGGATCTTGCTGACCATGGAGGGCTCCGTCAATCTGCAGCTCAGCGCTAAGAGTGTCGGCGTGTTCGAGGCTTTCTATAATTCAGTGAAGGTAAGAGGACTGCAGGACATTATGGTTAGTTAGAACCTGGACACCTGAGAAGATGACACAGGTGAAGTCTGTGATCTCAGACACCACTGAATGAAGGCGTTTTATAGAGGGCATGAACCCCTTTGGCACTGCTCGGAGACTTGGAACTGAAAATCGAAAACCACCTACAGCACCTGTCATTGGTTAGAATAGACCTCTGCTGAGAATGTTGTGGGATGTAGGCAATCTCTGAGCAGTACCAAAGGGGTTTCATCTAGAAAATGGTGTTGTCCGTCACCAGTCCTCTAACATGTATATGAGATCATTCATCCCATAAACGGTGTCTCCACTATCCACAGAAAAATAGATTAATGAGCGTAAAATCCTGGGACTACTACCGATCATGAGTCGCCTGCGTGACCACCACGTCATTCTCCTCTATGGTGGAGATAGTGGGGTACAGCATGGCTCTCCTGATCACGGTGTCCTTTCGTCTCTGACACAGATTCCTTTAGGTTCCCAAGTCCATTCACTGCAATGCGTGCTGTCCTATTGTATTGAATTAGATTCTGGTGACAAAGGGTGCTGCACTCAGAGGAGCCACACGGCCCTTCGGTCTAGGAGTCGGTACAAGGCACAGAACCCCTTTGATGGCAGTATAGGACAAACTTGCTCCACTGTATGTCAAGGCTGTCTGCAGAATACAGACCGCTTACGGTTCAGGAGATGCAGGCTAGCCTAAAATCACTTATTACTGCTGACTGGCTGCACAGGGTGCTCATAAAGGAACCAGTTCAGATTTTAAGTCCCGTACAAACCCCCCCGCCATCAAGTGAATGTCCACCATTAAACACTATTTTATCGAAATGATTTTGAAATCTCATGCTGATACAGAGTTCCAAATCCCCAGCATTGTAGCACTTTGTCTATGAGCAGCCACCACTAGAGGGAGCTAAGGGAAACATAGAAGATTGACAGCAGAAAAAGCCCCCCTGGTCCATTTAGTCTGCACTATTATTACTATTTGTGTGTCTATCCCAGGCAGATTTAACTACACGTACTGTAGATTTCCCAACCACATCTGCCGGTAGATTGTTCCCAGGCTAAACTACTCTTTTAACTCGGCCTCTTCATAACTTTGGCGGATCCTCTGCCAGTTCTAAATGTAATAGAAATCCCAGCGGACCACGGCTTCTGCAATCAATATTCTTGATATTTATTCCGTAGATAAGTACAGTAAGGAAGCGTTTCGGCCCGTCCAGCCTTCGTCAGCAAGATGCTTACTAATTTGGAGTTCGCTCTTGTCCCGTGCGGCTACTAGTCGAGTGCCGATCTTTTTTACTTACTACAGTTCTAAATGCAAGACGGCTTCCTTGCTGTCTTACATTTAGACTTCCGATCCATCCCCTTCCCCGCCCACGCCAAGCCCACTTTTATAGACCTGGGGTGAGCAGGTAAAATTGTGTTGTCCCATCTTGGATATTGGGGGCATAATGCTCCACCTCTGGGACCCCCGCACCTATCCTTTAGAAAAGAGGACACACCGGCATGCATGGCCACTCTCCATTCCTTTCTGTGGGACTGCCGAAAATAGACCAGCGCTGGCTCGGCAAAATTTCCGTAAGCCCCATAGAAGTTAATGGAGCGGTGGGCGCGATTTCGTGTTCGCTTCCCATTCATTTCAATGGGACTTCCGTAAATAGCCGATCGCTATTTTCAGCACTCCCATAAAAATGAATGGAGGGTAGCCACGCATGCGCAATGCGCCCTCCATCACTTTGTGGGCTCCGGCCTAAGGATAGGTGCGGGTCCCAAAGGTGAGACCGGCACCTATCGGACATGTCCAAGATGGGAATACCCCTTTAAGTCTCTCCTGATAAGTTTTATGCTTCCGACCCTCCACCATTTGTGTAGCCCACCTCTGCACTCGTTCCATTTGGGTGAGCTGACCCCCATAATCTAGCATGAGATTGTACAGGGGTGGATCCCTCTCTGGCTGGGATGGTCTTTTACAGCAATGTCATTGAAAGGATTCTTATTGATTTATTGCAGCCAATCCAAATCATTAGCAACACGGTGGAAATGGTGAAAGCCGGGAAACTCCCCAGCGGGAAGACAGAAATCCCTTTTGAGTTCCCACTTGTCATGAAGAGCAATAAGGTTCTGTACGAGACGTACCACGGGGTGTTTGTGAACATTCAGGTGAGGGCATCGGCCGTGCCAAGGGTGTATCCGGTGTATGTTACAAAGAAAAGAAAACTTCTTCACAAACAGTTGATAAAGAATATCTGTTTTGTGTATGCAGCTCCTATGCAGACCAATGCTGCGCCATGGTTATAGCCAGCCGCTAAACCTTGTGTAATCTGTCTATTGTTTGTAACATGAAGTAGGGGACATATAAAAGAGGAGTCAAACTGCATGAGACTACAGCGTCCCCAAAGACCTAATACTTCTCACAGCTGAGAGTTTGCTACAGCTGCATCCAGTCTGGATAATCCATTATAAGCTAAACAGCCTGGACTCTGGACTGTTAGACCAACCTATAAGAAAAAAACTCAAATTGGGTGTATACAATACACTGGGGTCTAGTATAATATACTGAACCAACCAACGAGAAAAAAAACATAGAAAATGAGAGAACACGCATATAAAATATATATGTAGTTTATTAAGACACAATACAATTAATATGACATAAAGGACGGTGGGACGCCCCGTGTGGCGGGACCGTGAACAACCAACCTCACATGTACCCGACTAAACAAGGAAATGTCATAAACACTCGGTATAAAACCGCATAAAAATGGGAGAGCTGTAAGTTCACCCAAAGTAACATATAAACATATGTATGTAGCATACATGTAGAAAATCAATGAGGTCACACATGCCAAACTTGCCCACCACTGGTAACATGTATGGCCATCACGTAAATACAGACAACCAAACCGCCCAGTGATCCAGGTTGTGACATCAAAGAGGCGCGCCACCCGCTCCCGGAGACCAGGCAGAGCACGCCCAACGCGTCACATGGCCAGGCAAGGAGGAGGGAGCCGCGTTAATGGCACGCAGCCACACCCCTCCTCTCCCGCCCGATCACATGACACGGGGGCGCGCAGTAGCCGACTCCAATGGGAACAGGTATAGGAGCGTCCCCACGATATCAGCCCGCAGCGCACCGGTGCCAGGTGGAGATAAAGGATGGAGAATAGGGCAAATAAGGGGCAAATATCATAAAGGTATTCTAAGAAATACAACATACTAGGGTAACGATAAATAAGCAGCATAATAACATGACACATCTTCAAGTGCAGTATATATCCCATTCTAATGCCTGTCAGATCGAGGCAACTTTGAAAATCCCATATTGGTAAAGCTATAAAACAGTGATAATAAAAATAAATCCAAAATACAATAATTGATTAAGTATTGGCGAGCAGGTTAATTCCCCCCTCAATCACACAGCATGATGCAAAGATGAAGGTAATCCATACCATAGGTACATAACTAACACTATGCACGCATACTGAGTGCAGTGATATCCTACAACAGGGATCAGCAACCTTCGGCACTCCGGCTGCTGTGAAACTACAACTCCCAGCATGCAAACTTACTTGGCTGTTCTTGTAACTCCCACAGAAGTGAAAGGAGTATTCTGGGAGTTGTAGTTTTAGAACAGCTGGAATGCCGGAGGTTGCTGATCCCTGTCCTAGAACAATGTAGCATAATCATTATATAATTATACATGATTAATTGAGTGATAATAGATTAAATATAAAATATTATATTGAGGTGCAGAAATGAGAAGCAATCATTGAAAATAATGAATATAAATGAAGGTTTCCCATCCCCCTCCCTATTATGATTCCATGTGTAAATAAAAAAATTCAAATAGTTAATATCCCAGGTACAATTCATATAGAAGTGCAAATCTCATTAATTAAACAAAGACCCGTGGAACCGATCCATATTATAAAAATAAAAAAATACAAAAAACATACAACAATCATAGATACCGTGAATATGGTGAAGTGAAGAGAGAAAGTGCATCGTGCAAGAAAAGCCCTTAGGCAAAAGCCGCAGAGCTAATAAATACTCGGCACGTAATAAGTGCCAATACCTCAACTGCCAAATACTAACAACACGGGATTATAAAGAGCAAGGAGCCGTGGCTATGTGTGACCTCATTGATTTTCTACATGTATGCTACATACATATGTTTATATGTTACTTTGGGTGAACTTACAGCTCTCCCATTTTTATGCGGTTTTATACCCAGTGTATAGTCGGGTACATGTGAGGGTGGTTGTTCACGGTCCCGCCACACGGGGCGTCCCACCGTCCTTTACCCTCTGCCTTCATGTCATATTAATTGTATTGTGTCTTAATAAACTACATACCGTATATATATTATATGTGTGTTCTCTCATTTTCTATGGGGTTATTGGTTTGGACTCCGGACTGTTACATTGTGGCAGGGGTTTGTGTTGTAATATTGGGTTGAGTAATTAAATGGTATTTCATGGGCTGTATCTGTTTGCAGTATACTCTCCGCTGTGATATGAAGAGATCTCTGCTGGCAAAGGACCTGACCAAGAACTGCGAGTTCATCATTCATTCCCAGGTAGGTCTGGTGAGCAGGGAACATGCCAACCGCTGGCTGAATCCTTATAAAAGGGCTGTCCTGTATTCTTATGTCACTAAAACTTAGAGGGAATGTGTCATCAGAAAATGACCTATTGTTTAAACCATGTTTTATGTTTAACGTATATTTTTAAAGAATTTTTGATATTTTTCATTTTCCATGTCATTATCTATACTTAAACAAAAACCATAAAATCCTACAGTTTTCTCACTGGTCACTAAGCCAAATAATAGGCGCCACTTCTTGGTTTGTACAGATCACTTTACTGCACTTGCCTTCTTATCTGTCGTTCTAATCCTGCCTGTAATGATACCACCTCTGAGTATAGATAAGACAGGATCCTCCATTCACAGTAGGTGATTGTCAGAGCGTCTCTGTTCTTTCCGTGTACAATGTCCTCTGCACAGGTCACAGAGCATGCCGAGAAGACTCTCCCATAGAAGGTCCCCTCCTGACCATTGTGTCTATGGACCATGCGGCTGCCGTAAAGCAGTTTTCTCAATGCTTTCTAAATGCCGTTGAGAACAGCTCAGGAAAGATGGCCGCCCCCGTAATCCTGTTCAGGAAATAGAATAAATACATCTGCAATCTAGGGTTGTTTCGGGTATCGAATTTTCAATACCCAGTCGATACCTTTGTCCGGTATCGACCTCGATTTGATATTTTTCGATACTAGGATGCGCTACTGCATGGAGCGCGCGGCTATCAGCGCGCGCCATGTTCCCTCAGCAGCACAGGGGAGAAGGAGTTACTCTCTCCCTCCCCCTGTGCCGCCGCTGCCACCAATGAGGAGAGAGAGGGGCGGAGGAGGGGAGGGCGCACTGCGCTACCAATTAAAGTTAAAGTTTAATACAAATACAGGAGGCTGGGTGCAGAATCACATAGCCGTCGCCCAGCCTCTATGAAAGGAAGCCAATTGTCGCTGATCGCAGCTTCCTGTCATAGAGGCTGGGTGACGGCTATGTGATTCACCCAGCCTCCTGTATTAAACGTTAATTCTCATTGGTGGCCCAGTATTAAATCATTGGTGGCACAGGGCGCCCCCCTCAACCTCCCCAGTATTAAAATCATTGGTGGCAGTGGCCACAGGGTCCCCTCCCCTCCTCGGTGGCGGTGGCAGTTGTGATCGGAGCCCCAGCAGTGTAATCCTAGGGCTCCGATCGGTTACCATGGCAACCAGGACGCTACTGAAGCCTTCCATAGTAATCTCCCTGCTGCTGTGTGCACAAAGCACAGGGCAGCAGGGAGAGTGTGAAGTCCTATTCATCCTGATAGAGATCTATTAGGGTGAATAGGACAAGGGATTAAAAGATCCCAGGTTCTACCCCTATGGGGGGGAAATGGTTATTAAATAAACAGTAAAAAAAAAACACCAAAATATTAAGTATAAATCACCCCCTTTCCCAATTCTACATATAAAATAAATAAACATATTACATATCACCACGTCCGAAAAGTCCAAACTATTAAAATACGGCGTAACAGAAAAAAAACTGCATGATTCGCCATTTTTTTATTATTATTTTTTTTTAAAGTCTCCTAGTCCCCCCCCCAAAAATAGGATAGGACTGTTCGATTATGGGCCGGACGTTCCATAAAATGCGCAACGCACAAGTCTTTTTTTTTTTTTTTGGTGTTTTTAATTTTGTTCCGCGTGGTATCAAGTATCGCAATACTTTTTTATTGTATCGAAACCGAATCAAAATTTTGGCATTGAAACAACCTTACTGCAATCAGAAAATAAAGATGTTAGGCTACTTTCACACTTGCGGCAGAGAGATCCCCCCCGTCAGTGCCTATAGTATAAATAAAATATGGAAAAAAAAAACCACTTACACTTACCTCTCCTGCTCCTGGACGCAGACGCTCCTCTTCTACTGCTGTAGGCTGCGCACGGAGTGACGTCACAGAGCGACTCACTCGGCTCCTGTGCGCAGCCCTCACAGCAGACAGCCGAGGACCAGGAAGGCGGCGGTGAGTACAAAGCCTTCACCGCTTCCTCCTGGTCCTTTTGCCCTGAAAGGGAACGGCGTTCCTGCCATGAAAAAAGTGCAGGAACGCCGTTCCCAGGCGTTCCCCCTCGACTCGACCCCTGGGTTATCCAACATCATACAACAGCCTCCCCCATGTGCCGAGCCTATACTTGCCCCGCTCCTGGTCCCCGCACCGCCGCTGCTGCTTCTCCCTGTACACGGATGAAAACATCCGGCATCAGGAAGGGGGGGGGGACAAGTCTCCCTAGCATCGCTGGTGACGCTACTACGCTAGGGAGGCTCGTCCCCGTCCCGGGGCGCTGTTGTATGATGTTGGAAAGCCCCTTTAAGATGTGACCAGATACCGATCTCTGTGTAGGCTAAAGTAAATATTTGTTAATTAGGTTGTCAGGGCATGATGGGAGTTGTAGTTTTGCAGCTGCTAGGGACCACGGGTTGCGGATCACTGCTCTGTGGACAGGATTCATACAAGCTGTGCGCTTGTCTCATCCAGGGCAGGAAAGTGAATGATTGGCAGTGATGTTAAAATATGTACGAGCAAAATCACTTTCGCGGGCACGGAGTCTTCTCTCGCTGCTGCTGTGGTTCTAGGACTTTGCAGGCTGTACTCATAAAGCTGCCGGCATAGCGTGCGCCTCTAGTCCTGTGAGAGCAATAGAAAAGAACACGTTCTGCCGAGTCCGAGGCATCCTCACGCCGGGGGGACATGTCATACTTCACCCTGTTAAATGGCCGTCTATACATTACCACTAGGGGAGCAAGGACCTGAAGTGAATGTGGAATTAGAGGAGGATTTGTGAACTTAAAATGCACAATGAGGGTAAATACATTCACACAAAGCCAAAAACTAAAGGGACAGCAAACCTGCAGCCCGTGTCCTGTCGTGGTGCTGTGCGTCTGAATGCGATCTATTCTCAGCCCGCTCCTACAATACTTGTATAGTCTGATTCACTGTTACCGCAGAGTCCCCTGTACAGCGTTCACATGTCTCATGGGACGGTCTAAAACTTTCACATACTTTGTGTTTAACTTCTTCAAGTTCAAGATCTCTTATTGTGGTCGGTGAATGGGTATCTATCCATCTAAGGCCTCTTTCAGACGGCCGTAGTGTTTCGCGGATCCGCACATGGCCGCAACCATGACATAAAATGCCTACTTTTGCTCCCCATTGCAGACCAGAATAGGACATGTTCTATCCTTTCGCAGAACTATGGCTGCGGACAGCACACTGTGTGAAGTGAATGGGTCCACACCAGTTCATACGACCGTCTGAATGGGCCCTAAAGGGGTAGAACCGTAATACCTCTCACATTGTAACGCAGTACGGTTTGTGTCGTTAATGTATTTAGCTCCCAGACTTTGTAGCAAACCCTCTGCTGTGAGAAGTATTATGTCACTGTGAGGTTTTCAGCCCTGGATGTGAATAAGATCTTCTCGTTCAGAGCAAACAGTGATCTTGAAGTTGTGATGAACGGACTAAGTACATTAGGACAATGTAGAACTTTTTATATTGTGTGCTAATAAAATAAGAAAAGACTTTCCCCTGTAATCTGACATATAATACATGGATTATCCCAGGCTTCTTTCTTCCATTCATGTTGTTAATCCACCATTTATATGCTGTATTTCAGCCACAGAAGGGAAAGCAGGCGCCGAGCCCGGTCAGCTTCACAATAACGCCAGAGACTTTACAGAATGTCAAAGAAGTAAGTGCAACTTTTTTTTTCTTTTCTTTTGTGGATGCCCCACACAACAACTTATCTCCTATCCTTAGGATGGAGGGTAGGTGTGGTCGGCAGGGGTTCAACTGCTGGGGCCCCTACCAGTCACAAGAACATTTTCCCCCTTGAACGGAACACACATGCACAGTGCTGCTCTATACTCTGTTATCTCTGGCGGCCCTATAGAGTTGAATGGAGTGGCGGACACGCATGCATGTCTGCAACTACATTCTAAGGGGAAACGCAGGTCCCTGTTCTCGTGATCGGCGAAGACCCCCAGCAGTAGGACCCCCTGTTGATCAGACCAAATCATGTGGAGAGGTGATGAGTTGTTGTAAAGGGACAATTCCTTCAAGGTCTCATATTAACTCTTTCGATCCTATGATAAAACTGCACCTGGAGACATTCCTCAGGACACTGGTAAGAATAAAATGTTTTACCAGTTTTTTGTAGCGGACAGTGTCTATGCTGTAATATGTCAGATTTACAAGTCCTAGGGGAGGAGAGAGGCCATGTACGGTCAGGTCCATAAATATTGGGACATCGACACAATTTTAACATTTTTGGCTCTATACACCACCACAATGGATTTGAAATGAAACAAACAAGATGTGCTTTACCTGCAGACTGTCAGCTTTAATTTGAGGGTATTTACATCCAAATCAGGTGAACGGTGTAGTAATTACAACAGTTTGCATATGTGCCTCCCACTTGTTAAGGAACCAAAAGTAATGGGACAATTGGCTTCTCAGCTGTTCCATGGCCAGGTGTGTGTTATTCCCTCGTTATCCCAATTACAATGAGCAGATAAAAGGTCCAGAGTTCATTTCCAGTCTGCTATTTGCATTTGGAATCTGTTGCGGTCAACTCTCAAGATGAGATCCAAAGAGCTGTCACTATCAGTGAAGCAAGCCATCATTAGGCAGAAAAAACACAACAAACCCATCAGAGAGATGGCAAAAACATTAGGCGTGGCCAAAACAACTGTTTGGAACATTCTTAAAAAGAAGGAACGCATGTGTGAGCTCAGCAACACCAAAAGACCCGGAAGACCACAGAAAACAACTGTGGTGGATGACCGAAGAATTCTTTCCCTGGTAAAGAAAAAGGAGATTTTTGTGAAACTCACCTGTAAAATCTTTTTCTCGTCTTTTCCATTGGGGGACACAGACCATGGGTATAGCTTAGAGATATTAGTAGGAGGGACACTATGCAAATGAAAGAGCTCCTCCTCCTCGGGCTATACCCCCCGACTCCACCAGGAGGAACTCGGGCGTTGCACAAACAGTAGGAGAAGGAGCAAGAAAAAATTATGGAAACCATCGGACCCAGCCATAAGGTCCAACCATAAACAGAAACTGAACTGAAGACCCCTCCTGCAACAGGCAGAATGAGTGGGAGCTGTGTCCCCCAATGGAAAAGACGAGAAAAAGATTTTACAGGTGAGTTTCACAAAAATCTCCTTTTCTCGTACTTTTTTCCATTGGGGGACACAGACCATGGGACGTCCTAAAGCAGTCCATGGGGTGGGAAAAAAAAAACCTCAGCACCGCCAGGAGGAACGTCCAACGGTCAAACAGGAACCACAGCCTGCAAAACCCTGCGGCCAAAGACCGCATCAGCCGAAGCCAGTGATGCAACTGAAACTTCGTAAAGGTATGTAAGGACGACCAGGTGGCCGCCTTACACAGCTGAGACGCAGAGGCACGATTGCGTCTTGCCTAGGAAGCCCCCCACCGCCCTAGTGGAGTGAGCGGTAATCCTAGCCGGGGGAACTGTACCACAAGCGCGATAACCCGCGGAAATAGCCGAGCAGATCCAGAGCGTCATGAACGGCGGACGGAAGCAGTAGCCGCGAGATACACCTTCAGGGCCCGTACGACATCCAGGGAATGCAGTTCCTTGGGTTAGCCGGAGAAGGGCAAAAGGAAGGCAGGACAAGATCCTCATTAAGGTGGAAGGGAGAGACCACCTTGGGCAAAAAGGAGGGGACCGGACGGAGCACAACCTTATCCTGGTGGAAAACCAGAAAAGGCTCCTGACAGGAAAAAGCGGCCAGCTCCGACACCAGTCTGATTTAAAAGCTTGTGATGGGATTTGAACTCACAGCTTCTGCATAATAGCCCAGAACTTTAATCACTACGCTATGTAGCTGTATTAGAAGTTATGGCCACAAGGAAGACCACTTTCCAGGTGAGAACAGTCAGAGAGACCCCCCTCAAAGGCTCGAAGGGGGCCGACTGCAGAGCATGCAGGACCAAATTGAGATCCCAAGGAGACAAAGGGGGAACATATAGGGAAACCAAATGTGCCACCCCCTGAAGAAAGGTCTTCACAGGACCCATAAGAGCAAGGGAAATCCGGGAGGAAGAAGACTTCCTCGCTCTGATCGTGGTCCTAATCACTGAATCCGAGAACCCCCTCTTATTCAGGATGGCGGTTTCAACAGCCACGCCGTTAAACGAAGAGACCGTAAATTCTGGTGGAAGAGCGGGCCCTGAGACAGTAGGTCCTGTCTGTCGGGTAGAGGCCATGGGGCGATGAGAACGGTCGGGATCACTTCCAGTTCTCCACTGGAATGTAAACTGCTGACAACACGAGTCATGAAGAGGAACCCGAGTATGAAGAGGAACTGGGATCGCAGTAGATTCGACACTGCCCCCTGGATCTGGGAGGACTTGGAGGGTGGCAGGAACACTCTGGCGGACAAGGTGTCCAAAAACCATTCCCAGGAAGGGGAGCTTCTGGGATGGGAGCAGAGAGGACTTTGGAAAATTGATTATCCAGCCGAACTGTTCCAGAGTCTGAACAGTGATCCGGACGCTGTCCTCGGCAAGCGAGGGGGCTTTTATCAGGATATCGTCCAGATAGGGCAGCAAAGGAATGCCCCTGGTACGAAGAAGCGCCATGATCGGTGCCAGGATCTTGGTAAAGACCCGAGGGGCGGTTGCCAACCCGAAAGGAAGGACGACAAACTGAGAGTGACGAGCCCCAATGGCGAAGCGCAGGAATCGTTGGTGAGATTCTGCAATCGGAACATGCAGATAAGCGCCATGGATGTCCACGGACGCGAGGAACTCCCCTGGAAGAAAATAAATAACGGAGCGGAGGGAGAAAAAACGTTCCGGTGGTCTGGACGCGAACTCTATCTTGTAACCAGACGTTACAATCTCTAGAGCCCATGCGTCCTGAACATGAGTCCAAATCTGCTGATAAGAAAGCAGGCGGCCCCCCACCACGAGGGGTGGGGGCGCAACTTCATGCAGAAGATTGCTTGGGAGCGGAAGGGCGGGTCGACTGTGTCCTCGGGCGCCAGGTAGGCTGGGGTTTGAAAGAGGGCTGCTCGCGGGAGTCCTGTGACCCTCCTGCAGAGGAAGCAGGCGACGACTTGTTCGCAGAGAAGCGGCGAAAGGACTGGTACCGAGAACCGGAAGTCCTCGCCCGAAAGGGTGCTTAGCCCTAGCCTGGGAAAGGTGAGTGCTTTTGCCCCTAGTAGTGGCAGAGATGAACTCATCCCGTTGAGCCCCAAAAAGTCTGGAACCCTCAAAGGGGAGGTACGCAAGGGAACGCTTGGAGGAAGCGTCAGCATCCCATACCTTCAACCAGACCTCCCTGCGTTGAATGACCGAGAGGGCCGAAACGCGGGCAAAAAAGGGGCCAATGTCCATGGAAGCCTCACAGAGGAATTTGGAGGCCTGAGACATCTGGAGAATCAAATCCAGCGTGTCCGCCGACGCACCTTGGTCCGCCAGGTCCTGGTGATGGCGCTGCAGCCACATTGAGAGAGCTCTGGCCACCCATGCCGAGGCAAAGGCAGGTCGCAGGGACGTGCCCGCCAGTGAGAATATGGATTTTGCCAGAGAATCTAGGCGCCTGTCCACAGCGTCCTGCAGGGAGGGCTGTGTTTTTGGCCAACCTGGCTACCGGGGGGTCCACCCTAGGGGGAGAAGACCACTTCTCCACGCTGTCCGCCGGGAAAGGATAGAGAGTATCCATGCGTTTTGTGGCGGAAAACTTCTGATTAGGACGGGTCCATGCCCTGGCTATGACAGCGGAAAATTCCTCATGGATCGGAAAGACAGCAGCCTCCGGTTTTTTGGGAGGAAAAAGGGCGAACTCCCTCCTAGTGGAAGGAGGAGAATCCCCTTGGAGATTAAAGGTGTCACGGACGAGGAGTCTGAGCAAGCTTCTAGCCGAGGGTGAGAAGCGGAGTCATCCGAGGAGGGATGCTGTCGCTCACGCTGCCTCTTAGTAGTCAGGCGTCCTCTGCAGGAACCACTGTGAGGGGACGGAGTGGTTGGCACGGCAGGATTGGAAACGGACATACGTTCTATGAAAGACATGGCTGCCTTGGCGAACAGGACATGGCAGATGCCCAAGCGGGGGCCGCAGGCTCCCCAGTGACCGGGGGGGGGGGGGGGGGGGGGCCGGACTGGGCAAGAGAAGGGGGAGAAAGGGGATTCTGTCCAGAGGCAGGGCAGGAGGCACAGGCACCAGTGACCGAAAGTGGGAGCATACACTCCAACAGGACCCCATTGGGGTCTGAGAAGAGGTCTTACCGGACTTAGTCTTAGGCATGATGGTCTCTTCACAAAAGTGACTGGAATCAGTACAGAGAGAAAAAATCCTACCGCTCAGGTATCCAGAGAGGAGCGGGGGAGCAGCCGTTCAGTGTGAGAAGCTTCTCAGCAGCAGCAGGAAGGAGCTGGAGTTCTGATTAGGCTCCGCCCCCGGACGCGATTAGGCTCCGCCCCCGATCACATCATAGGAGCGGGAAAAGAGCTCGCTGTGTAAAGAAGGGAAAGAAAATGGCCCCCGTCCCTCCTACTAATATCTCTAAGCTATACCCATGGTCTGTGTCCCCCAATGGAAAAAAGTACGAGAAACACCCTTTACAACAGTTGGTCAGATCAAGAACACTCTCCAGGAGGTAGGTGTATGTGTGTCAAAGTCAACAATCAAGAGAAGACTTCACCAGAGTGATTACAGAGGGTTCACCACAAGATGTAAACCATTGGTGAGCCTCAAAAACAGGAAGGCCAGATTAGAGTTTGCCAAACGACATCTAAAAAAGCCTTCACAGTTCTGGAACAAATTCCTATGGACAGATGAGACCAAGATTAACTTGTACCAGAGTGATGGGAAGAGAAGAGTATGGAGAAGGAAAGGAACTGCTCATGATCCTAAGCATACCACATCATCAGTGAAGCATGGTGGTGGTAGTGTCATGGCGTGGGCATGTATGGCTGCCAATGGAACTGGTTCTCTTGTAATTATTGATGATGTGACTGCTGACAAAAGCAGCAGGATGAATTCTGAAGTGTTTCGGGCAATATTATCTGCTCATATTCAGCCAAATGCTTCAGAACTCATTGGACGGCGCTTCACAGTGCAGATGGACAATAACCCAAAGCATACTGCAAGAGCAACCAAAGAGTTTTTTTAAGGGAAAGAAGTGGAATGTTATACAATGGCCGAGTCAATCACCGGACCTGAATCCGATTGAGCATGCATTTCACTTGCTGAAGACAAAACTGAAGGGAAAATGCCCCAAGAACAAGCAGGAACTGAAGACAGGGATGAAACCCAGCGTCTGGTGATGTCTATGCGTTCCAGACTTCAGGCTGTAATTGACTGCAAAGGATTTGCAACCAAGTATTAAAAAGTGAAAGTTTGATTTATGATTATTATTCTGTCCCATTACTTTTGGTCTCTTAACAAGTGGGAGGCACATATGCAAACTGTTGTAATTCCTGCACCGTTCACCTGATTTGGATGTAAATACCCTCAAATTAAAGCTGACAGTCTGCAGGTAAAGCACATCTTGTTCGTTTCATTTCAAATCCATTGTGGTGGTGTATAGAGCCAAAAATGTTAGAATTGTGTCGGTGTCCCAATATTTATGGACCTGACTGTATGTGAAGCCTGGGTGACTATGGATAGCTCCATGGTGCTGAAAAATGACTGCAAAAGGGAGAAGCGGTCACAAGCATAACTCCAGAGTAATATAAGAATTCTTCGCTTTAAGTGAATATTTTTTAACCCCTTAACTGCACATCAGTGGGAGGGATGCATCTCCAGCACTTTAAAGCATAGGCAAATTAAGAGTGTCAGCAGTAGTGTTGGGCTAAGCAAGCTTCGTTCAAAACTTTGAAATAATACTATACGGAGATCCTTCTCTGTACAGTATTAGGCCTCATGCACACGACCGTTGTCGACAGATGGCGTCCGTGTGCGTTCCGCAATTTGCGGAACGGCACGGACAGGCATTGATATAACTGCCTATTCTTGTCCGCAAAATGGACAAGAATAGGACAGGTTATATATTTTTTGCGGAGCAACGGATGCGGCCCCATTGAAGTGCGGCTCGGATGTGGACCAAAACAACGGTCGTGTGCATGAGGCCTTAGAATGTATGAGCTGCAATAAGCCGAGGTACTAGTCTGAACCGAAGCCGAGTTTGGTTACAAGTTTTAAAGTGGTTTTCCACTTTTAAAAATCAACTATTGAAGTTATTCAACAAAGTCACGCGTGACTTTATGAATAACTTACTTCGGCTCATCGGAGCCCATACATTCTAATACTGTACAGAGACGGATCTCCATACAGTATTATTCCGAAGTTTTGAACGCAGCGACTTCGGATAAGGCATCTGAAGCTTCCTTCGCTCAACACTAGTCAGCACCTCCTGCACTCCATTTTGTATTCTTTGTGGTTGTCACATTTTAGACTGCTCTCTGCAATCGTGTGTCATTGGTGGGGGCCCAACCGCACTGATCACTCATTTACCTCCTATGTTTGGGATAGCCCATCTGTGGGAAAGCTCTTCTGCTATAAAGGGCACGTCAAACTCCCAATACGAAGGGGCTGTCCTGCTCGGTAATGTCCTAAAATACATTTAAACATTCATAGGGTAACAGCCACACAAGGAGGAAACTAAGATGCGGAATTAACCCTGTGTATTTTACGGGGTGCAGCATAAATCGACATTCTGCAGATTCCAGCTCCACGCCAAGGGTTCATTTCTGCTGTGGATGAGATTTGAGAAAATCTGCAGCATTTGGCCGAACCCTTAGGGGCAGGTTTATTAAGACTGGCATTTCATATGCTAGTGTAATAAATCTGAGCATTGAATTAGTCAGTGGCACTAAATGTATTAAAAAGGTACACGCCTCTGATTAAGCTTAGCACATTTTCAGTTTCTCCCCCTACTTCGCTTACTGGGTGATCTTGTGATGCGTTGCCTCCAGCCTTATGGTCTGCTTTGTAAAATTACCATAGAAAACCAGTGCTGAAGAATGCTGCCATCTGCTGGTCAAGCGAAGGAATGCACAGTCCTAATATTTTCAGAGAGGTTGTCCAGGACACCTGTCCCTGGGTTGTGTGAGATATTACCGTTCGGCCCCATTCAGTTCAAATGGAGTTGAGCTGCAGTACCAGACACAGCCCATGGACAAGTGTGGGGCTGTTTTTGAATAAAGCAGCCATGTTTTTCTAATCCCTGACAACCCCCTTTAACAGCAAGGTTAATGTGAGGATATATGGTTATGGGTAAGGCTTTCATACTCGTGTTTTGTGCGGAACCGTCTTGTATCTGCACAGACGGATCCGCACCAATAATGCAAATGCTTGTATCCGTTAACGGATCCGTTTGCATTATTCATTCAAAATAAAATCTAAGTCAAAACGGATCAGTCTTGACTTGCATTGAAAGTCAATGGGGGACGGATCAATTGCACCATATTGTGTCGGTAAAAAATGGATCAGTCTCCATTGACTTACATTGTAAGTCAGGACTGATCCGTTTGGCTCCGCATAGTCAGACGGTCACCAAAACGCTGCAAGCTGCGCTTTATTGACCGTCTAAAAAACGCAACGGAGACCAAACGCAGCCAAATTGATCCATTCAGAATGCATTAGGGCTGAACTGATCCGTTTTGGGCCGGTTGTGAGAGCCCTGAAACGCCAGTGTGAAAGTAGCCTAAAACTGCAGCAATCATTACCAGTCTGCATGTAATTTGATCAAAATTATAAAAAAAAAAATCTTTTATGCCTGAACCTAGAAATCCAGTCTGTGTTTTGCTGGGTCCGTGAATGGTTTAGAGCCAGCATTTTGCTGCACATCGCTCACCTGAACGCTTCCTCCAGTGCGGCTGCTCATGGTCTCCTCCTTATATTGGCGAGCAGGAACCAGTCGATGCTCATTCATCATCATAGGCTGGCATAGCCAGGAATATAATGTATTCCCTGAGCCTGCAGGACGGTACAGGACAGACCTTCCAAGTGATTGGGAGATACACAGGGGCCGAACACTTAGATTCCAAGTTCTATCATGTTTCTGTGATTTAGGACAAGCTGTACGGAGTATTGCAGTGGCTGAGCAGGAAAATAGAGTAATATGATTATTATGGTAAACTTGGATTTAAAGGGCCCTCTTAGACATTCACAGCCTATGCACAGGACTCGGTTCCATCTGATGAGGAGGTGTCGACGGAGCTCTGTTTATTCACTGGATCAGAACCAAAACACTGACTGTGTGAATGAGACATTAAAGTGATTTTCCGTGCCTTTTAACAGATTTCATGTAATCTCTTTATATTGGTTGGTGCATTGTAATACAGAAATTCCAAAGCCCCTGTGTGTGTGTTTTTTTTTTTTTTCTTGCACGCAGCTTATTGGTAAAATCAATGTTTATGCAGAATACAATCAGCTCCCTCTAGTGGCGGCTGCAGGTATCAAGAATTTTAAAATTTTATCTCTCTGTTCATATCACAAAGAGGTGAACATTAATAAAAATAACTATTTAGAAATAAACTCTTAATTTGTTTGAATAATAAAACCCAGTGATGGACAATCACTTTAGAGGGCTCCCCCATGTCACATCTGTACTGGGCCAGAAGCTGTAAATATTTCAAATATACTCATCTGCAATAAATCAAGTTTTGCATCACTTGGCACAATGAACACAGTTCCAGCGTCACACCACAAAAAATAAATCTTGCTCGTCTAGGCTCTCACTAATACACCGCACTCGCCTATAGGTCACTGTTCATATTCGGGAATTCGGCTTCACACAGCCATACGGTCCACCAGCGTCTTGGCTGTGTCCAACACGACACATTGGGGCGATCACGGTCTAACAGTCCTGACTGTGACCGTATGATGCCTCTCTCCAGGCTTCCCTGGGCCACCCCCAAATTCAGGCTTTACTCAGCCTTATGCCACATTCACACTTCAGTGATTGTGAGCCAAAGCCAGGTGCGGCTCTAAACAGAACAGGAGCAGATCTTCCCCTTATGTCTGTGGAGGCTCCAGTCCTGGTTTTGGCTCACAATCACTGACGTGTGAATTAGGCTTTACAGTCCAACAGACCTTCTGGCTGTGACCACACAAAGCCTCTCAGGCTTCCTTCTCTCCCCCCAGACTGAGACACTGAGGTTGCTTTATTCCCCAGTAATGATCCCAACTGGCCTGAGATGAGATTACCTCAGGCCATGGGTTCTTGGTGTGGACTGGCTGGCCACTCCATTAGATAATATAATATAAATATATATATATATATAACCTTCCTAATGTAGCTAACTTCTTTGTAAATGAAAGTGATCTGTGTCTTGCAGAGGGCGTCCCTGCCTCGGTTTCTCATCAGAGGACATCTGGACTCCACCAACTGTGTCATCACTCAGCCTCTAACAGGGGAGCTGCTGGTTGAGACGTCAGAAGTTGCCATCAAAAGTATTGAGCTGCAGCTGGTCCGAGTCGAGACCTGTGGTGAGTTAAACCCCTCTAAGAACTGCCCTTTATTTAACTATATTACTTCAGACCCCCATTGATCACATATTCAGAAAACCCCTTTAAAGGAGTATTTCAGGATTTTAATATTGTCTAGCCTCAGGATAGGTCATCAATATCTGATCAGCGGGGGGTCCGAAACCCTCCAACTCATCATAATTAGCTTAGACGCTGAAGCTACACGGAGCTGGTCCCATTGAAGTGCATGGTGCAGTCACCAGCTCAGCCTCTGGTGCCGGAGCTAAATCAGAATAGCTGATCAGATACTGATGGTGTCTCCGGAGGACAGGCCTTCAATATTAAAATCCTTGACTACCTTTTGGATGCAGCCCACTTTGGACTTTAGGACACAGCATTTATATATATATATATTTTTTTTTTTGGAGCCAAGTTGCATTTTTAAATGGCATCATTTTAAGGTTGTATTTTTGTGTGGTGATGGTGATAAAATAAACAGCAATTCTGACTTTTTTTTTGTGGCTTTGTTTTTACATGTGCCACATGCACAATAACAACTGGGTTAGTTGCCCATAGCAACCAATCAGATTTATCCTTTCATTTTTCAAAGGAGCTGTCAAAAATGAAAGGTGGAATCTGATTGGTTGCTATGGGCAGTTCTAGTTTACACCAGTTTGATAAATGACACCAAGTATTTTTGAAAGAAAAAAAAAAGTTTTTCTGCTGCTGGATTAAAAGACCAAACAACAACCTCTTTATTGTTCCAGTGCCGCAGCTTATTCACACATCAGTTACTGGTATCCAAAACACAAACTTTCCATTACACCGGATCGTGGTGGAGGAGCCACTCCTGGTTTTGGATAACAATTGATGCAAAACCTTGACATGTGATAAAGGCCTAAGGGCAATTTTAATAAAAATAAAATAAACTTTCACTAACTTGAAACTGTTATCAGCCAGAAGTATAACATGGATGAAACCCTCAAGTGATAGCGCAGGCACAGCTCCTGAACCAGCACCATCTGCAACGTACTATTACGGTGCAGGACGGGGTTAATTAACAGATTGTAGTAATAGGTGGAAATGTTTTCCTTGTGTTTTAAGGTTGTGCAGAAGGCTATGCCAGAGACGCTACCGAAATACAGAACATTCAGATAGCAGAGGGAGACGTGTGCCGTGGTCTCCCTATTCCCATCTACATGGTTTTTCCCAGGCTGTTCACCTGTCCCACTTTGGAAACTACCAACTTTAAAATAGGTAGGTTTTCTCATTTCCTACATAAACATTGTTGATTCAGGATGGTGGATTTAAGGAGATGAGACTGAGAAATGTCTTTGCCCTCTGCAGAGTTTGAAGTAAATATCGTGGTGGTTCTTCAGGATGATCATCTCATCACAGAGAACTTCCCGCTCAAGTTATATAGAATATAACCGCGCCGCCTCCGGTGCTTTGTGTTGGAAGCAGAGACCAATGGAC
Organism: Bufo bufo; assembly: GCF_905171765.1. Taxonomy (NCBI): domain Eukaryota; kingdom Metazoa; phylum Chordata; class Amphibia; order Anura; family Bufonidae; genus Bufo; species Bufo bufo. Next base: position 38,768,993 of record NC_053391.1, read on the forward strand.
TGACCCCCAAAGCGGTGGATAGTGGACGTCTGTGCTCTATGTTCAGTATCAGAAGCACTTACTATGGAGAACGTTTCATCCCAGTCTTAGTACTGCCGACCATTAAGAGACTTGTTGCTGACTATTAACACACAATCCATGTGTTCCAGTGCGATACCCCCAGACTATAGTAATAAACATGCCTTTTCTACTCCTGGTTGTCTTTTAGTTTAACCCTTGACACCCACCTTACATCAGAGATGCTTTGTTTTTTGCTGTATAAGATGCAACTGATAAGATGCACTGAGGTTTTAGAGGAAGAAAACTAATATTTTTTTTTCATCAGACCTCAGAGAAAATAAAATAAATCCAAAGCAAAATACCCAAAAAGCGGAATTTATTCCCATAAAATAACTTAATTACAAATCCCACAATAAGTATAGGTAACTACAAGATCAATTATATTCTATGCTGGATCTTGCAGTTATCTTTACTTATTGTAGGATTTGTATTAGATTTTAAATAAAATGATTTTTAGGAAATAAATTCAGTGTTTTTTTGGTATTTTGATTTGAATTTGAGAAGCTATGCCTAGTAATGGTTTGGTTACAATGGAGAGGACTTTGTGTTATTTATAAAAAACAAAACAAAAAAAACTACCCTCTCTTGCAAAGGACGGTGCCGCCACTCAGGAGATCCAGCGCGCTCTTCCTGCAGTGCTGCACTATGTCCTGACACTACACTTCCAGGACCCAGAACAGCGTGGTGCTCGGAGAAGACCAGGGAGCGGTGAGTAATACCGGCGCTATACTCACCGTTCCTACTCTGCTAATAAGTGCTTCCATTTTGGAAGTGCTCATCACTATTCACTTTATAAGACGTACTGCCATTTCCCCCCATTTTTGGGGTGGAAAATGTCTCTTAGAGAGAAATAGGGGGAAGTCCCTCTTTGTGTCAAAATTTATGGCTCTTCTACAGAAGAAAATTGGTGAACCTTCATGCAGACGTGAGACCTCCTTTACACTTAATGTGTTCCCCCCCCCCACACTGTAGTTAAAGGGACCCAAGTGAAAAAACGTTATTGCATATTAACAGCCTATATGGGAACATTCAATGTAGTTTCTTTTTTTTTTTAAATAAAAAATGGGTGCAAGGTTCTCTGCATAGAATTTTATGACGTTGCTCCTCATATTCTACTTCCTCTTTGTATAGATTTTTAGCACAGACTGTCTAGATCTGACCACTTTTATCACTATGGCGCAGACCGAATGATAAATTTAATGTAGGACTAGACACTACAGCAGCACCAAAAACTCACCGGCGGCCACGTCCTTTCTGCCTCCAATTCATTTCAATTGGAGGTAGCTCCAAGAAGAGACATGTCCGTTTACGGTGCAGCCGTGGCTTTAAGCTGCTGCCTTCAGCGATCCTTAGAACTGTCTCCCTTTGTTAAAGGGAACCTGTCACCACCAAAACCAACATCCTTACCTTACAGTAGCCCCCAGTATGTTCAATGATTTTTGATTCTTCCATCAATTGCATACTGTAAAAAAACTAATTTTTTATTTAATCACCCTTCTCGCTATCTTCAGAGTCAGCTTGGCGGCAACGGCCTCCTTGCTTCAAGTAAAAATAAGCCTGTCCCTTACCCGTCCTCTTCACTTTGACATCCTGCCTAGAGGCTGGGATCGCGCAAGTCTCAAGCATGCCTGATGCGCTCCATGTTACTGCGCAATCTAGTCTCCGGCAGCTTTGTTCTCCCGGCGCATGCGCCGGCCATTTCAAGTGTGCTCGCCTGGCATTTCTTTTGAGGTAATATAATATTTGTGCCCCTGGATAATGTACCTAAATAGTGTAATACCTGATGCTGGTGATGTCGGGGCAAAGCGTGACCACTGGCATGCGTTCTCCTGCGCCTGAAGCCAGTGATGACACTGCGGACAAGAAACGCTGGGGGCGCATGCGCAGTGATAAAGCTGACTGCGGGCGCTGGAAACATGGAGCGCACGGGGCATGAGTGAGACTTGCGCAATCCCAGCCTCTAGGCAGGATGTCAAAGTGAAGAGGACGGGTAAGGGGAGGGCTTATTTTTACTTGAAGCAAGGAGGCAGTTGCCTCCTTGACTTCAAGATGACTCTGAAGATAGTGAGAAGGGTGATTAAAAATGCGTTGTTTTTTTTTTACAGTATGCAGCAGCCGATGGAAGAATGAAAATCATTGTGAACACACTGGGGGCTAGTGTAAAGTAACAATGTCGTTTTGGAGGTGACAGGTTCCCTTTTAAGAATAGGTGACAGAAAGGAAGCATCTGCCGGTAGAAATTCAACAGAATTTTGGCGCAGCTGCCCCTAAGAGAACTACCCCCACAGTTCTGAAGTGTAGAAACTGTAACCAGCCTGCAAGCACTGGAGGCAGAATCCACAGCAGATGGGGCAGACAGCTTAGATTAGCAGTGGCTATGTAGCTGAGAAAAGCATAGAGAACAAGGACAAAAGAGGTAAAGACCACTTCTCTATAATGCCTACTAGAAGTTTATGAATCAATTACCTGGGTGTTACCAGTTAATGGGTGTGTCCCTGCACCCCACTTGCAAGAATGACTGGATAGAGTTGGACTAGGCAGGGACACACCAGCAACTGGTAACACCCAGATGGACCTTCACTGCAGACCATACATAAATCTCTATCATGAATGATAGAGGAATGGAACACTAGTTTTATGAAAGTATACTCCAGAGAATTATCATCACATGGGGAATACAAGCAGCTACTACACAGACTTACTCTTCAAATAGCATCACACAGATATCGGTCACAATCATCAATCCTATTAAATCAGGCATGCCAGCTGGTAGGGTTGATCCTTTTTCTCTGCAATCAGTATTACTGATGCAAAGAATTTCTTACTTAGTTATATATGAACAAGGTGCTCGAAGCAGCAAGGGGGCTGGCCTAGCCCCTGAGAGCACTTCTCCACCTCTCCCTGTCCCCTACCGTGAGACTGACAGGGCCAGGCACAGGCATCCTTGCTGCTCTGAAGCTCATGCATGCACCAGTGCAGATCTCATGTAAACTGGTCCATACTACTGTATAATGTCCTTCATTGCTGCGGCTTCTAAGGGTGAACCAGAGTTAGGGAGTGGGATCCCCTATGTAACCATATGCCTGGGCAGGTTGGATTTCTGCTAGTCCCCACCTGGTATTGGCTGTCGACGCCAGCTGTTTTAATCCGTGTGACGGGTTGGATAACCCCCTTTTGAATAATCACAAACCCTGGTGGCAGCTCCAGGTTTAAAGGGGTTCTCCCACAAATAATGTACAGAAATAATTAAAATCAGACATCATCTAGTACATGACAATCTCTAACAAAGCTAGAACCAGCCCTGTACCTCACATGGATCCAGAGATCTCCCCATTCATTACTCTTCTAGATTTATATCAAGCTGGAAGCTCAGAGGTGTGTCCTTTCTGCTGCAGCTCTCTCCCTATTACAGCTTGGGAAACAGTTGAAGGATGAAACTGAGTGCAAGTGTCCACTTACAATAAAAAAAAAAAAAAAAAAAAAAAAAGTGTTCAGATCCAGGTGCTGGTTTGAAAACTGCAGAATATTTCTTGTGGGACAACCCCTTTAAGTGGCAGAGGTGATACCCCACCAGTGCTCCTGTTCCAGTCCTCACCAGGTTACTGCTGGTCTTTGCTTCTTGACACACAGGAAATGGCTGCTCAGCCAATCACTGGGTGAGGCGGGTCACTGCTGTGGTCAGTGATTGGCTGAGGGCATTTCCTCTGTTCAGAAACGCCAGGAAGCAGAGACCAGCAGGAACCTGGCGAGTAGGCGCAACTGGGGATCGATGGAGTGAGTTTTATGCCGTTCTGAGCCTTTACACTGGGTTCACACCTGAGCGTATTCGATAAGCGCTGTTTACAGGCGATTTTATCGGGCGTTTTTGTATTTTGGAAACGCGCGTCGTATACGCGTCGTTCTTGCTATTGACCACAGAGGCGTACAATGAAAAACAGGTGTTATGCGCGACAATGCGCCCCAAAGAAGCTCCTGTACTTCTTTGGGTGTAGGGCGTTTTACAGTGTGTTCATACGCACTGTAAAACGCTCAGGTGAGAACCATGCCCATAGGGAAACATTGGTTTTTGCCTGTTGAGCGTTTTACAGCGTGTAGGAACGTGCTGTAAAACGCCCTACGCCCCAAGAAGTGCAGGAGCTTCTTTGCGGCGTATTGTCGCGCATAACACCTCAGTTTTTCATTGTACGACTCTGTGGTCAATAGCAAGAACGCGCATACGACGCACGTTTCCAAAATACAAAAACGCCTGTAAAAAGCGCTTATCGAATACGCGTTTAGGTGTGAATCCAGCCTTAAATAAATTGGCCAGAGAACCCCTTTAAACTATGGTTTACAGGAGGTGTTGGGAGCTCGGTATCCGAAAAGCTCAAGTCTGACAACTTTACCAATATCATAAATGAATGAGCACAGAATTCTGGACTTTAGTTGAGGGGGGGAAATTCACATTAACTTCAGAAAACCAGGGCTATTTTATTTTGCCTAAAAGTTAGAAAAATTGTCAAAATTAGCATTACATCAGGTCTATACACTCTTCCCTGCAAGTAGGTGACCAACTCATTTTAACAAACTTTAAAAGAATTTCCATTTAAATCAAATTATTTTATTTAAAAAATACATATTTTTTTTAATAGGATATACACTGATCAACCACAACATTAAAAACACTTATAACTGGTGAAGTAAATAGCATTGATCATATCATGACAATGGCTCCTGTTAAAGGATGGGCTAGATTAGGCAGCAACCATGGGTGTACACACAGTATGTCACAAAAGTCAGTCCACCCCTCACATTTTTGTAAATCTTTTATTCTATCTTTTCCTGGGACAACACTGAAGATCTGACACTCTGATACAATGTACAGTAGTCGGTGTACAGCTTGTATAACGGTGTACATTTGATGTGCCCTCAAAATAACTCAACACACAGTCCTTAATGTCTAAACCGCTGGCAACAAAGCTGAGTACACCCCTAAGTGAAAATGGCCAAACTGTGCCCGATTAGCCATTTCCCCTCCCCGGTGTCATGTGACTCGTTAGTGTTACAGGGTCTCAGGTGTGAATGGGGAGCAGGCGTGTTATATTTGGGGTTATCGCTCTCACACTGGTCACTGGAAGTACAACATGGCTCTTCAAGGCAAAGAACTCTGAGGATCTGAAAAAAAGAATTGTTGCTCTACATAAAGATGGCCGAGGTTATAAGAAGACCACCACCACCCTGAAACTGAGCTGCAGCGCGGTGGCCAAGGCCATATGGCGGTTTAACAAGACGGGTTCCACTCAGAACAGACCTTGCCATGGTCGACCAAAGAAGTTGAGTGCACGTGCTCAGCGTCATCTCCAGAGGTTGTATGAGTGCTGCCAGCATTGCTGCAGAGGTTACAGGGGTGGGGGGTCCGCCCGTCAGTGCTCAGACCATACGCCGCACACTGCATCACATTGGTCTGCATGGCTGTCTTCCCAGAAGGAAGCCTCTTCTAAAGATGATGCACAAGAAAGCCGGCAAACAGTTTGCTGAAGACAAGCAGACTAAGGCTCCATTCACACGTCCGTGGTGTGTTGCGGATCCGCAACACACCCGGCCGGCACCCCCTATAGAAATGACTATTCTTGTCCGCAGCTGCGGACAAAAATAGGACATGTTCTATCTTTTGCGGAGCTACGGACATGAAGATAGGGGCCCCGCTCCGCAAATGCTGACCGCACACTGTGTGCTGTCCGCATCCATTCCGTCCCCATAGAAAATGAATGGGTCCGCACCCGTTCCGCAAAATTGCGGAACGGATGCGGACCCATTTGCAGACTTGTGAATGGAGCCTAAGGACATGGATTACTGGAACCATGTCCTGTGGTCTGATGAGACCAAGAGAAACTGATTTGGTTCGGATGGTGTCAGGCGTGTGCGGGGGCAACCAGGTGAGGAGCACAAAGACAAGTGTGTCCTGCCTACAGTCAAGCATAATGGTGGGAGTGTCATGGATTAGGGGCTGCATAAGTGCTGCCGGCTGTGGGAGCTGACATACTGAAGCAGAGAATGATCCCCTACCTTCAGAAACTGGGCCGCAGGACAGCATTCCAACATGATAACGACCCCAAACACACCTCCAAGACCACCACTACCTTGCTAAAGAAACTGAAAATAAAGGTGTTAGGCCCCTTTCACACGGGCGAGATTTCCGCGTGAGTTGAACGCATTGCACCCGCACTGAATCCGGACCCATTCATTTCTATGGGGCTGTGCACATGACCAGTGATTTTCACACATCACTTGTGCGTTGCGTGAAAATCGCAGCATGCTCCTCTTTGTGTGTTTTTCACGTAACGCAGGCCTCATAGAAATGAATGGGGTTGCATGAAAATTGCTAGCATCCGCAAGCAAGTGCGGATGCGGTACGATTTTCACGCACGGTTGCTAGGAGACGATCGGGATGGGGACCCGATCATTAATATTTTCCCTTATAACACAGTTCTAAGGGAAAATAATAGCATTCTGAATACAGAATGCATAGTACAATAGGGCTGGAGGGGTTAAAAAAATAATAATTTAACTCACCTTAATCCACTTGTTCGCGCAGCCGGCATCTCTTCTGTCTTCTTTTGTGAGGAATAGGACCTTTGATGACGTCACTACGCTCATCACGTGGTCCGTCACATGATCCATCACCATGGTAAAAGATCACATGATGGACCATGTGATGAGCGTAGTGACGTCATCAAAGGTCCTTTTCCTCACAGATGAAGACAGAAGAGATGCCGGCTGCGCGAACAAGTGGATTAAGGAGAGTTAAATTATTATTAATTTTTTTTTTTAACCCCTCCAGCCCTATTGTACTATGCATTCTGTATTCAGAATGCTATTATTTTCCCTTATAACCATGTTATAAGGGAAAATAATACAATCTACACAACCTTGAACCCAAACCTGAACTTCTGTGAAGAAGTTCGGGTCTGGGTACCACATTCAGTTTTTTATCACGCACGTGCAAAACACATTGCACCCGCACGATAAAAACTGAACGCAATCGCAGTCAAAACTGACTGCAATTGCGTACCTACTCGCGCGGGTTTGCCGCAATGCACCGGGACGCATCCAGACCTCATCCGGACACGCTCATCTGCAAGGGGCCTTAGACTGGCCAAACATGTCTCCACACCTAAACCCTATTGAGCATCTGTGGGGCATCCTTAAATGGAAGGTGGAGGAGCGCAAGGTCTCTAACATCCACCAACTCCGTGATGTCATCATGGAGGAGGGAAGAGGATTCCAGTGGACACCTGTGAAGTTCTAGCGACCTCCATGCCCAAGAGAGTTAGGCCTCATGCACACGACAGCGAATAATGGCCGTGTGACAGCTGTTTAAGTAACGGCCGTTACACGGCCATTTTAAGCACCAATGAAAGTCTATGGGGCTATTCACATGGCCCTTTTTTTAACGGCCAGTGAATAGCGTACGTCCAAAAATAGGACAGACGGACCCCACTGAAATCAGTGGGAGAGTTTTTAACAGCTGATTGACATGAGTGCACCCATCTAACGGCCGTTAAAAACGGGTAAACTTTATATGGCCATTTAGGGGTTAAAAAAAACACCTCACCTCATCCACTTGCTCGCACTGCGGCAGTCTCTTCATTGAGCAGGACAAGCGATATGCATGGTGACGTAACCACGTGGGAGCGCTCAGTGACGTCATCGCGCACATGGCAGGTCCTGTTCAGTGAAGAGAGAGGAGACTGCTGCAGCGCGAGCAAGTGGATAAGGGTGGGGCATTATTTAAACCACTGGGGAAATTATTTAAGATGGGGCCCTACATTGGGGGCATCATTAAAGCTGGTGGCGATAATAAAAATACAAAAAATCACACACCATGGGGGACATTATTTTACCAGGGGGCCTAAATGGGGGACATTATAAAAGCTGGGGACAGCAAAAAAATTAATAAAAATAATCCTACACTATGGGGGACATTATTTTAGCTGGGGGCCTACAATCCTGTTTTCTCAGAAGGGTGTGTCTAGAAATAACTGCCAATCAAATTCATCTATTTTTCATGTCTGTTTTTAACGGACACGAAAAACTGATGCAAAACAGACATTAACCACTTTCCGTCCGCCCATAGGATATAAACGTCCTATGGGTGATCTCTATTTCTGAAAGCACGTTTTAAAACGTCCGTTCAGAAAGTGCAGCTGCACGCTAATCGTGCAGCTGCTGATCGGGTTGCCCGCTGTGTCCCTGCCTTCTGGATCGCTACATACACAGCGCTCACCGAGCGCTGTGTATGCAGAGCAGGAAGCGCCATGCACTTCCTGTTCCGGCCCGGCGGTCATGTGACCGCCGCGACCGGAGAGTGCAGGAGCTGTGTGAGGTCTTTCACAGACCTCGATCAGCCCTGCTCTGAGGCTGTACAGCGCTGAATTATGCTGTACAGCCTCTCTGGGGGGTGCATTTCTTCTGTAACTGGGGCTACTATGTCAGCCCCAGTTACAGGAGAAATCAACAGTGAAAAGAAAAAGTGAAGCAAATGTCCCCCAGAGGTCTTGTATGACCTTATGGGGGACGAAAAGTGTAAAAAAAAATATAAAAAAATAAAGGGTTTAAAAAAAAAAAAAAAAAAAAAAAAAAAAAGGGTCAAAACAAGCAATTTTTGTCACCTTGCATCACAAAAGGTGCAACACCAAGTGATCAAAAACGCGTATGTCCCACAAAATGGTACCAATAAAACCGTCACCTCATCCTGCAAAATATGAGCCCCTACATAAGAAAATCTCTCAAAAAATAAAAAAAAACTATAGCTCTCAGAACATGGACACATTAAAACATAATTTTTTTGTTTCAAAAATGCTATTATTGTGTAAAACTTTAATAAATGAGAAAAAGTATACATATTAGGTATCGCCACGTCCGTAACAATCTGCTCTATAAAAATGTCACTTGACTGAACCCCTCAGGTGAACGCTGTAAAAATAAATAGAAACTGTGCTAAAACAACCAATTTTTTGGTCACCTTGCCCCATAAAGTGTTATAATGAATGATCAAAAAATCATATGTACCCAAAAATAGTACTAATAAAACTGGCACCTTATCCACTAGTTTACAAAATGGGGTCACTTCTTGGGAGTTTCTACTGTAAGGGTGCATCAGGGGGCTTCAAATGGGACATGGCATCTAAAAACCATGTGGAGTTCCTTTTCTTCTGCGCCCTGCCGTGTGCCCATGCAGCAGTTTATGACCACATGTGGGGTGTTTCTGTAAACCACAGAATCTGGGTAATAAATCTAGAGTTTTGTTTGGCTGTTAACCATCGATGGATTAAAATGGAAAATCTGCCAAAAAAGTGAAATTTAAAAATTTGATCTGCATTTTCCTTTAATTCTTGTGGAACGCATAAAGGGTTAACAAAGTTTGCAAAATCGGTTTTGAATACCTTGAGGGGTGTAGTTTCTACAATGGGGTCATTTATGGGGGTATCCACTATGTAGGCCCCACAAAGTGACTTCAGACCTGAACTGGTCCTTAAAAAGTGGGTTTTGGCAATTTTCTTAAAAATTTGAAGAATTGCTTCTAAACTTCTAAGCCTTCTAACGTCCTAAAAAAATAAAATGACATTTCCAAAATGATGCCAACATAAAGTAGACATATGGGGAATGTTAAGTAATAAATATTTTATGAGGTATCACTTTCTGTTTTAAAAGCAGAGAAATTGAAATTTAGAAAATTGCGAATTTTTCTAATTTTTGGGTAAATTTGTGATTTTTTCATAAATAAAGGTGAAATATTTTGACTCAAATTTATGACTATCATGAAGTACAATGTGTCACGAGAAAACAATCTCTGAATGACTTGGATAAATAAAGGCGTTCCAAAGTTATTACCACATAAAGTGAGATATGTCTGTTTTGCAAAATTAGGCCTGGTTAGGAAGGGGGCAAATGGCCCAGATGGCAAGTGGTTAAAAACAGACACCGCCAGAAAAGGGATGCACACAATGATGCAACATGGCCATGAAAAACTGACAGTGTGTCCGTTTTTTCCCCACTGTCGTGTGCATGTAGCCTTAAGGCAGTACTGGGAAATAATGGTGGCCACACAAAATATTGGCACAGTTTGGCCACTTTCACTTAGGGCTGTACTCACTTTTGTTGCCAGCGGTTTAGACATTAAGGACTGTGTGTTATTTTGAGGGTGCACCTAATGTACACCATTATACAAGCTGTGCACCGACTACTGCACATTGTATCAAAGTGTCAGATCTTCAACGTTGTCCCATGAAAACATAGAATAAAAGATTTACAAATATGTGAGGGGTGTTTTCACTTTTGTGAGATACTGTACAGGGCCCATGGAAAAACTTAGGTGTCCTTGCCAATGAGATTTCTGAGAAATTTAAAATCGCCTTTTTTTTTTTTAATGAAGCTGTGCTTTACCCACTTTACCTGACCTCCATGCCATAAAAAAAATGGAACATGTGGTTCAAATATGGTGCTCCTTCTGAACAGCATATTCCTTAAAGTCTTTACACCAACTGGCATGAATACATTGATAAATGTCCCCCCATACAGCTTAAGGTCTTTAAATACATGATAAAACTGGATGTCTGCAGCCACCACTAGGGGGAGCTAAGTGCATATAAATATATACAGAATTAAATGGCAGCCATAAAAATCTCTGCACTAAGCATTCCCTAGTGGCAATTGAAGGAAAAAGCCATCGGGAAGCAGGTGGTGGTCAGGGTCGGGCCCCATAGCACTCGTGTGTTCTGCCTTCCTGGTAATGCGTCACTGGCAGCAATTGGACAATCAGTTGTTGAAGTTGATATTTTGGAAACAGGAAAAATGGGTCAAGGATGAGTGGAAGGACCTGAGTGACTTTGACAAGGGCCAAAAAGTGATGTCAAGATGACAGGTTCACAGCATCCCAGAAATCTGATCTATGGAGTCCACACTTCACTTACATGACTTAAAAGGTCACTAACTTTTGAAAAAACTTTTGATATGTCATAGAGACGTATGAAAAGTTTTGATTGGTGGAGGTCTGAGTGCTGGGCCCCCCACTGATTTCTAAAATTAAGGGAGAAAAGCACACGAATACTGCACTCTGTCTCCTTGAGGTAGGGAATGAGAACGAGACGGGGCCATACACTTAGGCCTCTTTCACACGGGCGTTGCGGGAAAATGTGCGGGTGCGTTGCGGGAACACCCGCGATTTTTCCGCACGAGTGCAAAACATTGTAATGCGTTTTGCACTCGCGTGAGAAAAATCGCGCATGTTTGGTACCGAAACCCGAACTTCTTCACAGAAGTTCGGGCTTGGGATCGGTGTTCTGTAGATTGTATTATTTTCCCTTATAACATGGTTATAAGGGAAAATAATAGCATTCTGAATACAGAATGCATAGTACAATAGCGCTGGAGGGGTTAAAAAAAAATTAAAAAAAATTTAACTCACCTTAGTCCACTTGATCGCGATGCCCGGCATCTCCTTCTGTCTTCATCTGATCTCTGTGCAGCAACAGGACCTTTGGTGACGTCATTCCGGTCATCACATGATCCATCACCATGGTGATGGATCATGTGATGATCGGAGTGCCGTCACCAAAGGTCCTTTACCTGTAAAATGCTCACCACATGTCCTGTTCAGCAAAGGAGATGCTGGGCCGCGATCAAGTGGACTAAGGCGAGTTTAATTATTTTTAAAAAAAAATTTAACCCCTCTAGAGATGTTTTACTATGCATTCTGTATTCAGAATGCTATTATTTTCCCTTATAACCATGTTATAAGGGAAAATAATAATCATCGGGTCTCCATCCCGATCGTCTCCTAGCAACTGTGCGTTGCTTGCGGATGCTTGCGATTTTCACGCAACCCCATTCATTTCTATGGGGCCTGCGTTACGTGAAAAACGCACAAAGAGGAGCATGCTGCGATTTTCACGCAAGGCACAAGTGATGCGTGAAAATCACCGCTCGTGTGAACAGCCCCATAGAAATTAATGGGTCGGTATTCAGTGCGGGTGCAATGCGTTCACCTCCCGCATCCGCGCGGAATACTCGCTCGTGTGAAAGGGGCCTTAGAGTCTCGCGCACAGAGGAGAAAGAATGCGCTGTACTCTTACTTCTCTACCCTCATTCTATAGATCAGTGGGGGGCTCAGCACTCAGACCCCGCACAGATCTAAACTTTTTATATGTCTCTACGGTATATCAAAAAGTTTTTTGAAAAGTTAGTGACCCTTTAAAAGATCTGCTGCTAATGTCTGGTGCTGGATAATACAGGACACCTTCAGAGGTGTTGTGGAGTCCACACCTCCACATGTATCTGCGGTCACCAGGGGGACCTACTTCATATTGGGTGGGTAGTTTGGAAGTTTTGGCTATGAGTGTACAGCGTAGTTTTGAGAAAATATAGATCGGAAGCCGTGCTAAATATCAAGTGTAACTTTTACAAAAATAAAGCTATAGACAAACTCTCTTACATCTTACAGTGAATTTAATGTGAACACTCCCTATAACAAGGTGCAAAGAGGCAAATGAAAAAGCTCTCAACATAAAAAAAAAATACAGGAGGACATAATAAAAAACAAGCGTCCTTATTAGGGATGAGCGAATCGACTTCGGATGAAACATCCAAAGAGTCGATTTGCATAAAACTTTGTTTCAATACCGTTTACAGTATTAGAATGTATTGGCTCCGATGAGCCGAAGTTATTACTTTTGTGAAGTCTCGCGAGACTTCGCATAATAACTTCAGAAACTGATATATACTGTAAAAAAAACATTTCCCGAACTCTGGTTCAATTCCAACTTGGAGCTGAACCAGAGTTCGGGAAATGGTTTTTTACAGTATAAATCTATTTCGCGAAGTAATAACTTCGGCTCATCGGAGCCAATATATTCTAATACTAGTGCTCTGTACAGTATTGAAATGAAGTTTTATGCGAATCGACTTTGGATGTTTCATCCGAAGTCGATTCGCTCATCCCTAGCCCTAATAAAATGCACAGCGTGACCTGCTTCTGCAGGCTGACCGACAGTGGAAGCCACAGCTTATAATAAAACTAACAAAACAGTGCAATGGCTGGTGTTATAGGGCAAGAGGCACTTAAACGGGTTCTCCAGGCTTTTACTATAGATGACCTATTCTCAGGATAGGTCATCAATATCAGATCGGTGGGGTCCGACACCCGACACCCCTGCCGATCAGCTGCATAAGGAGACGGCGCACACAGTGCCGTCTCCCTTCCTGTCCACTGCTGCAGTCTATGGTCTTTGCCATAGACATCAGCGGTGAACAGGAAGAGAGACGGGAGATGGCACGTGTGCACTGCGTGACCCACCTGCTCATACAGATGATCAGCGGGGGTGCCAGGTGTCGAACCCCTTCCTATCTGTTATTGATGACCTAGTAGTAAAAGCCCGGACAACCCCTTTAAAAGGGCCTATCCCACAAATTTAAAACTTTTTTTTTTTTTTTAACTCCCTTTTCTCAACTTTCTGTGGGCAGACTGCAGCTCACATGAGACAATTAAGTACCTGCATATCCCAGGAAGCACTGCAAATACTACAAGAAAATATTCCCTTTTACATATAGCCCCAGAGATACATATGGTATGTAAGGGTATGGCAACACTGGGTGAGCAACAGCAATCGCAGAGTAGCAGTGATCCCATAGAAATACAACACTGCAGGATTTTTTTGCGACTCATGCTGAAAACCAATACATTACTATGGGATCATCGTTACTCTGCGATCCTGGGCACGACAGGTGTCCACATGTAGCCCCCCCAATTTCCTTCTCCGCTGTCTAGATTCAGACAGGGCTATGTATTTCTATGGATTTAGAAGTAGAGATAAATAAATGGTGCCTGAGCTGCTTCAGATGCCACTCTATGAGGTTAAGGGGAAAGAAGCACGGAAGCTACTGAGCATGTCTGTCCAACAGTGACTGCAGGAGAAAGTGGATCAGAAGGATAAACAGCAGGGGGCGCTACATTAAAAAAAAATTAAAAAAAATAAAAATATAAATTTATTGCAAAAATCCATAATTTGAAATGCCCAATTCAAGGCATACTACTTTTTGTGGGATAACTCCTTTAAAGAAGTCCAGGATTTTTATATTTATGGCCCATCAAAATCTGATTGGCAGGGGTCTGACACCCAGCACCCACCACTGATCAGCTGTTCCGTAGCTACGGTGCCGAAAGTACACACCAGAACTTAGCTCCATCCATTGTGTAGTTCACAATGGAAGCAGCTCTGTTTTTTTTTTTTGTAAAATAAGATTGAACTTTCCGTTACTCGGGCAGGAATCCCAGTGGTTAGAAAAAATGGCTTGTGTGTAGATACTGCTGTTACTTGTTATGGCACCCCCAGGTGTTCTTTTGATTCCCTTTCATAACATCCACCCCATTGCCAATGGTCGCACATGCTCAGTAGCTCATTCCCATCGTCCCCATTCTCTTTGTATACAGAGTCATTCCTGCCGCCTTGCGGTCAACCGATGAGAATCGGCCACTAGCAGAGACCTCTGCTCACCGGCACTAGACATTAATGGGATTTTCTGAAAGACAATTCAAAGGCCAGCAGAGGGAGCATTAACTAGCATGTAATAGCCATATCTATACACAGGACGCTTGGGGGTTAAAATTATTGAAACAGAAACCCCTTTAAATATGCAAATGCCTGCAGAGTCCAGGTTGTGACAATCAAGGTCAAAGCAATCAGAACTCAGGAGCTGGGCAGACTGATGACACGGGATCGGACTGGCACAAGGCAAGTACATGGGAGGAAAGGAGCCAGAAGCTAAAAACAGAGCGTGAACAGGTGGCGTTCTCACAGCTACTCAGGTCTAAAGAGAGCATCAGCATCATGCAGTCCTCATCCTTCCTGAGAGGACAGGGAAGTCTTCTGGTAGGAGAGCGTGTTCTCGGCAGGTTGGACAGGTGCTCTGAGTGTGGAGCCAGGTCTTGATACACTGCAAAAACAGACATCAAGATGCAACATCAGCGCTGAAAAACTGAACACGTGACCAGCACTGGCTTCTTCTGGAGCCGGGATTATAAAATGGGTTCCTTTATCCAGAAACAGCACCACTCTTTCCTACAGGTTGTATCTGGTACTACAGCTCAGCCCCTTTTAAAGGGGTTTTCCTCATCAATATCAGATCAGTGGGGTCAGAAACCCAGCTCCTCCACCGATCAGCTGTTTTGGCAGCAGTCTATGTCAGAAACCGCCAGAGCCGTAAGCACAACATTTCATCCACCGTGTAGTTTCTGTCATCCTACAGATCAGTTTCCATTCACTTGAAGAAGACCTAAGATGCAGTACCCCGCATGGAAGTTAGTGCTTCTGGCATTCGCTGTCTGAAACAGCTGACTTGTAGGGGTACCAGCTGTCAGACCCCCACTGATCTGATATAGATGACTTATCACATATCCAAAGTACCAGAAAAACCCTTTAAGTAAATAGGGCTGATCTACAATAACAAACATCCCATGTGTGGTGGCATTTCTTGCCCTGGACAGCCCCTTTAATCTCTTAAGGACCTCCGCCATACATGCTCGGCGAAGGTCCGTTCTCTAAACATGGCGCTCGCTCAGAAGCTGAGCAAGAGCTGTAGTCACCGCATGCCTGCAGACACCTGGAGACAATGTCCGTGATAGACCATAATGCAGACCATCCCAATACTCACATGCTTGTGGAAGTAGTGACCGCAGTCCAGCTTGTGTACTGGGAACTGTTTCAGCTCATCGTGGCAGATTATACAGGGGTCTTCACCAAAGGACTGTACAAAAGACAACCGTATAAGCAGTCAGTAAATCATATCCATCAGCCCCCGGATGGCTGTCTCACAAAGACTACTGCAACATCCACCCCTGCGGCCTCCCCTCCAATCCATCCACTGCCAATCCCTTCACAGGCTCCCCACTGCCCAGAGAATTCACTCCAAAAAAAATTAACAATGACACACAAATCAGTCCACAACCTGTTCCCTCCAAACATCTCTGACCTAATCTCCTGATACCTCCTCACATGTAATCTCCAGTCCACAACCTGTCCCCTCCATACATCTCTGACCTAATCTGATACCTCCTCACATGTAATCTCCAGTCCACAACCTGTCCCCTCCATACATCTCTGACCTAATCTCCTGATACCTCCTCACATGTAATCTCCGTACATCTCTGACCTAATCTCCTGATACCTCCCCACATGTAATCTCCAGTCCACAACCTGTCCTCTCCGTACATCTCTGACCTAATCTCCTGATACCTCCCCACATGTAATCTCCAGTCCACAACCTGTCCTCTCCATACATCTCTGACCTAATCTCCTGATACCTCCTCACATGTAATCTCCATACATCTCTGACCTAATCTCCTGATACCTCCCCACATGTAATCTCCAGTCCACAACCTGTCCTCTCTATACATCTCTGACCTAATCTCCTGATACCTCCCCACATGTAATCTCCAGTCCACAACCTGTCCCCTCCATACATCTCTGACCTAATCTCCTGATACCTCCTCACATGTAATCTCCGTACATCTCTGACCTAATCTCCTGATACCTCCCCACATGTAATCTCCAGTCCGCAACCTGTCCTCTCTATACATCTCTGACCTAATCTCCTGATACCTCCCCACATGTAATCTCCAGTCCACAACCTGTCCCCTCCATACATCTCTGACCTAATCTCCTGATACCTCCTCACATGTAATCTCCATACATCTCTGACCTAATCTCCTGATACCTCCCCACATGTAATCTCCAGTCCACAACCTGTCCTCTCCATACATCTCTGACCTAATCTCCTGATACCTCCCCACATGTAATCTCCAGTCCACAACCTGTCCTCTCCATACATCTCTGACCTAATCTCCTGATACCTCCTCACATAATCTCCAGTCCACAACCTGTCCTCTCCATACATCTCTGTGTGAACATCTACAACCTAGTGATAAGATCACACCTCTAAATCATTAGAATTCTGCCACTTGACTTTGGCTCCTCCAGTGACCACTCCCCATGGGTGCTTCGGTTGGGGTGAAGAAAGCTGGATTATACCAGATGCTACATTAGACACATTCAGTCCAGTTGTGTTCTGTGGGAAAAAAAAGAACAGAAAATGTTATCTGACGATAGGTTAAATAAAGTGCTAAATGATTCGGATGGTCCGTGACAGAACTCTTCTTACTGGAGAGGCTGGAGGTGGAGGGCTCTTGGCCTGGTAGTCCAGTATGTATTCTGTCACACTGCAGATTATATCCTCATGCGATAAACCAGACAAAGTCCCACTATTTCGAGCTCGGAAATACTTGATGAAGTTGGTAAGTTCAGAACTGCAAAAAGAACAATGACATACGGCTAAAGCTATGCTGGAGGACAGACTGTACAAACCAGCCGGAAATCCATCTAAATTCCAAGTTAATAATGGAACAAACACACCAAGGAGGGGGATGAATATGAGGATAGGCGCTAATCTTGGTGTTTGCACTCAGCAAATTGCTATGTGCAGGGCTTTGCTTTTTCCCTTGTGTAATATTTGTAATGACCCCCCCCCCCCCCCCCCATGCCCAGGCCCCTCATACAGGTGAAACTCTAAAAATTAGAATATCGTGCAAAGTTCACTTATTTCAGTAATGCAACTTAAAAGGTGAAACTAACATGAGATAGACTCATTACATGCAAAGCGAGATATTTCAAGCCTTTATTCGTTATAATTTGGATGATTATGGCTTACAGCTTATGAAACCCTGAAGTCACAATTTTGAGGTCCCCTTTGCTCAGGGGGTATGGATTAATTAGCTGACTAGAGTGTGACACTTTGAGCCTAGAATATTGAACCTTTTCACAATATTCTAATTTTAAGTTGCATTACTGAAATATATGAACTTTAGCACGATATTTTAATTTTTCGAGTGTCACCTGTAGGTTATACTTACCGTGCTTCCTGGCACCTGCATTGCTCCTGATGCCTGCACGGCCGCCGGTGTATCTCCCCGCTGTGCAGATCAAAACATCCGGCGATGGGGGGGGGAGAGTAGAGCCAACAGCAGGTCACGTCAGGGATGTGCCTAACTAGCGTTCCCCGCCATTCTAGAGAGACTCGTCCCCAGCACGGCCTGCTATTGGCTAATCAACAACCCCCGCCACCATATGTTTTGATCCGCACAACGGGGAGATGCAACGATCAGGAGCAACGCGGGTGCCAGGGTAAGAATAATCTATATGATGTGCTTGGGCATTGGGGGGTCTTTATATGGATAACCCCTTTAAATGGTGTGCACACCTACTGAGCGAGTTACTAGTGGGGCTAGCCTGTTGGTTTTGGGAAGTACAATAAAACAAATTAGAAAATGGGATGACAAGTTTTATTTCCGGCAACTTCATCAGCAAAATGCAGCCATCAATTTGTGGTAGCATGTATTCTGCGTATGGTGCCCTTCGCTCACGAGGCATAGGTGAGGATCAATGGCTGCTAATTCAATGTCATTTCAATATAACAATCTGATAAGGAAGGGTTAGAAAGATTACAACTAAAGCAGGCCATCCACAAGCAAAAAATGTTTTCTTTTTTTAATTTCTCCTCCCTGCCTTCTGAGAGTCATACATTTATTTTTCGGTTGCTTTTTTTTTTTTCTTTGTGGGATGTGGGACTTAAATGTGAAAAATGCAATTCCGACTTCTTTTATGGCATTCTTGGTGTGACAAATGACATATTAACTTTACTCAGCGGCTCAGTAAGACTGCAGCGACACCAGTTTTTATTATATTTACTACTTTTAGAAAATATAAAACCTAGCAAGCAACAGCTTCACTTGATACTGCTTCTGTGTAAACTCCACTTTATGATAATTTTTATTCATTTTTTGGGAGACAAGGTGCCAAAAATAATTCTGCCACAACGCATAATGAATAGTGTGATATTTGTATCCTTTGTAATTATTTTGTATTTTCTTATTTTGAGAAAGGTCTTTTTTTTTTTTTTTTAAATAACTTTATTCAATGGATTTTTACTTTTTTGTTAGTTCTCTTAGATGACAAACCTGTGATGGTTCACAATAAATCTGTGAACAGCAAATTTATCAACATTCCCTTACAGCCTGCCAGAGGATAACATGTCAGGACTGAGGTCTTCAGAAGGCCATCAGCTGCAGACCAGAGGACAGGGGGGGGGAACGTGCTCCTTGTCGGACCACTAAGATGCAGCAGTCACTATCCACTGAAGCATCTGTTTAAGGCCTCATGCACACAGCCGTTGTTTTGGTTCACATCAGAGCCGCAGTTTTGGCGGCTCGGATGCGGACCCATTCACTTTAATGGGGCCGCAAAAGATGACCCCACAAAAAAAACAAAAAACAACATGTCCTATTCTTGTCGGCGCTTTGCGGACAAGAAATGGCAGTTATATTGAAGGCTGTCCGCGCCGTTCCGCAAAACGGTTGTGTGCATGTAGCCCAACAGTGGGGACTGGAGCTAGCTCGGATCTTGACCACTGTTGATGGGTGTCAGCTGAGTAACACAGCCGGCATCCGCTGTGTATGGAGCGGTCACAAGCTGTGTGTACTTTACTTTTTAGTGACCAGTGATGTCCAAATGATCAATTGGTCGCTAAGAGATTAACATTAGCTAAAAACATTGATTTTAGCAGGACTGAACATCTAGTGTACAGGGGCCTCCCGACAGCATTTGTTAGGGGAGAAACGGATCAAGCATTTGGATTTAAACATGCCTGATCCCTTAGTTCTCTGGGAGATCCACCAGAGGTGTCTCACAGCAGCTTCATATTCAGAACACATGCACACTTGGCCAAACAGAGCATGCATGTGTATAGGACCCCAAGAGAGAGAGAGCCGTTGGTGGATGGCTATCTTAAATGCATGGTCTGAGCTGCATCTCAAACCCTGCTGCTGTAGTACATCATTGGATATGTCATTTTTACCAGACTATTGCACACGGACACATCAGACCTTGCTCTGCACGGACAGAGGGAGGGGTGATGTCCCGAATCCTGAGAGCGGACAATAAGAAATGCAATTGTAGAAGAGAGAAGCGGACATGATGTGAAGGAAAACACAGGACAGTAGGAATTGTAGAGAACTTCAGCGGTTACCTTTTATAATGTGGAAATACGTCATGGAGCTCCTCAATGATCTTATCAAATAAAGTTGGTTTTGCAGGTGAAGGCAGTCTGCTGTCCGGCGGCCTATTTCCCTTTCTGTCAGTGCCAGTTGCCCCATGACCCTTTACAGGAGAAGGAGCCGGGGCCTTAGGCTTAACGCTATTAGATGCAGGAAGTGTCTGAGGTTTGATGGGAGATTTCTGCTTGGCTTTTTTATTGGCAGCGGTTTTGTTTACTGGGGACTTGACAGGAACTGGATTAGATAGTTTGACAGGTGATGGACCAGGGTTAGTCAACACAGGAGCTGAAATTCTTGCAGAAGATTCTGGAAAAACCTGAAAAGAGAAGATCATACAGTGAGATACATAAACAAAATTTAAGTCATAAGCAAAAGACATAACTGTGGGATCAGATCCTTCTATGAATCTACTCCATACACTACGTGCTTAGCGAGCCTACCAGATTTACACATTACGGTCAGAATATGGTGATGTAAAAAAATGGTATTACTTATCGGTAATTTGATTTTACAGATCCCATGACAGCACCACCGGAGAGAGGAGGATCCGCCCTCCAGAGACAGGAAACCTGTAGAATAAAATGGGCGGACACACTCCTCCCCTTCAGTGAGTTTTCCAAGTATCGGAGGAAGGCCGCCAACATATGTTAGACATGTAATGAAACTTTTTTTTTTTTTTGCAACACCCGTGCAGTATAGAAGGACCACCAGGGGGGGGAACCAGGGTGCTGTCATTGGCTCTGTAAAATCAAATTACCGGTAAGTAATAAAAAAAATTCCTATCGCCCATGACAGCACCACCGGAGACTTACTAGAGTAATCCCTAAGGGTGGGAAGTACAGAGAAGAACCCCTTTACCAAAGGAAGAATCTCCAGAAAAGCTCAAGTCCAGCCTGTAGTGCTTAAAAAAGGTGGAAGGTGAAGACCAGGTGGCTGCCCTGCAAATTCTCTCGATTGGGATCAAGGACCTCTCTGCCCAGGTAGCAGCTACCGCGGTGGAGCTGAAACTAGGGAAGATCTCTCAATGGCCCTGAAAAATCTGGAAACCCAAGGGCTCCCGGCTATGTTCTGGTTAAACAGAGCGGACAGGGCAGAGACCTGAACTGTCAGGGTACTGATTGCTAGACCTAGTTCTAGACCATTCTGAAGGAACTCAAGGATAGTATGTAGAGGAGCAACTGAAGGAATGTCCCTCAACTGGATCTGGGCGAAATCTAGAAATTTGTGCCAAATTTTGCTATAAATCCCTACTGTAATTTCATTTTTGCTCTATAGCAGGGTAGAGATTAGAGCATTTGAGAACCCTTCCTTTTTTAATAGCCACCTCTCAAAATCCAGGCCGTTAAGTGTAAATTGTCCACGGCTGGATGCATTACTGGTCCCTGGCTCAGAAGGCCCTGGACTGCGGGAAGCACCTAGGGATCGGAGACCGACATGGTCCAGAGGCCCGTGAACCAGGACCTCCTGGGCCAGAAGGGGGCGATTAGAATTACTGTGGCCAACTCTTCCATGATTTTTTGTAAAACCCGGGGAATCAGGGGAAAGGCATAAACCAGGCGGAATTTCCACTCCTGCGCCAGGGCATCTATCCCACAAGGGGATCCCGCTTGGTTCAGGGAATAGAATCTTGCCACCTTCTTGTTTGAATGGGTAGCAAATAAGTCGATCTCTGGGATGCCCCAAAAATCCACTATTTTCTGGAAAATGAAAGGGTCTAGAGACCATTCCCCATGAGACAGGGTATGGTGGCTCAGGAAATCCGCCTGTTTGTTTTCCACACCCCTGATGTGAACTGCAGAGATCGAGGTGCACACTCTCTCTGCCAGACCCAAAATGAAATAAGCTTCTTCCATGAGGGTTCTGCATCTTGTCCCTCCCTGTTTGTTTAAATAGGAGACTACAGTTCTGTTGTCCAAAAGAATCCTTAGGTCTCTTCCCTTTATTTTTGGGAGGGACGCCCTCATTGCAAGGCCGACTGCCATCAACTCTTTTAGATTGGAGGACTTTACTCTCTGTAAGGGGTCCCAACGACCCTGGAAGGAAGTTCCCTGAATGTGGGCTCCCAACCCCCAAGGACTTGCGTCCGTGGTCAGGCAAACTAACCTGTCCGTCTTCCACGGGGCACCCCAGATAAGATTCTCCGTATCTAACCACCAGGATAGCTTCTGGAGGGTCTGGACTGAGATCTTCAGCTTTGAGTCTAAAGACCTGCTTCCCTTCCAATTGGACAGGATTTCCCACTGTAAGATGTAGCTGTGCCCACCTTACTGCCGGAACGCAAGACGTGAGGGAGCCCAGGACTGACATCGCTGTTCTTATTGAGGTAACTGGCCTCCTGGTGAGGTTTCTGATCTTGTTTTGAACGATAGCCACCTTTTCGGTAGGTAAAAAACATTTCTGGAGAGATGAGTCCAGGATTAAGCCCAGGAAGGTCTGCCTTCTTGCTGGATGGGGTCTTGACTTCTCTTCGTTTATTATCCAACCCAATTTGTTTAAAATGGACCGGACTTCTGATACTGCTGAATTGCAGGCTTCTTCTGTCTGACCCACAATTAAGAAGTCGTCTAGGTAAGGGATAAAGAGATAATCCCTTTTCCTTATGTGAGCCGCCATTTCCGCCACCAGCTTTGTGAACACTCTCGGGGCCATGGAAAGGCCGAAAGGGAGAGCCTGAAATTGAAAATGTTCCTGGTTACCCCTAAAGAGACGAAAAGGCCGACTGAATCTATTTTTATAAGAAAAAGATCCCTGGAAACCAGGAAACTTCTTCTTCCTGTCTGCCGCCTTGTCCAGAAGATAGTCTAAGCTTGGACCAAAAAGGTATTCCCCCTCACATGGGACTCCACAGAGTTTTGATTTGGAAGCAATATCCCCACTCCAAATTTTTAGCCATAGCGTTCTGCCGATCTGGCTGCCATCCTAACCGAGTCAGCTGAGGCATCCGCCAGAAAGTCGGCTGCCTTCCTAATTGTAGGGAGGGAGGTCAAGATATCTTCCCGGAGGCACCTATTTTTTAACCGAGACTCTAGCTCGGTTAACCAGACAATAAGAGACCGGGCCGTACAAGTGGAGGGTATGCTGGGCCTAAAAGAGGAGGTCGATGCCTCCCAAGCTCCTTTAAGAAAGGCATCCGCCTTTTTATCTAGAGGGTCCTTTAATATTCCTGTATCCTCAAATGGTAGGGCCGTCTTTCTGGAGACCTTTGATATAGCCACATCAATTCTAGGTGCCTTATCCCAAGAGGCAGAATCTTCATCTTTAAAGGGAAATTTACGTTTAAGATTCTTTGATATAAATACCCTCTTATTGGGTTTTCTCATTCATTTTTATGTACTGGAAAGGTACCATGTGGTCTGGATTCCAACCCCCCAAACACAATATCTTGAAATGAGTGGGGTTCCCGAGTTTCCTCTATGCCCATGGTCGGGCGAATGGCTTTAAGGAGTTTTTCTGTGTCTTCTACAGGGAAGCAGGGTCTTCCCCCCCCCCCCCCCCCCCCCCCATTTCTTCCTCCCCAGAAGAGGTCTGAGAAGAAACAGAGGGCCCAAATACCGAGGAAGGGGCCTCCCCCTCGTCCGAAGAAAGGGGTTCCCCAGTGCACTTTCTACGCTTAGGTCTTTGCTGTCTTTTGGCAGCCTGGGACGCGTTAACTTCCGAGCGGACTAATGCTTGTAGGCACTTGTAAAATGAAGGGGATTCCTCAGCCACCGTCTTATCTATACAGGGCTGGCACATTTTCTTATGCCAGTCAGAAGATAACCCCACTCTGCATAAGGCGCACTCCTTATTCTTCTTTTTTGAAACTACTTTTTTGGGCCTAACCGGAGCAGGAGGGACAGTAGGCTCCTCAGAAAGCTTGTCTTCTTCCATACCTGCAGAAGTGAAGTTCAGCCCAGGTCACAAGAGAGACGCCGGCCGATGAAACTCGCGCTCTAACTCATAGGGCGCCTGGAGATGACATCACCGCCGACGCACTGAAGCCGGTCACGTGACTTCAGGAGCGCTTCTCGGCCTGCTCACCGCCGGAGCCACTCCTCTTCCTCCCCCTGGTGGCCGGCGTTTCGTCTTCCCGGCACATACAACGATGCTGCCCGCGTCTCCAGAGCTCCCGCACACTGACCGCCCCCTCCGGAGCTCAGCTGTGCCTCTGCCTGCCCTTAGCGCACCACCTGATGCCGCCAAACTTACCAGGGACTCGCAGGTTAGTAGGGGAGAGCCACCAGAGGGAAGGATCCATGCACACACGCTGCAGGCTTCCCATCAGAGAGCGGAAACCACACTGAAGGGGAGGAGAGTGTCCGCCCATTTTATTCTGCAGGTTTCCTGTCTCTGGAGGGCGGATCCTCCTCTCTCCGGTGGTGCTGTCATGGGCGATAGGAAAAAATTAAATAAAAATATAATCTATTTTTACACTATTTAGACATAAAATAAAACCTATACATATGTGGTATTGTTGTAATCGTAGTGACCCAGACCATTAAGGGCAAAGGTCAGTTTTGGCGCAAAGGGAACGCCGTAGGAACAAAACCTGTAAAACGGTGAAGGAATTGCATTTTTTTCCCCAATACCACCCCATTTGGAATTTTTTCCCACTTCCCACTACATTGTATGCTATATTAAATGGTGGCACTAGAAAGTACAACTTGGCCCGCAAAAAAAAATATAAGCCTTCATATAGATATGTGAACAGAAAAATAAAAAAAAGTTATGGCTCAAGGAAGATAGGTAAGAAAAATTAAACCGCAAAAAAACTCTAGTATCCTAAGGCTCCTTGCAGACTAGCGTGTTTGGATTAGGTCCGGATGCGTTGCAGATGCGTTCAGTGAAAACTCAGCGATTTCGCAAGCAAGTGCATTCAGTTTTGTTTGCGATCTGGTTCAGTTCAGTTTTTATTGCGCGGGTGCAACCATCTGTGAAAAACGCATCGCATCCACACTTGCTTACGGATGCGATTTTCACGCAGCCCCATTCACTTCTATGCGGCCAGCGTTGCATGAAAATAGCAGGATATAGAACATGCTGCGATTTTCAAGCAACGCACAAGTGATGCGTGAAAACCAACGCTCATGTACACAGACCCACTGAAATGAATGGGTCCGGATTCCGTGAGGGCACAATGCGTTCGCATCACGCATTGCACCCGCGCAGAATACTCGCTCGTGTGAATGGGGCCTAAGTGTTAAGAGCAGCCACATAAGACCATAGACACAATAAGCAGACGAGGACCTAATTCACTTCTATGGGAGATTTTTCTAGGCATATTCTGTGACCTGTGCAGAGGTCAGGAGGGAGACGTTAAGCTGTGATATCAATGTCATCTATATCTATAAAACTTTGATAAGATAGCTACTAAAAACTTACCTGTGCAGAACAGTTAAATTACATATTAGTAGGGCAAGTGGCCAGGTAGAAAATTGCAGGATTATATTTTTTTTTATTTTTATATAAATGCACATTGAAAATATATATTATTTTTTTTCCTTCCTCTCTCTCTCTCTCTCTCTCTCTCTCTCCATAGGGTGGGGGGGTGGGAATTTGGGGTAAAATGTTATTGTATTGTTGATTTATGTAATATGGATCTTTGGATGGTCTGATTTTGTACATGTTTCTTATATAAGAAAAATTAAGAAAAAAAAATATATATAAAAAAACGGGATTTGAACAATAGCTAATTTTGTGATTACACATACCCTTTATGACAATTTCCTAACGTTTTTTTTTTTTTTTGTGATTGCATATTATTCTTTGCATTGAAATAAAACAAAGTAAAATACATAGCGTGGCAGTGGCCTTAAAGGTACTGATGGCCTCTTACTCAGGCTAGGCTATAAATACTAGATTGAGGATCTGACTCTGGAGCCCCCACTGACTGATGGGGCTGTTGCATTCTGCCAGATTTGCACTCCCTCCATTATTTACCAGGCACAAA
Organism: Bufo bufo; assembly: GCF_905171765.1. NCBI lineage: Eukaryota > Metazoa > Chordata > Amphibia > Anura > Bufonidae > Bufo > Bufo bufo. Next base: position 38,795,122 of record NC_053391.1, read on the forward strand.
GTTGTAAATCTAGTTATGGTTGCACCTGGTACTGCAGCTCAGTCCCATTAAAGTGAACAGAACTGTATGTATCTATCATGTACGGTGGAGTAGAACAGAAAAAATACATTTTGTCGTCTTTTTGTTTTTTCTTATAGCAATCGTTGTGCTGCATAAATGACATCCTGACTTTATTCTTCTGGTCAGTAGGATTACAGCGATACCAAATTTATATAGTTTTTGTTATGTTTTACTACTTTTAAACGTTAATCTTCAGGGTGTTTAAGGATGGCAACTGGGACAGGAAGGGGCAGAGGAAACTCTTCGCCGCTGTCTAACTGCTCAAATGCTGCAGTCGCTATTGACTGCAGCATCTGAGAGAACAAATATCCTGCATCAGAGTTATCTCTGGTCCAGGACACTGCACAGTTGGGCTTTAAGCCATCTGTACCCTGTATGGAGCGGGTTCCCCTCCTGAATGGGCTCCATACTTTTCCTGTGGACAAGTGACGTACATGTATGTCACAACGCACTATATGCATATACTTACAGTGGTAGTTGGCAGGCTCATGACACCAGACACATTCAGTGCAGTAGGACTCAGCTTTGCATTTTTTTTCAAAGCGTGAATTTTTTCATCAAATTCAGACTAGGACAGATATAAAGATATAGAAACACATTATAAGTAGATTCATATCAGTATCCAAAACACTCATTTCACAGAGAAGTCCTAAAAGAACCAATTTAAGTTATGGCCAGAAAAGAACAAAGAAATAAAGACAATTCACTATTCCCTAAGCTCTGTCCCAGCACCGGGTGTGATGTCCCGTCCATGGTCATGTGCACCTCTTCAGCCATTCACTGGCTTCAGTGGTGACATTTCCCCAAGCGGTAAGTGACCAGAGAGACTCAATGGTGCATGTGACCACAGACATGTAACAGAAGCAGCATGAAGGAAACATTGGCTCTAAAACAGAGACGGGGTGCATGGGTGAGCACCTTTTTTTTCCCCTTTTATGTGAACCACTTTCTGGGCCATGACTAGATTTGGTTTTGGAGGTAGCACTTCCACAAAATATTTTATTCTCTGACCTGTTAGAAAGGTACATGGTGTAAACTGTAATGAAGGTGATCTTCATGCCAGTGACTGAGTTATAACCTCCCTTCTGATCCTCAGCTGTGTCATGTGACCAGCACTCTGACTCTCCAAATAACACAGCATCTTATGTGTGGACAGGAAGTCAGTTTCTCTGTATATTCCTAAGGAGGCCACAATGTCAGTCCCATAGGAATGAGTAGAGAAGGAACTGACTTTCTGGATAATGCCAGTTGGAGAGTGTTGGTCACATGACACATCTGAGGATCAGAAGACAGGTTATAACTAGGGATGAGAGAACCGACTTTGGATAAAACATCCTAAGTCGATTCGCATAAAACTTTGTTTGAATACTGTACGGAGTGAGCGCTCTATACAGTATTAGAATGTATTGTTTCCGATGAGCCGAAGTTATTACTTATAACTTCATAAATAGATTTTTACTTTTAATAAAACCATTTTCCGAACTAGTTTTCTTTACAGAAAAACGAAAAAAGACCCCAGGGGTTTGGAGAGTAGAGGAAGGGGGGACAGTGCCCACCTAATGTATCCACAAATAACGCCCCTGAGAAATGACTCGAAAAAATGGCGCCACCCTAGTGACCCTCCATATCTATGTATTTTTGACCAGTGTGTCCCTCCCAGGGTGGCGCCATTTTTTCCTTCCCTGTTCCCTTTTTTGTCTCTGTCCTCTGGCATCTTATGCATGTAATTGCATTTTTACCTTTGTCTTGTTATATTACAATAAATATTTATATTTCTCATTATTTGGCATTTTTGGCTCCTTTTTCTTCTGTTATTCTGCTAGTTTTCTTTACAGTATGAAGTTATTACCCTTTGGAGCCAATATTTTCTAATACTGTACAGAGCGGTCGCTGGTCAGAAGATGATTTCCTTCACTTCAGTTTACAGCAGGTATCTTTCTAACAAGTCAGACTAACATTTTTTGTCACAGTGCTTGTAAAAATTTACTAACCTGTAACTTGTCCATTTCTTTTTTCAGTTTAGACACATAAGTCTCCATAGTACTAATCTTTTCTAATGTTACCGGATTACTGTGAAGAGTAAATGTGTAGAAATATGACATAAATCCGTCATTCTGGACATGGAGTCTACAAGTGTCCACTCCAGTATCTACACACAAAAAACACTTTTGGGTGCATTCACACATTGCTGTTTTGACACTTTTTCGGTCTATAAACCTCATCAAGAATTCTCCAGTTTGGGGGAACAAGACTAAAGTGTAAATACAGCCTAAAGCCTTATTCACACGTCAGTGTTTTGGTCAGTGATTTCCATCAATGATTGTGAACCAAAACCCGGAGTGGAGCCCCCACAGACATAAGGTATAAGGGAAAGATCTGCTCCTGTTCTGTGTTTAGAGCCACACCTGGTTTTGGGGTCACAATCACTGACCGAACACCGACTTGTGAATGAGCCATAAAAATGGAGCTAGGAGGTCTAGAATTACTGCAGAATATGGCAAAAGAATTTGAATATAAAAACTGTACCTGTTGGCCGCTGGTTTTAACATTTTGATGCTCTGTTCTGCATTAGAAACTTTCAGTTGGAGTTTTAATAATTCAGCTTGCTTTTGGTTTTCTAAGACCATAACCTACAGAAAGAAAAGAACTGTGAGGAATATGCATTATCATTTATTGGCAGCCCTAATTGTCAGTTGATTCACCTTTGGGCATGTACACAGTCAGTGTACATGCAAAATATGTTCTCACCCCCCCAGACATCTGATTGTCAGCTAGCAAGGGAGAAATCCCCAGGCATCCAGGCTTCAAGGAGGCCCCAGGTGAATAAAGTCCCACCTCAGGCAGCCAGTTTGGAGGCAAGCTAATCCTGCAGGAAAACCCCCAGCAGGAGGTCTCAGCCATGGCCCAGGATCAATGATACCTCCCATACATGTTGGCACCTACATTTCATAAGGAATTATGAATCGTCCATCCATCCCAGGCATAATTCGGTTATATTTTTGCGATCCTGGGGCAAAGCCGAACAACATCTACGTAGTCCTGGCTTGATGCTAGGATGCCAGGGAGGGGAGATATACATATCTCTCCACAGAAACCACATAGCGGCACCATGTTTGGACTCTAGTTGTAGAGTTGTAGCCGGAACCCAGGTGGATCAATTGGGCCCTGACCCACATTTCTGCAACATTCTGGTCTGGGGCTATGAGCCCTAAGGGGTTTTATGGGTCATTTGCTGCCAGGACCAGAGAAGGAGGGGTGGACCCTACCCATAGGCGGGAAGGGGAGCGGCCGGCTACAGGTCATAAGCCCATGCAAGCCAGCGGACAGTGTCTTTTCTGAAGGGGGTCACATCCTGCCAATGTGTTTGGAGAGACTGGGAACCAGCTGACCACTGCCCCCACGTGACTGCAGCCAAGGACTATTCCACCATTATAACCCCAAAGGAACTTTTATCGTACCCGGCACCTGCTTTTTGCTCTGCTTTACCCTGTTGTACCTATATCACCTGTATCTGTAACCTCAGACCACTGTATATATTCTGTGTGTATAGTGTTATATCTTGTGTGCCCTTAAGGCGAATAAATATATAAATTTAATCTTGTGCTGTCTTGTATCTTGATCACGAATCCCCACGTCCGTGTTTCGGCCTAGTTATAAGCTACCGCGGGTTGTTTTTTCACCCTATATAATCCTGTTAGCGGATCTGGTTTATATCAAACGAGAAGCTGGTGGCAGATTTCCCGGACTGAGGAGGTGCTGTTTTCACTGCGGCAGTGAAACGACTATCAGCTTGTTGCCTCTCTGTGCCCGCGTGGACAGGAGGTGTCTGTGTAAACTGTACCAAGCTGACCTTACCTGCTCCTCTGGAGGGTGTAACATCACGCTTTGGTAACCCGTGACCATACCGCGTCTCGTGAGCTCGACGTAAGTAATGTCAAGTGGGCACAAGGGGTGGTATTAATCACAAACGGATATTACACAATGCAGCTTTTAATAATGGAAATCAACATGTATTTCATCTCTGATGGGGATCTGATCTGAGGTCTGATATGGGGATCTGATCTGATGTCTGATATGGGGATCTGATCTGAGGTCTGATATGGGGATCTGTTCTGAGGTCTGATATGGGGATCTGTTCTGAGGTCTGATATGGGGATCTGTTCTGAGGTCTGATATGGGCATCTGTTCTGAGGTCTGATATGGGCATCTGTTCTGAGGTCTGATATGGGCATCTGTTCTGAGGTCTGATATGGGGATCTGTTCTGAGGTCTGATATGGGGATCTGTTCTGAGGTCTGATATGGGGATCTGATCTGAAGTCTGATGAAAAAATGAGACTGAAAATGAGAAAATCTTTCTCGCTTAGTTCATTGGGGGACACAGAACCGTGGGTATAGCGGTTTGCTGCCACTAGGAGGCGACACTAGGCTGAAAACTATTAGCTCCTCCTCTGCCAGCTATACTCCCTCCAGCCTAGGGGGGCATATCAGTTTGTGCCCTATCAGTAGGAGAAGCAGAAAGTAAACTGAAAAACTAGAACCGCATACCGCCGTAGGACCAAACCAGAACCGAAGTCCCAACCAGCAACCAACTGCCCCTACATGCCGCACTAAGAAAATTGGGTGGGTGCTGTGTCCCCCAATGTACTAAGCGAGAAAGAGATTTTACAGGTGAGTTCACAAAAATCTCGTTTTCTCGCTCGTATCATTGGGGACACAGGACCGTGGGACGTCCTAAAGCAGTTCACGGGGAAGTTACTACACTGCGGCCTGCAAGACCCTGCGTCCCAGAGCAGCATCCGCTGAGGCCAGAGAATGCACCTGGTAAAATTTTGTGAACGTGTGCAAGGAGGAACAAGTCGCAGCCTTACACAATTGAGACGCAGAGGCATGGTGAAGGTGAGCCCAAGAAGCCCCGACCGCTCTGGTAGAGTGGGCCGTGATCCCAGGGTAAGGTGCCTGGTCCCGGAAGCGGTATGCCTCGGCAATCGCTGACCGAATCCACCTGGCAATCGTCACCTTGGAGGCCGCCAATCCCTTGCGAGGACCTTCAGGGACTACATACAGAGTCTGTACGCCAAAAAGAACCAGAAACGGACAGGTAGATCCTCAAAGCCCGCACAACGTCACACTGATGGAGTTCGCGCTCTGATGAGAAGGCTGCGGGCAGAATAAGGGGAGAACAATGTCCTCGTTGACATGAAAGGCCGACACCACTTTCGGCTGAAAAGAAGGCACTGGGCGGAGCACCACTTTATCTTCGTGAAACACCAGAGAGGGTTCCTTGCAAAAAGGGGCTGCCAGCTCCGAAACTTTCCTGATAGACGTGACGACCACCAAAAAGGACACTTTCCAGGAAAGCAAGTGAAGAGAGACCACACTCAAAGGCTCGAACAGAGCAGCCTAGAGCGAGCCCAGGACCAGGTTTAAGTCCCAAGAATGCAATGGAGGACGATAAGGAGGCACTGTGTGAGCCACCCCCTGCAGAAATGTCTTAACAGGGCCTAACCCAGCCAGGGAACGCTGATAAAATATGGACAGGGCTCAGACCTGTCCCTTCAAGGAACTAAGCGCGAGTCCAAGTACCAATCCGGATTGAAGAAATGCCAGAACAGTAGGAAGGGAGAACCATCTAGGAGCGAGATCGCGTTCTTCCTTACAGAAACGCAGGAAGGACTTCCAAGTCCTGTAATAGATTTTGGACGACGTGGGCTTTCTGGCCATAATCATCGTACGAATGACCGTATCAGAGAAACCTCTCCGCCTTAGAAGGAAGGTTTCAATAGCCACGCCGTCAAACGTGGCGTATCTAAACTCTGGTGGAAGACCGGACCCTGTGAGAGAAGATCGGCCCTGAGCGGAAGGGGCAACGGTAAGTCCCCTAGAAGAAGAATGAGGTTGGTGTACCACGCTCGGCCAGGCCAGTCCGGGGCAATCAGGATCGTCCGGATGCCCTCCATCCTGATTCTACAGAATCCGAGGCAGTAGAGAAAGAGGTGGGAAGACGCACAGGAGAGAAAAGCCGTCCCATGGCGCCATGAGGGCGTCTACGTCAGACGCCTTGGAGTCTCTTCGCGAGAGAAGAAGCAAGGGATCTTGTGATTGCGTCTGGACGCCACCAAGTCCACGTCCGGTCGGAGACAGAGTGCCTTGAACACCTCCGGATGGAGGGACCACTCCCCGGGGTCCACCGTCGTCCGGGTGAGAAAATCCGCCGTCAAATTGTCCACTCCCGGGATGTAGACCGCAGAGATCACCGGAACGTGGGCTTCAGCCCACTGTAGGATCTTTGCTGATTCCTGCATCATAGCAAGGCTGCAGGTCCCCCCTTGGTGGTTGATATAAGCCACAACTGTGGCATTGTCAGACTGTACCCCGAGTGGACGGCCCTCCAGGAGAGGGGTCCAATGCCGAAGGGACCAGGCGAACCAATGCCGCGCTCTAATACAATATCATGCCGAGGAACCTAATCTGTGTGGAGGGACGCAGGGACCAGACAGAGGGTTGAGACTGGAGAGGGAGGTGGGAGAGATATACTCACCTGCCTTCATCTGTGTTCTTCGCCCTTCCATGTTAAACCAGCAGGGCCACCTCTACAGTCGCTGGCACAGAAGTGGCAGGAAACTGGTGAGGGAAGAGCTTGCAGAACAGGTGTCCCTTGCGCTGGCGGGAAGCAGGGCAGTGAGGCTGCCCTGGTCCACCTTTTCTTCTTGGGGGAAGCAGGGTGGTGGGACAACAGACACCGCAGGTAAACAGAGAGGGAATGAGACTCTGTTCCCCAACCAGAAGTGTAAATGGAGAAAGAAAAAAAAAATCAAAAAGGAAGCTACCCTGCTAAGCAGGGAGGTCGGCCTCCTACGACACTAAGCTAAAAACTGATATGCTCGCTCCAGGCTGGAGGGGGTATAGCTGGCAGAGGAGGAGCTAACAGTTTTCAGCCTAGTGTCGCCTCCTAGTGGCAGCAAACAGCTATAGCCACGGTCCTGTGTCCCCCAATGATACGAGCGAGAAATATATTTGTCTCATTTTCTTCCTCTAAAACTTAGGTGCGTCTTATAAGTTGCATCGTATATGTTTCAAATAATATACAAACATGAATGTTAAATGAGGCCATGTTATCAGTAAGCAATATATTCAGGTCTGAAGGACAAGAACAACAAAGTAATCAAAAAAGAGCAAATAAACAATACAAGAACATTAGGGCCACTGCTAATAAAATCCAAATTCGGCTATTATATATGGTGTTGCAAAGAGGGGATGACGAGGGGAATTGCTACCAACAGGATACAAGGCCAAAAGGGTTCCCCATCATCTAAAGAGAAATATAAAAGGGTGGAATGGGAAGAGGATATCCATGGTTGCCACACCCACGCAACAACAACCACTCCATCATCACTAATGGCAGCCATCTTTTTAAAGATAACCATTTTATCCATCCTAGTTTTAACTGCCGCAATGGGTCTTGAGCACCGACTGCAGGTGATTTATGTAATGTAGTGCCATGAAAATATCAGTCAAGATAAAGCAGATGGAGTTCTAGAAAGCACACACAACGGGGAAGGCCCACCAAGTGTGGACCATGGAACCCACCACAGCACAGTGGTGAGACTGATGGATAGATATACGATGTAAGCACTCAGGGACATATTATGGTCTGTCGAAAACATTACGAGAGGTTTCGATTAGATTAACCTGCCAGCTATCTTTATGGTTTCACAGCAGGATCGCCTCAGCGACACAGGCATCTACTGCCATCTAAGCATAAAGGGCAGCTTGCTCCTCTAAAGGTGAAGTCAACCAATTATAAACATAGGAGACCAAACACTTTCTTCTGAAAAAGTATAGTACAAAGATTTCAAGAGGGGAATAAGTAGTATCAGCTACACACCTAACCCTTCTCTCCTAAAAATAAATAATCTGTGATCATCTGTACACTTCCTGAGGGGTAGGTGAGTATTTATTTTTAAATTGAGAAATGGTAAGCAATGTAGCCCTCCCTAGAATATTATGTAGACTAGGGAAGAGCAAACTTCTGATTTCAAGTTCAGCGTAAAAGGTTCGGGTTATCTAAGAATCATGTTATGGATTCTGCTACCATGGACCATAACTTATGGTCTGTGGAAGCGAAAGCTATAACTGGATTCTTCGATCACCCGGACCTTGTACACTGATTTTGAGAACAGAAGTTCACGCGACACTAATGTAGACACGTCAGGGACTGAACTCCACCAGGAGAAGGAGAGGCTGTTCATACCAGGTGGGAAAGCAGGATTATGTAAAAGGTGATTTAAAGGGACAAGTCTCAACTGCATTTTAAATGTAAATCCTACCGCTCTCCACAATTGAAAAGAATAAAAAGAGTGAAGAGACTTAGATTTAGTCTCAGCTGGAATAGGCTCTGGGGACCAAATGAGCACTGCTAAAGAGATAGGAGCCAAAAAGTCAGACTCCAGTTTGACCCAACTAGGTGCCCCGGCGTTGAGATTAAATGAAAGTAGTTTAGCGAATCGTGCAGCCCTATAGTATTTAAAGAGGACCTTTCACTACAATAAAAAATCTAAACTAAGTATGCTGACATGGAGAGCGGCGCCCAGGGATCTCCCTGCACTTACTATTATCCCTGGGCGCCGCTCCGTTCTCCCGGTATAGGCTCCGGTATCTTTATATTTTCGGCTTAACTGGGAGGAGCCTGCCGGCGTCTCCTTCTCCCAGGCTGTAGCGCTGGCCAATCACAGCGCTCAGCTCATAGCCTATACCGGGAGAACGGAGCGGCGCCCAGGGATAATAGTAAGTGCAGGGAAATCCCCAGGCGCCGCTCTCCATGTCTGTATGCTTAGTTTAGATTTTTTATTGTAGTGAAAGGTCCTCTTTAAAGAAATCAGATGGAGTCCTCCTGTCCGTTTGTGAAGATCAGGTGCTTATTATAAAGTGAACAATATGATAAACTGGTTGTACAGGGTTAGAAAAACAGACGGCTTACTGTCCAAAAACAGCAACAGTCTATGGTGTCCTCTCCTTTTACTTCTACGGACTCAAGCTGCAATACCAGACACCCCAAGGACAGATGAGAAGCTGCTACTGTAGGAAAGCAGCCATATTTCTATAACCCTGTATTAATATTATATATATATATATAAATGAGTTTCTGTCTGTCTGTCCTTTATGCACAACCAAACCGATCTTACATTTCTCTAAGACGTACCTGAGATATTCCCCAAAAATTTCCTGCATTAGCCAATATAAGCCTGCAAGTCTCTCTCTTCAAATCCCAACTGCCATACACACAGTTTTACTCCAGGTTTCCATAACAACCCAACCATTTTTCTTCACCGCTTTAGGCTAGGGCTACAGGATGACAATAAGTTGCACGACTACATGCATCCATCTTGGATGGATTTTTTGCGACTGTCATGTCGCAGTGCGACACCATAGCCTATCATTATAAAAGTTGTTGAGACAAAATGTTGCGTGACACATCTCGTCGTGTAGCCCTAGCATTAAAGGGGCAGGGGGCTGTGGAGGTCACTGTTAAAGGGGCAGGGGCCACTGCTGTGAGGTTAGTCACTGTTAAGGCAGCGGAGTACTGTGGAGGTCATTGTTAAGGGGGTGTGCCCCTGAGGAGGTCACTGTCAAGGGGGTGTGCCCCTGAGGAGGTCACTGTCAAGGGGGTGGGGTGCTGTGAAACTCACTGTTAAAGTGGCGGGGCACTGTGGGGGGGGGGTCAGTGTTAAAGGGGCGGTGTACTGTAGAGGTCACTGTTATGGGGGATACTGTCCATATCTTTTAACGACACAAGCATTAAATTAAAAAGATAAAATATACCCGTGCAAAGCAGAGTCCTTTTGCTAGTATGTAATAATTTTCTATACTGACTGAGCACAGCCTGATAAATATACCACAGTGATCTTAGGAGTCTACATCTTATGTACTAGAAGTAATATATTTGTACCAGGGAAACTGGGGTTTAACCAACTGTCCAGGATTTATTTTGCACAACCCTTCAAATGCAATAGTTGTGTAACAGAGGACGATAGAATTTATAAATCTAATGATAAAAAGGAGGGATAAATGTGGGGTAGATTTGCCCCCAGTACCTCCTGCACACGCCCTGTACATAATGATCCTTACCTCGGCCATGGCAGCCCTTTGTGCAGCAGCCTCTCTTTCTGCCTCGCTCTTAGATATCTGACTTTCCAACTTTGCCTTTTCATTTTCGAATTTACTGCAACTGTGAGGGAGAAAACAAAGTTTGATTTCCTAAAGTGGTTGACGTCTCTCTCTCTGCGGATCTACAGTGACAACCGCACGCAGCACGTGTCTAAGCACAGAACCACCTTGTGGGCCCAACGTCAATGCTTTAAATCCTGAGCATCCTAATATACTTACTGGGTCTTTGCGAAGTCCTTTATGTAGATTTCATACTGCTTTTTCTTCTCTACTATACCCTTTGAATATCTGTAATCATTTATTACAGAAAGAAGAAAGTGTAAATACCAGAGAAAAAAAAGAAATAAATCATAAAACAACTAAACCAATCTTCAACCACAGGCAGAATGTCTCACGCTTTATAAGACATTTTTATTTCCCCCCTCCCCACAAAGGGGGTGTGCCGAATTTTAAATGTTATTGCCATCCTCTTGTTAGAAACCCTGAAGCAGGTAAATGTGAACAGAGCTCCAGTGAGAACTTAAAGTGTGGACAGCTATTAGAAGAGTTTGTGCCAAGATTGAAAGGGTTTGTGCTCTGACAAATACTCAACATTTTTCAAACCAGCACGCAGATGTGACTACTTTTATAATTACATGTAATAAAAAAAATTGTATAGGCACTGAACTGTTCAATAAAATGTATCTCTATAGCGCCACCTGCTGTTTCTTCTTTTCCTTATTGCTTGTCCACCAGAGGTGGTTGCATAGTTTAGATCAGGGGTGCACAACGTTTGCAGGTTGGGGGCCACATTGCCAGACTGAACCAATGACGAGGGCCGAAATTAAAATTTAAAGGTGTATTAACAACTGAAATATTGTACTTATGGCATATTGAACACATGTTATATACCATTAATGTCTAGTTACACTTCCAGGACTCCCATCTAATGGGATAAATACATGAAAAATACATGTGAGCAGCCACAAGACATAGACATACATGTCTGTTACCAGATGGTTGGGGGCCGCACAGAATGGTATCAAGGGCTGCATATGGCCCTTGGGCCGCAGGTTGTGCACCCCTGGTTTAAATGATCAACCTTTACTAGCTCTGTAGAGGAAAAGAGCTGCAGCAGAAAGGATGGTTGGTTTTCAACCAGATCCCAGAAAGGAAATCCATCAGTTTGCCAGTATTTTTCATGACCGGAGTAGTGCTGCAGACCACGCTATGCCGGTTTATTACTATAAAGCCGATCCAGCGAGTCACCCACCGATCATTGCTTTCTGTAAGTGTTTTAATGTTACTCTTCAGAGCCTTCAGCTTGTCCTGATTTTCTTTTCTCTCCTGCATCCATTTTTTGGTCTCATTTTCGTATTCCTGTTGAAGCCAGACCAGTTCTTTCTTTGCGATCTGCAGAGGAAGGGAATCACATCTTTATTCAGAGATGCAAAGAAACTAAAGAAAAACTTTATCCATTATGTGTGGTTATGAAAGTCATGGGACAGCCCCTTAAAAAAGGGGATCTTTCACCGTGATCTTGGACTAATAAATCCTGTAATACACGAGTAGTACTGCATATAAGGAGTCCAGATTGTTACTCTTTATTTTCCTACTGCCCCTACTCCTCTACAGCTGCGCTGTAATACACTGTCAGGACTGCTGTGCATGTGCACAGGAGTCCTCTCCGTTACCTTAGCACACCAGTCCCAAGCGGGGGAAGCAGCAGGAACATATAAAATTGAGATCTGGATTCCTTATGTGTATTACTGCAGGTAACCGTCCAGAATCGTGGGGATAGATTCCCTTTAAAGGAAGTCTGTCAGCAGGAAATCCAATGGTACACCTGGCACAATGCCCTGTAGGGCTAGCTCAGGTGAATGGAATGATAACTTTCACTTACTGATCCTCTGCTTGATTTGGGCCAGTCATTTTAATCCACATGCAAAGGCAGGCCCCATGACACTGTCCACCTTGGCTCCTCCTATCTGCCCCTCCCTCTCCTTGATTGGCAGGTCCAGGTTTCTGAATAGTCATCGCCCCTGGACGGGTCTAAATGCTAAATTAGGGCCCACATCACAAAGGAAAGGTCTCACTCTGACAAAAGTGGGGTATATAGATTAATATATATATACATAAGCATAATGGAGAAGCTGGACCTGTGGTGATCAGCTCTTCACTGTGCATCACGAGGCACCCCATTAATCCATGTGTACACACCTGAAGATGTACTCTGTTGGCTCTAAGCTATGATCATCTCTTGATCCACCAGACACCAGTAGTTTATCAATGATGCAAATTATTTGAGGATTTCCACCCAAAACTGCTAGCACAGCCATAATGATGTTACTTTTGAACTATTGTCATAATTGCTAGTAAGCTATCAGTTTGTTATTAGCAGAACACAAGAACATAGTCCTACCACTTTACAAATCACTGGTCAGACCACACATGGAGTACTGTGTACAGTTCTGGGCTCCTGTGAACAAGGCAGACATAGCAGAGCTGGAGAGGGTCCAGAGGAGGGCAACTAAAGTAATAACTGGAATGGGACAACTACAGTACCCTGAAAGATTATCAACATTAGGGTTATTCACGTTAGAAAAAAGACGACTGAGGGGAGATCTAATTACTATGTATAAATATATCAGGGGGCAGTACAGAGATCTATCCCATCATCTATTTATCCCCAGGACTGTGACTGTGACGAGGGGACATCCTCTGCGTCTGGAGGAAAGAAGGTTTGTACACAAACATAGAAGAGGATTCTTTACGGTAAGAGCAGTGAGACTATGGAACTCTCTGCCTGAGGAGGTGGTGATGGTGAGTACAATAAAGGAATTCAAGAGGGGCCTGGATGTATTTCTGGAGGGTAATAATATTACAGGCTATAGCTACTAGAGAGGGGTCGTTGATCCAGGGAGTTATTCTGATGCCTGATTGGAGTCGGGAAGGAATTTTTTATTCCCCTAAAGTGGGGAAAATTGGCTTCTACCTCACAGGGTTTTTTTTTTGCCTCCTTCTGGATCAACTTGCAGGATAACAGACCGAACTGGATGGACAAAGGTCTTTTTTCGGCCTTATGTACTATGTTAATATGTTTAAGTGACTACCCAGAAGGCTGCACTGCCTGTTACCTGCACCTTATTAGAAAAATGCTAAAATCTCAGCAAAATATAGGTGTAAATCTTCTTTAAAGTTGTTTTCCAGCTGCTACTGAATGTAAGGCATGTAGGTGTACGGAGCTATATCAACCATAAAGAGTCCACGGCGAATGGCCAAGCACCGAGACCCAAGTCAAGTGGCTTGATTGGCAGGGGTGCAGAGAGTCGGACCCCCACTAATGAAGTATATAATAGGCATCCTCTGCAGGGGCAACTACTGTGGTGCATGTGTGTATTCTTACTTCAGCCGGCACAGGAGTCCCCAATTATTGCACCTCCACAATTAAAAATGACGCACAAAACAACAAATACCTTATTGCTTTCTACGGTGTTTTTAATCTGCTCTTGCAGATCCGCTATTTCTTCCAGGTATCGTTTATGCAAGTTTCCATATTTTTCAGTTGTCTCTAGCAGCTGGTACTTAAGCACTGTATGTTCTTTTTCCATACGTAAAATATCCCCCTGAAATACAAGGTGCATCATTCAACAACTGATACATGGTAAGGACTCATGCGCAGGACCACGTGCCGGCCTTGCCATGCACAGGCACCGTACGCGTGCCGTGGCCGGTGTCTGCACCGCACAAAAAGTACTGCATGCACTACTTTTTGGAGTGCGGAGGCACGGATAAAAAAAAAACATTCCAATCCGCACCATATCATCCGGATTGCAGACCCATTCAAGTGAATACGTGATACTGTGCGCACACGGCCGTTGCCTGTATTTTGCAGACCTGCTGTTTGAGAGCCACAATACGGACACGGCTGGGCAACAGCCGTGTGCATGAGGCCTAGGCGTGCTATCCGCATACGCACAGAGCATGACACTGAGCTGGCGTACATATTGGTAAATGTGCGGGCTTGTGGAGACCCACTTGTGATCTAACACTGCGCATATTTTGTAAAAAAAAATTAAATATATAGCAAATTTTAGTGCAAATCGGAGTGCAAAAATGATACATTCTATGACTGTGTGAAGAAAAGCAGGTGATTTGGCGCTCTGTATCAGAGAAAAAGGATGTTGAATACTATAAAAATCTATATAGGAAAGAATCTGAAGAGAATTTTGGACTTAAAAAAGTTTCTATAATATATTTATTTAACCAGAATCAAAAATATGACTAGGATTCTTGCAGGTGGTAGTAGATATCTTCACCCAAGAATCCTAATGTACTTGCTTCCTTTACCTCAGGGTTCTGGGTGAAGGGACCTCTCAATATTAGGCCTCATGCACACGGCCGTGGCCGTATTGCGGCCCGCAAATGCATCACGGATGCGGGCCCATTTATTTGAATGGGTCCGCAATTCTGGAGATGCGGAACGGAGTCACGGAACGGAATACCGGAAGCACTACAAAGTGCTTCCGTTGTGTTTCTTTCCGTTGTTCCGCACCGCAAATAAATATGACACGCCATATTTTTTTCCGGTGCGGACAGACCAACGGACCCATTCAAGTTGAATGGGTCCGGCCCGCTGCACGGATGTTGCCTGTGTATTGGGGACAGCAACTGCAGTCCCCAATGCACGGAACGGCCGTGTGCATGAGGCCTTACACCAACTAGAGATCATACAATGCCGCCATACTAGTAACACAGGTGGTAGTAATGTTTCCATTGCAATTAAAAGTCGTCACATCAATAAAAGTAGGCGGCGTACATGAGAGATGCATAATCAATAAGCACAACCCCTGTACTGGTAACCTATAGATAAAGTAGGACTAAGGCGACCATGGATTTGCTCTATACTCCACCCCCCCCCCCCCCCCCCCCATGGCTCGGGGTCTGTCTCCGCATCACCGACCTCTATCATGTTACTCAGCAGCTTGCGTCTTTCCTGTCCAGCTATACAGTTTACTTTGCTGGGTCATAGTCCACTGTATTTCATACAATATCTGTAATGTTGCAGCTTTGTCATCCCGGCCAGTTAATCATTAGTGGAGCGTTCCCTCTTTACAAACTCTACAATGTTGCCAATTAGATTTAGTTAATGGTATTAGGGAACTATCTGCACAGCTCTGTATTACATGACATGAAACAATTCACAACCAGACGCGCAAAGGGGGGGTCATCTGATAAGCCCCACACCGCTAGAGGATGCGCTTTATGAAGAGACGGAGACCTAATCATAAGGGCCGCCATCATTATGATCAGATAATTTTGCGAGGGGAAGTTGCAGTCTCCTGAAAAGTGCCATTACAACATGACTACTCAGATAACATATACATTAGATAGCACATTCTGCCAGAGATGTTGCTTGTAAAGCTGGCCATACACATTAGGCTCCATTCACACGTCCGTGGTGTGTTGTGGATCCGCAACACACCTGGCCGGCAGCCCCTATAGAAATGCCTATTCTTGTCCGCAGCTGCGGACAAGAATAGGACATGTTCTATATTTTGCGGAGCTGCGGACCGGAAGTTCGGGGCCGCGCTCTGCAAATGCGGAAGCGGAGAGCACATGGTGTCCTCTCCGCTTGACGTCCGGGCCCATAGAGAATGAATGGGTCCACATCCGTTCCGCAAAATTGCGGAACGGGTGCGGACCCATTTGCGGACGTGTGAATTGACCCTTACTGTGTACCAGACAAAACGGCAGGTTGTGGCCCACTGTCTAATGTGTACGGTGGCCTTTCCGACTTTCCTTAGACGGCTCATGTTAGAAGACAAAAAAAAGATCAGGCCCTGGATTTTAAACACTCAATCCTTGTGTTAGCAGGGAGATGAGACTAAAGAAAATTAAAGAAAATTCTGGCAGCAGCTTTCTCCCCTCTCCCCAAATATGTTTGCTCAGCGGGAGCATCAGGAAAGATAACTGTCAGTTAACCCACCTCTGCACGCTACAATGGCATGGATCATTCCCTTGTAATGCATGCATGGGCTAGCTGAAGATGACGTCAGCCATGTAACGCAGGCACAGGTTAAGTGGCGTTCACTTAAAGGGAACCTGTCATCAACTTTATGCTGTCCATACTAACGGCAGTATAAAGTAGAGACAGGTGAGTTGATGTCAGCGGTCTGTCATTTATAAGTTTAAAGTAAGTGGTTGCCGAGAACCAACATCACAATCATTGCAGACTGGGCCTGGAGAAGAGGGAAGAAAAACAAACCAGCACCTCCATAATAAGTGAATATGAGAACGCAGGTGCACGCTACCTTGGCTGAAACACAATTGGATTAGTAGAACTACAGGTAACAGCACTCTGCTAGTCAATTGCACAAAGATATAAGCAAATACTGAAAAAAATAACTGCTTGGTGGCCATTAGGGCTGCACGATAAATCGAAAAAATAATCGAATCGCGATAATCGGCAAATGCAATATGGCGATTTGGCCGACCCGAAAATGCCGCGATTATATATGAAGGGGCCCCGCGCACATAACTGGCTTTGTGTGTAAAGTATTTTACTAGTGTGTGAAACAATCTCTCTCCTATTGATAACAGGTCCAGCCTCTGCACTCACTGTCACTATGAATGCACTGCAGCGACGAGCGGGAGCGAGCTGGCCGGCCGGCGCGTGACTGACGTCACTTAGTAACAGCGTCCTCCACAGATCCACCCCACAACAGCGTCCTCCACAGATCCACCCCACAACAGCGTCCTCCACAGATCCACCCCACAACAGCGTCCTCCACAGATCCACCCCACAACAGCGTCCTCCACAGATCCACCCCACAACAGCGTCCTCCACAGATCCACCCCACAACAGCGTCCTCCACAGATCCACCCCACAACAGCGTCCTCCACAGATCCACCCCACAACAGCATCCTCCACAGATCCCCCACAACACAGCGTCCTCCACAGATCCCCCACAACACAGCGTCCTCCACAGATCCCCCACAACAGTGCCATCCACAGATCCCCCACAACAGTGCCATCCACAGATCCCCTCCATAACAGTGCCATCCACAGATCCCCTCCATAACAGTGCCATCCACAGATCCCCTCCATAACAGTGCCATCCACAGATCCCCCACAACAGTGCCATCCACAGATTCCTCACAACAGTGCCATCCACAGATCCCCCATAACAGTGCCATCCACAGATTCCTCACAACAGTGCCATCCACAGATCCCCCATAACAGTGCCATCCACAGATCCCCCATAACAGTGCCATCCACAGATCCCCTATAACCATGTCATACCCAGGAGCGTCAGCGGCTCATATGGGAAAATCCAAGCAAATAGACCTCTAGCACAATTCCCTTAAAATATTGCATCACATATCGTTATCGCAATTTTTAGGACCCTAATCGCAATCGCACAAAATTCCCATATCGTGCAGCCCTAGTGGCCATACTTACTGCAAATGCAGCTAGAAGCTCTTTGCGAATATAATTGATCAAAAATATTTCGGGCCCATCTACCAGACGACAAGGTGGCTTCTAATCAGATGGGTCCTACCCTAACATGCCTCTCCTGGGCTTACAGCCTACAATCTGGGCAAAGTAGTACCCAGCTGTATCCTACACATGCCTCTCCCAGGCTGCGAGCCTGCAGTATGGGCTAAGTAGAATACAGCTGTACAAGCTATCTACCTGG
Organism: Bufo bufo; assembly: GCF_905171765.1. NCBI lineage: Eukaryota > Metazoa > Chordata > Amphibia > Anura > Bufonidae > Bufo > Bufo bufo. The sequence continues at coordinate 38,813,029 of NC_053391.1, forward strand.
TGGTGAGATTGAACCGTGCACCACCAGCCCATTTACCATGTGCTTTTAATTAGATAGCTTGTACAGCTGTATTCTACTTAGCCCATACTGCAGGCTCACAGCCTGGGAGAGGCATGTGTAGGATACAGCTGGGTACTACTTTGCCCAGATTGTAGTCTGTAAGCCCAGGAGAGGCATGTTAGAGTAAGACCCATCTGATTAGAAGCCACCTTGTCGTCTGGTAGATGGGCCCGAAATATTTTTGATCAATTATATTTGCAAAGAGCTTCTAGCTGCATTTGCAGTAAGTATGGCCACCAAGCAGTTATTTTTTCAGTGTTTGCTTATATCTTTGTGCAATTGACTAGCAGAGTGCTGTTACCTGTAGTTCTACTAATCCAATTGGGCCTGGAGAAGAGTCACAGCCACCTGAGAAGAGTCCTGGTTATTCATGAATTCCTGCCCACCTGCTGATGGCTGACAGTCTTCTACCTAGTTTTCTCCCTTTCTCTCTAGGAGAGAACTGACAACCATCAGCAGGTGGGTGAGAGAGCAGGAGATTAGGAATAACCAGGAGTCTTCTCAGGTAGCTTTTTACTCTGTTCAAGGCCGGGGCTGCAATGATTATGATGCTGGTTCTTAGCAACCACTTACTTTTAACTCATGAGTGACACATCGCTGAAATCAGCATTTCTGTTACTATTTTATGCTGCTCTCAGTGAGTGCAGCATAAAGTTGATGACAGATTCCCTTTAAAGCCTCTTTCACACTACCGTATAGCTATTTAAGTGTTTTGCGGTCCGTTTTTCACGGATCCGTTGTGTTTCCGTATTCCATATACAGTAATTACATAGAAAAAATTGGGCTGGGCATAACATTTTCAATAGATGGTTCCGCAAAAACGGAACGGATACAGAAAACATACGGATGCATTTCCGTATGTGTTCCGTTTTTTTTGCAGACCCATTGAACTGAATGGAGCCACGGAACGTGATTTGCGGGCAATAATAGGACATGTTTAATCTTTCAACGGAACGGAAAAATGGAAACGGAATGCATACGGAGTACATTCAGTTTTTTTTGAGGAACCATTGAAATGAATGGTTCCGTATACGGGCCATATACGGAACACAAAAATGGCCCGCAAAAAGGAAAAACAAAAAACAAACGGTAGTGTGAAAGAGGCCTCTGGCTCTCTTCACAGTGTTTGCTTCTGTATGTGCAGAACATTACCCAGAAGTATCCCACTGTATGGCTGATCTCCATAAAGTACTATCGATGTACTTCTGACATACGGTCACCTGCAGCAGTATTCAGGACGTTTTACTCTAAAATTTATTACGGAAATATCTGCGATACAATCACGTGTCGGCCCCTGGAAATACAGTTTTGTCTCTTTGTGCAGTTGTGTTACAAGTTCCCACCTCGAAGTCTGGCCTAACATACATGGAAGATGAAAACTTTGGCCATTAAACAGGAGTTACCTGCTGTGTCTCGAAGGGTTGGAAGGGTTCAGTATTAACTTCATGGTGAGAATAATCTATGTCCACCTGGAATAACAAAAAAAAAACAAGCAAAAACTTCTGTAAAACAAGGATATTTTTCACATTCCTGTAATGTTGCACCCGACTGGCGAAACCCGGGTCGGGTGGACTTTTGATGAGCATATATTGATTTTAAGGCTGAAATTTTATGTCCTTTTTGTAAGTAGAATAAAAACTGCTATTTGCGGAACTACCTGGAGGAACTTCACTATTGTGTTATAACTTCCCTCTAGGGTGCAGGTGTACGTGAGTGCGCCAGCCTCTGCAAACCGATTGTTTGGCTACAAGGTGAAACAACTGCGCATTTGGAATAAGAATCTGGGATTGGAATCCTACACTCATAGGCAGCGCGATCAACATTTATTGGAACAAGGACCCTTAACCATAGTGTTTGCATACGCTGTTCGACTACTTGTTTTCTGGTGAGATATTTGCATTTAATATTTAAGATATTTCCGGCAGTCCGATAGCAGTGAATGTACAGCAAGCCATGACCACATGTGACCACCTCTCCATTCACTGCTTTGAGACTGCAGGAAATGGCCAAGCAGCGCTCTGAACTCCCATATCAGTGAGCAGAGGGGGGCCACGCTTTTGCAGCTGCTATCCCTTAATTTAGGGAGTCCCGTTCCGATTAGTGATATGCCATCAATGTCTCAGATGGGAATACCCTTTAAGCCCTAATAGAAAAACACAGGAGATAATCTTGCCCCCGACTGTCAGTCTGCAGGATTTTCTGCTTGTCCCTGAAGCGAATAGTCTTAGGCTGCGTTCACACGGGCGAGATTTCCGCGCGGGTGCAATGCGGTAGGTGAACGCATTGCACCAGCACTGAATCCCGACCCATTCATTTCAATGGGGCTGTTCAGATGAGCGATGATTTTCACGCATCACTTATGCGTTGCGTGAAAATCGCAGCATGCTCTATATTCTGCGTTTTTCACGCAACGCAGGCCCCATAGAAGTGAATGGGGTTGCGTGAAAATCGCATGCATCCGCAAGCAAGTGCGGATGTGGTGCGATTTTCACGCACGGTTGCTGGGTGACTGTCTATACACTGTATTATTTTCCCTTATAACCATGTTATAAGGGAAAGTAATAACATCTACACAACACCTAACCCAAGCCCGAACTTCTGTGAAGAAGTTCGGGTCTGGGTACCACAGTCGTTTTTTTATCACGCGCGTGCAAAACACATTGCACACGCGCGATAAAAACTGAACATCGGAACGCAATCGCAGTCAAAACTGACTGCAATTGCATTCCTTCTCGCGCGGGTTTGCCGCAACACACCGGGACGCATCCGGAACTAATCCGGACACGCTCGTGTGAACCCAGCCTTAAAGAAATCCTGCAGAGAACACAGAGGTAATTTCCTACTAATCAGTTCCATTTAGGGCTGGGGACCAGCTGAGGAGATGGGACTTAATTATCTGTGTCCTACAGCAGGTGGGACAGAGGGGGAGCCTTCTGCTGCAGCGAGTTGTCTTATAGCCAGGACAGTGAGGAGAAGGAGGGTGGACATGGCTAGTCTCCTTGGATCTCGTCCTATAATTTTCTTAGCTTTAGGCCTCATGCACACGACCGTATGTGTTTTGCGGTCCGCAAATAGCGGATCCGCAAAAAAAACGGATGACGTTCTGTATGGCATCCGTTTTTTTTGCGGATCCGTTTTTTTTGCAGATCCATTGTAATAATGCCTATCCTTGTCCGCAAACTAGAAAAAAATAGGACATGCACTATTTTTTTTGCGGAGCAACGGAACGGACATATTGATGCGGACAGCGTTTTTTGCGGACCCATTGAAATGAATGGGTCTGCATCCTATCCGCAAAAAAAAACAGATCGGACACGGAAACAAAATACGGTTGTGTGCATGAGGCCTTAGTTGTAATGTTTCTCTCCCCCCTTCCCCCCCCCCCCATCTCAGACAATGGTGGCATAACGCTAGGTCTGATAGGTGCAGGTCCCACCTCTGAGACTCGCACCTACACAGAGGACGGAGCCCCAAAAGTTGTAGAGGGCGCACTGTGCATGCAGACGCCCTCTATTAATTTCTATGGGGTGTTAAAGATGTGTGAATTTTATTCTATATTTTGTATCTCTAGGACTGTAATGAGTTAATTTTTTATTTTCCAAGTGCCTTCCTCCCACCCCTCTCTTTGTTTCAAGACTGTAGAAGAGAGAAAGGGGGGGGGGGCAAAGAGCTGTGCTGTGAGAAGTGTCTGGTTTCTCATCTTTCTGCAGGTGTCCCATGGAGTGTGGTGGAATGCGTAAGCCAATCATATGGCTTGATGATATGTATATATATTATCCACTGCCTATAGAGAAGCACCTCTTTGAAGTGTCACATATGACGTATGCAGTATTATTGTTAGAATAGAAGCCATTACAAAATGGCGATGGTAACCAGATGTTTATACATTAGTTCACATTCCAAAGTAGGGCGCAGTGCGCAGATGCAGGTGTATTATCTTCTCTCTCTTATCTCTTCTTCCTTTTTGACCAATGAAACAATGTTTATGCCTCAGTGAGGACTGCCCTCTTCTGAAGATGTATATACGCTTACCCCATGTAATAAAAGTTAGAGATTGCATTGACCATCTATGTGTCAGAGTCTAGTCTCTCAGCCAGGCGTGGATATTAACCCCTGGGGGGGTACATTGATTTGGAACCCCAGAGTGTATCTAAAATGCCCTAATTTAGGGCTGCTTTAACAGGGGCCGCCAAAAATAGGCGAGAGATGGCTCTGCAATTTCCGTCAGCCCCATAGAAATTAATGGGAGCGGTGGCCGCGCAAGTGTGATGCGCTCCCATTCACTTGTATGGGGGTAGCATTTGGCGGTGGCCAGATACTAGGAAACCCAGGGTCCTCTGGCCACCACCTTCCCAGCTACGTTCACGGTGTAGGTCCAGAGGTGGTACCTGCACCTGTCAGACAATGGGGGCATATCCCAGCAATATACACCCATCGTCTCAGACGGGAATACCTCTTTAAAGAAGTATGTGCTAGAATACTTTTTTTGGGTGGTATTTTCTATAGTTAATGTTCCTTACAATGCCCTGAAATCTACAAGTGTTTATCAAGATGACTCGCCCCAATATACACATGTATGTAGCAGCATAGTCTTACCTGCACAGATACTATAGCAGTCTGAATATTTTTTTTTAGGATTTCATTCTTAGAGGTGACCATATAATTCAACTGGTCTGATTCTTCTACACATGATTTATCTTGGCTTTTATCAGTATTTGGTTCAGGAACTGTATCATCATCATCATCATCATCATCATCATCATCATCATCATCGTCGTCTTCGGAATAATCATACATACTAGATGAGTCATTGCTAGTGTAGTCATGTATTTCATCCAAATCTTCATCTAGGACAGGATGTTCAAAAGAGTGATTCCCAGTCAGGCCAAAATCTGCATCAGGTAAAGTACTTAAGTGGGGACTGTTAAACGGTTTAGCAAATTTCCTATAATTTAAATCCAAGTCACTATAAGAGACGGTGGCACCGGAGTTGGCAGACATATAATCATCGTGGCCGGCAGGACCATATGACTGTACATTATTAAATGCAAGGGTAGTAGAGCATGGTGTGAATTCCTCCGCTGTGGGATTTAGTAGATAATTTGCTTGATCTTCTCTAAAGGGATTATCATAGGTAGCTGATAGCGCAATCATGTCGTCCACAATGGTAAACTCGTCCGACTGCAACAGGAAGTTCTTAAGACTGCCGGCCGCTTCCACCATCCTCCGAGTTTCTTCCGGAAAATCTTTATATTCTTCAATTAAACGTTCATCGTCTGGTTTCAAAGGACCGTATTCATCTAAAATCTGATAGAAGTACCTAAAAAGTAAAAGACAATAAATTAAGGCAATTAGGGCTGGGTGATTATAGGGGTTGTCTTATTTCAGAAAATGCCATTTATCATGTAGTGAAAGTTACTTCAAGGCACTTACTAATGTATTGGGATTGTCCATATTGCTTCCATTGCTGGCATTTTTCCATCACATTATACATTGCAGTGCATTTGCTTTAGTGACATTACCCCTTTAAAGAGGACCGTTCGCTTCTCCTGACAAGTTTGTATTAGCAGCTGCTTACATCCCCCCATGTAATAAAAATTTCTTACGATTCTATGATAATGGTACCCATAGGTGGTACTAGTTGGAGGCGTGTCCCAGCATAGTCTGCCACTGGCAGAATTGATTGGATAATGCCAGACTGTGCAGGGACACCCCCCCCCCCCCAAATAGTAACTCCCTTCTGTACCTTTATCCAAACACTTCTAGCTATAATTCAAGAAGAACTGAAAAACAAAGACACAAGAAGATATGCTCCAGAATTGTCCTTTCATGTGGAATACAATTATTTACTAAAACAGACATGTCGGAAGTGGTGACATGTCCTCTTTAACCACCTCCGGACCGCCTAACGCAGGATCCCGTTCCGGAGGTGGCAGCCCTGCGCACAGTCACGCATATATGCGTCATCTCGCGAGATGCGAGATTTCCTGTGAACGCACGCACACAGGCGCGCGCGCTCACAGGAACGGAAGGTAAGAGTGGATCTCCAGCCTGCCAGCGGCGATCGTTCGCTGGCAGGCTGGAGATGTGATTTTTTTTAACCCCTAACAGGTATATTAGACGCTGTTTTGATAACAGCGTCTAATATACCTGCTACCTGGTACTCTGGTGGTCCCCTTTGTTTGGATCGACCACCAGAGGACACAGGTAGCTCAGTAATATGTTGCACCAAGCACCACTACACTACACTCCCCCCCCCCCTGTCACTTATTAACCCCTTATTCACCCTTGATCACCCCTGATCACCCCATATAGACTCCCTGATCACCCCCCTGTCATTGATCACCCCCCTGTAAAGCTCCATTCAGATGTCCGCATGATTTTCACGGATCCACTGATAGATGGATCGGATCCGCAAAACGCATACGGACGTCTGAATGGAGCCTTACAGGGGGTGTGATCAATGACTGTGGTGATCACCCCATATAGACTCCCTGATCACCCCCCTGTCATTGATCACCCCCCCCTGTCAGGCTGCATTCAGATGTCCGTATGATTTTTACGGATCCACGGATCGGATCCGCAAAAAACATACGGACATCTGAATGGAGCCTTACAGGGGGATGATCAATGACTGTGGTGATCACCCCATATAGACTCCCTGATCACCCCTCTGTCATTGATCACCCCTCTGTCATTGATCACCCCCCTGTCATTGATCACCCCTCTGTAAGGCTCCATTCAGACATTTTTTTGGCCCAAGTTAGCGGAAATTATTATTTTTTTCTTACAAAGTCTCATATTCCACTAACTTGTGTCAAAAACTAAAATCTCACATGAAGTCACCATACCCCTCACGGAATCCAAATGCGTAAAATTTTTTGGACATTTATATTCCAGACTTCTTCTCACGCTTTAGGGCCCCTAGAATGCCAGTGCAGTATAAATACCCCACATGTGACCCCATTTCGGAAAGAAGACACCCCCAGGTATTCCGTGAGGGGCATATTGAGTCCATGAAAGATTGAAATTTTTGTCCCAAGTTAGCGGAAAGGGAGACTTTGTGAGAAAAAAATAAATAAAATCAATTTCCGCTAACTTGTGCCAAAAAAAATAAATTTCTATGAACTCGCCATGCCCCTCATTGAATACCTTGGGGTGTCTTCTTTCCAAAATGGGGTCACATGTGGGGTATTTATACTGCCCTGGCATTTTAGGGGCCCCAAAGCGTGAGAAGAAGTCTGGGATCCAAATGTCTAAAAATGCCCTCATAAAAGGAATGTGGGCCCCTTTGCCCACCTAGGCTGCAAAAAAGTGCCACATGTGGTATCGCCGTACTCAGGAGAAGTTGGGGAATGTGTTTTGGGGTGTCATTTTACATATACCCATGCTGGGTGAGATAAATATCTTGGTCAAATGCCAACTTTGTATAAAAAAATGGGAAAAGTTGTCTTTTGCCAAGATATTTCTCTCACCCAGCATGAGTATATGTAAAAAGACACCCCAAAACACATTGCCCAACTTCTCCTGAATACGGCGATACCACATGTGTGACACTTTTTTGCAGCCTAGGTGGGCAAAGGGGCCCACATTCCAAAGAGCACCTTTAGGATTTCACAGGTCATTTACCTACTTACCACACATTAGGGCCCCTGGAAAATGCCAGGGCAGTATAACTACCCCACAAGTGACCCCATTTTGGAAAGAAGACACCCCAAGGTATTCTGTGAGGGGCATGGCGAGTTCCTAGAATTTTTTATTTTTTGTCACAAGTTAGTGGAAAATAATGATTTTTTTTTTTTTTTTTTTCCTTACAAAGTCACATATTCCACTAACTTGTGACAAAAAATAAAAACTTCCATGAACTCACTATGCCCATCAGCGAATACCTTGGGGTGTCTTCTTTCCAAAATGGGTCACTTGTGGGGTAGTTATACTGCCCTGGCATTCTAGGGACCCAAATTTGTGGTAAGGAGTTTGAAATCAAATTCTGTAAAAAATGACCAGTGAAATCCGAAAGGTGCTCTTTGGAATATGGGCCCCTTTAACCACCTAGGCTGCAAAAAAGTGTCACACATCTGGTATCTCCGTACTCAGGAGAAGGTGGGGAATGTGTTTTGGGGTGTCATTTTACATATACCCATGCTGGGTGAGAGAAATATCTTGGCAAAAGACAACTTTTCCCATTTTTTTATACAAAGTTGGCATTTGACCAAGATATTTATCTCACCCAGCATGGGTATATGTAAAATGACACCCCAAAACACATTCCCCAACTTCTCCTGAATACGGAGATACCACATGTGTGACACTTTTTTGCAGCCTAGGTGGGCAAAGGGGCCCACATTCCAACGAGCACCTTTTGGATTTCACTGGCCATTTTCTACAGAATTTGATTTCAAACTCCTTACCACACATTTTGGCCCCTAGAATGCCAGGGCAGTATAACTACCCCACAAGTGACCCCATTTTGGAAAGAAGACACCCCAAGGTATTCCGTCAGGGGCATGGCGAGTTCCTAGAATTTTTTGTCACAAGTTAGTGGAAAATTATGATTTTTTTTTTTTTTTTTCTTACAAAGTCTCATATTCCGCTAACTTGTGACAAAAAATAAAAAGTTCTATGAACTCACTATACCCATCAGCGAATACCTTAGGGTGTCTACTTTCCGAAATGGGGTCATTTTGTGGGGTGTTTGCACTGTCTGGGCATTGTAGAACCTCAGGAAACATGACAGGTGCTCAGAAAGTCAGAGCTGCTTCAAAAAGCGGAAATTCACATTTTTGTACCATAGTTTGTAAACGCTATAACTTTTACCCAAACCATTTTTTTTTTACCCAAACATTTTTTTTTTATCAAAGACATGTAGAACAATAAATTTATATATGGATCTCGTTTTTTTTGCAAAATTTTACAACTGAAAGTGAAAAATGTCATTTTTTTGCAAAAAAAATCGTTAAATTTCGATTAATAACAAAAAAAGTAAAAATGTCAGCAGCAATGAAATACCACCAAATGAAAGCTCTATTAGTGAGAAGAAAAGGAGGTAAAATTCATTTGGGTGGTAAGTTGCATGACCGAGCAATAAACGGTGAAAGTAGTGTAGTGCAGAATTGTAAAAAGTGGCCTGGTCTTTAAGGGTGTTTAAGCTAAGGGGCTGAGGTGGTTAAGGCAAAAAAAAACAAGAAAAAAAAATAACTTCATGGACGATTATAGATTAATTTTTTTTCTTGCTAGTTTTTTCACCTTACAAGATGAGAACTCTCCCAGCTGTTCCAGTGCCTTGGCCCGGGGAAGGGCCCTGACTTGAGCTTTCCCTTGTCTAGCTGTCTGCTGCTGGATCAGCCAAGGCCGGGTCTTTTCTGTCTGCACTATTTCCAGCTGCTGCAGAGGTTCCGATATGTCCACTTGCAGGTGGGGACTGCATGCTGCTCGTGACTGAGACCTGGACCAGCTCAGCCATGTTGTATGCTGCATGCTGTATTCATAAAGTTGTGCAGTTCAAAGAAGGCCGCTGGGAAGGTTCTGCTCATGCGCACTATACAAGCGATGGCGGGAGTTGTATTTTTTTTGGTTCCCCCCTGACCTGAACCAGGTCTCTTAAAGGGATATTCCCATCTCAGACAATGGGGGCATAGCGACAGCTCAGTTTATGAGATAGGAGCACCTATCAGACAATGGGAGCATATAATAGCGATATGTCCTCATTGTCTAAGATGGGAATACCCCTTTAGTCTCTGCCGTGCACGCCAGGATTATTGGTGTGGGCAGCAGGGACTGATTTGACTACACAGACAGAAAAATTCAATGTGTGATGATTTAAAAAAATAACTAAAAAATTGTCAGACAGTTAAAGAGCGAATCAAATTAATTTGATTAATCGCCCAGCCCTAGAGCCAATGTACTAAAGGAAAATTAGCCACTGTCCCAAAAAGATCAGTATTGACTCCTATGTTGACAGTGAAGCCTGTGAGACGACCCTCTGACCACTCAGTGATTGACAGCATTCCCTGCCAACAAATTTAGGATTAACTGTCAATCAGTGTGTGGGCAGGGGATTCCGGACTCACAGGCCCTTCCTCCGAGCAAGGGATTCAGGACTCACAAGCTCTCCGTGTGGGCAGGGGGGGAGCAGGACTCAAAGGCTTCCTTTGTGAGTGGCTGGGGAAAGCAGGACTCCCAGGTTTATTTCCTGTGTGGGTGAGGAAAGCAGGACTCAAAGGCTTCCTTTGTGAGTGGGCAGGGAAAGCAGGTTTCTTTTCTGGGTGGGTGGAAAAAGCAGGACTTAGGCTACTTTCACACTCGTCATGGATCTGCACCGATAATACAACCGCATGCATCTGTTCAGAACGGATCCGTTTGTATTATCTTTAACATTGGCCAAACGGATCCGTCTTGAACAACCATTGAAAGTCAATGGGGGGGGGGGGGGGATATATCAGTTTTGCATTGTGTCAGTAAAAACGGATCCGTCCCCACTGACTTACATTGTGTGTCAGGACGGATCAGTTTGCCTCCGCATAGTCAGGCGGACACCAGCGTTTTGGTGTCCGCCTCCAGAGCGCAATGGAGGCAAACTGATGCATTGTGAACGGATCCTTATCCATTCAGAATGCATTAGGGCAAAACTGATCCGTTTTGGACCGCTTGTGAGAGCCCTGAACGGATCTCACAAACGGAAACCAAAACGCCAGTGTGAAAGTAAACTAACAAGATTCCTTTGAGTCCTGTCAGCAAATGATCAACAATTTACAAAAAACATACTGTGAAAAATTATAGAAAACTATCTCAGCCATTTGTCCTATGCTGTCCCCAAGTAAGGCAGTGTAAGGGACATGCTTGATTTCACTTTAGCCTATTAATGAAAAACCTCAAAATGGCAATTTTGGACCTACGGATGAGAATTTTTTACTACTCATCTTTTCACTGCTCATAGCTTCTTTATGTTTCTGTCTAGAACACTGATGTCTTGGGGGCAGAGGTAGCTTTCAACTGAGGAATTTTGGAGCAGTTACAAATTTAAATACTTAAAGGGATTCTGTCATGAGATTTGAGCCCTATAAGCTAAACATATGGCCAGGTCCGTACTAATAACATGAATCCTAAACTGCCCTTATTAAACCTGCTTGTGGCTCTCTATTAGCCAAAAAAACTGGTTTTTATAAGCTGTCATTTACCTACCTAAGGTGCCCGCCCAAAGTGCGCATGCACATCAGGCGGCGCATGTGCACTTCGCTCAACGAAGCCGCTGCCAGGAGTCCGCGGCGCATCAGGCTGAGCCTAGTGCGCAGGCGCCGGATCTAGCAGAGGGACGGGAGGATTGCGGAGGCGGGGCTGAGGTGAGGAAGGCGGCGCTGGGCACTAGACGGCGAGGGATGCGGGCGGGCACCCTGGGTTAACGTAAAACCCCTTGGGCACCTTAGGTAGGTGAGTGACAGCTTATAAAAACCAGTTTTTTGGGCTAATAGAGCCACAAGCAGGTTTAATAAGGGCAGTTTAGGATTCATGTTATTAGTACGGACCTGGCCATATGTTTAGCTTATAGGGCTCAAATCTCATGACAGAATCCCTTTAAAAAAATGTTACAATATTTACACAGTGCTATTGTGGTTGTCTGACACTATTTGCCAATTTTATCAGCTGCGCTGGTTAAAACTATGCCAAATGTATGTCATTCGTATTATATAGTATTATATATAATTTGTGCTGCCTGTTATACCAGCTCTAAAACATTATTTTTTTTTTGAGCATGCCGCATCCCACACCACTGACAACCATGAGATCACAATTGGACATCGCTATCTTCATGTCGTCAGACACAAGCTTTAGCCTAATCAGTTACATTGAAGGACGACACTTCAAAATGTTTGAAAGAAATACTTACTCATAAAGGGTTTCCTGGATCGGGTCTATGAAATTAACCACCAGCTCCGGCTCACTGTCTCTAAGGAAACCCAGCTCATAGAGGGCTTCAAACTCATCTACATCACTGCGCAAGGATTCCGGAATCAAAAATGGTTCGTTGGGGTCCAGAAGGCTTCTGAATACATAAAATACAGTTGTAAGAATCTATAACACAGGTATGTACAGTTGTGTTCAAAATAATAGCAGTGTGTTTAAAAAAGTGAATAAAGCTCAAAATCCTTCTAACAGCTTTTATTTCCATACACACAAATGCATTGGGAACACTACACATTCTATTCCAAATCAGAAAAATATCTCAAATTTGTGTTGCTCCTCTAAAAAAAAAATTTAAGAAAAAGGAATATCTGACTGTTCAAAAAAATAGCAGTTTATATTCTTCTTTACAAACTCAAACATTCACTATATAAACTGAAAAATGTTTGAAGATTTTCCTTTCCTTTGAATCACTTAGTTGTATAACCGCTGTTTCTGAGAACTGCTGGACATCTGTGTTGCATGGAGTCAACCAACTTCTGGCCCCTGTGGACAGGTATTCCAGCCCAGGATGATTGGACTACATTCCACAGTTCTTCTCTATTTCTTGGTTTTGCCTCAGAAACTGCATTTTTGATGTCACCCACAGGTTTTCTATTGGATTAAGATCCGGGGATTGGGCTAGCCACTCCATGACGTCAATCTTGTTGGTCTGGAACTGGAAGATGTTGCACGTTTACGGATGTGTTTGGGGTCGTGGTCTTGTTGGAACACCCATTTCAAGGGCATTTCCTCTTCAGCATAAGGCATCATGACCTCTTCAAGTATTCTGATGTTTTCAAACTGATCCATGATCCCTGGTCTGCAATAAATAGGCCCAACACTGTAGTATGAGAACCATCCCCATATCATGATGCTTGCGCACCATGCTTCACTGTCCTGACTCCTCACAGTGTACTGTGGCTTGAATTCAGTGTTTGGGGGTCGTCTGACAAACTGTCTCCGGCCACTGGACCCAAAAAGAACAATCTTACTTTCATCAGTCCACAAAATGTCTTTTTAGGCCGGTCAATGTGCTCTTTGGCAAATTGTAACCTCTTCAGCACATGTCTTTTTTTCAGCAGTGGGACTTTGCGGGGGCTTCTTGCAGATAGCTTGGCTTCACATAGGCGTCTTCTAATTGTAACAGTACTCACAGGTAACTTTACACCTTCTGTGATCTTCCTCGAGCTGATTGTTGGCTGAGTCCTTGCCATTTTGGCTATTCTTCTATCCATTCCAATGGTAGTTTTTCGCTTTCTTCCACCTCTTTCAGGTTTTGGTTGCCATTTTAAAGCATTTTAGCTGAGCAGCCTATCATTTCCTGCACTTCTTTATATGTTTTCCCCTCTCCAATCAACTTTTTAATCAAGGTACGCTGTTCTTCTGAACAATGTCTGGAACGACCCATTTTCCTCAGAATTTCTGAGAGAAATGCACTGTAACCAGCATGTACAACATTTGCTGCCTTCCTTCCTTAAAGGGCAATAATTGCCACCTGTTTTTGCAAGAATGAATGACCTCACTCATTGAACTCTACACTGCTATTATTTTGAACATGCCTATTTCAATAAGTGATTGAATTACAGAGAATCAGCAGCATTTATGTCATGACTGTTGGATTTCTATTACTCTACTACACCGGTTAGTAAATTATTTGCCATGTAGAAATAGCATTTCTATCAAAAACAGTGATTGATCAGGTTAGTAATGACTGACTGCTATTATTTTGAAACACAACTGTAACTTAACCATCATTACATTTACCTATACACTGACTTAGACTACCAGGGATCCTTAGGCCTCTTTCACACGAGCGAGTTTTCCATGCGGGTGCAATGCGTGATGAGAACGCATAGCACCCACACTGAATCCTGACCCATTCATTTCAATGGCTCTGTGTACATGACCCTTTTGTTTCACGCATCAGTTTTGCATTGCGTTAAAAACGCAGCATGTTCTAAATTCACGCCCTGGCCCCATAGAAGTGAATGATGGGGCTTCAGTGAAAAACGCATTTCATCTGTTTCATCTGGAAACAAGTGCGGATGCAATGCGTTTTTCACTGATGGTTGCTAAGAGATGTTGTTTGCAAACCTTCAGGTTTTTTTTATCACACGAGTGAAAAACGCATCAAAACGCATTGCAGCCGCGCAGAAAAAAACTGAACAGCTGAACACAATCGCAGACAAAACTGACTGAACTTGCTTGCAAAATGGTGCGAGTTTCACTGAACGCATCCTCAGCTAATCGGTCACGCTCATGTGCCTTATATTAAACTTAATCAATGCCCTAGACCACCAGGGAATTTTCCATTGAACCCATCAATGGCCTAGACCAGTGTTTCCCAACCAGTGTGCCTCCAGCTGTTGCAAAACTACAACTCCCAGCATGCCCGCACAGCCAAAGGCTGTGCGGGCATGCTGGGAGTTGTAGTTTTGCAACAGCTGGAGGCACACTGGTTGGGAAACACTGGCCTAGACCACCAGGTATGTGGACATTAAAGAAAACCTCTCAGCAGGTTTAGGTCATAGAAACTGCCCACAGTATCTGCCATCCCCTGCTCTCATGAAATCCCATGCCAGCTCCATTTGCTCTTACTTCCAGCGCATACCCAGTACATTTGGATCTACAGCCTCTGGCTTCAATGCACATGCGCAGCACTTTCCATAGAAGAGCTCTCCCGCCCTGCGGTGAATGTATAGCGAACCCTTGAAGCCAGGGTCTATATACCCAAATTTACTGATGCACTGAAAGTGAGAGCAAACAGAGCCTGTGTGGGATCCCCTGAGAACAGGTTTCTGGTCTAGAGAAGGTTAAGATGCAGAAGGTGGTTGTTGGGTGGGAAACCTCGACTTCGATGAGGAAAGTGCCGGCTTCCTTGACTTCAAACAGTTAATCTGCATATGACCGGAACAAATCTAAATGGATATTCTGTGAATTTACAATTTGCAAAAAAGGATCAAGAGTCGCTTCTGGAGCTTCATAGGCATAGGTGGGCAGTTTCTATGACCTAAACCTGTTGACAGGTTCCATTTAACCTTTTAACTGCCCTAGACCACAGTAATATTGACTTTAACCCTTTATTGACCTATTTCACTAGGTATGCAGTAACATTTGCTAACCAAGACCTCCAGGAAACGGACAATTATCTTCACTGGACTAGACTTGGATGCTGTATAATACTATTAGTCTTGCTGCTATGTGGCCTGTATATCTGGCTGATTATTATAAGTGTTTTTGCCCTTATCACCAATACTCACACCAAATCTCTCCTCCAAAGCGCCACCTGCATGCAATAAGCTACATGAAAGCAGCCTGTTGCCTTTATATGACACCCAATGGGTGCTCCTTCTGTCCTTAGCGGGTCTGCAGTGACAGATGGAGCTGCAAGTCATCAGCTAGGACATCCAGTTCCTTGTACACAGATAAAGGTGGGAGCATCAGGCCACTTAAAGGGGTTGTCCCATGAAAAATAATCTACAGTTTTCCCACCAGCACCTGGATTTGAATACTTTTGTAACTGCATGTAATTGAAAATTTTGCAAAGGGACACCTTTTTTTCTTTTCTTATTTCCTTGACCTGCTCACTGAGATGGCCCCACATGCTCCGTTTCATCCTTCATCTGCCTCCTGAGCTGTGATAGGCAGAGCTGAGACACGCCTCCTGAGCTGTGATAGGGAGAGCTGAGACACGCCCCCTGAGCTGCAGCAGAGAAGACACTCCCACTGAGCTGCCAACTTGATATAAATCTAGCAGAGCAATGAATGTGGAGATCTCTGGATCCATGTGAGGTACAGGGCTGGTTCTAGCTATGTTAGAAAGATGGCATGTACTATATGATGTCTGAATTTCATTTTTTACATTAGTCATGGGATAACCCCTTTAATACATGAAGCAACACCAGGTTGTCCGCTTGGATTTTTCTAGGACTGATCTAGAACATTATAGAAAACAGACTTACAAAGTATTTTCTTCAGTAAAAATATCCTCATCCGGTGATCTAGTACTGACCGCCCCCGACAGCTTGTAAGTTGGCTAAAAATCAAGAGATTGTGTTAATGAAATAAGCACAAAGACGCCAGACACCAAAAACCACAAATGTTAATTAGATTAGCTCCAGTCTGACATTGACCGAATGCTATAGAAATGGACAGAATTGAATGCATAACCCAAAGCTAATTTTAAAGGGTTTCTGTCATCAGAAAAATCGTTTTGTAGCTGGCTGACATTAACGATGTGCTAATGTCAGCAGAACATAACTATGACTTATAACTCCCTGCCTGCCGCTGTTCGTGCTAAATAATGACTTTTGTAATATGCAAATGAGCCTCTAGGGGCTAGTGGGGCGTTTCTGCAGCACCTAGAGGCTCCATCCTCTCACGGTTTGGCACGCCCTTGTAAAGGTGATTGACATCCTCGGTCTCCTCAGTGCCCCGCAAATCCTGCACCGTCCATTTTAGTATTAGGCGCAGACGCAGTGAGTGGAGGACGCTCGCCTGATGCCATCCTTCACTGACTGCGCCTAATACTAAAATGGACGGTGCAGGATTTGCGGGGCACTGAGGAGACCGAGGATGTCAATCACCTTTACAAGGGGCGTGCCAAACCGTGAGAGGTATAAGTCATACAGTTATGTTCTGCTGACATTAGCACATCGCTCAAGTCAGCCAGCTACATAATTTTTCTGATGACAGAAACCCTTTAAGATCAGCCTGCACAAGAAACACCCCCCCCCCCACACACACACAAACAAATATAAGCATGTATAGTTCCCAAGTGAGTCTTTTTTTTGCAGCAGACTTCTCTAATGCATTTGGAACGATTCAGTCTATGTTGGAGCAGATTTATGACTGCAGTGTATGAGCGATCATCAATAACGATGTCTTAATCTTCAAAGAAAGGAAAATTACCTTTACTGGCTGATTCCGTTTCTTTTTCTTGTGTTTAATTTTAAGGTTCATACAGTTATTCTATTGGAAAGAGGAGATGAAAGTTGGCAATTTTATAGCCCAATACAATAGCGATGCAACACTGAACTTAGTACATCATAATTCTATTATAACTCCAAACTAGGCTTTTACCACTAGAAAAAGGAAGACTATTTCCCTTAAATTGAACAGAACGTAATACATTTCCCCGGCGGCGGACACTGCATTGAAACCGTATGGAAAATCGGGGCTTCAGCTGTAGGGCGAGCAATTCAACACAAAAAAAATCCTCAATGCAAATTCTTTGCATCAAGGATTCGTTTGTGTCATGTGACCACGGAGAGGGAGTGAAGCGCTTGCTACTACTCACCGATCCGTGGTCACCCGCCGGCCCGCGCACTGCACTGTCCTCCTGACACATCGTCAGGACACAGTGCACGTATGCGTGCACTATGACCTGCCGCTGACAGTGCAGTGCGCGGAGAAGACGACAGAGGAGTTGCGGAGCGGGGCCACTACATGAAAGTTAATTATTAAAGGGTTGCTGGAGACTAGGAAGGAGATGGTGGCACTGGGGGAGCTGAGGGCACGCTGGCATTGGAGGTAACGATGGCACAGAGGACTGATGGGATGGGGGGCTGATGGCACAGAGGACTGATGGGATGGGGGGGCTGATGGCACAGAGGACTGATGGGATGGGGGGCTGATGGCACAGAGGACTGATGGCACTGGGGGAGCTGATGGCACAGAGGACTGATGGCACTGGGAGGGGTGACGGCACAGAGGACTGATGGCACTGGGAGGGGTGACGGCACAGAGGACTGATGGGATCGGGGGCTGATGGCACGAGGACTGATGGCACTGGGGGAGCTGATGGCACTGGGGGAGCTGATGGCACTGGGAGGGGTGATGGGACTAGGGGGCTGACGGCACAGAGGACTGATGGCACGGGGGTCGGATGACATTTTATAAAGGAAAACGTTATTTTTTTATTAGTTTTTTCTTAGAGTACTCGATTAATCTTTGGATTAATCGATAGATTACTTGATTACTAAAATAAATCGATAGCTGCAGCCCTATTCGGCTGTAACAGCTGATCTCCAATGGTTTCTGAAGCCTAGAAGCTGCTGTTCATTGACATTAGTAATTAATACAAGGGATAAACTAAAGGACAGAGTAT
The DNA here is from genome assembly GCF_905171765.1 of Bufo bufo. Taxonomy (NCBI): domain Eukaryota; kingdom Metazoa; phylum Chordata; class Amphibia; order Anura; family Bufonidae; genus Bufo; species Bufo bufo. The sequence continues at coordinate 38,831,138 of NC_053391.1, forward strand.
TTTAGGTGGGGCTGGAAGATAATCTAATGTGTACAGGGAGATACGTGATGGAAATTTGATGGTAGTGTCCCTTTAACTTACATTGTAATTTTCAAAGGATTGCTTGGGAACTTGACCACGTGGTATATCTGTATTAGGAAAAAAAAAAAAATAATTACAACTCGTTAGTTGGAGGAGCTGTACGAATTCAATTATTTTAAAAGCAATAGTGCATCGATGAGATACCCATTTCATGCTGCGTCTTTTTTTTTTTTTAAAGCTTTTTGAAATGAAGGCAGAAATGGATCCAGCAGGAATTAGAAGTAGAAGTTCTTCCATTCCTTCTGAATCCACTTCTGGCTTTGGATGAAAAAACTGGAACAAAACCTGCAGGGGGAGATCAACCAGCCCTGTCAGCAGTAAACTTAACGGAGTTCCCAAAGACATTACATTACATATTGATCATCAATAAAAGATCGGCAGGGGTCCGACTCCTGAGCATAGGCTATCAATATGTATATACCCCGGAGAACCCCTTAAAGTGACCACAGCTGAACACAGAGGGAGTTAGACCGCCTGTTGTTCAGTCTGAGACTTATTTTGGACAAACTGATAAATTTGAAACAAGAAGTTTCACAAGGGTAGAAAACAATCTGAACCCCAGCTTCCAAAATCTGGCTGAGAACTATTCTGTGTGAACGGCTTCTATAAAAATAACCGGGCAGATTGCTGCTCACCCATCTCTTGAAAATATTTTTCTAATTCTTTCTCAAGGCCACACTCTGACGTAATATGCTTGTTTTCTTCAAGAAGCCATAAGAAACACCGGAACCCGTCTATATTCATACTAGTTAGGAAGTCTAACACGCTGCTGGAGGAGCAGTCTGTTATCATATAGTTTATGTTCTTGCCATAGGTTTCATTCCATAAAGTCACTACAGTCTCCAGATTAATATTTTTCAGACGTTCTCGATTACGGTCCCGAAATTCTACAGAAGCTTCCAAACCTGAAAAATAAAAAAAATTAAAAAAAGTTGTGGGAAAATGGGATGTATAACTACAGCCTAAAGGGTTTATTAACAAAGCAAATTTTTTCGCAGACATTTCTGTGACTGAAAGTCCGCTCCATAACCTGAATCCGCTTGCTTCTGCATAATGCCAAAGAATTTCTGCAAGCAATCAAGAGAAATTTCTGCAAATCAAGTAATTGTGAATCACTACCTGCCTGATGGAACTGGTGGCCTTATTCATACAGGTCAACAGAGACAACACTGGTGCAGTTGAGAACCATGCTAAAAAGTGACCACACACCTTATATGTCAGCTGAGCCCTCACATGGCAGATAGCTATACCTCCTGAGCTCACCATACACATGCATGCCTGGCTCAAGAGTACATATGTGTGTTCAATTGGGAGTGAGAAGTAACCAGCTGAAGGACACCTCTGGCTTCACTTCACAAACTTCGCTTCACTGGGAGCAGCGCTGCAGTTACCAGTTCCACCCACTACACAATCTAAGGCGCTGTGTAGTTCTGGTGCCAGAGAAGCTAAATGGTGAAGGGGCGTGCTGTCAGACTACCACCATTCTGAGGACAGGTCATCAATATAGAAATCCTCTAAGACCCCGTTCGAGGGGCTATCCAATTTCACGAACTTTATTCCTTATCCAAATGAGAGAGAATAAGTGACTGATCAGAAGGATTCTGACTGCTGGGCATGCAGCCGATTGCAATTACAGGGCCTGTGTTTCTGAGTTTGAATGAAGTTGCAGGCATGCATACACTTTCACCACTCCATTGAACTCTATGGGACTGCCGGAGATAGAGTACAAGCGCTCAGCTATCTTCAGCGTGCATGTTGCTCCAGTAAAATGGGGGAACCCATTCTCGTGATCAGCAGGGGCCCAAATCGGCCGGACCCCCATTGATCAAACACCTCTCCTGTGGATAGAGTAAGCGTTCTAGTAATGGGACAACCCCTTTAAGGAAGGTTACTTTCTTGAACAATTTTAGACAAAGCAGGACATAGTGAATAGTATAAGTAGAAGACCGTAAGGTACACGATTAGGCTACTTTCACACTTGCGTTAAACTTTTCCAGCATTGAGTTCCGTCCTAGGGGCTCAATACTGGAAAAAAACTGATCAGTTTTATCCCCATGCATTCTGAATGGAGAGCAATCCGTTCAGTATGCATCAGGATGTCTTCAGTTTTTTTAATCAGATAATTTTTATTACTTTTTCAAGAAAATTTGTTATACAAGTACAACAACCACCCCCACCATCCCACCCCTGCCCCTCCCCAAAGCACAATCACTTAGAGGATGTCTTCAGTTTAGTCACTGCACGGTTTTTGGACGGAGAAAATACCGCAGCATGCTGCAGTATTTTCTCCGTCCAAAATTCTGGAACACTTGCCGGAATGCCGGATCAGGTATTTTACATTGAAATGCATTAATCCTGGATCCAGCCCCAAGTGTTTCGGAAAAAGGGATCCGGTTTTGCAGTCTGCGCAGACCTTTACAAATGTAAAAAAAGATAAATGCCAGCTCAGTTTTTCCATATGAGAACCAGAGGGACGGATCCGGTATTGCAATGCATTTGTGAGACAGATCTGCATCCGGATCCGTCTACAAATGGTATCCGTTTGCATACAGATTGCCGGATTGCGACGGAACTGCCTGCCGGAATCCAGCAACGCAAGTGGGAAAGTAACCTTAGAAAAGCTTATTATTATAGAGAAAAAAAAATATGAACAAAATTACCTTTATTATCTACTATAAGAAGCCAGTCGTGCAGATTAACGGTTATTTGTTCCTTCTGCAAGAACAGCAAATAAAGAAATATTCTGGTTTTCACCCTATCATGTAATGTGTACAAATAGGTTAGAAAACTCTTCATTTTACTAAAGGATTGTGCGCTGCTATTTCTCTCCATCTCGTCCAGTTTCTCCTGACTTATAATCCTCCATACACATACAGAGTCCCAAAAACTCGGAAAGCTGACGGGACACCCGCGTTTTATCAGCCCCTCCTTCTTTAATACTTGTGCCAATAAAGGATCCCATTTGACGCGGTAGCCATTAGTCCCTGGAAGGAGGAACACAGAAAGGAAATAAAGTGAAGATGTACTGAAGCCTCACAATGGGAACATCTGTGCAGAACGAGGTCAGGTCCTCACTTACCGACCGCTTCGGCTAGGATCGCTTCCTGGGGCTGCTTTCTATGGTCATCGGGATTTCCTACACACTCTTCCTCCTCTATAGCCTTCTTGCGCTCGGATTTATTTTCATACTTTATTTTATTGCTTTTGTTGCTTTGATGTTACCAGAGAAATAAAATTAAATGGATTACTAATTATTAATTATTATTATTATTATAGTACTATGCGAATAAAAATGGGCTTCTCAGATTTTGAACACATTCCACCTCCACTTTGCGGGCTCGGTTCTAAGGAATTGTGCAGGTCCTAGTTGTGGGACCAGCACCTATCAGACATTGGGGGCATATACTTGTAATATGCCCCCAATGTCCAAGATGAGACAACCCCTTTAATGGAATTAAGCCGAAAGGGGCATTTTCTTAAGCATCTCAACCACCTAGAAACCTCACAGAACACTACGCTGCCCGACATGGGGGCTTAAAAAGTTTTGAAGTGTATAATAAATGTTATAATATGTGGCAGAGGGGAAAAACATTACTACGGGATAAATCTTCTCTGTCTGCGCTGCTAACTAGAAGAAATACGATGGATGGGCATGCATGTAAACTGCTACAGGAAGAGCAGGATAAGAGGTTGCCACACAGATCTGGTTTATATTATCTCTTGGTTGAAAAAAATGACCAGACCCTGTTAGGCCGCTTTCAGACAAGAGTGTGTCACACTCCGGACTCGCAGCGCAGCTCCCGTCCTGACCTCCCAGCACTGATGAGGTCGCATAGCATTATATTGATTTATGATGCTATGTAACCCTTACAGTTCTGGAATGTATTGGATAACACGGACAGCATTATGTCAGTGTTATCCAATACATTCCAGACCTCTAAAGGTTACATAGCAACATAAATCAATATAATGCTATGCGACCCAGTCAGTGCTGGGAGGTCAGGACGGGAGCTGCGCTGTGAGTCCGGAGCATGACACTTGCTTGTCTGAAAGTGGCCTTAAAAACAAAATACAGCAACAGCAGACATAATAGGGCAGTCAATCTGCTCCATTCACATTAGTGTTTTGTAAGTTAAACAGCATGTTTCTACATCCATCTTAAAGGGGTTGTCTCTACCTTCAGCAAATGGCATTTATCATGTAGAGAAGGTTAATAGAATGCACTTACTAATGTATTGTGATTGTCCATATTGCCTCCTTTACTGGCTGAATTCATTTTTCCATCACATTATACACTGCTCATATCCAGAGGATACAACCACCTAGCAATCCAGGAGCGGTGGCTGTGCTTGCACACTATAGGAAAAGGTGCCAGCCTATCTGGATAGGCAGCACCTTTGGAAAATGAAAGGTAGAATCTGATTGGTTGCTATGAGGACTCCTCTGGATAACTGAAACGGAATAGATCCGTTTTGCAGCCCATAGACTTCTATTATGACGGAATGAATAACGGAATGCATCTAAAAGCATTCCGTTATGCATTCCGTCAAAGAATTGCGTTATGGTCCGTAGGTTACCAGTAAAAGAATTACAAACAAATTTCAAAATATGAAATTCGCTCATCTCTACTCCTGGCAGGTGCCCTTTACAAAAAAAGTACTTGATGCTACTTTATATACAGAATGGCTGCTTCATTTATTTTGCCTACGGAAAATTGGATTAAGCGTTGTTCATTTATAAAACAAAAGCCTTAAAAAAAAAACAAAAAAAACACAACCTAGAAACAAAAGGAATTCTATCAACTAAACTGTATTACACTGGCCGATATTTCGGCCCATGATCGCTAACGACCATTTGCATGAACGTTCGTTAGCGATCACTTTGCAATACAATACTGCCGCTAATTGCCCAATGAACGAGCAAACGCTTGTTCATCAGCAATTCTCATTTTTAAGCTGCCGGCTGTCTAATAGCGATCTGCCGCCAGCAAACCACCAGCCATTACGGGGACGGCATTAGTGATCGTTCCTCCCCATACTGTGGAGGAGATCGTTGCATGTAAGAGCAGCGATCTCCACCACCAGCTAGCAAGCAAGCAAGCGATTGTCTGGAGGGAATCGTTCACCTCCCGGAAATCGCTTGCTGATCTATTACAGGCATAACACTGCACAGAGTAATGCTTCAGATCAGAAAACTCTACAACACAAAATTTTACCTGGTGGCTTTATGTTTCACTGTTGACTTCTGTGATTCTTTCTTCTTTACACTTTTATCTTCAAACTTTACAAAAGAGAAGATTGTATGTTCACAAGGCAGGTTTTTGACAAGGATTTTTGTAAATTTTAAAGATTTGAATCAAAAAGCGTCACATTAAATTTAACCCCTTCTACCCCTGGCCAGTTTTTACCCTCCTGTCCAGGCCATTTTTTTGCAAATCAAACATGTATCACTTTATGTGGTAATAGCTTTGGAACGCTTTTACTTATCCAAGCCATTCTGAGACTGTTTTCTTGTGACACATTGTACATCATGATGGTCATAAATTTAATACAATATATTTCACTTTTATGAAAAAATCCCAAATTTAACAAAAATTAGAAAAAAATCTTAATTTTCTAAATTACTATTTCTCTGCTTTTAAAACTGAAATTGATACCTCATAAAATATTACTTAACATTCCCCATATGTCTACTTTATGTTGGCATCATTTTGTAAAAATTTTTAGGACGATCGAAGGATTAGAATTTTAAAAGCAATTCTTAAAATTAAGAACATTTCCAAAACCCACTTTTTAAAAGGACCAGTTCAGTTATGAAGTCACTTTGTGGGGCTTACATAGTGGATACCCCCCATAAATGACCCCATTGTAGAAACGACACACCGCAAGTTACTCAGAACTGATTTTACAAACTCTATTCCACAAGAATTAAAGTAAAATGGAGATCAAATTCTTAAATTTCACTTTGACAGATTTTCCATGTTAATCCATTTTTTTCTTTAACACATTGAGGGTTAACAGCCAAACAAAACTCAATATGTATTACCCTGATTCTGCGGTTTACAGAAACACCCCAGATGTGGCCGTAAACTGATGTAAGGCCACACGGCAGGGTGCGGAAGAAAAGGAACGCCATATGGTTTTTGGAAGGCAGATTTTGCTGGACTGGTTTTTAGATGCCCTGTCCCATTTGAAGCCCTCCGGATGCACCCTTACTGTAGACATCCCCAAAAAGTCACCCCATTTTGGAAACTAGGGGATAGGGGCCAGTTTTATTGGTACTATTTTTGGGTACGTATGATTTTTAATCGTTCTACATTACGTTTTTTGTGAGGCAAATGAAAAAAAAAATGGCCGTTTTGGCACCATTATTTTTTCCTTTTTACAACATTCATCTGACAGGTTAGATCATGTGCTATTTTTATAGAGCAGGTTGTTACGGACGCAATGATATCAAATACGTCTACCGTATTTTTCGCCCTATAAGACGCACTTTTTCTCTCCCCAAAATGGGGTGAATATAGGGATAAAACATGTCCGGCATTACAGTAGTGTAACTTCTGCGCTGCTGCACTGCAATGATCAAAGGGCTGCCCGCGCTGCTGGTGCTTGCCAAGGCGCCGGACACACCGCAGGAATTCAGTGGCAGGTACCAGACGCCGCTGTGGTGCAGGGACTGGTCGATTCTGCGGGTTGTCTGTGGACGGGACCAGCTGGCCTCAGTAAGTGCTGGGTGGTAAAGACCGGCCAGCCCAAATCGCTGTTATGGAGGAGGGAGGGGGAGGAAAGTTGAGGAGCACAGGAGCAGGCAGACGAGGGGCGGAGCAGACTTCCCTGTCACACTTTCCTGCTTCGCCTCTCAGTCGTCACACTGCCTGCTCCCGACTACATGCTCCTGGATAAGTGCAGAGCTGTGCCCTGACCGAAAGATTCTGTAAAGTAACGCTAATGACCCCACTGCTAATAAAGTGACCCCCCCTAATAAAGTAACCCCCGTATTAATATTAAAATATATTGGTCTGTTATTTTATTAAAAAAGTTTTAACACATCTTTTATTCAAAATATATTTTTTCCCCTATTTTCACTCTAATAAAACCTAGGTGCGTCTTATGGGCAGATGCGTCTTATAGGGCGAAAAATACGGTACTTTGTTTGCTTCAGTTTTACATAAAGCATATTTAAAAAAAATATATATATGTCTTTGAGTCTCAATTTTCTTAACTCAATTTATTTTTTTCTGCCGATCGTCTTGTGTAGGGGCTCGTTTTTTGCAGGAAGAGTTGATGTTTTTATTAGTACCATTTTTGGGTACATATGATTATTTAATCATTCATTATTACACTGTATGGGGCAAGGTGACACAGGGCACAGTTTTTATTTATTTATTTTTAAAGCTTTCACCTAAAGGGTTAGGTCATGTGTCATTTTTATAGAGCAGATCGTTACGGACGTGACAATACCCAATATGTTTACTTTTTCTTATTTAAGTTTTACTTATAGCATTTTTTAAACCATAGTCTGAGAGCCATAGCTTTTTTGTTTATTGGCCGACTGTCTTAAGTAGAGTCTCATTTTTTGCGGGATGAGGTGACTGTTTGATTGGTGCTTTTTGGGGAGCAAACACCTTTATAGCTTAGTGTTGCAATTTTTGTGATATTAGGTGACAAAAAATGGCTTTTTTTGGCACTGTTTTTATGTAATTTTTCTTTATTTTTTTTACAGTGTTCACCTGAGGGGTTAGGTCATGTGATATTTTTATAGAGCTGGTTGTTACAGACACGGCGATACCTAATGTCTACTTTTTTAAATTTATTTCACTTTGATAGCATTTTTGAAATAAAAAAAAATATGTTTTAGTGTCTCCATATTCTGAAAGCTATAGTTCTTTTTTTATTTTTTGTCTATTGTAGGGGCTCATTTTTTGCGGGATGAGGCGATTGTTTTATTGGTACCATTTTGGGGGGGCATACGCCTTTTTGATCGCTTGGTGTTGAACTTTTTGTGATGTAAGGTGACACAGTTTTTATTTTATTTTTTAACAGTGTTTATCGGATGGGGTGGATCATGTGATATATTTATAGCCGGTCGTTATGAACGCAGCGATACCCAAATATATATTTTTTTCTATTTTTAATTTATTTATTAAAAACTTTTTCTTTTTTTAACTTGGTTTCTGTCCCACTTTTGGGGGGTCTGATTCCCTCTGCAATGCATTACAATACATCTGTATTGTAATGCATTGCCTGTTAGAATATTACACAGAGTAATACACTAACAGGTTGCCTGAGGGACTGGGCCTGGATCTCCTCGGCCCCCGTAGAAGGCAGGTCCCGATGCCTTGCAAGGCATTGTGCAGCCTCTGCAAGGCATCTGGCTGCCTTCTCACCATCTGGTCCCCGCCACAGCAGCACGGGGACCCGATGGGCGCCCTCACCCGCCACAAATACTTTCTATGCCGTGCATAGGAGGGGTTAATCCTCCGGCATCAGGTTTTACAGCGATGCCCGCGGATACAGCAGGGGGCCAGCTATCAGGTGGCTGCAGTGATCACCATGAGTTAATAGTACATCAAAAGGCGGCAAGTCACTTGCCTCCATGACGTACTATTACGTCATGTTTCGGGAAAGGGTTAATGGGATTCCCCGTCGTACCTCATCCAGTGCATATTTCTCTTACACCTGTCCTGTGGTTTGTGTCTGGTATCGAAGATTAGCTAAACCGAAGAGAATGAAGCCGAGCTGTGTTATCCCACACAACCGGTGGACAGATCTGGTGCCGATTTGGAGAGAAAGCAGCCATGTATTTCTAATCCCTTTAAACTTGTACAATATTACATCCTGTCTGACTTCTGAATAAGGAGCCACTTCCACAAGGTGGTGCTAGAGAGATGGTGTTCTTTCCTTGGGAGATACCTCTTTGCATATGGCTTCCATTACAAACAAAGTGTGATGCAGAGCCAGATGAATCGTACAACAACCACCAGTGGACAGGAGTTTGTCACATGTTATTTGGGGTTTCATTATTTCGGAGGCTGACAAATATTAGAGCACCAATGTGAAGAAAGCCTATTTATCTTTAAACCTTTCACTACAGTCATTTTCATGTTCTTAATGTTTGCAATCAGAGCAATCTGCATTAGACAATGAACATACCTCGCATTTCACTTGTGCAATAGAGTCAAATATTACAATATGAGAAATTAATCCTCTGCAGTCTGGAGTGAGACAAGTATATTTTAGGAAATCCTGTGTGCAGAAAAGGAGACAATTCAATTTATAATTACATAGCGAAACAAGTCTCCGCAAATACTTTTCACTAACGCACAATGACTTTGTGAGAGTTACGAGGCCATTGTCAACATTCTATTCATATAATGCGTATATTCTAAATATATTCATATAGGTCAACCTTGTTTCTATAACATGTATATTCTCTGTGAAGTTCATCATTTATTCCACTGTTTCATAACCCCTTGGGCTTAGAACACATTCCGAAGGCTATCTGTGATTGTGCTGTGACATGAATACTTGTGAGCAAAATGGAGTATTTCATCCAATTTGGAAGACACTGAAGAAGTTTGAGAGATATGTAGTGTGAGCAGATATGTATCGGTGTTCTCAGAGATTCTAGGAAATGTTTGTTACTTTTTAACGATTAATGGATCCAGATGGTCGGTATACGTGTCTAAATTGGGTCCAGTATCAGCCAATTGAACTTTTATCTAGCTTTCATCCACAAGATATTGCCAATGTGTTATCACGCGCACTTATGTAATGTGCAAAGTTTGATTTTTTTTTTGGATTGTAACCGCCTTGAAACACCCAGTTACTCCCATTATCATAAAGGTATAAAAAAAAAATTTGAATTGGTCTCTCAGATCTCCTTAGATACAGCAACTGTGTCTATGTCGGCCGGCTTAATTATTTAATTATTTTCTACCCGAAAATTTAAATACTCTGACAACTTCATATCAAGCAGAGGGAGATTCCAGCTTTACCTTGTCATTTTTATCGGAATACAACATGGCCTTCATTTTTTTCCAACAGCAAACGTGAAATTCAACTCTACAGAACTGGCAGCAAACGATGCGTATAAAGCCCTGTGTGGACAGAAAAACACGAGACTCCATGTCAGACTAATACCAGAATATCAGAGGCAACTTTCCAAAAATCTACAAAGCTACCAACAAATGATTATGAATGCACCATCTCTGCATTTACATTTCAGTCTTTAACCCCTTAAGGACCGGGCTCATTTTCACCTTAAGGACCAGGCCATTTTTTGCAAATCTGACCAGTGTCACTTTAAGTGCTCATAACTTTAAAACGCTTTGACTTATCCAGGCCATTCTGAGATTGTTTTTTCGTCACATATTGTACTTCATGACACAGGTAAAATGAAGTCAAAAAAATTATTTTTTTTGCACAAAAAAATACCTAATTTACCAAAAATTTGAAAAAAATTAGCAAATTTCAAAGTTTCAGTTTCTCTACTTCTGTAATACATAGTAATACCCCAAAAAATTGTGATGACTTTACATTCCCCATACAGTATGTCTACTTCATGTTTGAATTGTTTTGGGAATGATATTTTATTTTTTGGGGATGTTATAAGGCTTAGAAGTTTAGAAGCAAATCTTGAAATTTTTCAGAAATTTACAAAAACTCAATTTTTAGCGACCAGTTCAGGTCTGAAGTCACTTTGCGAGGCTTACATAATAGAAACCACCCAAAAATGACCCCATCTAAGAAACTACACCCCTCAAGGTATTCAAAACTGATTTTGCATACATTGTTAACCCTTTAGGTGTTGCACAAGAGTTATTGGCAAATGGGGAGGAAATTTGAGAATTTCATATTTTTGTCAAATTTTTCATTTTAACCCATTTTTTCCACTAACAAAGCAAGGGTTAACAGCCAAACAAGATTGTATCTTTATTGCCCTGACTCTGCCGTTTACAGAAACACCCAATATGTGGCCGTAAACTACTGTACGGCCACACAGCGGGGCGTAGAGTGAAAGGTGCACCATATAGTTTTTGGAAGGCTGATTTTTATGGACTGGTTTTTTGACACCATGTCCCATTTGAAGCCCCCTGATGCACCCCAAGAGGAGAAACTCCCTAAAAGTGACCCCATCTAAGAAACTACACCCCTCAAGGTATTCAAAACTGATTTTACATACGTCGTTAACCCTTTAGGTGTTGCACAAGAGTTATTGGCAAATGGGGATGAAATTTGAGAATTTCATTTTTTTGCCTAATTTTCAATTTTAACCCATTTTTTCCACTAACAAAGCAAGGGTTAACAGCCAAACAAGATTGTATCTTTATTGCCCTGACTCTGCCGTTTACAGAAACACCCCATATGTGGCCGTAAACTACTGTACGGGCACACAGTAGGGCGTAGAGTGAAAGGTGCGCGGTTTGGTTTTTGGAAGCCAGATTTTGCTGGACTGGTTTTTTGACACCATGTCCCATTTGAAGCCCCCCTGATGCACCCCTAGAGTAGAAACTCCATAAAAGTGACCCCATCTAAGAAACTACACCCCTCAAGCTATTCAAAACTGATTTTACAAACTTTGTTAACCCTTTAGGTGTTGCACAAGATTTAATGGAAAATAGAGACACAATTTCAAAATTTCACATTTTTGGCAGATTTTCCATTTTAATATTTTTTTTCCAGTTACAAAGCAAGGGTTAACAGCCAAACAAAACTCATTATTTATGGCCCTAATTCTGTAGTTTACAGAAACACCCCATATGTGGTCGTAAACCGCTGTACGGGCACACGGCAGGGCGCAGAAGGAAAGGAATTCCATACGGTTTTTGGAAGGCAGGTTTTGCTGGACTGTTTTTTTTGACACCATGTCCCATTTGAAGCCCCCCTGATGCACCCCTAGAGTAGAAACTCCAAAAAAGTGACCCCATTTTAGAAACTACGGGATAGGGTGGCAGTTTTGTTGGTACTAGTTTAGGGTACATATGATTTTTGGTTGCTCTATATTACACTTTTTGTGCAGCAAGGTAACAAGAAATAGCTTTTTTGGCACGTTTTTTTTTTTTGTTATTTACAACATTCATCTGACAGGTTAGATCATGTGGTCATTTTATAGAGCAGGTTGTCGCGGACGCGGCGATACCTAATATGTATACATTTTTTTTTATTTATGTAAGTTTTATACAATAACTTCATTTTTAAAACCAAAAAAATGTTTTAGTGTCTCCATATTCTAAGAGCCATAGTTTTTTCAGTTTTTGGGCGATTATCTTGAGTAGGGTCTCATTTTTTGCGGGATGAGATGACGGTTTGATTGGCACTATTTTGGGGTGCATATGATTTTTTGATCGCTTGCTATTACACTTTTTGTGACGTAAGATGGCAAAAAATGGCTTTTTTTACACTGTTTTTATTTTTATTTTTTTACGGTGGTCATCTGAGGGGTTAGGTCATGTGATATTTTTATAGAGCCGTTCGATACGGACGCGGCGATACCTAATATGTATACTTTTTTTTTATTTATGTAAGTTTTACAGAATGAGTTCATTTTTGAAAAAAAAAAATCATGTTTTAGTGTCTCCATAGTCTAAGAGCCATAGTTTTTTCAGCTTTTGGGCGATTATCTTGAGTAGGGTCTCATTTTTTGCGGGATGAGATGACGGTTTGATTGGTACTATTTTGGCGTACATGCGACTTTTTTGATCACTTTTATTACCTTTTTTGGGAAGTAAGGTGGGCAAAATTTCAATTTTCTCATAGTTTTTATTTTTTTATTTTTATGGCGTTCACCGTGCGGGGAAAGTAACATGACCATTTTATAGATCAGGTCGTTACGGACGCGGCGATACCTAATATGTGTAGTTTATTTTATTTTTTTAATTTTTATTCAGTGATAAATGTTTTTTTTTTTATCTTAACTTTTTTCACTTTTTTTTACATTTTTGTGACCCAGACCCACTTGGTTCTTGAAGATCCAGTGGGTCTGGTGTCTGTATAATACAGTACAGAACAATATATATTGTTCTGTACTGTATTTTACTTACACTGAACAGATCTGTGCTTTTAGCACAGATCTGTTCAGCACCATGGACAGCAGGACGCCTGAGCAGGCGTCCTGTTGCCATGGGAACCCTCCCCGTCTGCTCAGAACTTCGCAGACGGGGAAGGGTAAGGACGGGGCTGAGGGGGGCTCTCTGGGGGCTCTCTCCCTCTCCATCGGGGGGCTGCAAAGCCACAGCAGCCCCCCGATGGAGAGGGAGGGAGCTCCCTGACCAATGACAGTTAACTTTTTCCATACAGCGGTCCGTACGGACCGCGGTATGGAAAGGGTTAAACGGCTGACATCTTCACAGATGTCAGCCGTTTATACCAGGGTGCCAGCAATGTGCTGGCACCCTGGTATACCCACTAGAAGCCAACGATCGTTCATGGGGAGGCGGGCGGGGGATCGCGATCCCGCCTGCCGCACCGCCCGCCTCCCGCAACGCCCCCACCGCCTGCGACAAAATAATGATTTTAGCCACTCTAAAGTTTCTGATCCCCGCGGTCAGGGACCGCGGCGATCAGAAACTGCAAAAAGCGCAGCAAACCGCAGGTCTGAATTGACCTGCGGTTTGCTGCGATCGCCGATACGGGGGGGGGTCAAATGACCCCCCCCTGCGTTGTTACGGGATGCCGGCTGAATGATTTCAGCCGGCGTCCCGTTCCGATTAACCCCTGCGGCGCCGGAATTCCGAATTTAAGTCAGGACGTACCGGTACGCCCTTGGTCCTTAAGGACTCGGGAAATAGGGCGTACCGGTACGCCCTGCGTCCTTAAGGGGTTAAAAAGTTATTTTTGTCAGTGGTGTATAAGCATCAAGTACATCCTATAGGTGTTAAATGGGCGGACAAGCGAGCAGTAGGGGACTGTCCAGGTAAAACTTTTTTTCAACATTCATAAAGGGTTAGGCCAATTTATATTACTAGCTGGACATGTGCTGGGTACACGTAATAAGCATGATTAAACTATTAGCAGTGATGTCCAATAGTTTAATATGAATAATTCACAATTACACACAAGTCCCCCTGTAAGTACGCATGTGTTGGCGCTGTGCTGGGAAAATGGCTGCTGTCTAAGTATCCAGTCCATCAGTGGCCTCCATTCATTTACACTGGGTAATAACATGGAAACTAGCGCATGCGCAGTCAGTCCCCAATGTAAATGAATGGTGGCTGCTGGCAGAAGGAATCTTTAATTAGTGGCCATGATCACAGCACAGCGTCGGCACGTAACTATGGGGGTACCTGTATGAACCCATGAATTATTCATATTACACTATTGGATATCAGTGCTGATAGTTTAATTCATTCCAGACCTTTAAAGGGGTTATCCCACTTCGCCTTTTCATACTTACCTGCTACCACCGCGCCGTTCACTTCCTGGATTCTGGCTGGGGGCGGGCTTCATCTTGATTGAAGTCTTCTCCTGGCCGGGCCGCGCGCTGGACTGAACGCGCACGCTGCCGCGCATGCGCCATGTGACTTATTTCTGGCCAGTATAGTACAGAGCCGGCGTGCGCGTTCGCAGCTCTGTACTATTCTGGCCGGGAAGAAGTCCCCGTCGCGCATGCGCGGCAGCGTGCGCGTTCAGGACAGCGAGCAGCCCTGCCGGGAGAAAAGGAGTCGTCTTCTGAGCAAGCGCGACTGGAGAAGAGCGGTGGCCGTAACCAGGGGAGACCGAGTCACAACAATAAGGTAAGTGGGAATGAATTTTATCCTAAACGGTGGGAATTTTTTAATCAAGTATATTTACAAAAATGATCACTGTCAAATCATTAACTGATTTAACAGTGATCATTATGATGGGATAACCCCTTTAATGACAGGTCTTTAAAGATGGCGCATGCTCCAGAGCGCAGCAAGCACCACAGCCGCCGGGTACCTGCGGTTTCATACAGCAGTCACCCACGGCTAATGTCCACGATAGGAGATAATGCCAACTGTGGACATTTAACCCCTCAGATGCCATGGTAAAATGTAACCACGACATCTGAAAGTGCTAAAACCCAGAAGCGCACGTGGAGATCGGGGAAAGCATCCTATGGTAATAATGAGCCTGAACTAGGCTTACAGGCTCAGTATTTCGATATCAAAGTTGATGCCAGCAGGTGGCAGCACTGAACTTTGATATAGTGATTTCTGTTTAGAATAATGGAATTTCTATACGAGTTGCAATCTCATGATTGCAACCTGTGGTCCACTTGGGAACCTAAAAAAAAAAAAAAAAAAAAAGAAGTTTAAAAATAAAAATAAATTAAAACCTAAAAATTCAAATCACCCCCTTTTCCTGAAAATTTTATAAAATGAACATAAAAAAATAAAAACATCATGGGCATCGCTGCATGCGAAAACGCCCGCACTATAGCAATATAAAAAAAAATAATATATATATATATATATATATATATATATATATATATATATATATATATATATATATATATAAAAAAAAAACCTAGTTCATACAGTGAATGGCATAACGGGGAAAAAAAGGAGATTTTTGTATAACTTACCAGTAAAATCTCCTTCTCGCTCTTCATTGGGGGACACAGGAACCGTGGGTATAGCCATGTCCTCTAGGAGGCGTTGACACTAGTAAAAGCTGTTAGCTCCTCCCCTGGCAGCTATACCCCCTCCAGCCTGGAGAGAGAGCTTCAGTTTGTGACACGCAGTAGGAGAAAAAAACATGGAACACAACCATGGCAAAAGACCCAACAGGGTTCTAACCAGCAACTGCCACAACTGTGGCTGAACAACAATACTGGGTGGGTGCTGTGTCCCCAATGAAGAGCGAGAAAGATATTTTACTGGTAAGTTATACAAAAATCTCCTTTTCTCGCCCATATTCATTGGGGGACACAGGAACCGTGGGACGTCCAAAAGCAGTCCACGGGGAGGGAAAAAACCACAGACCCATGGAAGCAAGCGTCCCTGCTGGTAGCTAAGAAACTGCCATCTGCAAGACCATGCGGCCAAAGCAGCGTCCGCCGATGCAGAAGTATGCACCTGGTAAAATTTTGTGGATGTGTGTAAGGAGGACCGGTAGCCGCGTTACACAACTGCGCAGCCGAAGCCTCAGAGTCCAAGAAGCGCCCACCGCTCAATGGAGCAGGCCGTGACACCTAAGGGCGGAACCCCGCAACGGGTGCGGAATGGTACAGCATTTGCAGACCGAATCCATCGTGCAATTGCCACCTTGGAGGCCGCCAATCCCTTGCGCGGAACCTCCGAATGACAAAAAAAGGGGGTTCCGTATGCCAGAAGGGACTGGAGGCCACCAATAATGATCAGAGCCATGACGTAACTCCCTTCCTTAGGGACAATTTCTACATTGATGTGGAAGACAGAGACCACCTTCGGAGAAAAAGAAAAGGGGCCGGAGAACTACCTTATCCTTGTGAAGACCCAGGAAGGGTTCTCTGCAAGAGAGCACCCCCAACTCGGACACCCGTCTGATGGATGTGATAGTCACAAGAAAAAACTACCTTCTAGGACAGGAGCCGGAGACATCTCTCCCCAAGGGCTCAAAGGGAGAAGACTGGAACGCTGAAAGAACTATATTCAGATCCCAAGGCGGTAAAGGATGGTACAGAGGAACCGAATGTGCCACTCCCTGAAGGAAAGTTTTCCATGGGCACCAGAGGACGCTGGAAGCTGCCCCAGGATAGAAGTGCCAACACCTGACCCATCAAGGAAACTAAGGGCTAAACCAATGTCCAACCCTGATTGTAGAAAGGATAGGATCGTGGAGAGGGAAAAAAACTGAGTGAGGGAATGTCCCGGCTTTCACAGAAGCCCAGGAGGACCGTCAGGTCCTATAATAGATCCTGGGCGGTGCAGGCTTCCCGGCCTGAATCATAGTGCGGATGACGTCCGCCGAAAAAAACCTTCTCCACATCAGGATGACATTTTCAATAGCCACGCCGTCAGCCAAGACCCTAAATGCCGATGCAAGACCGGACCCTGAAAGAAGGTAATCTCTGAGTGGCAGTGACCAAGGGAGGAAGAACTCCCGCCAAGGAGAAGTCAGGGCGTCCATGTCGTATGCTTCTGGAACTCCTGCTCGGGAGAGAAGGTGGGGAGCTTTCGTGTAGATACCGTTAGCACACCCAGACCAATGGAAGGAGTCCCCATAGAGGGGGTGATGTGGAGGGCGCCACATCCCACCAGTCGGGACCGGAGCGTGTCTGGAATGAAAGGCCACCAAAAAGTGGATTTTTTGTACTCACCGTAAAATCCTTTTCTCGTAGTAGGCATTGGGGGACACAGCACCATGGGTATATGCCCAGCTGCCACTAGGAGGCTGACACTAGAAACACAAAAGTGTTGGCTCCGCCCAGGTGGGCTATACCCCTCTGCAAGAGCCGAGATACACCAGTCGGTACAAAAGCAGTAGGAACGCCACACACCTGAACAAACAGAAACTGAACGCCAACAAGTCTTCAACTGGGGAACCCAACGACCACAAATCGCCGGGACCACAACAAGAAGAAACTCAATAAGAAAAAAGGGCGGGATCTGTGTCCCCCAATGCCTACTACGAGAAAAGGATTTTACGGTGAGTACAAAAAATCCACTTTTCTCGTGCATGGCATTGGGGGACACAGCACCATGGGACGTCCCAAAGCAGTCCCTGAGGGAGGGAAGAAGAACGCCATGTCGCCAATCTAAAACACAGCTGCTTGCAGAACCTTGCGCCCCAGGCTAGCGTCAGCGGAAGCCAGAGAATGAATGTGGTAAAACTTAGAGAAAGTGTGAACTGACGCCCAGGTGGCGGCCCGGCAGACCTGGGAAGCAGATGCCTGATGACGCACTGCCCAGGAAGCCCCAACTGCCCTAGTCGAATGAGCGGTCAACCTGGAAGGGGGAGCACGGCCCTTTGCGATATAGGCCTCCTTGACAGCCGATCGAACCCAGCGAGAGATGGTGGCCTTGGAGGCAGGCAAACCCCTACGAGGACCCGCCGGGACCACGAAAAGGGAATCCGAACGACGGAAGGGTTCCGTGAGGCGAAGGTACAGGCGGAGGGCCCGAACAACATCAAGGCAATGGAGGGATTTCTCCCTAGGGTGAGAAGGATTAGGGCAGAAAGAGGGAAGGACGATCTCTTCATTGATATGAAACGAGGAAACCACCTTTGGAAGAAAAGAGGGAACGGGACGCAACACCACCTTGTCCTGATGGAAAACCAGGAAAGGCGAACGGCAAGAAAGCGCCGCCAGTTCGGAAACCCGGCGGATGGAGGTGACTGCCACTAAGAAGGCCACCTTGAACGAGACAAACGACAGAGAAATCTCTGCCAAAGGCTCGAAGGGAGAAGACTGAAGGGCGTCAAGGACGAGATTCAGGTCCCACGGCTCCACTGGAAAACGAAAGGGAGGGGCTCGGCGAGCGACACCCTGTAGAAAAGTCCTAACCTGAGCCCGCGAGGCCACGGGACGTTGGAAAAGGACTGAGAGGGCCGAAATCTGTCCTCTGAGAGAAGCCAGGCGAAGACCCTTCTCAAAACCGGCCTGAAGGAAGGCCAGAACGTTAGGGACGGAGAAATGGAGCGGACGGAAACGCCCAGACTCGCACCAGGCAAAATACGCTCTCCAGGTCCGGTAGTAAATACGGGCTGACTGGGGTTTGCGAGCATGAAGCATCGTCTGAATGACAGAATCCGAGAGGCCACGGGACTTCAAGACCGCGGTCTCAACGGCCACGCCGTCAAACGAAGCTGAGGTAAATTCGGGTGGTACAGAGGACCCTGAGAAAGGAGATCGTGGCGCGGGGGAAGTCGCCACGGGAGGTCGGCGAGCAGAAACACTAGATCTGCGTACCACGCCCTGCGGGGCCAATCCGGAGCCACCAGGATTGCCGAAACCTGGGCTGCCTTGAGACGCTTGAGCACTCGGGGCAGGAGGGGAATGGGGGGGAACAGGTACAAAAGGTTGAACTGAGACCAAGGCAGAACTAGGGCGTCTACCGCGAAAGCCTGAGGGTCTCTGGACCGCGCGACATAGCGCGGGATCCTGTGGTTGAGACGTGACGCGAAGAGATCCACGTCCGGAGTTCCCCATCGGTGACAAAGTTGGAGGAACACCTCTGGGTGTAGAGACCACTCGCCCGGGTCGACTAGCTGACGACTGAGGAAGTCTGCCGCCCAATTGTCGACCCCGGGAATGTGTACCGCGGAGAGGACGGGAACGTGGGTCTCCGCCCAGCGCAGGATATGGGAGGCTTCCTGCAAGGCCATCACGCTCCTGGTGCCCCCTTGGTGGTTCAGATAAGCCACGGCGGTGGAATTGTCTGTTTGAACCCGGACCGGGAGACCGCGGAGACGTGGGGTCCAGTGAGACAGTGCCAGGAAAATTGCCCTGAGCTCGAGCACATTTATCTGCAGGGAGGACTCCTGAGCAGACCAAAGACCCTGGACTGTGAGAGAGTCGAGGACCGCTCCCCAACCCGAGAGGCTGGCGTCCGTCGTGATCACCCGCCAACTGGGGGGAAGAAAAGAACGGCCCAGGGACACCGTCCGAGGAAGCAGCCACCAGGAGAGGTCCTGGCGAAGCTGGAGAGGGAGACGAACCAGGCGATCGAGACCTGCCTGGGACTTGTCCCACCTGGATAGGAGAAACAACTGAAGGTCCCGGGAGTGGAATTGGGAATAGGGAATGGCTTTGAAGGAAGCCACCATCCTCCCCAGGACGCGCATACACGTCCTGATAGTCAAGGTGGACGGACCGCGGAGAAGAGTCACCCCCGCCTGAAGGGAGGCAATCTTCTCTGGGGGGAGAAACACCCGCCCGAGGCGAGTTTCGAAATTCATGCCCAGGAAAGGCATCCTCTGGCATGGGACGAGGGAGGACTTGGAGTGGTTGACGAGCCACCCGAACTGAGCAAGAGCTGAGAGGGTGATGTGCAGGCTGGACAGGTTGTCCTCCAACGACGGGGCCCGAATCAGAAGGTCGTCCAGGTAAGGTACCAAAGCGACCCCCCTGGTACGTAGAAGGGCCATGAGAGGCGCCAACACCTTGGTGAAGACCCTCGGAGCAGAGGCCAGGCCGAAGGGCAGGGCTACGAATTGGAAATGAAGAGAACCTACCGCGAAGCGAAGGAACCTTTGGTGGGAGAGGGCAATGGGTACGTGGAGATAGGCGTCCTGAATGTCGATGGACGACAGGAACTCGTCCGACTCCAAGGAGGCGATCACCGACCGGAGGGATTCCATACGAAAGTGGCGGACCCGGACAAAGTGATTCAGCGCCTTCAGGTCCAGGATAGGACGGAGCGAACCGTCCTTCTTGGGAACCGTGAACAGATTCGAATAGAACCCCCGAAAACGTTCTGATTCTGGAACCGGAACGATGACCCCTAGAGAGCGAAGGGAACGAATGGCCTGAAAAAAACCTTCTGCCCTGGAGGGGGACCTGGGGGGCGACGTCAGGAAGAACCGTCCCGGCGGAAGATCGGAAAACTCGATCCTGTATCCGGAGGAGACTACCTCCAGAACCCAAGCGTCTTCTACGCTTGCTCGCCAGACGTCCTGAAAGGCGAGCAGACGCCCTCCCACCTTGACAGAGTCATGCGGAAGGAGGTTTAGTGGACTGAGGGCGAGCAGGTTTGGGCTTGGCATGCCAGGAGGGCTTGGCCTTAAAGGAAGGCCTGGAGGACTTCTTGTCAGTTCGGGCAGCGGGGGCCCGAAAGGACCGAAAGGACTGCGCCCGAGAGGACGACCCAGGAAAGCGACGGCGGCGAGGCTGATTCTGGGGAAGAAGAGAGCTCTTACCGCCAGTGGCCTCCGAAATGAGCTCCTCCAAACGCTTCCCAAAGAGCTTCCCACTGAGAAAGGGAAGGGAAATCAGAGCCTTCTTGGAGGCGGAATCTGCCGCCCAAGAACGAAGCCAGATGGTGCGGCGAATGGCCACAGAGTTAGCGGCCGCACGGCCGGATCGGCGGGCCGATTCCATAGAGGCATCGCAAAGAAATTTGGACGCCTGGTAAATTTGAGAGGCAAGCACTGCCAGTTCCCCTTGATCAGAGTCTGGGGGTAAGGCGCGAACAAGCTGTTTTGCCCAGATAGCGCAGGCCTTAGCCACCCAGGAGGCGGCAAACGCAGGGCGGATGGCGGCACCCGCTGCGACGAAAACAGACTTGGCCAAAGAGTCGACCCGTTTGTCAGCGGGATCCGACAAGGAAGCCGCGTCAGCCAGGGGAAGGGTAGTAGCCTTCGCCAGGCGAGCAACCTGAGGGTCCACCTGAGGAGGAACCGTCCAGGTGTTGACAGACTCCTCAGAAAAGGGATAGGGGACGTCAGAGGCCTTGGTAAGATGAAGGCGCCGATCAGGATGACGCCACTCCTTAGCCAGAAGCGCGTCCAGATCCTCGTGATTCGGGAAGACCACAGTGGAACGTCTAGCCCGGCGGAAGGACACCGACTCCAGGGAGGAGGAGGAGGGAACGTCCTGCACATGGAGCGCGTCACGGACGGCTTTGATGAGGTCCTGAATGGCCGCAGACATCGCCGAGCACCGCTCTGATTCAGAATCAGAAGCGGAGGAGTCCCCAGGAACGGCGGAAGCGGCTGAAGAAGAAATTTCGCCCGACTCAGACCTAACCGGGGAGTGATCCGGGGTAGCTGAGGAAGAATGGGACCCGGCCGAGGCTGTGCGAGGTCGCTTGCTGGACCTTGTACCAGAGCGGGAACGGACTTCCCCGGCGGGGGGGTCCCTGCCCGAGGCGGCCGCAATCTGAGCGGGCAAGCGGTCCAAGGACTGCGCTAGGGATTGGGAGAGGCTGGCAAGGTTACCTATAGCCTGGGATAGGGTAGCAGCCCATTCCGGAAGGACCGACAAGGAGGAGGCCGCAGGGGCGGACTGGGTGGGCCCGGGGGGAAGGCACTGCACACAGAGAGAGGAAGACTGACCACATGGGAACTTCCTACTACACACAGAACAGGCGTAATGAGTAGAAATGGTGGCAGGGGGAGTGGGGGCCCGACCAGAAGAAGACATGAGGGCGGTATGGAGGAGCCTGCAAAGCAAAAAAGAAGAGAGTCAGCCAGAGGCTGCCTACCAGACCCAAGGTGCTGTGTCCCACAGAAGCACGTCCAGAGAGACGAGTCGCAGGAGAAGCTGCAGGCAGGACAGGAGCCGGTAGTAGAGGAAGCCACACCCCCCCAGCAGCCCGCGCTGGGGTAAGAAAAAGCGCGCCTCCCAGGGCGCCACCCACAGAGGGGAGGGAGAGGCGAAAAGCCCGGGAAGGCAGGAGGCGGAGCGGAGCTCCGCCCCACGTGACCTGCGACCTAGGCTGAAGAAAAGCCGGGGCCTAAAGTAGAAAAAAACTGCCGGAAACGGACGCCCGCGATCGCGGTAACGCCCGGAGGCAGCAGCAGAAGCGGAGACGCAGCGCCGAGTCCCCGGCGGGGTGCGGGGGCCCGGAAGGCCAGGTAGGAGCAGGGGGAAACCCGTAAGTACGGGAAGGAGCCGAAAAAGCAGAACCGGCCGTCTTAAAGGGCCAGACCCTAGAAACGAGGGTGCCCCAAAAAGTTTTGCCCCACGCAGAAAAGAACCCCAGGCAAGCGTGCAGTGCCCCCTAAGTTGGAGGAACTCCTCCGGACCCAAGTGCTAGGCTAAAAAGGGGGCCAGGACACAAGGAGACACAGGGTGGTGGGGGAGGGGGAGACACTGCCATACTCACCTTCTGACGTTTTCAGGCGCAGCAATGACCACCCCCTCGGCGGACTCAACACGGGAGCCGTGGGTCCGCCGGAATTCCTCTGCGGAAGCAGATAAGTGGGGACTAGGTGGCTGCCGGGTACCTGAGTACGCGCCCGCAGGGGGGCAACTAAAGTGGAACACGATGGAGCCACCCCTGCATCAGGAAGAACCTGTAGAAAAAAAGAGAAAAAATAGAACAAAATAAAAAATAAATTCAGCAGGATGACCTGCAAGACAGGTCATGTCTGCCTCCTACGGACACTAGAACTAGACTGGGGTATCTCGGCTCTTGCAGAGGGGTATAGCCCACCTGGGCGGAGCCAACACTTTTGTGTTTCTAGTGTCAGCCTCCTAGTGGCAGCTGGGCATATACCCATGGTGCTGTGTCCCCCAATGCCATGCACGAGAAAGAATACCCCGTGCAAATGCAGATGAGGGAAGGTAGCAACATAGGAACTACCAAGGCATGCGGGGTGTCAATGGACCATGATCAAGAGGAGGAAAAGGACAGGGGAAAAATAGGCTAGGTCCAAGCCCATTTCCCGTCTGAGACTGGCGCTATACAGAAGTAGCCAAGGATTAAGTGGCTGCGCAAAAAAAAAAAACTCTGCCTGAGGAGGAAGCCAGGCAAGGGGAGTCACACTGTATTGCTAGCCCCATACCCCAGCAGAGGAGGGGCCACCCGCAAAGGCCACCGAACTCAGTGCTAGAAGTGCTCACCTGGCGAAAGAGCTGAACAGTCAGAACCCAAGTATGTAGTGGTAACGCAATCCCGCTCCCACAGTAGTAGCCAGCGCTTGCCCCGTCAGCGCAAAACTGAAGGGGAGGCCTGAGACTATCCGTAGAAGCCACGTACCATACTGCTCCAGTTTAAGTAGAGCAGCCTTAAAAACTCTACCTGGAACGGCGCTGAACAGGAGCAACTGCCAAGCTAGCGCCAGGGTAGGGCCCCTACCTGAGGGGATGTCCCACTGCAGCGACCACGAACTCGAGCATTAGCAAAAGGCTGCACCTGTGGAGGAGAACAAGCTGTAGCAGCTACCAGAGGGCCAGCATAACCACTGTCCCAGAGAAGGAGGAGTGGTGGATAGAGAATACAGTCAGTGAAGCACTTGACTCGCTGGGACATACTCACCATATATGTGCAATGGTGTACCGCACTACTACTGATGCGGACAATATCATGACTGACTGGAACAACAGAGGCCCATGGAGATGGGAGTCTCTAGGACACAAGTGATGCTAGTAAACCCCCTGAGAAGACAGAGGAGTTATAATCATGCCCAAAACCAGCACCAAAAGAACACAATGAGGAATAGCCACCGTGTCCACTGGCAGCACCCATATAGCACTAGAGTAAGAGTACCGGGCACCGTCGAGTACTTAAAGGAAACCTGTCACCAGGATTTTGCGCATAGAGCTGGGGACATGGGCTGCTAGATGGCCACTAGCACATCTGCAATACCCAGTCCCCACAGCTCTCTGCTCTTTTATTGTGTTAAAAAACCTTTTTGATCAATATGCAAATGACCTGATATGAGTCCTGTGTCCGGAGATGAGTCCAGCGGAAAGGAGCCCAGCACCGCCCCGCGTCCTCCGAATCTCCTCCTTGCTGGCTGACGTCACAGAGCTGGAGTGGCGAAATCTCGCGATCCGCGAGCTAGCGCATGCGCAGTGTCGGCTTCATGTTCATTCCCTGTGCTGGCATCAGCACAGGGAACGAACTACGCATGCGCTAGCTCGCGCATCGCGAGATTTTGGCGCTCCAGCTCTGTGACGTCAGCCAGCAAGGAGGAGATTCGGAGGACGTGGGGCGGTGCTGGGCTCCTTTCCGCTTGACTCATCTCTGTACACAGGACTCATATCAGGTCATTTGCATATTGATCAAAAAGGTTTTTTAACACAATAAAAGCACAGAGAGCTGTGGGGACTGGGTATTGCAGATGAGCTAGCGGCCATCTAGCAGCCTATGTCCCCAGCTCTATGCACAAAATCCTCGTGACAGGTTTCCTTTAAGCCAGTGGTAGGGAAAATACCTCACCTAAGAAGGGGGGTTAATGCCCACGGCGAGAACTAGTGCATATGGCGAGTCCTGTACCCTGTGGGAGTGCAATTAGCACCTGAGTAAGGGGATATGCAGACAGCACACCTTGTAACCAGTGAGAATGTCATCGCGCCAC
Organism: Bufo bufo; assembly: GCF_905171765.1. Classification (NCBI taxonomy): domain Eukaryota; kingdom Metazoa; phylum Chordata; class Amphibia; order Anura; family Bufonidae; genus Bufo; species Bufo bufo. Next base: position 38,856,139 of record NC_053391.1, read on the forward strand.
CTATGGAAGGAGCTAATGAATATGGCAGGTACTGAACCCAGTGGAGATGCAATTCCGCCACCTACAGAAGGGGGAATGTATACGTCCAGCACTGAAAACAGTGTTATTATTGTACTTAGTCCACCTATGGCAGGGGACAGTGTATAAGGTCAGAACTGTATCCTGAAGTAGTGCAATTATTCCGCCTAAGGAAGGGGGGTAATGCCTACGACAAGTGCTACTGGCCACCGTAGACGCAATCTTAGGAGATTGCTTCGGATTCATGTCAGAGTCTGAATAAGTGATTCTCCTCCCCCCCCCCTCCCTCGGACGGACCTGCTCCTGTGAAAGAGGGTGCACCTGAGCGTGACCCGGGGAGGAAGGGAGTGGAGATATTCGAGGAGAAGATGACCTGCTGTGGTCCGCTAGCGCGCAGGTCTACCCCTCAGAATCTCGCCCCTGGCAGTTGCGGACTGCGCAGGTGGGGGCTTATCATCCAAACTACCCAGGGGGTGGAATGGGAACAGAGGTCCTGTATAAAATTGCGCCAGCTGAGAATTATCAACCAAACGACCCAGGAGGGTGGATTGGGAATTCCAGAGGTTCTCCACTGAATGGCGCAGGTGGAGAATTATCAACCAAACGGCCCCGGAGGACGGATTGGGAATCCTGCAGAGATCCTTCACTGGATTGCGCAGGTGGAGAACTATCAACCAAACGACCCCGAAGGGTGGATTGGGAATTCCAGAGGTTCTCCGCTGTATTGAGCAGGTGGAGAATCATCAACCAAATGGCCCCAGAGTACGGATTGGGAATCCTGCAGTGGTCCGTCACTGGATTGCGCAGGTGGAGAATTATCAACCAAACGACCCGGAGCGTGGATTGGGAATACTTCAACTGTCCTCCAGGGGATTTGCGAAGGTAGAGAAATATCAACCAAACGGCCCCGGAGGGCGAATTGGGAATATGAGAGGTCCTCCCTATCCGAGACAGGACACGGCCCATTGTGGTACCACACAGACAGGTTGGTCCCGCGGTAGTGAGGGCTGAGGAGTGGGACCCGTCTGGCGCACATTTTTATTTTTAAAACTACGATGTCAGCCTCAAGTGCACAAGAGGAAGGAAAGGGTTAAAATCCTCTGCATTACCAGCGTTCACCAGGAGTAGATCCCAGATATGCCAGCCTAAGGAGGTAGCTGGGCATGAAAGGGTTAAGGCCATTTTGAGGACCGGGGGAAGGCTCAGCATGCTTCTGGGGGAGGGGGAGCAGGGCGGGAAGAATTTGCGCCAGAGTGCCCTCTTCCCCCCCCCCACCAGGGGACGAAGTTTGCGGCGAACTAAGCCTCTGCGCACAGCCAATTAGGGCATTGCTAGCCCCTGCATCGGCCGGCCACAGAGACCAGAGCAGCGCGTGAAATGCGGGCTGGGCAAACAACATCGCGGCCGAAACACCGCTGGGGTGCCGGCCGAACGCATGACAGTTAACCCCTCCAGAGCGGCGCGCCCGACGTCCACTCCCGATGGGGGTGGCAATGTCGTAAATAAAAATATCCAATTCACATTTTTTTCCCATCACTTTACTTCCCAAAATAATTTAATAAAGTCAGTTTTACCATATAATGAACGCCATGAAAATAAACCCCTTAAAACTGTGATGGAATTGCGTTCCGTTTCAAATTCCACCCCATTTGGAATTTTTTTACAGCTTCCCACTGCATTGTATGCAATATTAAATGGTGGCACTAGAAAGTACAACTTGTCGCACAAAATACAAACCCTGATACAGCTATGTGAATGGAAAAATAAAGTTATGTCGGGGAGCGAAATACAAAAAAGCAGAAATGGAAAATCGCTGCGTCAGGAAAGGGTAAATAATGCTTATTACGTGTACCCAGCACATGGTCAGCTAATGGGGCAAAGTCTTCAAACTCTTGTAAAAACAGCATTCGCTTTTAGCATTTGCCAGAGGGTTATTTTCAAGCCAGTTGCATTTTAAGGCCTCATGCAGACGACCGTGAACCGCCCCTTCATAGGGGTTTTCTGATAGTAAAATATTTACGACCTGGGGGGTCCTAATCTTGACACCCCAACCAATCATCTGCTTCAAGAAACCGTAGAACTCTGTGCAGTAGCTACTTCCTAGGCCAGTTCATTGGTCACATAGCCTATGTCTGGGCTGGCCAGCCTGCGGCTCTTCAGCTGTTGTAAAACTACAATTCCCACCATGCCCTGCTGTAGGCTGATCGCTGTAAGCAGTCTAGGAATGCTGGGAGTTGTAGTTTTGCAACAGCTGGAGAGCCACAGGTTGGCCATTCCTGGCCTATGTGTAGCTTATTTACATTCAAGTAAATAGAATAGACTGCAATACCAAGCACAGCCACTACACAATGTACGGCGCTGTGCTTGGTGAGCTGTGAGGAGGCTGCAGTGATTAGAACTTTTCAAACAGCTGATTGGGTAGGGGGTCCCTGGAGTCAGACCCCCACTGATCGGATATTGATGACCTATCTATATTGAACTCCCAGAAAGCCTCTTTAAAGTAACAATAGGGAGAAGCTACTGTATGATGACCTCAAATTAAGTTAAGACCACCTACAAAAACACATGAATAAATGGTGAGCTTATTATTTTTATTATCATTTATTTTTCAGGCCATAAGCCTTCATCAGATCAGGTCAGAATGAGAATGGTCGCTGCAGGCAACATTTTAACTTCTTGTCCGTACTACTTTTCATATGAAGCCATATATTCAAACCAGAACAATAATAATGGTCATTATTCTATCCTACCTTGAAATCAGGGTCTGAAAAATAGATCTGAGCCTTAGGCAAGCTTAAACACTGCTCATAGCGGCAAATAGCATCGGGTTTAGGTGGAAACTTGCACTCTTCAATGCAATTGTCTAGGAGAACCTAAAAGAAGAAAAAAAAAAAAAAAGGGTTGGAGTGAAGCCCATCTCCTGTCCTCTCCGCAGAAGGTTGAGCGAGGCAAATTAGAACATATAAATTTAGTCCATTATACTCCTGCTTACTGATACAGAATTTAGGAAAAATTATTCTCTTTAAGACAGGACTAGTAAGATCCCATGAGCAATAAAGCCAGTATTTATTGGTGGTGCACGGCTCTACTGGCGTCTACGACGCTACTAGCTGGTCAAGCGCGTCATACAAAGACAACCCAAACGTGAACACGTACCTGTAATTTTTCAGGCCTAGTTTCTTCAATGACTACAGATGTGGTAGGCCAAGTTAAAACACCAGGGACCATTTTATGATTTACCATGGTCTTTGACTTAATAAACTGATTTAATGCATCTGAAAAGCTGAAAAACAAATCTGTAATTAGTTATATCATAAAAAAAAATATATATAAAAAAAAAAAAAAAAACTGTTAAACTGTTATAAAATATACAAACTTTACATTGTGTAGATGGTGGAGATCTCCACTCAGTACAGAGAATCCGAACACTGGTCACAGAAAGACATTTTTCTCATCTTTCCCCTCATACAATTTAATGTCCATTGGACGTAGGTGATTAAAACAAAGAACCACATAAAATTGGATTTTAATTTGTCCAACTCAATTAGGGTAGGGCACAACAGTGCAGCTGACTGCATGCGGCCTAGTCATGTCCACCTGCATCAACCAACGGCCCCATGATTTTGCCGTAAAAATCATGTGGCCATTGGCTGCCCCTAACTGGCATGGCTTGACTGTATGTGAGAAGCCACACCATCAGGCCATACTCTCAGGCTACTTTCACATTAGCAGCAGGCAAGTCCGGCAGGTGAACAGCCTGTCGGATCCGTCCTGCTGCTAGTTCACATGTGCCCCCCGGACTGCTGCGCCGTCCCCATTGACTATAATGGGGCGGAGTTCCGGCGGCAGCACGGCGAGAGGCAGCCGGACTAAAAGTAGGACATGCAGTACTTTCAGTCCAGCTGACTCTTGCCACGCTGCTGTCGGAACTCCATCCCCGCCCCCATTATAGTCAATGGGGACGGAGCGGCAGTCCGGGGAAACACGTAAACTAGCGGCAGGGCAGATCTGACCGGCTGTTCACCCGCCGGAACAGTCTGCCGGACTCCCCAGCCTTAGGCTAGAGCTACTCGACATATGTAGCGCGACATATAGGGTGCAACTACACTGCAACATTTGTCACACAACATTCATTTTGCTATAATGTCGAGCGACATTTTATAATGTTAGTCTATGGTGTCGCACTGCGACATGTTGAGACAGGGCAGTCGCAAAGAAATCCAACTCGGATGGATATTTTGCAACTGTTGTGTTGCAGTAGCAAAATGTCACAATTGTAAAAAATGTCGCTCCCTAGCCTTACTGTCCCAGAGAAAAGTGATTCCAGCCGTTAGGCAGTAACTTAACTTCTACCCTCTGATAGAAAGTGCACTTTTTGCAAAAATGGGCTGTTTGACAATCACTCAATAATTCATGTTCAGTTGTAACTACACTGTGCCGCCTCTACAAAGGAGACAACGAAGGGGTAATTTTGAAGAGAAAGCAATGCTCACACAAGCGGTCATCAATACGAAGCCACTGAACAACCCCTTGAACTTACCGATTTTGCCTAAAATACACATTGCCAATTCCATAAAAAGCCAGACAGTTAAACTTCTCCTTCGAGTGGTGCTGTATAATTCCCTTGAACTGGTTTTCAGCCTTGACCAACTCCTACAAAGAGTGAGAGCCAACTTGTCAAGAACAAATGCAATTATGTAGTAAAAGTAGAAATGAGTTGCAGCTGAAAATGTAATGCACAAACAATGTTTTCAAACCAGCACCTGGATTTGAATTCTTTTGTAATTGCATGTAATTAAAAATTTTGTATAACCACTAAGTTATTCAATACAATGTTTCTGTATAACGCCACCTGCCGTTTGTTTTTTCTTATTTCTTTGTCCTGCTCACTGAGGTCGAACATGCTCAGTTTCATCCTTCAACTGTCTTAGCTGCAGCAGAATGGACTCGCCCCCCCTTAGCTGCAGCAGAATGGACTCGGCCCCCCTTAGCTGCAGCAGAATGGACTCGCCCCCCCTTAGCTGCAGCAGAATGGACTCGCCCCCCCTTAGCTGCAGCAGAATGGACTCGCCCCCCCTTAGCTGCAGCAGAATGGACTCGCCCCCCCTTAGCTGCAGCAGAATGGACTCGCCCCCCCTTAGCTGCAGCAGAATGGACTCGCCCCCCCTTAGCTGCAGCAGAATGGACTCGCCCCCCCTTAGCTGCAGCAGAATGGACTCGCCCCCCCTTAGCTGCAGCAGAATGGACTCGCCCCCCCTTAGCTGCAGCAGAATGGACTCGCCCCCCCTTAGCTGCAGCAGAATGGACTCGCCCCCCCTTAGCTGCAGCAGAATGGACTCGCCCCCCCTTAGCTGCAGCAGAATGGACTCGCCCCCCCTTAGCTGCAGCAGAATGGACTCGCCCCCCCCTTAGCTGCAGCAGAATGGACTCGCCCCCCTTAGCTGCAGCAGAATGGACTCGCCCCCCTTAGCTGCAGCAGAATGGACTCGCCCCCCTTAGCTGCAGCAGAATGGACTCGCCCCCCTTAGCTGCAGCAGAATGGACTCGCCCCCCTTAGCTGCAGCATGGAGGTCACTGTAGTTGATCCATGCTAATCGGACTACCGATATTCACCTTTTCTATCAAGAAAGACATGTTGACATCAGTTACTCATGCACACGACTGTGCCGTTTTTTGCGGTCCGCAAACCGCGGATCCGCAAAAAAACGGAAGCTGGAACAGAAGGCCCATTGTAGAAATGCCTATTCTTGTCCGCAAAACAGACAAGAATAGGACATGCTATTTTATTTTTTTGCGGGGCCACGGAACGGTGCAATGGATGCAGACAGCACACAGTGCTGTCCGCATCTTTTGCGGCCCCATTGAGGTGAATGACAAAAAAAACGGTCATGTGCATGAGGCCTTAGTTGAACAGAGTGGTAGTCGTACATCCACCTGGCTAGTACTTGCAACTTTAATGGGGTTGTCTCATTTCAATAAGTGGAATTTATCATGTAGAGAAAGTTAATACAAGCCACTTACTAATGCATTGTGATTGTCCACACTGCCTCATTTGCTGTCTGGATTTATTTCTCCATCACATTATACACTGCTCGTTTCCATGGTTACAGACCACCCTGTAATCCATCAGTGGAAGCCGTGCTTGGACACTATAGGAAAAAGAGTCAGCCTCTCTGGTAGCCGGGACCATGGGAGCGCACATACGCTAGTGCTTTTTCCTATATTGCGCAAGCACGACCACCACTGCTGCATTGTAGGGTGGTCTAACCATAGAAATGAGCAGTGTATAGTGTGATATAAAAATGTATCCAGCCAGCAAAGGAAGAAATATGATTAATAATACATTAGTAAGTGGCTTGTATTAACTTTCTCTACATGATAAATGCCACTTACTGAAGTGAGACAACCCCTTTAAGGGGGTACAGCAACAGTAAGATGGGTAAAGGCGTGCCCAAACAACGATGGTTAACAAAACCATAATATTCTTTATTGCCGCAGCCAAAGTCACTTTAATGCTTACCACACATTGTCCAATACCGAGCAGTGCAACCGCATGTCCATACTGGAGTACTAGATAATCTAGCTTTGTCAGATTTAAGCTCTGGAGTAGAGAAGAGAGAGACAATTACTACCTCGGAGGTCAATGTAGCAACAACATACTGTATTAGATAGAAGTGATAAGGCCAATTAGATGATCGATGTGATAGATTTCTGACCGATAGTCGGCACGGAATACCCCAGCTCCTCTGCAGGAGAACCATTTGCCAGCTTCCCCAGTATAAGTAAGCCGATCACTAGGGGAACAGGCGGCCAAACTTGCATTTATTTTTTAGTCGATCAACAACTGATCTTCAGTTAGATAAGGTGTCGCCTGCTCATTTACGATAATTTACCTGGAGGTCACATTTCTCCAGCATGTCCAGGAGCTTAGAAAATATTCCCTCCGCATTGCGACAGCGCTTATCATTCAGTGCTTCATAAGCTTCACGCACAAGGGACTTCACCGTATCCTGGACCGTGGCTAAATCAATCTGCAAGTCAGACTGCCATGTTAAGAATTGCATTGTTGTTATTCATTGTAAAGTCACTTTCTTTCCCCATTCATTGAGGGGGGGGGGTGACAGATAATGACCTTGGCTGGAGCTGCTGCCGCTAAAAGTGTTTGCTCCATGTACCTGGTGGTGGTGTACCCCTTCCCCAGTATGAGAAGCAAAGAAAACTGGAATTAGGTCTCATGCACATGACCGTATTTTGCGGTCCAGAAAAAACTGATTCACAAAAAATACGGATGACATCCGTGTGCATTCCGTAATTTGGGGAACGGAACAGCTGGCCATTAATAGAACAGTCCTATCTTTGTCTGTAATGCGGACAATAAAAGGACATGTTTTATTCTCTTTTGCAGGACGGAAATACGGAAACGGAATGCACACGGAGTAACTTCCGGGTTTTTTTTGCGTACCCACTGAAATTAATGGTTCCGCAAAAAAAACTGGAACGTACATGGAAAGAAAATACGTGTGTGCGCATGAGGTCTTAACCGTTACAGCTAGTAATTAAAAATGCAAAACTGCTGCCCAGAAACGATCATTTACTCGTCTGCATCAACTAATGCTTCACAAATGAGCATGTCGCTTGGTCATCTGGCGATCTTCCGTACCTTTACATGTGCAGATTATAGGGAACGAACGCTCTTAGGAACACTATAATCTGGCAGTGTTAGGGCTCTTTCACAGGAGCGTGTCCCTTGTGGAAATCACGCTCCGGTTGAGGGAGGGATTGTGCGGTCTGGACTACATAAACGCCCCGCAGTGTCCTGATTGACAATGCTGTGCGCCTCTGCCTGACCTTTCTGTAACAGAACCATACTGACATAAAGCTGTCACGTACGATTCCATTACAGAAAGGCCAGGGAGAGGCGCACAGAATTGTCAATCAGGACACCGCGGGGCGTTTGTGTAGTCCAGACCGCACAATCCCTCCCTCACCCGGAGCGCGATTACCTCAAGGGACATGCTCATGTGAAAGAGCCCTAACAGCACTTTTTTTTTATAGAGTTTGGTCATAGTGCTGTAATGACGTCATGCATAAGCTACATGGAAAAATGGCAATAAACCACGAGTCAAATAAAACACCCAAACCTGCCCCCCTATCCCTTGCAGCACCCAATGTAGAAAGAAAAAATTATTCCTTCCCACATTGGCCTTCATTAGCGGAGCAGCCCAACAGCATAGATTTGTCTATTGTATACCCCACACCCCAGATTCTGGACTGAAATAAGGACGTTCCGACAACTTTCTGGAAGGACATATGCAGATTACGAGTTGTTAAAGGGAACCTGTCACCGGGATTTTGTGTATAGAGCTGAGGACATGGCTAGATGGCCGCTAGCACATCCGCAATACCCAGACCCCATAGCTCTGTGTGCTTTTATCGTGTAAAAAAAAACTGATTTGATACATATACAAATTAACCTGAGATGAGTCCTGTACGCGAGATGAGTCGGGGACAGGACTCATCTCAGGTTAATTTGCATATGTATCAAATCGTTTTTTTACACAATAAAAGCACACAGAGCTATGGGGACTGGATATTGCGGATATGCTAGGGGCCATCTAGTAACCCATGTCCTCAGCTCTATACACAAAATCCCGGTGACAGGTTCCCCTTAAGTCTTAGTTTTGCCAGCCCGTGATAATCTATCCACATAAGCCATAGAGCAAGATATTTTTTGTGAACCCCTTTGAAGGCCTCTTGCACACGAACGTTATTTTTTTCCATTTCAGTTTCCATTTTGTGGATTCCGTTTGTGGAACCATTCATTTCAATGGTTCCGCAAAAGAAAAAAAAAAAGAAAAAAATAACTGAATGTACTCTATGCATTCCGTTTCCGTATTTCTGTATATCCGTTCTGCTGAAAGATGGAACTTGTCCTATTATTGCCCGCAAAGAAATTGAAGTCAATGGGTCCGCAAAAAATACGGAATGCATCCTTATGTCATCTGTTTTTTGCGGATCCATGCCCACTTTGCCCATGTGTATACTGTTAACACATTACTGTAAATTACATTATTGATTAAAAATGTTATGTTTGTTTGCAATCACACAACGGAAACAAAAAAACGGAACGAATCCATTAAAAACGGACCGCAAAATACTGAAAAAGCCATACGGTTGTGTGAAAGAGGCCTAAGAAAGATTCGTTTTTCCAACCAGTGTAACACCATGTTTAGAGTCTGTAGCTAAACCCAAGGTCATCATCTGTGTCCCCCAATGATAAGGGCAAATAATAAACATGTTTACAAGGAGAGAGAAGACTATTGTTTCCACTGCTGCTATCAGTGAAGTAGTGACAGCCCCATTCAAGGTTCCACATTATTTGCTTATATTACAGAAATTTCTTAACCCTAAGGCCTCTTTCATACGGGCGTCGCGTGTGAGGGCCGGATAGGATGCGGGTGCGTCGCAGGAAAATTGCGCGAGTAGGTATGCAATTGCAGTCAGTTTTGACTGCGATTGCGTTGAGATGTTCAGTTTTTATCGCGCGGGTGCAATGCGTTTAGCACACGCGTGATAAAAAACTGACTGTGGTACCCAGACCCGGAATTCTTCACTGAAGTTCGGTTTTGGGATCGGTGTTCTGTATATTTTATTATTTTTCATTATAACACCTCCAAAACCCCGATCTGCAAAACATCGCCCCTTCGTAGAGGCGATGTTTTGCAGATCGGGGCTGTGGAGGTGTAATAATGGAATATAATAGCATTCTTAATACAGAATGCTTACTAAAATGTGGATTTAGGGGTTAAAAATAAATAAAAAATAAATGTAACTCACCTCATCCACTTGATGGCGCAGCCGGGCTCGTCTTCTTTCAGGACCTGGCTGGAAAAGGACCTTCGGTGACCTCATCACGCTCACGTCAGCGCAGGTCCTGCTGAATGAAGATAGAAGGTTCTTCTATCTTCATTCAGCAGGACCTGCTCTGACGTCATCGCGCTCACCACGTGATGAGCGCGATGACGTAACCAAAGGTCCTTTTCCAGCCAGGTCCTGCAAGAAGAAGATAAGCCTGGCTGTGCGATCAAGTGGATGAGGTGAGTTACATATATATTTTTTTTTAACCCCTAAAGCCACATTTTAGTAAGCATTCTGTATTAAGAATGCTATTATTTTCTAATTTTAACCATGAATAAGGGAAAATAATACAGTAAATAGAATTATCAATTTACTTACATCATCTCCTAGCAACCATGCATGAAAATCGCACCGCATCCGCACTTGCTTGCGATTTTCACACAGATCCATTCATTTCTATGGGGCCTGCGTTGCGTGAAAAACACAGAATATAGAACATGCTGCGATTTTCACGCAACACACAAGTGATGTGTGAAAATCACCTCATCTAAACAACCCCACTGAGGTGAATGGGTCCGGATTCAGTGCGGGTGCAATGCGTTCAACCCGCTCAGAATTCTTGCCCGTGTGAAAGAGGCCTTAGTTTGGCCTTCAGGATGCAGAGATTCAGGACTTTATTTTTCTGTCAATGTAGCTTCACGAGGGCTTGATTTTTGCATGCAGGGTTATATTTTTCATCCCCAACATTTTGAGGCTCACATATCTCATTGACTAGCTTTTATTAAACGGGTTGTCCCACGCAAATACTTTTGTAATTGCATGTAATTAAAAAATTTGTATAGCTACTGAGTTATTCAATAACACGTATCTGTATAGCGCCACTTAATTTCTTATTTCTTTGTCCTGACCACTGAGAAGGTCGCACATGCTCAGTTTCATCCTTCAACTGCCTCCTGAGCTGTGATAGGCAGAGCTGAGACACGCCCCCTGAGCTGCAGCAGAGAAGACACTCCCCTTGAGCTGTCAGCTCGATATAAATCTAGCAGAGCAGTGAATGTGGAGATCTCTGGATCCATGTGAGGTACAGGGCTGGTTCTAGCTTTGTTAGAAAGAGGTCATTATGTACTGTATGATGTCTGATTTTCATTTTTCATATTAGTCATGGGAGAACCCCTTTAAAGGGAGTCGGTCATCAGTGACCTCTCTATGAAACAAAGCCCAGTCCACAACAGGGAGTGCTCACCTGATTCTCGATCCGTAAAACCATATTTGAGAAAAAAACTATTTTTTTTCCTTTTCTCTAAAACATGTAAATGAGGACTCATGGGTGGCACTGTTGCTCTTGCTGCACACAAGCTCCACTCCTCTCTCTGGCCTGTCCCTCCTTGTGAAATCTCACCTGTGTTCTTACGCATGTGTGTTTGCTCGCATTTCAGTGCACACTCAGCCCAGTGCCCCTCTACCCACAGATGCAAAATGGCCTACTGCACATGCGTCATTTAATTGCTTTTTATCACATGCGCAGTAGTAAGAATACAGTGCAAAGCGAGATTTCGGTGCAGTTGCCTGGCTTGGTCTCTGTCCTTGGTCTCTTGGGCCTAATTGGCACCCAAATGTGTAAGCCTGTATTATTGCCTGTCAGTGTTTTACTGATAATCTATTAGGCCTCATTCACACATCCATGTCTGTGATGACATCCGTGACAAAAAGGTCAGTGGTTTATCTGTGTTTGGTCCGTGTGACATCCATATTCCACGTTCACTACTAGGCTGAAAACTAATTTCCAGAGCATCTCCTACAAATAGACAGTATAGAAAACTTGTGAATATTTAGTTGTAATATTTCAGTTATTTCCTCACCTGTGAAGGACCAGGAGACGGAGTCCTTTGGGTTTCAGTATTCAGACTTGAAACCCTGAATTAAAAATTGAAAAGTATTAGAACGTGCAAAAAAAAACTTTGTAGTGAGTGGTCCATTCACACGGCCGCAAAAGGGTCCGCACCCGTTCATTCTCTATGGGCCCGGACGTGAAGCGGAGAGCACACTATGTGCTCTCCGCTTCCGCATTTGCGGAGCGCGGCCCCGGACTTCCGGGTTTCGGCCCCGAACTTCTGGTCCGCAGCTCCGCAAAAGATAGAACATGTCCTCTTGTCCGCAGCTGCGGACAAGAATAGGCATTTCTATAGCGGGTGCCGGCCGAGTGTGTTGCGGATCTGCAATTTGCGGGTCCGCAACACACCACGGACGTGTGAATGGACCCTAAGGGGTTATCCAGTAATTACTCAATATCAGATTCGACACCCAGGACCCCCGCTGATCAGCTGTTAGAAGAGGTTGGGTACTCTTCCTAGGCCATGTGACATCACCAAACATCGGTCACATGGCCTAGTTTGCAGCTCAGCCCCATTGAAGTGAATGGGGCTGAGCTGCACTATCAAGCACTGTCACTATACGACGTACGGCACTGTGCTTGGAAAACTGCTGTGAGCAGACGGCGCTCCGCAGAGCTCTGGTGAATGCGGCGGCTGATCTTCAGGGGTGCTTGGACTTGGACACCCGCTGATCTGATAATGATGACCGATCTTGAGGATAGGTCATCATTAACCGTTCCTGGATAACCCCTTTAAGGTTTATTCACACTACGTATGAGGATTTCCCCAAGTACATCTCCACCCATAGGCTCCTGTGAGGTACACCTTTTTGTTACAGGACAGCTCTGTACAGAACGGTGTGGTGGAATGTGTTATTCTATAGAGCAAAAACAAAATAAAAAAAGGAATACCAATGTAAACCGGACTAACAGATGATTCGGGGACTATGGATATGGTATGACATATATATCCCGGGAGCTTTCCTGTCGCACAGTCCAGACACAAACAGTGCAAAAGAACCCTCCAACAAGCAATTAAAAGTGAAGCAGGTTAAAAAAAAAAAAACTGAATAAGGTTTTTCATTTATCGTCAATGAGCAATACCACACTAATGCTTATGTACCGGTGGGCCTACTTAGTAAATGCTACATGGCCGATCAGCATCATTTTTTTGTTTACACAGGCAACACTGCTCAACTGTAGAGGGGTTACTGTTACTTCACAATTGCATGCTTTGTTATAGTGTTGATTTAGTAATTCAATGCAATACGAAACATCAAGAAATTCACCTTAATTTCTCAGAATCGTTCCCTTTTCCCTTCAATTTTCCCTTCTTAGGTTGTTGAGCTGCAAGTAATGCAAACAAGTCATTGGTGTGCGCGTCACAGAGATTCCTGTGTGTAGGACGATGGTCCTTGGGACTTCTCTTACCGGTTACATTTTCTGTACATTCTTTGGTTTCTGCGCTACATTCGGCGGTGGACTCCTAAGTGAAGTCAAACAATCATCGTTACATTTCTGCTACAGTAACAGCGAGCAATGTGCTTAAAGGCTATGTTCAACTTTGGGGGAAATTTTTTATTTTATTATTGTATTGTACTCATTTTCAGCTTAAAAAAAAAAAGTTTCAATTGGTCTTTATTAAAAATATGGAACCCTTTATTGTGTACAGAGCTGAGATGCTGTAGTAGAAGCCTGTGGATTTTCTGTCTTTTCCATCAGTTTGGGGAGCTGACGGGCTCCTTATCTCTGCTCTCTGACCTTATAAACACTCATTATAGCTCAGTTCTTATATTACGGATAAGAATATGGCTTAAAGGGGTTTTCCCATCACATACAATGGGGGCATATCGCTAGGATATGCCCTCATTGTCTGATCGGTGCGGGTCCCACCTCTGGGCCCTGCACCTACAAGAAGAACGGTTTCCCGGGGTCCGTCCACCACCGCGGCCCCTGCTCCCATTCATTTTTATGGGGCAGACGGAAATAGCCAAGCCAGCGCTCACCTATTTTCGGCAGCCCCATAGAAATAAATGGAGGGCGGCTGAGCATGCGCAGTGCACCCTCCGTTCATTTCCCCGCTCCGTTCTCGTTGAAGGTGCAGGTCCCAGAGGTGGGACCCGCAGCTATCATACAATGGAGGCATATCCTAGCGATATACCCCCATTGACTGAGATGTCAAAACTCCTTTAAATAAGTGTTTATGACCTCTTAGAGAGGAGGTTTATTAGATGACCGGAACAACAGTGAGAAAAACAGTAAACCCTTTGTGACAGAACGGCACAATATTGTTTAATAAAGACCAATTGAACTTATGATTTTTGCCAAAAATAAGTAAAATGCAATCAAACAAAAATTGCCTCTGAAGGTGTACATAGCCTTTAAAGAGGACCTTTCACCGATTCTTACCCTATGAACTAAGTATACAGCCATGTAGAGCGGCGCCCGGGGATCTCCCTGCACTTACTATTATCCCCGGGCGCCGCTCCGTTCTCCTGCTATGCCCTACGGTATCTCCGTTCCCTAAGTTATGGTAGGCGGAGTCTGCCCTAGCGCTGGCCAATCGCATTGCAGAGCTCACAGCCTGGGAGAAAATAACCTCCCAGGCTGTGAGCTCTGCGCTGCAATTGGCCAGCGCTAGGGCAGACTCCGCCTACCATAACTTAGGGACTGGTATCTCCGCCTACTATAACTTAGTGAGCGGAGATACCGGAGGGCATAGCGGGAGAACGGAGCGGCGCCCGGGGATAATAGTAAGTGCAGTGAGATCCCCGGGCGCCGCTCTACATGTCTGTATAGTTAGTTCATAGGGTAAGAATCGGTGAAAGGTCCTCTTTAAGACAAAACGATAATTAAAAAAATACAAATGCTAAATGCATACACATTCCGGCAATAAATTATATTTGATATGTACACTACTGAGATTGACATGGTATAAACTGCTGACCAAGTGATCACACAACCAAGGTGGTGCCCCCTTTATTTGGGGTTCCGCAGGACGGTATAAGTTGGCGCAGGGTCACATTAATGTTGGGTGGCATGTCCCCTCACTGCCATACAGACTGACGCTCTAGAGGCTGGACATCCTGTGGTACGTCATTCCAGGCCCTATAGTTCAGCCAAGGTGGCTTTTCTGCCTGCGGTGCACAGGAGATCCATCGCTCCATCCAGGCCCAGACCTTCTCAATGGGGAGAGATCTGGTGATCGAGTTGGTCAGGGGAGCTGCTGGAGACCCTGTAGAGCACATTGTGCAGCGCGGGCAGTAACTCGTTGGAACACCATGTCTCCTAAGTGGGTCAGAAAAGGCAGTAGGACTGGTTCCAGAATGTCCTGGACATACCGAAGGCTGGTCAATGTTCCCTCCTCAAATACCAGATGGGAACGGCCAAAGCAGCTAATGGCGTCGCACGCTATGACATCTGGTGTTGGTCCAGTGTGTCACCGCACCATACATGATGGCAGTCGGCGCTCTCCAGCCCTCATGCCAATACAGATGCAGCCATACATACAGAATCAGGGCTCACACACACACACGACCATACAGATTTTGCTGCCTTCAAAAAATTCAGATGCCATCTGTGCTGCATACGTTTTTTGCAGACCCAATGTAACCATGCCTATTCTTTCCTGCAAAAGAGACAAAAATAGGACATGCGCCATCTTTTTTGCAGGGCTATGGAACAGATATATGGGTGTGGACCAAAAATATGGTCGTGTGAATATGGCCTTAATCTGTATAATCAACTCACAGTAGGTAGTTATATTCCTGTATATACATTACATACGAGAACATTAACCCTGTTACACACGGACTAGTCACCTCTCCTGACACGTCTGGTTCATTAACTACATGCATTCCTCATGTAATAACTCAGGGGCATCTATTCTTGACTCTATGTTGTCCCATTCCTCTATTCTTCCTAGTAGATGTTTATGAAATAATTACCAGCTGTTTACAATAAAAGGTCCAGATGGGTGTTACCATTACTCCTACAGGCTCTAATCTCTCGGCAACTGCCCGCTGCACTTTGATTGACAGGACCAGGGGCGATCACATTTACACTGCCTGGTCCCTTCAACCAAAGTGCAGAGGGCGTGGCAGTTGGAGAGACAGCAGAGTCTCTAGGTGTAACGGCAACGCCCCCGTTGCTCCTAGAGGCTCATTTGCATATATTAAAACTTCATTTTTCTCAGCAATGCGGGCACATATGGACATGGGACCAACACAGATGCCTTCAGCTGCCAAGCGGACATGTAACAGGTCAGCCAGTGTCGTAGGGACAAATCTGCTGACAGATGCCCTTTAAGTTGAGAAATAATAAAAGCGTACTTAACGGATGAGCACTATGGAATATACAGTGTAATAACAGAGGAATCAAGCAGTCACCAAGGCTTCCTACCATAAACACTTGCAGCATACCCACATACATATCTGATAAGTGGGGGTATCCTCACCTATCACACAAATGGCAGTTCTCGGACCTCCAAGATCACACAACACAAGAAAGAATAAGAGTCAGAACATGTACCCTGCAGATGTTGGCGGCCACCCTTCTCTCCAGTAACAGAAGTAGCTCCAGTAGCACCACCAGCAGCCACAGGCAAGCTCTCCTCAGCATGGTGCGCTCTCTAAAAAGTCCCTTTCAGAAATACAAATCATTGCTTACGATGGGCGCAGCTGCCAGAGGGAGCTTATCACAGGGCTCCTCAGTAGCCACAACACGCCGGGTTGTTGGATGTGGACGAGTCTTCATCTGGAGCCAAAAGCGATTTATTGCTAAGGCAGAGGCGGGTGCAGGCACGGCGGCGCAGGTTCACTCCACAAAGCAGGAAAGAAGCGAGCGGTGCCTGGTTTTATACCCCTCCTTACCAAGAAGAAACTTCTACAGCACATTATTGATATTACTAGCGGCTTCTGTTAACCGGAGGGCTCCTCTTCCTCAATGCGGCTCCGATAAAAGTTGCAAATATGTCAACACTTCCGACCGGATGACTTACAAGGGATACTATACAAGAACATCCCAGACCTCTATCAAGGCGCCAAGAGTCAGACAATTCCCTCTTGGCTCAGGACAAGATTTATAGGACACTTAATTAACCCTTAAGGACGCTGCTCATCTGGGCCTTAAAGGCAAAACATATATTTGCATCTGGAGATACACATATTTATACAATAAACAGTAATAATGAGGTAGATGAGACAAGGGACGTGAAGCAGATCAGTATGGAGGAGGAGGAGGAGGAGGAAACAAACAGTAAATTGTTGGAGCGATTATAGATAAGGAGGAGTGTGAGAGTTCTATTGTTCCCTAACAGATATCAAGTTCATGAATGCGATGAACCCAAGAAGTCTGAGGGGTACATTCCTTAAAGCCTGTATCACACCTGCCGATTTTTCAGCACATGAACATTCGTTACCGATCATCTTGCAGTATAATACTGCCGCTGATTGACCAATGAACAAGCAAACGCTCGTTTATCCGACAAACCAAATCTTTTGACATGTTAAAAAAAAAAAAATTGATTGTTTGCAGGCGGCAGATCGTGGTGTCTAATCACAATCTGCAGCCGGCAAACCACTACACAGCATGAGGACGAGCGAAGGCATGCTGTGGAGAAGATCGCTGCATGTAATAGCAGAGCAGTCTCCTCCGCTACCAAGCAGACGATTGCTTCCCTCCTGACATTCATCTGCAACATCGGACTGTGTAATACACCCTTAACCACCTCAGCCCCCAGTGCTTAAACACCCTGAAAGACCAGGCCACTTTTTACACTTCTGACCTACACTACTTTCACCGTTTATTGCTCGGTCATGCAACTTACCACCCAAATGAATTTTACCTCCTTTTCTTCTCACTAATAGAGCTTTCATTTGGTGGTATTTCATTGCTGCTGACATTATTACTTTTTTTGTTATTAATCGAAATTTAACGATTGTTTTGCAAAAAAATTACATTTTTCACTTTCAGTTGTAAAATTTTGCAAAAAAAACGAGATCCATATATAAATTTTGCTCTAAATTTATTGTTCTACATGTCTTTGATAAAAAAAAATGTTTGGGTAAAAAAAAAATGGTTTGGGTAAAAGTTATAGCGTTTACAAACTATGGTACAAAAATGTGAATTTCCGCTTTTTGAAGCAGCTCTGACTTTCTGAGCACCTGTCATGTTTCCTGAGGTTCTACAATGCCCAGACAGTACAAACACCCCACAAATGACCCCATTTCGGAAAGTAGACACCCTAAGGTATTCGCTGATGGGCATAGTGAGTTCATAGAACTTTTAATTTTTTGTCACAAGTTAGCGGAAAATGATGATTTTTTTTTTCTTCTTACAAAGTCTCATATTCCACTAACTTGTGACAAAAAATAAAAACTTCCATGAACTCACTATGCCCATCAGCGAATACCTTGGGATGTCTTTCCAAAATGGGGTCACTTGTGGGGTAGTTATACTGCCCTGGCATTCTAGGGGCCCAAATGTGTGGTAAGGAGTTTGAAATCAAATTCTGTAAAAAATGGCTGGTGAAATCCGAAAGGTGCTCTTTGGAATGTGGGCCCCTTTGCCCACCTAGGCTGCAAAAAAGTGTCACACATGTGGTATCTCCGTATTCAGGAGAAGTTGGGGAATGTGTTTTGGGGTGTCATTTTACATATTCCAATGCTGGGTGAGATAAATATCTTGGTCAAATGCCAACTTTGTATAAAAAAATGGGAAAAGTTGTCTTTTGCCAATATATTTCTCTCACCCAGCATGGGTATATGTAAAATGACACCCCAAAACACATTGCCCAACTTCTCCTGAATACGGCGATACCAGATGTGTGACACTTTTTTGCAGCCTAGATGCGCAAAGGGGCCCACATTCCTTTTATGAGGGCATTTTTAGACATTTGGATCCCAGACTTCTTCTCACGCTTTAGGGCCCCTAAAATGCCAGGGCAGTATAAATACCCCACATGTGACCCCATTTTGGAAAGAAGACACCCCAAGGTATTCAATGAGGGGCATGGCGAGTTCATAGAAATTTATTTTTTTTGGCACAAGTTAGCGGAAATTGATTTTATTTATTTTTTTCTCACAAAGTCTCCCTTTCCGCTAACTTGGGACAAAAATTTAAATCTTTCATGGACTCAATATGCCCCTCACGGAATACCTTGGGGTGTCTTCTTTCCAAAATGGGGTCACATGTGGGGTATTTATACTGCCCTGGCATTTTAGGGGCCCTAAAGCGTGAGAAGAAGTCTGGAATATAAATGTCTAAAAAATTTTACGCATTTGGATTCCGTGAGGGGTATGGTGAGTTCATGTGAGATTTTATTTTTTGACACAAGTTAGTGGAATAGGAGACTTTGTAAGAAAAAAAAATAAAAATCCCGCTAACTTGGGCCAAAAAAATGTCTGAATGCAGCCTGACAGGGGGGTGATCAATGACAGGGGGGTGATCAATGACAGGGGGGTGATCACCGCATATAGACTCCCTGATCACCCCCCTGTCATTGATCACCCCCCTATAAGGCTCCATTCAGATGTCCGTATGTGTTTTGCGGATCCGATCCATGTATCCGTGGATCCGTAAAAATCATGCGGACATCTGAATGGAGCTTTACAGGGGGGTGATCAATGACAGGGGGGTGATCAATGACAGGGGGGTGATCAGGGAGTCTATATGGGGTGATCACCACAGTCATTGATCACGCCCCTGTAAGGCTCCATTCAGACGTCCGTATGCGTTTTGCGGATCCGATCAGTCTATCAGTGGATCCGTAAAAATCATGCGGACATCTGAATGGAGCTTTACAGGGGGGTGATCAATGACAGGGGGGTGATCAGGGAGTCTATATGGGGTGATCACCACAGTCATTGATCACGCCCCTGTAAGGCTCCATTCAGACGTCCGTATGCGTTTTGCGGATCCGATCAGTCTATCAGTGGATCCGTAAAAATTATGCGGACATCTGAATGGAGCTTTACAGGGGGGTAATCAATGACAGGGGGGTGATCAGGGAGTCTATATGGGGTGATCAGGGGTGAATAAGGGGTTAATAAGTGACAGGGGGGGTGTAGTGTAGTGCTTGGTGCTACATATTGCTGAGCTATCTGTGTCCTCTGGTGGTCAATCCAAACAAAGGGGACCACCAGAGGACCAGGTAGCAGGTATATTAGACGCTGTTATAAAAAAAAAATCACATCTCCAGCCTGCCAGCGAACGATCGCCGCTGGCAGGCTGGAGATCCACTCGCTTACCTTCCGATCCTGTGCGCGCGTTCACAGGAAATCTCGCGTCTCGCGAGAGGACGCGCCGGCGCGTCCAGGTGGAATGAAACAACTACCTCTAGGACGCGTCTGTGCGTACAGCGGTCCGGAGGTGGTTAAGAGATAGATGTAAATCTGGATATCTATTAGATAATAAAACTTTTATACACCTTATCTACAGTATGACACAAAAGTCAGTCCACCCCTCACATTTTTGTAAATCTTTTATTCTATCTTTTCCTGGGACAACACTGAGGATCTGACACTGTGATACAATGTACAGTAGTCGGTGCACAGCTTGTATAACAGTGTACATTTGATGTGCCCTCAAAATAACTCAACACACAGTCCTTAATGTCTAAACTGCTGGTAACAAAGCTGAGTACACCCCTAAGTGAAAATGGCCAAACTGTGCCCGATTAGCCATTTCCCCTCACTGGTGTTACGTGACTCGTTAGTGTTACAGGGTCTCAGGTGTGAATGGGGAGCAGGCGTGTTATATTTGGGGTTATCGCTCTCACACTGGTCACTGGAAGTACAACATGGCTCCTCATGGCAGAACTCTCTGAGGATCTGAAAAAAAGAATTGTTGCTCTACATAAAGATGGCCGAGGTTATAAGAAGACCACCACCACCCTGAAACTGAGCTGCAGCGCGGTGGCCAAGACCATACAGCGGTTTAACAAGACGGGTTCCTCTCAGAACAGACCTTGCCATGGTCGACCAAATAAGTTGAGTGCGCTTGCTCAAAGTCCTATCCAGAGGTTGCCTTTTCAAAATAGACGTATGAGTGCTGCCAGCATTGCTGCAGAGGTTACAGGGGTGGGGGGTCCGCCCGTCAGTGCTCAGACCATACGCCGCACACTGCATCACATTGGTCTGCATGGCTGTCTTCCCAGAAGGAAGCCTCTTCTAAAAGGTGACGCACAAGAAAGCCGGCAAACAGTTTGCTGAAGACAAGCAGACTAAGGACATTGAATAATGAAACCATGTCCTGTGGTCTGATGAGACCAAGAGAAACTTATTTGGTGTAGATGGTGTCAGGCGTGTGCGGGGGCAACCAGATGAGGAGCACAAAGACAAGTGTGTCCTGCCTACTGTCAAGCATAATGGTGGGAGTGTCATGGTTTAGGGCTGCATGATACTCCCTTGCTAAAGAAACTGAGGGTAAAGGTGCTGGACTGGCCAAACATGTCTCCAGACCTAAACCCTATTGAGCATCTGTGGGGCATCCTCAAACATAAGGCGGGGCCCGGAAGAAGATCAGGGAGGGCGAGCAGAGCCAGCATAGTGCTTTCCTCACCGCTCGCTGATGACTGCTCCATAATGGAAACGCTCGTTAGCATTTGGACAATAAGACACACTGCCACTTGTCCTTCACTTAGACTGATATGGCACTTTTTTGTACTTAATAAGGCTACTTTCACACTGGCGTTTTGGCTTTCCATTTGTGAGATCCGTTCAGGGCTCTCACACGCGGTCCAAAACGGATCAGTTTTGCCCTAATGCATTCTGAATGGAAAAGGATCCGCTCAGAATACATCAGTTTGCCTCCGATCAGTCTCCATTCCGCTGTGGAGGAGGAGGACACCAAAATGCTGCTTGCAGCGTTCTGCTGTCCGCCTGACGAAGCTGAGCCAAACGGATCCGTCCTGGCACACAATGTAAGTCAATGGGGACGGATCCGTTTTCTCTGACACAATCTGGCACAATAGAAAACAGATCCGTCTCCCATTGACTTTCAATGGAGTTCATGACGGATCCGTCTTGGCTATGTTACAGATAATACAAACAGATCCGTTTATGACTGATGCATGCAGTTGTATTATTGTAACGGATCAGTTTTTGCCGATCCATCACGGATCCGCCCAAAACGCAAGTGTGAAAGTAGCCTTAAGCGTAAGGGCTCATTTAGACGGCTGTATGCTGTCTGCAAAAATACTGAATGCTATCCGTATTTTTGCGGACCCATAGACTTCAATGGGGCCATGTCCTGATTTTCACGGACAAGTATAGGATTTGTTTTGCGGGACCGTGGAATAGAAAAGGGCCCCATAGTAGTGAATGGGTCAGCATCTAATCCGCAAAAAAACAGATCCGCATTTTTGCGGATAGCATACAGCCGTCTGAATGAGCCCTAATGCTGAGAGGTCTCCTATTAGGCCCAGTGAAGGTCTAAAAGGAGCATAAATATGGCAGTTCTGGGGACCTCATTAGGACCTTGGCGGCCATGAAAATCCAATGGCATTCCGCATTTGTTTGGGACAGGAAAGGAGGGTGGGGTTTCACAAAGGAAGATCCTACCCCCGTGTACCTGCTTAGATGACACAGTTGCTATTGCCCACAGGATCTAAGGGGGTTGAATGGTCGAGATCAGCATTACCTAGTTAACAGGTCTCACGGCCATAGCAGAACCATAACCGCCACAGCCATAACAGAGCCACGACTGCCCTAACTCGTGAGAGAGGAACAGCCGAATGCTAACAACATACACACAGTCCGTCACTCCTCCAAACTACTCATCTGACATGAGGAGAACACTACTCTTCCATGCAAATACTACCAACACACACTGAAGGAAGTTCCCATACAAAAATACAAAGCTGAAATGACTTGGACTAGCTTTTACCTAGGATTACTTTACTATTCCCTCCGTCAATGGGACATGCCGCTACACACAGGTACTGTCCAAATGTCCGTGGTGCTGTCCATGATGGCGCATCACATTCACAAAAGAATTGTCACACCCATTTGTTAATAAACTTATTTCAAGGAGGCAAAACACCAATGGAAATGCTCCAGAATGGGGAATGAAAAGGATTACGTAAAGGGGTCTTCACTTCAGCAAATGGCATTTATCCATGTAGAAAAAGTTTATACCAGGCTCTTACTAATGTATTGTGATTGTCCATATTTCCTCCTTTGCCGGCTGGATTTGTTTTTCCCTTACATTATACACTGCTCGTTACAACCACCTTGCAATTCAGCAGCTGTGGCCGGCCTTCTCTGATGGTCGAGACCGTGGGAGAGTGCACAGGCACGCATGCGCAGCAGCTCCCGTCCACTTCGTGTCTACGCTGCAGAGGTGGCCTTAACTTCTGTATACGAGTAGTGTATAATAGTAGGGATCGACCGATTATCGGTTTGGCCGATATTATCGGCCGATATTCAGGATTTTGACAGTTATCGGTATCGGCATCTATTTTGCCGATATACCGATGACGTATTGGGAACACAGAACGCGCTGCTCTCTGTGTTCCCTCCGCAGCACAGGGGAGAAGGAAGCAGTGTCTCCTCCCCCTGTGCTGCTGCCGCCAATGACAGGAGAGAAGATGAGAAGGGGCGGGGCTATGGCCGCTGCGCCACCAATGAAGATAAGTCTTTCATTAATTCATATACAGGAGGCGGGAGCTGGCTGCAGAATCACATAGCCGGCTCCCGACCTCTATGAGCGGTAGCTGCGGTCGTTAACCCCTTAGGTGCCGCGGATCGCAGCTACCGCACATAGAGGTCGGGAGCCGGCTATGCGATTCTGCAGCCAGTTCCCGCCTCCTGTATATGAATGATTGAGAGACTTATCTTCATTGGTGGCGCAGTGCGCCCCCCCAAGCCCCCCAGTATTAATCATTGGTGGCGCAGTGCGCCCCCCACCCCCATCCCAATAGTAAAAATATTGGTGGCGCAGTGCGCCCCCCCCCCCCCCCCAAGCCCCCCAGTATTAATCATTGGTGGCGCAGTGCGCCCCCCACCCCCATCCCAATAGTAAAAATATTGGTGGCGCAGTGCCTATCAGGGTGAATGGGACAAGGGTTCTAGCCCCTAAGGGGGCTAAAAGTTAGTAAAAAAAAAAACAACAAAAGAAAACCACAAACATATTAAGTATAAATGAAAAAGATTTACAAAAAAAAAAAATACACGTTTAACAATAGACATTAATTTTCAGCAGATGTGTAGGAAAAAATTTTTTTCTCAAAAATGAAAATTCCCAGAATATCGGTATAAATTATCGGCTATCGGCCTTAAAGTTCACAAATTATCGGTATCGGCCCTAAAAAATCAATATCGGTCGATCCCTATATAATATGATGGACAAATGAATCCAGCCAGCAAAGAAGGAAATCACAATACATTATTAAGTGGCTTATATTAACTTTCTCTACATGATAAATGCCATTTGCTGAAGTGAGACAACCCCTTTAAAAAAAAGACAACCTGTCACCTCTCCTGACATGTCTGTTGTAGTAACGGTTTGCATTCCTGAATTAACAACAATTCTCTGTGTTGAGTCATTCCTCCTATTAGAAGTTATGAATGAATTGCCAGCAGTCTGAAATGAAGTTCCATCTAGGTGTTACCACTTGGGGTGTGTCCCTGCACAGTCTGACACTATCCAATTAGTGCTGCCAGTGTCAGACTGTGCAAGGACACACCCCCTAAATGGTAACACCCAGATGGACCTCTATTTCACACTGCCGGCAATACATACATAACTTCTAATAGGAGTAATGGAGGAATGACTCAACACAGAGTCTTAGGAATAGATGTTTCGGAATTGTTGTTAATGAGGGAATGCAAACAGTTACTACAACAGACATGACAGGAAAGGTGATAAGGTTGTCTTTTTTTAAAGGGGCAGTCTCAGTTCAGCACATTCATTGATACTTCTAGCAGGAATAATAAAGGAATGGAACAACATTGGGTCGTAAGAATAGGTGCTCCAGAATTGTTAATACCAG
This sequence comes from Bufo bufo, assembly GCF_905171765.1. Lineage (NCBI taxonomy): Eukaryota > Metazoa > Chordata > Amphibia > Anura > Bufonidae > Bufo > Bufo bufo. Next base: position 38,880,879 of record NC_053391.1, read on the forward strand.
GGGACGCAAGTAGTTGCTAAAACAAGAGAGGTTAGAGCCCCTCTTTAAATAGACATATGAGAAGAGCTGTGGGGTCCTCTTAATAGGAACACAATCTAGTCTGCAGCATTTTCTGCTGGAACATGACACATTCTTTCAGAAACCTGATTAACCTCCTGATGATCTCTGCCATCTTTGCTGGTGGCCAGTTAAGGCGCAGCTTATCAGAGGGGCAGGGTTAAATCTTTCTGTTATACTATAGAAATGGCAGAGGTGGGAGGCTCCTGATGGAACCGGTTATCTCACAGCCAAACAAGGCAGTGAGGAGGAGCAAGGTGACGAGGCTGAGCTCCTGGGATATACAGAGTTGTCTGTTCTGATTGGCTACTTCCAGAACTCCCATAAACATGGGAACTGCTGGTCCATTCATTTTGATGGGTTCGAGAGGTATGAGGTCCCCGTTCGAGATTGCTGGGGGACCCAGCAGTATGGGGAAGTCACATCTAACAACCAAAATGCCCCTTTAGATCACCGACTGCTCAGGGGGCTTGTGCTTATTTATCTGTAGCAAAGACAAATAACATGTGCGAGACCACTGCAGCCAATCACTTGCCACAACAGAAATGGCTGCAGCTGTCCCATACATCTACACCACATTATCTCTGCATGACAAGTGAGCGCAGAATGGCGGGACCACAGTCAGGGGTTTTAAGTTGGATTTACACCGGGCGACTATAAGCCGATTGTTGGGAAGCGTTCCTTCCCGACAGTCGGCAGCTCGTTCAGTGCAGGTGAAGCTCCTCATTCACATGCAGCAATCACCTCCACAGTAAGAGAACACGCGATCTGCTAACCAGAAAGGATCATTTACTTGCCTGCACAAACGATTATTTCACCCGATGAACGGGCGTTTCGTTCATCAGGTCAAATGCAAGCACCTTTAGACGGGCAGACTGTTGGGAACAAGCATTCGCTGGAACGTTCACTCCCAATAATTAGCCCGAATATCACCCATCTAAATCTACCTTTAAAACAGTCTTGGACAAAACCTTTAACATGTCAAATAGGAAGGGAATGGTAGAATATTTACACAAATGTCTACCTTATCAGGGGTATCTTCTGACTTGCTTGGTGTATCCTTATGGTCTTTGCTTTCCTCAGCAGAAGGGAACTGTGCTGCAATCCTTGAAGAAAAAGAAAGCTGCTAATACACCGCCAAATAATAATCCAGACACCTTACATTAAGCCCCCGTCATCATGTATATTTGTGTGAGTTCATTTTTTTTTTTTAAAGGCTTTATTAAAAACATTATGATTAAAAGAAACAAAAAAATATATTGTCAGATAATTTGGATTTTAGACCATTGGCAGCGGTTTTTAAAAACTATTAAAGGGAATCTGTCACCTGCTTTTACCATTTTAAGCTGGCACCATCACCATGTTGACTAAAGTACCTTATTTCCAGCAGGCGTCTTTTTACTTTATTTCGTTTTGTAGTTTTGATATAAAAGCGCTTTTTATGTTATGCTAATTAGGGATCCAAGGTGCCGAGAGGGGCGTTCTTTTCCCTCTCCGGTGCCCAGTGACGCCCCCCTGCAGTGCCCAAGAATGCCTCCTGATCATCAAATAACATCCCACAGCCCCGGCAAACGGTTCCGCCCCCTCCCCACGTCATAGTCTACCTTATAGAAATGCCCCGTCCTTCTTCCTGTCTGCGGCCAGAAAACTCGCGCAGGCGCAGTACCGCCTGCGGCCTGCGCGATCATCACTGGGCTCGGCGCATGCCCAGTGAGACTTTTGAGGCTGTTGCCCTCAGGAGGTTGATGATCACGCAGGCGCAGGCCGCTGGCAGTACTGCGCCTGCGCAAGTTTTCTGGCCGCAGACATGAAGAAGGACGGGGCATTTCTATAAGGTAGACTATGACGTAGGGAGGGAGCGGAACCGTTTGCCGGGCCTGTGGGAGGTTATTTCAGGATCAGGAGGCGTTCTTGGGCACTGCAGGGGGCGTCACTGGGCACCGGAGAGGGGGAAAAAAACGCCCCTCTGGGCACCTTGGACCCTAATTAGCATAACATAAAAAGCGCTTTTATATCAAAACTACAAAACAAAATAAAGTAAAAAGACGACTGCTGGAAATAAGGTACTTTAGTCAACATAGCGATGGTGACAGCTTAAAAATGGTAAAAGCAGGTGACAGATTCACTTTAAGGGGTTAGAAAACACTTTATTAGGATTATTTTTTAAATATACATTTGTATTGAAAAGATCAAATTTGAATAGTCTCCCGAAGCAATAGTTAGTCACTAGTGAGAGCGCCGTCACAGCCGACCACGCAGGGTCTTCCCATCTTGGAAAGTGACAGCATATCGCAAGGATGTGTCACCACTGTATGATTGATGGCATCTGACCTCTGGGACCACCAGCGATTCTAAGAATGAAGGGGCTGACAATTGCAGTGCTGTGTCCCAGCCACTGTTTTTCCCAGCACTGCGGCCACTCACTGTGCATAGCTTTATTTAAAGGATTTGTCCCACGAAAAATATTCTACAGTTTGTTGCAGAAACCACATTGGATCTGATGGTCAGCCGTGTGTCCCTGGAAGACATCTTGTGTTGTACCTAGGGTTGGGCGATATACCGGTATCACGATATACCGCGGTATTAAAAAAACAGCGATCTGGCGATATCGCTGTTTCCTAATTACAGCAGAATTTTGTGACGTCATCAAGGCGGTTATGTGCGCTGACCGCTTCTAAACGTGCGTCCGTCCCCCCCTGCACCTTGTATAGCACTGAGTAGTACAAACATTACTTCCTCTCGCTCCTGGCTCCTTCTTGCTCCGCCTCCCTTAGTCAAGTCTCCAGACTCCACCCACCATCTGACATCATCACCGTCCGTCACCCCTCTGTGCCGGTTCAATTGTATATGTGGCGAACTCTGTGTGAGAACTGGGTGTCTCTGGAGAGACTTTTCCTGCGGCTGCCTCGCTAGTGTGTGCTCTGAAGACAAAATTACAAACTTAACTTATTACTTCCCGCAGCGGCCCGCCTCCGGCTCTCCCTCCTCCTTGCTCCCATATTCAAATCTCCGCCCACCAACATCTGATGTCAGAATCGGAGCACACAAAAGAGGCAGCCGCGGGAAAAGTATATCGTAAAGTATTATTGTATGTATGGTGGCCTGTGGCCACAAGACTTTAATATAACGTCTCCTTGTGCCCCCCCCCCCCCCCCCATACAGTATAACGTCTCCTTCATATGTCTACTTCATGTTAAAATGTAATTTTGGGAATGACATTTTATTTTTGGGGGACGTTACAAGGCTTAGAAGTTTATAAGTAAATCTTGAAAATTTCTCAGAAATTTTCAAAAACCAAATGTTTAAGGACCAGTTCAGGTCTGAAGTCACTTTGTGAAGCTTACATAATAGAAAACTGAAGGGAATCCATGTTATACAACATGTAGAAGCTTCTTTGTTTGTGTATCAGTTTCTGTTCTCTGTAAAATGAATCTAATCTCTTTGGCACTACGCCCAGATGTTTCCCCCAAATATGGAAGTTCCGCTCTTTGCTCTATTTGCCTGTAGAATAGAACATAGAGCAAAAAAACTTTTTTTTTTTCACTTTATTATTTGTCCCACTCTGGGACTTCAACATTACAGGGTCTGATCCCTGTTTCAATGCAGCACGATACATCTGTATTGTTCTGTATTGAACTGTTAGTGTCTTACACTGTACAGCTACTTTCACACTAGCGTTCGGGGCTCCGCTTGTGAGCTCCGTTTGAAGGGGCTCACAAGCGGCCCCGAACACATCCGTACTGCCCCAATGCATTCTGAGTGGATGCGGATCTGCTCAGAATGCATCAGTCTGGCACAGTTCAGCCTCCGCTCAGCAGGCGGACACCCGAACGCTGCTTGCAGCGTTCGGGTGTCCGTCTGGCCGTGCGGAGGCAAACGGATCCGTCCAGACTTACAATGTAAGTCAATGGGGACGGATCAGTTTGAAGATGACACTATATGGCTCAATTTTCAAACTGATCCGTCCCCCATTGACTTTCAATGTAAAGTCTGGACGGATCCGTCTGAACAACTTTCACACTTAGAATTTTTTCTTAACTATAATGCAGACGGATCCGTTCTGAACGGATCCAAACGTCTGCATTATAGGAGCGGATCCGCCTGTGCAGACACCAGACTGATCCGCTCTGAATGCAAGTGTGAAAGTAGCCTAAGACGCTAACAGTTGCCTAGGAGATCCAGCCTAGGGGCTGGGCCTCCTAGGCCTCCGTACATGCCAGGCCCCAAGCCTTGGAATGGCTTGGGGCTGCCATGGCAACCATCGAGTCCCCGCCACAGCAGCGCGGGAACTCTATGTATGAGGTGAGGGAGCGCAAACCTACCATATGCCGCGGTCAGCGCTGACCGCGGCATATGAGGGGTTAATCCACCGGCATCGGCGTTATCGCCGATGCTGGTGGATGCAGCAGGGATCCGGCTGTCAGTAACAGCCGGATCTCTGCTGCTGGACGCGGGGGGGGAGGAACGACTGCAGGACGAGAACGCTCATCCTTTAGCACTAAGTGCCGGTGATTTAGGACGAGCATTCTCGTCCTGGGTCGTTAAGGGGTTAAGGCTGCATATAGGCCGAGATGTCTGCCTCATACCTGGGAAAACAGCAGCCTGCTCCCCGGGGGGTAGTTAGCACAGAGATGCTAACGAGGATGGGCCCGTTTGCTGGTCACACTCGGGAAAGCAGAATCTCCGGCGCCTTGTGTCAGCATGAACCATAATCCTTCAGAACTTGTTCAGGAGGGATCGGATGTCCCCAAAATCTAGCTTACATCTCTGGTATGATGGGGGCATCGCATGGACACCAGACATTGCGTAATCAACTCGCCTTCATCTTCCTAAAATAAGGATCTCATCTTCAGAGCATCCTGGACGTGTCTCATTTGATATGCTAGGACTCGGAACGATGAGATATGAATTATGAAGAAGGTCTGGGGTCTGTATCTTCACCAGGGCAACTGGGAAACTATCTTTTTGATATTTTTATAGCTGTTCCCTAATTGGCCAGTGGGCCGGCTGCATGGGTAATGTAGCTTGGCCCAGAGGGGCTGAGCCAGAGGTGGGAGTGAGAATCCCCTTCAGACCTGCAATCCCTGGATATTAGGGTGTCACAAAGTGGGAGATCTAATGGAATTGGTTTGTGCACCATTACTCTGCCCAAATCTCCTGGAAGGAAAGGACTTTTACCACACAAATGTTAAGTATTAGATCTTTCTATGTTTTCTCCTTTTTATTTTACAATTGTTTGCCATTTATGTAGGTCTCTTGTTAATCATTTTCTGTAACCAAGTGCTGTCTATTTTTTATACATTAAACCTAAAAGTTTGATGGTTGGTCTTGTAACCTTAAGAACCTGTTAGCTCCATGAAGAAGTGTGTGTGCACTCTGAGGCTGTATGTTGTTTTTCCGTGAGGCTGCTTGCGAGTGGAACACTCAGGGGTGTCCTGTCGACCTTATAACTGGCAGGTGGTGGCAGCAACATTTTTGTGTTATTGCGTGGGTGTGCTTGCAGGCTTCAGGTGGCGATTTATGCTCAAGTTACGGCCCGGCGTAGCCTGTGAGGTGAATCGGCCTGAAGGGCTTGGGCAACCCCTGTCACATGAGGCAGTGGTCTGGTCACCGGTACGTGACATGGTGGCCTTTGGAAAGTGGAGAATTCCATTAGTGATGGAGGTCTTGGTCGGGATAAATGTACTGGTCTATGGAGACTGAAGTAGGCCATTAGCACATTTTTCATCATGTTCGATCCTTGGTGTTGGGGGAGGTGATAAATGAAGGGGCCCACTTTGGTTTTATGGCCCATATGTCTCTTTGGGGAGGAGAATGGAGATAGGTACTAAAACTGGAGAACATTGATGGGCGACCCAAGTGAACGAATTATGTAGGCGATAAGGAACCTTGGTCCAATTAGAAGTTGGAGTAGGTGCAAGTTACGTAGATGAATGGTTATAAATAGTAAAATATTTGTGCGGTCCTATGTTATGGATAATAATGTTGTAATTATGTAATCTGTGTGTAAAACTACAGAAAACTTGAATTATAAGGGCTCATGCACAGGAACGTGTGGCAGCCAGGCCACAATTTGCACGGACACTGAACATGTGCCCACCGTCTGTGGACGTGGACCCATTCATTTGAATAGGGTCCGCAATCCGCATCCACTACTTTTTTGCAGTGCAGAGGCACAGATAGAAAACCCACGAAAGTACTCCGTAGTGCCTCCGCTCCGCAAGTGAATGGGTCCGCATTCATGTTGGAGCACAAACCGCTGATGCATGTGTATTTTGGAGCCGCTGTTTGCGGGCCACAATACAGGCACGGCCGGGCAATACTAGCCCTAATACTAATTATTTCTTTGTTCTCAAAAGGTATAAAATACCATGTGTGGGGACATAAACCAAGCACTGACTTTTTCCACTGCTGCTTCACACTTCTATCTACTTCTTATGCCGTAATCTGACATTCGTCATGGGATAACCCCTTTTAGTGAAAGGGGCGGGCTAGAGTTCTCTGCACAGCCAGGTGTCCAAAAGCGCATTAGGTTGTCTGTCCGATTTCAGGAAACATATTGGTTTTCGGGGTGCACTACTCAGGTGCCGCACCTGAGGGGTTAATAGCGGCGGATCGCAGCGCGCAGCCATAGAGGCCTGGTGCCGGGTATGGGATATGTCCGGCACCCGCAGCCTGCGTTTGAATTAACGATATTCATTGGTGGCACAGTGCACCGAACCCCCCCCCCCCCCCCCCCCCAACCCCAGTATGATAAATCAGAATCATTGGTGGTGCAGTGAACCCCCATCCCCCAAGTATTATCATTGGTGGTGCAGTGGCAGTTCCGATCGGAGCCCCAGCAGTGTTACCATGGCAATCAGGATGCTACTGAAGCCCTGGCTGCCATAGTCGGCTCCCTGCTGCCCTGTGCACAAAGCACAGGGCAGCAGGGAAAGTGTGAAGTCCTATTCACCCTAATAGAGATCTATCAGGGTGAATAGGACAAGGAATGAAAGATCCCAGGTTCTAGCCCCTAATGGGGGAAATAGTTATAAAAAAATAAAAATAAAAAAATTTAAAAAAATATATATATATATATATTACGTTTAAATCACCCCCTTGCCCAATTTTACATATAAAATATATAAACATATCGTCACGCCCGAAAAAGTGTGAACTATTAAAATATCTCCTATGCGGTGAACGCCGTTAACAGAAAAAAAAAACGTGCAATTTGCCATTTTTTAGTCACCTTGTCCCGACAAAAATTAGGATCGGACTGTTCTATTATTATGGTCCAGACGCTCCATAAAATGTGGAACGCACACGGCTTTTTTGGCGTTTTATTTTTTTCACGTGGTATCGAGTTTCGCAATACTTTTTTATGGCATCGAAAAAGAGTAAAAATTTTGGTATTGTGACAACCCTAGGTAAGACGTGTTTTTTTTTTATTATACCGTAATTATATGTATTTTAAATTTGGCTCCTAAATTTTTCAGGTTAGGAGCCAATGGCTCCATGATATTTTTTTTACTCTGGAGCCCTGAGGTGTCAGACCCACACCGATCAGATACTGATAACCTAGGTCGACAGTTGTGGTTAAACATCACTTTAGTCACTGAGACATTCTTCAAAAGGCAAAGTACTAAATCTAGAAGTAAATAACTAAGGCCCCTTGCAGACGAGCGAGTATTCCGCACGGGTGCAATGCGTCATACAAACTAATTGTGCCCGCACGGAATCCGGACCCATTCATTTCAATGTGTCTGTGTACATGTGCGTTGGTTTTCACGCATCACTTGTGTGTTGCGAGAAAATTGCAGCATGTTCTATATTCTGGAATTTTCACGCATCGCTGGCCCCAAAGAAGCGAATGGAGCTGCGAGCAAGTGCGGATGAGATGCGTTTTTCACGGATGGATGCTAAGAGATGTTGTTTGTATACCTTCAGTTTTTTATCACGCGCGTGCAAAACGCATCAAATCGCATTGCACTTCAGCGATAAAAATTGAACTGAATGAGATCGCAGACAAAACTGAATGAGTTTGTTTGCTAAATCGCGCATTTTTCACTGAATGCATTCACAACGCATCCGGACCTGATCCGCACACGCTCGTCTGCAAGGGGTCTAACAGGAAATCATTCTGCCTCCACTGCAGGATTTTTTTGTATGTTCCTGAAACAGTCAGATTTGTAAAACATCCTGAAGAGAACACAGGGTTAATCCTTTGCTGATCTGTTCCAGAATATTAGAATAAGTAATACTCATCACTCACTTTTTCTCACTGCTGCTTTTCTTTTTAGAATTTTTCTTCACTTTTATTCCTAGAAACGAAGAGGGGAATTAATCAATTTACACACACAATATTTTGGGGTTTACTATCCAATTTATACATTATTTGCGATATTGCAGTGAAGCAGAGAGAATCACAGTACAGGATACCACGATTATTAGGATTGTTCATGCGTTTTGTTTAAGGTAAATGGTTACCCTAGGTCATCGAGAGAAACATTGGGAGCATTCCTGCGCCTGGATTATGGCCGCCACTCCCGGCCTGAGCGTGGGTTGAAAGAATTGAACCACCAGCATCATAATGACCTAGGATGCTGTTAGTTCGAATATTAAAGAGGACCTTTCACCGATTCTTACCCTATGAACTAACTATACAGACATGTGGAGCGGTGCCCGGGGATCTCACTGCTAGGCCCTCCGGTATCTCCGCTCACTAAGTTATAGTAGGCGGAGATACCAGTCCCTAAGTTATGGTAGGCGGAGTCTGCCCTAACGCTGGCCAATCGCAGCGCAGAGCTCACAGCCTGGGAGGTTATTTTCTCCCAGGCTGTGAGCTCTGCAATGCGATTGGCCAGCGTTAGGGCAGACTCCGCCTACTATAACTTAGGGAACGGAGATACCGGAGGACATAGCAGGAGAACGGAGCGGCGCCCGGGGATAATAGTAAGTGCGGAGAGATCCCCGGGCGCCGCTCCACATGTATGTATACTTAGTTCATAGGGTAAGAATCGGTGAAAGGTCCTCTTTAAGACCCACGGTTGAGCTGGGATTTGTGGTTGTAATACGGATATAGTCTCACACCCAACATTACATCTGTGTCAAATTGGCCTTAAAAGGATGGATAACTCATCCATCTACAGGATAAGGGCTCATGCACACAACCGTATGTAGTTTGTGGTCCGCAAAAAATATGGATGACGTTGGTGTGCCTTCCGTATTTTGCCGAACGGAACTGCTGGCTTTTAACAAAACAGTACTATCCCTGTCCGTAATGCAGACAATAATAGTATATGTTCTATTCTTTGGCGGAATGGACATATGGAAACAGAATGCACACGGAGTAACTTCCGTTCTTTTTGCGAACCCATTGAAATGAATGGTTCCACATACGGTCCGCAAAAAAAACCCGCAACAGACATAGAAAGAAAATACGTTTGTGTGCATGAGCCCTAAGGGATAAGTATCTGATTGGTGGGAGTGCGACCTCTGGGGCCTCCACTGATCACGAGAATGGTGGCCCTTTGCTCCCCCATGTTAATGGAGTGGCGGTAACGCATGAGCACTGCCGCACCATTCAGCAGTATGAACTGAATGGAGCAGCAGACATGGATAGGTGTCTGCCACTTCATTCAAATGGGGAGCACGGCAACTATTCTCATTATCGGCAGGGGCAGCGTTCGGACCCCTGCCAATCAGACAATTATCCCCTGTCCTAGGAATATATAAGCAAAACTTCGTGGCACTCTGCCGTCTGTTTGCCGCTGGAAGTCGGGTTCCCACCCCGTCACAGTAAGAATATAAAACTCCAGCAAATTGCGTTGCAAAAGGGATTTCTTTAATAGATATTTGCGGCTGTGTACAGTTTGTGCTGTCCTAGGAATAGAGAGAATTTAATTTAACCCATTTACTATCCTGATCCTGTCAGAAAAATGACAGCTAAAATAGTGAATGCAGCTCTGGGCCTCATCTGTGGCTCAGAACAAAATAAGCAAAGTACTGATAGTTTAGCACTGCTTATCCCAATTAGTATAGAAGGTTATAATAAGAGATACTGATTTTTACCTATTTAGATGAAAGCTACATTAATGGGAACCTGTCATCAACCTTATGCTGACCTCACTGAGGGCAGCATAAAATAGTGACAGAAATGCTGATGTCAGCGATGTGTCACTTATGAGCTAATAGTAAGTGGTTGCCGAGAACCAGCATCATAATCATTGCAGCCCAGGCCTTGAAAAGAGTCAAATCTACTAGAGAAAGAGTCCTGGTTATTCATAATCTCCTGCTCTCCCGCACATCTGCTGATGACTGGCAGTTCTCTCCTAGAGAGAAAGAGAGAAAACTAGGTAGAAGACTGTCAGTCATCAGCAGGAGAGCAGGAATTCATGAATATCCAGGACTCTTCTCAGGTGGCCGTGACTCTTCTCCAGGCCCAGTCTGCAATGAATGTGATGTCGGTTCTCGGCAACTACTTACTTTTGACTTTTAAATGACAGACCGCTGACATCAACTCACCTGTCTCTACTTAATTCTGCTGTTAGTATGGACAGCATAAAGTTGATGACGGGTTCCCTTTAAAAGGCCATGTACACCTTTGAATGCAATTTTTGTTTATGATTGCATTTCACATATTTTTTGCTAAAAATCATATTTTCAATTGGCCTTTATTAAAAATATTGAGCTGTTCTTTCACAAAGGGTTAACTGTTTTTCTAACTGTGTGACTAGTACTTTCACTTTGCGGCGTCATCTAATAACCCCCTTCTCTAAACTACTAAGATGAAACATCCGAAGTTGATTTGCATAAAACTTCGGTTTAACTTGAAACCGAACGCAAGTTGGGCAAAATGGTTTCTTACAGTACAAATTAATTTATGAAGTTATTACGTGAAGTCTTGCGAGACTTCGCAAAGTAATAACTTTGGCTCATTGGAGCCAATACATTCTAATACTGTGCAGAGCTCCTGCTCCGTAAAGTATAGAGCGAAGTTTAATGCGAATCGACTTCGGGTGTTTCATCCGAAGTCGATTTGCTCATCCCTAATCATAAACACTTATTTAAGCCACATTCTTTAATGAGTGTTTATAATGTGAGAGAGCAGAGATAAGGAGTCCGTCTGCTCCTCAGATGATGGAAAAGACAAAAAATCCACAGGCAGCTAGGATTCCATATTGTTAATAAAGACCAATTGAAAAAATGATTTTTAGCTCAAAATAAGTACAATCCAATAATTAAAAAAATTGTCCACAAAAGGTGTACATAGCCTTTTATAGGGGTTGTTCGGTTTCAGGACGAAACCAGACAACCTTGGGGGATCAGCCTGGAACAAAGAACTGGTACGTAATTACCTGGCAGACACCGCACCATCCTTTCTGGCTGGGATCTATTTATTAAAGTGCAGCAGGGATGTCAGGTGACCACTGCAGCCAATCAATGGCCACTGCAGTGCAACAAAGAGGCTGCAGGGATCACGTGATGTGTTTTGTCGACATGAGGTCACCCTTCAGCCAGGTAATCAGTCCATGGATCTGCCAGGTAAGTACTCATCAGTTCTTTATTGCAGGCCGATCTCAGAACAAAGAAATACACACAAATATCAGAATTTTATCCGGTTTACCTGCCACCTCCTCCATGTCTCGGATGAATTTTGATTGTTGTTGCACTAGGTCACGGATACCATCAGGGCAGCATCTACATAATTCCTGCGCCTTTTCATTCGAGGACACTGCACGCTCTCTTTCCCCAAGTAAAAAAAGGGCTTCACAAAAACGATAGTGACCCTAAAAAAAAAAAAAAAAAAAGGATTAGGTCTGGTAAAGGTAAAACCTGCATTAGAAAGGCAGATCAGCAAGCGATTGTCGAGATGGAAGCGTTCCCTACCAGATATCGCTTGATAAATAGCGGAGGAGACCACTGCTATTAAGTGCAGTGATCTCCTCCACAGTATGTCACTCTATAGCCTTCACTCATCCCCATACAGTCTAGTGGTTTGCCGGCGGCAGATTGCTATTAGACAGAACGAGCAAGCGCTGATTTTTAAGCATGCTTAAAAAAATAAATAATCTGAATTGCCCAATTAAGGAGCGCTTGCTCGTTCATCGGGTAACCGTCGGCAGTATTACACTGCCAAATGATCGCTAGCGAAATACTGGCCAGTGTAATACAACCCTTAGTGTCTAAGCTTTAACCAAGTCACATATGTAGTTTATATGAGGGAGAGTCAAAAATGATCCGCACTCTGTAGAATTTATACTAATGAACTTTCAGAAAAGACAAATACATAATTTTTTGACAATCTCCCCAAAGACTTTACCACTTGTGACTTGCACGAAGGTTGTGTCTGGTGCCGATAGTTATTAAAGGGTTTCTGTCACCCCACTAAAGTGTTTTTTTTTTTTTTGGGCTACTTAAATTAGTTATATAGCGATATATTAAAATATAATAGTGTTCCTTACTTTGATCCAGCAGTTTAGTCCAAAAACGAAGTTTTATCATATGCAAATCCGGTCTCTACCAGCAAGTAGGGCGTCTATTTGCTGGTAGCTGCTGCAGAAATCCGCCCCCTCCTCTTGTTGATTGACAGGGCCAGCCGGGATCTCCTCCTCCGGCCAGCCCTGTCAGCATTTCAAAAACCGCGCGCCCGTGTTGAATCTGCGCAGGCGCTCTGAGATGAGGAGGCTCGTCTCCTCTGAACTCCCTCAGTGCGCCTGCGCCGATGACGTCTTCTATTTCGATGATGTCATCGGCGCAGGCGCACTGAGGGAGCTCTGAGGAGACGAGCCTCCTCATCTCAGAGCGCCTGCGCAGATTCAACACGGGAGCGCGATTTTTGAAATGCCGACAGGGCTGGCCGGAGGAGGAGATCAGCTCACATGACCTAACCCCTCGGGTGAACACCGAAAAAAAAAAACTGTCAAAACAAGCAATTTTTGTCACCTTGCATCACAAAAGGTGCGACACCAAGTGATCAAAAATGCGTATGTCCCACAAAATAGTACCAATAAAACCGTCACCTCATCCCGCAAAAAATGAGCCCCTACATAAGAAAATCTCTTAAAAAATAAAAAAACTATAGCTCTTAGAACATGGAGACACTAAAACATCATTTTTTTGGTTTCAAAAATGCTATTATTGTGTTAAAGTGAAACAAATAAAAAAAAAGTATACATATTAGATATTGCCGCGTCCGTAAAAACCAGCTCTATAAAAATATCACATGACCTAACCCCTCGGGTGAACACCGTAAAAAAAAAAAAAAAAAAAAACTGTGTCAAAACAAGCAATTTTTGTCACCTTGCATCACAAAAGGTGCAACACCAAGTGATCAAAAATGCGTATGTCCCACAAAATAGTACCAATGAAACCGTCACCTCATCCCGCAAAAAATGAGCCCCTACATAAGAAAATCTCTCAAAAAATAAAAAAAATATAGCTCTCAGAACATGGACACATTAAAACATAATTTTTTTGTTTCAAAAATGATATTATTGTGTAAAACTTTAATAAATGAGAAAAAGTATACATATTAGGTATCGCCACGTCCGTAACAATCTGCTCTATAAAAATGTCACTTGACTGAACCCCTCAGGTGAACGCTGTAAAAATAAATAAATAGAAACTGTGCTAAAACAACCAATTTTTTGGTCACCTTGCCCCATAAAGTGTTATAATGAATGATCAAAAAATCATATGTACCCAAAAATAGTACTAATAAAACTGGCACCTTATCCCCTAGTTTCCAAAATGGGGTCACTTCTTGGGAGTTTCTACTGTAACGGTGCATCAGGGGGCTTCAAATGGGACATGGCATCTAAAAACCATGTGGAGTTCCTTTTCTTCTGCGCCCTGCCGTGTGCCCATACAGCAGTTTATGACCACATGTGGGGTGTTTCTGTAAAGCGCAGAATCTGGGTAATAAATATTGTTTTGTTTGGCTGTTAACCATCGATGTGTTAAAGAAAAAAATTTATTAAAATGGAAAATCTGCTAAAAAAGTGAAATTTAAAAATTTGATCTCCATTTTCCTTTAATTCTTGTGGAACGCCTAAAGGGTTAACAAAGTTTGTAAAATCGGTTTTGAATACCTTGAGGGGTGTAGTTTCTACAATGGGGTCATTTATGGGGGTATCCACTATGTAGGCCCCACAAAGTGACTTCATACCTGAACTGGTCCTTAAAAAGTGGGTTTTGGCAATTTTCTTAAAAATTTGAAGAATTGCTTCTAAACTTCTAAGCCTTCTAACGTCCTAAAAAAATAAAATGACATTTCCAAAATGATGCCAACATAAAGTAGACATATGGGGAATGTTAAATAATAAATATTTTATGAGGTATCACTTTCTGTTTTAAAAGCAGAGAAATTAAAATTTAGAAAATTGCGAATTTTTCAAATTTTTGGGTAAATTTGGGATTTTTCCATAAATAAAGGTGAAATATTTTGACTCAAATTTATGACTATCATGAAGTACAATGTGTCACGAGAAAACAATCTCTGAATGACTTGGATAAAGAAAGGCGTTCCAAAGTTATTACCACATAAAGTGAGATATGTCAGTTTTGCAAAATTTGGCCTGGTCAGGAAGGGGGCAAAGGGCCCAGATGGGAAGTGGTTAAAGCATTTGTGCACAGTATGGAGAAAGTAGTCTGTACCCAAGAAGTGTGTATGACTGAATACAGAAGTTCAAGGAAGGTCACCCATGAAGGAGGAGCCCGACCATGACTGATGACATCACCGAGTGCACACCTGAACCGATTCTGTTAGAAGAGCGACAGTGGATTATATGGCCCTAAGAGGATGAAGATTAACGTATCATGAAGAGGTGAGTTCATGGCTCGCAGCTCAGCCTAAATCAGTTTTTAAGGAGGGAATAGGAAAGCTTGTTGACAGATGGACAAGTTATATTGAAAAGCAGGGAGATTATGTAAAAGAAATGATTTATTTGTCTTTTCCTTACAAAATAAATTCTACAGCCAGAGTGCAGATCATTTTGGCTCGACCTCGTACGTAAAAATACTAACATTACATAAGAATAATAATGGATATACTAATACGGTACACAAACATTTACACAGCAAGGCAGGACAGATTACAGCCCCAGGAATTTCCTTAATCACAGTGTCGCTGTAAGCATACGGAAAACCTGACGAGCTGAACGCGCCTGTTGCGGAGCGGTCATGTCTGTCGGCATATCAATAGTCCGCTACACGATTCAATACAGGGAGGATGGGGGAAACAAAAGTCTACAGTTCAGTCAATGTGTGACAAAAACAGCGTGCCCTTCTACCACAAAGCGCTTTCAAGAGATCATTCACATGTACTGGCTTTTTTGCAGAATTACTGCAAAACCATGGTGACAAAAAGCTAACGCCAAAAATAGGAAAAAGTGTATTGACCCCGATACATAATGAGCCGCGCACCAGTGAACAGCAAAGGTATAAAGCCTCTAGATTTAAAGTTTTTTTTTACTTAACTGATGAAATCCTATGGATATGTCCGACACACAGGAACCCCACCAATCAGCTGTTTGAGACGGCAGCGGCGCTCTCAGCTCACCAAGAACAGCGCCGTACATTGTAGAGTGGCTGTGATCGGTATTACAGCTTAGGCCTATTCAGTTCATTGGGGCTATGATTCGCCTAGGCCAGTGATGGCGAACCTTTTAGAGACCGAGTGCCCAAACCGCAACCCAAAACCCCCTTATTTATCACAAAGTGCCAACACGGCAAGTTAACCTGAATCCTACAGTCCAGTATAGTATATCTTCCATGTACTTTATCATGTAGCCTGTCTACATTCAGTACGCTGCCTGTGCTGTTCATGGTGCGTCCTGCGCTGATGAATGGCAGGAAAGGTCTAAGGCATATTGGTACACCATAGACATTTTCCAGGGTGCGGGCGCCCACAGAGAGGGCTCCGAGTGCCGCCTCTGGTGGGTTCGCCACCACTGGCCTAGGCAAAGGTGGGAAAAGCAGCATCACTACTACAAGCGCCACTGCCTCCTCAAACAGTTAATCAGCGGGGGGTCCAGGGTGTCGCACCCCCACCGATCAGATACTATCCAGAAGATAGGTCATCAGTATTAAAAATAAAAAATAAAGAAGAAAAAAGTTCTTGAAAAACGCCTTTAAAGGGAGTCTTTCACCTATACTGACCATTATAGAACACTACCACCATTATAGTCCCCAGATTGGAATGCTACTTACTATTTAGCTGTCCGTCGCTTATTTTCTTCAAAAGACACTTTTATTCAATATGCAAATTAGGTCTGAAGGTGCCCAGGGGCAGCGATCAAGCAGCTGGTGCCCAGGCCCCTCGTCGCTATTCATATGAAACCCCTCCCATTTCACCCCTCTGGCCCACCCTAGGTTTTTCAGAAATCCTGCGCCGTTCACAAGATTCGCCAAGCCTGCGCACTTCATTCCCCATTATGGGCAGAGGCACAAGAGCGTTTAATGCGCATGTGCCGGAATGGGGAATGAAGCGCTCAGGCGCAGCGAATCTTGTGAACAGCGCTGGATTTCTGAAGAACCTAGGGTGGGCCAGAGGGGTTACATATGAAAAGCGACGAGGGGCCTGGGCACCTTCATACCTAATTTGCATATGGAATAAAGGTGTTTTTTGCAGAAAATAAGTGACGGACAACTAAACAGTAAGGCTACTTTCACACTAGCGTTCGGAGCGGGTCCGTCTGATGTTTCATCAGACGGATCCGCTCCTATAATGCAGACGTTTGCATCCGTTCAGAACGGATCCGTCTGCATTATAACTTAGAAAATTTTCTAAGTCAGAAAGTTGTCTGAGAGGATCCGTTCAGACTTTACATTGAAAGTCAATGGGGGACGGATCCGTTTGAAGATTGAGCCATATGGTGTCATCTTCAAGCGGATCCGTCCCCATTGACTTCCATTATAAGTCTGGACGGATCCGCTCGCCTCCGCACGGCCAGGCGGACACCCGAACGCTGCAAGCAGCGTTCAGGTGTCCGCTCACTGAGCGGAGCGGAGGCTGAACGCTGGCAGGCGGATGCATTCTCAGCGGATCCGCCTCCATTGAGAATGCATTAGGGCCAGACGGATGCGTTCGGGGCCGCTCGTGAGCCCCTTCGAACGGAGCTCACGAGCGGACACCTGAACGCAGGTGTGAAAGTAGCCTAAGTAGCATTCCAATATGGAGACTATAATGCTGATGATGGTGTTCTATAATGGTCAGTATAGGTGAGACTCCCTTTAATCATTATTTCCATTCAGATATTGAAATCCTATTACAATTTAGTGTAGTGCAATGTGTCTTTGCTCTAGCGTACGGAGATTATATTTAGCCATGTATATTACGGTAGCCAAGGACAAAGGCGCGGTATGTACCCTAACCAGTTCTGCAAAACGAAAGAACAATAGACCAAGGGGTTACAGAGGTTTTCCCATAAGCACATTTATCCCCGACAACTTGACCCAGTCCATTTGTTGGGCCCCCACCGGTCAGAAGAACAGGGGCTCCCGTGTGTTCACTGCCCCCTCTTTCAGTTCTATGGGACTACAGGAGCCCGCTGGGGTCAGAGCTGAATGTAAACATGTACTGTATGTTCGCTTCAGCTGAATGTGTACTCAATGGGAGAAATCTGCCATATACCACTCCGTATACATTCATTGTACACAGAAGTGTGCAAACTGCCAGGCTGACGGCGACCTACAGGAGAATAAGGGGGGGCTATGGCACCTTATCTAATGCAATGGGAATCGCAATGTGAATGCAGCCTTACAATTAAAATTGGGTAAGATGCTGCAAGACAAGGAGGGGAACCATCAGCCACCACAAATAGACAGATTTTTACAGAATTAGGGTCCATTCACACGTCGGCAATTCTGTTCCGCATTTTGGGGGAACGGAATTGCGGACCCATTCATTTCTATGGGGCCGCATGATGTGCTGCCCGGATCCGGAAATGTGGATCCGCACTTCCGGGTCCGCATTTCCGTTCCCCAAAAAAATAGAACATGTCCTATTCTTGTCCGACAAGATTAGGCATATTCTATTATAGTGTCGGCGATGTGCAGTCCGCAAAATGCGGAGAACACATAGGGATGTGTGAATGGACCCTTACTCTAATCACTGCTATAGTGATGTGACATCACAGCTGGGTGCTCACCGGATATACTCATCAGCAGAGGCGCCGCTATTGGGGCCTGACCTCAGAAGGGGCCCCGGGAGCAGAAGCAGGGGGGTGGCCAGCAAGGCCATAATTCTAATAGGCACCCCAGGGCATGTGCCTGGATCAGGGTCCAGCACAGTATTATTGATTTTACAATTCCTCTCCCGCTTTCGCCGATGACCTCCTGTTCTGCAAAGAAGCAGCAGGAGCGACCCTGAGCAGCGCCGTCTCAGCCCTCGCCCTCTTGCCTCTGAGCACCACTGCTGCCTGCCAGCCACTGCCACGTCCTCCTGCTTCAGACACCATGTACTGTGCCCCATTATAAGTACAGGGGTATAAGGGGATAGCCCTATACTGTGCCTGCTAACCTCTACAACGCCTTCTTATACCCTGCATTATACCATGTATAATTCCCCTAGTCATACCTTGTAGCCCGTTATCCAGTCCCTGAATGGCGGCGTTAATCACTCACTGTATGGAATGTTAACCTTTCATGGTACGAGCTATTATCCAGTATGGCGGTATTATTTCGTCTCTGCATGTTGGTAATATCTAGTGACTAAATGTATTATTATTTGGGGGTAGGGATAATATATACAGTATATAGATTCCAGTATATCCCAGTACATTATACTGCAGTGCGCCCTGTAGAGTAAATGATCCTTGTAGAATGCAGTCCTCCCCGCCGACCACCAAGACCTCCTGTACTAGGGCTGCACGATAAATCGAAAAAATAATCGAATTGCGATAATCGGTAAATGCCATATGGCGATTTGGCCGACCCGAAAATGCCGCGATTATATATGAAGGGGCCCCGCGCACATAACTGGCTTTGTGTGTAAAGTATTTTACTAGTGTGTGAAACAATCTCTCTCCTACTGATAACAGGTCCAGCCTCTGTACTCACTGTCACTATGAATGCACTGCAGCAACTAGTGGGAGCGAGCAGGCCGGCCTGCGCGTGACTGACGTCACTTAGTAACGCTCCTGCTTCCTGAAGTGGGAGGAGCGTTACTAAGTGACGTCAGTCACGCGCCGGCCGGCCAGCTCGCTGCAGTGCATTCATAGTGACAGTGAGTACAGAGGCTGGACCTGTTATCAATAGGAGAGAGATTGTTTCACACACTAGTAAAATACTTTACACACAAAGGCAGTTATGTGCGCAGTTTAGGACACATGAGGGGACACATAGGGCCATGAGGGGGACCAGCATAAGATGCTATATGTCTTATGCTGCCCCCCCTCATGGCCCTATGTGTCATAGCACACATCCCCTATAACAGCGCCATCCACAGGTCCCCATAAGTGTCCTCCACAGATCCACCCCAAAACAGCGTCCTCCACAGATCCACCCCATAACAGCGTCCTCCACAGATCCACCCCATAACAGCGTCCTCCACAGATCCCCCATATAACAGCGTCCTCCACAGATCCCCCACATAACAGCGTCCTCCACAGATCCCCCACATAACACTGTCCTCCACAGATCCCCCATAACAACGTCCTCCACAGATCCCCCATAACAGCGTCCTCCACAGATCCCCCATAACAGCGTCCTCCACAGATCCCCCATAACAGCGTCCTCCACAGATCCCCCATAACACAGCGTCATCCACAGATCCCCCATAACACAGCGTCATCCACAGATCCCCCATAACACAGCGTCATCCACAGATCCCCCATAACAGCGTCCTCCACAGATCCCCCATAACAGCGTCCTCCACAGATCCCCCACATAACAGCGTCATCCACAGATCCCCCACATAACACTGTCCTCCACAGATCCCCCATAACAGTGCCATCCACAGATCCCCCATAACAGTGCCATCCACAGATCCCCCACATAACAGAGTCATCCACAGATCCCCCACATAACACTGTCCTCCACAGATCCCACATAACAGCGTCATCCACAGATCCCCCATAACAGTGCCATCCACAGATCCCCCACATAACAGTGCCATCCACAGATCCCCCACATAACAGCGTCCTCCACAGATCCCCCACATAACAGCGTCCTCCACAGATCCCCCACATAACAGTGCCATCCACAGATCCCCCACATAACTATGTCATACCCAGCCGCGTCAGCGGCTCATATGGGAAAATCCAAGCAAATAGACCTCTACCACAATTCCCTTAAAATATCGCATCGCACATCGTTATCGCAATTTTTAGGGCCCTAATCGCAATCGCACAAAATTCCCATATCGTGCAGCCCTATCCTGTACTATAGCGTACAGTACATGGCAGCGCCCCTCACCGCCCCGCTGGGTACTAACGCTTACTCTGGCACTAAGGCCAGGTTCACATTACGTTTTCGCCATCCGTTTTAGGTTTACAAAAAAAGTATACGTTAACGGATACCTCAGACAGACGCCATACGGTGACATCTGTCACCATAATGTTTACGTATGCGTTTTTTTTTGCCGGACTCATCCCTTTTATTCTAACGTATACGTCAGACGGATGGCAAAAACGTGATGTGAACCTAACCTTTGATATGTGCACATGCGATGCAAGGATGGTCATGGGGGGTGTCCGGGGAAAAAAAGAAAGAAAATATATATAGCTGTGGGGCCCAGTCAGTTCCAGCTACGCCCCTGCTCATCAAGTTGCCCTCAGCAACATGCAAATATCATCACCCCCACTGTACTGGTTCTATGGGCAAATTTCAGTAAACCGGATCACTATGTGAATAGTCACTGTATACAGCACGCCTACTAGTAGGGAACATTCACACAGTGCGGTCAAAACGCGTCGGCCAGAACTGTCAGCGCACTAACACAAACCTTCCTTTTCTTGGTCTTCTTCCTGGGGAACACTATTCGCGCCGTACTCACTTCCTCAGCCACATTATCGCTCCAGTGAAAGTGCTGAGGTGAAGCACGAAGGGAGGACGGAGGGGAAAACTGCATGGTGTAAACAGGGACCGAAACGGCTCTGCCGGGACACCTCAGCCGCTCACTGACTCCACAGCCGGGACTCCGACCACGTGACCCGCTGCCTGCGTTCTCATTAGCTGGAAATAAGAGCGCACAAAAACACAAGCCGTGTGCGAGCGATAGAACAAAGCGCTGACTGCGGGGACGGGTCACATGACCGCGTTCGGCCTTCTCATTGGCAGGACGCGGTGGCGGGAGCAGCTCTTGGTTTGCCAAGCCGAACTGCGTCATGACGGGAAATGTTTGGGCGACCGAAACAAACTTGAGATGGAAAAGGGGAAGCGTTTCTGCCAACTACAGTATTAAGAGGCGGGAGCTGTGTTCACAATATGATCTGACACAACTAGGGTTGCCAGCTTTCCCAACAAAAAATACAAGGGTGTGGTTGGGAGTCGTGGCTTATCAATCAAACTGTGGCTCCCAATAATATTAGTGCCCCCGGTTAGAATAACGCCCTCCCCCATTAGTGCCCCCGGTTAGAATAACCACCTCCCCCATTAGTGCCCCCGGTTAGAATAACCACCTCCCCCATTAGTGCCCCCGGTTAGAATAACGCCCTCCCCCATTAGTGCCCCCGGTTAGAATAACGCCCTCCCCCATTAGTGCCCCCGGTTAGAATAACGCCCTCCCCCATTAGTGCCCCCGGTTAGAATAACCACCTCCCCCATTAGTGCCCCCGGTTAGAATAACGCCCTCCCCCATTAGTGCCCCCGGTTAGAATAATGCCCTCCCCATTAGTGCCCCCGGTTAGAATAATGCCCTCCCCATTAGTGCCCCCGGTTAGAATAATGCCCTCCCCATTAGTGCCCCCGGTTAGAATAACGCCCTTCCCATTAGTGCCCCCGGTTAGAATAACGCCCTTCCCATTAGTGCCCCCGGTTAGAATAACGCCCTCCCCATTAGTGCCCCCACTTGGTATTGCTTATCCCGCAACAACCCGCACTACACAATTATCAGGTTAATTATCCCTACAGTGAACGCCGTTAAAAATATATATATATATAGAATGCCAGAATTGCACATTTTTGCTTAGTCTCCACAAAAAAAAAGTCATCAAACAGTGCTATTTACCCCAAAATGATAATAAAAACTACAAGTCGTCCCTCAATCAAAGAAAAAAAAAAAAAAGTTATGGGTCTTGGAAAGCAACGATGCAAATTTATTTTATTTTTTTAAAAGGCAATGTCAGCGAAGGAGTGTTGGGTGTGTGATGCCAGTGACACAGGCCTTGGAGCAAGTCTTTGGTAAGGCTACTTTCACACTAGCGTTCAGGTGTCCGCTCGTGCGCACCGTTTGAAGGGGCTCACGAGCGGCCCCGAACGCATCCGTCTGGCCCCAATGCATTCTCAGTGGAGGCGGATTCACTGAGAATGCATCCGCCTGCCAGCGTTCAGCCTCCGCTCCGCTCAGTGAGCGGACACCTGAACGCTGTCGGGTGTCCGCCTGGCCGTGCGGAGGCGAGCGGATCCGTCCAGACTTATAATGGAAGTCAATGGGGACGGATCCGCTTGAAGATGACACCATATGGCTCAATCTTCAAGCGGATCCGTTCCCCATTGACTTTCAATGTAAAGTCTGAACGGATCCGCTCAGACAACTTTCACACTTAGAAAATTTTCTAAGTTTTAATGCAGACGCATCCGTTCTGAACGGATGCGAACGTCTGCATTATTGGAGCGGATCCGTCTGATGAAACATCAGACGGATCCGCTCCGAACGCAAGTGTGAAAGTAGCCTAAGAAGGTCAGACAGTGACTTCTGACTCACGCTCACTGATTGAAAAGAATGTCTCTCCACTGTATATGCAGGCCACAAGTTTAACCCCTTCCCGTTTTTTTACTCTCTGCCTTCCTGGAACCATAACTTATTTTTATGTTTCCGTTCACATAGCCGTGTGAGTGCTTTGTTCCTGTTGCCCTTTCTGATGGCATCATTTAATATTACAACCGATGTAGTGGGGGGGGCGGAATAAAATAAATTCCAAATGGGTGGAACAAACGCAATTCCACCACAGTTTTATGGGTTGCATTTCCTATCCGGTAAAACTGACCCGCTACCTCCATTCTCCGGGTCAGTATGATTACAGATTAGTGGTCTCTGGCCTTCCAGCAAAATTACAACTCCCAGCATGTCCTGACAGTCTGCAGGAAGCTTTAGTGGGGGCCCTGTGCAGTCTGTACATAACTGTAAGCTCCAGTAATTGCAGTGCTGAGGCTGGCAGGAGAAGGGTTAAACAGTTTCTTTCCAATGCTAGTCGTCATGCAGAAGCGTAGCCGTCAATCACAGAGGGCACAAGCAGGCCGCCATCATGACACCCACACATGCCATTTTGCAGGAAGTACAGACCCGGAGACTATTTTGAGCGACAGGGCTCGTCAGACATTTCCCTCCAAACCTGTTAAAATTGTGGTAATAGCTTTAATTACATCAATATGGAAACCACAGTATGCAGTTCTGCAGAGTGCGGGGCCGTGAGCTCTGGTACCACACAGAGATGTTCATCTGAAAGAAACTAACTACAAAATAGGAAACTCCCCGTATGACTCTGCTCTTCTTTACCCCTGTAAGCCATTTCATTTTTGCTCTGCAATTGCCTAAGACTATGCTAAAGACGGAAACAATCAACAAGCAGGTCAAAAAGACCCCAGGGATGATTCCTTTGGAGTCACGGTGCGCTGTCCACTTCTTTTGCAGCCCCGGGTCCGCATACGGCCATCTGAATGAGCCCTTACAAGAACCCCATAAGACAGTGCACACACAGCACCTATGGAGTTCACCTCCTGTATGACAGTCACAAACGGAAAACAATACTTTTAAAAAGATTAGAAAATCGAAGTCTTTATATGACCTGCACATAGGTAAAAAGAATAAGCACCCCCATCATTCACCTCATGGCCGCAGCATTGATGTTCATCATGCAGATAAATAATTTTTTCCCCACTGATAGACTGGAAAGCCGTGTTCAGACATAGTAGATTTAGAAAAACCGGAATTAGACTTACCGGTAATTCAGTTTCCATGAAATCACCATGACGGCCACAAGGAGATTGACCCATGACCTCTGTGGGGGCAGGAAACAGAGAAGAGGTTAAATTGCCCCCTCCCACCACCACACCTCAGTGTTCCAAAGATATCAAGTGCCAGAAGTGTATTAGTATTTCCCAGTATTACATCATACCAGAAAAATACCGGTGAAAGAACTTCAAACAAAAGAAAGGGAGGGAATATATGGGCCGTCATGGTGATTTCATGGAAACTGAATTACCGGTAAGTCTAATTCCGGTTTTCCCATATCATCACCATGACGGCCACAAGGAGAGTTATAAAATTATTTTTTATGGGTGGGGACAACCGCTTGAAGAACCTTCCGACCAAAGGAGAGGCCAGAGGTTCCAGATAAATCTAAACGGTAATGTTTCACAAATGTGTGAATACTAGACCAGGAGGCGGCCCTGCATATATCATCCAGGGAGGCCCCTGCTCAAAAGTAGTGGAGACAGCTCTGGTAGAGTGAGCTCTAATATTGGAAGGAGGATCCAGATTTAGAGTCTTATAACATAGGGTAATGGTGTCTTTAATCCATCTTGCAATGGAGGATTTTGAGACCCTGGATCCCTTATTTTTTCCAGCAAATTGGACAAGCAGGCTGTCAGACTTCCTGAAGTCCCTAGTGGCTTCTAAGTATCTAAGGACTGTACGCCTAACATCAAGGTAATGAAATTTCTCTTCCTCCTGATCCTTGGGATTGTTGAAAAAGGATGGAAGGAAGATCTCCTGGCCTCTGTTGCGGTCTGAGGCTACCTTTGGCAGGAAACCTGGGTCTAGTTTAAGCACAATCTTATCGTCAGTGATGGTAAGGTATGGTTCCCTAATAGAGAGAGCTTGAATCTCTCCTAGTCTCTTGGCAGAGGTAATTGCTATAAGAAAAGCAGTTTTGAATGAAAGCAATTTAATTGAACAGCTCTCCAATGGCTCAAATGGGGAACACATAAGGTTGTTGAGTACTAAATTTAAGTCCCAGGTTGGGCTGCGGGATCTTAGCGTGGGTCTAAGTCTACGGGCAGCTCTTATGAATCGTTTGACCCATCTATGGTCTGCCAGGTCGGCATCAAAGAAGGCGCTTAATGCCGAAATTTGAACTTTTAAGGTGGATGGAGAGAGGCCTATGTCCAGAGCTTTTTGTAGAAATTCCAGAATTTTCTGAATGTTAGGCCCTACAAAATTTGGATTCTCTTCACCTGATCATGAACAGAACCTTTTCCAGATCTTCAGGTATATCGCAGACGTTACTTTTTTCCTAGAACATCTCAAGGTGGCTATAACCTTGTCTGACAGGCCCTGAGACTTTAAGAGGGAGACCTCAGGATCCAAGCCGTGAGTTTCAGGAACTCCGGATGAGGATGTAGCAAAGGACCCTGGTATAGGATGTCCCCTCTGAGTGGGAGTCTCACTGGTTCGTCTATTGCTAGTTTCAAGAGAGGAGCGAACCAACTTCTCTTCGGCCAGAACGGAGCGATCAATATTACTGTGGTTCTTCCCTCCTGAATCTTCTGAATGACCCTCGGGATGAGAGGCAATGGAGGGAATGTGTACCCTAGATCCCAGCACCATTTTAGGGAGAAGGCATCTATTCTCCAGGGATGATCTCCAGCATTTAGGGAGCAGAATGTTTGTACTTTCGTATTTTTCCTTGATGTGAACAGGTCTATTGTAGGAAGCCCCCATCTCTGGGTTAGCATATTGGAGACCTCTGGATTCAGTGCCCACGCTGTATGATCTACCACTTGTCTGCTCAAAAAGTCAGCTGCTAGATTCTGGGATCCCTTCAGGTGCATTGCTGAGATGGATTTTAGTTCTTTCTCTGCAAAGGAGAAAATTTCCTCTGAGATACTCTGGAGTCTCCTTGATCGAGTACTTCCCTGATGTTTCAAGTAGGAGACCATGGTCACGTTGTCCGATAGGACTTTCACGTGCTGATTTCTTATCAGCTGTCTGGCGGAAAGTAGAGCTTGTCTTACCGCATATAGCTGCCTGAAATTTGAAGATTGGGCAGATATCAGATGTTTCCACGTTCCCTGGAAATAAGCTCTGTCGATTTTCGCTCCCCAACCAGATTGGCTGGCATCCGTGAAGATCGTAATTGAAGGCAATTTGATCCATGGAACTCCCTGGGAAAGATTCTTCTCCTTCATCCACCATGAGAGAGATCTCTTTACTGATCCTGGGATTGGAAGCTTGGAGTCCAGAGAGCCCTTCTTCTTGTTCCAGTGGGACAATAGCCAGTTCTGTATTACTCGACAATGAGCCTGCGCCCACTCCACAGAAGGTATACAGGAGGTTAGGAGGCCGAGTAGGCTCATTGCTTCCCTCACTGAGCATCTCTTCCGGCGTTGGAAGTGCCTCACCTTGTTTACCAGGGACTGGATCTTGCTCTGTGGTAGGAAGGTTGACTGAGTTACGGAGTCTAGTGTAACTCCCAGGAACCTCACCTTCGCGGATGGAACTAACATTGACTTGGGTTCGTTCACTATCCATCCCAGTTGAGACAGGCGGGACAGAAATATTTCCAAGTCCGACAGCAGGAGTTCTTTTGAGTCTGCTACAATTAGAACGTCGTCCAGATACGGCACTATATTTAACCCTTCCTGTCTGAGTGGGGCTATCATTTCTATCACCAATTTGGTGAAAAGCCTTGGAGCGGCTGAAATCCCGAAGGGTAGTGCTATGAATTGGAAATGAAGAAGCCGATTGGAAGGGTCTAGGATCGCAAATCTTAGAAACCTCTGGTGATCTGGGTGAATGGGGACATGCAGATAAGCGTCTTTCAGGTCGACCGAGCACATAAATGCTCCTAGCTTTATCAGAGGTACTATGGATTTGAGAGACTCCATCTTGAACTTCCTGTAAAGAATAAACTTGTTCAGTTGTTTCAAGTTTATAATGGTCCGGAAGTCTCCTTCCTTTTTTCTTACTAAAAATAGGGTTGAATAGTACCCTCGACCTCTTTGAGACGCGGGAACTGGGATTACTGCACCCTTCTTCACCAAATCCTGGACTCCTTGGAAAATATTTAGGTTGGAGGATCTGGTAGGCATCTTTGTGACGACGAATCTTGGAGGGGGGAGAGAGGTGAACTCGATCCTGTAGCCCTGCCGAATGATATCCAAGGCCCAAGGATTTCTTGATGTTAGAGACCATGGACCCAGGAAATCCTTCAGTCTCCCCCCTACAATGGCGTCACTGTTTGTCTTCAAATTTAGATTGGGGCTTAAGAAGGAAGCCTCTTCCTCTACCCCCTTTGGGATAAGACCAGCGGCCTGACTTGCCTTTCCCTCTAACAGCCTTGTTTTGTCCACCGTAAGACCGAAAGGACTGGTTCTTTCTGAAGGACTTTTCCTCAGGGAATCCCTTTTTCTTGTCGGCCGCTTTCTCAAGAATCTTGTCTAGGACCGGCCCGAATACATACTCTCCTGAAAAGGGGATAGATACTAACTTTTGTTTAGAAATTCTATCGCCCGACCAAGACTTCATCCACAAAGCCCGACGAGCCGCATTGGAAAGCCCCGCCTCCTTAGCACAGAATGTAATAGATTCAGCCGATGCATCTGCCAGGAATCCCGTAGCTGATTTAAGTAGCGGGATGGACTGCAGGATTTCTTCCCTGGAGGTCTTACTGCTTAGGTGGTTCTCAAGCTCTCCTAACCATAAGTACATAGACCTAGCAACAGACGTTGCTGCGATGTTGGTCTTAATGTTAAACATGTAGGCCTCCCAAGATTTTCTTAAAAGGGCGTCTGCCTTCCGCTCCATAGCATCTTTCAATTGAGCGGCATCCTCAAACGGCAGGGCAGTTTTTTTGTTAACTTTCGCCACTTGCACGTCTATTTTAGGGGTCTCGTCGAACAACTTAGACTGAGAGGGGTCGAACAATAGTCGATTTTTAAATTCAATCCCCATTGTCGCTCTGACTGCCTTTAGTAAGTCACCCATCTCTTCTGAGGAAAAATAAAATTTCCTATTACTTTCGTAGATTTCTCCTTCAGAGAGAGAGAGAGATCATCCTCCCACTGCACGGAAGTAGAAGCTTTATCGTCAGCATCCTCGGATCCAGAGGTAATGATCCTAGAACGCGGACGCTTGCGAGAGGGCTCGTCCTGGGAATCAGACGGAGCAACTCTAGCGGCCCTGATTTCTTCCTGAACCACAGATCTGATATTCTCCATAAGGGACGATTGTTCCTGCTGGATCACATCAGAAATACACTCCTTACAAAGCTTCTTTCCATATTCGTCAGGCAGTCTTTTAGCACAAGAGATGCAGCGAGGAGGTTTTTAAACCTTTTTTTGAGCTTCTTTAGCCTGAAAATAAATATGGAATAGAGGCATCAGAAATAGGCCTAGTAAAAATGCAGTGCCATAAAAAAGCAGACCCCCTGAGGGATACTTACAGGAGGCAGAGAGGGAGCATCAGGCTCCATAACAGTTTGTAATTCAGGACCTGACATATTCTGAAGTAGAAGTGCAATCGCAGTACTCACAGACCTCAGATCAGCGTTCCTATGGCCGTCCTGCCTTTTATTCAAACTGCTCTGTCCTCCTGCGCTTTACTTCCGGGTTGCGTCACGTGACCGAACCCGGAAGTGACGTCACAGACGTCGGCGTGCGCACACGCCGGCCGCTACCAGCCCGACCCACAGGGGAGGAGGAGGAGGAAGATTGCGGCCCGGGAGCAGGCTCCAGACCAGCCGGAGCGAGTCCTCCCGATATCCCCCAGCCCAGCATAAGCACGTGGCCGCCGGCGGACTGGGGGAGCTCCGATGAGCTTCAGGTAACCAGGAGACCGTCCTCGGACCCTCCTGGAGAAGGAAAAAATAAAAAAGAAGACGATTTCCCATCTTCATCTCCCTGCCGACCGCAGGGAGACTCTTCTCTGACCCTGGCCACAGTGGGGACAGGAACACTGAGGTGTGGTGGTGGGAGGGGGCAATTTAACCTCTTCTCTGTTTCCTGCCCCCACAGAGGTCATGGGTCAATCTCCTTGTGGCCGTCATGGTGATGATATGGGAAAACCATGATTTATATCTTTCAGGCCTCCCACACGTGTCTGTATCTCGCGGATACCGGCAGAGCACATGCGACCATTTTTTTTAATACTCCTGCATAAATGTCCTTTCTTTGTCCGCAAAACAGACAAGTATAGGACATGTTAAAAAAAAAATCCGGGGCCGCGGAAGGGGAATTACGAGTGTGCGGTCCACATCTTTTGCGACCCCATCGAGATAAATGGGTCTACATCTGATCCGCAAAAATTGCGGATTGGATGCGGCCCTAAAGTGGATCTAATCTAGTAGTTGGTACTAACCTGTGGAAGGAAACTTTTTTTTTTTTCTTTTTTTTTTAGATAGTACTTAGCTGTCCCTCACTCCGCCATCTCCATTCCGCTTGCACAGGCTGCGGGCTGCCCTGACTGGGTCCTAACCCAAATGTGGACGCTTCTTTTCAGCTAAACAGGGGGAAAAAGGCGGGCACATCCAGTCCGGACCTGGGCGTAAGAGCCCAAGGAACAGGCAAGTACTATCTAAAAGTGCAGATTAGATGAAATGCCCAGAGAACCCC
Source organism: Bufo bufo (assembly GCF_905171765.1). NCBI lineage: Eukaryota > Metazoa > Chordata > Amphibia > Anura > Bufonidae > Bufo > Bufo bufo. The sequence goes on from NC_053391.1 coordinate 38,910,636, forward strand.
TTTAAGGAAAAAAGAAGCCACTACCATCTCTCCATGTTATGGAGGAGGTCCTCCGCGTCAGCTATGCTCATGAATGTCCAACAGTAATAGATAACAGGATATGGTCATTAAAAATTTTGCCTTGTTTTCTTGATCCAGAAATCCCCTGATTAAGAAACTGTTCCTTCCTCTACAGCAGGCAGGTCTTGTCCATAAAATGTCAGGAGATAGAGGGTCGCATCATTCAACATGTCCACGAGTTATCTGCACACGTCCTGTTTTCTGCATGTCTGTATTCACCATTACATGGAGCAGACCCGGTTCCTAGTTGCCTATTATTACATTGTCCCTCCTCACTAAGGTCTTGTTGAAGAGACAGCTGGTCCCCCAACCATTTTCTGGTGTCCCCCTATGTTGTAAAACAAGCTCGTCTGATCTGGCTTCTTCCCTCAGCTCTGGATCATAGACAGACTGCAGCTCAAAGGGGATAGTCCAGGGACTGTGGGAGGAAGCCATGGCTGGGGCAGTGATAGACGGAGCTGCAATCATTACACAATCACATCCGTCCTACAGAAGAGTGCACTTCCCTTCTATGCTCCTTCTGTTCGCAAGCAAGGAAGCCTCCATGCACAGCGCCATCTGTGCGCCCCGCTTCTAATGCTGATGGACGGAGCAGGACAAGTGCAAGGGGACGGCGGTGGAGCCACAGAGCAGGCGGAGCAGTGTTTTCACTGTGTATCATAGTTTGCCACCTCATGGATTTGTAGAATCACATCCTCCTGACATTTTATGGAAGAGACCTGCCTGCTGTAGGAAAAAAAAACCATCAAGAAAGCGAGAAGGAATTTTTAATGACTATATATTGGTAAGTTATCCATTGTCCTGACTGACACACATTAGAAAAGGCTCGACAAGGTATCTCCGTACTCAGGAGAAGTTGAGGAATGTGTTTTGGGGTGTCATTTTACATATACCCATGCTGGGTGAGATAAAATATCTTGGTCAAATGCCAACTTTGTATAAAAAAATGGGAAAAGTTGTCTTTTGCCAAGATATTTCTCTCACCCAGCATGGGTATATGTAAAATGACACCCCAAAACACATTCCCCAACTTCTCCTGAGTACGGAGATACCACATGTGTGACACTTTTTTGCAGCCTAGGTGGGCAAAGGGGCCCACATTCCAAAGAGCACCTTTCGGATTTCACCGGCCATTTTTTACAGAATTTGATTTCAAACTCCTTACCACACATTTGGGCCCCTAGAATGCCAGGGCAGTATAACTACCCCACAAGTGATCCCATTTTGGAAAGAAGACACCCCAAGGTATTCGCTGTTGGGCATAGGGAGTTCATGGAAGTTTTTATTTTTTGTCACAAGTTAGTGGAATATGAGACTTTGTAAGAAAAAAAATAAATAAATAAAAAAATCATCATTTTCCACTAACTTGTGACAAGAAATAAAAAATTCTAGGAACTCGCCATGCCCCTCACGGAATACCTTGGGGTGTCTTCTTTCCAAAATGACACCCCAAAACACATTGCCCAACTTCTCCTGAGTACGGCGATACCAGATGTGTGACACTTTTTTGCAGCCTAGATGCGCAAAGGGGCCCACATTACTTTTATCAAAACAGCGTCTAATATACCTGTTAGGGGTTAAAAAAAATCACATCTCCAGCCTGCCAGCGAACGATCGCCGCTGGCAGGCTGGAGATCCACCACCTCCAGGACGCGTCGCTGCGTTCGGCGGTGGTTAACATTACATTTTTTATTTTTTTTATTGCCGATTTCTCCTGTAACTGGGGCTGACAATGGCAAAGGCAGGGGCGCTGAAAAACAGTCCTTGCCTACTCTATGGGGAGCCCCGCTCCCACAGCTGCATGATTAGCGTGCGGCTGCAATCTCTGCCAGGACTTTTTAAAACATCTGTGTAGATATGCGCCCCGATGTTTATAGTCAACAGGTGGTCGACAAAGGGTTAAGTGCCACATTAAAAAAAAAAAAAAGTTGATAACTCCTACCTTTGGCCAGGTGTTCTTTAGTACAATCGCTTTCTTCCCATCACACAGCGCGCTCCTAAAAAAAACAACATTCCGTTAAAGAGATTTCTCAGCCAAAAACCTATAACATCTGTAATACCTGTGACTGATAAATTATTGCTAGACATAATGCAAATTCCAAATAAGTCATCTGACTAAGGCTTCCTGCACACTGACCCATTCATTTCTACAGGGCCATGCAGGCCTCCGAATTATGTACAGATCTGCGTGGCCGTTCTGCAAATTATAGAGCAGGTCCTACTCGTATCCATATTGCAAGAATATTCCTTTCGAATTGATGGGACTGAGATAAAGGAGGATTGCACACGAAAGGTGTCCATATTTTGAGCACTGAATTATGGACATGTGCATGAGGCCTAGCACATGAGCCTTTAATACTTTAGGATTTAATGTGGTTTCCCATATTGATGACATTTCCTCAGGATAGGTCATCAGTTTCGGAAATAGCCGAGCCAGGGTTCCCTTAGAGGTGAATGGAGAGTGGCAGCGCTTGCGCTGTGGAACCCTGTTCTGGAGATACCAGTGGATCCCAGAGGTGGGACCCGCACCTATCTGACAATCAGTGGCATATCGCTGGGAGTGAGATGGGCTCCATCTATTAGGGAATATATAATACCTTTATAGAGAGTTAGATGTAAGACACACACATATATTACTTACCAATAATCACCCACACGAATGAAGCAGAGAGCCCGATTACCGAACAAGATATGATTATGGGGGCTTAAGAGACAAAAGAAATAGCAGTAAGTAATCATCCCAAACTATATGAAAATCACAGCCTGTAAAACGTTGGGGAGCTGTGCAATTTGTGCAAAGGAAAAGTGGAGCAGTTGCCCATAGCAACCAACCAGTATTCAGAAGCCATTGTTTTAAATGACAGCGGCTTCTGCTCCACTTTTCCCTTCTTCCATTTTTGATAATGACCAGAGGACTTGTCTCCTCCCCTCTTTTATTAAAGAGGTTCTCCAGGCTACAGACATGTCCTCTGGATAGGTCATCGATGTCAGATCTGTGGGGGTCCGATACACAGCTCCCACACCGATCAGTCAGCCAGAAAGCTCCATACAGTGCGTACTGGCCATGCCGGGATACTGCAGTGAATGGGAGCTGAGCTTCAATAGGTGCCAGAAACTACACAGTGTATGGAGCGGTCTGCTTCTGCTCTATATACTGTTCAACAGCTTGTCAGCGGGGGTGCAGGGTGTCAGACCCCCACAGATCTGACACTGATGACATATCCTGAGGACATGTCATCAAAGTCTGTAGCCCAGAGAAACTCTGAAGGGCATCTGTCAGCAGTTCTGTACCTATGACACTGACTGACCTGTTACATGTACGCTTGGCAGCTGAAGACATCAGTGTTGGTCCCATGTTCATTTGTGCCCGCATTAATGGGAAAAATTATGTTTTGTTACATGCAAATGAGCCTCTAGGAGTAACGGGGGCGTCGACACTACACTTAGAGTCTCTGATTTCTCAGCACTTTGATTGGCAGGACTAGACAGTGAAAATGTATCATAACTGGGCCTCACTTCTTGTAAAGGCAATCAAAGTGTATAGGGCGCGGTAGTTGCAGAGAAACCAGAGCCTTTTGGAAGCAATGACAACGCCCCCGTTGCTCCTAAGGCTTATTTGCATGTATAAAAAACCGCAATTAGACTTACCGGTAATTCCGTTTCCTTGAATCCACCATGACAGCCCACATTGAGATTGACCCTTGACCTCTGTAGGGGCAGGAACACAGAGAGTTTAAATTCTCCCCACCCCTCCACCTCCTCAGTGCTTTACAAATTATCCGAAAGGTGGAAAAGAGAGTAAAGAGATATTGATTCATACCCTTAAACTCGTATATTTTTTTATTTTTTTTTGGGATGGGAATAGTATGGGGCAGTCATGGTGGATTCAAGGAAACGGAATTACCGGTAAGTCTAATTGCTGTTTTTCCATTTCATCCACCATGACAGCCCACATTGAGATGTATCAAATGACTACATGGGTGGGGATATGGCCTGTAAAATCTTCCGACCAAAAAGAGCCTTGTTCGAGTCCGGAAGATTAAGGCGGTAGTGTCTTACAAAGGTGTTTGTGCTAGCCCAGGTTGCGGCCCTACAAATCTGGTCTAGTGAGACGCCTCTTTTTTCAGCCCAAGAGGAGGCAGTGGCCCTAGTGGAGTGGGCTTTAATATTGCCGGGACTGGGCTTGCCCTGTATCCTGTAGCAACACTCGATGGTGGACCTGATCCATCTAGCTATGGAGGATTTAGCTAGCTTCTTCCCTTTATTTTTTCCAGAGAACTGAACTAGGAGATTATTATCTATCCTAAGAGCCCTGGTAGCCTTCAGGTATTGAATTACTGTATCCTTAACGTCTAAGAGATACATATTATCACCAGACCCTGCAACTTCGGACCTAGTGATAGAAGGTAGAAAAATTTCCTGTTCCTGGTGGAAGGAGGAGACTACTTTAGGGAGGAACCCAGGGTCGAGCGTTAGGCGGATGTGATCATTACTAATTTGGAGATATGGTTCCCTACAGGAGAGGGCTTGAAGTTCTCCAATACGTCTGGCTGAAGTAATTGCTACCAGGAAAGCAGTCTTCAGAGAGAGGTGCTTTAAGGAGATCTCCGATAACGGTACAAATGGAGGTTTTGTTAGGCCTTCTAGGACGATGTTCAAGTCCCAAGTTGGAGCTCTAGATTTAAGGGTGGGTCTCAACCTTGAAGCTGCTCTAATAAATCTCCTGACTCATCTGTGATTGGCTAAACTGCAGTCGTAGAAGGTACTGAGGGCTGATATTTGTACTTTCAGAGTACTAGGTCTCAGACCTAATTCCAGGCCGCTCTGAAGGAAGTCCAGAATCTTATTGATGGGAGGAGAGGAGGTGTCCGGGTGATCAATCCCTAACCAAGAGCAGTATCTTTTCCAGATTTTTAAATAGATGTAAGATGTCACCTTTTTTCTACTGGCCTTGAGCGTGAGAATCACCTTATCTGACAGGCCTCTGTTCTTTAAGGTTTCGCTCTCAGGATCCAGGCTGCCAGTCTGAAGATCTCTGGGTCTGGATGCAGAAGCGGGCCCTGGACTAAGATGCCTCTCTGAAAAGGAATTTCCCAGGAATCCTCCAGCGATAGCTGCTTTAGAGTAGAGAACCAGCTCCTCTTTGGCCATAGGGGGGCTATTAGGATGAGAGTAGTTGGTTCTCCTAGAAGCTTCTGGATGACTCGCGGTAATAGTGGTATCGGGGGAAATGCATAAGCTAGTCTCCAATTCCACTGAATTGATAGGGCGTCTATTGCCCATGGGCCGTCCTCCAGGTTTAGGGAGCAAAAGCATTCTACCTGCGTATTTTTTCTTGAAGCGAATAGGTCTACCTCTGGATGACCCCATCTTTTTGAGATCCTCTGGAAGATCTTTCGGTTCAGGGACCATTCCCCTGGATCTATTTTTTCCCTGCTCAGGTAGTCTGCTACTGTGTTTTCGCAGCCCTTTAAATGGATGGCGGAGAGCGACAGGGTGTTCTCTTCTGCCCAGGAGAAGATTCTCATTGCTACAGCACCCAACAGGCGTGACCTTGTCCCTCCTTGGTGTCGTAGGTATGCCACAGTTGTGGTATTGTCGGATAGGATCTTTAAATGATGACCCTTTAGTAGGTCTACTCCTTTTGTTAATGCTTCGAGGACAGCGTACAGCTCTCTGTAATTGGAGGATTTTTTTCTTATGTCTTCTGGCCAAGTACCCTGTAGAAGATGGTCTCCTATTTTTGCTCCCCAGCCTTCGAGACTTGCGTCTGTTATTACCTGAACGGCCGGGTAGTTCCGCCACTGTAGACCTCCAAGCAGTCTTCTTTTTTCTTTCCACCAGCTTAGATCCGATTTTACGGACTGAGGAATCCATACATTTTTGTCTAAGTTTATCTGTCTTCCATCCCATACACTTAGGATCCAACTTTGGATTACCCTTGTGTGGCTTTGGCACCAGGCAACCGAGGGGATGCAGGCAGTTAGACTTCCTAGAAGACTCATGGACCGTCTGATGGAGCATCTGTGAGAACTCTGAAACATTCGGATCTTCTCTATTAGTGCCACTGTTTTGTCCTGAGGAAGAAAAGGTCTTTAACGGGTTGAGTCCAGTTCTACGCCTAGGAACCTTATTCTTCTGGATGGAATTAGAGTGGATTTTTTTATGTTTATGATCCAACCCAGACTTTTTAGTATCTCTGAGAATCTCTGAGTTGCAGACAGATTTTCGGCTTCTGTATTGCCAAGAATAAGGAAGTCGTCTAGGTACGGGATAATTGTTATACCTTCCCAACGAAGATAGGCCACCATTTCTACTACCACCTTTGTGAAGACCCTGGGGGCCGAGGAGATGCCGAAAGGGAGGGCGACATATTGAAAATGGTGGATTAAGCCGTCCAGCCCTTTTAGGGAAAATCTTAAGTACTTTTGGGAGAGATGATGAATAGGGATATGGTAGTATGCGTCTTTGAGGTCGATTGACGACATAAACGCTCCTTTCTGGATTAGGGGAATAGTGGATGTGATGGTTTCCATCCTGAACTTCCTGTATAAGATGGATCTGTTCAGAGGTTTTAGGTTTATGATGGTTCGCAGGGATTGGTCTGGTTTCTTTACTAGGAAGAGGTTGGAGTAGAAACCTCTCCTTTGTTCTAGTTGCGGGACCCTCTGAATTACCCCTAGATCTAAGAGGTCTCGGACGCCCTGCCATATTTTTGGAAGCTCTGTTTTGTTCTGGGTTGAGACGCAGAATCTTCTTGGGGGGATTGATGTGAATTCTATCTTGTAGCCTTGAGAGACTACGTTTAGAACCCAGGGATTTGAGGTGATCTGTTCCCAAGATGGTAAAAACCCCTTCAGTCTCCCCCCTACTCTGGCGTCATTGCTGCTTATTTTGTCTGTTTTGGGGATTGAGAATGAAGCCTCTCCCTCTTCCCCCTTTGGGATAGCTCCATCTGCCAGTTTTTCCTTTCCCCCTGTAGGATCTCTGCTGGGGCTGAAACTGACGAAAGGGCTTCTTTCTAGACTCCTTGTCCTCCGGAAATCCCTTCTTCTTATCCGCCGCTCCCTCTAGAATTTTATCTAGAGTGGGACCAAAGACAGACAAACTCCCCAGAAAATGGGATGGAACAGAGTTTGGCTTTGGATGCCTTGTCCCCTGACCAGGCTTTCATCCATAGTGCTCGCCTGGCTGCGTTAGAGAGAGCAGCGTCTTTGGCTGAGAAGCGGATGGATTCCGCAGAGGCATCCGCTAAGAATGCTGTGGCGGAACGAAGGAGTTGAATAGACTCCCTGATTTCTTCTCTTGGGGTCTTATTTTTTAGGTGTTCGTCCAATTCCCCCAGCCATATATACATAGCCCTGGCTACTGAAGTTGCTGCGATGTTTGCTTTTACCCCAAACATTGCTGATTCCCAGGATCTTTTTAGGAGCCCGTCTGCTTTACTGTCCATTGGATCACCCAATTGGGAGGAATCCTCAAAAGGAAGAGCGGTTTTCTTTACAACCTTAGCCACCTGTATGTCGACTTAGGGGGTCTGATTAAAGATTTTGCATTCTGCTGGGTCAAAGCAGAGTCGGTTCCTGAACTCTTTGGGGACACCTAGTCTCTTCTCAGGATCTGACCACTCCTCCATTATCATTTCCCGTATATTCTCATTTATGGGGAAGACAATGGAAGTCTTGGATCTAAGGCCCCCAAACATTTCATCCTGGACGGTCCGGGGTCTAGGGGTATCCTCGATTCCCATTGTGGACCTGACTGCTCTGAGTAAATCCTCCATCTCTTCTGTGGAGAAAAAATATTTTTTGTCTTCCTCCAAAATCTCCCCCTCTGACAAGGGGTCCTCAGCAGGAATCTGTCTGGATGTGACGGAAGTTTCCTCTACATCCTCGCCCTCAGATGAGGAGACGACCGACAGTTTGCGCTTCTTGGGAGGGTTGGGGACACTAGCGGGAACAGACATAGTGGCCAAAGAAGATCTGATTTCGTCCGTAATAAAAGTTTATTTCGGACAGAATATCTGGTTGCTCTTCCTTCCATATTTCAGCAGTACAAGGCTTGCACAGCCTCTTTTTGTAATTTTCAGGTAACCTTCTTGAGCATGCACAGCACTTTGAGAGCTTTGCTTTAGTTTTGGATTCTTTGCTGCCCTGGAGGAAGCAACCACATATGTCGTATTTTAAAATTGGAACAGAAAGTAAAATTCTAAATACAATTTCCCCCCAGAGGGGACTCACGGTACTGATGGCCAAAGGGTCAGAGCCTTCCTGGCGAGGAGTAGGTGCTTCAGACATCGCGGTGCAGCAGTCAAAGGCTGACAACCGCGCTTTTTTAAATTCTTGTCCCGGCGTCTGACGTCATCAAGCAGCGCCCCGACTGACAGCGTGAGCCTGCGCCGCACCAGCTTGTAGAAAAAGGTACGTGCGCCGCCCGGCCCGCCCGCTCCATGTGCCGCACCACTCCTCCTGCCGGTCACCTGAGAGGAAGGACGCCAAGCGCCGCGCGCGAGGCGCCTTGTGAAGCCGGCACCCCCGACTATTACCCAGCAGAGGGAAGGAAGTCTGAGGTAGGGAAAGGACCGCAGGCCTCAGCATAAGCTAAGACGAGGGTCCCTGTTGCTCCAAGCTGGCCAGCCTTAGCTCCTGCCGTGGGAGGCCAACAGGAGATTCCTGTAAGAGAATAAAGCTGCTACCCTCCTGAAAGGAGGGCTCTCTCTACATGTTGGCCCCTGTAGGGGCAGGAAAGCACTGAGGAGGTGGAGGGGTGGGGGGAATTTAAACTCTCTATGTGTTCCTGCCCCTACAGAGGTCAAGGGTCAATCTCAATGTGGGCCGTCATGGTGGATGAAATGGAAAACATAATTTTTCTCAGCAATGCGGGCACATATGAACATGGGACCAACACAGACGTCTTCAGCTGCCAAGTGCACATGTAACAGGTCAGCCAGTGTCATAGGGACAAAACTGCTGACAGATGCCCTTTAAAGGGAATTTCTGAGATTCTGATACTGATGTCCTATTCTCAGGACAGGTCATCAGTTTCAGAGTGGCAGAGGTCAGGACAGACACCTGGGACCACCGCGGCACTCCGGTGAGCAGTGCGGTCTCCTCGCAGCTCACCAAGCACAGCGCCGTACATTGCATAGTGGCCGTGCTTGGTATCACGGCTCAGCCCCAATCAGTTCTACGGATGTCTATCAGACATTACAAATAAACTCTAAGTATTTGTCCCTCCATGTGGGCCAGGGACTACACATGGACAGCCCCGCGGCCCATTAAAATCAATGGTAAGTCAAATTAGATTTCCGCTTGGACCCATGGAGTGGCAGCAGGCACTGTTCTTGTCCATTTTGCACCTGTGGCTCATACATTCAGGTATATGGGTGCAAAAACAAAAAAAAAAACGGACGCACGCGGAATGACATGCGTCCATTTTTAGTAGATGTAATCAGAATAGCTGGCTGAATGGAATCTATACATGGAAAGCAGAAAACAAGCATTTACCTGTATTGCATGGCTGCAGTGTAATACTGAACGGCACTGATGTACTGCTCCTTTTCAAAAGCGACATTACCGCAAATCTTCTTTCTGTCACATTCCTGGAACACGGAGTGAGTGACCTTAGAATACAAATCTTAAGCATCCTACAAGTAAAGTCATTTAGAATTCCTATATTTAAGACAACTTCAGATCTCGATGCTCAAGCTGGGCTATTTTTCCGGTCTTTATCGCCACCCTAGCCTGTAAAACAGCCTGGGGCAGCGCTACAGACCACCCAATTGTGCCAGTGACGTCACCAGGTTCACCACTAGGCGGAAGGTGATGCATTGCAGGGCATGGTAAATGAGTGAAGGAGAGCTTATGTCCAGGTTCAGCTCCAAACCCGGACAAACCCTTTAAGTGCTCTAGCCACTCCGCTCTGCTTCCATGGACAATCCCCCTCCACTTCATCAATATTAAAATCATGGCAAACCCCTTTAACAAATGAGCGGCAAGAGCCACTGCTCATGCCAAGAGGGGGTCCCAAGGTGGGGCGCCACCCATATCCAGTACACATGGAACGGCAGAATGGCGACTTTCCCCGGTCTCTTACCTTATCACATTCGTCACACTCGTGTTTCTTCACTTTGTCAGTCAGGGAACAGCACTCCTCGCCCATCTTGTTCAATAAAAAGGAATCTGTTGGAAAGATTTATTTTTTAGTGTAATCAGGAGACATCAGTCGTCATATATGACGGCACCAGAAGTAACTTCATCGCGTACATTGGTAAAAGAAGGTGAAAAGGGCGAGACTGCGAAGATGATCGTGTGCGCTCATGATTTTCTTATACACAGCTCGGTCTTCAGTATCCAGCACCCAGTTTATTGCATCTACCATGGCAGCAATTTTTGTCTTGCGCTTGGGCTGAAAGAAAACGAAAAGTAAAAAATAAATAAATAAATAAATATATGAGCAGCACTCCAGTAAAGGATTAAAAAAAAAATCCAAAAGATTTACTGTATTCACCCAAAATGTGGCAACGTTTCGGCTCTACAATTGAGCCTCTCTCAAAAAGTTTGAGAAAGGCTCAATTGTAGAGCCGAAACGTTGCCACATTTTGGGTAAATAAAATCTTTTGGATTTTCTTTTATCCTATACTGGAGTGCTGCTCTCTTTTCAACATGTGACTATTAGGTAAGCTTTAGCCCTAAGAGCTTGTTACCATGCAGGCAACAAACGGAAAGCTAAGATGAAGGAAGAGGGTCGGTCTCCTGTCATGTTATGTTCACCAGTGAGTTTAGCGCTGACAGTGTTAATTTTTTTGATCTAACAATTTTTGTCCAGGGCAATAAACTGAAAACAAGAACCTTCTTTAAGCCCATTGATGTAAATGGATATATTGATACATCGAGTTGTCATCATAGTCCCTGGATAGAAAATATCCCTAAGGGGCAATTTATGCGCATCCATAGAAATTGCACTGAAACAAGTGATTACAGAGAACAAAGTAAAATTATGGTGGGACGATTTGAGGAGAAGGGGTATGATAGGGGCTCTCTGGAAAAAACTAGGGACATTGTTGCAACAAGGGATACGAAAGAAAAAAGGTATAAGGGAAATCAAGAAAAGGATTATAGTTGGGTTTTTTTTCAGCCAGTTTAGTGCAATTTTGGGACCTTTAAAAAATTCCTTGAGAAAAAATTGGTCAATAAATAAAAAATGACCCGATCCTGGGGGACATTATCCCTGATAAACCTGAACTCCTTTTTAGGAAAGCACCGAATTTAAGGGACGCTTTGGTACACAGTCATATTCCAGTGAAGGTTGGCAAAGAGAGCAATAACCAATTCACATGGAGCGGCTTCTGTATTACTTGCAGAAATCGCACCTTGGAAGATAAAAAGATGAGAAATGTCCAAAAAGTAGAATCGAACAATGGTCAGATTTATAATATCAAGAGGGGAATCTCCTGTGAATGTATGGGAGTAATATATCTCCTAAAGTGTCCTTGTGGACTAATATATATTGGGAGGACCATGAGAAACCTTAAAACAAGAATCCAAGAGCATTTAAACATCAGAAAAGGGCTCGAGACACACAGCGTGTCCATGCATTTAAAAAAAAAATGCATGGAAAAAAATCCTAAGGGGTTATGGTTTGTCAAACAGAACTGGCGAGGAGGAGATCCGGTGGTGGCTATTAACCGCGGTCTCTACAGCCGGATGGTCTGAACATCGACCTAGATTTGAAACCTTGTTTGGTTGATTAGTATAATATGGTTAGATTATAAGTCATTGATTGCTGGTATAAATTGTGAGGGTGAGTGTTCCTTATGAATAATGGTTTGATTATACATAATCAAAGACAATAATTATGATGTATTGTTTAAATGGAGTTATTTTAGTAGGCGGAGAAGAATCTGGATGTGTGAATCATTATGACGATAGGAGTATAAGAAAATGACGTTAGTTGGTTTGTGATTTATTTTTTTGGTATTGTGAAAAGAAACAACCGTTGTAACCTTATTTCTATTTATGCATGGAGTTTAAAAAAAAATAGTGGATTTATAATGGAAGGGGATGGGAGAAGGTTGTATGTTATTTCGACACCCATATAAAAGGAACGCCAATAGGTGGGTGTATCATCTGCGCCTGGTGAAGCTGGTGTGGCGAAACCTGGGTCAAGCGGTGTCATAACAACAGAGATTTTATTCTGTTCCATGCCTACTGATTTTATACCTTTGTGAGTATAATAAAATCTATTCTCATTGGAAACCTTGGTGGACCTTCACTATGTGGCTGAACCTTTATATCCACAGAGGGGTGGTTTTGTGACCGAGATTATCCTCCTGTGGAACCTCGTTGTTTGGCATCACCAAAAAGCTGTTGTATCCTATCCTGATCAGGACTCTTGACTTAGAGCCAAGTGAGGCAGCGCGACTCCTTCTTTGAACTGTCCTGATATGTCTGTTTGGGTCGATGCTTAAAATTTTCCATAAAACAACAAGTTTGGATCATCATTTCAAAAACTGTATGTTGTGCTGTTCCTCCATTACTCCTCCTAGAAATGCATGACAACTAGCATGATGCGAATCTGAGAATCAGCAACATTGCCCTAAAAAGCTGTAGTGGGTTCTTAGCGTGGAACCCACACCTAAAATCTCTGACTAATCTGCCACTTCTGAATATTGCCTCAAAGGTTTTCTGATTTTTTTAAAAATAAAGCATATTCCCTGCATAAATGAAAATTTCCACAACTTCTGATACGCGTGAAATTTCAATTCCCAGATCTCTGCTTGCAGTCAGTGAATGAGAACACCGTTCACATTCAGAGGCAGAAACCCTGCCCATTGCTGGTCCTGCGCTCAGCTGAGAAGTGGATACAGTTGACTGTATAGACAAGGCTCTGTGACTCCAGACTGATACATTGTAGCAAACCAGCAGAGACTGCTCCTGCTGAGGTGTTCGCAGAGCTTTGTCAGGTCCGGATACAATTGTATTCAGGACTCGCTATGAACAGGGTTACTGCCTCTGAAGAGTGTTCTCATTCACTGACAGCAAACCAATATCTTGTAACTGATCAGGAACTGAAAGAAAGCAGATTAGAAATCACCCCCTCTGACATGCAGTATCAGGTTAGTCTTCCTTGCTGGACAGCCCCTTCCTAAGCTTTTTTCAGACCCCCTTCTAGCGTAGCCTGACTCGTGGTACCGATTCCCGCCGCTGGGTTCTGACTCCAACCCTACATCCAGTTTGATGTGGATCACGTGACCACTGCAGCGGGTGGATAGGCGACATGCCAACACTACGGCCAGTCACTGGCTTTGGTTGTCACATGGCCTGTGTCAAACAAGATGTTGATGTAAGATAGATCAGGGACCTGTGGTGCCTGAAGAAAAGCTCAATGGCGGTGGTCACCTAAGGACGGTCACTACTAAGGGTTGCCAACCACCATCTGTGTACGTAAATACAATTATTTCCTACACTGCAGGTAAAGAACCACGCTGGGCAGAGAACATGCCAAAGGGGCTTCCATCGGCCCCGGATCACAACCCCTCACTGGTCCAAAAAGTAATGGCATAACCTGGAGACATACCGCTACCTCTAAGGATTAGCGCGAAGGAAGAAAAAAAAGAAAAAGGTTGTCTCTCCCTTCAGCAAGTAGCATTTATCATGTAGAGAAAGTTAATACAAGGCACTTACTAATGTATTGTGATTCTCCATATTGCTTCCTTTGCTGGCTGGATTAATTTTTCCATCGCATTATACACTGCTTGTTTCCATGGTTACGACCACCCTGCAATCCATCAGCGGTGGCCGTGCTTGCATACTATAGGAAAAAGTGCCGGGTTTCCTGGTTGCTAGGACACATAGGCTGGTGCTTTTTTCTATATTGTCCAAGCACGACCACCAGTGCTGGATTGCAGGGTGGTCGTAACCATGGAAAGGAGCAGTTCATAATGCGATGGAAAAATGAATCCAGCTAGCAAAGGAAGCAATATGGAGAATCACAATACATTAGTAAGTGGCTTGTATTAACTTTCTATACATAATAAATGCCATTTGCTGAAGTGACACAACCCCTTTAACCCCAAGACATTTTTGCAATGAACTGCTAAAAAGTAAAAGGTTTTACAACGACAAATCCACCGACTTATAAACAGACAACCATTTTTGCGCACAGCTGTCGTCTTCTGTTACTTACGGTGTCCATTTTATTTCCTATTCTTAGTATATCATCAACAAAGAACCACCGACTCTGAAACGAGAAGAGCTCAAGGTCAGTACAGGTGTCCATCAGCCTGACCAATACATGGGGCGACATGAGATTTTATGTACATATGTTACTTATCCTGGGTCTTCCTCTCTGGTAGGCCGCATGCACACGACCGTATGTATTTTGGGGTCCACCAGTTACAGATACGGTCTGTGTCGCATCCACATTGTTTGTGGATATTATAGAATTACATCCATCTGCACACATGCAGACTTTTTAGGCTGTACTCTGTTGGTGCCACACGGGTTCTCATAGATTAGGGCGCTGCTTCCAAACCTTTTTACAAAATTTCCCAAAACACAACAAAAAATAAAAAACCTGTCACTTTTACAACAGGAAGCCCAGATCCCTGCATTTTATTAACTTTCTCTGTGTGATAAATTCCATTTGCTCAAATGAGACAACCGCTTTAAGGCAGGCATGGCATTAGGTGTTTTCAGGATCGCCCCTGTGGTAATACGGTTGGGAATCAGTGCTCTACGGCAGCGGTCCCCAACCGCCAGGCCGCGGACCGGGCCCTGGAAGATTGTTTGAAGGGCCGCGGAAATACAGAAGAGCGGAGACGCCAGGCGCATTCGCGCCCGACGCGCACATCACACACAGAGCGCAGCCGTACAGTTCCTTCCTTTCAACTGTGATGCCGGCCAGCTACTGCCACCAATGAAAATACTTGAAAAGGGCTTGTGAGGCAGGGATTGGTTAGGTCCCACTGCGGCACCAACGGCCCAAAGGGGGGAGCAGGGTTGTCAGCATCAAGTTTCAGCTAGTATCTGAGGGAGTGAGCGGGAGAATGACCTGCAGTTCCTCTTCCATGTCACCTTGAAAATATCAGCAGCGCAGCAGAGCCCAGCGACCACTAGAACCTAGTCGCGGGTGAATTAGACCGGCACCCCCTAAGCCCCCAACCATCCACTAAGCCCCACCCGGTCTCTGGTAAAATTGTCTTGCATGAAAGTGGTCCTTGCAGAAAAAGGAGACTTTTGTATTACTTACCAGTAAAGTCTCTTTCTCGCTCTTCCTTGGGGGACACAGGAAACCATGGGTATAGCTCTGCTCCCTAGGAGGCGTGACACTAAGTGAAAGCTGTAAGCCCCTCCTCCATCAGCTATACCCCTCAGCCTGGAGAAGAGACTGCCAGTTGCGTGTCCAAGTAGTGAAAGATAACCACCAACCGGAAAAAAGGAACTGTCGAGCCCCAACGGGGGCAACCAAGCCGGAACCACAACTGTAACCCAAATGAAGGGCGGGTGCTGTGTCCCCCAAGGAAGAGCGAGAAAGAGACTTTACTGGTAAGTAATACAAAAGTCTCCTTTTCTCGCCCATATTCCTTGGGGGACACAGGAAACCATGGGACGTTCCAGAGCAGTCCCAGAAGGGAGGGACCAGAACAAACTAGACCAACACCAGAGGCATCAATCAACTGCCGCCTGCAACACCAGACGGCCTAAAGCAGCGTCAGCCGACGCATGAGTATGCACCCTGTAGAACTTGGTGAAGGTGTGCAAGGAGGACCAAGTGGCCGCCTTGCAAATCTGCTCCGTAGAAGCCCGATTCCTCTGAGCCCAGGAAGCCCCGACCGCTCTAGTGGAGTGAGCGGTAACACCAAGGGGCGGAACCTTGCCCTTGGCGAGATAAGACTCAGTAACAGCCATCTTGACAAAACGGGCGATAGCAAGTTTGGATGCCGCCATCCCTCTGCGCGACCCCTCCGGAACCACAAAGAGCGAGTCAGTACGCCTGAAAGAGCTGGTTACCTCCAGGTAAACCTTGAGCGCCCTGACAACGTCCAGGCGATGAAGCTCCCTCTCCCGCGGGTGGGAAGGGGAAGGACACAAAGAGGGGAGAACGATGTCCTCGTTCAGATGAAAGGCGGAGACCACCTTAGGAAGGAAGGAAGGGACCGGACGAAGAACCACCTTGTCCTGGTGGAACACTAGGAAAGGTTCCAGACAGGAGAGTGCAGCCAATTCGGACACCCTCCGAAGAGAGGTGACGGCTACAAGGAAAATAACCTTGCAGGACAGAAGTCGCAAGGAAACCGTCCGCAGAGGCTCGAAAGGGGAAGCCTGGAGCGCTGAGAGAACCAGGTTCAGGTCCCAGGGCGGTACCGGAGGACGGTACGGGGGAACCGCGTGAGCCACACCCTGAAGGAAGGTCTTGACAGGACCAAGGGGGGCCAGTGGGCGCTGAAACAAAATGGACAGCGCAGACACCTGACCCTTCAAAGAACTAAGGGCCAGCCCTTGGGCCAGTCCGCTCTGCAGGAAGGACAAAACGGTGGGGAGAGAAAAGCGGAGCGGAGGAATCCCCAGATCGGCACAGAACCCCAAAAAGGTCCTCCAGGTCCTATAATAGATCCTAGAAGAGGACGGCTTACGGGCGCGGATCATGGTGCGGACGACGTCCGCAGAAAAACCCCTACGCGTCAGGACGGTGGTCTCAACAACCACGCCGTCAAACGTAGGGACCCTAAACGCGGGTGGAAGATCGGTCCCTGAGAGAGAAGATCTTCCCTGGCGGGCAGCGGCCAGGGCGCGTCTGCCAGGAGCAGCATGAGGTCGGCATACCAAGACCGGCGGGGCCAGTCCGGAGCGACCAGAATCACCGAGACGCCTTCCGCCGCTATCTTCCGAAGGACCTTGGGCAGGAGAGGGATGGGAGGGAATATGTATGGGCGCGCGAAGCCTCGCCAAGGAAGAACGAGGGCGTCGGCTCCGCAGGCTCCCGGATCCCTGGCCCTGGACAGATATGCGGGGACCTTGTGATTGAATTTTGAGGCCATGAGGTCCACGTCCGGTATGCCCCAACGAAGGCAAATGGCCTCGAACACCTCCGGGTGAAGAGACCACTCGCCGGGGTCGACGGTGGTGCGACTGAGGAAGTCCGCCGCCCAATTGTCCACCCCTGGAATAAAAATTGCAGATAGGGCCGGGACGTGGGCTTCCGCCCAACGGAGAATGCTGGTGACCTCCCGCATTGCTGCAACGCTGCGAGTGCCCCCCTGGTGGTTTATGTACGCCACGGCCGTGGCGTTGTCCGATTGCACACGAACTGGATGACCCTTCAGCAGATGAGTCCAGTGTCGCAGAGACAGAAGGGCCGCTCTCAGCTCCAGGACATTGATCGAGAGTTTGGACTCCGATGGAGACCAAATGCCCTGGACGGATCGGGGAGGAAACACGCCTCCCCAGCCCAAGAGACTGGCATCGGTTGTAACCACCAACCAGTTGATCGGCAGAAAGGACCTGCCCAGAAGAGGGGACTGCAACCACCAGCGGAGAGATGACCGTACCGGAGGCGATAGATGGAAGGGATGATCCAGAGACTCCGGCGATTTGTCCCAGGAGGAGAGGATCGCCCGTTGGAGAGGGCGGGAGTGAAACTGCGCAAATGGGATTGCCTCGAAGCAGGCAACCATCTGCCCCAAGACCCGCATGCAGAAGCGGAAGGACGGTCGACGGTGGAGAAGGAGACCCTGAATCGCCCGACGGAGGGTCAGACGTTTTTCCGAGGGAAGACGTACCTCCGCCGCTTCCGTGTCTAAAAGCATTCCCAGGAAGACCAGTTGTCTGGCGGGAGGAAGGGAGGACTTGGGGAAGTTGATGACCCAACCGAATCTCGCCAGAGTCTCTAGAGTGAGATCCACGCTGGCAACCGCTTGGGAAAGGGACGGAGCCTTGATGAGGATATCGTCCAAGTACGGTAGCAGAAAAACACCCCTGGAACGGAGTAAGGCCAAAACCGGGGCCAGGACCTTGGTGAAAACCCGGGGGGCTGTTGCCAGCCCAAAGGGAAGGGCGACAAACTGGAAGTGGAGGTCCCCCACGGCGAATCGGAGGAAGCGATGGTGACACCGGGCTACCGGAACATGGAGGTAGGCATCCTGTATATCGATGGAAGACATGAAATCTCCCTGCTCCAGGGAAGCCACCGCGGAACGGAGGGACTCCATCCGAAACCGTCGAAGGAAGAGAAAACGGTTGAGCTTTTTGAGGTCCAAAATGGGCCGCACCGAACCTCCCTTCTTGGGAACAACAAAGAGGTTCGAATAGAACCCTTGGAACCTTTCCTCTAGAGGAACGGGGGTAATCACCCCTCTGTCCAGTAAGGCTTGAACAGCCGCGGAGAACGCAGCCGCGCTTTTCGGGTCCCGCGGGGGGCGGGAGCGAAAGAACCGATCTGGAGGGAAAGACGCAAATTCGATTTTGTATCCTGAGGACACAATTTCGAGAGCCCAGGCGTCGGAGATGCGAGCCATCCAGATGTCCCTGAAAAGGAGGAGCCGGCCCCCCACCCGGGTGGGTGGGGGCGCGCCTTCAGGCAGAGGATTGCTTTGCTGCGGGTGTGCGGGCAGCCTGCGGCCTGCGCCAGGAGGGCTGTGCCCGAAAAAACGGCTTCCTACGTTTATCCTGGGGAGGGGCCGAAGCGGCAGCTGCGGGGGGAGCCCCAGAGGTCCTGCGGGAGGACCGAAAACGAGACGCACCGGGGCGTCCACGGGGGGCGCCCCTGGCTTGGGGTTGAGGGAGATGGGTGCTTTTACCACCCGTGGCCTCCGAAATAAGCTCGTCTAGGCGGACCCCGAAAAGGCGGGAACCCGCAAACGGTAGCCCCGCCAAGGAACGTTTGGAGGCAGCGTCCGCTTTCCAAACTTTCAGCCAGAGCTCCCTCCTGACGGAAACCGCCAGGGCGGAGGAGCGTGCAATAAGGGCTCCCGCATCAAGGGAGGCCTCACAAACAAAATTCCCGGCCCGAATAATAAGCTGGGCCAAGGAACGTAGGTCCTGGATGGGGACGTCCGAGTCCAACTCCTGTTCCAGCTGCGCACCCCAAGCAGAGATTGCTTTACCTGCCCAAGCAGAGGCAAAAACCGGTCTGAGAGCAGAACCGGAGGCAGCAAAAATGCCCTTGGAAAGGGTCTCCATGCGACGGTCCTCCGCTGACTGAAGAGAGGACCCGTCGGGAACAGGGATGGCCGTGTTTTTTGACAGACGGGCCACAGGGGGGTCCACCTTGGGTGGGGACGACCAGGTGGCCACGACATCGGCTGGAAATGGATAGCAAATGTCCAGCTTCTTGGGATTGACAAAACGGGCGTCCGGGCGAGCCCAAGCCTTAGACACCACGGAGGAGAAATCAGAGTGGATTGGAAAGACTTTTGAGGCCTGCCTGGGTCTGATAAAGGAGACGCTAGCTGCGTCAGAGCTAGGGGGGTCATCCTGCACCTTAAAGGTGTCACGAATATCCGAGATGAGTTGACTCATCGCTGAGGCTAGCTTGGACGGCAGGGCCGAGTCCATTTCCAAATCTGAAACCGCCAATTCACCTTCAGAGAGCGAATCCTTTGGAGAGGAGAGGCTCGTCTGGGTGCGCACGCGTGGCGGGGAGAGGGAGGCATCCGAGGAGGAGGCTCGCTCTACTCTAAGACGCTTCTGAGAGTGCCTAGCTCGGGAGGGGTCACTAAGAGGGAGTGAACCCGCTGCAGCGGCAGAAGCGGTGGACCCGGAGGGCGCGACAGTAAAAGTAGCGTCCTGCGGGGTAGGTGGCCTGTCTATTAGGCGGCCCACGACATGAGTGAGGCTTTCCACGGCCTGGGACAGGGATCTAGCCCAGTCAGGCGGGTCAGAGGAAGCAGGGAGCGACACAGCGGGCGACTGAGGCTGCGGTGGAGCTCGGCATGCAGGACAGTGCGGATCAGACTGCCCCCGGGGAAAGGGTTCCCTACAAGCAGTACAGGCATGGTACCAAGGCTTGGCAGCTGCAGAAGGGTCTGACATGGTGGAAATGTTGCCTTATGGGAGACCCCAGGGCAAAAGGGAACGGAGATTACACCCAACAACAGTACTGGCACGGAGGGGTTCGATGTAGCAGCAGTGGGAAGGAAGGGGAGGCTGGAGCAGCCACTCTCACCATACGCTGTCTTCGCCCTCAATCCATCCAGCAGGGTCGCCCCTTCAGCTACTGGCACCGCAGTGGCAGGAAGCCGGGGGAGGGACTTGGCGTGCGGGCGACCCTTGAGCTGGCGGGACGCAGGGGAGCGAGGCTGCCCTGGTCCACCTTGTCTTCTGTGGGGGAGGCGGCAGTGCGGTATTACCGGCACTGGCGCAACTCAACCCCGGGAGAAACAGAGGGGTCTAATGCGCCTCTGTTGTCCCTGTAAGTAGAAAAAAATCGAATTAAAACAAATAAATCGCAAAAAATAAAAAATTATAGGAAAACAACCCTGCATAAGCAGGGGGTGTCTTGCCTCCTTGGACACGAAGCAAAAACTGGCAGTCTCTTCTCCAGGCTGAGGGGTATAGCTGATGGAGGAGGGGCTTACAGCTTTCACTTAGTGTCACGCCTCCTAGGGAGCAGAGCTATACCCATGGTTTCCTGTGTCCCCCAAGGAATATGGGCGAGAAAAAAAGGTTGGAAATCAGTGCTCTAGGGCAACAATTCCTTACCCTTTTATCATGTGGGAAACACCCTGCTTTACTTCTACCTATCCTGGGAATCCCCTGACTGGTCACTCCTATCAGCTTATGAGCTTATAATGCGGACACTGAATGGATCTCACATCCACATTTCATACATATATCTATTGCTGCCAAGGACAATTGATAAATGTTTTTTTATACGTTTTGACCAAACTGAGTAAGCCCACTCTCCACACCTACACTAATCTGCATAGCATCCCAGCGCAATACAGCACCCAGGGGGAGCGGGGCATCCAGCAGCTCTCCTGCTGCAAGAATGAGCCCCCTTGGTGACACCAGCCACCACGCTGTACCGCAGCTCAGCCACTATACCGTGTACAGCGCTGTGCTTGGCTGCAGAATCTTCAAAGAGCTGATTAGCGGGGGTTGCGTGTCTGACCCCCACCTATCCGATACGGATGTTCTATACTGGGGATAGGTCATCAATATGCGGCTTCATGCACACGGCTGTATTTTCCATCCATGTCCAATGTGCTTTTTTTCCCATATAGCACACGGACACATTAATTTCTATGGATGCGCAAAAAAAAAAAGAAAAAACAGACAGCGAACAGTTGCCACCCGTGTGCAGTCTGCATCTGTATGTCCATTCTACAAATTACAGAACATGTCCTATTCTTGTCTGTATTTCAGATAAGAATAGTAATTTCTAGTGATGGCAGAGAGAATGCATACAGAAGGTGTCCATATTTTGCAGAGCCGTGGTTTGCGGACTTAAATGCCGACATAGTCATGTGCATGAGGCCTTAAATACCAGGAAATCCCCTTTAACCCTTAGGCAGTCTCCTGCTAATTGAAAAACGAACAGGCGGAGTTCTGATACCACGGTGTGGGACAGTATGGTGGCTGTTGTTACTGTGCCTGTGGGTTGGTGCTTTGCCTTGCAGTAAGAGTGCTGGTGGGCAGCTGGATTGCCCCTCCCTCTGTGGGTGCTGTGTTGGGGCAATCCCTATGTGGTACTGCGCCAAATTATGGTAAGGACCCACTTGAAAGAGACAAGTGGGCTCATGCATTTTGATAACAAAAAATTTTTTTTAAAAAAAATACAAACCTCATTGCTCATATTTCTAAATTGTGCTTCGCATCATCCCACACATGCTCATAATATACAGCTAAACACTGGGCAAAATTTACCAAAATGTGCAGTACACTTTATCCAGCACTACTGGAGGCAGTCAGTATGAGGGTAGAGAAAACCACAGAGAACCCCTTTTTCCCCTGCATTTAGGAGAATGGCCACACTTGGACAGCTCGGTCAGAGCAATATCTACAGACTACTGGCTTCCTGATCTACCTCGGGAAGGTGGGCCTGATGGAAAAAACACTTTAAAGGGAGTCCATCACCACATACCTGTAAATAAAAGTTGCTGCATGTTCAGACGTCCGCTTTGTCCCACTGCTTTGACTGACAGGACTAGGCAGGGTAGACATACTCTGGCCCTCAAGTCTCACAGCAGTATATAGCAGGAGATCACAGGGCAGAAGGAATGTACTGTGCTGCTGTGAGTACATGTACACTTCCTGACCCTGTCACCCAAAGTATTGGGGGCGCAGCCAGCAAGGAAAATGAAAGGAGCCTCGGGTGCAACGGCGATGGCCTCATAGCATCAAGGGTCGAATCTGCATTAAATTAAAAGCCTTATTTCTCAGAATTAGGGGTGCGAATAAGGATGAGACGAAGAACATTACAATATTCCGACAACAGCACATCTGAAGATGCAGCTGCTTTTAGGTAAAAGTACGTGGTGGCAGACTCCCTTTAAATGCCCCAATACTTAATTTGTCCACCCCACGAAAAGCAGACTTGCTTTCCGCCAGTGAATCCCTGACTGGGTTCCAGGACACCACAAGTTTCTCTCCTTGGTCCAAAATGGGTGTAACAGTGGATGCATTTAAAGAGGTTGTCCAGGTTCAGAGCTGAACCCGGACACAACTCTGTCTGCACTCATTCACCATGAATGAGTGGATCATCAGAGCTTTTCCTGCACCGATGCTCCCCCTTGCCCTCAGCGGAAGCGCGCAGGGCAAGGGACTTTTCTCGAGATCCGGCAACATACCGGGCTCTCCATGGGTAAGCTAGGCGGAGGCTCCTGCCTAGCAGTGAGCCCGGTGACGTCACCGTCACTAACGGACGGTCTTTAGCGCTGCCCTAGAATGTAAAGACCGCCTATCAGAGCCAGTGACATCACCTGGATCACTGCTAGGCAGAAGCCTCCGCCTAGCAGTGTCCAAATGTAAACAAACAGGAGCATCAGAGCATAAAAAGCTCATAGTGAATGAGTGCAGATTGGGCTGTGTCCTGGTTCAGCTCTAAACCCCGACAACCCCTTTAATGATGATTGAATGAAATCCTCTTTATGGTACAGAGCACTCACCGCTACTTTTTTAAATAGGTCAGCGAGATCTTCTAATAGTTCAATGTAATCCAGATCTTTCATATTTTTCACTTGTAAAACCCTAAAATAAAAATAAAAACAACATTATTCGTGGTCTAGGTTAACACCTAGTATATCTGGGGGCTTATGGCTCTGAAAGGGTTAATGGTATAATTTATTTTATTTTTTATATAAAGTCAGTCCAGAATTCTGTATAGGGCTGGTTTCCTTTATACAGCCAAACAGGCCAGACACACAAGAGCGAGTTCAATGTGAGGAACTGGCAGTGTGAGGTCCCATTCTGACCTCCGCTCCTCTGACAGGGTCGCACAGCGTTATACGGATTTATATGGCTGTGTCATCCTGAGAGTCCTGGAATCTATTGTATTATACCGACAGCGTTATGTCAGTGTAATTCAGTAGATTCCAGGACTATCAGGGTGACACAGCCTTATAATCATTGTAATGCTGTGCGATCCTGTCAGAGGAGCGGAGGTCAGAATGGGACCTCACACATGTAACAGGTCAGCCAGTGTCATAGGTGCAAATCTGCTGACATATGCCCTTTAAAAATGCACCCGGGGACAGACGCATATACAGATCTTATAGGGCCAAATATCCCCCATCCCCCATTCCTGTGAGCTTTTCATATTCTTTACATTATACAACTGGCATAAATACATTGAAAAATGTCCGCCATATAACTCCCTGCAGTACATTATAAAACTGCCTGCCAGCAGCCACCACTAGGGGGAGCTCAGAGCATAGAAAGGTATACACTTATTGAAATTAATGGAAGCTTTAAAGATCTTTGCAATGAGCTCCCCCCTAGTGGTGGCTGCAGGAAAAAGTCATTGGTTTAGGTCAGAAAAAAAAAGTTTAGCACTGTATCCCCCTACCCGTGGGCCCCACAGCAGCTGCCCAGCCTGGAGAAGATGGGCTTTTCTACCACGATTGAAAAATTATCTGTATATTTCTAACAGTTTTGATGGCAAAGGAGAGCACGATGTTAAAGGGTGAATGTCTTTCACAGAATATGCCATAAGTGTGTAATAAATGCTAGAGAGCGACTGCGACTGAATGCAGAGGTCACCAGGATTACGGAAAAGGCCAAGTTGTACTTGTTTCCACAAATCCCACAGAAGTGAATAGGAGTTGCATAAACATAGCAGAGCCCACTCAGCGGTTTTCATAACAACCACCACCATAGTGCTTTCTATTGCACTGTGCATATGGCTGCCTGGAAAAGTCGGGAGACCTCTGCTCTCAAGATAGGTGTGGGATCCACATCAGACATTTACAACATATTCTGTGCATATGCCGTGAATGTCTAACATGAGAATACACAGACGAATTTTAGGTCATTCATTTTTCTGTGAATCCACACGTTTGTACCCAAATCTGCTGAAAGAATTATGCTGCTGATTTAAAATTCATACTGCATGTCAATTTCCATTAAAAAAATATTTTTTGCAGCATTTGGACATTGTGAAAATTGACCAGCGAGATGTTGGCAAGGACACCATGCCAGAATTCCACTGGTGGCAGTGTGGTGTCTGCCTTGCTTTGCTTTCAATGGGAGCCAGTACTACAGTTCGTGGCCCGGTGGTTTAAAGCCAGGACCAGGCAAAGAAGGGACATGTCCTTTGTTGGCACGGTGTGCGGACAGCCGCCACTTAAAGCTGCCTCGGCTGTCTGGTCATGGCTTAGATCCTTTCAATGGAGCGAAGATGTAAGCAGGTCCAGGGCCTTTAAAATGAACAAAGTTTTTTTACACCAGAATGGTGGATTTCATTTTTAGATGTATCTAGAGGACAGACACAAGCTGCCCGTCACCAAATTCTATCTTAAAAATGTGAAATGTCAAGGATGTCAGAAAGAGTTTTTCTTTTTTGATGCACAGGCAGGACCAGGGATGTGTGCTATGCAGAGCAATGAAAGGAGCAGGCACAGGCAGGAGCAGGGAATGTGTGCTATGCAGAGCAATGAAAGGAGCAGGCACAGGCAGGAGCAGGGAATGTGTGCTATGCAGAGCAATGAAAGGAGCAGGCACAGGCAGGAGCAGGGAATGTGTGCTATGCAGAGCAATGAAAGGAGCAGGTACAGGCAGGAGCAGTGAATGTGTGCTATGCAGAGCAATGAAAGGAGCAGGTACAGGCAGGAGCAGGGATGTGCTATGCAGAGCAATGAAAGGAGCAGGTACAGGCAGGAGCAGGGATGTGCTATGCAGAGCAATGAAAGGAGCAGGTACAGGCAGGAGCAGGGATGTGCTATGCAGAGCAATGAAAGGAGCAGGTACAGGCAGGAGCAGGGATGTGCTATGCAGAGCAATGAAAGGAGCAGGTACAGGCAGGAGCAGGGATGTGCTATGCAGAGCAATGAAAGGAGCAGGTACAGGCAGGAGCAGGGAATGTGTGCTATGCAGAGCAATGAAAGGAGCAGGTACAGGCAGGAGCAGGGAATGTGTGCTATGCAGAGCAATGAAAGGAGCAGGTACAGGCAGGAGCAGGGAATGTGTGCTATGCAGAGCAATGAAAGGAGCAGGTACAGGCAGGAGCAGGGAATGTGTGCTATGCAGAGCAATGAAAGGAGCAGGTAAAGGCAGGAGCAGGGAATGTGTGCTATGCAGAGCAATGAAAGGAGCAGGTACAGGCAGGAGCAGGGATGTGCTATGCAGAGCAATGAAAGGAGCAGGTACAGGCAGGAGCAGGGAATGTGTGCTATGCAGAGCAATGAAAGGAGCAGGTACAGGCAGGAGCAGGGATGTGCTATGCAGAGCAATGAAAGGAGCAGGTACAGGCAGGAGCAGGGATGTGCTATGCAGAGCAATGAAAGGAGCAGGTACAGGCAGGAGCAGGGATGTGCTATGCAGAGCAATGAAAGGAGCAGGTACAGGCAGGAGCAGGGAATGTGTGCTATGCAGAGCAATGAAAGGAGCAGGTACAGGCAGGAGCAGGGAATGTGTGCTATGCAGAGCAATGAAAGGAGCAGGTAAAGGCAGGAGCAGGGAATGTGTGCTATGCAGAGCAATGAAAGGAGCAGGTACAGGCAGGAGCAGGGATGTGCTATGCAGAGCAATGAAAGGAGCAGGTACAGGCAGGAGCAGGGAATGTGTGCTATGCAGAGCAATGAAAGGAGCAGGTACAGGCAGGAGCAGGGAATGTGTGCTATGCAGAGCAATGAAAGGAGCAGGTACAGGCAGGAGCAGGGAATGTGTGCTATGCAGAGCAATGAAAGGAGCAGGTACAGGCAGGAGCAGGGAATGTGTGCTATGCAGAGCAATGAAAGGAGCAGGTACCGGCAGGTGCACAAATGTGCTATGTAGAGCAATGAAAGGAGCAGGTAAAGGCAGGAGCAGGGAATGTGTGCTATGCAGAGCAATGAAAGGAGCAGGTACAGGCAGGAGCAGGGATGTGCTATGCAGAGCAATGAAAGGAGCAGGTACAGGCAGGAGCAGGGAATGTGTGCTATGCAGAGCAATGAAAGGAGCAGGTACAGGCAGGAGCAGGGATGTGCCATGCAGAGCTTTAAAAGGAACGGGCACAGGTAGGAGCAGAAATGTGTGCTCCTACCAGTATGGTGCTCACTGCGACAAATATTGTAGAAATCAGACCCGGCTTCACACAGGTATATTTCATCTGTTTCATTTAATGTTTGTGTGTCTCGTTAAAGATAGACAGTATCCCTCATAACAGTGACCTCTACAGCACCCCGCCCCTTAACACTGCCCCCCGCACAGTGCCCCGCCTCCTTAAAATGGGACCTCCACAGCAGCCCATCCCCTTGACAGTGACCTCCACAGGGGCCCGACCTCTTAACAGTGAACTCTACAGCACCCACCACTTAACACTGACCATAGGTTACAGTCCCCTTAACTGTGACCTCCACCATTCCTGGCCCCCTTAACAGAGACCTTTACAGTAACTGCCAATGACTGCAACAGTACCCCGCTGCCCCTTTAATAGTGGCCTCCACAGTCCCCTGCTCCCTTAACAGTGACCTCCACAGCGGCCGGCTCTCTATTTGTGACCTCCACAGTACTCAGTCTTGTTAACAGTGATTTCCACAATAATCCACCCCCTTAACAGTGACCTCCACAGAGCTTTATTCCCCTAAAATGTGACCTTCACAACACCCCGCCCCGTTAACACTGACCTCTACAGCACCCCGCCCCTTAACACTGACCTCGATAGCAGACCTTCCCCTTAACTGCGACCTCCACCGTTCCCTGCCCCCTTAACAGATCTCCACAGCGCCCGCCCCTTTAACAGTGACTGTCACAGTACCCCGCTGCCTTAAAAGTGACCCCTACTGCGGCTGCCCCTTTAATAGTGACCTCCTCAGTCCCCTGCCTCCTTAACAATAACCTCCACTGTGTCGGCTCCTTTTAACGGTGACCTCCACAGCATCCCACCCCCTTAACAGTGACCTCCACAGCGGCCGCCACTTTATTAGTGACCTCCACAGTACCCCATCTCCTTAACACTGATTTCCACAACACCTCACCTCCTTAACAGTGGCCTCTACAGCAATCTGCCCCTTAACACTGACCTCCATAGAGGACCATCCCCTTAACTGTGACCTCCACAGCGCCCTGCCCCTTTAAAGCTGACCTACAGCTGTGAAGAAAAATGGTTAGGTTGTTATGAAAACATATATATATATATACACACACACACACAGGTGAAACTCGGAAAATTGGAATATCGTGCAAAAGTTTATTTATTTCAGTAATGCAACTTAAAATTTGAATTTTGTGAAAAGGTTCAATATTCTAGGCTCAAAGTGTCACACTCTAGTCAGCTAATTAATCCATACCCCCTGAGCAAAGGGTACCTCAAAATTGTGACTTTGGGGTTTTATAAGCGGTAAGCCATAATCATCCAAATTATAACAAATAAAGGCTTGCAATATCTCGCTTTGCATGTAATGAGTCTGTCATGTTAGTTTCACCTTTTAAGTTGCATTACTGAAATAAGTGAACTTTGCACGATATTCTAATTTTTATATACACACAGTCGATTCGCTCATCCCTACTTATAAGTATTTTTAGGGCATTTGCAACAATTAAAGAAAAAAACTGCTTAAAGGTTAAGTGCACTTTAATGTTTACATTTCATACATGTGACTTGGCCACAGAGGCCGGTTTTCCCCTGCAGAGGTGACGTCGTCATATCAGGACTGCTATGGCGTTAACATGGAGAATGGTCGCACGATCCACTGGTCTAGAATATACTGTCGATGCCCAAGTGCAGGATGTAGAGAAGAATAACTCACCAGGGATGGAGCTGCTGATCACCATCATCACTTTTATCTATCAGGACTTGCCACAACATATAGATTTTCATAAAATCACAATTTGTTTTCATCTCTTCAGTTGATTGAGTAAGCCAGTAACCAATTGGATCCACTGTTTAAAAAAATAAATAAAAGAAGACCTCCCATGATTAAATGTAAGAAATGAAAATCAGACATCCTGTAGTACATGACAATCTGTAACAAAGCTAGAACCAGCCCTGGACCTCACATAGATCCAGAGATCTCCTCATTCATTGCTCCAATTACTATGCTAGATTTATTTCAAGCTCAAGGGGAGTATCTTTTTGCTGCAGCTCTCTCTCTATCCCCGCTCAGGGGTCATGCCCTTCCTCTGCAGCTCTCTTCGTGTCACAGCTCAGGGTGTGTCCTTTCTGCTGCTGCTCTCTCCCTGTAACTGTCACAGCTTCTAACAGTAGATACAGCTGGTGGCAGTTGAATTATAGAACTGAGCATGTGCGACCACCTCAGCGACGTTACTGCTCAGGTGGAAGCACTTTTTTTTTTTTTTTTTTTTTTACACATTTGTAGTAGAGTTATAAATCCCTTATAGTAACTTCAGCAAAAACTTGACTGTAGCAATTATGTCCCTAAGCTGCGGTATCTTACCCAACTTTACTAGACTCCTGAATGGCGAAACTGCCTAGCTACACAGCAACACAGGAACAGGAAATGTACAGAACCTCTAGCCTCATCAGAAACTGAATGCACTGTAAAGAGGACCAGTCACCGCTCCTGACGTGTATTATAGTAACTACGTACATTCCCATGTAATTGCAATTCTAATGTGTTCTGTCATTCCTCTATTATTCCTGCTAGTTAAGTTTCTGCAATAAATGTCCAGTTAGGCTACTTTCACACTAGCGGCAGGACGGCTCCGACAGGCTGTAGTACAGCGCTCACGTGCAGCCACGCGCATGTGCAACCGCCCGCTACGTTCATTTCGGGGGGGGGGGGGGGGGTGGTGTTTTCATGATCGGTGGAGGTCCCAGCGGTAGGACCCCCAATGTTTGGATGGAGTTTCCCTTTAAATACCATCCATATTTAAAGGGAACCTGTCACATTTAACATAGTATCTGATCAGCTGGCAGCATGTTGTAGAGCAGGAGGAGTTTAGCAGATTGATATGTAGTTCTATAGGAGAATATTCAGTCATATTTGAATTGTATACATTTGAATTCCTGCTCATTGTGATCTTTGAAGTCGAGGAGGCGGTCCTATCAGTGACTGACAGCCTTCCCTCTATGAGGAGGAGGTCCTATCAGTGACAGCCTTCCCTCTATGAGGAGGAGGTCCTATCAGTGACAGCCTTCCCTCTATGAGGAGGAGGTCCTATCAGTGACTGACAGCCTTCCCTCTATGATGAGGCGGTCCTATCAGTGACTGACAGCCTTCCCTCTATGATGAGGCGGTCCTATCAGTGACTGACAGCCTTACCTCTATGAGGAGGCGGTCCTATCAGTGACTGACAGCCTTCCCTCTATGAGGAGGCGGTCCTATCAGTGACTGACAGCCTTCCCTCTATGAGGAGGCGGTCCTATCAGTGACTGACAGCCTTCCCTCTAGGAGGAGGCGGTCCTATCAGTGACTGACAGCCTTCCCTCTAGGAGGAGGCGGTCCTATCAGTGACTGACAGCCTTCCCTCTAGGAGGAGGCGGTCCTATCAGTGACTGACAGCCTTCCCTCTATGAGGAGGCGGTCCTATCAGTGACTGACAGCCTTCCCTCTATGAGGAGGCGGTCCTATCAGTGACTGACAGCCTTCCCTCTATGAGGAGGCGGTCCTATCAGTGACTGACAGCCTTCCCTCTATGATGAGGAGGTCCTATCAGTGACTGACAGCCTTCCCTCTAGGAGGAGGCGGTCCTATCAGTGACTGACAGCCTTCCCTCTATGAGGAGGCGGTCCTATCAGTGACTGACAGCCTTCCCTCTATGATGAGGCGGTCCTATCAGTGACTGACAGCCTTCCCTCTAGGAGGAGGCGGTCCTATCAGTGACTGACAGCCTTCCCTCTAGGAGGAGGTGGTCCTATCAGTGACTAACAGCCTTCCCTCTATGAGGAGGTGGTCCTATCAGTGACTGACAGCCTTCCCTCTACGACTGTGTATACAGAGATAGCTGTCAATCATTGATAGATCCACCTCCTGGACTCCAAATCCCAGAATGAGCAGAGATATAAAAACTTATAAAATTACAAGTTCTACTGAATATTCTCCTATAAAACTATATATCAATCTGCTCAGCTCCTCCTGCTCTATAACATGCTGCCTGCAGATTACACTGCATTCTCATTTGCGACAGGTCCACTTTAAAAGCAATTCCCCACCCCCACATCTGTGCTACGTAGAATCGGCACATTACCTTTTGTAACAACATCAATAACAGGAACTTCTATAAGTTTGGGATGATTCTGAAAGAAAGAAGATAAATATTTATTTCTAATTTAACCACAGAATTATCAATGAAGGTTTCAAGAGGCTGTCCAACTGGCAATTTTTTAGGGAAAATGTGCAGGGGGGGCAGTTGAAATAACAATAAAAAAATAATAATAATAAACAAAACCACCTTCACCAAAAATCTAGCACTGCTGTTCCGTCCTGTCTATTAGGTTGCAGCCATAATTTAATATTTTGGCTGCAGAGGTGATGTCTCATGTACCGCTGCAGCCAATCACTGGCCTCATTCTGTACACCACTGAGGCCAGTGATTGGCTGCAGCAGTATACAGACCCCACTACCACAGCCAAAACAATACATGATATCAGTCGGGGTGAGATGATGAAGCATCAGCGCTTGTTTGGAGGGGGCACCGGAAGGTATTTATTTATTTTTTAAAAGGAATGTGTTTAAATCCAATTTTTTACATTAACCATTTAATTTTCGGTAAATTTCCATGTTACCATCCATATTATTATTTTTTTTTTATCCTAAATTCCTGCAGTTTTTTACACTGGCCACTAGGCCTAAAATATGTCAAGACTAACTGTCCTTCGATAGAAGCTACATGAGCCATAGACACCTATGGGACAGTTTTCTAGGCATACTCGGTGACCTGTGCAGAGGTCAAGAAGGAGAGTATAAGCTGCGATATTACCTATTGGGAGAGATATATATATATTCCGTATAAGGAACCATTCATTTAAATGGGTCCGCAAAAAAAAAAAAAAAAACCTAGACTTATCGGTAATTCTGTTTCCGGGAGTCCACCATAACGGCTTAGCCATGAGAACTATCAGATTACTTAGAAGGGATGGAGACAGTTTGCGAGGCCTTCTGTCCAAAGGTCAAATCAGCAGAAGCAGACACATCAATACGGTAATGTCTTATGAATGTATTTACATTAGACCAGGTGGCAGCCCTACAGATCTTGTCTAGGGAAACGCCCGCTCTTTCAGCCCATGAAGAAGCCACTGCTCTTGTGGAATGGGCTCTTATATTTTTGGGACTAGTAAGGCCTGACATTTGGTGACAGCAGGATATAGTTGACTTAATCCAATGACCTATAGAAACCTTGGACGTTTTTCTTGTTTTGTCCAGCAAACTGAATAAGGAGATTGTCATCCCTTCGGGAAAAAAAAATTTTCGTCGCCAGGTATTGTATAATGTTCTCCCTGACATCCAGGAGTTGAAATTGTTCCTTAGATGAACTCTTTACATCTTCCGGAAAGGAGGGGAGGACGATTTCTTGGTCTCTATGAAAATCCGGGACGACTTTCGGAAGAAAACCCAGATCCAGTTTCAAAACTATCCTGTCTGGAAAGATAGAGAGATAGGGCTCTCGGCAGGAGAGAGCCGGAATCTCTCCCAGGCGTCTAGCTGATGTTATAGCTATTAAAAACGCACCTTTGAAAAAAAGATGTTTAATGGAAATGTCCTGTAAGGGAGTAAATGGAGAATTCATTAGGCCCTTCAATACCAGGTTTAAATCCCACTGGGGAATCCTTGGCGTTATAGATGGCCTTAATCTAGAAGCAGCTCGTACAAATCTTCTTAGGCTAGATCTGTATCATAGCATTGCCCCCAAAGCAGATATCTGTACCTTTAGTGTACTGGGTCTGAGGCCCATATCCAGCCCCCTCTGGAGAAAATCTAAAATCTTCGATATTCGGGGTAGAATTTATTGGTGAATCCTGTGCCAGCCAACTGCAGTATTTTTTCCAGATCTTGAGATAGATTGCAGAAGTAACACTTTTCCTGCTGGATTTTAGTGTATTAATAACCTTATCTGAAAGACCTTTACTGTCTAAGATCTCGCGTTCAGGATCCATGCTGATAATTTGAACAGGCTGGGATTTAGGTGAAGGATGGGGCCCGGTGATAAAATGTCCTTCTGGAGAGGTATTTTCCAAGGCTCTTCCAGGGCTAATTCAATTTTAAGATCTGGAGCATTGCAAACAACATGGTGATAGAGATGTGGTGTGAATATCATTCTATCCTGTTCCAAGGACTACATAACCAGAGCTGATTTGTATGTATCTGCTTGAAACCGCCTCCCCTCCCCCTTAGCTTCTTACTGTCTGTTTATTCTACACTGAAGAGAAATTCAAGCGGGATGGAAGCGGCAAGAGGCAGATGTGTCAAGAATGATGTATGGACTGTAGAAGAATGCTTATGCCAATTACTTAGATGATACCCATGTATACTTTTTGCCTATAAAAAAAGCACCTCCTTGAGGTGCGTCATATGACGTATGCAGTATTAATGTTGCATATATTACAAGATGGCGCTAGCACACAGATGTTTACATTAACTTCACATGCCAAAGTTTGTAAGACAGTGCATACCGCGCAGAAGTCAAGTGTTATCTTCTTTTCCTTCTTAGCCAATGAAATAATGGCATGAGCCCCCCTGAAGATGTATAAACTGCTTTACTCATTGTAATAAAGAGAGAGACTGTCTTTGACCTGCCTTTGTGTCAGCGTAGGTCTCTGCCACACGTGGCTATTAACCCCTTGGGGTACCTTGATTTGGAGCACCAGAGTATATCTTAAAAGCTTTAATTAAAAGCAGTTTCAACAATGGTTAGATCACTTGATCTACCGTCACCGTTCATATCACATGTATGGCCTCCATTTAACATATAAGCCATGACAAATGTATTTATCAGATGCCATGCAATGTAAAAAAAATATATATATATATTAGTATTTTTTTTTTTTTAACTGGATACCGGAATTTTATAGTCTACAAAGTTTTGGCCTCTATCTGGGTAATGTAACCCCCTCCCCCCAATAAAAATATTAAGTTTGCACATCAGAAGCTTTTCCCCCCCCTAAGGGTTCATGCACACGTATTTTGTTTCAGTGTCTTTTTTTTTTTTTTTTTTTTTTTTTTTGCAGCCCGTATGGGAAACCATTCACTTCAATGGGGGCAGCAAAAATACGGAAATGGATAAGACTGGATTATGGCCAAGCTGTTCCGTTCTGCAAAATGCGGAATGCACACGGACGTCATCCGTATTTTTTGCGGATCTGTGATTTGTAGACTGCAAAATACATATGGTCGTATGCATGAGCCCTAAAGCACAAGCCTTCCATAGGGGATCCTGACCGGGAAGTCACAGCACAAAGAACAGATTTTTTATTACACCGAGTTGACATAAATTTCACAGATTCTACATTTCGATTTCGAGTCTGCCACTCACCCATTCACATCTGCCAGGTACGAGTCGAGTAGTGCGCATGCCGAATTCAGTATATACAGTCGTCATTGCTGAAATAAAAAGATACATATGTAAGAAGGGAAAGCATCTGCAGATACATAGAGGGACTGTACATATGTATGTATGTATGGGGAAACACGTGGTTCACACGTCATACATAGGTTACACTCTATTCCATGGGCTGCAGCACAGCACAGCCGCCGCGGGACAGGACTCCATGATATCTGCCCTGTGCAGCTTGTAAGCAAATCTGGACGTGTCACCACTAGAGATCTGACACTTAGAGACGCTTCTTTCAGAGAGGGGCATTTATATATATATTATTTTTTATTTTTTTTTACAGTTTTTTGGCTGCCTTTCTTTTTCATTTTGGCAGTACTATACCATCGAAAATTGAAGGGGTTGTGCAGCCTGTTTGTATTGATGAGCTAACCTCAAGAAAGGTAATCAATATCTGATCGGCAGGGACTTCCTGGTCATTGCACTGCCCATTGTACGAGTGTAATTACAAGTAGTCACTCTACTCAGTTAAATAGGGAAAGCACTGGGCCTCCGCTGCAAGGGAGACAATGGGTAGTGTAATGAAGAGGGAGAAGCGCTAGCATGAATCACAGCCTCCTCTTCAAACAACTGATCGTCAGGGTGCCACGTGTTGGACCCCCACAGATCAGATATTCATGACCTATCCAATATAAACAGGCTGAGCAACCCCTTTAAATACAAAAATATCATCCTTCTGTAGCAGTCAACATCGAGAGATGAACCTCCTGTATAGACAAGTAAGCCTTTGTCAGTTTACTGCTGCTGTGAGGGGGAGATGTCATCCGTTAGTAAAATGGTAGGTGTAGAATTGGGACAACAGTAAGACCGCTCTATTGTTCAGAGGTCCACAGAAGAGCACTGGACTGATCAGAGTGATGCTCTAATAGAGTCACTAAGGCGGAGGGCTCCCTCTGGTCACAGTGATGATCTGACAGAGTTAAGAGAGTCTGTCCACCGTGCTAAATGTCCAAACAAGGAGGAAGTTAAAGAGCCAGAACAGGAAGTAGAATACATGGAAGCGACGTCATAAATTATATCCCAAAAATATCCACCTGTTTTTGGTTGAAAATAAAAAAAGTTACATGAAATATTCACATATAAGCTGTTAAAGGGGTTATCCAATATCATAAACTGGCCCCCCCATGTGCCGGGCCCCTCACAGTGCCACTGCTGCTTCTCCCTGTGCGCCGGTGAAAACATCCGGTGTCCGGGTGGAGCAGCCAATGGCAGGTGGGGACGAGCCTCCCTAGCGTCATCACCCACGATGCTAGGGAGGCTCGTCCCCGTCTGCTATTGGCTGCTCCCCCCCCGGGCACCAGAGGTTTGAACGGGGAGAAGCAGCAGCGGCGGTGCAGGGACCAGGAGCGGCACAGGGAGCGGGATAAGTATACTCCCTGTGATGGGCTCGGCACATGGGGGGGGGGGGGAGTTTATGATATTAGATAACCCCTTTAACATGTGAGGAAAAACACGTGACGGTACTGTCCCTTAACACAGCATTCACGGGGGCAGGGATTTCCTGTTAGTGAGTCAATAGAAGACCACGCCAGTACTGAAATAACCGATAACCTGGCCTAATAGATTCTGTTCCTCTACAGAACAAATGGAGGCTTAGGCTACTTTCACACTCGCGTTTTGGCTTTCCGTTTGTTAGATCCGTTCAGGGCTCTCACACGCGGTCCAAAACGGATCAGTTTTACCTTAATGCATTCTGAATGGATAAGGATCCGCTCAGAATGCGTCAGTTTGCCTCCGTTCAGTCTCCATTCCGCTCTGGAGGCTGACTGCAGCGTTCTGCTGTCCGCCTGAAGAAGCGGAGCCAAACGGATCCACACAATGCAAGTCAACGGGGACGGATCCGTTTTCTCTGACACAATCTGGCACAAAAGAAAACGGATCCGTCCCCCATTGACTTTAAGTGGTGTTCAAGATGGATCAGTCATGGCTATAGAAGACATAATACAACCGGATCCATTCATGATGGATGCATGTGGTTGTATTATTGTAACGGAATGGTTTTTGCAGATCCATGACGGATCCGTAAAAAACGCTAGTGTGAAAGTAGCCTTAAAAGGAGTCAGCTGTCATTAACCCCTTAGTGGTCGGATGCTTTTTTTTTTTTTTTTCCCCCTCTCTCTCTTTTTTGCCTCTCCGTATTTAAGCAGCCAAAGCATTTTAGTTTTTTCCATTGACCCGGTTGTAAAAGGCCTAGTTTTTTGCATTAAAAAAATTGCATTTTGTCGGTGCTGTTGGAGGGTAGTTTGTCATTTATATACATTTCTTCATGGCACATGGAGAAAAAGCAATTTTTGCCTTTATTTTACTGTACATTGTTTACATTGAATAACCTGTTAAATGAGTTGTTCAGGTATTTTCAGTTGGGTAGATATCTAATACATTCTTTTTTTTTTTTACTTTTATGTAAAGTATGTGCAGTAAAAAGGTATTTTTTGCACAAAATTTTTTTAATTTTATTTTTAATAAACCCATTAAGTTGAATTACTGTCTTACAAAATTATTTTATGCCTGTGATGTATTACCATACTCCTGTCTATGACAGGCCGCAGTTAGGGCAACACTAATATGCCCCATCAGCAGGATTACTGAATTTACAGTCCTGGGGTCCTTTCTAGGTACCTGGGGCTGCCTGCAGGGGGCGTACCCATCCCCTGATCAGATCACTGGAGTAGAATAACCTCGGGATGTTTCATCAAACTAAAAGTGACAGGTTGACCCGCCCATACCCCGCCCACAACCCCTTTAAAAGCACCGCCCGTTGCACGCCTAAACACCGCCCATTCAACGCCCCTTATTTTGTTAGATCTGATATCATGTCAGTAATTCAATTAAGTTTTAATATCTTTAAAAATAAAATAATAAAGCTTGTTTTAAACTCTTACTAAGCCATTATAAATATTAACAATGGCTAATTGATCCGTCTATCTTCCTAAAGCAGCTTTGATGATGTCACCACAGGTCCTGGAAGGGAACTGTTGCCGTCCCTTTGTTAGATCCTGCAGGACCTGTGATGTTGGAAGTTTGCTTTAATTATATACAATCATGTTTAATAAAATCGAAGACGCGCGTGATTTAAGCAAAATATTTGATCACCGCATCTAACACAGATGTGTAGCAATTATAAATATTAACAATAGCTAATTGCGGCACCCAACTTTCCCGGGTGTCGACTATCTAGCTTCTAATATGCCAGCCGTCAATCAATTTGTACAAACACATACCAAGTTTAGAAGTCCACAATGATATTAAGGATCTATCAATCTCTTTATCAGGCTATTAAAATCCTATTAATCTCTTCTATGAATCTTATAAAAACCTAAGCTATCTGTCTATCTAGCCATCTATCCAATCTATCTAAAACCATGTTTTGCCACGTATAAAAACAGCATTGCTGTATGTAACTATTTGTAACAGAAAACAGTATTTATAAAACTTTGATTATGTATCTAGCTATCTAATATCCTCACATCTCTCTCTAACCAGCTTGACAATAGCAAACAGTTAACAAAAGAGCCAGAATAAACAGTCCTAATTAAATCTATCTTTCGATCTATGTTAGGCTACTTTCACACTAGCGTTCAGAGAGGGTTCGTCTGGTGTCTGCACAGGCGGATCCGCTCCTATAATGCAGACGTTTGGATCCGTTCAGAACGGATCCGTCTGCATTATAGTTTAGAAAAAATTTACATTGAAAGTCAATGGGGGACGGATCCGTTTGAAGATTGAGCCATATTGTGTCATCTTCAAACTGATCCGTCCCCATTGACTTACATTGTAAGTCTGGACGGATCTGCTTGCCTCTGCACGGCCAGGCGGACACCCGAACGCTGCAAGCAGCATTCAGGTGTCCGCTCAATGAGCGGAGCGGAGGCTGAGCGCTGGCAGACTGATGCATTCTGAGCGGATCCGCGTCCACTCAGAATGCATTGGGGCAGTACGGATGTGTTCGGGGCCGCTTGTGAGCCCCTTCAAACGGAGCTCACAAGCGGAGCCCCGAACGCTAGTGTGAAAGTAGCCTTATATGTACGTGATTTAAGCAAAATGTCTTTATTTATGACACATCACAGTACATTTTTCAATGACTAGTGTAGGGTAGGCACGTTTGTGCGTAATTACAGCAACGTATACATAACCCAAATATGGTATAGACAGGCCATACATCGATTAAAGGGGTTGTCCGGGTTCAAAGCTGAACCCGGACATACCTCCATTTTCCCCCAGGCAGCCCCCCTGACTTGAGCATCGGACGAGCTCTCCTTTGCCCTGCGCTAAATCGCGCAGGGCAAAGGCATTTTTTGGAGATCCGGTGACATACCAGGCTTCCCCATGGGGCTGCCAGGAACCCCGGTGACGTCACCGCACTGATGGGCAGGATTTAGTGCTACCCTAGCCTGTAAAACTGCTAGGGCAGCGCTAAAGCCCGCCCATCAGAGCCGGTGACGTCACCGAACACACTGCCGGGCGGAAGCTTCCGCCCGGCAGTGTGTTATTGAAAACAAAAGAGCCCGTGCCCTGCGTGATCTAGCGCAGGGCAAAGGAGAGCATGAGATGCTCCGATGCTAGCCTCAGGGGGGCTGCCTGGGTGAAAATAAGGGTATGTCCGGGTTCAGCTCTGAACCCGGACAACCCCTTTAAAGAGGACCTTTCACTAGAATAAAACATCTAAACTAACTATACAGACATGGAGAGCGGCGCCCAGGGATCCCCCTGCACTTACTGTTATACCTGGGCGCCGCTCCGTTCGCCCGGTATCTTCATAGTTAGGCTCCACCCAGGGGAACCTCCAGGCGTCTCATTCTCCCATGCTGTAGCGCTGGCCAATCGCAGCGCTCAGCTCATAGGCCATGAGCTGAGCGCTGCAATTGGCCAGCGCTACAGCATGGGAGAATGAGACGCCTGGAGGTTCCCCTGGGTGGAGCCTAACTATGAAGATACCGGAGGCTATACCGGGCGAACGGAGCGGCGCCCAGGGATAACAGTAAGTGCAGGGGGATCCCTGGGCGCCGCTCTCCATGTCTGTATAGTTAGTTTAGATGTTTTATTCTAGTGAAAGGTCCTCTAAGTTTTAATAAAATTATATTAAGCTGTGCGAGCACATGGCAAAATGTTACTCAATTACCATATTTTATATTTAATATTACTCAATTACCAGGTGTTATATCTATCATCTACCTACCCAGTTATCCAGCGTTTATCTGTCTATATAACTTTCAAAAATATATAAAGCCATAAATCTATATAAATATACAAAATATAAATCTAAAATTTTTTATATAGTACCGTATTTTATATACTGTCGTATTTAATAGATAAATATAGATAGGTAGATATATTTGATAGATGGATAGATATAGATAGTCAATATTTATAATATTAAATATATCTACCTATCTATATATCGCATATCTATCTATTTACATCCAGCTATCATCTATCCATCTTTCTATCTATCGCATATCTAGCTATATATCTATCAAATATATCATATCTAAATATATATCTATGTATAGAAAAATTGATGAGCAGCACACAAATCAAAAGGCGGTGCAATTCCTTGAAACAGACCACGGACTTGATCCAGCTAAATACACATAAGGAAAGGCCAAGGCAGCACACAGATATCCGTGAAAAAAAGGGTATTTTATTCACCCACAGCGTCTACACATGGGTGAATAAAATACCCTTTTTTCACGGATATCTGTGTGCTGCCTTGGCCTTTCCTTACATGTAAATATATATCTATCTATAGCCATCTATATATATCTACCAACTCATACCTATGTTATATCTACCTACCTAAAACAATGTTTTGCCACTTTGTATAAAAACAGCATCGCTGTATCTATTTGTAGCAGGAAACAGTATCTACAAACCTTTGATTAGGTTTAATTATATACGATCGTGTTTAACCCCTTCAACCCCAGGCCTGTTTTCACCTTCCTGCCCAGGCCATTTTTTGCAAATCTGACATGTGTCACTTTATGTGGTAATAACTTTGGAACACTTACTTATCCAAGCCATTCTGAGAATGTTTTCTCGTGACACATTGTACTTTATGATAGTCATAAACTTGAGTCAATATATTTTACCACTATTTGTTTAAAAAAAAAAATCCAAAATTGACCAAAAATTTTGAAAAAAAAAATTCTCTACTTTTATAATAGATAGTGATACCTCATATAATAGTTATTACTTTATATTTCCCATATGTCTACTTCATGTTTGGATCATTTTGAAAATTAAATTTTATTTTTTGGGGACATTAGAAGGCTTAAAAGTTTGGAAGCAAATCTTTAAATTTTTCGGAAAATTTCCAAAACCCACTTTTTAAAGGACCAGTTCAGGTCTGAAGTCACTTTGTGAGGCTTACATAATAGAAACCACCCAAAAATGACCCCATTTTAGAAACTACACCCCTCAAGGTATACAAAACTGATTTTACAAACCTGGTTAACCCTTTAGGTGTTCCACAAGCATTAATGGAAAAATGGAAATAACATTTCAGAATTTCACTTTTTTGGCAGATTTTACATTTTAATCCATTTTTTCCAGTAGCAAAGCAAGGGTTAACAGCCAAATAAAACGCAATATTTATTACCCTGATCCTGCGGTTTACAGAAACACCCCACATGTGATCGTAAACTGCTGTACGGGCACACGGCAGGGCGCAGTAGGAAAGGAACGCCATACGGTTTTTGGAAGGCAGATTTAGCTGAACTGGTTTTTAGATGCCATGTCCCATTTGAAGCCCCCCTGATGCACCCCTAGAGTAGAAACTCAAAGTAACCACATTTTGGAAACTATGGGATAAGGTGCCAGTTTTATTGGTACCATTTTTGGGTACATATGATTTTTTGATCATTCATTATTACACTTTATGGGGTAAGGGGACCAAAAAATTGGTTGTTTTGGCACAGTTTTTATTTATTTATTTTTACGGCGTATACCTGAGGGATTAGGTCATGTGACTGTTTTATAGAGCAGATCGTTACGGACGTGGCAATACCTAATATGTCAACTTTTTATTTATTTATTTAAGTTTTACACAATAGCATTTCTGAAGCCGAAATAATGATATTTTAGTGTATCCATAATCTGAGAGCCATAGCTTTTTTATTTTTTGACCGATTCTCTTGGGTAGGGTCTAATTTTTAGCAGGTAGAGGTGACAGTCTGATTGGTACTATTTTGGGGGTCATACACCTTTTTGATCACTTGCTGCTGCAATTTTTGTGATGTAATGTGACAAAATTATTTTATTTTTTTAACAGTTTATTTAATTTAATTTTTTATGGTGTTCATCTGAGGGGTTAAGTCATGTGATATTTTTATAGAGCTGGTTGTTACAGATGTGGCGATATCTAATATGTATATATTTTTTGTATGTATTTCCGTGCAAGGCATTGGGCAGCCTCTGCACCGCATCGGGCTGCCTTCTCACCCATCGGGTCCCCACCACGGCAGCGCGGGGATTCAATGCGCTCACTCACCCGACACAAACCCCTTCTTTGTGGCGGTCAGCGCGGACCGCGGCATAGAAGGGGTTAATACGCTGGCAACGGCTTTTACAGCGATGCCGGAGGATACAGCAGGGGCCCGGCTACCAGGGACTGCCGGGCCCCTGCAGTGATCGTGCGTGCACCGCTCCGGTGCCCACGCGATCACCATGATGTACTATTACGTCAAATTGCGGGAACACAGTGGTTCCCATGATGTAGTAGTACGTCATAGGTCGGGAAGGGGTTAATATTATAAATATTGTTAAGTAATAAAAATTTTAAAACCATGTTTTGCCACGGTGTATAAAAACAGCATCGCTGTATGTAACAATTTGTAACAGAAAACAGTATTTATAGACTTTGATGATGTATCTACCGCATGCCCAGTGACACTTTTGAGGCTGTTGCCTTCAGGAGCTTTATGATCGCACAGACGCAGGCAGACGGCGGTACTGCGCCTGCGTGAGATTTCCACCAGCCGAAAGGAAGAGGCCAGGGGTGTAGCTGTAATGTATTAGATGACGTAGCGGAGGGGGTGGCGGCGTTCACCTCGGCTGTTGGAGGATATTTATTGATGAGGAGGCGTGCTTGGGCTGGAAATTAAGGCGTGCTGGGCTCAAGAGAAGAATAATAACGCCCCTCTGGGCACCTTGGGGGTTAATTTGCAAAAAGCGCTTTTTTATCAAAAGGACACCATGAAACGATAAAAAGACCAACCACAGCAGGAAAGAAGGTAGTTTATTGTACATGGTAATGGTGACAGCCCAATATGCTAAAACCTGGAGACAGAATCCCTTTAAAGCTAAACAGTTGTCAGAGCATGCCAGGACACGTCCCAATATGATATATAGTATTGACTTTTTGCATGTTATATTATTTTATTGTTTAACATTTTTTTCCCCACATTTATTAGTTTTTATATTTTAATGATATTTATATTTTCCACATTTATGATTTATTTACATTTTTGTATTTTTACACATTTATTATTGTTTACATTTGTTAGCAGGGGGCTGATCTCCCAGTAGCCCCCCCCACACAGTATAATGACCCCCCTCCCAGTGACCCCCCCACAGTATAATGACCAACCCCCCAGAAGTATAATGACCCCCCCCACCCACAGTATAATGACCCCCCCCACCCCACAGTATAATGACCCCCCCCCACCCACAGTATAATGACCCCCCCCCCCACCCCACAGTATAATGACCCCCCCCCACCCACAGTATAATGACCCCCCCCCACCCACAGTATAATGACCCCCCCCCCACCCACAGTATAATGACCCCCCCCCCACCCACAGTATAATGACCCCCCCCACACACACACAGTATAATGACCCCCCCCACACACACACAGTATAATGATGAGTGATTAGCGGCAGGGGCAATATTTGAATTTGCGATATTTCGCGAATATTTAGGCGAATATTCGTAATATATTTGCGATCTCCAGTCATTATTTTCTTGATTGCAAAAAACGGTAATCTGAAAAAATTCGCGATTAACACTACTCCTAAAGTCAAAGATAATGCAGCCTTCTCATTGGTATAATATTCACGATTACAAAGATACAGCACTATATTCTAGATATTCGCAAACTCTCGAAAAGCCAATATTCGTGATAAAAATTCGTAATTAGAATATTTGCAATCAACACTAATAATAACCCCCCCAGTGGCCCCCCACACAGTATAATGACCCCCCAGTGGCCCTCCATTCTGAATAATGAACCTCAGTCACCCCCCTTCCTCCCCCCCCCCTTCCCAATTGGTCACTGGGAATCATTCTACTAAATGGAGGGTCATTGGGGATCATTATACTAAATGGGGGGAACTGGGGTCATTATACTGTATAAGAGGCCCTCACTAGCTAGAACTGACTGGGCCCCACAGCAAGTTTTTGTATAACCCCCCCTCCCCCCCCCCCCCCCCCCCCCCCCCCCCCCGCGGGGGGTTTACATCGGCGTATTTGCAAAGGTTCTTTGCGTTGCTATCTGTAACTTTTCCCCACTCATGCCAGGTCTAAAAAAAAAAGTGGCGTGGGCAGGGAAGGGAATACAGTTATTGCCATACAGTGACTGGATACGTCCATACAGTGACCGGATAAACGGGTATAAGATGGCACTGTACAGGGTATGGCAAGAGGGCACAATGCAGGGTATAAGGGGGCACAGTACGAGGTGGGGGCACAGTCAAGTAACCCTGTGACATTAGAAGGTCCTTATGGTGCATGCATTTTACACACAACCATAATGAGAGGCAGAGGAGTGAGACAGGGGCCCGGGGCCCTGGATGGACAGGAGGGGCGGACACAGCAAGTAGGTGGAAGGAGCACTGAGGGGGATTCATACAAGAAGTAGTGGCAGGAGGTCTGTGCAGGGCAGCAATAGGAGATAGGAGGGTGGAACAGGAGCTCTGGATACCTGAGGGAAGAAAGGAGACAGCAGGGGCTCCATGAGGATGAGATAGGACAGGATATGGGGGGGGAGGTGTCATGGAGGCAAACTGCTTAGTGAGGCAGTAAAACAACTAAATAGCATGAAGCTGCTGGTCTACTACAGCATCCAGCAGCAGCTTGAAGAGTTCCCTGACCCCCCCTCCTGTCCCACAGAGAAGAGACAGTCACAGTGCAGACTCACTCACAGACTGTCTGCATCTCTTCACACTTCTGCTCCGCTGGGGTCTCTCTCCTCCTCAGGCAGCTTCTCCTGTGTAGAGGGGGCATGTGTGAAGCTCTGCAGCACAGGAGCTTGTAAGGGGGTCAGCAGCAGCCAGGCTCTGCACGCTGTTGATGTTTCCTTGCTCCATTCTGACGCTGCGGCCCTGCTACTGCTCCTGGGCCCCTTCTGCCCTCAGGCCCTGAAGTAGTGGCTTCCATGATAGCTACACCCCTGGAGCTGCGGATTGTGAATGAAATGACCACAGCTCCCTGTGCTCCAGCAATGAGCGCTTCCATTTGTATTGATGGAAGAGCTCATAGCAGCACAGTGGGCTCCCCCAGGAGCAGTGGACCCCAGAACT
Source organism: Bufo bufo (assembly GCF_905171765.1). NCBI lineage: Eukaryota > Metazoa > Chordata > Amphibia > Anura > Bufonidae > Bufo > Bufo bufo. Next base: position 38,955,364 of record NC_053391.1, read on the forward strand.
TTACCGGGTATGCCGGGTGCTGGCACCGGCCCTGCCGATTGTTTGTGAAGTTAACTATTAGATTGCTGGGGGTCTCAAAACAGATCATGAGAACCCATACCTCTCAGGTCCCCCCATCCCCCCAAAATGAACAGAGCAGCAGGTCAACCATGTGCACTGCCTCTCCAATGGAGCATTAGGAGCAACAGGGCACTTGCCAAACCTGCTTCTCTGTTAATTTTGGGCGACTCTTAGGGACCCCCACCTATTCTATTTTGTGGTTAGGGACCCTTTAAGAGTAAAAGTGGTTTTCAGCAGGACTGGTTGACTATAGCATGCGTATGGCCTGTACGCCCCTGGTACCATCCCTCCCCCGACAGATGATGTTGACATTTTGATGCCTGATCCTTTTGTTCTTACGGGAACAGTTTATTACGCTCTTACCATTGAGAAGACATGAACGCTCAGCCCAGCCAAGCATGCATGCATGTGTATAGGGGAAGGCCAGGAGGTCCTGTAACAGATGGGGCTGACTTCTGATACAATGTAACAAAGTATCTGCTTTGAAGAAGCCAGGTGCCTGATACAATGTATCACATTATGGATATCTGCATGCTAACCAATGGCACTTCCCACCCTCTGCCCCCCATATGGCCGCCCCCAGCCTTCTGCACATCACCCCCCCCCCGGTAAGACACTCACCTACAGTAAGGTGACACAAGCAGGGGCTGAAGCCTCCCCTTGCCCCCCTCCCTCACAGAAGCTCCGTAAACAGCAGCAGAGAGCAGGCTCTGGCGGACGCGATGTGATGACGACGCGAGGGATGCTGCTACACTGGGATGAGGTGTGGCCACAGGCGGCATTTCCCAACCACATGCACCGGAAGGACAATCCACGTCATTGCTCAAACGCATTTTCCTATCGTCCCCACTGGCGCCACCTGCAGGCGAGTAGGAGATTGCAGCTGATGCAGGCTTTGTTTTCGATATGTTAGCGCCATCTGCCGCTGCAGTGGTAAATAGCATGTTATTAGCTGCAGCGTCTGCGTTGTACGCTAGCACCATCTACCGGTGATGTGGTGAACAACAGAAAACAGATCGCTGTTTGGACGTCATTCTATCGCCATCTGCTGGCGAGATGGTGAACATCAGTACAGGAAGCCGCACATTTGTCAGTGTGCGGAATGGCATTGTTTGCGTTCCATGTTAGCGCCACCTGCCGGCGTCATGGTGAATAGCATCACTCCAGGAAGTGCTGCAAACCGTGAGTATACATACGATTGTACTGTCACTGTGTGACACGAGGCTATTAGATGTACTTTCCAATTAATTCTGTAATCCTTATAAAATATAATTGGTTTAGGGTGGTGTTTGGGGCAGGTGCAGGTCCTCCTCCTTGAAAATGGGGTTTTGGTAGCCCCCTAAGTGCTGTGTGTGTGTGTTCATGTCCCCTACATTGCACCAGACAAACATGGCAGAAGTGTAATCAGTGGTTGTGCTGTGGATAGGGAGGATTTTGGGTGCAGGTTTCAGCTATGTCAAAAATCGGGCCGAATCTGCGCTGAAACCATCTCATATTATTTTCTATGGGAGGCCGCGCCGCACTTCGTTCAGCCAAAGCTTTTTTCCCCATGCGATTTACAGGAATGTACAGGTAGGGTGACCATTAGGGATGAGCGAACTTCTGTTTTCAAGTTCGGCGTACAAGGTTTGGGTTATGGATTCCGCTACCACGGACCATAACGCAATTCTATGACGGAATGCACAACGGAAACGGGACAGATCCGTTATGCAGGCCATAGACTTCTATAATGACGGAATGAATAACGGAATGAATCTAAAGGCATTCCATCATAGAATTTCGTTATGGTCCGTGGTAACTGCTTTTACCACCAAACAAAGCGCAAACGAATTTTAAAATATGAAATTCGCTCATCTCTAATTAGATTTTTTTTTGGCTCCTATGAGCCAAAGTTATTACTTTGCGAAGTCGCGCAAAAAAACATTTCCCAAACTTGGACCACTTGGAACCGAACCCGAGTTCGGGAAATGTTTTTTTACATTGAGACTTCGCAAAGTAATAACTTTGGCTCAAAGGAGCCAACACATTGCAATACTGTACGGAGTGAGCGTATTCAAATGACGTATTATGCGAATCGACTTTGGATGTTTCATCCGAAGTCGATTCGCTCATCCCTACTAGCGACCATATTTTGGTTTTCAAAAAAGAATACACTTGGGGCAGGATGGTTGGCAGCGCTGCACTATGTCCTGACGCTGTATGCAGCGAAGACACTACAAAATTACCGATAATACCTCCAAAATATTACTGTACATTTAAGGGGTCAAGCATAACTAGACTATCCTCTCATAACAAAATGCCAATAACCCCGGTGAAGACACTTGCAGAAGACGACCAAGGAGCGGCGAAGGTAAAGGCCATATTCACCGCTCCCTGGGGCCTCCTGTCCTCTAAACTGTACAGGGGCTGGGCAAGGCAGATTGTGCCCCCCTCCCCTGAATCAATTCACACGGACCCTACTTTCTAATAAAGAGATTTAAAGGGAACCTGTCATCAACTTTATGCTGATCTCACTGAGGGCAGTATAAAGTAGTGACAAAAATGCTGATTTCAGCGATGTGTCACTCATGAGTTACAAGTAAGTGGTTGCTGAGAAAAAGAGTCACGGCCACCTGAGAAGAGTCCTGGTTAGTCATGAAGTCCTGCTCTCCTGCCGATGGCTGACAGTCTTCTACCTGGTTTTCTCCCTTTCTCTCTAGGAGAGAACTGCCAATCATCAGCAGGATATTGGGAATAACCATGACTCTTCTCAGGTAGATTCGACTCTTTTCAAGGCCTGGGCTGCAATGATTATGATGCTGGTTCTCGGCAACCACTTACTATTAGCTCATGAGTGACACATCGCTGACATCAGCATTTCTGTCACTATTTTACGTTGCCCTCAGTGAGATCAGCTTAAAGTTGATGACAGGTTCCCATTAAACACGTTTTATGAGAAGCAGTCACAGGTATACTAAATGTAAATCCAGTGACTTACAGTTGACTTCTCCATGGATTTGAGTTCTTCACTTTCCTTCTCCATTTGGTCCAGACCATCATGAGCAGCCCCCTCTGCTACATAAGAAGACACCCGGATTAATAAATGTCACTCTGCAGATGGAGGCTGTTACATATTTTACATTAGGGCCCAAGAGATGCAGGTTACACCTCTGTCTTTGGCTCATTGACTGCAGTCCATCCCCACCCTCTATAGCAAAGAACCCCCATCCAGCTGCCCCTTTAACACTGCCATGCCGTAGCGTTCATCAATGCTGTGCCGGCTGCTGCCCCATGTGCCCACATGACTGTACCGACTGTGCTGCCAATGCCCCCAATTACTGTACTGCCAAAATAAAAGAGCCAAACACACGACTACAGAACTAGAAAATGATGGGACCCAAAGCAGACTTTAGGCATCAAACTCCAGACCAGTCCCCCAAATTAATCCAGACCTCCTGACAGACACGAAAATTAACCCCAGATTAGACCACACAGACCCCAGATTAGACCACTAATTCATACAGGCCCCAGAATCAAACCCCAAAGTAATGTTGCTCTCTGTAACCCCCACCCCACCATTCCTTAAATCAGATGGCAGACCCCAAATTCATGTGGCCCCCTAAATCATCATATCCAGCAGACGTCAGATCAGACTTCAAAATTCATGGGGCCCCCCTAAACCTTCTTCCCTCAGATCCCTGCAGACCTTAGATCAGACCCCAAAATTCATGTACCCCCCCCCCCCCCCCTCAGATCCTTACAGACCTCAGATCAGACCCCAAAATTCATGTACCTCCCCACAGATCCCTGCATACCTCAAATCAGACCCTAAAGGTCAGGAGCCCCCCCCCCTCCTTTCACTCAGATCCTTGATCAGACCCCAATATTCATGTGCCCCCCTTCCCTCCCTCAGATCCCTGCAGACCTCACATCAACCTCCCCTTCTCCATCCTTCAATCCCTGCAGACCTCAGCACCAAAAAATAAAACAAATGACCTCTCCAGCTCCGTACAGCGCGTCCGCTCTGCAGCTCTGCAATGTGACCGGACGTCTGCGCAGTGTCAGGTCATAGCGTGCTCCTATGTGCACTAGGACCTGACACTGCACTGAGTCAGGACACAGATTGGCTGCTGTGAGGGTTCTCTCACACTTGCATTAAAGTTTTCCGGTATTGAGTTCCGTCCTAGGGGATTTTATCCTAATGCATTCTGAATGTAGAGCAATCCATGCAGGATGCATCAGGATGTCTTCAGTCACTCTTAGGGTATTTGGCTGGAGAACATACCGCAGCATGCAGCAACTTGCCGGAATGCCGGCATTTTTTTCCATTGAAATGCATTAATGCCAGATCCGGCACCAAGTGTTCCGGCAAAATGCGCAGACCTTTTGAAAATGCAAAAAAATAAAAAAATACCGGATCCGTTTTTCCGGATGACATCGGAGAGACGGATCCGGTGTTTCAATGCATTTGTTAGACGGATCCGCATCCGAATCCGTCTACAAATGCTAGCCGTTTGCACACGGATTCACGGATCCGGCAGGCAGTTCCGACATTGATAATTCTCTTTTCTTATGCGACTGTGAACCCAAAAGGAGGCATCAGTGAGGCGCCGGGATTGGCATCATTACCAGCAGCTGTCCGCAGGGAAATCACTGATAAACCCGGTACAATGCCTTGTAGGGCTAGCTGAGCTGAATGTAATGATACATTAGACTAAGCGATCTGTTGCTTCATGTTGAGAAAAAGTACTTTTAATCCATATGCAAATGAGCAGTTAAGTGCACCGAGGGCGGGCCCAGGCCACTCTGTGCAACCTTGCTCCTTTTGTTTCTTTCACCGGCCCCTCCCGCTCCTTGATTGACAGGACCAGGCGAGAAGACTAAGTAGGAATCTGGACCTTTCCATCAAGAAGGAAGGGTTGGCAAAGGAAGAAGGAGGAGCAAGGGTGCACAGTGTGTCTTGGGCCCGTCCTTGGTGCACTTAACTGCTCATTTACATATGGATTCAAAGTCCGAGTGTAATCCCCAGCGGGAGCAGGTGGACTAAGAGAGTTGTCCTAAATAGACAGCAACTATCCATATGCCCTGTGAGATCTGTGGGTGACATAGAGGGGGAACGCCCTGATTATTAGCCAGAGCAAAGAGTCGCTGAAAAGAACATGTGGCATTATTAGGTGGCACTATAGCAGACGCTGGCACTTATAATGGGCACCACTGCTGGTACTGTTTTATGGGTGCTGCTATGATGTTGTCATCACTGTATGGGCACCGCTAGAGCAGGTGCCATTCATTGAGTACTTATATATGGTTGGCACTATTGTATGCAAACTGCCGGAAGACTCTGAATCATTGGCAGTATGCAGGTGCTCGGCTTCCGGCCTCGGTCGCAGCCCCTCCGTCTGCACCAGTACACTGCGTGCAGAATTATTAGGCAAATGAGTATTTTGACCACATCATCCTCTTTATGCATGTTGTCTTACTCCAAGCTGTATAGGCTCGAAAGCCTACTACCAATTAAGCATATTAGGTGATGTGCATCTCTGTAATGAGAAGGGGTGTGGTCTAATGACATCAACACCCTATATTAGGTGTGCATAATTATTAGGCAACTTCCTTTCCTTTGGCAAAATGGGTCAAAAGAAGGACTTGACAGGCTCAGAAAAGTCAAAAATAGTGAGATATCTTGCAGAGGGATGCAGCACTCTTAAAATTGCAACGCTTCTGAAGCGTGATCATCGAACAATCAAGCGTTTCATTCAAAATAGTCAACAGGGTCGCAAGAAGCGCGTGGAAAAACCAAGGTTGCAAAAAAACTGCCCATGAACTGAGAAAAGTCAAGCGTGCAGCTGCCAAGATGCCACTTGCCACCAGTTTGGCCATATTTCAGAGCTGCAACATCACTGGAGTGCCCAAAAGCACAAGGTGTGCAATACTCAGAGACATGGCCAAGGTAAGAAAGGCTGAAAGACGACCACCACTGAACAAGACACACAAGCTGAAACGTCAAGACTGGGCCAAGAAATATCTCAAGACTGATTTTTCTAAGGTTTTATGGACTGATGAAATGAGAGTGAGTCTTGATGGGCCAGATGGATGGGCCCGTGGCTGGATTGGTAAAGGGCAGAGAGCTCCAGTCCGACTCAGACGCCAGCAAGGTGGAGGTGGAGTACTGGTTTGGGCTGGTATCATCAAAGATGAGCTTGTGGGGCCTTTTCGGGTTGAGGATGGAGTCAAGCTCAACTCCCAGTCCTACTGCCAGTTTCTGGAAGACACCTTCTTCAAGCAGTGGTACAGGAAGAAGTCTGCATCCTTCAAGAAAAACATGATTTTCATGCAGGACAATGCTCCATCACACGCGTCCAAGTACTCCACAGCGTGGCTGGCAAGAAAGGGTATAAAAGAAGAAAATCTAATGACATGGCCTCCTTGTTCACCTGATCTGAACCCTATTGAGAACCTGTGGTCCATCATCAAATGTGAGATTTACAAGGAGGGAAAACAGTACACCTCTCTGAACAGTGTCTGGGAGGCTGTGGTTGCTGCTGCACGCAATGTTGATGGTGAACAGATCAAAACACTGACAGAATCCATGGATGGCAGGCTTTTGAGTGTCCTTGCAAAGAAAGGTGGCTATATTGGTCACTGATTTGTTTTTGTTTTGTTTTTGAATGTCAGAAATGTATATTTGTGAATGTTGAGATGTTATATTGGTTTCCCTGGTAAAAATAAATAATTGAAATGGGTATATATTTGTTTTTTGTTAAGTTGCCTAATAATTATGCACCGTAATAGTCACCTGCACACACAGATATCCCCCTAAAATAGCTAAAACTAAAAACAAACTAAAAACTACTTCCAAAAATATTCAGCTTTGATCTTAATGAGTTTTTTGGGTTCATTGAGAACATGGTTGTTGTTCAATAATAAAATTAATCCTCAAAAATACAACTTGCCTAATAATTCTGCACTCCCTGTATATAGAATTTAAATAGAAGGTATTGTTTGCCTCAGGGGTGTCAAACTCAGGGCCACATCAGCCTTATGGTTGTCTTCGAAGGGCCATTAGTAATTCTGCCACTGTGTAAATGTAACTATGCCCGTTAGGCGTCCATAACCTGGGCATCTTCTGTATAATACACAAGATGCCCAGGTTATACCAGCATGCTCCATATCACTATATACAAGAAGATGTATAACTTATACCAGCTGTACATATATAATTATATACAGGAGATACCCAGGTTATACCAGCATGGTCCATATCACTATATACAAGAAGGTATATAACTTATAGCAGCTATATATATATATATATATATATATATATATATACTTATATACAGGAGATGCCCAGGTTATACCAGCTGTACATATATAATTATATACAGGAGATGCCCAGGTTATACCAGCATGGTCCATATCACTGTATACAAGAAGATGTATAACTTATACCAGCTGTACATATATAATTATATACAGGAGATACCCAGGTTATACCAGCATGGTCTATATCACTATATACAAGAAGATGTATAACTTATACCAGCTGTACATATATAATTATATACAGGAGATACCCAGGTTATACCAGCTGTACATATATAATTATATACAGGAGATGCCTAGGTTGTACCAGCATGCTCCATATATCACTATATACAAGAAGATGTATAACTTATACCAGCTGTACATATATAATTATATACAGGAGATGCCCAGGTTATACCAGCATGCTCCATATCACTATATACAAGAAGATGTATAACTTATACCAGCTGTACATATATAATTATATACAGGAGATGCCTAGGTTGTACCAGCATGCTCCATATATCACTATATACAAGAAGATGTATAACTTATACCAGCTGTACATATATAATTATATACAGGAGATACCCAGGTTATACCAGCATGCTCCATATCACTATATACAAGAAGATGTATAACTTATACCAGCTGTACATATATAATTATATACAGGAGATGCCCAGGTGATACCAGCATGGTCCATATCACTGTATACAAGAAGATGTATAACTTATACCAGCTGTACATATATAATTATATACAGGAGATACCCAGGTTATACCAGCATGCTCCATATCACTATATACAAGAAGATGTATAACTTATACCGGCTGCACATATATAATTATATACAGGAGATGCCCAGGTTATACCAGCATGGTCCATATCACTATATACAAGAAGATGTATAACTTATACCAGCTGTACATATATAATTATATACAGGAGATACCCAGGTTATACCAGCACGGTCCATATCACCATATACATAAAGATATATAACTTATACCGGCTGTACATATATAATTATATACAGGAGATACCCAGGTTATACCAGCATGGTCTATATCACTATATACAAGAAGATGTATAACTTATACCAGCTGCACATATATAATTATATACAGGAGATGCCCAGGTTATACCAGCATGCTCCATATCACTATATACAAGATGTATAACGTCTACCAGCTGTACATATATAATTATATACAGGAGATGCCCAGGTTATACCAGCATGGTCCATATCACTGTATACAAGAAGATGTATAACTTATACCAGCTGTACATATATAATTATATACAGGAGATACCCAGGTTATACCAGCATGGTCCATATCACTATATACAGGAAGATGTATAACTTATACCAGCTGTACATATATAATTATATACAGGAGATGCCCAGGTTATACCAGCATGCTCCATATCACTGTATACAAGAAGATGTATAACTTATACCAGCTGTACATATATAATTATATGCAGGAGATACCCAGGTTATACCAGCATGGTCTATATCACTATATACAAGAAGATGTATAACTTATACCAGCTGTACATATATAATTATATACAGGAGATACCCAGGTTATACCAGCATGGTCTATATCACTATATACAAGAAGATGTATAACTTATACCAGCTGCACATATATAATTATATACAGGAGATGCCCAGGTTATACCAGCATGCTCCATATCACTATATACAAGAAGATGTATAACTTATACCGGCTGTACATATATAATTATATACAGGAGATGCCCAGGTTATACCAGCATGGTCCATATCACTATATACAAGAAGATGTATAACTTATACCAGCTGTACATATATAATTATATACAGGAGATGCCCAGGTTATACCAGCATGCTCCATATATCACTATATACAAGAAGATGTATAACTTATACCAGCTGTACATATATAATTATATACAGGAGATACCCAGGTTATACCAGCATGGTCCATATCACTATATACAAGAAGATGTATAACTTATACCAGCTGTATCTATATAATTATATACAGGAGATGCCCAGGTTATACCAGCATGCTCCATATCACTATATACAAGAATATGTATATAGTGATCTAGAAAAAGGAGGAGGAGGCAGCAGCGCGGCACTATGGGTTAGGCGGCGCCCATTTTGTGCACCGCACAGAACGTCCTGACGCATTCGGAAGCGCTGTTGCACTGTTGCACTGTGGCTGTGGGAGACAAATATGGGCACTGCCATTGCGGTGCACGGCACTAACTGCTCACACATATGACGGGCCTCACCGACAGGCCACAGAGAACAAGACCGCAGGCCTTGTGTTTGACACATGTGGTGTACCTGATCTTATCTATATCTGTGCACCCCCACTTACCCAGGAGACATTGCGTTTTAAGTGACAGCCTATTTTTTATGTGCACTCGGCCAATGACAGATACGTATCAACAAGTAAAATCCCGCTGCGCTCCTATTGTGCTCCTCTCTGTCCTCTCTCTAAGTAAAAGTGAGAAAACTGCAGTGTTTATTGAGGCCATTAGGAGGCTTTAGTGGCCCCGGCACTGAGTGATGAGCCTGAGATAAATGAAGTCCAGGAGCGGTGAGCGGTGATGGAGAGGTCAGTCCCCTCAGCTATTGTCACTATGAGATATTACCAGACCATAACTTTTGTCCCCATCATCGGCTGACCCCTGATCTGGAGAAAAAATGGCTGCCGCTTCTCGCAGATATTAAGCGGAGGCCAGCAGTTCAGATACTTGTGACCTCCGGAGATAAATCCCTCCAGGCCTCAGAATGAAAAAGAAACTAATTTCTCAAACACTACTCAAATATTTCACACTTAAAGGGGCTTCCCTACGTGGACAAGTCAAAAAATCTATAAGGGTATGGCCACACGTGGTGTAAACCTTGTGGGTTGTCCACAGTGGAATCAAAAAGGTTATGTGGGAATTTCATATTTGTGACCTATCTTCAGGATCGGCAGGGGTCCTGGGTGTTGGATCAGCTGCATAAAGAGGCCATGGCGGTCTATGAGTATTTAGGACATTTCCTAGACCAGTGACATCACCCTACATTGGTCACATGGCCTCTGCTCAGGGTAAATCAGGCTAAGCTGCAATACCAAGTACAGCCATACTATACAATGTATGGCGCTGTGGAGCTGTGAGGAGGCCACGGCTTCCTCTGAAAACTGATCCCTTAGACCCGCCATCTGGTGGGACTCTCTTCTGCATTACTACCCCTTAGGCCTCTTTCACACGAGCGAGTATTCCGCGGGGGGGGGGGGGTGCAATGCGTGACGTGAACGCACTGAATACCGACCCATTCATTTCTATGGGGCTGTGCACACGAACGGTGATTTTCACGCATCACTTGTGCGTTGCGTGAAAATCGCAGCATGTTCTATATTCTGAAATCAATGGGACCGTTTTTAACGGCTGATTGACAGGAGTGCACCCGTCTAATGGCCGTTAAAAACGGGTACATAGGCCATTTAGGGGTTAAAAAAAACCTCACCTCATCCACTTGCTTGCGGAACGGCAGTCTCTTCTCTCTTCATTGAGCAGGACCTGCCGAAGGACCTGCGATCTGCGTGGTGACGTAACCACGTGGGAGCGCGCAGTGACGTCATCGTGCACCTTCGGCAGGTCCCGTTCTGTGAAGAGAGAAGCGACTGCTGCAGCGCGAGAAAGTGGATAAGGTCAGGGTTGTTTTTTTTGGCTGTGGGACTCTATGGGGGCATTATATAAACCAGGCATGCTCAACCTGCGGCCCTCCAGCTGTTGCAAAACTACAACTCCCAGCATGCCCGAACAGCTATCAGCCTACAGCAGGGCATTGTGGGAGTTGTAGTTTTACAACAGTTGGAGGGCCGCAGGTTGAGCATGCCTGATAAAAACCATGGGGGACATTATAAAGCTGGGGGCCCTAAAAAAAAAACATAAAAAACACACACACACTATGGGTGACATTATTTAAGATGGGGCCCTACATTGGAGGCATTATTAAAGCTAGGGGCGGTTAAAAAGATTATATACACCAGGCATCCTTAAACTGCGGCCCTCCAGCTGTTGTAAAACTACCACCTGCCCTGCTGCAGGCTGATACCTGTAGGCTGATACCTGTAGGCTGTTCGGGCATGCTGGGAGTTGTAGTTTTGCAACAGCTGGAGGGCTGCAGTTTGAGGAGGCCTGATATACACCGTGTGGGACATTTATTTAGCTGGGAGCCTACATGGGGGCATTATTAAAGGTGGGGGCACTATAAAAAAAATGATTTACACCTTGGAAGACATTATTTTGCTGGGGCCAAAATAGGGGGCATTATTAAAGCTGGGGGCAGCAACAAAGAAAAAATTGTACACTACGGGGGACGTTATTTTAGCTGGAGGCCTACCATCCTGTGGGTGTTCTCAGAAGGGTGGGTCTAGAAATAACTGCCGATCAAATTCATCCATTTTTCATGTCTGTTTTTAAGGGACACGCCGTCTGGCAAGACTCTCTGCTGCATTACCACCCCTTAGACCCGCGGTCTGGCAGGACTCTCTGCTGCATTACCACCCATTAGACCCGCGGTCTGGCAGGACTCTCTGCTGCATTACCACCCCTTAGATCCGCGGCCTGGCGGGGACTCTCTGCTGCATTACCACCCCTTAGACGCGCGGTCTGGCCAGGACTCTGCTGCATTACTACCCCTTAGACACGCCATCTGGCAGGACTCTCTGCTGCATTACCACCCCTTAGACGCGCGGTCTGGCCAGGACTCTGCTGCATTACTACCCTTTAGACCCGCGTTCTGGCCAGGACTCTGCTGCATTATTACCCCTTAGACCCGCGGTCTGGCAGGACTCTCTGCTGCATTACAAACCCTTAGACCTGCGGTCTGGCCAGGACTCTGCTGCATTCCCACCCCTTAGACCCGAGGTCTGGTGGGACTCTGCTGCATTACAAACCCTTAGACCCGCGGTCTGGCCAGGACTCTGCTGCATTACCACCCCTTAGACCCGCGGTCTGGCGGGACTCTCTGCTGCACTACCACCCCTTAGACCCGCGGTCTGGCAGGACTCTGCTGCATTACCACCCCTTAGACCCGAGGTCTGGTGGGACTCTCTGCTGCACTACCACCCCTTAGACCCGCGGTCTGGCAGGACTCTGCTGCATTACAAACCCTTAGACCCGCGGTCTGGCCAGGACTCTGCTGCATTACCACCCCTTAGACCCGAGGTCTGGTGGGACTCTCTGCTGCACTACCACCCCTTAGACCCGCGGTCTGGCAGGACTCTGCTGCATTACAAACCCTTAGACCCGCGGTCTGGCCAGGACTCTGCTGCATTAGCACCATCTGAATGAGGCCAACAATGGTCATTCCGTGTACAGTGACCTTAATATACGCCTCCTTATAGATGATATATAGGCCTCGTCTGTGGGAACTGAACTCAGCTCAACCCCTGCCATGTTCACCTGTAGGAATGTGAATGTCACTTTTCGCTGTTGACAGCAGGACTGGAGGCGATGTGAAAATGAAGTGTTTGTTTCTGGTCATGGAGTGGGACATCAGTAACTCACCACCTGCCCTAGTTTAGATAGGGCTATGCTGACCTACACCTGAACTGGTCACTCTCAGAGGACACATGTCATGTGCAGGCCGCCCTCCTCCGCCCCATACAGGGCACTTGCAGAGGAAGGCAGAGTGCTATGTTAACCCCTTCAAAAACACACCAGATTTACTGAACTAAAAATCAAAAACTAAGTGTATGGGGTCTTGTTTTTTATTTTACTTTTTTTATTTTTATTATTGTCATTTCTACACACGTTATTTTGGGTCATGGTGTATACTTTACATTATTAGTGTTTATTTTTAATTTATTTTTTATTAATTTGATTAATTATTCATATAATTAATAATTATTCATATAATTCGGGATTGGAAAGGCAAACTTTTTTTTTTTTTTCATTTTATGTTTTTTTTTAATGTATTTAACTTTTTGGGCTTTACTTGGATTTCTTTTTTTTTTGTAAAAGTATATTTTGTCATAAGTATATTTTAACAGATTTAACAATCTTGTCTAATCGTAAGACAGTGAAAACTTACTGAAAGGGGTTTTTCGGGAGTAGAATATTGATAGCCTATTTCTGTCTGAGGAATGCTCTGCCACTCTGAATGCACTTGGACATGCCAATCATCAAGATCCACAGCTGGCAGCTCACTTTGAGATCTGGCTACCGTACATTATGTCACCAAACACCATAATCCCGGGAGTAGGACTGGTGTGAAGTTTCCTTGTGAAGGCCACTTCATGGCGTTGCCCATGTGGTCTCCTGATCAATCTACGGCTACAATTGTGTCCGACACAAAAGTGGGACTCATCGATGAAGAGGACAGACCTCCTTTCTGTGCACCATGATAGTCTTTGAGAGCGGTGGCGTGAGGTCAGTGGACACCTGTAGCTGGACGTCTGACTTGTAGCCCAATGTCATGCAGACACCTTCTGATGGTTTGTGTAGACACTGTTTGCTGCCCTAGGCTTGGGGTGTGACGTCCAATTTCACTTGCAGTACAGAATGGGTCACTACGCACCATTTTCATAATCAGATGATCCATCCAGGCAGAGGTTCTCCTCTGTGCACCTCTTGCTTTCAGTCAAGTTCATCGTTGTTCTTCCAACCATGGAACACGTAACATTGACCAGTGCTAACATCTCAGAATAGGTGTGTAGTGAGCTACCAGAGTGATGAACCAAGGTCTCTCAGGTCAAAGATTTTGTCCCTCTAAATTTGCTTCAAATGGTGATAACTGGCACATGGACAAACAGGAGGTATCACACAATCATCCCACACAACTTGATCCTATTTTTGAGGTTTGATATGGCTAAAAAAACTTTGCATTCAATCTGGCTTTTATGCCTCTCCCACATGCCACAGATTGGAGCTAGGTGCTTGAAATTCATCTGCAGATCTTAGTGACACCTGCTACTTCCTAAGTTTGCGTAACTCTATGGCTTATCCTTCTTGGTGCTGCAATTTTGATGTTGAGGAGTCTGAAAAACCAATAGGGGGCAGAGCATAGCAAACGGATCTCTTTGTCATGCTCCGCCTCTAAAAGGGTTTTCCAAGACTAAAAAATGTACCGCATGGGCCCTCTCCCTGCGCCGCTCATGGTCCCTGCACCGCCGCTGCTGCTTCTTCCTGTGTCTGGATGAAAACATCCGGTGTCGGTGGGAGGGGTATGGGGGAGCAGCCAATAGCAGGCAGGGACGGGGACGAGTCTCCCTAGTATTGCGGGTGACGCAAGGGAGGCTTATCCCCGTCACCACCTGCCATTGGCTGCTCCCCCCGACACCGGATGTTTTCATCCATGCACGGGGAGAAGCAGCAGCGGGGAGCCAGGTAAGTATATTCAGTGTGAGGGGCCCGGGCATATGTAGAACATTTTTTAGTCTTAGATAACCCCTTTAAGGGAAATCTCTCTTTTTTTTTTTTAATAGGCTTTATTTTTCCAAGCAAAAAATAAAGAGTAACATCAACCAGCAGACACGCAGGTCTCAAGACTAGTGCCGTCAAGATGTCATAGGCAAATACAGAATTTGAACGTTTCGGGAATATACAGCATGACATATTGGTATTCAAAGAAACAAAAAGCTGAGTATATCGCCCCCCACTGAATTGTTTCATGTCAGAAGCTCTAGAGTCGAGACCACATTCACTCTACAATCACACACACCGCTGCGCTGCGGCCAGGCCGCTCATATGTAATACCATCTATTGAGGCATACAGAGGAGAACCCTCCTTGTAACCCAAGGCTGAATTCTGCTAATCATATTTTTAGGATTATTGGACACCCTATTTCCTTTCTTCCCTAAGCGACATGCTTACGCATGCTAGATCTGGTACTGGTCTCGCTTGCAGCCAGAGCCCCCAAACCTTCTCAAATTTCTCCTCCTTTCCTCTCTCGATAAACGTTAGTCTATACATTGGTAGAGCCGCATCTATAATTTGAATCCACTGTTGAACCGACGGGACCACCGGGGGTTTCCAGTTCAGTAACATGACCTTCCTGGCATAAAACATCAATAGTCTATACAAAATTCTGGCGTATTTAGTTTGAATCAGGTCATTCACCAATCCCAACAAACTGTTCTCTGGGAAACAGACTGCCGGCAAGTCCAGTTGATCATTCAGGAATTTGTGAGTCCCCAGCCAAAACTGAGCTGTCACTGGACAACTCCATATCTGCGCCACATCTGGTACACTGCGGGCTTCCTAGTCTACGCACGCGATTCAGTCTGACTGGAGTTAAGTAAGCGCGATGCAGCCATTTCGCCTGGATTAATTGGTCCCTTGCACTAATTACTGAGGTTCTCCAAGTGTGCACCAATTCTTTCTCATGTCTATCCTCTAACTGCGGGATATCCTCCTTCCACCTTGCCAAAGAGCTAGATAGCGGGGACGAGGTCTGCGACATCAGTTCCGCATAGAAGGAAGACACTGATTTATGCATCTCTCTCAATCTAGCAACCTTTTCAATAGGGCTATATTCTAGCTTAATGGGATCCTTGCCGAATTGTTTAGCACAGGCAAGCCTAAGTTTTAAGCAGCCAAGAGACAGATACTGGGTCTCTTCCCCTAAAACATCCCTCAATCTTCACTTATGCACACAAACACCCCTCTCTGTCTGTCCCTTGGTGTCCCTTGTAGGCAATATGGTGACTGCCCAGCTTCGTCAGAGTTTAAAGACCAATCACACCCTGGGGCAGACAGACAAACGTATATCATATAAACTGTCCCGACGCGTTTCACTGGCAATGGGCCAGGTCATCAGGGGACCAATGAATACCAAGAATTCAGTAAAAACACATAGTGGGCGCTCATCCAGCATCAGACACTACCAAGTATGCCGGCGCCAGCAAGTAAAGAACAATGCTATTAGTAAATAGAGAGTACTTAGCTCGCCATATGTGTAGGATTCCTGGGTCCGCTCCTCTCCTGCGTATGGCAGCCATTTCAAGTCATTTACTAGAGAGGAAGATTTACCCACGCTTTCAACTTTTGCATAATATATTCCATAGTCGGGAGTAGATTGAGAGAGATTAAATTTTTGGGCTCTTTATGTATTATGACACCCAGATATTTGAACTTCTCAACTACCAGTAGTTTTGACCTCGGTGAAACTCTCGGATTCTCAGTTTTATCCACCAAATACAACACTGATTTGGTCCAATTAACTCTAAGTCCTGAGAACCTCCCATACTCATCTATCGCTTCTAGGAGCATGGGAAATCTCTCTTTAGGCCTCTTTCAGACGGGCGTTGCGGGAACACGCACGATTTTTCCGCGTGAGTGCAAAACATTGTAATGCGTTTTGCACTCGCGTGAGAAAAATCACGCATGTTTGGTACCCAAACCCGAACTTCTTCACAGAAGTTCGGGCTTGGGATCGGTGTTCTGTAGATTGTATTATTTTCCCTTATAACATGGTTATAAGGGAAAATAATAGCATTCTGAATACAGAATGCATAGTAAAATAGCGCTGGAGGGGTTAAAAAAAGAATAATAATTTAACTCACCTTAATCCACTTGATCGCGAAGCCGGCATCTCTTCTGTCTTCTTCTGATCTCTGTGCAGCAACAGGACCTGTGGTGACGTCACTCCGGTCATCACATGATCCATCACCATGGTAAAAGATCATGTGATGGATCATGTGATGACCAGAGTGACGTCACCACAGGTCCTGTTGCTGCACAGAGATCAGATGAAGACAGAAGGAGATGCCGGGCTTCGCGATCAAGTGGATTAAGGTGAGTTAAATTTTTTAATATTTTTTTTTAACCCCTCCAGCGCTATTTTACTATGCATTCTGTATTCAGAATGCTATTATTTTCCCTTATAACCATGTTATAAGGGGAAATAATAATGATCGGGTCTCCATCCCGATCGTCTCCTAGCAACCGTGCGTGAAAATCGCACCGCATCCGCACTTGCTTGCGGATGCTTGCGATTTTCACGCAACCCCATTCACTTCTATGGGGCCTGCGTTGCGTGAAAAACGCACAAAGAGGAGCATGCTGCATTCTCACGCAACGCACAAGTGATGCGTGAAAATCACCGCTCATGTGAACAGCCCCATAGAAATGAATGGGTCGGGATTCAGTGCGGGTGCAATGCGTTCAACTCACGCATCGCATCTGCGCGGAATACTCGCCCGTGTGAAAGGGGCCTTAGTGTTTCTTGAATCTCTATCATGCTCTGCCCCCTGAGGCCCTGCACTAGGCATAATAGAGTATCATTTTTACATGTAGCGTCCCCTAAGTCTGCTCCAAAAGGAGTCTTAAAGGGGCTGTGTCACAAAACATATTCTACCTTTTTCAAACCAGCACCTGGATCTGAATACTTTTGTAATTGCATGTCATTAAAATTTTTGTATAGCTACTGAGTTATTCAATAAAATGTATCTCTATAGCACCACCTGCTGTTTATCCTTTTCCTTATTTTTTTAGTCCACCTCACTGAACTGGTCGAATTTGCTCGGTTTAAATTTGCAACTGCCACCAGCTATACTTTCTGTTAGAAATTGTGGCAGTTACAGAGAGAGAGCTGCGGCAGAAAGGACATGCCCCATGAACTGCTAGGCTGAAGAGAATCTAGCAGAGGTACAGGGCTGGTTTTAGCTTTGTTACAAAGAGATTGTCATGTACTATCAGGAATGCCCAACGTGCGGTCCTCCAGCTGTTGCAAAAGTACAACTCCCAGCATACTCGGACAGCCTACAGCTATCAGGGTATGTTGGGAGTTGTAATTTTGCAACAGCTGGAGGGCCGCAGGTTGGGCATCCCTGTACAATATGATGTCTTATTTTTATTTTTACACCAATCCTGGCATGAGCCCATTAATAAGTACAGGTTTGGTCCACAGTCTAGGGGATAAGTGTCTGATCGCTGGGAGTCTGATCACTGCGGGTCTGATCACTGCGGGTCTGATCGCTGGGGGTCTGATTGCTGCGGGTCTGATCGCTTGTGGTCTGATCGCTGGGGGTCTGATCGCTGCGGGTCTGATCGCTGGGGGTCTGATTGCTGGGGGTCTGATCGCTGGGGGTCTGATTGATTGCTGGGGGTCTGATTGCTGGGAGTCTGATTGCTGGGGGTCTGATTGCTGGGGGTCTGATTGCTGGGGGTCTGATTGCTGGGGGTCTGATTGCTGGGGGTCTGATCGCTGGGGGTCTGATAGCTGTGGTCACAATGCCGGAGGTCCTCGAGTCTCCTTTGTGAATGCAGCGGTACTGAGCATACATATACTATTACTATTAGTTAGGCTCTGTCATCCCTGACCTCACATTGACCATTTTTTGCTCATCACACCTTGGATAAGTTGCTGATTAACAGCAGTGAACTTTTGTTGACTTCACATCTGCCCCCCTCCCCCGGTGCTTTGACTCCCTGTTATCAGCCATCGCTGCTCCATAGGTAATCTAAGAATCTGTTTATTCAGTTACACTTGAATGGAAGGCAAACTAAAATGGAAAGACTTCAAAAGTGGCGCTCGATTTCCATTTCATTCTTCTTGCTGCTCAGTATGTTTCTCACAGAATCTAAGGGGTTAATAAAAATTAGAAAATGAAATATTATTCTTCCCATTTAACTTGTGACAGCTTGTACGTGTTATTTACGGAGGGTCAACCTTCAGTGCATTTCCTTTTATATTGCTTATCTTTTATCATTTACTCTACTTTAGGCTACATGCACATGACCGTATGTATTTTGCGGTCCACAAAATATGGATCCGCAAAAAATACGGATGACGTCCGTGTTGAATTCGTGTTTTTTGGGGTTTTTTGGCGGATCCATTGTAACAATGCCTGTTCTTTGTCCGCAAAATGGACAAGAATAGGACATGCTCTATATTTTTTGTGGGGCTACAGAACCGACATACGGATTTTTTGCAGACCCATTGAAATTAATGGGTTTACATCATATCTGCAAAAAAAAAAACCGGAAAGGACACGGAAACAAAATATGTTCGTGTGCATGAGGCCTTAGTCTTATGCCAGATTATATAGCATCAGCATATTCCGCAGCGCTGTATAGAGATTAGTACCCGTCACCATAGGGGCTCACAATTTAAATTTTTTTGGGGAAAAAAAGAGTAACAAACAAAAGTTAAAGGTATTTTCCTATCTTGAATGGGTTGTCTGGTGCCGTTTAGCTGTTCTTTTTTTTCACACGGGACCGCTGAGGACAGTGAGTGGCTTCAGAGGTCTCATTACCAAAAATGGGTTCCGCAGGGACCACTGGCAGCCGCAACGCTGGCATTTTAATAGATGAACAAGCTATTTTTTAAAATCTACTTAACACACTCCTGGTGGCCATTAGTTTTTTTTATTATGCCGTACAACCTTTTTAAAGGGCATCTGTCAAAGTGCAGAGGGCATGGCAGTTGCAGAGAGAGCAGAGTCTCTAGGTGTAACGGAAACGCCCCCGTTGCTCCTAGAGGCTCATTTGCATATAATAAAACATAATTTTTCTCAGCAATGCGGGCGCATATGGACATGGGACCAACACAGATGTGTTCACCTGCCAAGTGCACATGTAACAGGTCAGTCAGTGTCATAGGGACAAAACTGCTGACAGATGCCCTTTGAGGTTTTATGGCCTATTAACATAAAATTCCTATTTCTACAAGCATTTAAGGGGAGATTTATCAAGACAGGCACTTTCTGCACTGGTCTAGATATCTCCTGCATTCACGGTGGACGCGCCTAGTTTGTGACGAGGCGTAGGCCTTATCATAAATTAGGCGCATTCTCCGTAAGTTCGTGTGCCTAAACAGAAATCTACTACAGCCCAGAAAACTGGCGTAAATGAAGATAATCTTGTCTGTGCTGATGGCCACGCCCCTTTCCCACCCTTGCCACGCCCCCCTTTTGAAAATGTGGCAAGGGCGGAGTAAAAAGAGGCACTTGCGACTTACTTTTTAAAAGTCGCAAACACACAACTTTTTAAAGCCACTTTTCTGGCGCAAAGAAAATGCTTGTCCCTGATTCTTCCCATTAAAGTTTGTGGGAGTTGTGCAAAGAAACCAGCTTGTCACTCCACCCCACCCAGTCTCCCATTATGTAAGAGTCCCAAGGGTCCTGCACCCATGAAGTGTTTATGGCCATAACTACTTTAGATTGGAATACCCCTTAAGTTCACCTAATGGCACTAGAAAAATACCGTAGGCAAAATATTTAAAATGGTAAAAATAAAAAAAACAACGCTGGCGCTTCCTTCCTTGAAATCAAGCATTTCCCACCTGAACTGCTCCTCCAGCACCTTGATGGAAATTCCTTATCATAGGGAACGTCATCCCCTTGCCTTCGGAGATCTCGCACTGGCGCATTTCCGGCGCATGCTCAGTTATGTTTGGTGTACAGCACCTGGCCTAAATGCGCATGCTCCACACATCTGGAAGGTTTGCATGCATTGCTGGAGCACAGAGGGCTGGGAGCAAGCTCTCCCAGTTTGCAGCCCATGACCGGAAATGCCGCAGAACGGTGCCTGTGCAAAAGGGCTCATGCATCCCGGCCGAGGGCATGGCACCATTTATTTTTTAACTTCTGTAGAAATGTCCTATCCAAGAATAGGACATGTTCTATCTTTTTGCAGGGCCGCAGAAGGGACATACGGATATGAAGAGCACACATTGTGCTTTCCATATCTTTAGCATCCCTATTGAAATGAATGGGCCTGCATCCAATCCACAAGAAATGTGCATCGGATGCCGACCAAACATACGGTCGTGGACATGAGGCCTAATCCCTGGAGGCAAGGGGATGACGTTCCTTCTGATAGGGAAAGTCAGTCAAGGTATAGAAGGTACGGTTTGAAATGACTAATTTGCATAGGACTCAAGTCATGATTTTCAGCACCTTTTATAAGTTGGAAAAGGAGAACCCGAGGCACCTTGAGAGCGACATGAGCAGATTGACTGCGATCGGTTTATATCACAAAAAAAGAGCTGACAGGCTCCCTTTAAAACTAAACTTTCTGACAGCTAAAATGGGGGAAAATAAAGGGGTTATCCCATGACACTAGAAAACTAAATACCCAGGGATAGCCAGCTTTTGGCTAGGGAAATATTTGGATGTGCTGGCCCTTTAAGAAGCCGAGAGCAAGTGCAACCCCAATAGAACAGGCCCAGATGCCAAACAGAAGATTAAGGAGCGATGTCGGTAGGAGAGTGGGGTCAGCGGCGGACAGGGTAAGTAGCGAAGCTTCTGTGCCCACATGGGAGAACTAGGGGAAGCGGCTGGCACGGACCGCCAACGCAACACTAGATTTATTCCATGCTGGCAGCTCAGGGAGGCGTGTTCTTTATCGGGGGGTGTGGCCTTTCTACTGCAGCTTGAAGTATGGAACTGAGCATGTGCGTCCACCTCAGGAGCTGGGACAAAGACATTAGAAAAATAGCAAACAGCAGATACATTTTATTGAACAACTCAGTGGTTATACTACATTTTTAATGACAGGCAATAACAATAGTATACAGGTCCAAGTGCTGGTTTGAAAACTCTAGAATATTTTTCACGGGAAAGCTCCTTTAAGCAAAATTAAAAAAATATAAATCTTTGGGTCTTTAATGGGTTAAAAAACAAAACCTCGGAGACATCAGTAAAACTGGGTGCAGACTTACTAAATTTAGTGCAGGTTTTACGAGCTGTTAGTTCCTGACAAAATTGGGGCATATGATGATGGATGACCCCCAGAGCGCAGTATAAAGAGGCGGATCTCTCTTCACGCCCCTATTGCTTCCCTATAATTCACTTGGTCCTCAGTCAAGCAGCGACCTGTCGGGTCTTTTGTCCTCGAGAGGAACGCCTGGGCTGTTACTCTTCACCTTCATCCTGCTTACATCCCTGGTCTTTGTGAAGTGCTTAGTATTTCTAAAACACATGAAAATTACATGGATCTCTCCGTGCCACTTGTACTTTCCGTTCTGCTCGAATAAAACCTCTTCCTGACACTAAGTGCAATAGTTTTGCGTCATGACACACAAGACCCACGTCTGTGGCCGAGATGTTTACCCCGTATGAGAAGCAACATATTTTTTCCTTTTTTCTTTTTAAAAATATTGACTATGCCATTTTTTACATCCTTTATTTTTAGTTAATTTTTTTAATGAAATGAAGATATTCCATTGCCCAGGCGCAATGATATCTCTGTTTGTTTATTAATTTTCCATAATTTATATTGCCCCAACATATTCAAAAATTTTCTAGGCAGTATGCCCTTGCATCAGTCTCTGTCCACCATGGTTCTCGTGATCGAATTACCCAATGTTAAACTTTCTTATAAAGTTTTGCTGTTTCTTGCCTTGGGGAGAGGGGAGAGAAGCGCCTGCAGGCAATATGAGGCCAGATCATTGTTTTTCCTCAATAACGAATGTTGGGAGATGTTGTACAGTCATCCCTAATAGTCAGGGACCATTCACACCAGGACTTTTTGCCACCTTAGATAACACCAATGTTATAAAAGGCACAGCATTTACCTTGAGGCCCCGGAGCCTGAAGTTACACCTCCGCTCATTGCCCCTTACCTTTAAGGTGCCGTTAATACAGTCCTGATCAAAAGTTTAAGACCTCTTGAAAAATGGCAAAAAATCATATTTAGCATGGCTGGATCTTAACATGGTTCCAAGTAGAGCTTCAACATGCAACAAGAAGAAATGAGAGTGAGACATTTTTTGAGCATTCAATTTAATGAAAACAACGAATAAACTGAAACTGCTTTTTCAGCTGATCTAACGTTTAGGACCACATGCTTTTAAAAGGCCAAATCTGTGCAAAGATGTGGATTCATTGTCATTTTCTGTCAGGTAGTCACACGTTGTGATGGCAAAGGCAAAAAAACTCTCCCTTTTTGAACGTGGTCGGGTTGTTGAACTCATAAGCAGGGTCTCTCACAGCGCGCCATCGCTGCTGAGGTGGGACGCAGTAAGACAGTCATTTGGAATTTCTTAAATGATCCTGAGGGTTATGGAACAAAAAAGTCAAGTGAAAGACCCAAAAAAATGTCATCAGCACTGAGCCGGAGGATCCAATTGGCTGTCCGTCAAGACACTGGACGATCCTCAACCCAAATTAAGGCCCTTACTGGTGCTGACTGCAGCCCCATAACCATCAGACGGCATCTGAGACTGAAGGGCTTCAAAAACAAAAACCGTCTTCAAAGACCTCATCTCCTTGAACGCCACAGAACTGCTTGTTTGGACTTTGCAAGAGAGCACCAAACATGGGACATTCAAAGGTGGTAGAAAGTTTTAGTCTCTGATGAGAAAAAATGTAACCTTGATGGTCCTGATGGTTTCCAACGTTACTGGCATGACGAGCAGATCCCACCTGAGATGATTTCTACGCGCCATAGTGGAGGGGGCGCTATAATGGTCTGGGGTGCTTTTTCCTTCAGTGGAACAATGGAGCTTCAGGAAGTGCAGGGGCGTCAAACGGCCGCTGGCCATGTCCAGATGTTGTAGAGAGCATTCCTCATGACTGAGGGCCCTCGTCTGTGTGGTAACGACTGGGTTTTTCAACAGGACAACGCTACGGTACACAATGCCCGCAGGACAAGGGACTTCTTCCAGGAGAATAACATCACTCTTTTGGCCCATCCTGCGTGTTCCCCTGATCTAAATCCAATTGAGAACCTTTGGGGATGGATGGCAAGGGAAGTTTACAAAAGTGGACAACAGTTCCAGACAGTAGATGGCCTTCGTGCGGCCGTCTTTACCACTTGGAGAAATGTTCCCACTCACCTCATGGAAACGCTTGCATCAAGCATGCCGAAACAAATTTTGTAAGTGATAAACAATAACGGCGGAGCTACTCATTACTGAGTTCATGTTTGGAAGTTGGATTTCTGTTTTGGAGGGGTTTCGTTTTTTTTTGGAGGTGTGGTCCTAAACTTTTGATCAGCTGAAAAACAGCCTGTTTCAGTTTATTCGTTGTTTTCATTAAATTGAATGCTAAAAAAATGTTTTGTCTCACTCCCATTTCTTCTTGTTGCATGTTGAAGCTCTACTTGGAACCTTGTTAAGATCCAGCCATGCTAAATAGGAGTTTTTGCCATTTTTCAAGTGGTCTTAAACTTTTGATCAGGACTGTAGTAGAGATCTGCCTGTGTATCGACTGGACCCCATAGCACTTGCTATGCCAGCTAGATCTGTAGCTGTGCACATGGGCCATGTATATCCTGGGGATGGGGGCAGTTAGTTTATAAGTGGGAATGGCGATGTGCCCCATATGTGTTGTAATGCCTGCTACCTTGTTAGGTACACCCCCCCCCCCCCCACCCCCCCGCGTTGCACTAAATACGAATTCCTCTGCAAATGATCTTTAGGGGGTTGTCAAGGATTTTAATATTGACAGCCCAACCTCTGGATAGGTCGTCAATATCAGATTGATGGGGGTCTGACTCCTGCTACCCCCAAAGAGGCTGTGGTGCTCCAGTGAGTGCTGCAGCCTCATCACAACATACTGTATAGTGGCTGTGCTTGGTATTACAGTTCAGGCCCATTCACTTGAATGGGACTAAGCTGCAACTAGGCCATGTGACCATTGACCGTGACATTACTGGCCTAAGAAGAGGCCGTGATGCTCACAAACTGCTGCAGCCTCTTCACACTGCGGGGGTGTGGGTAGTCAGACACCCACCGATCTGATATTGATGACCTATGCTGAAGATAGGCCATTAATATTTATATCACCAGACAACCCCTTCAATACCCATAACCACCATCAAGTGCGAGGAAAAATTTATGTGAAATCCTATACATTTTCTGCATATTTTTTTTCCAATTCCCATTGGCCAAAAAAGAATGTAATTTGCTCCCTCCCCAGAAATACTTAAGATATTATAGTAAATATATTTATTGATAGGTAATATTCTCAGAACCTGCACTTGATTTTCACAGGATTGGATTATTCTGCTGCTTCCTTGTGATGAGATTCCTGATCAGTTTACATCCTGATTGGTACGTGAAAAAAATATTATTTTAGAACAGTCCTGAGGGGGTTAAAATTGTATCATATAGACTTGATAATTTATGCAGAAAAGGTTGGTACAATGGGCAAAAAAAAGCCTGGTTAAACACGCATTTTAAGCTAAGTTATAGGAACCTGAAATGCGTGGGTGTAACAATTTTTTTTAATATAACTCTATACATTGGCTTTTTATGTTGGTATTGTACTGATATTTGGGGCTCAATTATTATGTATGTTTGTTCATCCCACAATCACACATGTATTCCGTTATTACAATACTTATCTATTAAATGACATACATACAAAAATATTGCATTATGATGTTTTCCCCTATTGGGGTTTTCCAGTCTTCTAATATTGATGACCTGTCCTCAGGATAGATAATTAATATCCAATCGGGAGGTTCCAACACCCTGTACCCCCACCAATCAGTTGCAGCCCCACTGATGGAACTAGCTCTTGAATGGATCAGGAAGCACAGCTCCATTCAAAGTGTAGTGGCCGTGCTGGGTACTGCAGCTCAGCTCCCATTCACTTCAGTGGGAAATAAGCTGCAGTACCCAGCATGGCCACTACACATTGAACGGGGCTGTGTTTTTCTGTTCCATAGTTTCAGCATCGGAGGCTGCAGGAAACAAGTGATTGGGGGGGTTCCGGGGGGTCGGACCCTGACTGATTGGATATTAATGATGTATCCTCATGATAGTTCATCAATATGAGGAGACAGAAAACCCCCTTTCAGCTCAGGGTGAAAGGACAATCCAAAGACAATACAATACACATGCAGTTGAGAAAATTGTCTATTTCTGAAGTTTTTCCACTGATAGGTTAGCGACCTCACGAGAGGTTTTAAAGTGTCCTTATCTATAATCTGTAGAACATAAAGTTTCCTAAAGGGGTTGTCCACTTTTGGTAGCCTTTCAGCCCTGAGGCTAAGACTTCCCTCCCTAACTACCCAGAATTCATTCGGCTCCTCTCGGGAACGCGCAGCCTCACCCCAACTAATCGGCTTTCTCCAGACTTAAACACGCCCTTTTCCTCTTGAGTAATCGCAAATATTTATTGCGAATATTCTAATCGCATATTTTTATCGCAAATATCGGCACTATCCGACCCAACGGGAGCGCGCGCGCAGCGTTCGGGAATGCCCACTACTACGTCCTCCGTCTTCTGTATATAGAAGATAGGAGACGGAGGACACCTAGCAACGCTATTTTAGCCGCACCACTGAAATGCCTGGGGGAGGAAAGAACATGATGCAATTACTAGGTAATTCAATACCTATACAAAAGTATTAACTAGGGAACTAAGGTAAACTTAGTCAGACCAATCCAATTACATAAAAATAAAAAATAAATGACAGTTAGCCTTTAAAGTGTAACTGCCATTTCACTACCGAAAATGAAATTCCGAACATATGTGATGCTGAAGGGAAGATATTCATGAAGCTGCATTGTTCTGCTAATTTTACCTTTCTGATGTCTGTATTCAGCCCTTAGCAACCATATTTCTCTGTGCCTCCCCTTAAGCAACTTCCTAAGATGGCCTCTGCTGCTCTTCCTCTGCTCCTCTTTGCTCTTTCTTGAGACCATCCTGTATTTCCCTCACTTCCTATAAACCAGGCATGGCCAACCTGTGGCTCTCCAGCTGTTGTAAAACTACAACTCCCACCATGCCCTGCTGCAGGCTGATAGCTGTAGGCAGTCTGAGCATGCTGGGAGTTGTAGTTTTGCAACAGCTGGAGAGCCTCAGGTTGGCCATGCCTGCTATAAGCCCTTGCTCTCCTCACATGAACTAGCAGGACCAATCAGAACGCAGATAACTTCCCACAGTACCCAGAGCAGTGTGTATCCTTACATACAGCTAACCAGAGACAAGCCCTGCAATTACATTAAATCAGTAAGCATTTATTTTAACCTCTTAATAGCCAGCTGCTTATATCTCTGGTTTGGTACCAGCTAGAAATATGGGCTTTGTATTGTCTGAAAGCTGACATTCCAAGCAATATCAGAATGACATAAATCTGTTCAGTACAGGGGAAGATATCAATGATAGAAATCAGGATGCTGTGAATGAAGCTGAAAGTAAAAGCAGAATTTACCCGTGATTATTTACGACTCTATTTCTAACAGTGATTTCTCCTCTGTTGCTTGGACTAGAGCTGTCATTCTGGTCTTGTATGAAAGCCTGGACTTGGACTGTCAGCTTTCAAACAAGACCAGTTGCATATTTCTAGCTGCTACCATTGAGAAGATATCACCATCTAAAGCAGCCCTCCTCCTTCACTTTCTGCCTGAGCCCAGCTCCAGGCTGTCAGGGCTGAGCTCCTCCGTCTCTTGTTATAATACTGAGAAGACGGACTGCACATGGCAACGCTGTGAGATGAGAGCTGCTGAATAGGAAAGTAGCATGCATTCGTGGGAGTTATTAGCAGGTAAAACTGAAAATGATCAAATTTTAAAGCACAAAAGCGCTTATACAGCGGGGTGTAATATACCATTAGGGAATAAAAAATGAAACAGCAATTACACTTTAATTTATCAAGGGATGTCCTTCATTTTAGATTTATGTTTCTTAGGGTTTTCAGGATCACAAAATGGTAGAAAACTCGCCGTCTCCTCTGCCGGAAAGAGCCATTTATGGATTTGTCCTCTACTTGGCGTCCCAGTGTGGATTTAGTGAGTATACAGAATTCGATATATGACAATGTGATAATCCAAGCAGGTCATCAATATCAGATTGTCGGGGGTCCAACACCCGACACTCCCACCAGTCAGCTGTTTTGGGCTGTAGTGGAGCTAGTAGCTAACAGTGTATGGAGTGGAAGCAGAAGGCTCTGTACCATGGGTGTCAAACATGCGGCCCGCAATGAATATCTTTGCGGCCCGGCAAAGATATTCATTGCTCTGGTTACGCTTCCATAGCAGGCAGAGCGGACGGCACCAGTAACGTCACTCACTGACGTCGCGCGTCTGCTCCGCCTGCTTCATTCATAAAGTGGGCGGAGCAGGCGCCAGTGAGTGACGTTACTGCTGCCGTCCGCTCTGCCTGCTATTGAAGCTTAAGTAAGTGCTTTATTTATAAACGTGAATCCTTATCCTGTTATTAAGTTGAACTAACGCTGCGCTCTCCCATGTTCCCATGTTCCCCTGTGTCCCCATAGCACTTACTTAAGCTCCTATAGCAGGCAGAGCGGACGGCAGCAGTAACGTCACTCACTGACGTAGAGCGCCTGCTCCGCCCACTTTATGAATGAAGCAGGCGGAGCAGGCGCGCGACGTCAGTGAGTGACGTTACTGGTGCCGTCCGCTCTGCCTGCTATGGAAGCGTGTTCGTAAGTGCTGTGGGGATACAGGGGAACATGGGAGAGCGCAGCGTTAGTTCAACTTAATAACAGGATAAGGATTCACGTTTATAAATACTTCGGTGAGCAGAGGGCCGGTGTATTGGGGGACACTGTTATGAGGGGGATCTGTGGATGACATATAGCAGTGTCATCCACAGATCCCCCCCATAACAGTTCCATCCACAGATTCCCCCACCTCATAACAATGCCATCCACAGATATCCCACCCCATAGCAGTACCATCCACAGATATCCCACCCCATAGCAGTACCATCCACAGATATCCCACCCCATAACAGTTCCATCCACAGATCCCCCACCTCATAACAATGCCATCCACAGATCCCCCATAACAGCACCATCCACAGATCCCCCACCCCGTAACAATGCCATCCACAGATCCCCCATAACAGCACCATCCACAGATCCCCCATAACAGCACCATCCACAGATCCCCCATAACAGCACCATCCACAGATCCCCCCATAACAGCACCATCCACAGATCCCCCACCCCGTAACAATGCCATACACAGATCCCCCACCCCATAACAATGCCATCCACAGATCCCCCCACCCCATAACAATGCCATCCACAGATATCCCACCCCATAGCGGTACCATCCACAGATCCCCATAACAGCACCATCCACAGATCCCCCATAACAGCGCCATCCACAGATCCCCCATAACAGCGCCATCCACAGATCCCCCATAACAGTGCCATCCACAGATCCCCCATAACAGTGCCATCCACAGATCCCCCATAACAGTGCCATCCACAGATCCCCATAACAGTGCCATCCACAGATCCCCCATAACAGCTCCATCCACAGATCCCCCATAACAGCTCCATCCACAGATCCCCCATAACAGTGCCATCCACAGATCCCCCATAACAGTGCCATCCATAGATCCCCCATAACAGTGCCATCCACAGATCCCCCATAACAGTGCCATCCACAGGTCCCCCATAACAGTGCCATCCATAGATCCCCCATAACAGTGCCATCCACAGATCCCCCATAACAGTGCCATCCACAGATCCCCCATAACAGTGCCATCCACAGGTCCCCCATAACAGTGCCATCCATAGATCCCCCATAACAGTGCCATCCACAGGTCCCCCATAACAGTGCCATCCACAGATCCCCCACATGACAGTGCGTCATCCACAGATCCCCCATAATAGTGTCATCCACAGATCCCCCATAACAGTGCCATCCACAGATCCCCATAACAGTGCCATCCACAGATCCCCCATAACAGCTCCATCCACAGATCCCCCATAACAGCTCCATCCACAGATCCCCCATAACAGCGCCATCCACAGATCCCCCATAACAGTGCCATCCATAGATCCCCCATAACAGTGCCATCCACAGATCCCCCATAACAGTGCCATCCACAGGTCCCCCATAACAGTGCCATCCATAGATCCCCCATAACAGTGCCATCCACAGATCCCCCATAACAGTGCCATCCACAGGTCCCCCATAACAGTGCCATCCATAGATCCCCCATAACAGTGCCATCCACAGATCCCCCATAACAGTGCCATCCACAGGTCCCCCATAACAGTGCCATCCATAGATCCCCCATAACAGTGCCATCCACAGGTCCCCCATAACAGTGCCATCCACAGATCCCCCACATGACAGTGCGTCATCCACAGATCCCCCATAATAGTGTCATGCACAGACCACCATTAATTCAAAGCCCACCAAAAGCACAACTTTCGGTTAAAAATATTTTTTTCTTATTTTCCTCCTCAAAAACCTAGGTGCGTCTTATAGTGAAGTTTAATATTTGTATATATATATAGGTCTCACTTGTGTTATTGGGCAACGGGATGTTGGGGGTCAGCAGTCATGAAACAACAATGTTGTTCTATGAAAATGTACGATTTTTTTATTTTTTTTTGATGCGGCCCACATAAACTTAAATTTTGTTTTTTTGGCCCATGTTAGCCTTTGAGTTTGACATGCTTGCTGTACACTGTGTAGTTTCCAGCACCCATTCACTTAAAGGCTATGTACCTTTGAGGGCTTTATTTATTAGGCTGGTTTCACACGGGCGTTGCGGAAAAAGATGCGGGTGCGATGCGGGAACATGCACAATTTTTCCGCGCGAGTGCAAAACATTGTAATGCGTTTTGCACGCGCGTAAGAAAAATCGGCATGTTTGGTACCCAAACCCGAACTTCTTCACAGAAGTTCGGGTTTGGGTTAGGTGTTGTGTAGATTGTATTATTTTCCCTTATAACATGGTTATAAGGGAAAATAATAGCATTCTTAATACAGAATGCTTAGTACAATAGGGCTGGAGGGGTTAAAAAAAATTACAAATAATTTAACTCGCCTTCATCTACTTGTTCGCGCAGCCCGGCTTTTCTTCTGTCTTCTTCTTTGAGGAAAAGGACCTTTGATGACTCATCACCTGGTCCATCACATGATCGTTTAACATGGTGATGGATATTTGTGATGGACCAGGTGATGAGCGTAGTGACGTCATCAAAGGTCCTTTTCCTGTGCACAGCAAAGATGAAGACAGAAGAGAAGCCGGGCTGCGCGAACAAGTGGATTAAGGTGAGGTAAATTATTATTTATTTATTTTTTAACCCCTCCAGCCCTATTGTACTGTGCATTCTGTATTAAGAATGCTATTATTTTCCCTTATAACCATGTTATAAGGGAAAATAATAATGATCGGGTCCCCATCCCGATTGTCTCCTTGCAACCATGCGTGAAAATCGCACTGCATCCGCACTTGCTTGCGGATGCTTGCGATTTTCACGCAGCCCCATTCACTTCTATGGGGCTTGCGTTGCGTGAAAAATGCACAATATAGAACATGCTGGGATTTTCACGCAACGCACAAGTGATGCGTGAAAATCACAGCTCATGTGCACAGCCCCATAGAAATGAATGGGTCCGGATTCAGTGCGGGTGCAATGCGTTCACCTCACGCATTGCACCCGCGCGGAAATCTCGCCCGTGTAAAAGGGGCCTTATTGCTTTGCACTCATTTCAATTGGTATTTATAAAAAATCAGCCCCTTTCTCTGTACAGCCTTGAGATTCTCTAGTAGCAGGATCTGTATTTTTACTGTTTCACTGTGCAGCTCAGCTGTCGGCTCCTTATCTCTGACCTCCTAAACATTCATTATAATACATTTTACTTATAAAAGGTGACTTAAATAAGTGTTTATGACCTTTTAGTAATGTAGCGATAAGGGTTATTAGATGACCAGCACAAAGTGAAAGTACCTTCACACAGCGAGACAGTTAACCCTTTCTGACAGAACGGCTCAATATTTTTAATAAAGACCAATTGCCAAAATTATTTTTAGGCCAAAGTGAGTAAAGTTCAATCATAAAAAGAAATTGCCCTCAAAGGTTTACACACCCTTTAAATGGGAGCTGAGCTGCAGTACAATATACACTGTATATTGTAAGTTCTTAAGAACCCTTTTAAGCATATGTCCTGTAGATTGTGATTTGCCTTCTCAATATTACATCTTCCCTTGCCTTCCAGTCCTATATCTGACATGGGCGTACATCCCCGAATCGTGGCTACACTCCTTAGGGCTGACTTACTGGCCTCAGAAGTGAGTACTTGTGATGGGTACGGCATGTTCACAGTATGTGGATTGTGTATCTAGTGTCTCATTCCTATCGAATTGCTTCCTAGGTATTGGGCAGTGGCTATCCCTGTATACCTCATGGTCGTGCTGGGCATTGCCTATATCTTTCTCTTTGGAATAAACCTGATGAACACGGCGCCTCTGGATTCCATACACACTGTAACTGGTAAGTGTGCCTCACTTTCTAAAGGACCTTATATAAACTGGTCATTTACTGGTCAGGACGTTCCTTCCCTGGTGCAGCGCCCATGACATCTACAGTGGCAACTACATTACTATAAGCTCCTAGGGCCTAAAGCCAAAATTGGTACCATCCCCCACCCTGCTGTGAGCCATGGATAATATTGATGTCTTCGTACATGGCAGAGGGGAGTACTACAACCTCTGCAGCACCCCCCATAGTCACACCCCTGCTCAGCTAATTCCAGAACTAACATAAACTTTAATGAGGAGAATGGTGTATATGGATGACCACCACTCGACTCGTCCTCTCCTATATGCACACGATGGCGCTATAAATTTGGTGCGCCATAAAGGTCTAATTGGTAAGGGTCTGACCGATAGGAATGCCACCAGCTCCTAGTCTTCTAATGGATGGAAGGGTGACCATGACTATTAAAGTATGGGAGAGCACCCTCACTTAGCTGTTTCCATATCATCCATAGACTCCACCAGGAAGAGGAATGGGCCCCCAGTTTCGGTATTGGGATCCCAGACTGTGAATGCACCTGAAAAATATGTTTCGCAAAGACCTTTCATTTGATAGGACTTTTCCCAAAATTATTTTCATTATCTGTTCTCCAAACACAGGGACACCCACTGACCTCAAATATGGAGATGAGTCCTTGTAGGGTTCTGTGATTCCAAGGGAGTCCCAGCACGTTCAAGACAGCTGAAAGCTATCAAGTCTCAAGCCACATGCAAAGAGGTATCTCCTGAGAAAAGAGAAACATCTTGCTAGTGCCACCTTGTGAGAGTGGCTCCCTATGAGTCACAATCTGACTTTTTAAAAAGCCAAGCCTGATATCCATCTGTAGACATCTGTTTTGGGGTGCTTGCCCCCATCAGTACAGAGTAAGATCCTGGCTGGCTGGGTGCAATGCCTTGGATGCTGCTTGGGCAGGGTGCTGGCTCTCCTTATAGGGACTAGCCCTGAGTGGAGACGTACTGGAAGTGCTCCATGGTACGAAGACTTACCCAACCAACCAGAATCCTACTCTGTACTGATGAGGGGCAAGCACCCCAAAACAGCTGTCTACAGATGGATATCGGGCCTGGCTATTTTCTCTTGTCATATATCCCAAGGCTTGTTAAAAAGATGTATTGTGACTCATACTGAGCCACTTCCACAAGGTGGCGCTAGTGAGATGGGAGATAGCTCTTTGCAAATTAGTTTCCCATGGAGCATTGCCAATAAGTCTCCATACAATGGAGCACTTCCAGTAAGTCTCTATAAAGGAGAGACAGTTCTCTGCCTAAGCTAAGTCCCAAGCCAAAATCTTTCCCTCCCCCTCACCAACTACTGTTATCCTATATGTCGGGGTGGGGGGGGGGAGAGAAGTGGAGACTTCTTCTTCTTGTATCATTGTGGTCAACACGATTGACGTTTTCTATGTGAGGGAATGATTTATCTAATTATTTTCCTCTCCTCTTGCAGACACTTACACCAGTAATCAAGTGATGAAAGTGTCAGATCCAGACGCCATTCCTGCCGTACGGGATATCTCGATTAGCGAGGTCAATAGGATGTTCTTCCTCCCGGACAAGAGACAAGAACTGGGGAACCATTTGTCCTCTAATCACTAATGTCTTCAGTGTAATATATTTTGGGACGATTGAGTAATTAAAATGATGTTATTGAGTTTTCCATCGATGTCTATGGAGCGTTCAAAGGATTTGCAGGTATTAGGGTTGCTGCTTGCAGTCAGATGTCCTAATAGGTCTCAGCTAGCGGCTGCAGTATTGCCCACTGATCTGCCCCCCGAGCTTCCGACTGAGGAGCAGAAATTAGATTGTGCTGTATGTAAGTCTGCCTATCTTTCTGAGCTGTTCGGTCTGGAAGGGCCACGGATTTTACTCCACAATCTTGCCACAGAGGAGTTGTCTTAACCTAGCCGATTAAGTGTGCTAACATGCCCTTTAATTGTTGGGGGCTGCTCTGTGTGCGTTATTGCACCCACTAGTTGACCAGTATCATCAAGCTATGCAAGCTTTCCAGATGTCTTGGTTTAGGGGGTATTACAAACCTGGGACACTGATGACGTATTGCTAGGATAGGTGCGGGTCCCACTTCTGGGACCTGCTGCTATCACCAGTTCGGGACCCCCCAAAGTAAAAGAGAGCACACTGCACAAGTGCGGTCAACTCTCCATTCACTGCTATGTGACTGACGGAAATAGCCAAACCAGCGCACGTCTATTTTCGGAACTCCCATAGCAGTGAATGGAGGGTGGCCATGAATGAGCGGTGTGCTCTCCCTTCACTTCGGGAAGCCCATTCTGTTGTTAGCAGCACACCTATCTGACGTCGATGGCATAGCCTAGCTATATGTCATCAATGTCCCAGATGGGAATACCCCTTTAAAGGAATAGTGAGAGCCAAAAACAATATACCTTTTTATTACAGAAACAGCGCCACACTTGTTCTTGGGCTGTCCCTGGTATTGCAGCTAAGTCCCATTCAGTTGAATATGGCGGCTGAGGTGCAGTACCAGACACAGCCCATGGACAGATGTGGTGCTGTTTCTGTAAAGAAAGCAGACCCTATTTTCTAATCCTGAACATATTGGGATTGGACTGTACTTTTTGGAGGCACATATAGGAAGCTTCATCATGTTGTTGGAGGTGCCAGCCCACCGAGTGGTCATCCAGATGCCAGTCGGCTGGCTAAACCTTCTAGCTTTGGAACCAGTAGCCTTGGGAATGGATGACAACCGTGTATTGAAGTGTGTAACCAGAGAAGTTGTTTACGCGTGAACCGACTCTTCCCATTATAAAGTTTCTTTCCTGGATTTGCTAGGAACCTACCATGCAATAATCCGTCTTGAGTAGGTGACAACCATCGCTTCTGCTTGATACAAGAAACTGCTGGGAAAGATGTGGCCGGGTTCTCAGGACACAGAGATTAAAGGTTCCCCAAGTCACTGGAAGATGCTATCAATGATGAATCTGGCAATGCATTTCACTGGAGACAAGTCAGTGCTGGGGAGGCTTTGAAGTCCCCGAGAATTGTCTCTGGATGCGTCTTCTTTTGGTTTGTTGTTTACACAAAAACATCTTCATAAAAGGCAAATGGTTATTTAAGAATAAACTTAAAGGACTTGTTACCGACTGACTTTTTTTTTATTTATAATTCTGCATCTACAAGGTGCACCCATTCAGTAGTCCCTCACAAGCAGTTGGGGAGTGGTTCAGGTCAGTATCTCCTTGACACCCCCTCCATTACTACAGACTGATGTTAAGAACGCTTGATATCTTATGTTCAGTTCACAATTCAGATTTTTATGTTTAAATAAGATTGTATTTATTAAAGGGGTGGACCTTCTCACACATTGATGGTATATTGCTAGGATCTGCCACCAATCTCAGATTGGGGCCCCAAAGCGAGGGAGACCCCACCCATGCTCTCCAATCACCTCAATGGGAGTTTCGAAAATTGCCAAGCGAGCACGCTTTTTTCCAGAATTCCAATAGAAGTGAATGAGGGAGCACTGCGCACCGGCCACCACTCTATTAACCTTTATGGGAGTTCCAGGAAATAGCTGAGCCGGGGTTTCGGCTATTTTCGGTACTCCAATAGAAGTGAATGAAGGGTGGCCGCCCTTGAGTCGCGCGCCCTCATTCCTATTGGTGCCCCATTCTAGAGATGGGTGTGAGTCCCAGAGGTGATAGCTAACAATATGCCACCAATGTGTGTGATGGGAAAACCTGTTTAAAGGGGTATCCCCATCTCAGACATTGGCGGTATTTTGCTAGGATATGCCCCCAATGTCTGATAGGAGCAGGTCCCACCTCTGGGACCTGCACCTATACTTAGAACGAAGCCTATAGAGTTCCAGAGGGCGCACCGCACATGCGTGGCCACCCTCTATTCATTCCTATGAGGGTGCCAAAATTTTCCGTCAGCTCCATAGCAGTGAATGGAACAGTAGCCGCACTTGGGCGGTGTGTTTCCCATTCATTATATTGAAACTTCCGATTAGCAGTGCTCCAATAGGATGGAGGATGGCGGTGCGCCCTCCGGCACTTTACCAGCTCTGTTCTAAGTATAGGTGCAGGTCCCTATCAGACATTAGGGGCATATCCTAGCTATATGCCCCCAATGTCTGAGAAAGGAATACCCCTTTCAGCATAAATAAAATAATTACATATAACTTTCAAGGTGACATCATGTCAAATTTGATTACATCACATCAGTACAGAAATATCCAACCGTAGAGTTGGTTACATCAAGTTCAGCCATCATAATAGTGGTCACCTAGTAAATCAGGTCTGGTTCAAGATAAAAAATCATATTTACTGGGAAATAAACCAAACACTTAGCAGGTGCCCTCCTTTTCATCTGGGCAGCTGCAAATCCAACCATTAAAATGCCTCCCCATACACCCGGACCCCTGACAGAGGTTATACTTACCTGGCTCCATGGCATCCACGTTGCTTCTGACGGCCGCCGCTGCATCTCCCTGTCGCACGGATGAAAACATCCGGCGTCAGGCGGGGGAAGCCAATAGCAGGCGGTGATGGGGATGAGCCTCCCTAGCGTCATCGGCGGAGGCTTGTCCCCGTCACTGCCTGCTATTTATTGGCTGCCACCCCCTGATGCCGGATGTTTTAATCCACGCGACAGGGAGATCCAGTGGTGGCCGTCAGAAGCGACGCAGATGCCATAGAGCCAGGTAAGTATAACCTCTGTCAGGGGTCCAGGTGTATGGGGAGACATTTTAGTGGTTGAATGCAGGGAGATGCAGCGGCGGGCGTTAGAAGCGGGTGCTGGGGAGCGCCAGGTAAGTATAACCTCTATCAGGGGCCCAGGTTTATGGGGAGGCATTTTACGGATTGGATAACCGCTTTAACAATCGGCATGCAACCAAAAGTTGCAGTGCAGCCTAGCCTTATAGCATAACTCTCATTTTGGTTTATTTTTAATATAGTGTAGGGAAAGGGATTTAAAACATTTTTGTAATATACTTTTATTAGAGAAAGACGTTTCTTTCTACTAGAAAACAGGGTGTAAAGTGTCTTATTAGCAAAGCCCTGAGCATTACTGACGAGCGTCTGTCTTCAGCGTGTTACTAAGCGCTGAAGACGCCTGTGTGTAACAAGTCATATAGGGGCGATGGGCAGTGGTAGTTAGGGAACATGTACATAGAGACTGGGGTAGTACAAGAGGAAGGCTGAAAGCTTCTCTATTACACACAGGCGTCTTCAGCGCTCAGTACAACGAAAGACTGAAAACAGACTCTTTACAGCCTGATTTCTAGTACAAAGAAACATCTTTCCCTAATAAAGTATATTACAAAAATGTTTAACATCCCTGTCCCTGCACAATATTAAAAATAAACCGAAACAACAGTTACACTTTCAAGTAGTAGAGCTCATATGCAAATATTGTGGCAGAACTCTCCAGTACATGCCCCAGGATTTAAAGGGGTTGGACATAACCCCCTTCTTCACCCATTCATCCCCTAAATGTTGTTTGCCCCAACAGCATTCTAGGGAACAGTTGGGTTACCCACATACACATAAGATTGTCATCAGTGGGACCAAAAATTATCCAATATTTTTGCTCGCTTTCAGTCCCATTAAGACAACGTATCTACTATCCACAGGATAGGAGTCGTCTTAACGGGACAACCTCTTTTAAGGGTACCTATTGCTTCATAAAATTTATGACCTAATAACATGTCAGACGTTTTATTTGGTGGGGGTCCAGGTGCTGATACCCTCCCCCCACCATTGCAAAAATAAACGAGTAGAGCATTCGGTATGGCGTTGTGCCCCTTTGGTTCTGAACATCCATACAAGTTGGCGCACCTCGGAGAGAAAAGCGAGAAGTGTACATGCTCATGTGATTTATGCCCGAGAACTGGTGTATAAAAAATTTCAAATGCGTTTATGTGCCGTCCTCACCACTTTGTGAAAAGGGGGCGCCGAGCGGGGTGGGTGGGCTGAGCATATCTATCATCATTTACACCAGTTTTCTGCCGTAAATGATGACTGAAATCTATGCCGGCTGCGAGCTGACGTAGACTCCATTTTAGGCACACAGAGTGCCGAAGGATGCACTTAATTTATGACTAGGCTTGCGCTAATATCAAGACCTGCGTAGAAAATAGCGGTTTTGATAAATCTCCTCCATAGACTTTGTATCAACCAATATACTATTTGCCAGGGTTGCCAACTGTCCAGAAATATCTGGACAGTCCGCAAAAATAGGCAAGTTTTTTTCTTGTGTCTGTGAAAAAAAATTGATGCGTCCATGATTTTTTGGAAGCTGGTGGGGCTTGACTAGTTTATTTTCGTGGTAATTATTACCATTTTACGGCTCACAGTAAATACTGGTAAGGAGTTCTTATCAGTATATTGAGCTATAGACATGTATTACTCTCACTCAGTATGGTTTTCCAATTTGTCTGTAAAAAATAGTGACTGTCCGTGATTTTGGTATAAGTTGCCCAGAAAAAAAGAAAAAAAAATTCTGGTTGGCAACCCCGCTAACTCGCTCCACTCTCTGAGGAGAGAACAGAACTGAAGGGGCTCAGCAGTTGGACGAGCGCTTCTGTCCCTTTATTGTAACTTTGAGGGTCCATTCACACATCCGCAAAATGGGTCTGGATCCGTTCCCCAACGTTGCGGAACAGATCCAGACCCATTCATTTTCAATGGGGCCTCAAAAGATGCACACAGTGTGCTGTCCGCTTTCGCACTTTCATTCCGCATCCGCACTTCCGTTCCGCAAAAAAATAGAACATGTCCTATTCCTGTCCGCAGACACGGACAAGAAAAAGAATTTCTATTTAAAGTGCCGGCCATGCGCGGTCCGCAAAATGCGGTGTCCGAGTTTTGCGGATCTACAATTTGCGGACCGCAAAACACTTGCGGACATGTGAATTCACCCTTATTGGGGTCACTGTGACACGGCAACATATGGCAATGCTACTGGGAAGGGGGCCCACCATAACTTTTGTCCAGGAGCCTTGATGGTGAGTTCTCCCGACATCGAAACCATCTTATTTTCTTAAATATGATGCATTGCCCTTTGGCGTATAAAATCCTGAATAATTCCTCCCTTGAATGCCATGGTATGTCATTAGCCCAGTGATTTTCCATAAGATGACCTCAGTACAGTATGGGGTAAACAATGGCTAACAGTCTCTCCTTTGCTTCTCATGAGCTTTTCTTTCACTGTCTCTCTTTAATGTGCTGCTGATATCTCCAGCGGCGAATTTCACCAGCCGATCAGTGACTGGCACATATCCATCTCTCAATACGTTGCAATAATCCGCCCCATCAACAGCTCGCAGATCGGGGCAGCAATCTGCACAGATACCCAGTAATGATTTACCCAGCGAAGATCAAATATCGCCTGTCTCAGGCCGAGCCCAGTAACAAACTTGCCCTCATTTTCACCTCTTGACCTGCTCTTATCAGTGACCACAGCAGAGGTTACAAAGAGAGGACGTGGGAGAGGGGTCATAGTGAGACGCAGCAGAAAAAATATTAATTTAAACGCCCGGTGGAGGTATTATTTTAAAGTTTAGATTTGTTTTTTTTGTAGGAAGGGGATAAAATTAAAAAATCCATAATAATAATAAAATAAAAAAATCTGCTCCTAACGCAACATTTACATGACTGTATCCGTTTTTCGGATGGGGTCCGTGTGCATCCCTCACTTTTCGCAGGATCCATTGTAAAAATGCCCATTCAGATCCACAAAACAGACAAGAATAGGACATGGTCTATAATTTGCGTCCGTGTCCTGTCCGCATTTTTGCGGATCAGATGTGGACCAAAAATACGGTCGTGTGAATGTAGCTTGAGAGACAAGGGGCAGCCGAAATCAAATGCCCGTATATATTTATGAATTGCTACACAGGGACTGGATATGCTATGGATTTTTCCGTAGGGCAGAAAATCCGCAAGGTATTATAAGTTATGAGCGAAATAAGCTCTACCCATGTGAGGATGGGGCCAAATGAAGGGTTAAGTCGAGCAGTTTGGGAAAGAAATCGTCCATAAAATGACCTTCAGTTTCATTTCAGCATGCGTGTGTATACACCAACAGTATATCATAATGGCTTTAGGCCAAAAAAGGCGTAAAATTATTACAAACTTTCTCACAAAAGTAAAGAGAAAATTCTCAGCCTTGAGTTTAGAACATTCTAATCTAACGATAATGTAAAAATGCAAACTTCAGTATGAGAATTATATGAGGCGCCTAGCCTTTCTGCTGCCTGAGGCGAATATTAAAACAGCCCCCCCCACCACATACCAAATTCTCAACCTAACCCCTTCCCTCCTAACATTACATATATCACTGCAAAACATACCGGGTAATACAGCCCCACACACCTTTTTTTTTTTTCTTTTTTTTTTTTAATTTAACAACTTTATTGGTATATAAAACAAATACACATGGAGCCCCACACACCTCTTACATACAGTGACGTCTCCTCTGATGTAGACGTTCTCTTTCTTCATCTTCTCCACTCAGATCAGACCACCATGATGATTTTTCAGCCATCTCTCGTCTGCAGTTTGACAACAAAAAAAATCTTAGTTTCCTACTTTTCCATCATCCTCCCACCTTCGGAACACCCCATCCTGCCACCCCCAATATTGTGCCCGCTGCGCTCC
This sequence comes from Bufo bufo, assembly GCF_905171765.1. Taxonomy (NCBI): domain Eukaryota; kingdom Metazoa; phylum Chordata; class Amphibia; order Anura; family Bufonidae; genus Bufo; species Bufo bufo. The sequence continues at coordinate 38,996,571 of NC_053391.1, forward strand.
CCAATACTATACTGCAGAAACAGATAAACCCCCTGATAATAGTAGTACCATGCAGATAGTGCCCTTCAATAATTACTGGAATGCAGTGTCCTAAAATAACTGCGCCCAGCAAATAGTGCCCCTGACACTACTAGTGTCAACATAATGTCCAAAAACTCACTGAAAAAAGTGGCCACTTTTTTCAGTGAGTTTTTGTCTTTATGTGTATGGAATGTGCCACTTCATTGTGGTGGTAACTTTCTTTTGCACCTGGCGGCTTCTGTGTCACGTGGTCTGTTGTGGGTGCGGCTTCTGTGTCACGTGGTCTGTTGTGGGTGCGGCTCACAGCTTTATCCAACCTCACAATGCATTGGTGATACCACTGTGGAGGCCTGTGAGAGCCTGGCTGTGAGTTGGTTCAGACCCTGTTCACACACCACGGGCAGTTTAGTGGTAGGACCCCATGCGTGCTGAGACAACGTGACGTGGTGCATGAGGGGCTCCGATATGTTTCTGACTGGAGGATATTGGCAAAGTTCTCAGCTTTTAACATCGGCCTGAGGAATTAGCTAGTATTGTCCGTTGTCTATCATTTTGGTGCATTTTTTGCAGTGAATTGTAAACATAATGTCCCCCAAAAATAACTGTGCTAAACTGATACTGTGCTAGGGTGCCCCCATAGTAATAGTGCTCCCCAAAGTACCACCAATAGTAATAATTCTCTGCCAGAGCGCACTTGGTAGTAATAGTGCCCCAACAGTACTAATGTCCCCACTGTGCCCCAGAAGTAATAATGCTCCCATAGTGCCCATACTAGTAATCATGTTCCCCATAGTCCCCCAGTAGCAATAAAGCTCACCATAATGCCCCCAGTAGTAATAATTCTCCTTAAAATGTGACAGTAGAAAAATCACCCCTTAAAATGAGCTCCAGTAGAAAATATGCCCCCTTTTAATGTGTGCCAGTGCAAAAAATATCCCCTTTTAGTGCCCCCAGTTGAGCTATTGTCCCCATAATGTGTGCCTTACTTACTCCCTTGCCTTCCTTGCTTTTACTTCCTTCACTTTTCTTTCCATAGAATGACAAAGTATAAGGCCTCTTGCACACGAATGTTTTTTTTCCGTTTCCGTTTTGTTTTTTTGTGTTCCGTATGCGGAACAATTCACTTCAATGGGTCGGCAAAAAACAACGGAAGGTACTCCGTATGCATTCCATTTCCGTATTTCCGTGTCCTATTATTGCCTGCAAATCACGTTCCGTGGCTCCATTCAAGTCAATTGTTCCGCAAAAAAAAAATGGAATGCATACGGAATGCATCTCTGTTCTGTTTTTGCGGAACTATCTATTGAAAATTTTATGCCCAGCCCAATTTTTTTAATGTACTTAACGTTTAAACATTATTGTATGCTTCCGTTTCCATTTGTGATCCGCAAAAAAACTGATCACAAATGGAAACCAAACAGAAAAACAGAGCGGAAGCGGAAACACTACTGAAACAAAAAAGAAAACCAGGACCGCAAAATACAGAAAAAGCCATACGGTCGTGTGCAAGAGGCCTAAATAACATGTTTTTCAAATGTTGATTAAAACATAAAAACTGCTGCATTGACAGTAATTTAAAAAAAGAATAATTATTAAATGAAAAACATGCTATTTCCTGGATATTATTATTTTGAGTTTTATGGATAGATAGATAGATATAATAGATAGATAGATAGATAGATAGATAGATAGATAGATAGATAGATAGATAGATAGATATGAGATAGATAGATAGATAGATAGATAGATATGAGAGAGATAGATAGATATAATAGATAGATAGATAGATAGATAGATATGAGATAGAGATAGATAGATATAATAGATAGATAGATAGATAGATAGATAGATATGAGATAGATAGATATGAGATAGATAGATATAATAGATAGATATAATAGATAGATAGATATGAGATAGATAGATAGATAGATAGATAGATAGATAGATAATAGATAGATAGATAGATAGATAGATAGATAGATAGATAGATAGATAGATAGATAGATAGATAGATAATGGATAGATAGATAGATATATATGAGAAAGGCTCCTGTCTAGAGCCGAAACGTCGCACTTCCCACTGGGGTAAATAAAGATTTTTGTATTTTTACTTTTTGGAGTGCTGCCCATTTTTTTATTTTGTATTTGTGGATTGGCTTTAATCCGTATTGGGCTGCTGCACCCACCAGCTTGCATCAGGGACGGTGCTGCCACTGTTTTTTCTTTTTTTATATATATATATATATATATATATATATATATATATTAGATAGATATAATAGATAGATAATAGATAGATAGATAATAGAGAGATAGATAGATAAATAAATAGATAATAGATAGATAGATATAATAGATAGATAATAGATAGATTTTGTTACTTTTGTTGATTATAATGATTATACTAGGATTTCACATATCACTGGTGACGTCACACACATCGGGGACCAGGAGGCACTGACAGATGTTACTGTATGTTGAGATGCTGTTTTGGCTTGTGATGTTCATGTGAACCATCAAGACAGTGACCTAAGAATCTGAATGTGACCCCCGGGCCATCCATCACAGTCAGGCGCTGTCACAGGGGGGCAGGTATAGTGTGTGCTTTATTGCGGTGTGTGCCCCCCCCCCCCCCCCCAGCACAGGATGTATTTACCTGCAGAAGGAGTTCCCAAAGTAGAAGTGAAACAGCATGTCACAGGCCTTGATATGACATTTGTGGAACATGATTAATTACATTGTGGGGAAGGAAACTCAATATTCCATCATTGCAAGCCAATGACACCGCTGTTTAGCCCCATCTGACCCGTGGAAGCCATGTCAGTCCATTGTGTCCTGAGACTTGTAGAGGAACAGAAGTAAACTATCCTTTCACTTAAAGAGTGCTCGTCAGCCCTGACATGTCTCTTTTTTAGTAAATACTTCTATTTCCCATGAGCTTCTTTTAGAAGTCTACATTGTGCTATTCCTCTGTTGTTCCTCCTGTTAATGTATAAATACACTGTCAACCGTGTATTACCATTTGTTTCCGTGCAGTCTCCAAGGATCCTTGATCATGGCTTTGCAGGTGGTTTTGGTGACATCGTAGATTGATTTTGGCCTGCAGAACAGAAGTGAATTATCGAGGCAGTATGTTTTATGGGACTATAGTGTAGTCCTAGACAGTGACCCATGTTTTATCACAACTTGCTCTACTGTACAGCTCTCTGCCTTGGGACTGCCATGCCAGGCATTCCCCTTGCCTCATTGCTCTCCTGGGTCTTCTGTCCCTTGTGTGTGCACACATTTTCCTTACGTTTAATAATAGGCTAGTGCACGCCAATGCACTTTCCTTATGGCCAATGCCCAGTCCTTACAGGCTTCACAAGGACCCTTTCCATAAGTGCCTAAGCAGTGTCTTTTTAGGTTCCAGGACTGTGCTTCTGCCATGAAATCCTGATACTGACCCAGCTTGTTCCTGACCACTTATACCATATGTTGCCTGCACTAATATTAACTTATATACTGCTAGAACTCTGCCAGACCTGACCTTTTGCCTGTCTACTGTTGTGCCAGAACTCTGCCAGACCTGACCTTGTCCCACCTGCCTACGATGTCTGCCTAACATGCCATATTCCAGCCATCATATGCCCAGTTTCAAATCACTTGTTTATAACAGAGGTCACTTGAAATCTACAGCAATATCAGCAGAAAAAATGCATGCAATACATGGTCCATGTGGACATTCCCTATGGGATGCCAAGAAATTCACCATTTAATAAAGGATTTGGACTTCAATGTAATGAACCTCATAACCTCCTTATGAGGTTCATTACATTGAAGTCCAAATCCTTTATTAAATGGTGAATTTCTTGGCATCCCATAGGGAATGTCCACATGGACCATGTATTGCATGCATTTTTTCTGCTGATATTGCTGTAGATTTCACCCTTTCCATAGCAAAAGGTAAAATCCGCAGTGGAGATTATGAGTTGGCATGCCTCAGATTCCAAATCGATATCTCATATCCCAGCGCTGTGGATTTATGCAGCAGGTGGATGTGATTTCTTATAATCTCATCCATTGTACTGGTACTGTACAACACTGTGGATTTGCCGCCCAAGAATCCATGATCCGCGGCGTATCCGCTCACACATTATGCAAATTAAATCCACAGCGTCAAATATTGACCCTGTGGTATGGATTTGAAATTTCTTTGCTTTTTTTTTTTTTTTGCCACGGATCCGCCGCAGACTTTTTTGATCTATTTTACGTCATTCATAACAACCCATATGTCACAATACCATCTACCGTATAGCACTCTACTATGTATAGTGTATATAATATATCTACTACCCTATTTAATTTACTTTTTAATTTATGTGATGTTACTTTTTTTTATTCACTTAGGTTTCTGTTTTTTTACCTTTGTTTAATCTCTTGATGCATTACTAGCAACTCTTTCCTTAGAAATTTCCACATGGTGGTATTTTTGGAATATTCCACAGCCAGATAAAATAATACCCGGTTGTTTAGTATGAATTATCTGATGACATCGGCCTTGAACCTTTCTCATGTGACATTCCATGATGGTGCTTGGATCAACCAACATATCCCGGATGGAGCAGACTGACATCATTCAGACTGTCGCCAGCAAAAAAAAAATTGTATATATACACACACCTTGTACAAGTTCTGCTTGACTAAATTCCACTTCTCGCTTCCAAGCTTCTCTTTTCCCATGGATGAGTACATAGCGAGCCTCCTGTCCACCCGCAGCCAAATCCTGCGCACACTCTTCAGGTGTTAACCCCTGCTGTTCACAGCCTTGTTAGGCCGAGTGAAGGTTTTATTCATTTATCTTCCTGTGTAAGTGGACTCTTAGCAGGGTTGAGAGTTGCAATGTTGTTCCTTGAGGTGTTTATATACACTCTCATCTCCGGTAGCGTGTTCCACCGGCCTGGAGCAATGTTTTTGGTCTTCCATCAGATAACAGAGATTACCGTACATCCGATCTCTATATTTCAAGGCAGGTGATGGCCAAGTGATCACTCTCAGTGTTGCAGATTGGCCCTAGTGGGATCAGAGCTTGCCGTTTATGCATATAACTCATGTCGTGTCTTCGTTAGGGCCCGTTTGACCCCAATAATTGTCTCGAATCTTGGCCAATGTAAAGGAGCCCAAGTGGCCATTCGCTAGATGAAGCTATTCACATAATGGACCAAATTTACTAATTTGTCTAAAAAGTGGTGCAAATTCGAGTAATTTTCTAGGATTTCAACTTTTTTTCCCCAACCTTGCTTAAAAAATGGGTGGGGCTTATTAGAAAGGGGACGGAGCTTTGCGGGAAAGAGGGGGGACCTTAGGCTACTTTCACACTTGCGTCGTTGTTTTCCAGTATTGAGATCCGGCACAGGATCTCAATACCAGAAAAAAATAAAAAAAACTTTTCCGTTTAGCCCTCATGCATTCTAAATGGTAAGAGATCCGTTCAGGATGCATCAGGATGTCTTCTGTTCCGGCAGCGTTCCGTTTTGTGATCGGATACAAAACCGCTGCAAGCGGCGGTTTTGTGTCCAGTCATAAAAACGGAAAAAAAATGTAAGTCAATGGTGACAGATCCGTTTTTTTGAGGAGCCTAAAAAACCGGATCCGTCAACAATTGACTTTCAATGTATTTAGTGACGGATCCGGGGTTTTTTTTCGTTTTGATTTCACACAACCGCATCCTAACGGAACGGATGCTTCCTGATGTGCAAAATGGATCCGTTTAGTTCCGGTATTGAGATCCTCTGCCGAATCTCAATACCGGAAATAACAACGCAAGTAGCCTTAGATTTGCTGTTTGGCTCCAAAAGTGCACCACAATTCTGTACGTCTTAAAGTGAGCCAACCAATACTTGATACAGACAGGGTCGTACTGTCCCACCAGAGGATCCTGCAGTGGGCCCAGGCTCAAAGGTCCAGGAGAAAGAAAAAACATTTGGCTGCCTCGGGAGCTAATCACCTGCTATTTGGGTCTACTTTTTTGATTCAAAACCTATTAGACTTTATTGATGATATAGGGGTTGGGCCCTGAGAATAATTTCCTCTGGTGGGCCCAAGGAACCCCAGTCCGACCCTGGGTATAGAGTAAGAGAAAAGTGTCTATCCCTGCATCCAGCCTAAGCCGCTGTGATAATCCTAGTGCAGGTCTAGACAGCTGATCTAAGTTTTCCAGGATTAGGGCTCATTCACCAGACCGTAGGCCATCCGTACGGGCACCGGCCGTGTGAATCTCTTATCTCGGATGCGGCCCATTTACAAGATATTGCGTGGGGGAGAGCGGAGGCACAGATCATGTCCTATCTTTTGCCATATATTGGGGATCGCAGACCCATTCAAGTCAATGTGTGATGCACACAGCCAGTGCCTGTGCATTGCAGAGCGCAATTTGTGGTCTGCAGCACGGGCACCGGCTGTGTGCATCACACATTGACTTGAATGGGTCTGCGATCCCCAATATATGGCAAAAGATAGGACATGATCTGTGCCTCCGCTCTCCACCACACCATATCGTCAATGGGTTCAAGTCAATGGGCCGCATCCGAGATAAGAGATTCACACGGCCGGTGCCCGTATATATTGCGGACCCGCCGTTTACAGTCTACAATACAGGCACAGACGGCCTACGGCTGTGTGACTGAGCCCTTAGTAAACGTGGGCCATTGTTTTCTCTTTCTTTTTCATGTACATAAGCTAGGGAAATGTATGTTCACACAATGGATTTCGGGCTCCGATTCTGTGCCAAAAAAGCTCGTTTTGAAGGAGGTCCCCTTCCTTATCAGACACAGGAAGTACCGTACTCCCTTTTTATTTGCACATTGCACTTGGATCCTACAATCTGGTTTCCGACCCTGGAGTATCCAGCGGGAGTGGGCAGCAACTTGAGTGGACGCGTGGACTAGCATTGGGAGTTTTTCTTTTAAAACCACATAAAAACGGGTGAAAAAAATGTGTCTAGAAAAAAAACGCATCCAAACACTACAAGTAATCCTGAAGCTGTTTCTGCATCTTTTTATTTTTTTAAGTATACAAAAAAATCTTTGCAAACATACCCCAACAGATTCCCAAAATGACAAGTAAATGGGAGCTGAGCTGCAGTACCCTGGCTCAGCCACTTCACAAATGGAGGGAGCCTTCAGCTTCGGTCCACTGTTTGGTTTCTGGTGTCAGCGGCTGATTGGTGCTGGTAGGTCGTCCATATCTGATCACCCCACCGATCTGATATTGCTGACCTATCCTGAGGATAGATTATCCATATCGTTAGCCCAGAAAACCTTTTTAAAGGAGCCCAAAACCACTTAATTTATTGAAAATATAAAAAGATCCTATACTCCCAGTTAATCCCCCACCATTTCCAGTGTTGTCGCTCCTCTCCTTCCCACCAGGATTTGGTTACTGCAGCGATGATCGTTGTATATTGTACATTACTCACCACTGCAGCCAATCTTTACCGCTAGCAGTATGTGTTACTAGACCGACAAGGCCAGTGATTGGCAGCAGTGGTCACATTGGGGGGGTTTACGGCTACGTCGCTGCTGCAGCCTTGTAAACACAGACCGGTGGTGAGGAACAGACCCATAGTGCTGGGAATGTTGGGGGACTGACTGGTGGATATGGGATCTTTTTTTACTGGACTTTAATCCGATGCTGGTGCTAGTTTAAAGGTCCTGCTCCCACAATGTAGCAGGAGCAGGTCAGGTCCCCGGTTGTCAGAGACAGCTGGAGACCCTGAGGAGAAGTTAAGTACCACTTCTGCCATCTTCTATCCTGAGCACTATGCTGCTTCCTCCTTTGGACCCGGACATAACATAATCGCTGGGTGTTCTCCGGGTATAGCAGATCTGCTAGGTCTAATCAGAACTAGATCAATTCTGCCTATGTAGAGTTCCTCCGCAAGGGGATGTTTTCCCTGGTAAAGTTGGATGCCCAGATACAGTGGGAAAGTGCATTGCTCTATGGTCCCTACTGGCCACCGTGGTAACCCGTCTCAGACAGTGATTTGGCTGAGGTCATCATTTCCTGAGTGTCAAGATGGACCAGGAGGCAGAAACCAGCAGAGGGTCGGGAGAAACAGTAAGTCAAGTATGAATTAATTTTTATTTTACGCCATTGTGACCCTTTTTTTTTTAATCAAAAGATTTACTCTGTAAGTTTTTCACCCCAGGGACCTATTCTGCAGACCCTCCCCAGCCTGGCCGTACCTGCAGTAGGAATCATACTTACCTGATCCCTGCCGCTGGGTTCCGGCTCCTTTGCTCCCCGTCGGATGCCCCCCAATGTGGCCCAGTGACATGACACATGCATCATCCACATAACCCATATCAAACCAGATATTGACACGGGGAGACCCGAGACCTGTGGGGGATCGAAGGAGCCAGAACACAGCAGTGGGTAACAGGTAAGTATGATTCCCACCACGGGTCTGGCCACACTGGGGGGTCTGCAGAAAAGGTCCCCAGGGGTGAACAACCCTTTTAAATATTTATATAAAATATAAATATTTGAATAAACATTATTATCATTATTATTACTTTCAAAACTCCCGCTCATTAGTTTACTAAATTCAATATAAATCATCAAAAGCAACATTTATTTTTTTTCTGAAATGCACAATAAAAATATAATTACAAAATATACAAACTATACAAACTAAAAAGTTAGGAGTGCAGTGAGGGGCTATACAATGATATGGCCAGTAGTATGGGTGAATTGACTTCCGCATGTAGACAACTTTTTATGCAAGTTCTTTATCTCCTGGGTTGGAGTTCTATGACTGAGTTGGTTGCATGTGCTTTTTGCAGACACACTGGACCATAGGCCATTATATTGGGTGCTCTTGGAACCAACTACTATATGGATACAAGATGCAAGGTGCTCCAACCTCTAACCATTGCCACCATGTTGCAGCAAAGTCTCTTACAGCAAATGATGGCAGGCCATGGTGTAAGTCGGGCAATATTTGGATAGGCTGAAGCTGCACCTGAATGTCCACACAACTGAACACAAGAATGTTTTTTTTTTTTTTTTTATCAAGTTCTTCCCTTTTAGGGTTCTCAGAACTGGACAGTTGAGAAGAAATTGGACCATTTAAGAGGCCAAACCATAGAACAAGATATAAAAGTCTAGCTATCCATTGTTCCTTCACGCTTTGATAGATGTCCACCTCAAGCCTTCTTTATCCCAGATGATGTCCATCTCAAGCATCCTTCACCTCAGGAGATGTTCACCTCAAGCATCCTTCACCCCAGGAGATGTCCACCTCAAGCTTCCTTCACCCATGACCTTAACCATGAGGCTTCAGTGCAGACTTGATTGACAAGCCAGTAAGTCATTTCTTGCTAATGTCTTAACTGATACCAAAAGAAACTTCCTAAAACAGAAGGTAGCCACATACTCTGGACTGGTACAAGGCACTGTATAGCAAAAACAGAAGACCCATTGGATTTTTATGGCCATTGGTCCCAATTTTAGTCTTTATGTGATGACTTCTTGCACACTTCTAATTGGTGCTATGTGTCTTTCCTGAGGAATATGCTGAGTCCTCTTCCACCATGCTTCGAGTGTCTCTTCCTGGAAAACCATTGTAATTCTGATAATAGTTATAATAGTCCATCTCATAGTCTTCTTCCTCCTCAGACTCGGAATCATCATTGTAGAAGTGTATGGTGGCCTGTACTGGGAAACTGGCAAGAACTTTTTTCCCCATGTGTTTTAAGTACTCCTCTGTCTTCGATTTTGGCATGTAAAGCCTTTGAAATAAAAAGATAACAGTGAGAATGTGGCGTAGATAATATAATAACCATATATAATATAATAACCAAACAAGGCAAAAACGTTCAAAGGATGATTGAAAACATGGACTAGGATTTGAGAAGCTCAGACATTTTCCCGCATTGGTCTTACTGTATACAGTGTTATTATATTGAGTCAAGTGTGTTAAGGGGATGTGGATGAAAAAAAATTGGTGGCAGTGGACTCAGAGTATCTTAAAACCATAAAAGAACCAATATTCACCTCATTGATTCCCCGTTATCACCATTCTAATGCTTCCTGGGTCACCATTACTCTCTAGTTCCTGCTCTCATCTCGACACACAGGAAATGCCCACTCAGCCAATCACTGGCTTAGGCGGGTCAACGCTGCAGCCAATGATTAGCTGAGAGAGCAGGCAGGAAGTAGGCAGCAGAAGGGACCAGGTAAGCGTTAGAATGACAGTATCACATGATCAGTGAGGGTATCAATTCTTTTATGCTTTCAAGCCACACTGAGCTCACGGCCATCTTTTATTTTTTTGCACTGGAAAACCCCTTAAATAGGATGCAGTAAGCTCCTGAGCTCCCCCTAGTGGTGGTGCAGGCAGTAATAATTTTATCAAGTAACCTTGCTTATACTGGGGATTTGGAGGTCAGATTCTGAAAATAGAGCTGTGAACATTGTTAATATATATATTAAGAAATTAAAGGGGTTATCTAGGAATTTGATATTGATGACCTATCTTTAGGATAGGCCATCAATATCTGATCTGAGCGGGTTTGACTCCGGACACCCCTACCAATCAGCTGTTTGAAGAGGACGCTGTGCTCATGGAGCTCCTGTGAGTGTTGCGATCTCCTCACATCTTACCAAGAACAGCGCCATCCATTCCATAGTGGCTTGGCTTGGTATTGCAGCTCAACCCCATTCACTTCAATGGGATTGAGCTGCGCCTAGGTCATGTGATCAATGTATGGTGACATCACTAGCCTAGGAAGAGTCCTGAGCGCTCAAGGAGCGCTGAGGCCTATTTGAACAGTTGATTAGTGGGGGTGTCGGACCTCCGCCAATCTGATATTGGTGACCAATCCTGAGGATAGGCCATCAATATCAAATTCCTGGAGAACTGCTTTAATCAGGATAGCAATGGTATTCACAGTGGGCATATTCTCCACCTTAAGGCTACATTCACACGACCGTATGTGTTTCGCGGTCCGCAAATTGCGGAGCCGCAAAACTAGGATACCGGTCGTGTGAATGTAGCCGGCCCTATGATAGAAATGCCTATTCTTGTCCGCGATTGCGGACAAGGATAGGACATGCTCTATCTTTTTTGGGGGGCCGCGGAATGGATCTACGGATGCGGACAGCACATTGTGTGCTGTGCTGTCTGCATCTTTTGCGGCCCCATTGAAATGAATGGGTCCGCACACGTTCCGCAAAATTGCGGAACGGATGCGGAGTAAAAAATATGGTAGTGTGAATGGAGCCATAATCACTATATGAAATAATTGTCACTTACCGTACAGGGTGTTGAAATCCCAGCGCCCCCTTCTTTCCAGTGGCATCACTATCACTGTCTGTCATGCCACCCTGTGAATAGAAAACATAGAAATCATCCAAATATGTTCTCTGGAAGAGCTGAAAATTAGTTTCCACCCTAAACGTGTCTAGATAGATAGATAGATAGATATGAGATTATGAGATAGATAGATAGATAGATAGATAGATAGATAGATAGATAGATAGATAGATAGATAGATATGAGATAGATAGATAGATAGATAGATAGATAGGAGATATATGATAGATAGATAGATAGATAGATAGATAGATAGATAGATAGATAGATAGATAATAGATAGATCTTACCAGTTTCTGCTGTGTGTCTGATGCTCTCTCTCTAGATGAAAACAGCCAAGGCCTCCATAGAATAGCGTTACTGAAAAATCAGAGTATGATAATGAGTATCTACCAATGATATAGATAATATTCATATCCTCATAGTCTCTCTATATCTGTAGCTCTACGCCTGTATATACAGTATATACGGTATATATCTATTTCCTCCCATGCATTACAGCCATTACCCGCTTGGATGATGCCGGGTAAACACACACTGTTCAGCTCCATTACCTGCCCATACATACACTGCGCAGTCGCTACCTGCGCCCATTGGCTGCACTGAGTGGACTACAACCCTCACATTCCTCACGATATTGTTCGCACATAAAACAGATATCGGCTTTTCTAGATCTGTTCTTATTCTGCCCACAACACCTCGAAGAACAAACAGAGCTGAAGGGCTGGCGCATTGTGTCCTGCTGGAGGGAGTGTAATATTAACCAGCAGTTATCAGAATGGTTTCTGCTCCACTTCTTCACAATCACACTTCAAAGGCCCCGGCTGCAAACACCTCCAGGCTGCAGGAGACAGGGCTAATCCTATAATTACCAGGCATAGGGGGGAAAAGTCACAGACATCTGTATTATGTCTCAGAGCTGGATCCCTCCTGGCACAATTATATGTCAGCTCTGAGCTTAGTTATAAAATGTGGCAGAGCTGAGTTTGTCTTTTGGTGCCGCTTATTAGATGTGTTATTTGTGGTGGGAAAAGCTGTGTGACTAAAGTCTAAGGGCCCTTTTACAGTCAGAGGATTGGGACAATTATCAGGAAACTATGGTAGTTCTTTCCCAAAAATTGAGGTGCCAACGATCACCTTAGCTAATCGCTTGTTTGTTGGGTAATCGCACCAAAAACCCTTGTTTTTTGGCAGTATATTGCAGGAACATGCAGTCGATAATATGCAAATTGAATGGGGAATGAATGATCGTAAAAACAATAATTTGTCCCCACTTCCTTTGCACTAGGATGTGCGCCAGACCTTTTAGACGAGCGCAGATTGTATATTGTTGATCGTCGCTCGTTGATTGGCCGGACCCTAAATATGCAGTTTAGGTTATGACTTGTCCCCAGAGCTTGCAGTCTAAAGCTTGTACCCAGTCATTGCATGTAGCGTAGACTATGACGGCACTATTGAAATAATGGGACATAATACATAATAATGGCATAAATAATCCGAATAAGGCGATGTTCACACCTCACAGATTGGATGAGGATTGGTCAGTTTACTCGCGAATTGCCCTTTGAGTCCTTTGTGTATACAGAACATCGCAAATGTTAGTCATCGGCGCCGATTCCGCACCTAAATCAGATCCGCTAAGGTTCTGCAACCAGTGCTCGTGAATGGCGTTTTCTGTCATTGCCGCGGAAAAATAACCTTAGATTCTGCACAGAAAAGCCACGATCTGCCCCACTGAACGACCACGGCCAAATCTGCGACATGTGAACACAGCCTAGCCTTACGAATCATCATAATACTCTATACCTGGATTTTCCCTTCCGACAGAGGTTCGGAGAGAAAAATAACTATTCTGGGCTCGGATTTTATGTCTCATTTGCAGTTTTACGTTTTGTCAGTGCGAACTTAAGATCTCAGCGCTGTCACTAATGATCGTCAACGCCGCGCACACCTTAATGCAATCGCGAATCGCCAAAAATCCAAATAATAAAATATGTAAAAAAAAAAAAAGGTCCAAATGGTAAAAAGTTTTACATAGTCGTTGTGACAAAGGGTAAAAACTTTTTAAAAGTAAAAACAGAATGTAGCTTACCACTAATATAAAATATAAATAGAAATGATAATAAATGTAAAAAAAAAATTTAAAAAAAATGTCAATGTTAAACTAAAAAGATTCTAGCATTCATCTCAATGATACAGGAAAGCGCCCACATAAAATGAAGCCGCATTAGTGTGAACGAGTGTTAACCCCCGGCGGTGCCGCTTACCTTCCTCCTTGGTCAGGGCTGTTGATGCCTCCAGAGCAGTGACACAGGTGGGCCACGGTGGCCTTCAGAGTATAATGTGCGGCCTCCATAGAGAAGGATAGATTGGGTGTGCTCCTCAGCTTGCAGTGAACTGAATGTCAGCTCCCATTGAGGTCAGGCTCCTTTATCTTACGGCTCTCACCCAAAGTAAACAGGCCGTCAGGTAAGAGGGAGGAGGAAGGATCAGAGAGCCACCCCCCACCTTCAGGGGTTTGTAGAAAGTGCACACTTCTCAGGTCTCTAGGCCCCTGTAAAGAAGGCGGACAGAGAAGAAGCACGGGCGATACCTTGCTGTATCCCACACTATAATACATGTCTGGGTGCGCTCGGTGTAGACCCGATAGCGCCCGGACTGAACGCTGACACATTATGGTCAGTGGGCTAATTCATATGTCCGATTTTGCACATGGACCATCGACCAGTTTATTTTGGTCCGATTTTCTCCACAGCCTCCCTATAAAAACGGAGAGCGCCAGGGCGCCATCGGTGTGAGGTCTGTTTAAAAAAAAATGTCCAATTTAGAAGACTCACTTAAGTATATTCTTAATTGGCTAGTGATTCATTATGTAGAACATCATTCCCAAAAGTAATAAAATGAAAAAACATTCCTATCACACAAGTATAGGCGGCCATATTGACTATTCTCAGGCAGCGGCTTATTCCCTTTTCACATTGAAAACACGTGTATGCTTGGTGGCGGAGCCAAGCGTGCACGTGTATGAGGGGGTCAGGAGAAACAGCTGTTAGCCAAACGAGTGATCGCTATCTGATCGGCAGGAGGCTGCCACCTCGCATCAGCTGTACTGCTGTAGCTGCGCCAGAACTAGACAGCGCCGTCCACCGTGTAGTGGACAGAGCTGGTTACTGCAGCACTGCTCCTACTGAAGTGAATAGGAGCAGAAGTGCAGTAACCAGCTCTGTCCAAAACGGAGGGATTCCGCCGCCAACTTCCAGCACCGTAACTACAACTACAACAGTTGATCGGGCTGTGGGGTGTCGGATGCCCGACGATCAGATAGTGATCAGGAGAAGAACTGATTGGGATCAGCGTCACACTTTCCATAAAGGACCAGATCAGTGCAAGAGCAGACCAGGAGAAGAACCTGTATGTTCCAAAAGTGCTTTATTCTTCATGTCTCAAGTAAACCAGCGCATTTCGGGGATTTTAGCGTGCCTTCTTCAGGTATATGACTCTGGTGCCAGTTAGTGTCATGGCCTATGGTGTGTTTTGTGACACTTTCCTTCACTTGCGGTTGCCCGTGGCAACGTGTGGTGTTGTGTGCATGTGGTGGCAGTGTCTCAGCCTTGTGGCTGTTTCCCAGGACATGGTTGCCTCGCATGCCGTTGCCGGCGGTAACAGGTGGAGTGTGATGTTTGTGTGTACACTTCCCCTTTAAGTGGCTTTCTTCCCTTGCCTGGTGTTGGAAGGGTTAATTTCCTTCCTAGTGAGTGAACACTGGGTATGTCTGTGTGTGGGTGTGGCTACTTGGGCTATTTAGCTCCTGCTGGATGCCAGTAGCTGAGGGGTACTCCAGCCATGGTGTTTGCTGGAGTCATCCTCCTGGTCTCATATACCATCTGTCCAGTGAGGACCACCCTTGTGGTCATAAGTAATGTTTAGACATAGATGTTCTTATCTTATTATATGTCTAGTGGTGTCTCTATGTTTATTGCAGCTTATGGTTTCTGGGTCCTTTTGTGTTTGGTGTGGACATTAGCACTTCTGCATGGGTTCCAGTCTGTGTGTCTGTGGCAGGTAGGTGTTGTACTAGTTTCACAACCTGCAATTGCCATCTGCTGTATATGTTCCCCATTCCTTGCAGCCTGGCCAGTGAGACTCCGGTTCGTCCGTATCTAGGAGGAACAAGTCGTCTTACCCTGCTCCTAGTTCCAGGGCTATCCTGAGGGCTAGTAAGGACCCTAGGTTCCGGAGTATGAGCCCTCCTACCATCAGGGTTGGCTCATACAGCTAGGAGTCAGGGTCAGATTTAGGGACACTATAGGAGGTGACCTGTTTCCTGTCCTGGCCCAGCAGCTACCCTTTATTATTGACACCGCACGGCTGAGGGTTTCCCCCACCCTCAGCCGTGACAGTTAGGTTCTGTATGGAAACAGTGTGACGGTAATTCTAATCAATTCTTCTTCTACGCATGTTCCCTCTCAAGGTGGGCACCTCTGCACAAGGGATAGGAATATGGCGGCCTCCAGACCTCAGATATTTAATACCACTCACTTGTGTTATGCCCACATTTGCACAATACCTTAAGGTGGGCCTCTTGTAGTGGCGGGGCGTCTTTATCACACTTGACGTACTCAACCTACAGTGTCGCCTTTTCTAGACAGACTTTTTTACATTTGGTCAGATATTGATTGCCTATCCTTGAGGATGGAGCATCACTTGTAAACTCCTGGACAACCCCTTTAAAGGCCCTATTACACTGCCCAATGTTCCTATCCATCGGCGCTCGTTTGCATTGGCCTGATTACACTGGCGGATGCAAACTGAATGTGGGAGGAGCTATTGCTAATACAGTCCTTCTTCCATCATTCTCTTCAGTTCATTATCGGCAGCACATCCCCGATTGCACAGAGAAATGTGCTGCCGATAATCGGGCATCTTTCATCCCAATGAAAGATGCCCATCAACTGACAAACGATTGTTTCCTCTTCCATCGGCTGCTCGAATATACGGGATTACCCGGAATGAGTGTTCCTGTGAAGTCTTGTTCTTGATAATATAGTGCCCTGAGTCTCCGGTTTAGTTAAAGTTTCTCCTGAAGACAGACATAATAGGATCAGTTCTAAGGAAACTTTTATTTTCCAAGCCGAACAAGCCAAATTGTCAGCCTATTTAGGTGCTTTATTATATTTGGTTCACATGTTTTTTTTGGCTTTGCAAAATTGTATTTGCTCTTGCAGCTGCTGCTTGGCATTGAGTGCTTCTGTTTATCTTATAGTAATCACTAAACCCAAGTTCTTCTCTTGCTACGTCAACAGGGTTATTCAAGACTTTACTACTGATGACCTGTCCTCTGGCTAAGTCATTAGCAGGGCTGGCGTCACAAACTGGGCCTAGGGCCCCCTGCTTCAGTCCCAGCCAGGACTCCAGAGTGGAGAATTTCCCAGCTTAGGAGTCCTTGCTCTGACTCCATATATGCATATCTCCAATCCATATATGGAGTCAGTGTTATGAACACGAAAGGGGTATTCCCAAGCATTGTTATTGTGCTTAGGGACACCCTGTGTATATAAATCAAATTTAGACTCTATTTTTGAAATGTCTCTGTGGGGATTTGAACTCACAACCTTCTACATTAAAGGCAAGTACCTTAACCACTGGGCTATAGAGCTAAATTCTAAGTCAGTGCTGGAAAAACCTCATAGAAGTTTCTCTTGTATAACAGAAGAGAACAGAAGAGAAACTTCTATGATGCCTTTCAGCACTTACTGCCCTTAATGTAGAAGGTTGTGAGTTCGAATACCTACAGAAACTTTTTAAAAATAGAGGCTAAATAAAACTTAAATACACAGAGTGTTCCCAACAGTGAAAATTTTGATTTATTAAGCAAAAGATGGAGCAAAACGTAAAATATGATCAAATAACACCCGTATTAGCCTACACCAACCTTTTTAACTTTTGTAACCAGTATTTGTAAAAATGTTTCTGTAGGGATTCGAACTCAAAACCTTCTACATTACAGGTAAAAACGTTAACCACTGGGCTATAAAGCTCAATGCTAAGTTAGTGTTTAAAAACTTCATAGAAGTTTCTCTTTATAATACAAGAAAAATTTCTATACATTTTTTTTGTGAAAACATAGCATTGAACTCTACAGCTCAGTGGTTGAGGTTTTTGCCCTTTAAGAGGACCTTTCATCGGTCCAAACATTGTAAGATAATTGTCAGGCTACATAGAGCGGCGCCCCGGGATCTCACTGCACTTACTATTATCCCTGGGCGCCGCTCCGTTCTCCCGCTGTGTCCTCCGGTATCTTCACTGAATTGGTTCTACTAGGCGGAGTCTGCCCCGTTTCACCCTGGGCGTTCCTTCTACCAGGCTGTAGCGCTGTCCAATCGCAGCGCAGAGCTCACAGCCTGGGAGACGGATCCGGCATTCCAATGTATTTGTCATACGGATCAGTTTGCATACGTTTTGACGGATCCGGCAGGCAGTTCCGGCAAGCCTGCGGCGCTAATGTGAGCGCAGGCGCCTTCTGAAACAGCTGATCGGTGGGGGTCCCGGGTGTAGGATCCCCACCGATCAGATACTGATGACCTATCCTGAGGATAGATCATCAGTAGTAAATTCTTTAACCCTAGTATTTCCAGCCAGACTATCCCTGGTTCCCTACTTTACATCTATTAACATTACATATCATCTGCCATAAGCTTGTTAAGATCCATGTCACAATTTCCCGTGTTTTACAAATTGTGCATAATTTTGGGTCATCAGCCAGTGCTCAGCTTTTTTTGTAACTTCCATACCAGTGAACGGAGGGTGGCTGCACTTGTGCGGTGCACTCTCATTTACTGTGGGGCCCCCTTCTAGAGATAGGTGCGGGTCCCACTATCTGACATGGGTGGTCTATGCTGGCGATATGCCACCAATCTCTGAGATAAGACAACCCCTTTAATGGGTGTTCAGTTTACAAAAAGTTAACTCCTATCCGTTGGGTTGGGAATAATTGTTAGATCAGAAGAGGTCAGACCTCTGGGACCCCCAAAAATTGCAATGCAATTTTTTGCAGTGGCCCCATTTCCCCTATTTGAATGGATTCGCGCACTCGATCATGCACACTCTTAAGAGTTTCTGCAGCAGCTGAGGTGCGTATTATAAGGAATACTCCCCCTAATATATAGGCAATTAGGACCTTGCTCTTTATACAGTAGTATTGCACATAGTTTTCCATGTTCTGGCGGCACAGATACACTGGACTGTACCGCTAAACTGGCGGCTCCATGAATGTCTTTGTGGAGCAGCTGGGAGCCGCCATGTGGTTATTATATCAGGAAAACGCTTTTCTAAACACGATTGTTCTTATATTATCCACAGAACAAAGCACTTATGGCGCGGGGGGATCCGGGGAACATATAGAGAAGTCCAGCTGCAGCTATGAGCAATGTAATGTACGGGTGGTGGAAACAAAGGTTTATTCTGTGACGGGAATAATATCTGCATTATCTATACCTGTAGACGTAAACATACAGCCCATAGATTGCGCTTTGTCAGCATTCTCCCCTCAGATCTCCATTACTAAAGCTCCACTGTGTATATAGAAGATCCGCGGATGTCTCCTCCAATGAAATGTATTTATTAAAAAATCTGATTAATAAAGCTGACAAAGAAGGCAAATGGCAAAGCAGCTACCAAAGGGAGTGCATCTGAATGGGGTCTGATATAAAGGGGTTTTACAGGAATAGTAATATAAAAGGCTAAAAATAAGATTGCATTAGCTGACGGCTCATGCATGGCTCTTATCTCTGATTTCCTGACCTTATAACATGAGCTGTCAGCTGATGGGATTAAAAAAAAACACAAACAAAACACAAAGTGACAGCTCGCAAATAAGACAGATTTTTAAACCTTCTGTTTTCCAAAGCAGCTGAATATTTTTAATACATTTAATTTAATTTTAAGCCCAAAATGAGTAAAATGCAATCATAAAAAAAAATCCCCAAAGGTGTCCTTAGCCCAAGGTTCCCTTCCTATATTGCTTCCTCATGGATTGAAAGGGGGCGCAACAAGGAATCGTAATATTAATTGTATAGATGTTGTATTAGAGTAATTAACTTTTTATGGGGAACTATTATGTGGTCACTGTATGTTGGTACACTGTATGGCAGCATTTACATAGGCACCACGTGACGCTGCTACTTTAAGCACTGTGCAGATATTATTTTTACAGTGTATTGCGGTGGCCGCACTTTATATTGTTATGAAGACAGCTGTATGACATTATTTGACCAACACGTAGCATATGTAGCCACCGTTCTGTGTGACGCTATTTTTTTTTGCACCATATGGTATACGTATATCAAGGTTCACCATATAGGGGATGGGGTGCCAACAGAAGGAAATGCATAGGCCCCCATCCAAATTACGGTCAGCCCATATCTCAGTCACTTGAGACACTGACCAAGAGCCCCAATGTAAAATAAGCGACAGCCCCACTAACTCCTATGTACTAATGTCTTCCTATGTGCTGAAGGTTTTTTTTTTTGGGCTCCTTTATGCCACATGGCCTGGGTGCAGCTCCCTTTACATCCCCTATAGCTACACCCTTGGTCGTGGGAAGAAGGTCCCTGGTGACTGACAGTCATCTCTCCATTGTGTCAAAAGGAGATAATAGGATATATGTCAACTGAACTCTCACCAGAATGTTTATATTGTTGGGGCATTCAAGGATTTGAAACATATGGCTGTTTTTAAAAAAAAAAAAATAGCACCACACTTGTCCACAGGTTGTGTCTGGTACTGCATTTTAGCTTCATTTACTTCAATGGAGTAAGATACCAGAGACTCAAACCCCGGAGACATGTGTGGTTGTTTGTGGAAGAAAGCAGCCATGTTCACACATCCGTATTATAGGGACCTGTAGGGATTACGGGTGCTGATGTACAGCCTTAGAGCAAAGAGCATTTCCCCCTTTATTTCTAATACCAGTCTTTTAAATGGAATAACACTATATATACTGTGCATATAAACTAATTGACAGAAATGTAAGTGATTACAAGTGGGGTCTGAGGCTCTCAGAGACCACTTTTGGGCAGTGTACCTTTTGAGAGATCGTTGACTGCTAAACATGCTTCTACGACGCACTCGCATACATTTTGTCTAGTTAAGTGACTTTGAGAAGGGCACATCATTTGACCAATTGCCCACCATCTAGGCCGATCTGTCCTAGCTGTCAGGAGGTGTTTGGAGCTGTGGTTATGTGAAGGCACTCACACAAGGTGAACAGGATCTGGATGGCTCAGACAGTTGGCCACTATCAAGATACCGGTTGCCCCTTCATTAAACATCCGTGTCTTTGCCTGGAACATTCCCAGGCACTTAGCTGAAGGAAATTTGGTGTCACGGTGGTCATTGACAACCAGCCACTGCAGCCTTCATCTGAAGTAGTGTCGTGAACAAGAGACTTGGACTGCTATGGACTGAAGCCATATTGTCTTTAGTGATGAATGGGATCTGACGACAGTCAGATCCGAGTATGGAGTCCTTGTGGTGAGCGCTTCAATCCTGCCTTTGCTGTGGAGCGACACGCTGTCCCAACTGCTGGTGTGATGATCTGGGGAGCCATCGTTTACGACAGTCAGTCACCATTAGTAGTGATATAAGGGACCCTAACACCTCAGTGATATCTGCAGGACATCCTGCCACCACATGGACCTCTCAAAGCTGGGCTTCCAACTGGTATTTTTCTGCAGAATACTGCTCGCCCACACACAGCACGGGTTTCCCAGGAATGTCTCCTCCAGATTACAACACTTCCTTGGCTGCCCGGTCACCGGATTTATCACCAATCCAGCATTTATGGGACCAGCTGAGCTGGGGCACTAGCTTCAGCAACACAATAGTGTGCAGGATCTACAGGCCCAGCTACAACATCTGTGGGCAAATGTGCTGCAGGACACCATACAGAACCTGTATCACACCTCCCAACTTATTGGACAGTCAAAGAGGGACACTTAGGGTTCATTGTGTGAAAGGTCCATTGTTCCTGCATATCTGTGCACTTCAATAGTTTTCCCTGGTGAAATAGCACAAAAATTATCTGAATATAGAAAGTTCTAAAATCTCAACTGCATTAAATAATTAAATAATATAAAAAAAACAGGCTTCAATATACAGAGAGGCACTAGAGAAACTCTTTCTGGGTCAATATTGTGAATGTAATAATGCAAATCTGTACCTCAGATCAAAAAGAGGGACATTTAAGGAGCAAAGAGGGACACAGGGACTTGGGTCAAAAAAGAGGGACTGTCCCTCCAAAAGAGGGACACTTGGGAGGTCTGCTGTATGCCTTCATGCCCAACCATATGTCACCTTGTATCCAGGCTAGAGGTCGTATCTCATCTTGTCTGCAGGCTGGAGGCCGTATCTCATCTTGTATCCAGGCTGGAGGCCGTATCTCATCTTGTATCCGGGCTGGAGGCAGTATCTCATCTTATATCCAGGCTAGAGGCAGTATGTCATCTTATATCCAGGTTAGAGGCCGTATCTCATCTTGTATCCAGGCTGGAGGCCGTATCTCATCTCGTATCCAGGCTAGAGGCCGTATCTCATCTTGTATCCAGGCTGGAGGCAGTATCTCATCTTATATCCAGGCTAGAGGCAGTATGTCATCTTATATCCAGGTTAGAGGCCGTATCTCATCTTGTATCCAGGCTGGAGGCCGTATCTCATCTTGTATCCAGGCTAGAGGCCGTATCTCATCTTATATCCAGACTAGAGGCAGTATGTCATCTTATATCCAGGTTAGAGGCCGTATCTCATCTTGTATCCAGGCTGGAGGCCGTATCTCATCTTGTATCCAGGCTGGAGGTCGTATCTCATCTTATATCCAGGCTGGAGGCCGTATCTCATCTTGTATCCAACCTAGAGGCCATATCTCATCTCGTATCCAGGCTAGAGGAGGTCGTATCTCATCTTGTATCCAGGCTACAGGCGGTATATTATTTCGTATCCAGGCTGGAGGCTGTTTCTCATCTAGTATCTAGGCTGGAGGCCATATCTCATCCTAGAGGCATTTTGTATCCAGGCTAGAGATCGTATCTCATCTTGTATCCAGGCTAGAGGCCGTATCTCATCTTATATCCAGGCTAGAGGCAGTATGTCATCTTATATCCAGGTTAGAGGCCGTATCTCATCTTGTTTCCAGGCTGGAGGCCGTATCTCATCTTGTATCTAGGCTGGAGGCCGTATCTCATCTTATATCCAGGCTGGAGGCCGTATCTCATCTTGTATCCAACCTAGAGGCCATATCTCATCTCGTATCTAGGCTAGAGGAGGTCGTATCTCATCTTGTATCCAGGCTACAGGTGGTATATTATTTCGTATCCAGGCTGGAGGCTGTTTCTCATCTCGTATCTAGGCTGGAGGCCATATCTCATCCTAGAGGCTGTATCTCATTTTGTATCCAGGCTAGAGACCGTATCTCATCTTATATCTAGGCTAGAGGCCGTATCTCATCCTGTATCCAGGCTAGAAGATGTATCTCATCTTGTATCCAGACTTGAGGACGTATTTCATCTAGTATCCATGCTAGAAGTGGCACAACAGGATCCTAGAGCCTCCTTTCGTTGTATAGTTTTCCCCAATAAACCTCTCCTTTCGCTCTAATATTGTAATCACTTCCCTTTATCATCATTACAGTCACACATAAAAAGCTTTATTCCAACAACTCCTTCCTGATCCTGGATTTTTTGTCAATGAGTGTATACAAATGTATATATATTGTGACACAGTGAGGGGTTGTATCTGGCAAGGCAGGTATTTTCCTCCCAGCATGTGCGGCGGGGCTGATTTCCAGCCAGGTGAGGTCAAATACCGGACCGGATTTTAAGTGCCGGTCTGGGTTTTGGCAGCACCTGGCTGTCCTTAAATAGGCAGCTGGGCTCAGCAGAGATGTCTCTGTTTTTGGGATCTGAGGCTTTGTGCCGTGCTGGAGGGCTGAGAGCCGCACGCTGGGGAAACTGGCCCCCTAAAGCCTGCTGTGGACTACTGGAGGAAGAACTGCCAACGAGGTGACTTGTGTTATATGAACTTTCCATTAGGTGTGAATTAACACCAAGACTGCAAAGTTAGGTGCTGTTTTGTGCAATTGCCTCAAGTGAATAAACATTGACATTTTGAGTTAAGAACTTGTATTTTGCCTCTGTACTGCGCCCGCTTACCCTATCTACCAGAGCGAAACCCCACAATATTTATATATATATATATATATATATATATATATATATATAAAACATTCATCCTCTTATGACAATGCCTTCTGTCAAGTGGTAGAATATACAGTATTAGGCAGCAAGTGGGCAGTGAGTTCTTGAAGATCTTGAGTTCTTGAATGTGGAAGCAGGAACAATAGGCAAGCGTAATTATCTGAGCAACTCTGTCAAGGGCCAAATTGTATAAGGCTGGAGGACTAAGTCAGAGAATCTCCATAACAGCTGTTCCTGTGGGGTGTTCTCGTTATGCAGTGGTTAGTACCTAGCAAAAGTGGTTCAGGGAAGGACCATCAGTGAACTGTTGGAGGGGTTGACTGGTGCCTAAGGCCCATTGAGGAGTGAAGGCTAGCCCATCTGGTCTGACCATACAGCTGCTGCTGCTTTTGGAGTCCATGCCTCATGTTTTGGTGGCACAAGTAGGACCTACACAATATTAGGCAGGTGGTTTGAATGTTATAGCTATAGCTTTTATATATATAGTATCCAACATGTGTTGAAAATTATTACCTGTGACCAGAGGGTTCCCCAGAGATTTAGGATCCTATAATTAAACCTGCCGGATATCCTGCCACCCTCTATGGGGCACAGTTCAGGTAGGATGTTTTGACATAAACAGTAATGGGGTCTCCGGAGTCAGGAGAGTTTCCTGTGTTCTGTTGTCTACAACACAAAGTTATCTGTAAGACCTCAATGTTTTTGGAGAAACTCCTATTGATTTCTCTGTTTGTCAGCAAATATTCTCCAATAATTCCCAGGTTCCAGGTTTTTCCAAACTCCAAATATAACATCGATCACTGAATATGATTTCATCCAGAATCAAGAAAAGTGACCATTTCTGGGAGCAGAAGGAACAAAATTTGGGGACAGAGACCTGGGCAATTTTAGTGACAAGAACATCATTACGTCACATCTTTGACAGACCAGCGATTGACCGCAGCAGCCAATTACTGTCCAATGATTGCCTCTGGTCGTGACTTGCGAATAGTTGCATGGTCATCACTCCAGAACAGCAACAGGGACCGTTGGGAATCTCAGAGCAGCAAAGAATTTTTCTGGCGAGCAAGGGCACATCTACAGGGGGCGGTCTGCTGTCGATTTTTACGTTATTCTGCAGTAGGCGAATCTGTGCGAATCTGGGCGAATGCAGCAAATTTGATGCAGAGTTCACCCTCTAGGTTGCAATGGTTGAAATCTGCAAAAGAAATCTGCAGCATAAATTGACATACTGCAGATTTAAAATCGGCCTCACATTTAAAAAACTTAACCACTTTGATTTTCATCCGCAATCTGAGGTCGAAAATCCACAGCCATATGTAAACATACGCTACCACTTTTTTCATTATTTTATCACACCCCCTTTCATGATTTTTTTATTAACGCTTTTTATTTTTGCATTGTGAACGCTTTTTTTTATTAAATTTTTTTCAAATTCGCAGTTAAACATAAGAAAAAGGTGGAAAACAATTCTGTTCATCCAGTACAATAATAACAGATCCCCAGGGGCAAAATCAACAAAACAGAGGTCAATGAGAAGAGGACATAAATCAGTACCTTCCTTGACTTGTATCAATTTGAAAAGGATTTTATTTGGGACAACCCATAATATTCACACCACATCACTATACAAGGGTCAGTCAGACACAGGGGCCAAGGCAATATGGGCCCCCAGCCAAGGTCCCCAGATCTTCTCAATATGATCAGGTGTCCCTCTAGCCATGTATGTTAATGTATACAGAGGTAAAGCTGCATCACTATGTTGTATCCACTGAGGGCTAGAAGGTTTCCTAGGGGGAAGAAGGATGGACTTTCTCCAATAAAACATCAGGTGTCTACACAGTATTCTACATTATTTAGTAGGAAGGAGGACATTGACCAAACCTAGTGAGCTGTTCTCAGGTGAGCACACATCCAGTGAACCCAGTTTGGTGTTCAGAAACATAAGCACCTCAGCCCCCCCAAAAAACAGTAATAACTGGTGATTCCCATATCATATGTATTAGAGTACCCTTTCCTCCTTTCCTCCACCACACCTGGTACATATGTCGCCAATAAGCTTACGAGACATCCAGACCAAGCGGACCGGACTCAAGTATACTCTGTGCAACCACTTAGTTTGGATCAATTGATCTTTAGCACCAATCACCGTAGAGCGCCAACAAGAGGCCAACTCCTTCTCGTGATGAGCCTCCAAGGTTGGTACGTCACTCTTCTGACGCTTGAAGGACCCACTTAAGGGAGAGGGAAGAGTAGACATAACCTTATAAAAGGAGGAAAGATGCTTCTGAAGGTGCTCCAGTCGAGCCCTCCCATTCACGACTAATAGGACACTTGACCAATTGGGCCACAGAAGCGTGCCTTAGCTGAAAGTATCGACAGGATTGCTAGAGATGAAACTCTTGTGTCAAGTCTGCAAATATTCAAATGTTCCACTCGACATCTAACTGGGTAAGATATTTAATACCCCCTGAGGCCAAAATTCAGAATCCGTAAGGTAAGGGGGTTTAGAATTTCTGCACAAGGGAATGGCAGGAGACCACACCCCACTCTCTACCCAAAGACCCCAACATTATAAGCTTTCCATGCAGTTATAACAGCCACCATATTAGAAGTGGGGTACACAACAGCTCTCTACACCTAAGATAACTGTGTCGCAACATAGTATAGGTACATATTAGGAAAAGACAATCCCCCCTCCTGCTCGTACAACGCCTTTCGAGTATCTCTAGGCAATCAAGGAGTGGTATTAGACAGCAAAAAGAGCCATGGGTAAGAACACAGCTCCTCTGTGATATTTAAATGTCTTTGACAAATGGCATTACGCGAAATGTAGCCTTTTTTTTTTTTTTACTTTTTTTAAGCCCCCCCTTGGGGACCACAACCTGCAGTCTTTAGATTGGTTTTCTCATACACTACTGTGATTTAATACAGTAGCATATAGGAAATTCAATATATTCTTATTGAGCACTGCCACCTGCAGGCGTCCAAAAGAAAATACCTCTGATAGGTCTGGTAAAGCTACGGTCACAGAGTCATGTTTATTTACCGTATTTTTCGCCCTATAAGATACACCGGCCCATAAGACGCACCTGGGTTTTAGAGGAGGACAATAAGAAAAAAATATTTTTCATTACACCTCAGGTCAGACCACCAATCAGACCCCCAAAGTTAATCAGACCTCAGCTGACAGCCCCAATCAGACCCCCAATGTTAATAAGACCCCAATAATGGAAGTGCTCATTAGTATTCGTGCCATAAGACGCAGGGGAATTTCTCCCCCACTTTTTTTGGGGGCGAAAAATATGGTATGTAGTTTTGGAAGCCAATATCACATATGGATCATAATAGGAGAGAAAGGATTGAAAGTACTAAGGGTAGATAATGCTTCTCCTGGTTTTGCTTTCAAAAATGGTATAAAAATCTTGAATGTGTGGGCGTACCCTAATAAACATTTTTGCAATAACACTGTCAGCCCCGAGCGATTTTCTGTTTTCGTTTTTTTTTATTCTCCCTGCCTTTCCAGAGCCTTTTTTATTTTTGCACTGACATATCTGTATGAGGGTATGTTTTTTTGTGGGACAAGTTGTACTTTCTAATGGCACCATTTAAAGGGATCCTGTCACCTGGATTTTGTGTATAGAGCTGAGAACATGGGTTGCTAGATGGCCGCTAGCAAATCCGCAATAACCAGTACCCATAGCTCTGTGTGCTTTTATTGTGTTAAAAAAACAATTTGATACATATGCAAATTAACCTGAGATGAGTCCTGTCCCTGACTCATCTCACGTACAGGACTCATCTCAGGGTAATTTGCATATGCATCAAATATTTTTTTTTTAAAACAATAAAAGCACACAGAGCTATGGGGACTGGGTATTGCGGATGTGCTAGCGGCCATCTAGCAACCCATGTCCTCAGCTCTATACACAAAATCCCGGTGACAGGTTCCCTTTAATATTGCCTACAATGTAGTGGGAAGCTGGTATTCCAAATGGTGTGAAATTGGAAAAAAACACAATTCCGCTATAGTTTATGGGTTTGGTTTTTATGGCGTTCCCTGTATGGTAAAATTGAACAGTGCCCTTCATTCTCCAGGTCAGTACCATGGAGTGATATCACATTTGTATAGTTTTTTGTGTGTTTTAATACTTACTTCTTTTCATCGCCATAGTCTGACTAACTTTTTTATATTGAAGTCTATGGAGCTGTGTGAGGGCTAATTTTGTAATTTTCAGTGATACCATTTTGGAGTGTGTATGACTTTTTGATTACATTTTATTCATTTATTCATTTTTTGGGGGGGGGGTCGGTGAAGAGATGAAGAGATAAAAAAAACATTTGAGTCGACCATTTAGATTTTTTTCTCCATTATGGCATTCACCGTACAAAATAAATTTTGGGATGCGGCAGTGCAAATGGTCTTTTTTTTTTTTTTACTGTTTATTTTTATTATGGGGAAAGGGAAGTGATTTGAATTTTTATATAATTATTTTTTTAGACTTTTTTTTTTACTTTTTTTGTTTCCCTCCTAGAGAACCTGAACACACAATCTTTAGATCACTTCTGCAATACATTTCTGTGATTTAATACAGTAGTGTTTGGGAAATTCTATATATTCTTATGGGGCACTGCAAACTACAGTACATGTGATAGTCCTGGTAGCCTCCAGTAGGCTCCAGCCAATCACCACCAATAAACGGCTTCCCCGATCTCAGCACAAGGATACCGTTCAGGCCCTGCAATGCTCCTGCTTTTGAGGGTTTAAATATATGCAATCTGCATTATTGCCGATTGCAGACATTAGACCTGTGTGTCTGCTGTTTAAAACAGCAGATACCCGGTGGCTATGGCACCTGCTGCACTCACAAGTGAGCGCCATCTTTAAATATCTGACCAACGCATACATGTACACCGGTAGTCGTGAAAGGGTGAAAATAAAAAGTCCCCGAACCATCCTGTTCTGTTCATCCATGCGTTAAATGGTGTCTGTCAGCAGTTTTGACCATGCTAAACTTCTGACAGCACTAGACAGGGGTTGGGCAGAGCAGGATGAACATACCTTATACAGAGCTTTAATTATCATTAGTAGTGTGAATAGGAACTATTAGTTTGCCAGTTCTGCATCTTAGGTGCCCAGAAGGTGGAGCTTCACTGTGAAGTGCTTTCTGCATTGGGCTGCTTCACACTTCCTCCCCTCTGCTCTGAGTGACAGCTGTCGTGGTTCCCTGGTTGGATGCTATAGCTGTCACTCAGAGCAGAGGGGAGGGGCTCTGCTCAATGCAGAGAGCACTTCACAGTGAAGCTCCACCTCCTGGGCACTTGCAGGAGCAAAACCTGGCAGAATAAAACTTTATATTCTCACTACTCCTGATGAGAAAAGCTTCACAAAAGTCACATCCAGCTGAACGGAACAGTTGCAGAAAAGTCCACAACAAATCTGCCGCATGTGAATATACCCTTACTATCCCTGCAGTTGGAACCCAATATTTCTAGACTCTTAATGACTAGTGTTGAGCGAACTTCTGTTTTAAGTTCGGCGTCTAAAGTTCGGCTTCCGGTTAGCGGAGAATCCCGATATGGATTCCGAATTCCGTTGTGGTCCGTGGTAGCGTAATCAATAATGGCCGATTATTGATTCCGCTACCACGGACCACAACGGAATTCGGAATCCATATCGGGATTCTCCGCTAACCGGAAGCCGAACTTTAGACGCCGAACTTAAAACAGAAGTTCGCTCAACACTATTATTAGAAAATGAATTAAAATCAATTAACATAAATTAATGAATAAATTTACTAAAAATGAATTAAAAGCAATTACAAATTAATAAAAAAAATAAATAAAGAAAATAACATGGTTGATAGAATATAAGGTTTCCATACTTGATAGAGGAGATTAGACTGGTGACAGGGACTGATGTGAGTGCACCCTCTGTACGGCGCTGTGGAATATGTCGGCACTATATAAATAGCAGATAATAGAATAAACAGGGCTAAATAATCATCACTCTGGGGAAGAAGATTGAACTGTACTTGTCCTGTCCAGTCTAAGACAGATGCATCGTCTTCACTCACGCCATGACAGCCGGGTATCTCACCAGCATCGTCTGTACATCAACAGGCGGACCTCACCTTTTCACACACTGCAGCCAGGACCTAGGGCCTCCCTCCCTCCATCTTATCACAGGCCTTATCTGGCCTTGGTGAATGCAGGGGAGATAATGACTCCTCTGCCCTCCTCCCCCCAGCAGTCATACTGCAGGTGAATCCATCTGTCATTGCTGGATTTAGCCCCAGGTATCAGTTGAGATATGGAATGTTATGTTAGTATAATAACCCTGATGGGGCAGTAATATACTGGGGGGCGCACTGACAGGAACTGGGAGTCATGGAGAAGGGCTCACTAATTCTGTTATCTGCGAGTAAATAAAAAAACACTATTCTTTAATTTTTATTCTTTAATATTTTTTTTTATATATACAACTTGCTCTAGGTGTTTTGGAGACCTTTATCACCCATAGAACTCAATTATTAGAAACAGTGCTTGTGGAGGTATTAATCAGACACTGCTTGGCAGTACTATTTACTTACTGTATATTATTCATTCTTCATATGACGGTATTATTCAGTAACTGTATACTGGTTTTATCCTGTCACTGTATAGTATTATTATTCAGGTAATGTATGGTGGTACGATTCAGTCATCATATGTCGGTATTATTACTCAGTAGCTGCATCCAGCATTAATCAGTTACTGTATAGTGGTATATTATTCAGTCTCCATATGACGGTATTATTCAGTAACTGTATGTTTGTTTTATCCTGTCACTGTACAGCATTATTATTTAGGTGATGTACAGAGGTATGACTCAGTAAATATATGGTGGTATGATTCAGTCATCATACGTCGGTATTAGTCAATGTACGGTATTAGGGTCAATTCACACGCCCCCGCAAATGGGTCCGCAATATCGGGAACGGGTGCGGACCCATTCATTCTTTATGGGGCCAGAAGAGATGCGGAGAGCACACTATGTGCTCTCCGCATCCGCATTTCCGGAGCGCGCCCCCGATCTTCCGCTCCGCAGCTCCGCAAGAGAATAGAGCATGTCCTATTCTTGTCCGCAATTGCGGACAAGAATAGGCATTTCTGTGGGGGTGCCGGCCGGGTGTATTGCGGATCCGCAATACACTACGGATGTGTGAATGGACCCTAAGGAAGAGGCTGCAGCGCTCTCACCAGAGCACTGCGACCTCTTCAAACAGCTGATTGGCAGGAGTGCCCGGAGTAGGACCCCCACTGATCAGATAAGGATAAGTCATCAATATTTTATCACTTGTAGAGCATTATTATTCAGCTTGTATAAATCATTCATCACACGGCGGTGTTATTTTGTCACTGTATGGTAGTATTCAGTAACTGTATGGCGGCTTTATTCATTCAGTGTATAGCTGTATTATTTAATTTATGCACCTATATAGCGCTACTATATTCCGCAGCACTTTACAGACATTAGCATCAAGCTGTCCCCAGTGGAGCTCACAATCTAAGTTTCCTATCAGTATGTCTTTGGAGTGTGGGAGGAAACCGGAGGACACGGAGGAAACCCGCGCAAACACGGGGAGAACATACAAACTCGAACGCAAGAACCCAGCGCTGCAAGGCACCAGTGCTAACCACTGAGCCACCGTGCTGCCCATTCTGCATTGTATGGCGGTATTAGGACAGGAATGCCCACTAAACAAAATATATGCACTTCTGGCATACACGCTCTTCTATAGAAGTCGATGTATCCGTTAGGCTACGTTCACATCTGCTTTGTGCTGTCCGGTTTTGAGATGCGGCACAGGCTCTCAAAACCACAGCACAACGTTTCAGTTTTGTCTCCAGCAGGGTTGCCAACCGTCCGTAAAAATAGGCCGCTTTTTTCCTGTATCCGTGAAAAAAAAAATTGATGGTGGTATTTTACTGGATTATTTTGGTGGAAATACTCATCATTTTACAGCTGCCAGTAAATGCTGGTAACGAGTTCTTATCAGTATACTATCAGGGGTGCACCTAGCCTTTCTTGTGCCTGAGGCGAAAACTGAAAGAACGCCCCCCCCCCCCCATCCCCATTTCTTAACCTAACCCCTTCCCTTCAGCACATGGCTATTCCGCTGCCCCCCTCTTGCCCCTACCTGGTGCTGCCTGAGGCAATCGCCTCACCTGGCCTCATTGGTGGTGCCAATAGTATAGTAGTAGTATAGTATGTATGTACATATATAGTATGTATTACTATAATGTTCATCATTCATTATGGTTTCCAAAATTGTCCGCAAAAAAAATATTCGCTGTCCGTGATTTTGGGATAAATTGTCCAGAAAAAAGAAAAATTTGGGTTGGCAACCCTGGTCCCTATTCATTGTCAATGGGGGCAAAACTGAACAAACCGGAACGGAGTGCACCAGAATGCATTCCATTGCGGTTTGCTGCGTTCCCATGCAAGCAGCGTTTTTGTGTGCGGCATGGGAAACCGAAGAAACCGGATCCGGCACTAAAAACCATGGACACAAAAAAAAAAAAAAAACGGATCCAGTGCCTCATTTTCAATATAATACAACCGGATTGGTTCTGAAAGGACGCAGCTCGGGCTGCAGTAAACGATTATTTTAGTAATCAAGTATTCTATTGATTATTTTTTACGATTGAATAATCTAAAAAGAAAAAATGAATTAATAGACTGTTTTCCTTTATAAAAACTCGGACCCGTTGCTATCAGTCCCCAACACCCTTCTTTCCCCCCTGTGCGATCAGCCTAAGTGCATCAGTTCCCCCAGTGCCATCAGCTCCACTATCCCCCAGTGCCATTAGCTCTGTCCCCCCAGTGCCTTCAGCTCCACTATCCCCCAGTGCCATCAGTTCTCCCCCACCCCAGTGCCTTCAGCTCCACTATCTCCCAGTGCCTTCAGCTCTGTTCCCCCAGTGCCTTCAGCTCCGTTCCCCCAGTGCCATCAGCCTCTCCATGCCATCCATTGCCATGTCCCCCACTCCCCCAGTGCCATCAGATCAGCCCCTCCATGTCCCCCAGTACCATCAGTTCAGCCCGTCCATGTCCCCCAGTGCCATCAGATCAGCCCGTCCATGTCCCCCAGTGCCATCAGATCAGCCCGTCCATGTCCCCCGGTGCCATCGGATCAGCCCCTCCATGTCCCCAGTGCCATCAGAGATCAGCCCGTCCATGTCCCCAGTGCCATCAGAGATCAGCCCCTCCATGTACCCAGTGCCATAAGATCAGCCCCTCCATGTCCCCCAGTGCCATCAGAGATCAGCCCGTCCATGTCCCCAGTGCCATCAGAGATCAGCCCCTCCATGTCCCCAGTGCCATCAGAGATCAGCCCGTCCATGTCCCCAGTGCCATCAGAGATCAGCCCCTCCATGTACCCAGTGCCATCGGATCAGCCCCTCCATGTCCCCAGTGCCATCAGAGATCAGCCCCTCCATGTCCCCAGTGCCATCAGAGATCAGCCCCTCCATGTCCCCCAGTGCCATCAGATCAGCCCCTCCATGTCCCCCAGTGCCATCAGAGATCAGCCCCTCCATGTCCCCCAGTGCCATCAGATCAGCCCCTCCATGTCCCCCAGTGCCATCAGAGATCAGCCCCTCCATGTCCCCCAGTGCCATCAGATTAGCCCTTCCATGTCCCCCAGTGCCATCAGATTAGCCCTTCCATGTCCCCCAGTGCCATCAGATCAGCCCCTCCATATCCCCTAGTGCCATCAGATCAGCCCCTCCATGTCCCCCACCCCCCCCACTGCCATCAGTCCCCTCCATGTCATCCATTGCCGGCTGTCCCCCTTCAGTTCCATGTCCCCAGTGCCAGTGAAATAAAATACTTACCTTTTCTGTATGTGCGCCGCTCCACAGCTCCTTCCTCTTCTTCTCCTTGCTCTGCACTGGATCCTGACGTCACACAGCGTCGGGTCATAGTGCTCGCTTACGTGCACTATGACCTGACGATGTGTCAGGATCCAGTGCAGCGCGGTACGGGCCGGTGGGTGACCACGGAGCGGTAAGTAATAGCAAGCGCTTCACTCCCGCTCCGTGGTCACATGACACAAACGAATCCTCGATGCAAAAAAATTTGCATCGATGATTTTTTGGGTGTCGAATTTTACTCGATTCAATCGAGTAATCGTTTCAGCCCTAGACGCAGCCGGTTGTATTATTCAAACGGATGCGTTTTGCTGTGGTTTTGAGATTCCATGCCGGATCTCAAAACCGGACATCAAAAACGCAGACGTGAAAATAGCCTTAAACACATCTGAAAATGGAAACATCCATCTTCGTATCTCAAGTAAGGAATTACTTCAAGTCTTGGCACCAACGAATTCTAAGAATTGTTGACCCTTGTGAGTGTTGGTTCAGGGTATTTGCCTCACTGTTCAACTACATAGACCTCCAGCTGTTGTGAAACTACAACTCCCATCATGCACACTTGCTCTGCTGTTCTCAAAACTTTCATAGAAGAGAATAGAGCATACTTAGAGTTGTAGTTGCTGACCAAGGATGAGCGAATCGACTTCGGATGAAACATTTTAAATACTGCAAAATTCAGATGAAACGTTTGAATACTGTCCGGCGCGCTCGCTGCGTACAGTATTCAAACAAAGTATAATGGATTCGCTCATCCCTATTGCTGACCCATGACATACACACTCCATAAATGTAAATATGAACAGCGTAATGCTTAATTTCTCCTGTGGTGGCGCAGTAGAGCTGAACACCTACAGCAGCGGGACACCCTATTCATTGGCCTCATAACTCTAACTCATTGTTACTGAATTACAGTCCCACCACCCTGTGGAAGCCTAAAACGTTATTCTATTTGTTTTTGTTGTTGTTCATAAAGTTTTACAGTTCAAAGCATAACTCAGCTGCCAGCACTTCATCTTAACTTCCGGGTTCCCTTGCATGGGTTGGGCAGGGTCAACCAATCAGGAGACAGGCCTTTTCACCATGTCAGAAATCTACCAATCGGAAGTCACCTATCCCAACGCCCGGTAGCCTCACTAAGAGACAAGAGCGCGGATTGGCTTTTGTGTTGGCACTGACAGCAAAGCAAGGTTGGTAGGCGGCTTCAGGTTTGGTTTCACTATCAAGTCTCCATAGGAGTGCATGTGAGTTGTCTGTTGTGTTGTATCTGATGTCCCCCAGTCTGTAATGGCGCCTGTAATGCATGTTCTGCTCTGCTGCCCTGTACTAATCCTCTGCATGGGGTCAGGAGGGGTGCCATTGCTCCATGGTATAGTGATGCTGAGGGTTATCCTCCTGTGCTATTATCATGCAAGGGGTTGGTTAATCAATGCAATTAAAATATATTATAAAAATATTTTACATTTATAAAAAAAGATCCCTCCCAGAATGAAAAAACGAAAAATAAATATAGCAACTTGTTAAATTTTTTTATTTATTTTTTCTCCAAAAGTTCTGTTCTTCTGGGAAAGTTGGGTGACAACCAATATGGAAGCCGTCAAAGCTGTAGAGGTTGTCAGAGGGTTTTTTCTAAACCCCTGCAACACACGGCAAATGTGACATTCTGGAGACCGTGATGCCTCGTAGAGCAGTCGTCACAATGTGTCAGTATGTCGTGACACATTCTATTCAGCAAGTTCTGGTTATGGGATACCCTGTAATGATGGACGGATTCGTTGTCGGGGACTTAAAGGGGCATGGCGTAGCATGTGCCCTGAGTACCGGGTATTTCTATAGAGGGCTCGGGCATCGCTGCCTGCGGTGAAGAGAAGCCGGGCTATGACTCTGGTGGTCACCCAGCTCTTCCAGGGTCAGATACAACTTGTTATGCAGAGACAGAAGGAGGGGTCAGGTAAAGATGGATGATCTTCTTTCCCCTCTCTTCTGGGAGGCGGGAGCTCTAATGGACACCATATTGGTTGTCACCCAACTTTTCCAGGAACAGATATCCTTTCTTATATCAGGTATGAATGATAAGTAGAAGGAGGGATCGTGGACACGTATTTACCGGTGGTTTTCATTCATTTTTCCTTCATAGTGAGCCCCGTGCTCCACGGTGCCTGATAGTCATGGTAGAATTGCTTGTTACCCCGACCTCTATGGGAGAAGAGGCGCAGGCGGCCCCCAAACCGCAGGGGTCTTTGCCTCCAATGGAAAAAATTGAGGTTGAAGTTATGGTGACCGTGGAGACCTCACCTAACGTTATACCTGTCATTTACGTATACTCGTACCAGACATTTGCAATTTGTGTTAATTGGGTGCTGGTAAATGTGTGTCTGATGGGCGAGATATATACCCAAAATGTGTCTACATATAAGACCTTCCGTCGTCCATAGGGGTATGTCCACTATATTAGCTAAAGATATAATCTACATAAAGAGTGGACTCACTTTATAAATATTGTACAACTATTACTGTGCTGATCCTTAGTTACATCCTGTATTATACTCCAGAGCTGCACTCACTATTCTGCTGGTGGAGTCACTGTGTACATACATTACATTACTTACCCTGTACTGATCCTGAGTTACATCCTGTATTACTGCAGAGCTGAACTCACTATTCGGCTGGTGGAGTCACTGTGTACATACATTACATTACTTACCCTGTACTGATCCTGAGTTACATCCTGTATTACTCCAGAGCTGAACTCACTATTCTGCTGGTGCAGTTACTGTGTACGTACATTACATTACTTACCCTGTACTGATCCTGAGTTCCATCCTGTATTATACTCCAGAGCTGCACTCACTATTCTGCTGGAGGAGTCACTGTGTACAACATACATTACATTACTTATCCTGTACTGATCCTGAGTTACATCCTGTATTATACTCCAGAGCTGCACTCTGTAATGTATATACACAGTGACTCCACCAGCAGAATGGTAAGTACAGCTCTGGAGTATTACTTATTATGTAAATCAGGATCAGTACAGGGTAAGTAATGTAATGTATGTACACAGTGACTGCACCAGCAGAATAGTGAGTGCAGCTCTGGAGTATAATACAGGATGTAACTCAGGATCAGTACAGGATAAGTAATGTAATGTATGTACACAGTGACTCCACCAGCAGAATAGTGAGTGCAGCTCTGGAGTATAATACAGGATGTAACTCAGGATCAGTACAGGATAAGTAATGTAATGTATGTACACAGTGACTCCACCAGCAGAATAGTGAGTGCAGCTCTGGAGTATAATACAGGATGTAACTCAGGATCAGTACAGGATAAGTAATGTACAGTCAGGTCCATAAATATTGGGACATCGACACAATTCTAACATTTTTGGCTCTATACACCACAACAATGGATTTAAATTAAGCGAACAAGATGTGCTTTACCTGCAGACTGTCAGCTTTAATTTGAGGGTATTTACATCCAAATCAGGTGAACGGTGCAGGAATTACAACAGTTTGCATATGTGCCTCCCACTTGTTAAGGAACCAAAAGTAATGGGACAGAATAATAATCATAAATCAAACTTTCACTTTTTAATACTTGGTTGCAAATCCTTTGCAGTCAATTACAGCCTGAAGTCTGGAACGCATAGACATCACCAGACGCTGGGTTTCATCCCTGGTGATGCTCTGCCAGGCCTCTACTGCAACTGCCTTCAGTTCCTGCTTGTTCTTGGGGCATTTTCCCTTCAGTTTTGTCTTCAGCAAGTGAAATGCATGCTCAATTGGATTCAGGTCCGGTGATTGACTTGGCCATTGCAGAACATTCCACTTCTTTCCCTTAAAAAACTCCTTGGTTGCTTTTGCAGTATGCTTTGGGTCATTGTCCATCTGCACTGTGAAGCGCCGTCCAATGAGTTCTGAAGCATTTGGCTGAATATGAGCAGATAATATTGCCCGAAACACTTCAGAATTCATCCTGCTGCTTTTGTCAGCAGTCACATCATCAATAAATACAAGAGAACCAGTTCCATTGGCAGCCATACATGCCCACGCCATGACACTACCACCACCATGCTTCACTGATGAGGTGGTATGCTTAGGATCATGAGCAGTTCCTTTCCTTCTCCATACTCTTCTCTTCCCATCACTCTGGTACAAGTTGATCTTGGTCTCATCTGTCCATAGGATGTTGTTCCAGAACTGTGAAGGCTTTTTTAGATGTCGTTTGGCAAACTCTAATCTGGCCTTCCTGTTTTTCAGGCTCACCAATGGTTTACATCTTGTGGTGAACCCTCTGTATTCACTCTGGTGAGGTCTTCTCTTGATTGTTGACACACATACACCTACCTCCTGGAGAGTGTTCATGATCTGGCCAACTGTTGTGAAGGGTGTTTTCTTCACCAGGGAAATAATTATTCAGTCATCCACCACAGTTGTTTTCCGTGGTCTTCCGGGTCTTTTGGTGTTGCTGAGCTCACCGATGCGTTCCTTCTTTTTAAGAATGTTCCAAACAGTTGTTTTGGCCGCGCCTGATGTTTTTGCTATCTCTCTGATGGGTTTGTTGTGTTTTTTCAGCCTAATGATGGCTTGCTTCACTGATAGTGACAGCTCTTTGGATCTCATCTTGAAAGTTGACAGCAACAGATTCCAAATGCAAATAGCACACTGGAAATGAACTCTGGACCTTTTATCTGCTCATTGTAATTGGGATAATGAGGGAATAACACACACCTGGCCATGGAACAGCTGAGAAGCCAATTGTCCCATTACTTTTGGTTCCTTAACAAGTGGGAGGCACATATGCAAACTGTTGTAATTCCTGCACCGTTCACCTGATTTGGATGTAAATACCCTCAAATTAAAGCTGACAGTCTGCAGGTAAAGCACATCTTGTTTGTTTAATTTCAAATCCATTGTGGTGGCGTATAGAGCAAAAAATGTTAGAATTGTGTTGATGTCCCAATATTTATGGACCTGACTGTATGTACACAGTGACTCCACCAGCATAATAGTGAGTGCAGCTCTGGAGTATAATACAGGATATATTTCAGGATCAGTACAGGGTAAGTAATGTAATGTATGTACACAGTGACTGCACCAGCAGAATAGTGAGTGCAGCTCTGGAGTATAATACAGGATGTAACTCAGGATCAGTACAGGATAAGTAATGTAATGTATGTACACAGTGACTCCACCAGCAGAATAGTGAGTGCAGCTCTGGAGTATAATACAGGATGTAACTCAGGATCAGTACAGGATAAGTAATGTACAGTCAGGTCCATAAATATTGGGACATCGACACAATTCTAACATTTTTGGCTCTATACACCACAACAATGGATTTAAATTAAGCGAACAAGATGTGCTTTACCTGCAGACTGTCAGCTTTAATTTGAGGGTATTTACATCCAAATCAGGTGAACGGTGCAGGAATTACAACAGTTTGCATATGTGCCTCCCACTTGTTAAGGAACCAAAAGTAATGGGACAGAATAATAATCATAAATCAAACTTTCACTTTTTAATACTTGGTTGCAAATCCTTTGCAGTCAATTACAGCCTGAAGTCTGGAACGCATAGACATCACCAGACGCTGGGTTTCATCCCTGGTGATGCTCTGCCAGGCCTCTACTGCAACTGCCTTCAGTTCCTGCTTGTTCTTGGGGCATTTTCCCTTCAGTTTTGTCTTCAGCAAGTGAAATGCATGCTCAATCGGATTCAGGTCCGGTGATTGACTTGGCCATTGCAGAACATTCCACTTCTTTCCCTTAAAAAACTCCTTGGTTGCTTTTGCAGTATGCTTTGGGTCATTGTCCATCTGCACTGTGAAGCGCCGTCCAATGAGTTCTGAAGCATTTGGCTGAATATGAGCAGATAATATTGCCCGAAACACTTCAGAATTCATCCTGCTGCTTTTGTCAGCAGTCACATCATCAATAAATACAAGAGAACCAGTTCCATTGGCAGCCATACATGCCCACGCCATGACACTACCACCACCATGCTTCACTGATGAGGTGGTATGCTTAGGATCATGAGCAGTTCCTTTCCTTCTCCATACTCTTCTCTTCCCATCACTCTGGTACAAGTTGATCTTGGTCTCATCTGTCCATAGGATGTTGTTCCAGAACTGTGAAGGCTTTTTTAGATGTCGTTTGGCAAACTCTAATCTGGCCTTCCTGTTTTTCAGGCTCACCAATGGTTTACATCTTGTGGTGAACCCTCTGTATTCACTCTGGTGAGGTCTTCTCTTGATTGTTGACACACATACACCTACCTCCTGGAGAGTGTTCATGATCTGGCCAACTGTTGTGAAGGGTGTTTTCTTCACCAGGGAAATAATTATTCAGTCATCCACCACAGTTGTT
The DNA here is from genome assembly GCF_905171765.1 of Bufo bufo. Classification (NCBI taxonomy): domain Eukaryota; kingdom Metazoa; phylum Chordata; class Amphibia; order Anura; family Bufonidae; genus Bufo; species Bufo bufo. Next base: position 39,036,490 of record NC_053391.1, read on the forward strand.
TTCCGTGGTCTTCCGGGTCTTTTGGTGTTGCTGAGCTCACCGATGCGTTCCTTCTTTTTAAGAATGTTCCAAACAGTTGTTTTGGCCGCGCCTGATGTTTTTGCTATCTCTCTGATGGGTTTGTTGTGTTTTTTCAGCCTAATGATGGCTTGCTTCACTGATAGTGACAGCTCTTTGGATCTCATCTTGAGAGTTGACAGCAACAGATTCCAAATGCAAATAGCACACTGGAAATGAACTCTGGACCTTTTATCTGCTCATTGTAATTGGGATAATGAGGGAATAACACATACCTGGCCATGGGACAGCTGAGAAGCCAATTGTCCCATTACTTTTGGTTCCTTAACAAGTGGGAGGCACATATGCAAACTGTTGTAATTCCTGCACCGTTCACCTGATTTGGATGTAAATACCCTCAAATTAAAGCTGACAGTCTGCAGGTAAAGCACATCTTGTTTGTTTAATTTCAAATCCATTGTGGTGGCGTATAGAGCAAAAAATGTTAGAATTGTGTTGATGTCCCAATATTTATGGACCTGACTGTATGTACACAGTGACTCCACCAGCATAATAGTGAGTGCAGCTCTGGAGTATAATACAGGATATATTTCAGGATCAGTACAGGATAAGTAATGTAATGTATGTACATAGTGACTGTATTTGTAGGAGATATCTATAGGTAAATGGTGGTCATAGCTTTTAAAGAGGATTTCCATATCGCCTCCCAGTTTTTATTGCAGTTTTCACATCCTCCACCCATTACAGATGCAGAGCCCCCGGACGTAGACCACTGCCTCCTTCACACATGTATGCAGGTGATCGGCAGCTCGGTATTCACAGAGACTCGTATTGGACAGCTTTGGTTTCTACATGTAGCGCTGTGATTGTGTATGTTGCTGTCTCTTTAACCACCTCAGCCCCGCTAGCTTAAACACCCTGAAAGACCAGGCCACTTTTTACACTTCTGACCTACACTACTTTCACCGTTTATTGCTCGGTCATGCAACTTACCACCCAAATGAATTTTACCTCCTTTTCTTCTCACTAATAGAGCTTTCATTTGGTGGTATTTCATTGCTGCTGACATTTTTACTTTTTTTGTTATTAATCGAAATTTAACGATTTTTTTGCAAAACAATGACATTTTTCACTTTCAGTTGTAAAATTTTGCAAAAAAAACGACATCCATATAGAAATTTTGCTCTAAATTTATAGTTCTACATGTCTTTGATAAAAAAAAAATGTTTGGGTAAAAAAAAAATGGTTTGGGTAAAAGTTATAGCGTTTACAAACTATGGTACAAAAATGTGAATTTCCGCTTTTTGAAGCAGCTCTGACTTTCTGAGCACCTGTCATGTTTCCTGAGGTTCTACAATGCCCAGACAGTACAAACACCCCACAAATGACCCCATTTCTGAAAGTACACACCCTAAGGTATTCGCTGATGGGCATAGTGAGTTCATAGAACTTTTTATTTTTTGTCACAAGTTAGCGGAAAATGATGATTTTATTTATTTATTTATTTTTCTTACAAAGTCTCATATTCCACTAACTTGTGACAAAAAATAAAAAGTTCTATGAACTCACTATGCCCATCAGCGAATACCTTGGGGTCTCTTCTTTCCAAAATGGGGTCACTTGTGGGGTAGTTATACTGCCCTGGCATTCTAGGGGCCCTAATGTGTGGTAAGTAGGTAAATGACCTGTGAAATCCGAAAGGTGCTCTTTGGAATATGGGCCCCTTTGCCCACCTAGGCTGCAAAAAAGTGTCACACATCTGGTATCTCTGTATTCAGGAGAAGTTGAGGAATGTGTTTTGGGGTGTCTTTTTACATATACCCATGCTGGGTGAGATAAATATCTTGGTCAAATGCCAACTTTGTATAAAAAAATGGGAAAAGGTGTCTTTTGCCAAGATATTTCTCTCACCCAGCATGGGTATATGTAAAATGACACCCCAAAACACGTTCCCCAACTTCTCCCGATTACGGAGATACCAGATGTGTGACACTTTTTTGCAGCCTAGATGCGCAAAGGGGCCCATATTCCAAAGAGCACCTTTCGGATTTCACTCGTCATTTTTTACTGAATTTGATTTCAAACTCCTTACCACACATTTGGGCCCCTAGAATGCCAGGGCAGTATAACTACCCCACAAGTGACCCCATTTTGGAAAGAAGAGACCCCAAGGTATTCGCTGATGGGCATAGTGAGTTCATGGAACTTTTTATTTTTTGTCACAAGTTAGTGGAATATGAGACTTTGTATGAAAAAAAAATAAAAAAAAAAAAATAAGCATTTTCCACTAACTTGTGACAAAAAATATAAAAATTCTAGGAACTCGCCATGCCCCTCACGGAATACCTTGGGGTGTCTTCTTTCCAAAATGGGGTCACTTGTGGGGTAGTTATACTGCCCTGGCATTTTCCAGGGGCCCTAATGTGTGGTAAGTAGGTAAATGACCTGTGAAATCCTAAAGGTGCTCTTTGGAATATGGGCCCCTTTGCCCACCTAGGCTGCAAAAAAGTGTCACACATGTGGTATCGCCGTATTCAGGAGAAGTTGGGGAATGTGTTTTGGAGTGTCATTTTACATATACCCATGCTGGGTGAGAGAAATATCTTGGCAAAAGACAACTTTTCCCATTTTTTTATACAAAGTTGGCATTTGACCAAGATATTTCTCTCACCCAGCATGGGTATATGTAAAATGACACCCCAAAACACATTCCCCAACTTCTCCTGAGTACGGCGATACCAGATGTGTGACACTTTTTTGCAGCCTAGATGCGCAAAGGTGCCCAAATTCCTTTTAGGAGGGCATTTTTAGACATTTGGATACCAGACTTCTTCTCACGCTTTGGGGCCCCTAGAATGCCAGGGCAGTATAAATACCCCACATGTGACCCCATTTTGGAAAGAAGACACCCCAAGGTATTCAATGAGGGGCATGGCGAGTTCATAGAAATTTTTTTTTTTTGGCACAAGTTAGCGGAAATTGATATTTTTAATTTTTTTCTCACAAAGTCTCCCGTTCCGCTAACTTGGGACAAAAATTTCAATCTTTCATGGACTCAATATGCCCCTCACGGAATACCTGGGGGTGTCTTCTTTCCGAAATGGGGTCACATGTGGGGTATTTATACTGCCCTGGCATTCTAGGGGCCCTAAAGCGTGAGAAGAAGTCTGGAATATAAATGTCTAAAAAATTTTACGCATTTGGATTCCGTGAGGGGTATGGTGAGTTCATGTGAGATTTTATTTTTTGACACAAGTTAGTGGAATATGAGACTTTGTAAGAAAAAAAAAAAAAAATTCCGCTAACTTGGGCCAAAAAAATATCTGAATGGAGCCTTACAGAGGGGTGATCAATGACAGGGGGGTGATCAATGACAGGGGGGTTGATCAATGACAGGGGGGTGATCAATGACAGGGGGGTGATCAGGGAGTCTATATGGGGTGATAACCACAGTCATTGATCACGCCCGTGTAAGGCTTCATTCAGACGTCCGGATGCGTTTTGCGGATCCGATCCATCTATCAGTGCATCCGTAAAAATCATGCGGACGTCTGAATGGAGCTTTACAGGGGGGTAATCAATGACAGGGGGGTAATCAATGACAGGGGGGTGATCAGGGAGTCTATATGGGGTGATCACCACAGTCATTGATCACGCCCCTGTAAGGCTTCATTCAGACGTCCGGATGCGTTTTGCGGATCCGATCCATCTATCAGTGGATCCGTAAAAATCATGCGGACGTCTGAATGGAGCTTTACAGGGGGTTGATCAATGACAGGGGGGTAATCAATGACAGGGGGGTGATCAGGGAGTCTATATGGGGTGATCAGGGGTGATTAGGGGTGATCAGGGGCTAATAAGGGGTTAATAAGTGACGGGGGGGGGGGGGTGTAGTGTAGTGGTGCTTGGTGCTACTTTACTGAGCTACCTGTGTCCTCTGGTGGTCGATCCAAACAAAGGGGACCACCAGAGGACCAGGTAGCAGGTATATTAGACGCTGTTATCAAAACAGCGTCTAATATACCTGTTAGGGGTTAAAAAAAACACATCTCCAGCCTGCCAGCGAACGATCGCCGCTGGCAGGCTGGAGATCAACTCTCTTACCTTCCGTTCCTGTGAGCGCGCGCGCCTGTGTGCGCGCGTTCACAGGAAGTCTCGCGTCTCGCGAGATGACGCGTATATGCGTGACTGTGCGCAGGGCTGCCACCTCCGGAACGCGATCCTGCGTTAGGCGGTCCGGAGGTGGTTAAAGGGAACCTGTCACCAAAAAATCGCTTATTAAGCTGTTCAGAGCACCTTATAGTGCTGCATAGTAGTGTCCTATTGCACTTTTTCTTAGTTTTCCAGCATTTAGCCTCATTGAGAAATCGATGTTTTATTCAGTCGCTGCCCCGTGCTTCAAGTCAGGTTTGAAGTCAAGGGGGCAGCGGCCTAGTCGTCTCCAATCCTTCTCTCCCGCCTCCCGCCGCCTTGATTGACACGCCGCATCTCACTGCTGCGACCGCGCTCTCAGCCCGCATGCGCAGTAAAGGATTGCTGTAGCGCGATCCCGGCTCCGGCTCGTACACTCAGCCGGCTTCAGTCTCGCTACAGCGCATGCGCCCGCTCTGTATGCGCAGGTAGAGAAGATGCCGGGCGCGAGTATGTAAGGCTGGCGGGCGCATGCGCTGTAGCGAGACTGAAGCCGGCTGAGTGTACGAGCACTATAAGCACTATGTAGCACTATAAGGTACTCTGAACAGCTTAATAAGCGATTTTTTTTGGTGACAGGTTCCCTTTAAAGTGCATGCTTGAGATCACCGGTCCTAGGGCAGTCAGCCCTGTATCTAATTGCATTGTGGCCCCCCCAGGATTTGGCATCCTTTGCACCTGCACTGCCTGCCCCCCCCCCCCCCCCCCCCAGTTACGCTCCTGTGTGCATTTATCATATCTAACCTTATTGAAGTAACGAGCACCTGGATAACCAGTGTGATGTGTGCAGCATGCAGTGATGGACAGACCATTGTGTGGCCCCTGGTGTACTGGGTATACCCGCCCTCGGTAAACATCGTCCTCGGAGCAGAGAAGTGCAGGCTGGAGGAGCGACACTTTTAGACTGTGGGATTTTGCCAGGAAATGGGCTGATTAAATTGTATATTTTCTCTTGAGTCCTGATCAGTTCTACAGTTGGGGGACCCCTTTACAGCAATCGGAGCTCTGTTTATTTTTATATATATATATTTTTTAATAAAAAACTCCAAATCCCCTGTGTAGACGTAGAGGTAATAATAAAATTCTCTCTACCTGCAGCCACCTCTAGAGGGAGCTCACCGCAAACTATCTGAACATTGGACCCCGTAGGGGACCACAAAGGGATTGAAAGCATGCACATACAGAGGGATAGCAACACAGCCGTCACACGTTCATGTGTAGCCTAAGAATGAGAGCCCACCTCAAAATGCAGTGACCACCTTCTGTGACATTCATATGCCCTAATACAGGCATGCTAAACCTGCGGCCCTCCAGCTGTTGCAAAACCACAACTCCCAGCATCCCTGAACAGCCTACAGCAGGGCATGGTGGGAGTTGTAGTTTTACAGCAGCTGGAGGGCCGCAGGTGGAGCATCCCTGCCCTAATAGGACATATAAACAAGGGTAGTTCATACAGGACATCACCTTAAAATTGAAATGTCATCTTTTAAAATGACGTTGTTTTAGGTCCATGATTCTGTGCCGATTAATTTTTATTCCTGATAGAGTTTCACATCACTTGTGTAGACCTAAAATGGTTTACTTTCAGCCACCACAAGGGGGAGCATGCTGCTTTAGTATTGAATTCAGTGGATGAGCTGTATGCAGGAAGCTCCCGAGGCTCCCCCTAGTGGTGGCTGTAAACAAACAGAAATGTATCGTTTAATTTTAAAGGGTTTCTACATCAACTGGTAACCTTTCTCCATCCTTTTGTGTAGTGGATGGAGCTGGTTACTGCGGTATTCACTTTAATGGGAGCAGCACTGCAGTTACCAGCTCCGTCCACTACACAATGGGCTGGAACTACTCCTGAACAGCTGATTGCTGGGGGTGCTGGGTATTGGACTTCCACCAATCTGATGACCTATCCTTTGTGAAGGGAAGCGGGGAATTTGGAGCAGTGTAAGGGTCCATTCACATGTCCGCAAGTGTTTTGTGGTCTGCTAATTGCAGATCCGCAAAACACGGATACCGGCCATGTGCGTTCCGCATTTTATGGACCTTCTGATAGATTTGCCTATTCTTGTCCGTGGCTGCGAACAAGAATAGGACATGATATATCTTTTTTGCGGGGCCGCGGAAAACGGATCTACACGCGGTGTGCTGTCCGCATCATTTGCGGCCTTATTGAAATTAATGGGTCCACACAGTTCCGCATTCATACGGAGGTGTCAATGAACCCTAACAGAGAATATGGCCTCATGCACACGACCGTTGTTTTGGTCCACATCCGAGCCGCAGTTTTTGCGGCTTGGATACGGACCCATTCACATCAATGGGGCCGCTAAAGATGCAGACAGCACTCATTGTGCTTTCCGCATCCGTTGATCCGTTCCGTGGTCCGCAAAAAAAATATAACCTGTCCTATTCTTGTCCGTTTTGCGGAAAAGAATAGGAAGTTATATTAATGGATGTCCGCGCTGTTCCGCAAATTGCGGAACGCACACGGCCGCCTTCCGTGTTGTGCGGATCCGCAATTTGTGGACCGCAAAACACACAACGGTCGTGTGCATGAGGCCTAAGACTGCTATAAGATAAATTACCATAGTAAGGCCTCTTGCACACAAATGTTATTTTTTTTCCCGTTTCCGTTCCGTTTTTTTTTTTTGCGTTCTGTATACAGAACCATTCATTTCAATGGATCCGCAAAAAAAACAGAAGGTATTTCCGTTTTTCCGTTCAAAGATAGAACATGTCCTATTATTGTCCACATAACGGACAAGGATAGTACTGTTCTATCAGGGGCCAGCTGTTCCGTTCCACAAAAAACGGAATGCACATGGACGTCATCCGTATTTTTTGCGAATCCGTTTTTTGCGGACAGCAAAATACTGAAAAATCCATACCGTCGTGTGCAAGAGGCCTAAAGGGCATCTGTCAGCAGTTTTGTACCTATGACGCTGGCTGACCTGTTACATGTGCGCTTGGCAGCTGAAGATGTCTGTGTTGGTCCCATGTTCATAGGTGTCCTCCGTGCTGAAAAAAATGAGGTTTTAATATATGCAAATGAGCCTCTAGGAGCAACGGGGGCGTTGGCGTTACACTTAGAGGCTCTGCTCTCTGCAGCTGCCACCGCCCCTGTACTTTAATTGACAAGGCCAGGTACTGCAAAAGTGATCACGCCTGGCCATGTCAATGAAAATTCGGAGGACGCAGCAGTTGCAGAGAGAGCAGAGTCTCTAGGTGTAACGACAACGCCCCCGTTGCTCCTAGAGGCTAATTTGCATATAATAAAACATCATTTTTCTCAGTAATGCGGGCGCATATGAACATGGGACCAACACAGACGTCTTCAGCTGCCAAGTGCACATGTAACAGGTCAGCCAGTTTCATAGCTACAAAACTGCTGACAGATGCCCTTTAATCTGTTCCGAATTTTGGGCCTATTTACAAAAAATAAAATAAAAATCAATCAGTTTTTTGGCTCCTGGTTCGGCGCGGCTCATACAGACTTCTGACTTTGACATTGGTTTTCCATTGTTTTACTTTTATGTTGTTTTTTTTTTTCTTTCTATAAAGTAGGAATTTCATTCTGGACATAAGGGGGATTTATCTTCAGGGCCCCCCAACCTTTCACACCTATGTGGGATCTCTGAGTTAATGGCTGTGTTTGCCCGCCTCCATCTTTCAAGTCAGCGACCGTCATGCTCATAACCCTCTGCTACGTGTATTTGTGGCTGCGCTTCCGATCCCGCTACGCCGTACTGATCAGGCACTGTGTCGGCCGCTTCCACAGGACCAGCTCCTTCACTTTTTGCAGCCACAATCAGGAACGGGGGGAAAAGATCCATAGTGGACGACAAGGGCCCGGGGAGGAAAAGTTGTGCCTAAGAGTGGGCAACAAAGCCTTCTTCATTGACAACCGCCAGGTACTTCAGGCCTCTTTAAATCTCTGATGTGTTAAAGGACTATTCCTCTGATAATGATAAGGGGATAAGTGGGGAGGGGGGGGGGGGGTCACTGGGTGGACCCTCACCTTTCAGAAGAATGTGGTTCCCATGACTTCTTTGGTGAGCAGAATCGGCAAACTGGGGTCACAGGACCTCTCAAATGCTAAAGGTTTACCATGGGACTGCCCCTTTAAATTAGCTATGATGTCCTGAGATATGCATGCGATGCACCTATATGTCTGTAGTTTGCAATTTTGCATAAATCACCTTTAACCATGAAAAATTGCACGACTTTGTAACATATTTAGTTTTGATTGCTCAAAATTTTCAAGATCTCTGCTTGCTGTCTGCATCAAAAAGTTGAGAACCACTTAAAGGGGTGAGCTAAAGAGACAGAGCAGTATGTTTTTTCTTTTCTGCATTATACAAGAAATTAATACAGGTTTTTTTTTTTTTACAGTTTTCGGTCTTGTGATTTCTTCTCTGACTTGCCCCGGCCCCTTAGATGGAACATAGCGGTCATTTAGGGGCGTGTCCTTGCAGTTCTAACAGTGTCATACTGTACAAGGACACGCCCCCAACTGGTAACTCCCAGCTTACAGGCATACAGAGTGCATCTGCTGTAGAAACTATGGGGGGGGGGGATTTAGCAAGACCTCGCCGGAGGGAGATGTGCCAAATTTATTAAGAGGAATTCCTCTTAATAAGGCTACATGCACATGACCGTATGTGATTTGCGGTCCGCAAATTGCGGATCCGCAAAAAAAAAAACGGATGACATCCCATATGCCATCCATTTTTTTTTTTGGGCAGATCCATTGTAACAATGCCTAAAACGGACAAGAATAGGACATGTTCTATTTTTTTTGCGGGGCTATGGAACGGACATACTGATGCGGACAGCACACGGTAAGCTTTCAATGGTTCTGCAAAAAAACGAAATGTACTCCGTATGCATTCCGTTTCCGTATTTCCGTTTTTCCGTTCCGTTGAAAGATAGAACATGTCCTATTATTGCCCGCAAATCACGTTCCGTGGCTCCATTCAAGCAATGGGTCCGCAAAAAAACAGAACACATACGGAAATGCATCCGTATGTCTTCCGTATCCGTTCCGTTTTTGCAGAACCATCTATTGAAAATGTTATGCCCAGCCCAATTTTTTCTATGTAATTACTGTATATGCCGAACAGAAAAACGGAACGGAAACACAACGGAAACAAAAAAACGGAACAACGGATCTGTGAAAAACGGACCGCAAAACACTGAAATAGCCATACGGTAGTGTGAAAGAGGCCTAAATCGGTTATTTCGGTGGCCTTCCGGGTGCCAGAAATAAAATTTTGGGCGTAGACTTGAGCTGTAATTTCTGGCACAAATTAGAGTAAATCTGGCGGGCTGTGGGAAGCTCCGCCCCTCCTGTTAAGCCGCACCCCTTTTCTCATTACTTCGCAACTGGGGAGTGCGCCCTTATTTGCAACTTTTTAACGCTAGTTTTGTGCCGTAAAAACTTTAACAAATTCCCCCAAAGAAATAGTTTTGTTGGAATGACCAACATGTTCTAAGGGGGCGGGGCCAGCCGGAGGGAAGATCACATGATCAGCAGACCAAGGGGAAGAAGAGGGAGTCACAGCCAAAACTGAGTATGAAATGTCATTGGGAACAAATATATTGCGCTATCTTTCCGTCTGACCGGACTACCCATTTAAAGAGGACATGTCCCCTCTCCTGACATGTCTGTTTTGGTAACTACTTGCAAAGAATAACAATTCTGGATTATATATGTTATAGATCCCTTTATTATTCCCACTAGAAATTTATGAATGAATTGCCAATGTTTGCAATATAGGTCCAGCTGGGTCTTTTACCAGTTGGGGGCGTGTCCCTGCACAGTCTGACACTATCCAATCAGTGCTGCCTGTGTCGGACTGTGGAGGGGCACAACCCACAACTGTTAACTCCCGACCGGATCTCCTTTACAAACTGCTAGTATTTGATTCCTGAACGTCTAGTAGGAATAATAGAGGAGCGGCACAACATAGAGTCATAAGAATTGATGCTCCAGAATTGTTATTCCGTCGGGAATGCAAGTAGTTACTAAAACAGACTTGTCAGGAGGATTGCACGTCCCGTCTGAAGCTGGTGTTTATTCCAGATGCAACGTTTTGGCTGAAGAGCTTGACAAAGGCTCTTCCTTCTTTTCGGGTTGTCAGGTGGTTATGGGGAAGCTGACCTCTTTCCCAGGGGGCGTGCACCCATCACCTATGCACGAGGAGTGCTGTCGTTATCTATACTGAATTGGATTTGTCCGGAGAGGGGACAGCCCTTCTTTAGAGACCTCTTTAGTTTACGTTACAAATTGCTTGAAGTTGCAGGTCCAAACCCTGAGGCTGCACTACTGAGAGATTCCGATGACTTCATGTCTTCTTCTGACGTCTTCCGGGGTGCAGTGTTGTACTATGCATTTAATGACATCATGCAGAAGGGGACATATGATCAGAATCCCTCAGTAGAGCATCTATTCTTCTGACTGTATGTTGTGCCATTCCTCTATTATTCCTGCTAGAAGTTTATGAATGAATTACTAGCAGTGTGCAATGGAGGCCCAGCTGGGTGTTACCAGTTGGGGGTGTGTCCCTGCACAGACTGACACTGACAGCACTGATTGGATAATGTCAGACTGTGTAGGGACACGCCCCCAACTGGAAACAATCCAGCTGGACCTTTATTGCAAAAAACGCATTTGGCCTGTATTTTCAAGCGCTCATTGCTTGCTGCTCCTGACAGATCTGGAATTATAATGGTGAATAGATTTGACGTTGAATCCATCAACAGCAACTTGCTGACAGTTTCCTGAAAGAAATGAAAGAGCAAAATGGATCGGTTTCATCACCTATTAATTTGCCACCTGTAGTAGTCTACTGCTGACTTTTTGCTCCACTTCCAAGTCCAGGGGCCACATGTGGGCACCGTGGTAGCACGCACGCAGCATGGTGCGCAGGTGTATGATGTCTGACGCAGCACACTCACAGTGTATATTATGGAGGGCTCATCCTCTTTACGGTATTGACTTTGGCTTCCATTACCTCTCATTTCCCATGTCTCTTTTTGCAGCTCTTTGAAGATCTGAACAAGTGGAGCCTGTTGCTGAGCCCCCGCAGTGATAGTCATCTCGGAGTCAGGAGGATCGCCTTTATTACAGAGAGCGCTTCATTACCCAGTGAAACCTTATCAGCTGCTTCGCACTCTCCCAAAAAGGTGACCCGCCCCTCCTCCCCCCCCCATTCTCAGATCCTTTGTCTTCTCTTCCCATCCCTGGTGTTGTGTAAACCTGTAAATCCAAACCTCATGTAAACATAGAAGAACAGGGACAGGGATCCGAAAATCATCTTACGCCATTTATATGGGATGATTATTGATATGAAGCGCCTGGTAATAAATGGCGTAACTGACCATGTGAAATGTGCTCATCAGATGCAAAATTCATTATTTAATGGGCAAGTTCACCGTATAGAATGAATCTACATCAAACGTTGTCACCGTGAACATATCCCTGTGATGGCTAACCTCCGGAACTCCAGCTGTGGTGAAACTACGACTCCCAGCATGCTCCATTCATGGAGTTCTGAGAACAGCCAAGCAAATGTGCATCTTGGGAGTCGTAGTTTTACCACAGCTGGAGTGCCAGAGGTTAGCCATCGCTGACTTATCCTCTACTGATCCTGAGTTATATCCTGTATTATACTCCAGAGCTGCACTCACTATTCTGCTGGTGGAGTCACTGTGTACATACATTACATTACTTATCCTGTACTGATCCTGAGTTACATCCTGTATTATACCCCAGAGCTGCACTCACTATTCTGCTGGTGGAGTCACTGTGTACATACATTACTTATCCTGTACTGATCCTGAGTTACATCCTGTATTATACTCCAGAGCTGCACTCACTATTCTGCTGGTGGAGTCACTGTGTACATACATTACTTATCCTGTACTGATCCTATGGATAGAGAAATCCCCTTTAAAAGCTATGACCACCATTTACCTATAGATATCTCCTACAAATACAGTTGATTCACTGTGTACATACATTATTTATCCTGTACTTTTTCTCAAATATATCCTGTATTATACTCCAGAGCTGCACTCACTATTCTGCTGGTGCAGTCACTGTGTACATACATTACATTACTTATCCTGTACTGATCCTGAGTTACATCCTGTATTATACTCCAGAGCTGCACTCACTATTCTGCTGGTGGAGTCACTGTGTACATACATTACATTACTTATCCTGTACTGATCCTGAGTTACATCCTGTATTATACTCCAGAGCTGCACTCACTATTCTGCTGGTGCAGTCACTGTGTACATACATTACATTACTTATCCTGTACTGATCCTGAGTTACATCCTGTATTATGCTCCAGAGCTGCACTCTATTCTGCTGGTGCAGTCACTGTGTACATACATTACTTATTCTGTACTGATCCTGAGTTACATCCTGTATTATACTCCAGAGCTGCACTCACTATTCTGCTGGTGCAGTCACTGTGTACATACATTACATTACTTATCCTGTACTGATCCTGAGTCACATCCTGTATTATACTCCAGAGCTGCACTCACTATTCTGCTGGCGCAGTCACTGTGTACATACATTACTTATCCTGTACTGATCCTGAGTTACATCCTGTATTATACTCCAGAGCTGCACTCACTATTCTGCTGGTGCAGTCACTGTGTACATACATTACATTACTTATCCTGTACTGATCCTGAGTCACATCCTGTATTATACTCCAGAGCTGCACTCAGTATTCTGCTGGTGCAGTCACTGTGTACATACATTACATTACTCATCCTGTACTGATCCTGAGTTACATCCTGTATTATGCTCCAGAGCTGCACTCTATTCTGCTGGTGCAGTCACTGTGTACATACATTACTTCTTCTGTACTGATCCTGAGTTACATCCTGTATGATACTGCAGAGCTGCACTCACTATTATACTCCAGAGCTGCACTCACATACATTACATTACTTTACTTGGCCTGATCTTGAGTTAGAGTCTGTATTATACTCTAGCACTGCATTCACAATTCCTCCGACTTCAGAGCTGAATTCCCTTTGTAGTCCTTACTGTCCATGGCTTGCTCTGTTGATTTGCATTAAGCCCTCCTGATGCAGTCAGTTAATTTTTGTTTTGTTTTTGTTTTTTACTCCCTGCCTTCCCGTAGCCATAACCTTTTTATTTTTCATTTCATGTAGTCATATGAGGACTTGTCTTTTGCCACCATTTAATATTGCATACAATGCAGTGGGAAGCTGAAAATATTCCTAATCGGGATGGAATTGGTAAAAAAAATAAAAAATAAAAATGCAATTTGTGGCGATACCAATGTCTTGAGCATATGACCATTAGATGACTTATTCCATTGGTATGGTCTGTCTCCATTGTGTCCTTATGGTACAAAGCAGCCGCTGTGTGTGATGATCCGTCCCGCCCGGGGAAGCCTTCTCAGGACACAATGGTCTTTGAATGGAGCCTCTTGTTTGGGGCAAGGCTGGCTTCCTCCACTTTGATGCTCATGTCTCAGGAAGGTCTGGTCCTTGTTTACCTTCTAGCCTGAGTGCACGGGAAGCGTCTCTTGTACCTGGGCTGCCATGCGACATAACAGGGCTTTGATCAGGTTACCCAGTCCTTGTTTTGGTTGTTCTACATCTCATGTCCTGACCTTATTGGTTATGGAGGATGCAATTAGTTGCAGAACGGGAACTTGATCAGGAGAATATGATTTCAGGCTGAGAAGCTCTCACGTTACCTTCACGCATACAGTGATTCCTGAGATACATGATACCGCCCTTAGCTAGGACTTCCAACACCTGGGTGCCGGACTCAGTTTGGTGCCCCTGCTTGTATCTGAATACCCCTGCCAGTATGGTTTCTGGCACCCAGCACGTAGCACAATTGCCCATCCACCACCCTCTAGCTACACCCATCCTACTGCCTGCATTGCCGTTTACTCTCAGTTGATACTTAGAAGGGTACCGTTAAAAGGGAAATATTCTACATTTTTCAAACCAGCACCTGGATCTGAATACTTTTGTAATTGCATGTAATAAAACATTTAGAAAAGCCACTGAGTTATTCAATAAAATGTATCTGTATAGCGCCACCTGCTGTTTGTTCTTTTCGTTTTTTTGTTTTTTTTCTGTCCATCTCGCTGAGGTGGTCGCACGCGCTCAGTTTAAATCGTCAACTGTCACAAGCCTTATCTTCTGTTAGAAGCTGTGGCAGGTACAGGGAAAGACCTACAGCAGAAAGGACACCCCCCCTGAGCTGCCAGTCTGAAATAAATGTAGCAGAACAATAGCAGCAATTAATGAGGAGATCTCTGGATCCATGTGAGGTACAGGGCTGGTTCTAGCTTTATTAGACAGAGATTGTTGTGTACTATATACAGTTTTCTTTTTTAACCTCAATCATGGCATATCCCCTTTAACCACCTCACTCAGCTCGTGCAGAAGTGGAATGGCGGCTTTAGCTGCTGATATCTGAACATATTGCTGTCATTCTGCTATTGTATGAAAGCTTGGAAGGCCCATATCTGTAGCTGGTACCAAACCAGAGATATGAGCAGTTAAAGCTGCCCCCTCCGTCAGTCTGGAGGAGAAGGAGGGAGCAGCTGCAGGAGGAGAGAAAAAAACGGTTAAAATATATAGAAATGTGGTATTATAATCACTGTATGGACCCACATAAAAAAATCTACACAATCATGTAAAATGCTGTTTTTTTTTATCTTTCCCCCTAAAAATAAAATAATAAAAGTTATTTAATACACTATATTTACCCCAAAATGGTTAAAAAAAAAAAAAACTACAACTAATCGCACAAAATAAAAAAATATAGAAGGAAAAATGTAAAAGTTATCACTGCTGGAACACAAAGGGAGAAAATATTACTGGTCCTTAAGGCTAAAATTAATAATGTCACTAAGGGGTTAAAAATGCAATAGTGTCCCCCGAGTTGTGCGCCAACAAGATTTACTACAGACACACATTAAAAAAATCTACAATAAAAAAAGTGACCTCTTTGGGAGGGTTTTTCCAATTTTAACATGCTTGTTAGGAGGTTGAAGGCGTCCTCCAGATGTACATTGGCATGGCCCCGTTTAACATTAGGGCGAAGGTTCCTTTCATTTCCGCATATGAGGTTGGTTACAATTTACTCTCTGACTGCGAGGGAATTTGTGACTATTTGTTGTCTTAAAGGGGTTGTCCACTTCTAAAAAAGCCCTGTCAATCGTTCTTACCAACTCTCCTGAAATGTCCTGGAGAGTCAAAAAAAAAAAAAGGAGCGACCTCTCAAAGTCCCGGAATAGTTGGCAAATCTGGGCCCTGCATGGAGGACGCCTTTCTTCCGAAAATCAGCCCTCCTTATGCGTGGTTATCCGTATGTGGCACAGGATGCTTAGTCATAAGACTCGGCTCTGGCCCCCAAACAGTACATCGAAGAGGCGGCACTGCAGCGTGGCCAATTATAAAGGGGTGAGGCCTGACTAAACGGGCACGTTTGCTCCCTCGGCACAGGTTCGGCTGCTCGTATAATGCATGGATGTGCTGAGTCCTAGATCTTGGCAGTTTAGTATAACCCTCAGCGTGTGGCTGTCAGAGCACGCTCTGAAGGACCGCAGGTTGCTGAACTCTGTTTTGATATGTTAGGTTGCCTAGCAACCACTAACCTCCTGCCCAGGTGACCACTATTTTAATACTTATAATAAGACAAGGGTTGGAGAACTCTGTTCTAGAAGCTTTAATACATTTGGTTGCCTAGCAACCACTAAGCTCCTACCTGGGTGACCACTTTTTTTTAATACTTCTAACTAGATAAGGGGCAAAACTATGGGAGAAAAATGTATGTTGGTTTATTTAAGCCTCCAAATAAGTGGGGAATGGCCACCAAACAACGACGTTTGAGTGGGTTTTGCAGGAACCATGCCAGTTTTGGATTGTCCTGGCAGAATTTGGACATGTCACTTCTTCATGCGGTTTCCTCATGGAAAATGTGGTGGGAGTAGTTGCAACGTGTGTGGACCCCCGGCAGAAATCTGGAGGTCAGACCCAGATTTTTGCCGCAGCAAATGTTTCCGCTGTGTGAACATATCCTAACCCTTTGATGGCTAACCTTCAGCACTCCAGCTGTGATAAAACTACGATTCCCAAGATCTACACTTGCTTGGCTGTTCTCAGAACTCCATAGAAATGAATGGAGCATGCTGGGAGTCGTAGTTTCACCCCAGTGCCGGAGGTTAGCCATCGCTGCGCCTAACCCGTGTATATGTTAGCATGTGCCATCTGTGAACACTATGGTATCTTGCATGCCAATCCTCCATAGCGCTGCACTAGTTATCATATGTGGC
The DNA here is from genome assembly GCF_905171765.1 of Bufo bufo. Classification (NCBI taxonomy): domain Eukaryota; kingdom Metazoa; phylum Chordata; class Amphibia; order Anura; family Bufonidae; genus Bufo; species Bufo bufo. The sequence goes on from NC_053391.1 coordinate 39,053,052, forward strand.
ATGCTCTCCCTTTTCACGTTCTACTAGATGTCCTGATCTCACAAGGTTCTTCTTCCCGTTCTTCTGCTAGGTTCGGAAGCTCTCTGAATACTGTTTACCTCTGGCTCTCTACCATGGAGACTCTTCAAGGTTACTGGCGGAAGCGAGCGTAGATAACTTCAGCGAGCTGGGTATAGCATTCATGGAAGATCGCCTGCAGATGGACAATGGATCACTTCCTCAGAAGATAACCTGTAAGCTCCTGTCCTCCTAACTAGTCAGGTCTAAAGCAAATGATGATGGCAGGGGGGACCCGAGGCACCACTTACCTCAGCCCTCACGGGTTGCAAGTGAATTGGTAGCTGCTGCTTTCTTCTCACTTCATGTACTTGAACACATTAACAGGAGAACGCAGCATTTTCTGATACCAGAAGGTTTCTATTCTGGGCAGTGAATCAGATGACCCTCCTGTGTGTGCAGTACGAGCTCCGCACAGTGGTCCTCTGTCTACTAATCTTATACTACAGTTACTCAGAAATATTCCGGTCAGATGATTGTGTTTAGTATGTCCCGGGGTCTGTTTCTGAGAAAATTTCTAGGAGCGGTCACCCTGTCCAAGGAGAAGTCTACCGGGAGCCTAGACCCTCTCGGCAAGGTGGTAAGATACCTGTTTGGGTGGTTAGTTCTGTATGGGAGATAAACTTGACCCAGGAACAGCCAAAACAACCAGGATCATGCAATTTTGGGTGATATTTGCCAACCCCTTGTTCCGGTTCCTGGAATAGTCCTTGCAAAATTGAGACTGTTGGCATGTAGGTAACACCTGTGGTTTAAAGGGGTTGTCCAGGATTTTTTTTTATTTTTTTTTTATGTCTCTCATCGCTCTCCAGTGGGACCTGCAAAGAGATCTGTACCTACCTGCTCCTTGCCGCTCCATTTGGGCTCTGTGGCTGCCAGGCTATCTTCACCAGACTTCTAGGTCCCGCTGCTGCAGCACTGACATTTCCCCAAGCAGTACTCCAGTGGGAAGATATCACCACTGAGACCAATCAATGGCTTCAGCAGTGCATTTGACCGCGTCCATGCAGCAACCATGAGTCTGGTGAAGACAGCTTAGGAGCCACGGACCCCGAATGGTTGGGATGCAGGTAAGTCTAGATCTATTCACAGAAACTACCGGGGGAAGGGGGCGGGGGGCTTAAAAAAAGTCCCGGAAAACCCTTTTACAGGGAATACCCGTCTTATAAAGCCCTTTGCTATCTCAAATGTTTTTTGAAAGGACAGGTACACTGGGAAGGTGCAGCACACTAATATCTGGGAAATGGATGACCTATCAGTAGGATAATCCATCACGTTATAATCATGAGGACTGACCTCTGGGACCACCATCTATCCTGGGAATTAAGAGGACTCAGCAGTGATTCGGCATAGTGGCCCCTTCACAGTTTTTCCCTGGGCTCCTAACCACCCGCTGCGTTCCTTGCTCTAATTCTCTTTCCGGCAATTGCGGGATCACATGCCGTACATTGGGCACATGATCCTAGCCGGTTTCAACCCACAATGTGGGTTGTGCCTGGGCAATCTGGCTGCCTTGGGCTTAGACAGCTTACAGCGCCCGAGGCTACTGGACTGCGCAGACGCAACACCCCTACACGTGCCCAATGTACGGAATGTGATCCCGGAATCTCAAGCAAAGGAATTACACCGGGGAGTGCAGCGCTCGCCCAGTTATGGAGTATACACATCATCATGATCACTTCTTGTAATTCCTGGGCACTGTGGGCATATTGAGATAAATAAAAAAAAGGATCACCCCTTTAAAGGGGGTTTCCGGTATTTAGATGCCGATGGCCTATTCTCAGGATAAGTCACCAATATCAGATTGGTGGGGGTCCAACACCCGGCATCCGCACTGATGTTTTGAAAGGCCTTTGGTGCCAGAAACTATGCAGTGGATGAAGCTGGAAGCAGAAGGTGCCGTCCACTGTGTTTCGGCCGTGCCAAGTTACCATCCACATAAATGGAAGCTGAGAGGTAGTACCCCAAGACACCTACTACATAATGGATGGAGGCTCCTGCTTCTAGCTCCAGTGCCAGAGACTGCCGAAAACAGCTGATCAGTGGGGGTGTCGGGTGTCAGACCCCCACCGATCAGACATTTATGACCAATCCTGAGGTAGGCAATGGCATCTAAGTAATGGAAAGCCCCTTTAAATGACTGGAGCATCAATGTCTCGTAGTGTGTCTGCACACCTCCACCTAAAAGACAATAAAAAAAATCCTAAAGGGATTATTACCCTTAATGGAGATCTGTTGATTCAGTGTATGGAGCTGAAATCTCTACAGAACTGTCTGTGCCCTAGAAAAAATCCTGAATACGTGTATTAAATATGTGAAACGGAGCCTAGGGATCGGCCGGAAGGCAAAAGCGGTTGGGAACCAGAGGACGCTGTGTTGTGTTTTTATGGTCCGCCGTCTTATTAGGGCTTTATCTTGTGAGGGTGACCATCAAGTGGAATCAAGGGATAGGTGGGGACGCGAATCCCAGAAGGAAGTGAGACTCAGATTTCTACACGTTTTCATAAGCATTAATGTCATTTACTTTTAAGAAATCATCTAAACCCTTTTTAAAATAACCCTATTTCCTATTGTGACCACGTCCTGAGGGGTCTATTCCACAGATTCACAGTTCTTACAGTAAAAAAGCTTTGACGCTTCTGGAGACAGAACTTTTTCTTCTCCAGTCGGAGGCAGCGCCCCCTTGTCTTTTGAGGGCATTTTACATGGAACAGTTTTTCACCATATTTTTTGTATGGCCCATTTATATACTTGTACAGTCTAATCATGTCCCCCCTTAGACGTCTCTTCTCAAGACTAAATAAATTAAATTATTTTAATCTTTCTTCATAACTAAGACCCTCCGTGCCCCTTATCATTTTAGTCGCTCTCCTCTGTACTTTTTCCAGTTGCAGAGCATCCTTTCTATGGACTGGTGCCCAGAACTAAACTGCATATTCCAGATGAGGCCGCACCAACGCTTTGTAAAGTGGTAATAATACATCCCTGCCCCGCGAGTCCATGCCTCGTATAATACATGACAATATCCTGGTGGCCTTAGAAGCAGCTGATTGACATTGTGTGCTGTCATTTAATCTACCATTCACTCTCCCAGTGCTACATCACCTAGGACATATGAGGCACAGAGATTATTACTACCAAGATGCAGAACTTTACATTTATCCACATTGAACCTCATTTGCCAAGTCGATGCCCAATCACTCAGAGTGTTCAAGTCAGTTTGTAGTTTGTGGACATCTTCCATAGACTGTACAGTACTACATAGCTTAGTGTCATCTGCAAAAATAGAAATGGTGCTATTAATCTCGTCCTCGATATCATTAATAAATAAATTAAATAATAGAGGGCCCAGCACTGAACCTTGGGGTCACCACTTATAACCCGGGACCATTCTGAATAGGAATCATTGACCACAACTCTCTGGACACAGTCCTTCAGCCAGTTTTCAATCCAGTTACAAACTATACTTTCCAAGCCTATAGACCTTACTTTACTTATTAAGCGTCTCAAAAGCCTTTGCAAAATCCAGAAACACTACATCCACAGCCGCCCCTCTGTCCGGGCTACTACTCACCTCACTACATCCACAGCCGCCCCTCTGTCCAGGCTACTACTCACCTCACTACATCTACAGCCGCACCTCTGTCCAGGCTACTACTCACCTCACTACATCCACAGCCGCCCCTCTGTCCAGGCTACTACTCATCTCCTCATAAAGACAAATCAGGTTAGTCTGTCAACTTCTGTCCTTGGTAAACCCATGCTGGTTATCACTTATAATATTATTTACAGTCACATACTCCTGTATATAGTCCCTTTAAGAGTCCTTCAAACATTTTCCCCACAACAGAAGTTAATCTAACTGGTCTATAATTACCTGTGGAGGACCTTGATCCTGATATCCTCATGCAGATTGCAGTAATTGTGCAGCAGCTGGTAATCAAACAACATATAGCAAAAAGCCCTGGACGGGTAAACATCTCAGTACTGCCACATGCGGACCACGAAGACCATTGCTCGGGATGTTGAGGTTGGAGAGAGCAGGGAAGTAACCATGCACAACGGTGAGAGATTTTATCACTGTTCCACCATGCCGACTCTAAGGAGGCCATACACATTAGATAGAAATTGCTTGATGGGTGGACAGCAGTTGACCATTTCACAGACAAGGCTGTACGCGCTTCGCTCCATATTGGCCATACACTTTCGATTAAACCAGGTGATGGACAAGCAAACCTTCTAGGAACTTTCTTTCCATGGAAGTTTTTTTGACCGACCACTGGATGAAAATTTCAAACACTGACTCCTTTTCAGACGATGACGATCGTAAAATGATCGTTCGGTAAATTTCACTCTATAAGAGTGATGATTTTGGTTGAAATTGCCCATTTTCTCATCAATTTTAGGCTAAGGCTACTTTCACATTAACGTTTTCCTATGACGGATCTCGATAGCGGAAGAAAATGCTTCAGTTTTGTCCCCATTCATTGTAAATGGGGACAAAACTGAACTGAACGAAACGGAATGCACCAAAATGCATTCCGTTCCGTTTGATTGCTCTCCCTTGCAGCGTTTTTCTGTCCGCGATGGGGTGCGGAGCAAGTCGGATCCGTCCTGGCACACAATGTAAGTCAATGGGGACGGATCCGTTTTCTCTGACACAATAGAAATCGGATCCGTCCCCTATTGACTTACAGTGGTGTTCATGACGGATCTGTCATGGCTATAGAAGACATAATACAACCGGATCCGTTCATGACGGATGCATGCGGTTGTATTATGGTAAATGGAAGCGTTTTTGCAGATCCATGACGGATCCGCAAAAAAACGCTAATGTGAAATAGCCTAATGTGTCTGAGATGCCACCAACCGTAATCCACTGTGGAACTCCGAGTCCTGTACTTATTGATTGACTGTTTTCTTCATGGTAGATAAGGGTTCTTTCACACCTGCGTCCTGCTCTCCGTCAGAGCTCTCTGCATCCGGTATTGGCGTATGTTAACGCATTAACTGCCAGCCCTGTGGACTATAATGGGATCCAGAGGAGATCCAAACACTACAAATAACAAACTCCACCTGCCAGAGACCTGTAAAAGTAGAATCTAGCATAAGGAACTTTTTTTTTTCTTTCTGCTTTTACTTGCTCAGTAGCCTCTTCTGTCGTTTTTTCCCCCCGATTCAGTGTAGCGGCCTTTTCACAATCCTTACCTGCATGGCTGGTGGTCACAAGCGCAGCTGTGCAGGGAAAAAATAGTAAAGGGACTGCAATGCTAAATCGGCATTGTGTCCCAATCAGGATAGATTGTGGTCCTAGAGGTCAGTCCTCATGATTATAAAGTGATGGGATATCCTACTGATAGGTCGTCCATTTCCTATATATTCCTGTACTGCGCTTTCAAAAAACATTTGAGAAGTCATAGTGAAAGGTCAAAGCCTTTGGTGGGGGTCCGAGTGTTAGGACCCCCACCGATGGCTAGAATGAGGAGAAAGTACTGGCACAGAGCGCTGTTTCTGCTCACTGCTGAAGACTCCATCAATAGCTAAGAGGCTGTGCTCTGTGTGAAAACCTCTAACTCATCGGTTTTAGCAATCGGAGAGGGTCTCGGCACTCTGACCCCCACCGATATGTCACTATGACATATTCAAAGTTTTTTGAAAGTACAGGAATACTTTAAGATACAAGTTTAAGGGACAGACTTGTTCTAAAACCCAGTTGGTGGAAGGTGTCCCAGTTCGACGCTGGGTAAACTGGTTGTGATTCGCCCGTAAGACTTCAGTAAAGGAGCAGAAAAGGACGTTCCCTTGTGTGATGCCCCACAGGGCATAGAAAACGAAAGCAGCAGCCCTGCTCACCATAGGGAGTTGTGCAGTCCCGGGAACTACTCAGTGGATTGCAGTAGAAGTGGTGTTCCCGCTCCCTCTCGATGAGTGATCTCAGGTGAGGTCCCAATACAATAGCGAAATAAGACAGGCAAGGGTTAAAACCATGGCTAAAGACACGATACATGGTACGCTACTACTGTAAACAATCAAATGGGGCTTTATTGAAAAAAAATATGTTACAAAGGTCTTTCCCTTTTTGAGCACATGACCCTGGTCCCGAAACGCATCGTACTTTACAAAATAAACCCCCATTTTATTGCATATAGTAGTAGCGCCCCGTGTATCCTGTTTTCAGACATCACCCTAACCTGTCTGATTCCGCTTTAGTTCAATGATAGCCTCCATCTACTTTACTTCATGTGAATGGCTGAATGTGGTATAGAAACATACTTCTAATATCTATATTAAAGGTTAAAGTTGTATTCCTGACTTCACAAAACTGATGGCTTATCCTTAGGTGGGGGTGGTCCGATCTGAGAGATTTATGGCATATCGATAGGATATGCCATATATGTCTGATAGGTGCGGGTCTCGCCTCTGTGACCTGCTCTTATCTCAAGAACAGAACCCCACCATGGATGGAGAGAAAACCGTGTATGCACAGCGTCCTCTCCATTCACTGCTATTGGAATCCGGAAATTGCCGAGCTAGTGCTGGGCATGCTTGACCAGTGGAACAGCGGAGGGCGTGCTCGACCAGTGCTCTTTTCAAACTGGAGACACAGGTCCCTCATTCTCTTGATTGGTGGGAGTCCCAGCGGTCAGACCCCCACTGATCTAACTGCCCATAGGGTATAACTTGTTCTTACTGGAATACCCCTCTAAGTAAGAGGTGGTGTTAGGAAGAGAAAAATGCAGAAGATGTCTAGCAAGAGCCACCTGAAATATCATACAGCTTGAGCCAGTGTGATACATTTTAGCACAACTGACTGCCTGAAGAGAGGCAGGGACTACACGGCGCCTGTGGTCACAACACATGTAGCAGAGGCAAAGATCGCAATGTATCACTGTCTGCATTGTAACTAGTGAAAGTGAATGGGGTTGCATTGCAACCAGCAAGTTGGTGCGACCCGAAAGTTACAGGATTTTTTGCAACCGCTAGGTTGCGAACAATTAAGGTTCGCGGTGCGACCCCCTTCACTTTCACTACTTGCAATGCAGGCCATGCTATACTACAGTCTTTGCCTGTGTGACATGTGTCGCTGTCTAGCCTCTGCCTTAGCATTGCCAATGTTTTACGGTACTTTTGTGCCATAACTGTGCCTTTTTATGTGTTGTCATATTACGTACTTTTTGTTACTGTGTTACAGCTGTGCACTTAAGAGAGTCCTTGGCCAATAAAAGTGAAGCGTTACAAGAAGACGGCTTAGTTGAGACAACATCCACGAAGGAACCAAACGTTTCCAGTTCTGAGAAGAACCCTAAAGAGGATATGGGGGCAGCCGAGAGTGCCGAGATGATTTGTAGCCAGAAAAGTGATGGAAATTCTGATGCGAGTGGTGGAACTGATCCTGAACAGAAGGATGAAGCTGTTGGAGAGCATCTTCATCTCCACCTATCTAGCTGCCACGAGTGCCTCGAGTTGGAGAGCTGTACCATCGAGTCGGTAAAGTTTGCGTCTGCTGAAAACATTCCAGAGCTCCCAGATGATTCCTTCAGCTTCGAGGACAATTCTGATTGTCTTGGAGAGGCATCAGCCCTTAATAGAAGCGGCAAGCCACCAAACGTTCTCATATATGGTGGCACTTCATCCCAAGACCGTCTGCAGCAAGTCAAAGATGTTCTTCTCCAGTGCTTTGATTCATGTCGATATGTGGTCTACCCTCTCCGGGAGGAGCAAGCCCTCAAGGATCCATGGATGGATAACTGCTTGTTATTGGTGGTGGTGGCCGAGGAGCCAATACCATCCCAGGTTCAAAACCAGTTCATTTCCTACATGGAAAATGGTGGGAAGATTCTGGGTCTCTCCTCCTCATTTACATTTGGTAACTTGGGTTTACAAACGAGGCCTCAACTAAAGGACTGCGTTCAAGCTTTTGTTTTTGATGGACCCAATGGCAACCTAATTAATTTCAATGGGCTCGCCAGTGGCTATGTGTATGAGATGCCCAGAGATGATCAAGTGGATGGGTGGATCTACATAGACGGTGACAATCGAGATTTGATAATGGTCCACCAGACCTATGGAGACTGTGGCGGAGAAGCTGTTCTTTGTCAGGTATGTTTTCCTGCTCAGTCCCATTTTAAATGTACTTAACTTTTTAAAGTTTTTTTTCATCCTTCACCCGATACTGATGACCTATCCTCTGGTCTGACTTCAGCCGCCTCGACCGATCAGATGATCCGTGAACTGATCTAATACTGAGCACCAATGTCTTGGATATTAAAGGGGACCCCTATACAGGTCATGGCACTGAGTTCTGATGTCATGGATATTAAAGGGGATACCGTACAGGACACTACAAAGAGCACCGATGTCGTGGATGTGTCAAGTGAATGGCCTTCAGTATGCCACCAGCACTGGAAAAAACAGTGGACAGAGCCAGAATCGGAAGGCTTCATCCAATGCTGGTGGCATTTTGGCTGTTCCGACGTACTGCAGCTGAACTCCCATTCAGTGCACACATCTATGACATTGGTGCTCTGTGTGCTGTCCTGTATAGGGGTCCACTTTAATATCCATGACATCAGACCTCTGTGCTCTTCCCTATAGGGGTTATGCCATGATTGATGTAAAAAGTGATCCTCAGACATCATATAGTAAATGAAAATCTCCTTCTAACAAAGCTAGAACCAGCCCTGTACCTCACATGGATCCAGAGATCTCCCCATTCATTGCTGGCAGCTCAGTGGGTGTGTCCTTTCTGCTGCAGCTCTCCCCCTATCACAGCTCAGCACAGCCGATGCCCAGGGGGCTGCCTGGGCCCTCCGCATGACCGGCCAGTGAAAGTGTTTGAGGATGTATTTTGTGCTGCTGGCAGTATTTTGTGATGGACTGCGGTATTTGGCTATGTTGGGATGGTATAATGTGCCACAATACGGTATTGCTGGCCCTGTCTTCCATCAGTTTGGACCCAACTACAAAACGGGGCCACTTTTAGTATTTTTTCCGGAACCACTTTAAGTTCCCAGTCCGCCCCTGGGATTCGTACTCGTGCTTCAGATGATACTGGACAGTGCGCTGCTGCACAATCATGGTTTCCCCAAAAGTTGAAGTCCCCTTTAAATGGCTGCCTCTATCTCTGAGGATTTCAATGTGTTTCTTCTTTTTTTCTTTTTTTTGTGTTAACCCTTTAATCTGTCCTTTGTATTCTGACCACAGGTGAGACTGGAGATCGCTCCGCAGTGTCAGACGGATTATAATAAGGAGACTTTTGACTCTCTCAAGCTGGGCAACCCCCAGAGGCACGAGGTGCTGACTGAGGTCCTCACCAGTCTCGGCCTGAATTGTGGAAGCAGCTCTGTACCCTCTCTGACACCTGTCTACCTGCTGACTGCCCGACAGGTAAGTGTCCGTCGGTGAACCTCTGAGAGGCTTGAAAAGCCTTTCCCCTTAGGCTGGGTTCACACGGGCGTTGCGGGAAAATGTGCGGGTGCGTTGCGGGAACACCTGCGATTTTTCTGCGCGAGTGCAAAACATTGTAATGCGTTTTGCACTCGCGTACGAAAAATCGCGCATGTTCGGTACCCAAACCCGAACTTCTTCACAGAAGTTCGGGCTTGGGATCGGTGTTCTGTAGATTGTATTATTTCCCCTTATAACATAGTTATAAGGGAAAATAATAGCATTCTGAATACAGAATTCATAGTAAACTAGCGCTGGAGGGGTTAAAATAAAATAAAATAATAATTTAACTCTCCTTAGTCCACTTGATCGCGTAGCCCGGCATCTCCTTCTGTCTCCTTTGCTGAACAGGACCTGTGGTTAGCATTCATTATAGGTCAACGACCTTTGGTGACGTCACTCCGGTCATCACATGATCTTTTACCATGGTGAAAGATCATGTGATGGATCATGTGATGACCGGAGTGACGTCACCAAAGGTCCTTTACCTGTAATTAATGCTCACCACAGGTCCTGTTCAGCAAAGGAGACAGAAGGAGATGCCGGGCTACGCGATCAAGTGGACTAAGGCTACTTTCACACTTGCATTAGGAGCGGATCCGTCTGGTGTCTGCACAGACGGATCAGCTCCTATAATGCAAACGCTTGCATCCGTTCAGAATGGATCCGTTTGCATAACCATGAACAAAAAAATAAAAATAAAATATATATATTTTTTTTTTGTTCATGATAATGCAAACGGATCCGTTTTGACTTTACATTGAAAGTCAATGGGGGACGGATCCGTTTGAAAATTGAGCCATATTGTGTCATCTTCAAGCGGATCCGTCCCCATTGACTTACATTGTAATTCTGGACAGATCCGTTTGCCTCCGCACGGCCAGGCGGACACCCGAACGCTGCAAGCTGCGTTCAGGTGTCCGCCTGCTGAGCTGAACGCCGCCAGACTGATGCATTCTGAGCGGATCCGCATCCACTCAGAATGCATTAGGGCTGGACGGATGCGTTCGGGGCCGCTTGTGAGAGCCTTCAAACGGAACTCACAAGCAGAGCCCCGAACGCAGGTGTGAAAGTAGCCTAAGGTGAGTTAAATTATTATTATTTTTTTTTTAACCCCTCCAGCGCTAGTTTACTATGCATTCTGTATTCAGAATGCTAATATTTTCCCTTATAACCATGTTATAAGGGAAAATAATAATGATCGGGTCTCATAGCAACCGTGCGTGAAAATCGCACCGCATCCGCACTTGCTTGCGGATGCTTGCGATTTTCACGCAACCCCATTCACTTCTATGGGGCCTGCGTTGCGTGAAAAACGCAGAATATAGAGCATGCTGCGATTTTCACGCAACGCACAAGTGATGCGTGAAAATCACCGCTCATCTGAACAGCCCCATAGAAATGAATGGGTCGGGATTCAGTGCGGGTGCAATACGTTCACCTACCGCATTGCACCCGCGCGGAAATCTCGCCCGTGTGAACGCAGCCTAAAAGTCACCTTTTCTGCGGAGCCATTTATGTATATTCTGTTTCTGAACTCTATCTGCTCTGGAAAATTTGGTGGGGGCGCTATAGGGGGGCATGGCAGTTGTCACTGGCAGGTCGGCTCAAGCGTGCTTTGATACGTCCCCCTATTCCCATATCGCATGAAGGTGCTCTGATGGTTGATTGTCTGTTTATGGGCGACCCGGATCCTTGTTCAGTGGCCAGCTGTAGGATAAGACCATACACAGTGGCCGTGGTTTGGCCAAAGCGTGGTTGCACCGCCATGCGTTTTTACAGCAAAATCGTCGCGGTTTACATTGCCCGATTGTGTCTGTGCAATTTTTGCAGGTAAATAAGCGTGAACATAAACTAGCACTGCAAAACTTGCTGTAAGAACACATCCCAGCCTGTTTTTCGGAGGGGCGTGGACACAATCTGTGGTCGTACTCTATAATGTTTGGGAGGTAGAAGGTTAATTTAGAGCCAAATATTAAGGGGTTATGGGGAACATTTTTAGACGTCGGTCTTAATAAAGCCCTATATGTGACGGTGCATCCGCCGAAGTTATGTAGAGGCCGGGACCTCAGGGCTCGTGCACACGACCGTATGTATTTTGCGGTCCGCAAAAAATACGGATGACGTCTGTGTGCATTCCATATGTTGTGGAACAGAACAGCTGGCCGTTAATAGAACAGTCCTATCCTTGTCCGTAATGCGGACAATAATAGGATATGTTTTATTTTTTTGCAGAACGGACATACGGAAACGGAATGCACACCGAGTACCTTCCGTTTTTTTGCAGACCCATTGAAATGAATAGTTCCGCATACGTTCCGCATAACGGAATGGACAGCTTCCGAGCTGTCTTACATTTAGACCAGGTGTAGAAAATGGTTAATGAGACGGGCCTGCCGGCCAGTCCCCTTCTCCGCCCATGCTACGCCCACTTTTTTAGACCTGGCATGAGCGAGGAGAAGTCGTAGATTGCGGCACAAAGGCTGATAGCTGTAGGCTGTCCGGGTATGCTGGGAGTTGCAGTTTTGCAACAGCTGGAGGGCCGCAGGTTGGGCATCCCTACCCTAGTGCGTGCTGGGCAGGAAGGTTGATGAGGCGACTGCATGACGCTGTGCACTAGTCTTATTCTAATTAAAGGGGCAGTCCCATCTTGGACAATTGGCGGCATATCGCTAGGTTGTAGCATATAGCCTATAGCCGCTCAGAGCTCCCATAGACCTGAATGGAGGGCAGCTGCGCATGCACGGGGCAGGTCTCAGAGGCACCAATCCCTTTAATAGTACATGGTTCTCCCCAGGTTGCCTTGCCAAGTATTCAATCCAGTGTGTACTGGCGTCTTTCCTCCCCTGATGTCACATTGGGCAGTGCATCATAACTGGAGGTACACTTTAAGGGTACGACCAGGCGGTACAGTCCGGTCGTGTCAGTGTTCAGTGCGTCTGTGATGTTAATGGGTGAACGGCATTGATGTTGGTGCGCGGCCATTAACAATACAGTGCAGTCTTCATGAGTTAGTCAGCCGTGTGGTACTTGAGCGCAGCACGGCCGTGTCACCACCGTGACGTGACTGCGCCATGTGTTCGCACCCTAGAAGGAGCAGCAGTGCCACGTGCTCGACCATTGCTCCATTCACATGGGGGGACGATGCAGCAGCTTTGTCCTTGCGATTGATGGGGGTCTAGCGGTTGGATCGGCGCACTCACTCCCTGCAATGGGGATACGTTTAAGGCTAGGGCTACACGGCGACATTTGTCACGCAACATATTTTATAATGCTAGTCTAAGGTGTTGCACTGCCACATGCTGCGACACGACATTCAAGATGGATTTTTGTGCGACTGTCACTTTGCGGTTGCAGCATGTCGCAGTGCGACACCTAGACATTATAATACGTGCAGCACTACATTGGTGCAACCTGAATGTCGTGCCCCACATGTTGCGGTGTAGTTGTGACCTTTATCTCACGCGACATGACACCGTGTAGCCCAAGCCTGAATCCTGACACAACGAAGCTGCTCCTATTGGGCACAAGCCTGCCATCTAGTGGTTGGTTACTGCACTTCTTATCTGGTAGGTAGTAGTTTATTGTTTGGATGCAGTGCAGGCAACAAACTCATTTGGCTGGAAATCAAAATGATTAATATTTCAACCTTTGTACCTTTTGTAACAGTGAGTCCTGGGTCCGAATGGGACCAAGACTTGTTCTCCCAGTATTTGTCAGGGTTTTCTCTCCAAAGAAACTGGTCCCAGAGTGCGTCTGAGAAAGGGACATTAGATTGTGACTATATTGGGGCTCTGTAATGAGCGTTTGTAGTAACGTCATTAGCGATCATCTGACAGTCTAATACTGACACTGTTTTCCTGATGAATGAGCAATCCAAATCTTTTGACAGGTTAAAAAAAATCATCATTTGCAGGCGGCAGATCGTGGAGTCTAATCACAATCTGCTGCCGGCAACCAGTGATCTAGTAAAGGGAAGGTATAACGATCGCTCCTCCCTGTACTGAGGAGGAGATTACTGCATGTAATAGCAGCAGTCTCCTCCGCTAGCGAGCAGACAATTGCCGGGAAGGAACACTTCTTTCCCAGCAATGGCCTGTTTAGGCTACTTTCACACTTGCGTTGTGGCTTTCCGTTTGTTAGATCCGTTCAGGGCTCTCACAAACGGTCCAAAACGGATCAGTTTTGCCCTAATGCATTCTGAATGGAAAAGGATCCGCTCAGAATGCATCAGTTTGCCTCCGATCAGTCACCATTCCGCTCTGGAGGCTGCCTGCAGCGTTCTGCTGTCCGCCTGACGAAGCGGAGCCAAACGGATCCGTCCTGGCACACAGTGTAAGTCAATGGGGACGGATCCGTTTTCTCTGTCACAATAGAAAACTGATCCGTCCCCTATTGACTTTCAATGGTGTTCAAGACGGATCATGGCTATAGAAGACATAATACAACCGGATCCGTTCATGACCGATGCATGCGGTTGTATTATTGTAACGGAAGCGTTTTTGCAGATCCATGACGGATCCGCAAATAACACTAGTGTGAAAGTAGCCTTTATTGGGCTGTCTAATACAGCCTTAAGGGCGCCTTCACACGCGGAAGATTTTGTTGCAGAAAATTTCTGGCGCTGAAAACTGGTTCCATTCAACTGAACGTGGGGCAATTTGCGGTCCCCAATGCACAGAACGGGAGCGCACGTGTGCGTGAGCCCTCATATCCTCGTGTCCTGAGGATAAGCCATCAGTATCAAAATGTCGGAAAACCCCCGTTAGTATCTGCAGCACTTGTCAAGTTGCGTGTGGCTATTGCTGCGGGAGACGTCCGCAGGGTGTGGATGAGATTTATGGAATCTCATCGACTTTGCCGTTTCTGTAAACGCGGTGAATTTTTCGCCCACCGTTCCGCGGCAGGTTTACTCTCGCTACAATAGGACGGAGATCATATCTGCCTCAAACACCGCGGGACGGAGCCAGACGGACTTCATTATAAGTCAGTGCGTCGGGGGCGCCATCGGCGTTATGTCATGTATCGAATTCGGCTGTTTCTAATTTTTAAGTATAATGCCCCCTTAACGGGGAACAAAAAACGGAAATGACAACGCAGATGTGAAACCAAACTCGGTGCTGGAGATTCATTATGAGGAGAATGTTTATAATCCGTTTGGCAGAAGTCTACGTTGCCGTAATTTGTGCGAAATTTATCAAATGTCGCACAATGCTTGATAAGTTTGGAGCCTCTTTAAATCTACCACCTCTGTTCTGTGGTGTTCCTCCCGTTCACTGCAGTAGGATTGCCACAGTTGATAAATCTGGACGACAGGCTTAGCACGGCCACTTTTTCAAAACTGGAGTGAGTGGTGTAAAAAAATGAAAAATTAGCTAATTTCTTGCTCCCCCCCAAGTTTAAAAGCCAGTCTGTATGTAAGCCGCTTTATGGTCGGATCTAGATATGCACAAATTCCACGGGAATATATTGGCTTCTGTGTAATCTTGTCATTAATTAATAAATTAAATCGGTAGCGAAAAATAAAAAATTCTCAGGCTTAGTTTTAATTCTTAATTGCAATTTTGTCACTGTCCACAGGGTGTCACTGTTGATGCGCAGTTAGATTTGCAGATTCCGCTCTGTCGGTGAGATTTATTATACAGATAATTATAATGCCGTTTTTACAGACTCCTGCATATTATTCACATAAGCTAGAAAGCTCTGCACGACCAGAAGAGTGGGATTCCTACAGGTACAAGTTGCAATGGGAAAAGCCCTGCAATTCCGCCTTTGTTTTTGTGTTTCATGTTTATGGTGTTCATTGTGCACTACAAATTGCATGACGACCTTATTCTGCAGGTCGCTAAGATTAGTCATATCGTTTTTATTTTATTATTTTTTTACTACATTTTGTTAAATTTTGGGCTACATACGATGTTTTGAGCCTTTTTTTATTTAAATTTTGGGGACCAAAAAAAGAGGCAATTCTGGCATTGTACTTTTTTTTAATGGCGTTCAATATATGACATACAGTTGAAACTCGAAAAATTTGAATATCGTGCAAAGTTCATTTATTTCAGTAATGCAACTCAGGCCTCATGCACATGACCGTTGTGTGTTTTGCGGTCCGCAAATTGTGTCCGTGTGCGGTCCGCAATTTGCGGAACAGCGTGGACAGCCATTAATATAACTGCCTATTCTTGTCCTCAAAACGCGGAAAAGAATAGGACAGGTTATATTTTTTTTGCGGACCACGGAAGGGAGCAACGGATGCGGACAGCACACGGAGAGCTGTCTGCATCTTTTGTGGCCCCATTGAAGTGCATGCGTCCGCATCCGATCCGCAAAAACAACGGCCATGTTCATGTTAAAAGGTGAAACTAACATGAGACAGACTCATTACATGCAAAGCGAGATATTTCAAGCCTTTATTTGTTATAATTTGGATAATTATGGCTTATAGCTTATGAAACCTCAAAGTCACAATTTTGAGGTACCCTTTGCTCAGGGGTATGGATTAACCTCTTAAGGACACAGGGCGTACCTGTACGCCCTGTGTATTTCCGATCACTGCTGCGCGACAGGCGGTGATCGGAACAAGGTGCCTGCTCAAATCATTGAGCAGGCACCTTGGCTAAATGCGAGGTTGGGTCCCCTCCCCCCCCCCCCCCCCCCGTGTCGGCGATCGCCGCAAACCGCAGGTCAGTTCAGACCTGCGGTTTGCGGCTTTTCATGTTGCGGGTGGCGGCGGGCAGCTGTGCGATCGGGTCCCCGTGGGGCTGTAGAGAAGTATTGGAATGCATTGTAAAAGGGATTAGACCCCCAAAAGTTGAAGTCCCAAAGTGGGACAAAAAATAGAGTAAAAAAAAAATTTGAAAAAATTAAGTTTCAAGTAAAAATAAACAAAAACGTAATTTCCCCCAAAGAAAGTTTGAAAAAATTGGTAAAAAATAGGGAGACATTTTAGGTATCGCCGCGTCCGTATCGACCGGCTCTATAAACATATCACATGAGTTAACCCCTCAGATGAACATCATAAAAAATAAAAACTGTGCTCAATAAACCATTTTTTTGTCACCTTACATCACAAAAAGTACAACAGTAGGCGATCAAAAAGGCGTATGCCCACCAAAATAGTACCAATCAAACCGTCATCTCATCCCGCAAAAAATGAGACCCTACCTAAGATAAGATAATCGCCCAAAAACTGAAAAAAATATGGCTCTCAGACTATGGAGACACTAAAACATGATTTTTTATGTTTAAAAAATGAAATCATTGTGTAAAACTTACATAAATAAAAAAAATTGTATACATATTTGGTATCGCTGCGTCCGTGACAACCTGCTCTATAAAAACACCGCATGATCTAACCTGTCAGATGAATGTTGTAAATAACAAAAAAAAAAAAACGGTGCCAAAACATCTATTTCTTGTTACCTTGCCTCACAAAAAGTGTAATATAGAGCAACCAAAAATCATATGTACCCTAAACTAGTACCAACAAAACTTCCACCCTACCCCTTAGTTTCTAAAATGGGGTCACTTTTTTGTAGTTTCTACTCTAGGGGTGCATCAGGGGGGCTTCAAATGGGACATGGTGTCAAAAAAAACAGTCCAGCAAAATCTGCCTTCCAAAAACCGTATGGCATTCCTTTCCTTCTGCGCCCTGCCGTGTGCCCGTACAGTAGTTTACGACCACATATGGGGTGTTTCTGTAAACTACAGAATCGGGGCCATAAATATTGAGTTTTGTTTGGCTGTTAACCCTTGCTTTGTAACTGGAAAAAAAATTAAAATGGAAAATCTACCCAAAAAGTGAAATTTTTAAATTGTATCTCTATTTTCCATTAATTCTTGTGGAACACCTAAAGGGTTAACAACGTTTGTAAAATCACTTTTGAATACCTTGAGCGGTGTAGTTTCTAGAATGGGGTCATTTTTGGCTGGTTTCTATTATGTAAGCCTCACAAAGTTACTTCTGACCTAAACTGGTCCTTTAAAAAGTTTTTTTTTTTAAATTTCTGAGAAATTTCAAGATTTACTTCTAAACTTCTAAGCCTTGTAACGTCCCCCAAAAATAAAATGTCATTCCCAAAATGATCCAAACATGAAGTAGACATATGGGGAATGTAAAGTAATAACAATTTTTGTAGGTATTACTATGTATTATAGAAGTAGAGAAATTGAAACTTGCAAATTTTTTAATTTTTCTATTTTTTTTTAGCAAATTTGGTATTTTTTTTATAAATAAAAATGAATTTTTTTGACTTCATTTTACCAGTGTCATGAAGTACAATATGTGACGAAAAAACAATCTCAGAATGGCCTGGATAAGTCAAAACGTTTTAACGTTATCACCACTTAAAGTGACACTGGTTAGATTTGCAATAAATGGCCTGGTCCTTAAGGTGAAAATGAGCCCGGTCCCTAAGGGGTTAATTAGCTGACTAGAGTGTGACACTTTGAGCCTAGAATATTGAACCTTTTCACAATATTATAATTTTAAGCTGCATTAATGCAGCTCCTTTTAATTTGCATTAGGCTCCATTCACACGTCCGCAATTCTGATCCGCATTTTGCGTAACGGGATTGCGGACCCATTCATTTCTATGGGGCTGCACGATGTGCGGCCCGGATCCAGAAATGCGGATCCGCACTTCCGGGTCCGCATTTCCGTTCCAGAAAAAAACAGAACATGTCCTATTCTTGTCCGCAATTGTGGACAAGAATAGGCATATTCTATTAGTGCCGGCGATGTGCGGTCCGCAGAATGCGGAACACACATTTCCGGTGTCCGTGTTTTGCGGATCCATGGATTTAAAAGCAGGCAGTTTTTGCCTTCTATCTGCTGGTAGACATGTCCTCTGTGTATTAGGGTAAGTTCACAGAAGGGAAGCTTTACGTTCGGATTTTAACAAATGCGAAAAACACGCTGTGAAAAAAACAAATGTATAGAAATGAAAGTTTTTTTTTGAGATTCTGATATTGATGGCCTCTCCTCAGAATAGGCGGGGGGTCTGACTGCCGGCACCCCTGCAGATCAGCTGTTTGAAGAGGCCACAATGTTCCAGTGAGCGCCACTGCCTCTTCCTAGGTGCAGCTCCGTCCCATTCAAGCGAATGGGGCTGAGCTGCAGTTCCATGCACGGCCACTAACAATGGATGGAGCTGTGCGGGCAGGTCCTAGGTGCCAGGGCTCATGCACACGACCGTTGTTGGCAGATGCCCGTATTGCGGCCCGCAAACAGCAGGTCTGCAATATACGGTCACTGGCCTTTTGTGCACCGCATCACGGATGCAGAGCCATTCACTTGAATGGGTCCTCAATCGCAAAGGAAGGTGCAGAACGGAGGCACGGAACCCCATGGAAACACTACGAAGCGCTTCCGTGGTTTTCTGTCCGTGCCTACGCATCTCAAAAAAATAGAGCATGTTCTATTTTTATGTGGTGCGGACGGATCAAAATTTGCTCATTTCTCTCCCCCCCCCCCAAAAAAAAAAACCCCAAAAGTTTAAAAGCCAGTCCGTATGTATCCCGCTTTATGGTCGGGCCCAGATAAGCACCCACTTTGTGCTGGAATTCCACAGGAATATATTGGCTTCTGTGTAATCCTGTCATTAGTTAATAAATTCAATCGGTAGCGAAAAATAAAAAAGTCTCAGTGAAACCCAGGCTTAGTTGTAATTCTTAATTGCAATTTCCCCACTGCCCACATGGTGTCACTGTTGATACATAGTTCGATTTGCAGACACAGAGATTGAGACGTTCTTGTTTCGCTCTATCAGTGTTGCTATTAATGAGATCTGTCATACAAATAATTATTATTCTGTTATTAAAGGCTCCTGCATATTATTCACGTAAGCTAAAAATCTATGCAAGAAGAGTGGGATTGCTACAGGTACAAGTTGGAATGGGAAAACCCCTGCAATTCCGCCTTTGTTGTTGCGTTCATTTTGCACTACAAATGACATCACACCCCTATTCTGCCTGTCACTAAGATTAGTCGTATAGGTTTTTTATTTAATTTTTATTACATTTTGGAGCTGTAGTTTTAATTGTTACCATTTTGGGATACATACAATGTTTTGAGCCTTTTTTTATTTTTGGGGAGCAAATAAATAACGTGACATTTTTAGATGCAGCAATACCAATATTTTATCTTTTATAGTTTTTATTTTTATTTGATCAATTAGAAATAGAGGTTGTGTTTTTTTTTTTAATATCTTAAAAAACTTTATGAAACCCTTTCTTACTTTTTTTTTTTAGTCCCCCCTAGGGTAGCGCTTATACAATACACTGCAATGCTTCTGTATTGCAGTGTATTGTGGTTTTACCATTATTCTATTACATAATATACATTAAATGTACATGTAATAGGGGTTCTAAGATGGCAGGCGTGGGGTCCTTTGACTGTCATGACAACTGCTCAACACTCGGCGGTTGAGGGACAGAAGGAACCCCTCCGCTTGTCTAAGGCCCCTTTCACATGGGCGAGTTTTCCGCGCGAGTGCAATGCGTGACGTGAACGCATAGCACCCGCATTGATTCCTGACCCATTTGTTTTTTCAATGGGTCTGTGTACATGAGTGTTTTTTTTTTCACGCATCAGTTCTGCATTGTGTGAAAAATGCAGAATGTTCTATATTCTGCGTTTTTCATGCAGCCCTGACCCCATAGAAATGAATGGGGCTTCAGTGAAAAACACATTGCATCCGCAAGCAAGTGCGGATGCAATGCGTTTTTCACTGATGGTTGCTAAGAGATGTTGTTTGTAAACCTTCAGTTTTTTATCACGCGCGTGAAAAACGCATCAAAACACATTGCACCCGTGCGGAAAAAACTGAACGCAATCGCAGACATCAGCGCAAATAAAATTAAAAAAAAACACTTACCTCTCCTGCTCCTGGACGCCACCGCTCCTCACCATCGTGATCCTCTCCATCCTGCTGTCGGCTGTGTATCGCGGATGCGGCGCCCAGTGTGAGGTCACAGTGCACCCTCACGCTGTGCGCAGCCCTGCACAGCCGACAGCCAAGCCGAGGACCAGGAAGCGGTGATTACAGATTCTTCACCGCTTCCTGGTCCTCCGGTACTACCATAATGAAAGCGCTTCATTAGTACCGTGTTAAAGATGGCCCTGATTGCTGCAGCCCAGCAAACAATCTTCCAGTAATCTCCATTACAGGCAGCTCCATTACAGTTCGCTCCAGACACCATAAATTCGGATCAACTAGGCCCTGACCCCCAAAATACCCCCAAACTGTGGGTGGGTTTATATACGCTCTATCCATTTTTGGCCTGGGACAGCCACGGACTGTCTTTTTCTATTTGAGCACTGTTGACAACTGCATTTAAATGAATGGAGGATGCTGCGAGTTGTAGTTTCATAGCAACTAGAGTGTCATAGGTTTCTGACCCCAGTCCTAGGATATGCTAGGACATCATGATTAGTGATGGTCAGTTCGCAGTGTTCGCCAGCGAACACATGCGGGCTGCCATCTTTAGTAAGGTAGACTCACCCGTCCGGCGACGCACAGGTAAGCCCTTACTTGTGCCTGTGCCGGGAGCCGGGCTTAAATCAAATGCAGTCACCGGGAGCAGGCAGTTCCGACAACAGCCGCCGGGGGCCTTCATCGGGCTATTCTCGGAACTGCCTGCTCCCGGTGACTGCATTTGATTTCAGCCCGGCTCCTGGCACAGGTAAGGGCTTACCTGTGCATCGCCGGACGGGTGAGTCTACCTTACTAAAGATGGCAACCCGCATGTGCTGGCGAACACTGCGAACTGACCATCACTGATCATGATTGGTGGAGTCTGACATCTGGGACCCCACCGATCACCAGATCGCAATCCCTTCATTTTGTTTTGGTGCCCTCTGTTGGCCATGCATTGAATGTCTCTGTAAGTCTAAGGCCCGAGCAGGGATGTTCTGTTCTCTCACAGATTAACATTGGTCGCGTTTAACGTCTGCGGAGGGGAAATTTATTGTATATCGAGAGCGGTTTTTCCACTTCGAGCTATTCCCCATCTTCTCGTAACTTTACCTTTCCTGACTACCAACAATGTCATAAAATGGCATAATTGTTAAGAAAGTCGGAGCCTCGGAGACTCATAACCGTTCTACATGAAAAGTGAACCCGTAAAACCAGGACGGGCAAGAACCTAATACCTCGAACGAGCGCTCGTCTCAGCGAGGAAAGAGAATTGGCTTCAGTACACTTGAACAGATGGCCGGACGGCACAGGAGAGGGACGAAAAACCAGTAAGCCACCCCTCCCATACGTTACATATGAACCAGTCCTTCTACGAGGAAGAATACTGGAAGGATACGATTTAACATCACAACGTCGTAAAGTTCTTTTGCACCGGAACATGGGAATTCCTGGGTCTCACCGGCAGATATTTAAGATCTTCATTGTATAACCGTCAAATTGGCCCCTATGAAAACCACGCTAAATCTTTAACTTCAGTCGAGGGACCAATATATCATCGCGCGCCCGCAAAAAAACAGCAAGGACGTGATCTTTTTCATGTACTTAATTGACACAGTCTATAACGTTTTCCCATTCGTGATACCAGGTTGTAAATGGGTGAAAAAGTTTTCTTGGGTTCGCGCTTTTTTTTTTTCTTTTTCGGATACGAGAAGAGAAAAGGACAAGAGTCCTTTGTGCCGGGCGTCGTAAGGAGGCGAGCGGCTCATTAACACCTTCTGCTATTGTTTACACAGATGTCTGCTTCAAAAAGTAATGAGGAAATAAAAAAATTTAAAAAAATGGAGGAAAGCCGGGGATATGTTGTCACATCTGTGACTGGGAATCTGCTCAGAACGCACGAGGTCGTCTTGACTCCGCGTATCGCTGGATTTGGCTTCCAGGTAGAGCCAAGTTCAGTTTAATTGGACGTTTTGTGCTCATTTCTTTGCACTGGGTTTATTCGGCTCTTAAGAGGAAATCCATCTGTGTTTTAGCTTCGTGAACAAATTATAATGTTTTACGCACTTAAAGGGAACTTGTCATGTGGATATTTGATTATAATCTAACTAATTATATACAATCATTAACTACTAAAAAGTGCCTTAGATGTATTCACATACTGGTGTGACAGATGGTTACCTCATAATATGCACACAAAGATGCCGCATGCTAATGAGCTGATTTGAGTCCAGCGTGATGTCATAGTCCAGCGTTTATTTAATTCAGAGCTATAGCCACTCCCCTGCCCACCTGCTGCTGATTCATATGGAAAAAAACGGTCATTCAGCAGCAGGTGGGCGGGGAGAGTCAGGAGCTCATGAATATTCAGGACTCATCATTATCAGCTGGGGCTTTTCAATACAAGATGTTGGCAGATTGACTGGGTCAATTAAAGAAAGTGACCCAGCATTGTGCTAAGAGAATCAGTCACTTATTTATGTTGCCCTTAGTTAGGACACCATAAAACTGGTGACAGGTTCCCTTTAAGGAACACTGCTGATAAAATGGCTCTTGGTAAAAAAAATGGTTCCTGTCTTGGTTGCCCATAGCAACCAATCACAGCGCAGCTTTCCTTTGGTATTCTGCTCTTGATTGGTTGCTAAGGTTAAGGAATTTGTTTTCGTTTAGAAATCTGCACTATTGTATTAATTAGACTTACTAAAAGGGCCCGAAATGGTGAAGCATGACACTAGGGGGGTCCTAGAACACCAAGACCTTTTTCATAAGGTCCACAGGGTTACACAAACTGTCTTTTTTGCCCATAACAGCCAATCACAGCGCAGTTTTCATGCTCTGGTACGGGGAGCTGTCTAAAAGAAAACTAGCTTTGCCTTAGCAACCAATCACAGTGCAGCTTTCATTTCTTGAAGTGTGCTGGTGAAATAAAAGCTGAGTTGTGATTGGTTGCTAGGGGGCAATTGGCTAAAAGAAGAACCGTCATGGTTGCCCATGGCGACTAGGGTTACCCTCTTTTGCAACAAAAAATACTGGCCAAGTTAAGCCACACCCCAAAGGGGTGTGGGGTTGTGGGGGCGTGGCTTAACACAAAGTGTTAAGTCACTGTCATAATGTGGCTCCCAGTAATATTAATGCCTTTATTAGTGCCTCCCAGAATTAATAATGCCCCCATTATTGCCCCCCCAGCATTAATAATGCCCCCATTAGCGCCCCTCAGAATTAATAATGCCCCCATTATTGCCCCCCCAGCATTAATATTGCCCCCATTAGTGCCCTCCAGAATCAATGCCCCAATTAGTGCCCCCAGTAATATTAATGCCCCCATTAGTACCCCCAGTAATAGTAGTGCACCCCAGAATTAATGCCCCCCAGTAAGAGTAATGGCCCCATTAGTGGGCCCCAGAATGAATAATGTCCCCCATGTATTACGGTACTTATAATATTTATCCTTCATTATGTTTTTCCAATTTGTCTGTAAAAAATGTTGGCCGTCCGTGACTTTGGGATAAGATGTCCAGAAAAAAGAAAAATTCTGGTTGGCAACCCTGGATACCGGCCGAGTGGCAACCCTTATGGTTACCAATCACAGCCCAGCTTGCATTGCTTAAACTGCTGTGGTAAAATGAAAACTGCACTGTGATTGATTGCTGTGGGTTGCTATCTAAAAGAAGAACTGTCTTTGCCCATAACAACCAATCACAGTGCAGCATTCATTTGTTAAAGTGCTCTGGTGAAATGAAAGCTGAGCTGTCATTGGTTGCTAGGGGGAAACTGGCTAAAAGAGGAATCTTCATGGTTGCCCTAGTATAACCAGTCACAGCACAGCTTTCATTTCTTAAACTGCTCAGGTGACATGAAAACTGCGCTGTGATTGGTTGGTCTGCGAAGCCGTCTAACCGAAAAACTGTCTTTGCCGCTAGCAACCAATTACTGTGCAGCTTTCATTTCTTAATATGCGCTGCGATTGGTTGTGGTGGCCAACCGGCTTAAAGAAAGAAAGCATTGTTGCCCATAGAAACCAATTACAGTACAGCTTTCATTTTACCATAGCAGAGTAAGAAATGAAAGCTGCACTGTGATTGGTTATTATGGGAAGCAAAGACAGTATGGATAAATCTGCCCCAGTGTACTAGTTTTTTCGTCAGTTAGCGCTCCTCTCAGAAATCGCCATTTACCCCTCCTGTGAACTCCTCTTGCTCTCTTCCTGTGTGCTGTGGTGTCTTTCTATAGCAGCCACGTGTTACTAAACTAAAATTCCTGTGGTAGAGTTTAGGAATTATTATTAGGATGTCACAGCAGCCATTCTGAAACAGAACCTGACATGTCTGTTTTAGAGAATACCTGTATTTCCCATAAAAAAAAAATTCTTAGAACTCTGCATTGTGCCGTTCCTTAGTTATTCCTTCTGGGCATGTATCAATAAACTAACTCCTGGGCATTATCATTGCCATTGTCAATAGATTGTGTCCCTGCACAGTCAGCACTAATCAGACAATGTCAGATTGCTTTAAGGGGTTCTCCGGGAATTAACAAAAATGAAAATACTTAAATTTTACTTTATAATAAATATATTACCAAATACCTTTCATTAGTAAAAGTGGCTAGTTTTGTCTACGGAGCAATCACTAGGAGAAATAAAATGGCTGCCGTCCTACCAGTACACACAGAATCTGTCCTAACCACACAGGAGGACAAGTTACTTCACAACACTGAGCTAAAGAGCTGCCTCATCCTCCTCTCTGCTCTGTGGGAATGGAAATGGTGAGGAGACATTAAGTAGAGAGAGGAGGTGGGGGTAATGAGCAGCAGCACTTGTATGCAGTCTCCATTACCACAGTCTGTCCTGTCCGTCCTCTCTGTACTTAATGTCTCCTCTGAACTAAATTCCCCAGAGATTCAGCTACAGTTCTTATCAGCTGTATTCAGGGTCATAATCACTGACAAGTAGAGCAGAGAGGAGGATGAGGCAGCTGTTTAGCTCAGTGTTGTGAAGTAACTTGTCCTCCTGTGTGATTAGGACAGATTCTGTGTGTACTGGTAGGACGGCAGCCATTTTATTTCTCCTAGTGATTGCTCCGTAGACAAAACTAGCCACTTTTACTAATGAAAGGTATTTGGTAATATATTTATTATAAATATGATTAGGACAGGTTCTGTGTGTACTGGTAGGATAGCGGCCATTTTGTTTCCCCTGTTGATTTCTCCCCCAACAAAACGAGCCATAATAAATAATGAAAGGTATTTGGAAATATATTTATTGTAAAGTAATATTTAAGCACCCGCCGCCGCCGTGCCCAGCTCCGCCTTTCCCGACCTCAGCGCCGCCTCATAATCCTGTGTGACGCCTCCGGCTCTCCTTCCCTCCCCCCTCCTTCTGCTCTAACATCTCGCGCGTGCGCACAGGGCTCTGCCTGATGCGCCCGTGCGGACTTCTCCGTTCGGCTTCATCGAGCGAAGTGCGCATGCGCCGGCACTTCGCTC
The DNA here is from genome assembly GCF_905171765.1 of Bufo bufo. Taxonomy (NCBI): domain Eukaryota; kingdom Metazoa; phylum Chordata; class Amphibia; order Anura; family Bufonidae; genus Bufo; species Bufo bufo. Next base: position 39,078,953 of record NC_053391.1, read on the forward strand.
AACCTCTCGATGACCTGCACACTGGCAGAGCCCTGTGCGCACGCGCGAGATGTTAGAGCAGAAGGAGGGGGGAGGGAGGGAGAGCCGGAGGCGTCACACAGGATTATGAGGCGGCGCTGAGGTCGGGAAAGGCGGACCTGGGCACGAACGGCGGCGGGTGCGGGCGGCAGCTTCTGTCCATTTACATCCCCTTGGGCACCTTTTTCTGTTGATTGACAGGTCAGTAATAGCGATTTTTGAGAAAAATGAGCCTTCAGATTACATTTATAAGACCACATTAGCAATCGTGAAAGCTCCCTGAACATAACCATATTTTTATCTGGAGGGGGTGAAACCTGGTGACAGAATCCCTTTAAAGACTCCTTAGTGTGCACCAGTAGTAAATATGCCCCCTTATAGTGTCCTCCGTAGTACTAGTGCCTCCTAAAGTACCCTCCACTAGTAATAATGCCCCCATAGCATGTCCCTGAAGTTATAATGCCCGTCTATAGTACCCTCCAGTAGTACTAGTGCCCCCAATATTACTAAAGACCCCATAGTGTGTCCCAGTAAAAAAGAAAATGCCCCCTTATAATACCCCCAGTAGTATTTATCCTCACTATAGTGCCACCTAGTATTAATAAAGCCCCCATAAATTAACACAAATGCCTCTTTATAGTACCACCTGTAGTACTCCCCATATTGTGTTCTCAGTTATAATAATGACCCCCATAGTGCCCCAATAGTGCTGCTCCATTTATAATAATGACCTCCCATAGTGCCCCAATAGTGCTGCTCCAGTTATAATAATGACCCCCCATAGTGTCCCAATGGTGCTGCTCCAGTTATAATAATGACCCCCCATAGTGTCCCAATAGTGGTACTCCAGTAATAATAATTACCCCCCCATAGTGCCACAATAGTGGTACTCCAGTTATAATAATGACCCCCCTAGTGCCCCAATAGTGCTGCTCCAGTTATAATAATGAACCTCTATAGTGCCCGAATAGTGCTGCTCTAGTTATAATAATGACCCTCTCCCCCATAGTGCCCCAATAATGCTGCCCCAGTTATAATACTGACCCTCCATAGTGCCTCAATAGCGCTGATCCAGTTATAATGACCCCCATTAGTGCCCCAATAGTGCTGCTCCCATTAAAATAATGAGCCCCCCATAGTGCCCCAATAGTGCTGCTCCAGTTATAATAATGACCCCCCATAGTGCCCCAATAGTGCTGCTCCAGTTATAATAATGACCCCCCCATAGTGCCCCAATAGTGCTGCTCCAGTTATAATAATGACCCCCCCATAGTGCCCCAATAGTGCTGCTCCAGTTATAATAATGACCTCCCATAGTGCCCCAATAGTGCTGCTCCAGTAATAATAATGACCCCCAATAGTGCTGCTCCAGTTATAATAATGACCCCCCCATAGTGCCCCAATAGTGCTGCTCCAGTTATAATAATGACCTCCCATAGTGCCCCAATAGTGCTGCTCCAGTTATAATAATGACCCCCCCATAGTGCCCCAATAGTGCTGCTCCAGTTATAATAATGACCCCCCCATAGTGCCCCAATAGTGCTGCTCCAGTAATAATAATGACCCCCCCATAGTGCCCCAATAGTGCTGCTCCAGTTATAATAATGATCTCCCTCCCATAGTGCCCCAATAGTGCTGCCCCAAGGTGGCAAATGAAAATAACAAATACCTGTGCGGTGCAGGACACAAGCCTCTTCCGGCATACATCCTGAGCTTCTTGCAGCCTGGCTCAGGTGGCGCGATGATGATGTCATCACGCCACCTGTGCTGTCCTCTGATAGGCTTCAGGCCTAGTGAGTGGTGGCATAGGGAGACATTGTCTCTTGCACAGAGTACCCCTTGAGGACCGCTGGTCTAGAAGACGATGCTCTGTCAGCTAATTAGTTTGTTACAAAGTATTAGTGCAGGAGAAATGTATCCCCCTGGAGTCCAGAGTATTGTATAGCGTGGTGATGCCTCATCCCATGGCTGCGGTCAGACTGTATAGCCACACGATGCTCCGTCACTCTCAGACCCCCCCCCCCCCCAGTCCTGGAAAACCCCCTCAATGTGTCCCGTGGTTGTGAATGATGTCTGGGTGACATGTTTGGCGTCCCCTCCGTATGAATTCCTTGTCTGAGCCCCATATGCCGTGTTTGGGAAGGGATATGTGTCTGCATCTTGGTGCTGAAAGGCTACAGAAAAGGGCAGCTGGGACACAAAGGCAAACACTTAGGGGATCCCGCCTGACACAATAGGCCTGTAAAGTTGTCAGGTTTCGGCTTCTTGACTTTGCTCTTGTGTTTGGATAACCCTGGAGTCTGGGCTGTGAGGATATTCAGCTCTTCTCCACGGGTCTAATCCCTGGCAGAATGAAGGTGTGTGCAGAAGAGGAGCGCCGAAAACAGATGTCGGGAGCGGAGACCAGACAAGGAGGAGAGGAGAAGGCCAAGTGTCTTCCAGGCCTGACCCCCTCCCTATAAATGACATATTCTGTTGTGACGAATCTCCGAAAAAGTGTGCAGAATAGATGCCCTCTGGACCATGGCTGCCAGTGCACTTCCTTAGCAGCACCCCAAATTTCGATTTGGGTGCCAATTTAAAGTGGTTTGATTAGCCAAAAGGAATCACATGGTCACGACTTCAGCTGAAATGATGCGGTACACGTGGTGCAATGCGGCCTGCCGCTCTGAGGGATACGTTAAAGAGGTCAGGGGCGGACTGGGAACCTAAGGGTAAATGCACACATTTTGTTTTGCAGGGAACTCCGTGCGGACAATCCACATCAATTGGTGCGGATTTACTTGCGAATTTGATGCGGATTTTACTCTCCCTATTGAAGTGAATGGAGAAAATCCGGTCAGGAAAAATAAAATAAATTGACATGCTGCGGATTTTAAAATTCTCATAGAATACAATGTACACGACCTATGGTGCGGATTTACCGCGTGCAAATCCACACGCGATCCTGATCGTGTGAATTTAGCCTAAAAGTGGCCCCATGTTGTAGGCGGTAGCACAAGTAGGCAGGGGCAACAGAAGTGGGCAGGTTCAGCAATACTGTAGTGCAGCACGAAATACCGCCCCAGCAGAACCAAATATCACAGTGCAGTACAAAATACCGCCACCCTCACCACAGTATTCAACTGGACCACCGTCCTGAGGACCAATATACAGTTGAATTCAGGAGAGTGGCTGCTGGTCAGGTGCACTAGTATCTGATGCTCCTACGACCACCCTGCAATCCATCAGAGGTGGTCGTGCATGCACACTATAGGAAAAAGCACCAGCCTATGTGCACTCCTACAATCCCAGCCACCAGAGAGGCCAATGCTTTTTCCTATGGTGTGCAAGTGTGACCACCACTGCTGGATTGCAGGATGGTCGTAACCATGGAAATTGACATGTATAATATGATGGGAAAAATGAATCCAGCCGGCAAAGGAGACAATATGGACAATCACAACACATTAGTAAGAGGCTTGTATTAACTTTCTCTACATGATAAATACCATTCGCTGTAGTGAGAGAACCCCTTTAATGCTGAGAGCATCAGATCGTTATGTGCCTTCCTGGGGGGCCATGAGAAGTACCTGTACAGAGAAATGTCCCTGTAGGGTCTATGGCCAGTCCGACACCCCTTCCCCCCGCTTCCCCAAATTGATCACAAGAACAGGAGTCCTGTGTTCCCAATTTGAACGGAGCAGTGGTCGAGCATGTGCAGTGCCGCTTCATTCAACTTGACAGGCTTGACTGCTGCTCCATTTATACAGGGGCAGGACCCTCGTTCTCATGAATGGTTGGGTTCCCCCATCAATCTGATGGTTATCCCTTATCTAATGAATAGGAGATAGCTTGGAGTTACTGGGGTGCCCCTTTAACTTACATACCGTGCATGTGTAAAATCAGTAGCACCTACTGTTAGATTTCCTATACTGTAGGTAGATTACTTCTGGGGTTGTCCCATTAGAACAGCCATCGTCCATATGTCCTATAAGAGTAGGTGCAGAGAGCTGCTGCAGAATGTTCAACAGTGTGTAATGCAATGAATGGGTGCTATGCAGTGCTGCATTTCTCCTGCAGGGGGCGCCGCAGGAGAAATATGGAGCTGCCTGCATCTTCCAGGCTCCTGGTGATCAGTTGATTGCTAGTATGTTCAGATGGGACATAAACCTGTAAGATATTAGTTTAGTTTCAAAACATAAAATACAAATGCAATAGCACTCTGCAACCAGCATTCTGCCCTGCCTCCATGCTGGATGAGGCATTGGTGTACATTTTGGCCAAAGCGCAATAAGCCACTCACCACGTCAGCATGCATGTTGGTACTTGCATCCCTGGATCCGATGAAAGCTGTAATGGCACCGGACGGGGTTAAAAGCAGAGTGTGCTTGGCGTGCCCGCTGACCTGCATTCCCTGGACTTTGTGTGGCTGTTATGGCCCATAAACAGGTAGGAATTAGTGTTAGGGACCACTCCATAGAGGCGACCTTGACGTGGTGAGTGGCTTATTGCGCTTTGGCCAAAATGTACACCAATGCCTCATCCAGCATGGAGGCAGGGCAGAATGCTGGTTGCAGAGTGCTATTGCATTTGTATTTTGCGTTTGTATATGTATTTCGCCATAGCGATGTGCACCTACATACAGGTTGTGCTGACTCAATCCCCCACATAGTTTCAAAACATAGTTATTGGTTTGATGGCAAGGGTGGAGAAAATATACATGTATATAAGGCTCGGTCTACACGACGATTTTTACAATGATAGTCTATGGTGTCGCACTGCAACATGCGACATGCTGCGAATGTCGCAAAAAGTCCATTTGAGGTGGATTTTTCCGCGACTGTCGTAGTCGCAGCATGTCGCATTGCGACACCATAGACTATCATTATAAAAATTGTCACGCGACACATGTTGCAGTGTAGTTGTGCCCTATCTGTCGCGCGACACATGTCGTCGTGTAGACCTAGCCTAAGAGTACAGAATGGATGATCATAGTTCTCCAGTGATATTGAATCATTATCAAACATAGTTTAAAGAAGTACAAAGTAATAAAACATGAAATATGTAGGACAGTAGGAACCCGTCCTACATCATGAGTTAGGCCTAGTTCACACGAACGTATGTGATCCGTGCCCGTGCTGCACGATCGCCGGCCATAGGTCAGCCGCATCGGATCGCGGACCCATTCACTTTAATGGGTCCACGATCCGCCCGTTCCGCAAAAAGATAGGACATGTTCTATCTTTTTGCGGAACGGAAGTACGGGACGCAACCCCACGGAAGCACTCCGTAGTGCCTCCGAGGGGTCCCGTTCCGGGCGGCCGTTCCGCAATTCCGGATTTGCGGACCCATTGAAGTGAATGGGTCCGCATCCGTAACTGTGGCCGTGTATTGCGGACTAGGCCTTACAAGAATAAAACAGTACAGAGTAAAAAGCGTTCAGCTCTCGTGAATCTCCCAGTCAGAAGTAATAGAAAGAATAAGGGGGATGGGGGCAAGCAGGTAAGTCTTCCAGCCCCTGAAGCAACTATTTAGAGGGATAGGAGATACTGTAAGTTAGGAGAGTTGGTACAGTTTAACCAGGGGTTCCATATCTGCGAGCAATGTTCCCTAGTATCCTGTAAGATATTAGTTTATAGGAGGCAGTATACGAGGTCTGAACTTCCTGCAGTATTAATCCACACTCCAAATTAAGCCCTATTCTGCCCAGGGTTTCAGGATCTTTTTAACACAAATCCTAAATTATAAAAAAAAAGAAAGTCAGATAATGCCGACCTACCAATATATATTTTCTAAAAGTAGGTACATGGTGCCCAGCGCTTTCTAAGTATGGGCACCTTCATGGTGTATGCAAACAGGTTTCTCCCAGGGAAAGAAATTACGGATTTCCAAAAATATTACCTATTACCTACATATAAATTCTCCCGTGGCATTCGTCACTAAGCAATAAATCCAGAAAAATTGCGCAGGAGAAATATACATATAGAAGTTGTAGTGTATCCCATAAATCCCCCATGTAGTCTAAAAAGAGCACCGTATTTTTCGCCCAATAAGACACATCTAGGTTGTAGAGGAGAAATATAAGAAAAAAATATTTTTCATCAGACCCTCAGTGTTAGGTTCCATTCACACGTCCGCAAATGGGTCCGCATTCGTTCCGCAATTTTGCGGAACGGGTGCGGACCCATTAATTTTCTATGGGGACGGAATGGATGCGGACAGCACACAGTGTGCTGTCAGCATCCGCATTTGCGGAGCGCGGCCCCGATCTTCAGGTCCGTAGCTCCGCAAAAGATAGAACATGTCCTATTCTTGTCCGTAGCTTGCGGACAAGATTAGGCATTTCTATAGGGGTGCCGGGCGGGTGTGTTGCGGATTCGCAATTTGCGGGTCCGCAACACACCACGGACATGTGAATGGAGCCTTAGGGCTCATGCACACGGACGTATTTTCTTTCCGCTTCCCTCCCGCTTTTTTTGTGGACTGTATGCAGAACCATTCACTTCAATGGGGCTGTAGAAAATAGTGAAGTTACTCCTTGTGCATTCCCTTTCCGTTTGTCCGCAAAAAACTAGTGCATGTCCTATTATTGTCCGCAAATCACGGTCCGAGGCCCCATTCAAGTCAATGTGTCCGCAAAAGATACAGAACGCACGCGGAACACATCCGTATGTCATCCGTATTTTGCAGATCCATACTGTAGAAATGCTATGCCCAGCCCATATTGCTCATGTGTTTGGTAATTAATAAGTTACTGTTTCCTATTCCGATCCGCAAAAAAAGTGTCAAATACGGAAACCATACGGATATGTTTTGTGGAATAACAGAAGAGGACTTAAATCAGAGAAAAAAAAAAAACTCAGATACGGACAAACGGATCCGTGAAAAACAGACCGCAAGACAACAACAGTCGTGTGCATGAGCCCTTAATCAGACCTCAGCTCAGACCGCCAATGCTAATAAGACCTCATCTGAGACCCCTAATCAGACCACAGATCAGACCCCCAATGTTAATCAGACCTCAGCTCAGACCCCAATGTTAATTAGACCTTAGATCAGACCCCCATGGTTACTCAGACTCCTAATTTTAGGGCTCATGCACATGGCTGTAAGTGTTTTGCAGTCCGCAAATTGCAGATCCGCAAATCACGCATGCCGTCTGAGTGCATGCCACCATTTCTTTTTGTGCTCTTGTAGAAATGCCCTGTCCTTGTCCGCAAAACAGACAAGAATAGGACATGTTCTATATTTTTTTTGCGGGGGCCGGGGAACGGACTTACGGACCGCACTTGGGTGTGCTGTCCGCATCTTTTGCAGCCCCGTTAAAATGAATGGGTCTGCATCCGATCCGCAAAAACTGTGAATTGGACACGGACAGAAACTACGGCCATGTGCATGAGCCCTTAATCAGACCTCAGATCAGACAAAAAATAAAATCAACTGGCCTCTTCTGCTCCGAACGCCATCACCACACGGAAGATCCGGCGCCCTTCTTGTCGCACAGAGTGAGGTCACAGAGCGCCCCTACGTCCTCACGCTGCGTGCAGGTCGCAGCACAACATATGGTGCTGGCAGAAGAAAACCAGGGTGTGGTGAGTACTACCAGCGGTGTATTCACCGCTCTTCGGTCCTACTGTACTAATGAGCTTTTTTAAAAAAAATGCATCTTACAGGACGAAAAATGTGGTAAGTCTATAAATGGATTATAAATATATATGTTATATTGCAGCAAAAAGCTATACTATCAGCACACCTATACAATCCACAAAGTATGGCAGTATATATCACCCCACATTTGTGATTCAATTACGGCATCACACAATGTTCTTCTTTGGGCATCTTTTTCTAGAAATTTTAAGAGATTAAGAGAGTAATGTCATAATATTATCCTAATTCTATGGCTACTATTATCATTCGATTACCCTCTGGGTAACATTTTCTCCTCCCAGCAGCAGTAAACTCAAAATGGGTCTAGGAATTTTATTTTTTTTCTAATTGCTGACTACTACAGACGGACAATATTTCATCATCAATAACCTAGTACTGCCGAAAGGAAAAAAAACGCCAAAAATTCTAAAAAAAGTTGTAAAAAATTTCCCTTTTAGATAGAAGTGTCCATTTACATATCGACTGAGAAAAATTCCCAAATCTGTTGGAACCAATTTCTGGGTAATAATCAGTATGACCTCCAATTCCCAGTTGAGCCAGGAAGTCTTCACCTAATTTTCCTAGAATTTTGAACGATAAACCTGCTTATGCAGTGATTTACACCCGTCCCACCCCAGCCTTACTGCCTTACACACCATTGTGGGAGCGTTAAATGTGAGCCTGTCACCCAGCTTTCCCAGGAACAGATAGAACCAATAAGCAACCAAGTAGAATTTTTGACTCAAGGGTTCAGACATTTATTTGGCATTTTTTGGTGGCCGATTAGATTTTTTTCAATGTTTTGTAGGATTTCTCCATTTACCTATCACTTGTGGATTTCATATTTATTTGGCCAGTCCTAATATAAAGAGCCCGTATCGATGGTGCCGGGCGCACAAGTGGAACACTGCTGTGACTGAACAGCACCGCTCATTCAGCGCACACGGTTCCTGAGTAAATATACATGCTCGCCCTGCAGACCTGAATATGTTTTTCTTGTATTATTTGCCTGTTTTCTTATGCAGCCGGTGTATCAATATGCAGGTCTATTTGCTCGCCGATAGAGTTTAGCTCTTGACCCTAGTGTTTTCCTACAATAAACACAGCGGTGATGAGGGGAGCAGTTCCGCAGATTGCTTCCAGATCAACCTATTTTGCAAGCTACAGGTAACGTGAAGGGTGGTCAGCACTGAACCTGGGGAAACGGAGCTGAGCTCATATTGTCATTCATTACTGTGTGCCTTTTAAAGGGGTTGTCTCACTAAACACATTCTACATTTTCCAAATCAGCCCCTGGATCTGAATACTTTTGTAATTGGATGTAATTAAAAATTCAGCATAGCCACTGAGCTATTCAATAAAATGTATCCGTACAGCGCCACCTGCTGTTTGTTCTTTCCTTATTATTTTGTCCACCTCACTGAGCTGGTCGAACGCGCTCCGTTTAAATCGTCAACTGTCACCAGCCATGTGTTCTGTTAGAAGGTGTGGCCGTTACAGGGAGAAAGCTGCAGCAGAAAGGACACGCCGCCTCAGCTGTCAGGCTGAAGATAATCCAGCAGAACAATTGGAGCAATGAATGTGGAGATCTCTGGACCCATGTGCGTTACAGGGCTGGTTTTGTCATGTATTATATCATGTTTGATTTAGATTTTTTTCCATCAATCATGACATAACCCCTTTAAGCAAAAGAAGGATTTCTATAGCTTCCATGTAACTCAATCATAAATCAGTCTTTAGAAAGATACTTGGCTCCCTCTAGTGGTGGCTGCAGGAAGCTAGTAATTTTTTTTTAAAGGGTCAGAATGATTTTAAAAAAATTTAAAGTTGTACCCAACTCACTGATCTCCCTCCACTCCCCGAGTTCCTCACTGATCTCTACTCCCTGATCCCTCTTGACACTGAAGTCTGACCATCCAAAATAGATCAGGAAATAGACACTGGCGGAGGAACCTAGGAAGCTTAGGAAGTAGGGGATTTGGAGCCCTGTGTCAGGAAAACAGAGCTTCAGCCCCTATAAAACATATGGCGTAGACTTCAGCTCTGAATTCCGCCACTTGCTGGCAAAAATTATCGTAAATGCGGCAGCACTAAGCCACGCCCCTTCAACTAAGCCACACCCCTTTTCCGCTGCACTTCATAAAAGTACTGAGAAGCTCAAAAAGTCGCACAGATGCGCCATAATGTGCAACTTTTTTACTCCACAATTGTGGCTTAAAAGCATTGCTAAACGTCTCCCAATATATGTAATATCTTACTTTGCTAATTCTAGTTGTTCCTTGGCTAGCGGTTCCCCTGAGTCAATTGTTATGGCAGAAACATGTCGGGAGCAGCTAGGGATACAATAGGTCCATATTTTAGGGTAAGGTTCCAGGTAGGGTCACCCTTATTGGGGTGGGTTGCTCTGTGGTTAGGCTCTTTAGGGTGCAATAGACCCCCTCATCTAAAGGTGTAATAGGGCTAGCTATCCTCGTTTTTTTTGTATCTTGCATCTCAATCTGACAATATATACGGGCTTATATCCAAGACATTATAAACTTGTGCATCTTGGCCTCTCTGACGCCATGGTTTAGTATTAAAGAGGACCCGTCACCTTTCCTGTCATGTCTTAGTAACAACATGCATTCCCCATGTAAGAACATTTCTGGAGCAGCTATTCTTATGACTCTCTGTTGTTCTGTTACTCTATTATTCCTACTAGAAGTCATGAATGAATTGCCAGCGGTTTGCAGTGAAGGTTCAGACTGGTCTTACCAGTCATGGGCGTTTCCCCGCACAATCTGACATTATCCGATCTGTGCTGCCAGTGTCAGACTATGCAGGGACACAGCCACAACTGGTACCACCCCTCTGGACCTTCATTGCAAACTGCTAGCACTTTTTATAGTAGGAATAATAGATGAATGGCACAACATAGAGTCATAAGAATAGATATTCCAGATTGTTTCTTACATGGGGAATGCAAGTCGTTACTAAAGTGGACATGTCAGGAGAGGTGAGGGGTCCTCTTTAATAGGGTTGCCTGCTGTAGTGAGCATGTGATGGATGCCCACTACTTCAGCCGGTCACGTTAGGTTTTTGGTGGCAGTTAATGAAAGTAAGCTGATAATGAATTTGGTAGAAACTCTAATGAGCAATCACATAGGTCGTAACTTTGGGAAACGGATGGTTCTGGTCGCCACATGGGACATCATAAACTTGTGAATTGAGAGGCGCGCTGAAGCTTCTGGTGAGCGGAGAATTCGCAAGAAGAAAAGATGTGAAAAATAAAAAAATGCAGAGTGAGGGGGTAGAAGGCTGCCTCATGCATTACACATAAGTAGCCATTTTCTAGGCGATTGGTCTTAAAGGGATTGTCCGGTGGTAAAAAAAACCTCTTTGATATACTTATCATTGCCTGCTGCGCTGAGATTCATCAGTATTCATTGTGTCACCTTGTAAACAGAGAGACCTGGGGTCGAAGAGCGACAGCGCAGAGAAGCGCACAATTAATAAATTAATCAGTTTTAGAATGTTTTTATTTCTGCATTTTATTGAAAATTGCACCCCGTAGTGGTAACCTAGATGAAAACGTTATATTTCCAAATATTCCCTAATATAATTACCTATTCAGTAATAGGGCAGGGGCGGGGAAATGAACTTCCTGACTCTTGTCCTCCTGCAACGGCATCATTAACTAGCATATGTAAAATCATCAATGTAATGAAATTATTATTATTTTTTTTAGTTACTTCACTAAAATCACAACAAATTATTTTCTCCTTTTTTTCATGAAAATTCGTTTTTTAAATATGTAAAAAGGGGGTTTCCAGTTTGCTTCAGTGTCCTTTAAACAAAAGATTTACGAAGGTTGCTGTAATTTTGAAATGTATTTTTTTTTTAACTTTATTGCTCCTATCTCTCGTTCTGGGCTGTGGTCACATGACCGTGTCCATGCAGCTCTTTTATATTTCCTGTGATGTCATGTCCATGGGCGGAGCAGTGATAGGGGAGTGTCTATGTAAGTAGCTGGGCGGGAGGAGCTATAAACTAGCTGGGCGTTGTTAGGGGGCGGTGCTGGAGCTGTGGCAGAGGAAGGAGAAGTGCATCATGGGTTTGGTTGGATACAGGAACAGGAAGTGCTACATACAGGAAGGAAACAGACAAATCACAGGGATTGGTTTACATAGTGATAACGAGTCCAAAGTAAAGAAGAAAAAGCACATGGAAGACGTACTGGCGGTAAGCAACCACATGAGCATAACCATAGTAATCCTGGCAAACCACTTTAACTTGGTTTAACACAGTTTTGTGGCTATAGGCAAGACTTATTTTTATTATATCTATGGCCACGTTTTCCTACTGCTATTGTCTGTACATTGATTAGTAGCTGAATTTTTTTGCTGCTTTTTTAAGTGATATTGCAGCTTTTTCCTCTTTTTATTCAAAACACTACAGTAACTTCACATTTCAACTAAATTTTTGTTAGAATTTAATCTTTTTTTTTTGCCCGCTAATTATATATTTTTTATATTGTGATGGTGTTTGTTGTTCACCCCCAGGCCTACAATGTCCATACGCTACAAAATCCAGAACACATCAGTAAATTGTGCTTTTTTTTTTTCTTTCTTACACAAATATTGCCATTTTTCTAATGTGCTACTTTGACTATTCGTGCAAGATTGGTAACAAGATCTGACCCCATGTTGGTAGTCATTATTGACTTTCCAAGTATCTGGTGCCGTTCAGAAGTTGTTGCCGGGGCAGCTGTTAAATCATTGTGAAATTTGGCGTGGCCTGACTGTCTTGCACCGATAGATATTGTGCGCTGAGAAAAGGTAGATTTATGTAGACTGAATGAATTCTCATGACAATTTTCAAATGGACTTATATGTATTATATCTACTAATTAAATTACCTATAAATTTAAACAAATTATTCAAAAATTATTATTAAAAAAAAGTCTAACAATATTATAAAAAAAATATGTAATTACCTATTTTTATTTTTTAGATTTTTTTTATTTTAGGGTTTTTTATTTTTATTTATGTTATTATTTTTTATTAGTTTAAGATTTTTTTTTTCAGCTAACACCATAAATCTTAAACCGTTTACCTAACTAGTGTTCAATTAGGTTATTATTATCATTAATTAATTAATTATTGTTAATGGTCTTTTAGATGGGAACATGCTTTTATTTCGAATTTAATTCTGTAAATTGTAATTCTGTATGATTCCCTGTGCATCTAATAGGTACCGTAATTCATTTTAAGTTTTTTTATTTTTTTTTATTGCAGATTCGAATTGGTAAAATTGATCTAAAAAATGGAAAAATCTTAATCCCCAAAACAATAAGGATATATAAAGTTTCTTAGCTCTTCCCGTGTGTTCTAAAATTTAAATTAACTAATAGTTTTAATTGACCCATTTTCAGGTTTTTAACATTTTTTTTCAACGTTATTCTTTATAATTTGTCCTTGTATTTTCAGGTGACTTTTGTTTTACTGTTTCCCCATCCATGGCGCCGTTCGGTGCTGCTCTGTGGGGTGTTTCAGTAGGTATAAATTAGAGATTTGTCAAATATTAACAAGTTCATGGCTGCTAAAATAAATCTTTAAACATTCAGAATTATTTTATTGGATTTTTGGAGCCAATATTTTCTTAAGCAAGGGTCCTTTTTATACAGGCAGATAAATTGGCCTTAATGAGCGCCGATCGGTGATATAGTAAATTGATCTACGGTCGTTTACTGCACTTATATGTTAGAATTATTTAGAAGTTTTTTTTTTGTACAAACCCAAAAAAATTGTCTCCCCTCCCGTACAGCTTCTGTTGGCAGCACCTCTCCTGTTTACACAGTGGAATGTGCTGCTGAAAAATTATCAGTTTTATGTCATTATAACAGATGCGATCAACTGTGTGATCTTATCGCCGAACGCGTCCCACGGGGCAATGATTGGCAGTGAATGTTCATAAACACAGTGATTTGCAAGATTATCTTTTCTGTGTGAAAGGCCCTTAACGACAGATCTTTAGTCCATTGAAGAATTATTATTTAGAAATATAATGAGAACGTTTTGAAGAATGATATAGTGTATAGAAATATTTGACATTTGACAAAAAAACAACACATTTTAAATTCAGATCCGACCTTCCAAAACCATGAATTTTATCCATAACAGAATTAATAGGCACTGGCAAAAATGAAAACCCATAGAAACACGTAGATATTACGGTATTTATAAGACAAATACACACAATATTTGATCAGTATTATATGTCAAGAGTAGCATTTCCCATTTTTCTTATTACAAAAAAAGTCAAACGTTTCCAGATATAGTCAGTTTTGGAATTTAAAAAAAAATATATATTTTTTTGACTATGTGGACTGTAGTAAAGGCATCTAGATATTATTATTATTATTTTTTTTAGATGTTTTTACTGTGTCGATGTATGGTACATAGAATTACTATAAATATAATAGAAAAATATTAAAAGCAAGAAAATAAAATTGGCGATGGAATTGTAGGCTTCATTTTGGCTATGTCCAAGGGTTTATGTTTGTGCTTACGTGGGGCATCGCGGTGAGGAGGAATTTGAACACTAGATGGTGCTGGAGATTGGAAACGGCAAACTATTTGCATTCTGTCTACGGCCGTGTGAGAACAAATTACCTCTTAAACCTGCATTCTATAATTTTAGTGAGTATATTTTTATACGGTGTATATATTGTATATCTATCTATCTCCTATCTATATAAATATATATTTATTTATACACATATACTATATATAGACCATATTTACAAAACTAAAACTGTACAAAAAAATAAATAACACATTTTTGTTTAAATATAATTTTAGTATATGAATATCTATCTATCTATACACAATATGTCTGTGTCTCTCTCTCTCCCTATATATATATATATATATATATATATATATACATATATATACACACACATACACACACATACTGTGTATAGATAGATAGATACAAAAATTATTATTTTTTTGTAATTATGGTAATTTCAGGCAATATAAAAAAAAATCTTATTTTGGATAGGTTTTTAGCGTTAGTAAATGTACATGCTAATTTCTTGCGGCTGAAAAAGTGATCGGTATGGTATGTGATATGTTTGGTATTTCACCCGAATAGGAATTTAGCCATATATTGCTCTTGCTGTACACTAATGGCTCCCACCTGTTTAAGGCCTCATGCCCATGACTGTATTTTGGGTCACCGTCCGATTAGCATTTTGTACATGGACACAGTCATTTCTATGGGGCTGCAAATATTGCGGACAGCACACGAATGTCATCCGTGTGCTGTCCACATCCGTGTAGCCATTCCGCAAATTACAGAACATACTCCTATTCTTTTACGTTTTGCGGACCAAAATAGGCATTTCTACAAAGAAGTTGCAGCATGCACATGACTGGTATCTGTATTATGCGGACCCGCAGTTTGCAAACTGCAAAATACATACAAAAATATGGAGATACATTTTTTTTTATTACACTGGCTTTTCATTTTGTCATTGTATATTTTTGAGATAATATTTAATTAATGCAAGATAAAGTTACGGTAAATCTTTAGTATAAATTTGATGTCTTGCAGTCAGAAGCCTTTTTATTCCTCCCATTTTTATGTCTGCATTTTATTCTATTTTTTTTTTATATTTGCCTTGCAAACCACAAAATAACATAACTATCCTCAACTGTGCTTGCTGGCCGGGTAAATGTAATGAATCACTATGGGTATTTATATGGGACAGGTTTTACTTCTAGGGTGTAGATAGGGTCTCTATTATGATTGCCTGGCGATTCTGGCAGCAGATTAGTCTTTGGAAAATTTGCATTGAATTTTTTTTTTTAAAGGGGTTCTCCAGGATTTTACGGTACATGTTGATGACCTGTCTTCAGGATAGGTCATCAATATGAGATCGGTGGGGGTCCGACTCCCACCACCCCCACGAGGGTTTGAGGAAGCTGCAGCGCTCACCAGAGATTACCAAGCACAGCGCTGTACATTGTATAGTGACTGCATGTGGTATCGCGGCTCAGCCCCACTTACTTGAATGGGACAGCTGCGCCTAGGTCATGTGACCGATGAACGCGACATCACATGGCCTAGGAAGAGGCTGCAGCACTCGCGGAGCTGCACAGCTTCTTCGTACAGCTGATCGGCAGGGGTTCCAGCAGTCAAACCCCCTCCACCAATCTGATATTGATGACCTATTCTGAGGATAGGCCATCAATATGGAAATCTTGGAGAACCCCTTTAATAGAAGAAAATCTGGTCAGCCTGTTGGAAATGTTTTTTTTTTCTGCTAAGGGTATCAAAAACCATCCAGACATGGCCACGAGACGATTTTTAGCACGGCATTTGGTCCATATGTACTGTGTGTGTAGGACACGGACCTGGCAAACACTGGAGACAGTTGTCTCCAATGGTCTCCAGGTCCAGAATAGCACCACTTCTATGGGTCCATGTTCTTAGGCAGCCTGTGGTGCACACGGTTAGCACACAGGCGAAAAATATTTTTATGTGAAGCTGTATTGTAAATGATATCCTGAAATACTTTTTTTATTATTAATTTTTATTTTTTGATTGTATTATTTTTTTTTCCAGAGGTTTGCTTCAAATGTACTCTGCAAATCCTTATGCTTTATTCTAGAGATGGGACGGGGGATTCGTCGAATCCACGAATTCCTCGAATCTTGCTGGATTCGTGGACTCGAATCCCGACGTAATTTACCGGATACGAATCCGACGAATCCCGGTGGGGCCCAGACTGGTGGTGGCGGCGGCAGGGCACAGCAGAAGATGAGCGCTTCGCTGCTGCGACAGGGGAGGGAGAGGCGTTTCCTTTCCCTGTTCCTCTGATAGGCTGCGGGCCTTGTGCCGGCAGCCTATCAGAGGCCGGTGCAGGCGGCACGATGACGTAATTGCGCCGCCTGAGCCGTACAGCGCGGGACACAGGCCAGAAGAGGCCTGCATCGCAGCGGAGGTAAGTAAATGTGTTTTTTTTTTTTTTTTTATCTGTTACTGGCACATTGGCGAGGGGGAGAGGTGAGAGGCACTATGATACTACTGGCACATTGGGGGGGGGGGGGGGGGGAGGCACTATAATACTGGCACATTATGGGGGGAGATTGCACTATGATACTGGCACATTATGGGGGGAGATGGCACTATGATACTGGCACATTGGGGAAGATGGCACTATGATACTGGCACATTATGGGGGGAGATGGCACTATGATACTGGCACATTATGGGGGGAGGTGGCACTATAATACTGGCACATTATGGGGGGATATGGCACTGATACTGGCACATTATGGGGGGAGGTGGCACTATAATACTGACACATTATGGGGGCAGATGGCACTATGATACTGGCACATTGAGGGGAGATGGCACTATGATACTGGCACATTGGGGGGGAGATGGCACTATGATACTGGCACATTGGGGGGGAGATGGCACTATGATACTGGCACATTGGGGGGAAGATGGCACTATGATACTGGCACATTGGGGGGGAGATGGCACTATGATACCGGCACATGGGGGGGGGGGGGAGAGAGGCACTCCACACTTGATACTGGCACATGGGGGGGAGGAGAGAGGCACTTGATACTGGCACATGATTAGGGGGGCATCTATGGGGACACTTACTGGCACATTATTGGGTGGCTCTGTGGGGCCACTTCTTATTGGCACATTATTGGGGGGCACTATGGGGGGCATCTACTGAGGCCACAAAGAAGGGGTATTTTATATGGGGGGCTCTGTGTGGTACTAGTATTATCAGGGTTTTTTTCTGTTTCTGCAGTATAGTATTGGGGAGCACAGCGGCACAGTATTGGAGGTGTTAGGATGATTTGTCCAGAAGATGCGAGGATGATGGAAAAGTAGTAAACTAAGATTTTTTTTTTTGTCAAACTGCAGAGACTAAAAATGGCTGAAAAATGGTGGTCTGGTCTGAAGGTCTGAAAGGAGAAGATGAGGAAAGAGAACATCTACATCAAAGGAGACGTCACTGGATGTAAGAGGTATGGGGCGCTGTATTACCCTGTATGTTCTGTAGTGAGAGGAGCAGGGGCGTAACGATCGCGGTCATATAGGGTGCGACCGTGACTGGGAGGTGGAGGTTCAGACAAACTGACGCGGTCTGACTTTGTTTCTTACACCGTTCACACAATTATGTACAGGATTTGTAGGATTCGAGATTCGAAAGATTCGATATTTTCGAGAACCGATTCGGATTCGGATTTGAAAAAAATTGGATTCGTCCCACCTCTACTTTATTCACATGTCAGTGATCTGGTCAGTGATTTCCATTAGCTATTGTGAGCCAAAACCGGGATTGGAGCCTCCACAGAGATGAGGTCTAAGGGAAAGATCAGCAACTGTTCAGTGTTTAGACCTGTACCTGGTTTTGGCTTAAAATCGCTCATAGGAAATAACTGACCAAAACAGTGACGTGTGAATAAGGCTTTAGTCAGAAAATGATTACCGGTAATTGACTTCTTTAGACGAGTGTGGTGTGCGTGCTCTGTAATCTGTGCAGAGGTGACTGTGCGGGGAGGGGGAGGAGGCGAGCTGCAACATCACCAATTGTAAATGGTGGATCCTGTATTATTTATATATGCGTGTTTCCTGTCATTGTAATCCCGCCTGTGATGATAATGACTGCTGAGAAGTGATCTCTGCAGAACAAGAAGTGACAGAGTGAAAAGTGTACATTTTCAAGATAATTTTGAAAATATACATAATATAGAAAATATAGACAAGGAAAAAACACCAGGTGATAAAACAATACAGTAGTTCACGTTCTTGTCTTACGATAGATTCCCTTTAAATGGCCGTTGAGTTGATTCTGAACTGTGCAAAAATGTCTGTGTGTGTGTGTGTATATAATAAAAACATTTTATTCAATATTACAGTGAATATTCATAAAAAATAATATTTCTTTAAGGCCTCATGTAGTGGAATTGAGGAGATCTTTTGCAGTAATTCTGCAAGCAGTGGCAAATCTAAACCAAATCCTGCCGCTTCTGGTGCATATTTGTGTGTGGATTTCACCTGTGGAACACTAGCGTTCATGTAGCTCCCTTGTCTGACCTCCTTGGATGGCGTCTTGTAAGATGTGACCTCTGCAGCCTGTGATTGGCTGCAGCAGTCACATGGATGCTAGACATCATTGCAGGATGCTGCTTGTCATTCATGGCGGGGCCCCATTCTTGAGACTGGAGCAGATCTCAGAGGTGGGACCCTCACCTATCAGACATTTATGGCCTACACTATCTTTAATCCTAATTTAAGCTTCAATGGGGAATGCAGCTAAAGTATTCTTAAAAAAAGTAACATGCAAGTGTATTGGAAAGCAGCTGTGTAAAACATAAAGATAGCCTTAGGCCTCTTTCACACGGTCAGTATTTTTGCATCAGTATCATTTGTAAGCCAAAACCAGGAGCAGGTTCAAAACACAGAAGAGGCAAAAATATTTCTATTCTACCTTTTCTCTGTAGATTCCATTTCTTCTTTTGGTTTACAAATACTGACCAAATGCTGGCCATGTGAAACAAGCGGCTTTTCAGCAAGTGCCAGCAGCCTGCAGCGCTAAACTTGTGGCCATGTCACCGCCAAAGGCAGTTATTGGCTGCAGCTGACATGGACACACCGGAGCCAGTGGGGAGGACTGGAGCAGGTAGGTATGAATCCTCAGCTTAGTGTGGCAGGCTGCTGGCATTTGCTAAAAAGTCATTATTCCTGGAGCAGTGTCGTTCCCAGGGTGTTTGGCACCCGGGGCGGGTCATTTCTCTGACACCCTTCCCCCACCAATACTTGACCACATCCCTCTTACATCCAGGGACATCTCCTGTCATGTAGACCTTCTCTTTCCTCTTCTCCTCCGTTAGACCGCCATGAGAAATTCTTTCAGCCGCATCTCGTCTCTACAGAGTTTGTTACACAGACATGTTAGATTTCTAAATTTTTCCATCAACCTCCCCATCCTGGTGTCCCCACAGTGTCATCCTGCTGCCACCCCCAATACTGTGCCGGTTGTGCTCCCCAATGCCCCAGGTACTATACTGCTGAAGAAATAGTGACCCTAATGGACATAATTGGGGTCATTTATCAAACTGGTGTAAAGTAGAACTGGATTTCCAAAAGAGCTGTCAAAAATTAAAGGTGGAATCTGATTGGTTGCTATGGGCGACTAAGCCGATTCTACTTTACACCAGTTTGATAAATGACCCCAAATGTCCTTATAGTGTCCACAGCAGCTATAATGTCCCCTAGAGTGTCCCCAGTAACAATAACACCCTCTATTGTGCTCCAGGTAATAATCCCTGTATAGTGTCCCTAGAAATAATAGAATGGCCCCTACAGTGCCTCCCTAATAGCATTGCCCCCCACGCTGCCCCCATACAGTAATTTCCCCTACACAGTAGTGTCCCCCACACTGCCCCCCACACAGTAGCGTCCCCCACACAGTAGCGTCCCCCACACAGTAGTGTCCCCCACACTGCCTCCCACACAGTAGTGTCCCCCACACTGCCTCCCACACAGTAGTGTCCCCCACACTGCCTCCCACACAGTAGTGTCCCCCACACTGCCTCCCACACAGTAGTGTCCCCCACACTGCCTCCCACACAGTAGTGTCCCCCACACAGTAGTGTCCCCCACACTGCCCCCCACACAGTAGTGTCCCCCACACTGCCCCATACAGTAGTGTCCCCCACACTGCCCCCCCCACGCAGTAGTGTCCCCCACACTGCCCCCATAGAGTAGTGTCCCCCACACTGCCCCCATAGAGTAGTGTCCCCCACGCTGCCCCCCACACAGTAGTGTCCCCCACGCTGCCCCCCACACAGTAGTGTCCCCCACGCTGCCCCCCACACAGTAGTGTCCCCCACGCTGCCCCCACACTGCCCCCCACACAGTAGTGTCCCCCATGCTGCTCCCCACACAGTAGTGTCCCCCACGCTGCCCCCACACAGTAGTGTCCCCCACGCTGCCCCCCACACAGTAGTCTCCCCCACGCTGCCCCCCACACAGTAGTGTCCCCCACGCTGCCCCCCACACAGTAGTGTCCCCCATGCTGCCCCCACACAGTAGTGTCCCCCATGCTGCCCCCACACAGTAGTGTCCCCCACATTGCCCATATAGTAATTTTCCCCCCACATAGTAATCCCTCCCATAATAATTTGCACCCACACAGTATCCCACTATATTCCCCCCACATCCTCCTGTGTGCACCCCCCTCATGTCCCCCAAAGTTGGCACATAAAATAAAATAAAAAAATTTGCCCCCACACAGTATCCGACCATATTTTCCCCACACACGTTCTCCTGTGTGCACCCCGGCCCCCTCATGTTCCCCAAAGTTGGCACATAAAAGACTCGCAGAGTCCCGACACTGTGCTGCTGAGTCCCAGCACAGGCGCGCGAGATGACGTCATCACGCGCCTGCGTCGGGATTTCACTACTGCATAGGCTTCAGGCCTACTAGGCCTGAAGCCTATGGCGGTGATCGGCGGCGGGGCAGGGAACTATGCGCTCTGCTCCCTGCCCCGCCGCAGTATGTGGCTGTCAGCGCTTCAGCAATAAGCGCTTCCATCTGTATTGATGGAAGCGCTCATTGCTTCTGGGCCTGCTGGCACCCCCGTGAGAGCCAGCACCCGGGGTGGACCGCCTTCCCCCTCCCCCTGGGCACGCCACTGTCCCGGAGAACCCCTTTAAGGGGTTGTTTCATCTCATCCTAGTGATATGCCATCAATGTCAGATAGGTGTGAATCCCATCTCTGAGACCTGCACCTATCTCCAGAACGGGCCTCGAAAGTGAAGCAGAGCGCATGCAGGTCTTAGTCTCCATTAGTTTTTATGAGAGTCCCATAGAAATGAACGGAGAACGCATTGTGCAAGCGCAGCCACTGCTCTATTCATTTCTATGGCACTGCCACAAATAGCCTAACCAGCGCTCGGCTATTTTCCATAGTGCCCTACAAATAAATAGAGGGCGACAGCACATGCTTCGTTCACTTTAGGGGTCCATTTCTGGAGATAGATGTGGGTCCTACCTCTGGCGATATGCTACCCATATCGAAAAATGCTGTGGGCCAAGGCCAGTACATAATGGTTTTTTTTCCCCCTATACTAGCTTGCCATACATTCATTTTTGTGTCTGATTAAAAAAATATATATATACTTTAGTATTTTTAAATTTTAGTTTCTTTCTATTTTTCATTGCATAAATATTTTTATGAACATTTTTTTGTCAGAGATTTTGAAATTAATCTGGCCTGCAAAATGTAAGGACATGTGTTTTGTTCCCTTGTGTCCGGTAAGAGCGTATCTCACCTGTGTGGTCACGGGGATCAGCTAGGAGATGGTGTGTAAACAATAATATTTGCATAGTTCTTTGGAACGTCTTGGAATTCCCTTTTTCCTTGGAAGTCACTTGACTTCTCTTGCTAATATGTCGCCACACCTTTCTAAATAATTTATTATGCAGACTGGGCAATATTTGTAAAACTGTAAGGGTCCATTCACACGTCCGCAAGTGTTTTGCGGTCCGCAAATTGCGGATCCGTAAAACATGGACGCCGGCGGATCGCACATGCCAGGCACTTTTAATAGAAATGCCTTTACTTGTCCGTGTCTGCGGACCAGAATAGGACATGTTCTATTATTTTGCGGAACGGAAGTGCGGATGCGGACAGCACACAGTGTGCTGTCCGCATCTTTTCCATCCCCGTTGAAAATGAATGGGTTCGCACCCGTTCCGCAAACTTGCAGAACAGATGCGGACCCATTCATGCGGACGTGTGAATGGACCCTAAGCATGGTAGGAAATCTTCTATACGGCTGTCATCTGATTTTATAAATTTTACAAGTTTTAAATTTTGTAGAATAACTTTTTGTCGTTTTCATTTGTTAAATTAGTAAAAAGTTTTATTGTTTCTGAAATATAGCTAAAATGGTACCTACAGTGCAGCTCCCAGATGACCGGTCACCCAACTTTCCTAGCATCCTGACTGACAAATGTGGCGAGGCCAGCACAGTAACGCAAAAACTTGAGCAAATTTTTTGCGCAAGTGCCATTGAAAAAAATTTACAATCTTGCAGTTTGCAAAGTGGTGTATTATAAATGAGAAATGTGGCCCATAGAGGTGAGTGAAATGTATGGCTAAGCATGTATCCATACACAACCTGACATGAAACTATGAGGCATCCATATTGTTTGGTATTCATCTGCCCATAAATTAAAGTAATGAAGAATTTTGGTGAATTCAAATTAAAAAAACTGGCGGAATATGACAATTGATGGTCTTGCCTACAGTAGTTTTCCCATACTCCTGAAACGTATGTTCACAGATCTCATCCACCAATTGCAGAAAAATTGATCTGCTTGGAAATTGAAATATGGTTTGGATTTTAAATCTGCAGCATGTCAATTATTTATGCAGATTTTCACCCATTCGAATACATTGGGTAAAATCTGCCACAAAATTTGCAACAGATTTTTTGCACCACTGCAAGAAAGTTACCATGCATGTGAATCCTCTTTGCTAACTGCCTGATTGTCAGGGGTGTTAAGTGGGCTCAAGATAATCATTAGGGTACTGTTAATAAATGGATTGTCTCATCACTGACAAGCCCTTTAGGAATGCCATCTGCCTGGATTTCAGCACCCCAGGGAATAACATTTCAGAGCTTTCAGGCTCTCAATGTTGTAGCAATACCCAAGAATGGCTGTTTTTGACTTTTGAGTTAAAGGGGCTCTTTGAGTGTCATAATGAAATTATTTTCATTTCCCTAGAGCAGTGTTTCCCAACCAGTGTGCCTCCAGCTGTTGCAAAACTACAACTCCCAGCATACCCGCACAACCAATGGCTGTCCGGGCATGCTGGGAGTTGTAGTTTTGCAACAGCTGGAGGCACACTGGTTGGGAAACACTGCCCTAGAGTACCTCAAAAACGGCATATTTTGCTCCCTATACCTGTTTGTCATGTCGGCTCTTTCCTTCCCCTGTTGTCAGCATCACTGCATCCTGGCAGGATGTTTACACACAGAACTTCCTGTTGGGGTTTCTAACCAATCCCAGCATGCTTTGCTCTATAATGTTACTCAGGGCTTGTTCTTCCTCCCACACTGTTCCCTCTTCAGTAGTCATGCCCCCTACACCACCTCTCTCCATGCTAGCTAGGTGAAGGATGCTCTGTGAAACAAGGTGATGAAAACAGAAAGTTCTGTATGTAAACATCCTGCCAGGATGCAGTGATGCTGAGAACAGTGGAAGGAAAGTGCTGACATGAATACAAGTATCTGGGGCATTGTTTGAGGTACTCTGGAAAAAAATTCTTTATTGTAAAACTGGAGAACCACTTTAATGTGACTGTGGTGGGACCTTGGTGTAGATAGATGAGAGATTTCTAACGTGATCACAGACTAATTTAAAGAGGAAATGGAAATAGATTGGATTTAATGTTGTGTATTGAGAAAATGGACCTACCACAAACCTAATGCTAGGCTTGGAAACCAGAAGTAGAGTCTAATTAGCTGACCAGTCTTTATCAAGGTGCTTATTAGTATAGAATGGATTTGGATGTGTGCCACATAAGGCAAGAAAATAGATCTTGGCTAAATTGTTGTATCTGAACCAGAAGGCACAATCGAGAAAAAGGCTGGATGGAAGGCGATGACCACAAGCATAGATGGATCATCCTTGGATCAGGTCTGGTATCTAAAAATCAATGATCAGACTAAGAAATCAAGAATCAGAATACCAGAACAGTAATATCTAAAGAAGAGGAAGTCTGGTATGGGAGTCACCAATCAGGGCAAAAGACTTGAGTCATGCAGCACGGCCATCTTGAATAGACAGATAAAACAGTCCAGAACCTTACATGTGCTTGTTGGGTTGGCAAAACCAGTAAGATTCGCCATGTTTATTGTAGACACGATATAGATTTGGTAGTTCTGACTTATATACCAAGAATAGATAAAATATTATGTAGTTTTTGACCTTGAGGACCAAGTGTGTCGGTGGCCAGAAGTGGCTTCTTCTTGTTCTGGCCATGAGAAGTGATCAGTATTTCTATTGGCGGACAGCACTGGTAAATGGTATTTTAATCTCACGCTTTGACATTTCCATTGCAAGTATCACAGTTTCCTTTCCATTACATTAGGAGGATCTGAAATGATTGGATTTAGCAGATTTGCTTTGTTTCTGAGAAATATTTCCCGATGAGTCCACGTGCAGCAGTCCTCCCTCACCAGTGTTATGTTTGTCTAAAGAAGACAGCATGTGTGGCCAAGCCATGCCGGTCGGTCTGACTTGTCAGATGCGTAGATTACTATTAAATCCATTGACTAGACCCTTCACTTGTTGAGGACACTTACAGGAATTGCCAACGACAAATATTATTTTAAAGAGTAGTTCATCACCCAAGTATCAGTAGCTGTGAAAATAGCTCTCGTCTCATTCCTGAGCACATCTGTAATTCCTTGGGAGATTTGTGGCAGGCAGTTTGGAAAAGTCTGACATTGGAAAATTTGTGTCGCTGTGGGAGGGGGGTGCTTCAGAAAGATGAGCTACGTTGGTGATGTATCTGTAATTTGTATTGAACTTCGATGAATGTGAAAAGTATGTAAGTTCCCCCCACATTTATATAATAAATCTAGAATACCTCAATACAATATCCATGTATTGGAGGTAAGTTAAGCACAGATGACTACGATCTCAGTAGGACCCTGCCTTGGTGTCTGTCCAAGATTTGGGATGCAAATGAGCTCTTAACAAGCTCTGCCTCTAATGCCACCCGATGTAAGGCAGCTATCCTATAAGTCAACGTTTGACCCTTTAACTAAGCCAGCACCTCATCTGCAGACAGCTGTTTCGGGGTGCTTGCCCCTCGTCGATGAAGAGCAGAGAGTACTGGCTTAAATGGGTTGTCTCACTTCAGTAAGTGGCATTTATCATGTAGAAAAAGTTAATACGAGCTACTTACTAATATACTGTTATTATACATATTGCTTCCTTTGCTGGCTGGATTCATTTTTCCATAACATTATACACTGCTCGTTTCCATGGTTACAGACCACTCCGCAATCCAGAATCGGTGGCGGTGCTTGCACAATATACGAAAAAGAACTAGCCTATGTGAGCTCCCATGGTCCCAGCCACCAGAGAGGCTGATGCTTTTTCCTATAGTGTGCAAGCACCACCACCAGTGATGGATTTGAGGGTGGTCTGCACCATGGAAACTAGCAGTGTATAATGTGTTGGAAAAATGAATCCAGCCAGCAAAGGAAGCAATATGGATAATAACAATACATTAGTAAGTGGCTTGTATTAACCTTCTCTCCATGATAAATGCCACTTACTGAAGCAAGACAACCCCTTTAACTGGGTGAGAGGCCGAGTCAGAATTTGGGGGATCCTGTCCAAGATGCCACACATCAAATATGGGTCAGAAAGGCCTTTGACTTAATTCTAAACCCTTTTCCTTCTCATCTGTAGTTTGAAAAGCACGGACTGTTCAGGCAATATGAATATTAAAGAATTATTCCCATCTCATAGATTGATGAGATATTGCTAGGATATGCCATCAATGTCAGGCAGGTGCAAGTCCCACCTCTGGCCCCCTGAAGTCTTGGGAGAGCAGCAATGCATGAGTGGCCACCCTTCATTTACCGCTATGGGAGCACCTGCTCAGCTATTTTCAGGCCTCCCATAGCAGTGAATGGAGAGGCCTGCACAATGTGCTCTCCCTCACTTCAGGAGCCCCGTTCTGGTGATAGGAGCATGTCCCAGGGGTAGGACCCTCACTTATCTGACATTGATGGCATATCCTAGCAATATCCCATCCATGTCTGGGAATGATGGGAATACCCCTTTAATATGTCTGCTGAATGCTAGTTTGGCTGACAACTATATCTTGCGATCCGTCCATATACCTGCATGTGTCCTAGACAGGAACAGGGGCGAGAACCGCCGACAGAATCCTCTCACAATGGATTATCTCCCTGAGTACAAAAGAATCTGCAGATGAAATCCAACTGCTTGATCTTCATCTCCCCCAGACCATAGTTGCCAACAGTCCCGAATTTGTAGCGGCTGTCCCTAATTTGATAGACATTAGACAGTTCTTGCTAATTCAGAGTGAAAATAAGTGGGGCTTAACAAAACTCGTAAATGTGTCCCCCATGGTTTGAGGGCCTCTCTGTCCCGAATTTACCAAATGCAACATTGGTAAGTATGCCAGACATCTGTTTTCGGTGGAGAGTTGGGGAGTTGTAGGGAGTCTTCCGAGATGTGTTATAGGGGAAGTACTGTAATTTTCTGGTTGTATTCTAAAATAAACTTGCACCGCCTTCTAAATGTTGGCCTCTTGAGAAGGACCTAACAGGTACAGGAGAATGTACCTCTTTCTTTTGGAACTAAACCCATAGACTGCACCTTACCAGCTTGTCCTGGAAAATGCCCCTAGAATGTGGAAGAACGTCACTGACCTACACAAGAGATCTGACCTCAGTTCCATCAAATAACCTTGGATAACATTGGAACGCCAATTGAGAATCACAGCATCCCTACTCATCCTCACTTATGATATTGTGGCTGAACGGACATTAATTCAAAAAGCATATTTTAATATCCATCTGAGTGGAAGTGGGTGCAGACTTCAAAACAAGAATAGGGTTACGATTCTCCCTGGGGAAGTAGATCCTTGAGACACAGTGGGTTCTGCGCTGGTCAAAACTGAAGTGTGGAATATAATCAATTTCTCTCTCTAGTTACACCCCTGATTATCACCACCTACTTGGAAATCAACATCAAGGTTGTCCTCTCCATGCCATTGTCCAACGGTCAACTAATCCAGAAGTGGTGACTTCATGCCCAGTTAGGCTGCATTTATAGACAGTGCACTTAAATCTGCAGACGTTCTTGCCCCCTTTTTTGTGATTTTGCAGACCTAGTTCTTTGGAAAAAAAAAAAAGATGATCCCTCGTGATCATGACACAGATTGCATAGAAAATGTCTGTCCAGGGTTTATTTCCTTCGGGATGTTCAGATTCGATGTAACCGCACAGCCAGAATGTAATCAGAGGTTACAGCGTGGGATTAAGATAAACCGCACATTGACGGGAACCTGACGGGGCTGATGTGATACAGACATATGGTCTTCTGCCAGTGTGATACCTGGCCTTACTATCCATGAAGGAGCTAACCACATGGAGCTCCCAGGCCCATCCATTCACGGGTCATGCTTTTCAGCCCCGCTCTGGATCTCAGCACGGAGAACTGCATCATGTTAATTGGTGTTACATCATTCTTCACAATCTTCTTTTCAGCAGCCTCGGACTTCATTACAATGCTCGTCCATCATGTCGTTTTATGCTAGTGGAGTGCCAAAATCTTCTGTAATGTTATATCCGTACAATAGCCTCTGCAGTTCATAAAATCAGGGAAGTATCATCAGCAGTAACGTGGCCACGGAGGCCATCATCCACCTGAACTCCTGAGTAGCCACTGTCAATGGTGGATTATAATAGGGGCTTTTGGGTCGGTGGCCTCGGGCCGGACATCTCTGTGGGGCCCAACACCGGTCCAAATTACAGAATACATCCAGCAGGGCTGAGCGCTGCAGTGTCTCCCTGGACTGTGCGGCCGCACAGATTCTATTCCCACTATCCGCTAACCAGCTCAGGGCCGCTTTGCAGGCCGACGCTCCACTGCAGTCCCCGCTTCCTCCCTCTTGCAGAATGAGGAGGGTGTGCCAGCTTTGACTGCAGTATCATCTACTCACATTATCTGTACCCAGAGAGGTATCATTGTGCGATGTGGGGTGTTACGTAGGACTGCAGGGAACATCTTGTACGTTATCTGTACTCAGAGCATTATCTCTGTTATCTGTGGCATTACATGGGACTGCAGGTGACATCCACTACAATATTTGTACTCGGATACTCTAAGTACAAATAGTGTAGTAGATGGTACCTGCAGTCCCATGTAACGCCACAGATAATACAGTAATAGCTCTCTGAGTACTGAGTATATACTGTGGCTCCCAATAATATTAATGCCCCCATTAGTGCCCCGCCAGTAATATTAATGCACCCAGTAATAGAAATGCCCACATTAGTGTGCCACAGAATTAATGCCCCCATTAGTGCCCCCAGTAAGAGTAATTACCCCATTAGTGCGCCCTAGAATTAATGCCCCTCATTAGTGCCCCACCAGTAAGAATAATGCCCCCATTAGTGCCCCCAGTAAGAATAATACCCCTATAAGTGCCCCCGAGTAAGAGTAAGGCCCCCAGCAAGAGTAATGCTCCCCATTAATGCCTGCATTAGTGCCCCCATTAGTGTCCCCCAGTAAGAGTAGTGCCCCCTTCTCTGCTTCTTCTTCTTAAAAAAAAACAAAAAACACCTCTATTTGCTTGCGCTGCGGGAACGCACACTGCTGACTGGATGTGCACAGGACAGGACCTGCGCTCCAGCGTGATGACGTCTCTCAGGTCCTGTCCTCCAGTCAGCAGCGAGGGTTCACTGCGGCGCTAGCAAATGGAGGAGGGGAGTGCTTTTTTTTTTTTTTTTTTTTAACACAGGTTGCGGTGGGGAGGGTTGGTTAAAGGCGGCACTAATGAGCGCTCCGCACAGAAAAATACCGGCAATTAACATTCCCGGGCGAAAATAAATTACCGGCACCGGCAGGGCCACTGAAATACAGGCCCTGCTGGTGAGATGCCGGCCGAGTGGCAACCCTACCTATAATGCACTTAATCCACCCCTAGCCACTCTGCCTGGTTATTATAGGGTACCCAGTTCCATGACATTACATGTAGAGCTCCGACTTCTAGAGGGAGCAAATGGGGTAATAGAAATACATGAGGACACTGCTGATAATGCTAATAGTGGTGTAACCAGTTCAAGACCAGGCCATTTACCTCCGTTCCTGATCAGACATATTTTCCATTCTTTTCAGTACATACGCCTTTGAAAGCCATAACTTAGATTTTTGCGCATTTTATCATAGATACATAGATCTTTATTTTTACGTCATTTTTATTTTTAGTATTTTATTGTTTTTAGTTTTTATATTCGGGGAAAATGAAAAAATAAAGGGAAAAATGTTTTCATACCTTTTTAATAGCAAAAAGCGCAACCAAAATACTTCTTTTTAAAAATGTATATCCCCTTTCTGTAATTGGTCATATATCGGGTGATAGTTGTTATGGTTACGGGGGGTGGGTGGGGCTAGAAGCTGTGGTATGGTGTGTGATGGCATTTTAAAATATATATATATATATATATATTTTTTATTTGACACCTTTTGCCACCCCATAAGATCATACAAGACATTTGGGGGGCAGTATAACATTATCTTTTATTTTTATTTTTTTTATTACTACTGACTTCTCCTGTAACTGGGGCTGACATCATAGCTCTAGTTACAGGAGGAATACAGCCCTACAAGGTTGCTGAGCCTCACTGTAGAGCTGATCTGGGTGTGCTAAGACCCAGGAGTTCGTTCAGTTACCTCGCACCCAGTGATCGCATGATCGTTAGGACCTGAGCTTGAGGGCAGCATTGCCGCTTCAAGATCTAAATACACAGTCCCCTTTAAGCCACACCCTTTGCTCGCAAAGCCCCTCCTCTTTCCCGCTAAGCTACACCCTCTAGCTAAAAAGTATCTAAAACACATAATACATGTGGTGCATGTGCAGCGACCGGGTCACAGGGGCAATATGTGTGAGTTATGGTGGGCCGATGGGGGTAGCAGCAGTTTGACTCCCTTGGCCCCTGGCGTGCAGTGAATGGAAGGAGAGCACCAGTTCCTTCGGGGCACACTCTGTTGTCCAGGGACTCCCGCCAGATAGTGGATGAGGTGCCCTTGGTGGTGTGAGTTTAAGGTGCCGTGGAGGCAGGGTCCTTGGTGTTCATGACGCCAGCACCGTAAGGTGCAAATAGGTGATAAGTTCGCACAATAAGGAGACCTGTTCTCTTAACAAATTCCCAGTACTTTACTGAAGCTGATCCAAAGGTCATCAATGTGCACAAAAGTCATTTACAGCAAGGCAGCTTCTACAATGGCTCAGGTTAGTTCCCAAAAGTTGCATAAGGGGTATTTTCCTCTATAACAACAAGTCCCTTGTTTCTCCAGGCTGGAGAGATGGACTGTCTCTGCTGTACTGTATAGTCATATACTTCTGTAATCTTTCCCTTCTATGGGCTGGTACATGGAACTAACTCTGGAGTTTAGATAACTCTCCAAAATGGCTGCTGAGATGCCGCTTTCTCCTCCTTCTTCTTCTCCTCTCTGAGCAGAGCTTGTTAGAACCTCCGCCTCCCTGTGCAACTTTAAGGGAACTCCGGCACAAGCACATTTTCATGAAACACAAACCCAATATTAAGCAGTGTGTTTCAGGACACTGCACGTGCACACCAGTTTTTTTTTGGCACACATTAAACCAGAATTTAGCTAAATAAATCTCCCCCTTCGTGCTCCAAGTCCTCACCATATAAACAACAGTATTCTCATTCACTGACAGCAAAGAGAGATCCTAAAAACGGTGAGGAATTGTAAGGATAAAGTCTATTAGAAAGTTGTAGAGCGAAGTAGTCCCATCAGCTCCATGTTATTTGTAATGAGACCCTTTTGTGGTAGTCACCATACTTCATGTTTGTGTCTCTCGTACAGGAGGATTACCCTGATGTTCTCCAGTGGATTCAATCAAGAAGCAAAAATGGTTTGATAAAATCTAGCAAGATGTCTTTGAAAATCTGCGACTGCCCTCAGCATGATATGGACATCAGTCCATCTCTAGGTGCACTCATCACTGGAGAGGAAAGCTTCACGTCTGAGGACTTCAACATGAACAGATACCGGGAGAATCTCCAAACCGAAAAGCTTGGTAAAGCCGTACTGTTTTCAGAGGTCACTACCTCCACGTTTAGTGTTCTTGATGGGTAAGTTTAACCTAGACTTCTTCCAAGTCTTATTCTTTCTTTTATCATCATAGACTGAATCTAAAATTCCACCTTTCAACTAGGAGCCACCATAAATGCTATAGGGTTGTCCATGCCAACTTCTTTTGGTTTAAGTTAATATAAGACAGCCTCTTCAAATAGGTGGCACTAGCGAGATGGTTCTCTTTCTCTGGGAGATACCTCTTTGCATATTATATAATACCATGGAGTAGGGATCGACCGATATAGATTTTTTAGAGCCGATACCGATAATCTGTGAACTTTCAGGCCGATAGCCGATAATTTATGCCGATATTTTATATCTCATAATATATATTATATTAGTTGGTAGTCACTGAGGTGGAAGAAATTTTTCATTTGGCACTAGTATATTATAAATGTAAATTATAAATTAATAAAGCCCTTAGTTGGTAGTCAATTTATAATTTACATTTATAAGATACTAGTGCCAAATCCCAATTTCCACACCATCCCGCCCTCCTCACTGACTTTATTAACCCCTATCAGACCTCAGATCAGACCTTTTCTTAACCCCTATCAGACCTCAGATCAGACCATTATTAACCCCTATCAGACCTCAGATCAGACCTTTATTAACCCCTATAAGACCTCAGATGAATAAAATAAAAAACTCCTCACCTCTCCTGCGCCGCGGCTCCTCTTCATCTCCGGGTCCAGCGTCTCGCTCCCCTGTCTTCTCCGGCCCGTGCTGCACTGTCACCTGACAGAGTGCAGCGTCCGGTCATAGTGCACGCACTACGTCCTGACGCTGTACGGGGTCAGGACAGTGGCGCGCGGGCCCCATCAAAGAAGACCAGGGAGGGTGAGTATCAGAAGCGCTTGCTGCGCTTCTTCTCCGCTCCCGGCACCCGATGCATACTAGTGCGCGCTTCCATAATGGAAGCGCTCACTAGTATTCGCTTTATACGTATTATTGGTATATCGGCAAGGTTAGATGCTGATACCGATAATCTACAAAATCCTGAATATCGGCCGATAATATCAGTACTTCCGATAATCGGTCGATCCCTACCATGGAGCATTGCCTTTAATTCTCCTCAAGAGAGCCAGTACCTCCCCTAAGCTTTGTTTAAAGGGATTCTGTCACCTTCTTTTTGCTTATTAAACTAGGCATAGTGTCAGGTAGTCTTAGCAGAAACATATAATTTGTTCCCTTTCTTATGGCAAACCATTGCTTCAATTAGAAGAAAAAGTATGCTAACGAGTTGTTCGGAGCACTGAGGGCGGGCCCTTTTCCCTTGGTTGCACCATTGTTCCACTCCTCTGCTTACTTTGCCTGTCCTACTTCTTGGTAATTGCCTGGGCCAGACTTCTGAGAACAGCTCTCGCCTGGCCTCGTTTGTCACGGGTAAGGAAGGTAGAGAGGAACTGCACCCCCTAAACTTCCACCCTCAACCCTCTCCCTGCCTACTTGCACCACCCGCCCTAGGTGACGGGGCGCAACTGGGCGACGGTCCCTGACCTACGTAAGTGTAGAGCAGAGCGAACAGAGAAAGAGAGGAACAGACAGCCAAGGCAGAAGGCGGTACACAAGACTAAGGCAAACGGATAGACAGGGAGGTAGATAAGACAACAGTACCCAGTGATGGGAAAGGCAATGGCGGGTCAACTAGCCGAGGTCGGTCCGGGAGGTCACGTCAATACAAGGGATGAGGCAGGAGACGAAATCCGAGAACGAGCTGAGGTCAAATCCGAGAGATAGCGTAGGTACCAAGGGAGCTGGCAAAGCGAGGTCAGGAAACAAACAAGGTCAATACCAGAGGTCAAGTAGGAAGCAATAATAATAGTACACACAGCCCTAGAGACGAAAACCACAGGCAACCTGTAGCCAGTAGGCGCCTGTATTTATAGTGGGGAGTGAGAGTCATGTGACGTGGCCCGCGTCACATGACCGACAGACAGACAAGTCGAGCACCGAGTGATCAGCTCGGCGCTCAAGGCAGACCTAGGAGCAGGGAGCCTCCCAGCTAGCAAAGCTGCCCTGGGAACCAGGCCAAACACAGATCCTCGCTCCCGAAGCTAAGCAGCAGGTCTGCGGCTGATGGGAGACCGAGTGCGCCTTCGACGACACGATACATCGTTATTCCGCCCTTGCACCAGGCATCAGAATTTCAGTGCATGTGTACTACACTTCTCTCCAGGACAGGAATAATGTACTGTGCATGCGCCAACATTCTGGCACGCGCACGAGATTACAGAGTCAGGCAAGAGCAATTCTCAGAAGCCTGGTCTTGTCAATCACCAAGGGATAGGAGGGACTTAGTGAGCAGAGGGAAGGAACAATAGTGTCTTCGGTGCTCCGAACAACTCATTTGTATATGTATTCAAACATCTTTTTGTGCTATTTGAAGCAATGATTTAACTAAAGAACAGTAACCCTTTGAAAGTCTCTGCTAGCACTACCTGACACTAAGCTTAGTATAATAAGCAAAAACAAGGAGGCTGCCAAGGGGCTTATCTCATGATATAGTACATGACAAAGCTAGAACCAGCCCTGTACCTCACATGGATCCAGAACTCTCCCCATTCATTACTCCACTCGCTCTGCTAGATTTAGTTCCAGCTGGCTCCTCAGGGGCGTGTCTTTTTCTCAGGGCGTTTGGCCTTTTTGCTGCAGCTCTCTCTCTATCATAGCTCAGGGTGTGTTGTGTCCTTTCTGCTGCAGCTCATTCCCTGTAACCATCACAGCTTCTAACAGGTGGCAGTTGAAGAGTGGAACTGAGGGTGTGCAACCACTTCAGCGATGTTACCAAGGTGGACAGAGAAATAAGTAAAAGAACAAACAGCAGGCAGAGCTAAACGAATACATTTTATTTGATAACAGTACTAATTTTTTTATTGCATTATATTACAAAAGCATTTAGATCCAGTTGCGTATTTTTTGTGGGACAACCCCTTTTACGTTACCAACATTCCCCTTAATGTGTCATTCCATTGAACCAAAATGTCCATTGGTGTTTCATATCTGGTGGATTGGTTACAGGACATATTGAAGATATTAATCTGGCTTCAAAGAGGGTCCTACCAATTGTCTAACTGGTTTGGGCAACCCCCTATTTCAGGATGAGGGCCTCCCTGGTTGATTAGGTGGGGTCATTCTGATAGGATTCCCAGTTTTCAGGTGTTGTCTCTATTTTCATTGCCAGGCAATTGTCGGTTCTGTAGTGGTGTCTTATTATCTCAATGTGCCGTAATAGACACAGTTACGGAAATGTATTGCTTTCCAGTTCATTATCTAGCTGCCAAGCAACTTACAGCCGGCTGTGATCTTCTGCGTATGGTCTGCACAAACCCTAAAAAAAAATTGTCTTCATGATAGGAGACTCTTGTCGGCTTCTAGTCCCTGCATTGTATAACTTGACCATCGGAAAGCAGATTGTAGTTTTTATGATGTTGATTTATCTTGTGGACCTTAATACGCCTTACAGATGATATTTGCAGCGTGACGCGGCTTTACTGTCTGCCTGCGAGATGATTGGATGAATCTCGGAGGTTCAGCGGATAATGGATTGGATAGAGCAAGGTATCTCTGCTGTGTTAATAAATGTAGGGATTAGATCTGGTGTGACAATTGCTTTTTAAGTTGGACATTTCCGTCATCTCAAATACTCTCGAGAAATTTTATCCCCTTTGAAAACAGTTTGGTGATGGTGAAGCGTTGTCTTTCAGCTTTATACATTTGCATATGGCTAAAGCAATTCCTAACCAGATATGAAATTCCTCCTACCATGGTCTTGCCCACACGAGGCACTATTATAGGGAGAAGACCTTGTGCTCAGAGCATTATCCAGTAGGGGGGCATCAGTGAACACAGGAGAAGCCTCCTCCAAGGGTAAACGTAATATAAAACCTATTCACCAATCAGAAGCATGGTGACAGTTTGACCCTCATCAGATATAAAGTAAGCCATACATTGTGTACCATAGTGAAGTGCCATTTTTGGATCCTCGAACAATGCTCGCAGAAAATAGGACTCCTTGGGGGTCTCTCAAAACCTCCCCTCTTTGTAAACAGCTTATAGTTCTTCTTGTTTCCACACATTCTCGCCTTGTTAGAGTGCCCATAAATATGAAAGAAATCAGCGTAACTGGCCAATATTCTTATTTGTATTGGGTTTTCCGTCCATCCCTCGATGGCAGATGTCAAGAGGCAGAACCATTGAGTAGGTTGGATTTCAGCACGCTCAAAACGTTGATCCCGCTGGAGATAGTCCTCTGCTAGAGGTCTCTGGTAACAACTTATTCCCACCTTCCCATAGAAAGGACGTGCTAATCCAAGCATGCGTGTTTATGGTGGTTACTCTAGTGTTAGTAGGCAACCTGAAGCTAAACAGTTAAAGGGGTTGACCACTTTCTGGGTACTGTTGACCAATGTCTGTGTGAGATGACAATATGCCACTTACTAATATATTCTTTGTTGATATTCTGTGAAGGTTTTCAATATTTCATAAGCCATGTACCCTTGTTGGGAAAATCTTCTGTGCTTCCACACAGAGCTCCTGTCCATAAGATGGCCACTGATGGAGTGTCATGTGACCAGACATCACTCAGCCACCTCCATTTCTAACATATCGCACCTACCCTAAACTCTTAACAGTCCAAGCGCAGATGGCAGGCGCCGTGTATTTGCCTGGAAAACACTGAGTCACTTGACCTTCCATCAGAAGCCATTTTATGGACAGGAACTGCATGTGTACAGCTCAAAAAGACTTGACTGACACGGGGAATAGCTTATGAAATATAGAAAATGGTGCAGAATATCAACAAAGTTTATATTAGTAAGTGCCATATAGCCATCTGACAAAAGCATTCAGCAACCCTAGACTGAAAGTGACCAAATCCTTTAAGTACAGAGGAGGTAACCAATACAGCAGAGAATTTTTTACACCACTTCCCGATTCAGATTCCAATCCTTTGGCCATTAGGATGGGTACTACCATCTGAGACATTGATGGATATTTCCAGCAGTCCCATATCGGCAGGGGCGGATTGGCCATAGACTTTACAGGGAAATTTCCGGGTGGGCCACCTGGGCCCTCCTCACGGCCGGCGAGTGGAAGTTTTTAGGGATGTATTTTGTGCTGCTGGCAGTATTTTGTGATGGACTGTGGTATTTGGCTCTGTTGGGGTGATATAATGTGCCACAATATGGTATTGCTGGCCTTGCCTTCTATCAATTTGGACCCAACTACAAAACGGGGCCACTTTTAGTATTTTTTCCAGGTCCACTTTCATTTCCCAGCGCGCCCTTGGGAGAGGTGGCGGCGCTTGGGCGGTGCGCTCTCCATTTACCGCTATGGGACTTCTGAAAATAGCTGAATGTGTTCGCTATAGCGATGAATGGAGAGCTTGCTGCGCAGGAGCGGTGTGTTCTCCCTCACGTCGGGGACCCGCACCTCCTAGTGATATGCCATCAATGTCCCAGATGGGCCAACCCCATTTAAGTGAATCTACTTCGCCGGACCGGCGAATAGAAAAATTTGGTGAATCTCGTTAAACGAGTTGGTCTAGTTCCCATCTGGTTCCTGTTTACAGAGGAAATGTATGCCCGTGCTGCCTAGTTTTCATACATGTCTGCTGTTATTCGAACGTGAATATAATCTTCACAGGTAGATCGCGGCCAGTTTTGAGAGCTTAAATATTCTGCCTTTCCTCCCCTCCGTCCATTCTTTCCGCAGCGCTAATGAGGACACTTAGAAGCCTATGCAGATCCCGACCACAGAACAAGTCAAATCCTGCCAACAATAATACAACATATATATTAATATGTAAAACATCAACAGAGACCATCTGGAGATCTAATGAATAATCAAGGGATTCCAAATTAAACTATAGAATTTTTTTTTCCCTCCCTAGCTCTGAATCTTTAGGACAACACTGTCAAATTCAATTTAGTCAGCTCGGGCCTAGAATCCATTTTTCAAACTTTCTGTGACAGGACTAATCGCTTCCACCTGTTGTTTGACTCTGAGCCTTGACTGGCATCTTACCAGTCAGGGTGGAAACATATACACACCGACTCTTATTAGACTCCGGCTGTTTCTCTACTGTGAGCTCATTCAGCCATTAAATTAATTCCATCCCGTTTTTTTTTCTCTCTTTTTGCTGTGATTTTTTTTTTTGTACTTATGTATGTATTATATAGATTTGTAGGTAGGTTGTTGGTAGATAGACTGTTATTGGTTTAGTGATTTGTGAGCAGAGCTGTAAGAATCGGCAAGGTACCAGAAAAGTACCTCTCTGTCTTTTGGCTAGGCTTTGCAATTTGACACATCATTACGAGCGGTCACTAAACTGATGACTAAGTCGAACATGACACGTTCCTAATTGCTTCACGTATCTGAGAGCAGCAGTTTGTCATTGTCTTGGACCTAAAGTTTCTGTAGCGCGAGGGGATGAAAGCTTCATTACTGGAGGAGTTTGGCCGGTAAGAATGGGCGGACGTCTTAGTGATATATTATACACAGGGGCAGTTTGGTCGGGGGCTGTTTTTATCTTTTTCAATTCTATATATTTTTGATATTTTACCCTCTAACGAGAAAATGATTTTTTTTAAAAAACACCTTCAGACACCCATTTAGCCACACTCCCTGCCAAAAGCATGGGCCGTAGTTCCTACGATAGATACAAATGTAGATATCCTAGTAACGACACACAGTGACTTGATACTGCGGCAGACAAATTATTTCAGATCTTTTCAAACTGTCGGAGCATTTCTTCCTTTCTACCTATCTCATGTCCACTTTTTTAAGGGGTTCTCCAGTTTCATAATGAAATATTATTTTATCTGCCCAGAGTACCCCAGAGACTCCATATTTTACCCCCTATACCTGTTTTTCAGGTCAGCACTTTCCTTCTCATCAACATCACTGCATCTTGGCAGGATGTTTACATGCAGAACTTCCTATTTTCACCCCGACCTGTTGGTGTAGTCCCTGTGTGGTTGACAGCCTACCCACGGGGGTCAGAGCGCCGAGGGATCAGGCAAAACCGTAGTCAGGGACAGGCTGAGGTCAGGGCAGGCAGATTATGTGCAAATCCAAGAAGCAGGTCCAAGGTCAGAACAGGTGATGTGGCAGAGGGTCAGAATCCACAAATATGGCAGCAGTTGGAACACGGGCAGACAAAGAGAAACAACTCACCTTTGCAGGATGTAGCAAGCTTCTAAACCTATTGCTCAGGCACCCTTTCCTAGGGAAAGGTGCCTTAAATACCCTGAGATAGCCAGCCATAGGTTGGGGAGGATTAGGATGTACAGACTTGCCTTCTCAAGAACTGGGAGCGTGTGTGCCTTACAGGCGGACAGGGGAGACCTGGCTGAGAAGCACAGGCTACGGCCTGCTGCGGATGATGAGACATTGGATTCCGGTAGCGAGGCCTTCTTCAGGTGGACAGAGGAGGGACAGCGTGTCCAGACCAGCAGATCCACGGAAACAGCAGCAGGATGATCGACACGGTGTTTGCACAGGGTGGTGGGGTGGCAGTTGACATGGGTCGCTGATATAACAGGGAGGATATGCAAGATAGCCACTAGTAAAATTGTGGTCTTGTGGTGGTTTCCAATTTTTCCTTGATGTCAGGGAGACAAGTGTATTCTTCTTCTTTAAATTAGAATCCAGTCTCATTGGACCTTGTCGCTTACCTTGAAGGAAATTTATCATATGATTTTTGAGTAAGTATCCTCATAAATAAATTGCCGTTTTCAAACTAGTCACTAAATTGCAGTTTTTAAAACTAGCCACTAAAGCACATACCATAAGCTGCTGCTACCTATTTTCTGCCCATCACTTGCCAGCTTTGCTGTATAGACTGAGACAGAATAAGCAGAGTCTTCTCATTATCATAAAAGGGCTGGGGATTATTATTGGCAGCTCTGTTTTACTGTTAAAGGCCTGAGTAAAGCAGGATACCAACACTATACACACAGATAAGG
The DNA here is from genome assembly GCF_905171765.1 of Bufo bufo. Taxonomy (NCBI): domain Eukaryota; kingdom Metazoa; phylum Chordata; class Amphibia; order Anura; family Bufonidae; genus Bufo; species Bufo bufo. The sequence goes on from NC_053391.1 coordinate 39,118,550, forward strand.
CTCTATGTGTAGCTCCTATGTCACTCTCAGGGTTATGGGGAGGGGGCTTTACTCTATATCTTCCTGATGACTGTAATAATCTGTTACTTTGTCAATTGACTTTCATTCATTTCAGCTGCCATAAAAAACACACCCTGCTGCACGGTCTGTACATTGAATATAGGAAAGAAGTGTGTGCCTGCAATATGGCCGCCATCAGGGAATGTTTTCAAAAATAAAAATACAACAAAGCTACATTTCAATAACTTTAAAAAAAAAAGAGAACAAATTTGTGATTTCTCTTCTACAGACTATAATTAGTAAGACTAAAATAAATGACACACTTGGGGTCATTTATTAGGATTGGCCGCCCATGCTACCCCCTTTTTCCGCCACCTCGGAAGAGTGGCGTGAGCGGGAAAAAGTAGCAGATTCGTCCGTAAATCCCCTTGGCGTACTTCTCATCATAAATGACTTTAACTTTTTTTTTTACACAAAATATTTGCCATAAAATGTACAAAAATGAAACAGGCTGGTGTAAATAAATCATACAGCATACCATAAAGAAATGAGTAAACTATATATATAAATTCTGAAAAATAAAATACGAATCAAAGCTAGAGGATGTCGGATTGGGATGTCCTTTAATATGGAGGCAACACCTATGTTTATGCATTCAGCTCTGCAGGTGTGGATGAACCGAGGCCTGTTTTATTGCACCTTGTAATGTATTCATAATCCGCCGTATGGAATTGCTGGATGAATGCTTTTCCTTCATTTGTAGGCTTTGAGAAATCGTGAAAAGTGAGAAGACTGGTACAAATAGAACTGGCAGGACCTGAATCTCACTGCCTCGGGGCTGACTGCATAAGTAATGCCCTCAGAATACACCCTTTAATGGCTGTACAGATAACAAAGCTTCTCCGTGCCCTTAAAGGGAAATGTGTCATCAGAAAATGACCAATTGTTTAAATCACATTTTTGTATTAAACATATTTCTTTAGCGTTTTTGGTGATTTTTTAAAAAAAATTTTGCACTGGCCACAAGGCCTAATAATACAGTGAGACTTCCTGATCTGTACAGATAAGTTTTCAGCATCCATTGCATTATCATCAAAGGTAGATTTACAATGACAGATAAAACCTTTGTTTAGATAACGCAGGATCCACCATTCACAGTAGGTGATATCACAGCTTATCTCCTCCTTCCTGACAGCTGCACAGGTCACAGAGCGTGCCCAGAAAACTCTCCCATAGAAGTCAGTGAGGTCCCTTCCTGTCCATTGTGTCCATGGCCCATGTGACTGCTCTCAGAACAGGAAGAACACGAAGTCTTGACATATTTAAGCTAGTGGCCAGTGTGAAAACTGCAGGATTTTAGGATTATTTTTTTAAATGTAGTTAGGGACATGAATTTTTTTTTTTTTAAAAAGAAAAACACTGAAAATTCTTAAAAAATATATTTATTTATAAATTTTCTGATGACCCATTACATTTAAAGTGCTTGTCCAGAAATGTTATATGGTTGGCCTATCTTCAGGACGGAGCTGTGTAGTTCCTGATTGGCGGAAGTGTGGGTGTTGGACCGGAATTATTTATGGATGGCTTATTCTCAGGACAGAGCTGTGCAGTTCCCGATCGGTGGAAGTGCGGGTGTCGGACCGTCACCGATCACATATTAATGGTGCATGCAGAGGATGGACCGTCGATATACAAATCTGGACAGAGTGGCATCTATTTCTATACAAAACATAGGGGCAGACTGAGAGGTAGCTGGGCACGACGCCCTTACCAACCACTATAGTCGTGATACACTTGATTTGAGTGAATGCATTACATTTTAGGAGCACCTATTGCTTCCTTAGTATGGTAACTGTGGGCGCCTTCCAGGTATGGAACCTGTGTTAAAGGGCTTGTCCAGCAGGATAAAATAATAAAAAAAAATTAAAGGAGCATTATTCCCCTCGCCGATCCACTCCGCTGCCGTTTCGGTACTTACTGGGTCTCCACTTCCTGGTCTGGCCACGACACAAAGGAATTGGCAGGAAACGGAGACCGTTGGGGACCCGATAAGTGTCATACTCGGTAAGCGGGGGATCGGTGAGGTGAGAAAGGCTTCTTTTATTTTTTACACCATTTTGCCCCTTATCTAAAAATATTTCCCCACCAGACAAACCAATTATAATTAATGCTCTTTCCCTTAAATGCAAACAGTCCTCTACTGTTCCAAGTTCTATTTAGTCACACACTACGGCCCTCGTTCGTTTTGGAAGGCAAATCTAGCGTTGCACGGGATGTATTTTTTGCACAACTATACAAATGTAGGGCCTAAAAAAGGGAGCTGACCAGGGGTGGACTGGCCATATGACCTTACAGGAAAATTTCCTAGCGGACCAATGCCCAGGGGACTACCCAAGCCCTCCTCACGGCGACGAGCCAGGTACATAAAGATCTAATGCTTTCAGCATTTATAAAAGCTACTGGTACTTATGCATCTGGCTGGTGGCTGCAGGTGCCTCCTGTATTCAACTATATTGCTGTCCTCAAGGCAGTGATATAGTTGAATACTGTGGTGGGGGCGGCAATATTTTGTGTTGCATTGTGGTATTTGGCTCTGCTGGGGCGGTATTTTGTGCTGCACTGTGGTATTTGGCTCTGCTGGGGCAGTATATTGGGCTGCCCTGTGGTATTTGGTTCTGCTGGGGCAGTATATTGTGCTGCACTGTGGTATTTGGTTCTGCTGGGGCAGTATATTGTGCTGCACTGTGGTATTTGGCTCTGCTGGGGCGGTACATTGTGCTGCACTGTGGTATTTGGCTCTGCTGGGGCAGTATTTTGAGGTGCTCTATAGTATTTAGCTCTCCTGGGGCAGTATTTTGTGCCGCACTGTGGTATTTGACTCTGCTGGGGCAGTATATTGGGCTGCCCTGTGGTATTTGGTTCTGCTGGGGCAGTATATTGTGCTGCACTGTGGTATTTGGTTCTGCTGGGGCAGTATATTGTGCTGCACTGTGGTATTTGGCTCTGCTGGGGCGGTACATTGTGCTGCACTGTGGTATTTGGCTCTGCTGGGGCAGTATTTTGAGGTGCTCTATAGTATTTAGCTCTCCTGGGGCAGTATTTTGTGCTGCACTGTGGTATTTGGTTCTGCTGGGGCAGTAAGTATATTGTGGTGCTCTGTGGTGTTTGGTTCTGCTGGGGCAGTATTTTGTGCCGCACTGTGGTATTTGGTTCTGCTGGGGCAGTATTTTGGCTCTGCTGGGGCGGTATTTTGTGCCGCACTGTTGTATTCTGCTGGGGCGTTTTTTTTATGCACTGTGGTATTAGGTTCTGCTGGGGCAGTATTTTGTGCTGCACTGTGGTATTAGGTTCTGCTGGGGCAGTATTTTGTGCTGCACTGTGGTATTTGGTTCTGCTGGGGCAGTATTTTGTGCTGCACTACAATATTTCTGACCCTGCCTACATCTGTTGTCCCCTCCTACTTGTGTTTGCCCGCCTTCTGTCAGTTTGGACCCACCTCCAACATGGGGCCACTTTTTTTTTTTTGCAGGGCCACTTGAAGTTCCCAATCCGCCCCTGGAGATGACCTTTGCAGGGGCTGTAATGGAGGCCACATTTATATATTATCACATCCTTCTTACTGACAATAAGGAAGCTCAGAAAGCTGTGTGACAACCCCCAGGACTCGTAGTCTTTTTGGTTCCTACCCAATTTTTTTGGTGAGAAATCTGCCAGCTTTCATATCCACTCAGATTTGAGCGCTGGGGGGCAGTCCGTAACGGAGCTATAGTGGCGTCCATATTGGCGGTCACCCCCTTTTAAAAACTTTCTTTATCTTAGAACATCCAGTGCCACCCTAAATAAATAAAAAGTATTTAAAAAAAAAAAAAAACTGAGAAAGTAGGAAAACTCCTGATTTAGGTAGTCAGGGTCGTGGCGCTGAGTTACTTATTTCATTTGAAACAGGTTAATTTGTGTTTGACTTTTAATCCGCTGCGAGTCAAAGGCCACGGGTTAATTTTGTTTTCAGATAATCAAATGATTGTCTCGAAAATCCAGCTCCCTGCTCAGAATTAGCTGACACTGACCCCCCATAAACGCGTTAAAAATATCAGAATCTTTCCCCCTCTTGTTGCTCCCAGTCCCTGCGGCCTAATTTTCTTCCAATTATACCGCGAGTGCAAATATTTTAACAATCTTATTTTGTATTCACGTGAAGTTTTCAGTCATAACACCTCATATCCTTGAGGCTCAAGTGTCCTTTTAATTGTAAAAGGAACATTTCATTTCCCCTCACGCTGATTTGGAGTCTGTGGGATTTCGGTAGAGACGGATTTCACATTTCACTCCTTTTGAAAAAAAATTTTTTAACCCTTGTTGGGGCCTCGTGAAAAATTGTCTCCGAGAAGAAGCGGCCTTGTTGCCTGGGGCAACCAATCAGCGCTTAGCTTTCATTTTTTTTAAAACAAACTCCTTATTAGGGAACGGAGCGGTAAGTGGACGCTGGTTGCTATGGACAACAAGGCCCCTTCTGCTTGGAGATGACTTTCAAAACACTCTGCATGGAAAGGAAAAGTGGTTTAGTTGCCCTTAGCAACAAGTCAGATCCCACCTTTCATTTTTCAAAGCTCCTACAGAAAACGAAACTGGTATCTGATTGGTTGCTATGGGCAACTAAACCAGTTTTCTCTACACCACTTTTGATAAATTTCCCTCCCTTGTGGAAAGGAAAACTTACTTAGTTACCCTTAGCAACCAATCAGATTCCACCTTTCATTTTCCAAAGGAGCTCTGAAAAATGAAAGGTGGAATCTGATTGGTTGCTATGGGCAACTAAGCCAGTTTTCCCTTACACCACTTTTGGTAAATCTCCCTCTCTATGTGGAAAGGAAAACTTACTTAGTTACCCTTAGCAACCAATCAGATTCCACCTTTCATTTTTCAGACCTCCTTTGGTGGAATCTGATTGGTTGCTATGGGCAACTAAACCAGTTTTCCGTTACAGTAGTTTTGATAAGTCTCCCCCTTTGTTCTTACTTTTTCCTTGTTTGTGAGGCTCCAGAGCTCTTGTATAAATGGATTGTATCCCAAAAATTTGGTGCCGTTATGTGTTTTTTAACAATATAATGGAATGATATACCTCTTACACCACTTAAGAAACCGGTAGAGTGGGACATATTGAAATCCAACGTGTCAGATGATAGATGTTGAGTATCGGCCAATGGAAATCTTCGGGGTCTGCCAAAAAAAAAAAAAAAAAATCAGACTGTGGCCTTAAAGGGGTTGTTCAGGATTTTGAGGATAGGTCATTAGTATCTGATCGTGCGGGTGCAACTCCCGCGGCCCTCACTGATCAGCTTACCAAACCTAGTGGCACTACCTTATCAGGTCTGCAATCCTGCATGCATGGGGGGTCTTCTGAGACTTCGGTAACTTGACAAAACGGAGTTGCTTAGCAACAAGACCAAAGAGATCCAGAAGTAGTAGAATGTAAAGTGCGACACTCACCAATAGCTAAAACCGCTCCTTTATTCGTCACAAAGCCTTACAGAGGGTGCAGCTGGCATATCAGGGGCATATATTGCATAGTGGCAGTGCTTGGTTTTGCAGCTCAGGCACATTTACCGGAATGGGAACCACGTGACCTCATTGGCCTCTTCAAACAGCTGATCGGCGGGGGTGCTGGGAGTTCAGATATTTAGATATAATGACCTATCCCTCAGCATAGCCCATCAATATTAAAGGGGGAAAAGATGCCGCTGTACCACAAATCAAAGTGCAGACACGTGATGAGGAGTCCAAAAATACTAAAGGTATGTTCACACCATGAATTCTGAAAAAATCTGCCTACAAAATTCAGTGCCGAATCAGCGACTCTATTTTTCAGCACATTTTCTTAAACGCATCTTTTTTTATTTGTTTTGATGCAGTTTTTCAGTGCATTTTTTAATCTAATGGGTGATCACTTCAATACAAAACTGCATTTTCAGCTCGTGGCTTTTGGAGTGGATCCGCACTAAAAAAACACACAGAACACACAAAAAAAAGCGCTGTGCGATTTCGTTATGCTGGGGCAGTATATTGTGCTGCACTGTGGTATTTGGTTCTGCTGGGGCAGTATTTTGTGTTGCACTGTGGCATTTGGTTCTGCTGTGGCAGTATTTTATTCTTTACTGTGGTATTCGGTTCTACTGGGGCAGTATTTTGTGCTGCACTGTGGTATTTGGTTCTGCTGGGGCAGTATTTTGTTCTGCACTGTGGTATTTGGTTCTGCTGGGGCAGTATTTTGTTCTGCACTGTGGTATTTGGTTCTGCTGGGGCAGTATTTTGCTCTGCACTGTGGTATTTGGTTCTGCTGGGGCAGTATTTTGTGTTGCACTGTGGCATTTAGTTCTGCTGGGGCAGTATTTTGTGCTGCACTGTGGTATTTGGTTCTGCTGGGGCAGTATTTTGTGTTGCACTGTGGTATTTGGTTCTGCTGGGGCAGTATTTTGTTCTGCACTGTGGTATTTGGTTCTGCTGGGGCAGTATTTTGTTCTGCACTGTGGTATTTGGTTCTGCTGGGGCAGTATTTTGCTCTGCACTGTGGTATTTGGTTCTGCTGGGGCAGTATTTTGTGTTGCACTGTGGCATTTAGTTCTGCTGGGGCAGTATTTTGTGCTGCACTGTGGTATTTGGTTCTGCTGGGGCAGTATTTTGTGTTGCACTGTGGCATTTAGTTCTGCTGGGGCAGTATTTTGTGGTGCTCTGTGGTATTTGGTTCTGCTGGGGCAGTATTTTGTTCTGCACTGTGGTATTTGGTTCTGCTGGGGCAGTATTGTGTTTCACTGCGGTATTTGGTTCTGCTGGTGCAGTATTGTGTTTTACTGTGGTACTTGGTTCTGCTGGGGCAGTATTTTGTGGTGCTCTGTGGTATTTGGTTCTGCTAGTGCATTATTATGTGTTGCACTGTGGTATTTGGTTCTGCTGGGGCAGTATTTTGCTCTGCACTGTGGTATTTGGTTCTGCTGGGGCAGTATTTTGTGTTGCACTGTGGCATTTAGTTCTGCTGGGGCAGTATTTTGTGTTGCACTGTGGCATTTAGTTTTGCTGGGGCAGTATTTTGTGTTGCACTGTGGCATTTAGTTCTGCTGGGGCAGTATTTTGGGTTGCACTGTGGCATTTAGTTCTGCTGGGGCAGTATTTTGCGGTGCTCTGTGGTATTTGGTACTGCTGGGGCAGTATTTTGTTCTGCACTGTGGTATTTGGTTCCGCTGGGGCAGTATTTTGTGTTTCACTGCGGTATTTGGTTCTGCTGGGGCAGTATTTTGTGTTTCACTGCGGTATTTGGTTCTGCTGGGGCAGTATTTTGTGTTGCACTGTGGCATTTAGTTCTGCTGGGGCAGTATTTTGTGTTGCACTGTGGCATTTAGTTCTGCTGGGGCAGTATTTTGTGTTGCACTGTGGCATTTAGTTCTGCTGGGGCAGTATTTTGTGTTTCACTGTGGCATTTAGTTCTGCTGGGGCAGTATTTTGGGTTGCACTGTGGCATTTAGTTCTGCTGGGGCAGTATTTTGTGGTGCTCTGTGGTATTTGGTTCTGCTGGGGCAGTATTTTGTTCTGCACTGTGGTATTTGGTTCTGCTGGGGCAGTATTTTGTGTTTCACTGCGGTATTTGGTTCTGCTGGGGCAGTATTTTGCTCTGCACTGCGGTATTTGGTTCTGCTGGGGCAGTATTTTGTGCTGCACTGTGGTATTTGCTTCTGCTGGGGCAGTATTTTGTGCTGCACTGTGGTATTTTGTTCTGCTGGGGCAGTATTTTGTGCTGCACTGTGGTATTTGGTTCTGCTGGGGCAGTATTTTGTTCTGCACTGTGGTATTTGGTTCTGCTGGGGCAGTATTTTGTGTTGCACTGTGGCATTTAGTTCTGCTGGGGCAGTATTTTGTGTTTCACTGTGGCATTTAGTTCTGCTGGGGCAGTATTTTGTGTTGCACTGTGGCATTTAGTTCTGCTGGGGCAGTATTTTGTGTTGCACTGTGGCATTTAGTTCTGCTGGGGCAGTATTTTGTGTTGCACTGTGGCATTTAGTTCTGCTGGGGCAGTATTTTGTGTTGCACTGTGGCATTTAGTTCTGCTGGGGCAGTATTTTGTGTTTCACTGTGGCATTTAGTTCTGCTGGGGCAGTATTTTGGGTTGCACTGTGGCATTTAGTTCTGCTGGGGCAGTATTTTGTGGTGCTCTGTGGTATTTGGTTCTGCTGGGGCAGTATTTTGTTCTGCACTGTGGTATTTGGTTCTGCTGGGGCAGTATTTTGTGTTTCACTGCGGTATTTGGTTCTGCTGGGGCAGTATTTTGCTCTGCACTGCGGTATTTGGTTCTGCTGGGGCAGTATTTTGTGCTGCACTGTGGTATTTGCTTCTGCTGGGGCAGTATTTTGTGCTGCACTGTGGTATTTGCTTCTGCTGGGGCAGTATTTTGTGCTGCACTGTGGTATTTGGTTCTGCTGGGGCAGTATTTTGTTCTGCACTGTGGTATTTGGTTCTGCTGGGGCAGTATTTTGTGTTGCACTGTGGCATTTAGTTCTGCTGGGGCAGTATTTTGTGTTTCACTGTGGCATTTAGTTCTGCTGGGGCAGTATTTTGTGTTTCACTGTGACATTTAGTTCTGCTGGGGCAGTATTTTGGGTTGCACTGTGGCATTTAGTTCTGCTGGGGCAGTATTTTGGGTTGCACTGTGGCATTTAGTTCTGCTGGGGCAGTATTTTGTGGTGCTCTGTGGTATTTGGTTCTGCTGGGGCAGTATTTTGTGTTTCACTGCGGTATTTGGTTCTGCTGGGGCAGTATTTTGTGTTTCACTGCGGTATTTGGTTCTGCTGGGGCAGTATTTTGTTCTGCACTGTGGTATTTGGTTCTGCTGGGGCAGTATTTTGTGTTTCACTGCGGTATTTGGTTCTGCTGGGGCAGTATTTTGTTCTGCACTGTGGTATTTGGTTCTGCTGGGGCAGTATTTTGTGTTGCACTGTGGCATTTAGTTCTGCTGGGGCAGTATTTTGTGTTTCACTGTGGCATTTAGTTCTGCTGGGGCAGTATTTTGGGTTGCACTGTGGCATTTAGTTCTGCTGGGGCAGTATTTTGTGGTGCTCTGTGGTATTTGGTTCTGCTGGGGCAGTATTTTGTGTTTCACTGCGGTATTTGGTTCTGCTGGGGCAGTATTTTGTTCTGCACTATGATATAGCTAACCCTGCTTACTTTTGTTCTCCCCTGCACAGACACGTATTGGGCGTTTTTTTTATGCTTTCTATTCATTTCATTGAGAGATTCAGCGTGGATTCCGCCCTAAGATGGGGCACACTGCTTCATTTCCCCATGCTTCCCATTGAAATAAATGGGAGGCTGTTTTGAGGCGTTTTTTTAAAATCTGATTTTGAGTTTGGAAGGCGCCAAAAAGTTCAGTGTGAATTGGTCCTTATAACGGGTCAACCAAGACCCCATTTACGCCAATCATTACAAATATGTGTTAAGCACAGCATTTGTGTCAGCGCCATACTAAACATAAAAGACGCCGTGGGTCTGTCTTGCTATAAGGTCACTGTGTAACAAACCGGTAAGCTTGAACGTAATACGTCATTGTAATCCTGACTAACAGCGCAAAACGCGTGGAAGGTACAGCGGTAAGCTTGAGTGATGTACATGCAGCCACATAAACCCAATTCAAAAAGTAATCACCTACCCATGGTCATGTTGAGGGCCCTTTGGCCTTGGTGTGTTGCCCACGTCGACACGCGTTTCACTTTGATAAGCTCTGCCAGGCAGTACAGCCAGGACTCGAGAGAACTGCTTAGATCAGGGATGCCCAACCTGCGGCCCTCCAGCTGTTGCAAAACTACAACTCCCAGTATGCCCAGACAGCCTACAGCTATCAGCCTTTAGCAGGACATGGTGGGAGTTTTACAACAGCTGGAAGGCAGTAGGTTGAGTGTCCCTGGCTTAGATGAAACCGTCAATATTGAGAGCGGCATCTAAGTAGTTAGAAAACTAAGGTACTTTTCACTCCCATGCAGTTTAAATAAATAATACTGTTCAATTAAATCATAAAAATGTATATACAAACACAGAACTATTTTTCATATTTTTTTCCCCCCACATTTTTATTACATTTTATTATAGTTATTATATTTTATGACCTTTTTCAGTCCATCGGCAGGATATAAAAGGAACGTGTGTTTTCATTTTGACTTTTCTCGAGCAAAAAAAAAAAGTGTTACAGATTTTAAAAAAAATTACAATCAGACGGGACCCTGTGGCCGATGACAATACCAGATGTGAGGTGAGGCTGCTGGTGGCCACCTGCTTAGTGTGTGGTAGCTGATGTCATTGTGAATGCATGGGATTGAGCGCCGGCCGTATCAGGTTCTCGAGGATCAATGCGGGAGGAATGTGCAGAATCTCCGCGCTCTCCTGCTCCATGCATCTGTCGGAGGAAAAGGGACAGGAAAAACCACAGTTCCCCAAGGAATTCCCAAAATCTGTCTGCATTGGTTGTGAAGAACCAGAATGGGGTGGGGGTGTTCCCAAACAGCGGCTGCACAATTTTTTGCCCCCAAATTTTTTCTCTCTCCAGTTCTGGCATCAGAGGTGAGACCAGTGTCGGCAAAACAGAGGCAGGCGTTTAAGCCTTCCTATATCCAAGGGCATGCGTGCCATGACCCTGGTGTGGGCCCATGATGAGAGGGGGGTCTTTACAGCTTGGTCTTCCCCTAGTTTCATAAGTGGTGCAACACATTGAACATTGGGATGGAAGCACCTGGATCTTGTGTTGTAAGAGGGCGGTGGCGTCAGGCCCACATTTTTTTTATCTTTGCTCTGCTTTGCTCATTTTCCTCGTATTCAAATGCAGTAACCTTCAGATTTCAGGAACTTCAAGGACAACGCTTGCAGCAATTGTGTCGTTTTATCGGAGGCTCGGGCTGCTGCTTTGTCTATCCCCCTTGCTTTACACTGCAGCTTTTGTTTAGATTATCTTCTGCTGTGTATAAAGGCAGATTTCCACAACCCAATTGTCAGGCAGATTATTGGGAATGATAGTTACTACGAAATATGTTGCCAGTCATTAACACTTTGCTGCCCAGAAACAATGAATCTGTATGAGGACGAGCGGTGGCAGCGGAGGTGATCGCTGCATGTAAATGCAGCCATGTGCGTTCCGAATTTTGCGGACCGCACATGGCCAGCCCTATGATAGAAATACCTATTCTTGTCCGTGATTGTGGGCAAGAATAGGACATGCTCTATCTCTTTTGCGGGGCTGCGGAACGGAACTACGGATGCAGACAGCACATGGTGTTGAAATGAATGGGTCTACACCCGTTCCGCAAAATTGTGGAACTGATGCGGACCCAGAACTATGGACGGGTGAATGGACCCTAAGTACATGGAGAGTCGATTGCTACTACAGCAATCAACTCAGCCACTAACGAGAAAAAGATTATCCGATAAGTGACAACCAAATACTCAGATTGAATTCAAAAAGGACAATCCTACAGATCAGTTATGAGAATTGTGCCATCAACCATGGTAAGCTAGGTATACTGCCTGCTAGGATTCATCATGCACATTGTAACCATCCCATGCAGCAATCTGATGCGTCTTTATTGATAAAACCCTACAGTACTTTTATTTTCATGTTCGGAGCACCAAGGGGTTGTCCTAGCCCCTCAGAGCACCACTTGACCTCCCGACTTTCTGCCTTAGTTGCTTCTTCTTTCCCAGTGATTCACAGGACTGGGCATCATCACTGCTCCGATGTCTGGCCCTCAGATTTCTTACCGACAAGTGAAAAGTTGAGTCATTTAAAACAGATTTTCCTTTGCGGTTTTCGTACCAATCACAACATTGGACGCCTGGCCCTAAAATCTCGTGCATGTGCTAGTGGCAGTTAAATTGGTGCACTATGAGAATGGATAGGCTAATGAGATCTACTGCGCATGCGCCTATCCAGTCTCACAGTGCACCAATTTAACTGCCACTAGCACATGCACGAGATTTTAGGGCCAGGCGTCCATGTTCTGATTGGTACGAAAACAGTAAAGGAAAATCTTTTTTAAATGACTCAACTTTTCATTTGTCGGTTTAACCCCTTCCGGTTCGCCATCATTTGTTTACCGTACCTTTGTATTGCCAAGAAGCAGTGCTATATGTAACTTCTGATGGAGCATTTAAAAAAAAAAAAAAACTGTTAGATTTCATACAGTATAAAATCTTGCAGAGAAAACACTCGTTTAGGTCTCTTTCCCTCAAAACATATTTTTTTCAATCTCCAAAATTTTTAGCATTTTTCATTGCTGTTTTTAATAGTATTTTTGCTAGAATTTTTTGTTGACTTTATTACATTTGTAATGTGCTTTTTACTATAGAGAAGTCTGTTGTAAAAGAATAAAACAAAAACAAAACACCCAGAACATTCTGCATTTTAATAAAAATGCCAATGACCCAAAAGAAGCACGTAAAGAAAAAAATATGCTGCATGTAGTGAGTTTTTTTTTATATATCACTGTAGTATCTGGGTGCACAAACCATCAATTCTGTGATAAACGCCTTGAAAAAAACCACAACCGTTGTTTGGGTCAGCATCTGAGCCGGATTTTTGGCGGCTCAGATGTGCGGACCCGTTCACTCCCATGGGGCCGCAAAAGATTCGGACAGAACTCTGACCGCCGTCCGCATCCGTTGCTCCTTTCCGTGGCCCCGCTAAAAAAAATAGAACTTCCTAATCTTGTCTGTTTTGTAGGCAAGAATCCGTGTTTTGCAGATCCGCAAATTTGCAGACCGTAAAAACACGCGCGGTTGTGTGCAGGTAAAGAAACGCTGTGTGTGAAACCATGAATGAAATCGGAAGTATGGCCCTTAGACTATGGGTGTTGTATTATGGCTGCCGACTACTTGGAGCTTGACTGGAGGCGTGATATGGCCATGAGCACAAGTCCTAACATGTAATAATAAAATAATATATAAAATAACATAAAGTATATGATATATATATATAACAAAAAGCAAACAAAAACTTCCGTAATGTTAATATAAACTTTAAAAAAATGCACTCGCATTTTTCTTTTGGTCTTCCTTGTAATGACTTTTGATGAAGTGCTAATTTGTAAGCAGCAGGGTGTCTGTGTCCCCTCATTAGCCCCCGCCGTGTGGACCATACCACCTCGCTGAAGTATTAGGTGCCGAGGTGTTTATTTTAACATGGGGAAACATTTATCACCAAAGCCTTCTCCTGCGCCCAAATTCTATCTCTCAAAACCAGATGTACCACGTACACATTCGACACGGCTTGTAAAATACTGTAATCCACCACATTTTGCAGGATTTCTTAAATGAATGATTTTTTGGGATTTTTTTTTTACTTTACTTTTAGATCTATTAAAGCCTAAGTTGTATTCTGCACGCTGGGAAAATAGAAAATTCACATGTTGGTAAAAGGTGGTGGCGGGATTTTTATTTGTCATTTTTAGTAATGATACGTTGAACAATTTAATTATTTTTTATTTTATATTTACCGGTCTATATACCGTATTATATTCCAATTTTTTTGGTTTCTGTTTTTACATCTAAATCTAAATGGTTTGGAGAATGGACATGAGTTTATGAGTTTTTTAGTTTGCAAAAAATAAGTACGGTAAAGGAGTAAGTAGTTGGGGCTGATCTGCTGTAAGATAAAAAAAAAAAAAAAAAATTTTATGCGCAGCAGCGTCATTTTGTGCTTTATTTGTTCAGCCCAAAATATATTATAGATTCCCCGTATATATGGGGAATCTCAAGAAATTAGATTTTTTTTTTTAAATATTCCAGACAAAGAAAACTCGGCTTAATTTTAAGGCGTTGTTCACGCATTGTGGTCCAATCATACGTTGCATCTGTTTATGTAATTTTTTTTTTCCTTTGGATTCTGATACGTTTGCCAAAATCGGTGTCCTATGAATAAAAAATGGAAATCCATATCGTGGATTAAAAAAATCCACATTTCGAGAAAAAAAAAAAAAAGGGACGTGTCAGAAACTGTGGTGGCCACATGAAGATTAACACTTGTGAAATGGGGCTTATTCCTGTGCGTTTCTGCACCCGGCAAGGGTCCGCCTCGGATTTCTACCATGGGACGGAAAAATCCTGCGCGTGTCTATGCGCCCAAAATATTGCGGAGGGACGGATGTTCTGCGGGGAGATAAAAAAGAATCTACGGTAATCAGATTAAAAGAAAAATATTTGGTCCATTATTCAGTCCGTCCACTCCTTTACTATTGATAGGGTCTTCTTCTCAGTATAGGCCATCCATATCTGATCGGCGGGGGTCCGACACCCTGCATCCCCACCGATCAGCCGTTTCGGAGTACCTCCAGTACCGGGACTACACAGCTCCATCCATAGTGTAGTGGACAGACTTGGTTACTGCAGCTCGGCCCCCACTGAAGTGAATGCTGCAGTAACCAGCTCTGTCCACTACACAATGGATGGCGCTGTGTAGTCCCGGTACTGGAGGAAAATTGTGAGGAAAATTGGCTTCTACCTCACAGGGTTGTTTTTTTTGCCTTCCTCTGGATCAACTTGCAGGATGACAGGTCGAACTGAATGGAAAAATGTCTTTTTTCGGCCTTATGTACTATGTTACTTTGAAACAGCGGAGTGGGGTATTGTGTTGCCGATTAGATATTGATGGCCTCTCCTGCGGAGTGGACAACCCCTTTAATGATTAAAATAATTGACATAATTTAAGTACAATAAATATATATTTTTAACACCAGCGTAAGCGCGGCCTACAAATATCTTCCATCCGCTTGGTCTTTAGTCATCCTCCAGTAAGTCAGCGTTCTGTTTTTCTGGCTTCACAGTCCATTAGTCGCCTAAGTGTACCATGCACCGCCTTACAGGGGGTGTAATAACACAATCTAACGCCGGCATGTCTGCCGATTATTAATGGGACTTACTACAAATAACTGCTGTTTAATAGAGCTTACTAAAATAGCGGAATAATCTGATTAAATCGCTAAAATTCCTGTAATCGGGCAGGTGCTGGATTATCGGATATTCTGGATTATCATATAAAATTCCACAACACAATAGGCTGTGCTCCTTGCGTTGGAAGATTTTAAAAAATTTACATTTCAGAGTACTTTCACACTAGCGTTGTTAGAATCCGGCAGGCATTTCCGTTGCCGGATCCGGAAATCCGTATGCAAAACGGATATCTTTTTTTTTCCGGATACGGAGCCGTTAGACCTATTCATTGAAATACGGGATCCGTCTTTCCAGTATCATCCTGAATAACGGATCCGGTATTAAATTTTTTCAAAGCTAAAAAGAACTGCGCATGCGCAGACGGGAAAACCGATGTGGCAATTTCCGGAACACTTGGTACCGGATCCGGCATTAATACATTTTCAATGGAAATTAATTCCGGATCCGGCAAGTGCAGTAGTGTTCCGGAATATTGGCCGGAAAAAATACTGCAGCAAGCTGAATACCAGTATGATACGACAAATGACGTGACCGGCAACCAGCACACAACATGAATTTTTTTTTGTGTGAACAGTCTCTAGAAACAAAATTCAATTGTCAACAGGGGCGGACCAGGAATTTAAAGTGGCCCTGGATAAAATACTAAAAGTGGCCCCATTTTTGTAATCGGGTCCAAATTGATGAAAGGCAGTGGCCACACCCGTAGGCGGTGCCAGCAATACCATATTGCGGCACATTATACCACCCCAACAGAGCCAAATAGCACAGTCCATTACAAAATACTGCTGCCAGCAGCACAAAATATATCCCCAAAAACTCCCACTGGTGGCTGTAAGGAGGGCCCAGGCGGCCCCTGGTTGTCAGAGACAACCACACCAATACGAAGCAGTCTGTATTCTCCTGTAGGTTACAGTTTAAGAGTCCTTACACCAATTGCCCTTTTAACTTAAAGTCTATGGAAACCATCGGGGCAAATTATTTTTATGATCGCATTTTACTCATTTGGGGCTAAAAATATTTTCTTCGGTTGGTCTTTATTAATAATGTTCAGCCATTTCCGAGATACAGGAGTTAAAAATCAGTCTGTTTGCAAGCTGTCACTTTGTTTTCTTTGAATCCCATCATCTGACGGCACATGTGTAGCGCTTATCTTTGATCTCCTGATCTCATAAACACTCCTTGTAACTGAATTCTTATCAAACTGATAAGAATATGGCCTAAATAAGTGTTTAGGAGATCAGAGATGAGAGCTAACGCCGTAACGGAAAGAAAATGAAAACCACGCAATTTGCCATTTTTTTGTCACCCCCCCCTTCCCAAAAAAAATAGAATCACGGTGATCAAAAAGTTGTATGTGCCACAAAAATGGTGCCAATAAAAACTACAGTTCGTCCCGCAAAAAACAAGCTCTCAAACAGCTCTGTGGACGGGAATATAAAAAAGTTATGGCTGTCAAAATATGGCGATGCAAAGAAAAGTTAGATTTTTTTTCACAGGTTTTTTTTTTTTTTAAAGCAGTAAAACAATAAAAAACCATACAAGTTTGGTATTGCTGGATTTGTATTGAGCTGCAGAATAAGGACATCATCTTTGTCATACGCTATGATGTCACAATCCCAAAAACCTTGGTGGAATTGTGTTGTTTTTTTTGTTTTGTTTTTTCAATTTAACCCCAACAAAGATATTCCCCCCCCCCCTTTTTCCAATAACAGACTTGTTAAATTAAGAGGTGCCTTTAAAAAATGCATCTTGTCCCACAAACAAATAAGCCCTCATATGGCTGTGTGAACGGGAAAAATAAAAAAGTTATGGCTATTGGAGGGTGGGGAGGAAAAAAATAAACGAAAATGCAAAACAAAACATGGGCCTGGTACTTAAGGGGTTAAATAGTAAATAATTGTTGATTATATATTGCCTTCAATGAGTAGCCTACCCATGAGGTGAACAAGATATAGGAGATGGGTTGAAGGGAATGTAGGGCCAGACTACACAGGGTTTTGTTTGTAGTCTGTAACCATAGAAACGCAAAGATCTACGTAGGAGCTGTATACATATAATTTAGAAGTTTTAAAAAAAAATAAAGACTGTGTGCAAAAAAATAGTTTTTTTTAGGCACACTGGATCATTAGAAAGTGGTTGTAGATGTGGACAAACCCTTTATGCTAATGACAATGTCTAACAATGACTTTTTGACTTCCCATCAACAAACTCTCCCAAACAAGCCCACCCATGCTGTCCATGTCTCTCCTGCCCCAATGAATCTTCATTACTGTTCTTCTGTCTGCTTGTGGCTTCTGTGTGTCCTTGTTGAGCTTGGCTACTGTGCTTGGTGGATTTAAAGAGATTTAATCCTAAGGCTTCTGCTCCCTATAAGATGCCTTCTCTCTTAAGCAGTTGTAAACCCTGGAATTTTTATTCCGAGGTTCAGCCAAGATGTAATGACACTGCATGGACTGATGCAGATCAGCATTGCTGCTAGCTGTGAAATTGTCTTCCAATCCCCCAGTCACGCAGAAGATATCTGTTTTATAAGTGGGAAAGGGACATTTCTATATATAAAACCTCTGTTCTCTCGTTGTAGCCGCCTCGGCTTGATGTAAAAGAAGGATCATTATTTACATTTCAATTTATTTGCTTGGCATGAATCCAGCTCGAGAAGAAAATCAAAAAATGACTGCAGTCTTCAGGCTGAAACTTTGGCTTGTTTTGGCTTGCAGTCGCTTTATAATATTTATTATGGAATTGCTTAAATGACAATTCCTTAAAGGGGAATTGGACGGCTGGACATGCTTTGTGAGTACAAAAAACCCACTCACCTGCATTGGTCATGCCAGCTCTTGCAGCTCGCCTCCGTTCCAGTGTGGCCAACCCGTGGTGAAGTTTGCAGGCAACACATGTGACCACCAGGGGGTGACTGGCCATAGACACTACAGGGGAATTTCCCGTGGGCCAATGGCCAAGGGGGCTGCCCGAGCCCTCCTCATGGTTTCCAGCTGGGTATATAACACTCTGATGGTTTCAGAATTAATTGATGCTAGGATCATCAGGTACTTAAGCACCTGGCCGGCTGTCGCAGGGTCCTTCCTGAATTCAACTGTATCTCCATCCTCAAGCTGGTGATACAGTTGAATACCATGGCAAGGGCGGCCGTATTATGCACTGCGATTCTGCTGAGACAGCATTTTGTGCTCCTCTGTGGTATTTGGTTTTGCAGGGGCGGAATCTTGTGCTGCACCATGTCATTGCTGCCACTCCTACTTGTATTATCCCCACCTACTTGTGTTAGGCCCGCCTTCAGTCCATTTGAACCCGCCTTCAACATGTGGCCACTTTTTTTTGTTTTTTTTTCAAGGGCCACTTTAAGTTCCCATTCCACCCCTGGTGACCACTGAGGCCATTGATTGGCCAGCAGCAGTGACTTGTGGGGAGTTGGCACATTATCTTTCCAGGCTGGGATGGAGATGTCCTAAAAAAAATTTTTTGATCACACACTATGCTCGGCCATCCCCAGACAACCCTAATATGCAGGAACAGAAGTACAAAAATAACAGCAGCGCCAGATCAGTCACATGACGTACCTCAAAGGCGCCCAGTCGACCTCAGTGACCTAGTGGGATCCATCAACTTTCCATCATAAGGTCCATCATTTTACCTGAGCAAAATAGTGCAGTGTGCAGTTTTTTTTTAATAGAATGCCCTAAAAAAGTACCAGACACAGCATTTCCCTTTCCCATGACTTTGTTTAAGGTACTCAGTAGGCATCTGAGAAGTGGTCATGTAGTTCAGATGCCAGCAACATACTGTATGTATTTACAGGTCTGTTGTACCGGAATGTAAGCACAGCAGGTAGCATCAAGGTCTCGGTAACAGAGGTCGAGCGGCGCAGAGTATATGGCACAGTAGGGGGTAATATCTGATGGACCAGGTATTTGATCACTGTGGTCTTGCAGAGCTGTTAGTGCAGTGGTGCTGAAGTGTCAATGGCAGAGGTTCACAATACAAAAAAAACCCTGGAAAGATAAGACCCATGAATGTCACTGAGGCTCGTGTGTTGCCTTTTAAAATAAAACACCCCGACTGGCCCTTGCACGTGCGTTGCCTCGTCAATTGGCGAAGCCCTGGCGGGACTGAAATACAGCTCAGAATGGTGAAAAGGGGAGTACGTTATAGCAGGACTTTTGGAATAATAATAATGCATGGAGCGCCGCCTCTTCTTCAAACAGCTGATCGACGGGGGTACCAGACCCCAGTCGGTCAGATATTGATGACCTCATCGACATAAACGGCCTGCATGACCCCTTTTAAATCTTGATCTCTGTGAGTACCTTAGGATGGTGTGCTCACACTGTTTGACCTCATTTAACATCAACTTTTAATGATCATTAGAAGAAAAAAAGATATCTGGAGAATACGAACTAAGCTCCCAAAGTGCATAGGGATGCATTTAGTGTTCATAACTGCTAATATCAAAAAATGCAATAAATAAGGCATAATTTAAGGGAGTCTTTTTGTCATTTTGAACAATATAACTAACAGCATTGCCCCACAGTGTGCACTGTGGGGCTCATTAAGGTCCTTTTGGCGACTTTTCCCCACTCACGCCTGGTCTAAAAAAGTAAGCGGTGTAGAAAATGGTTTAAATGTAAGACAGAAAGAAAACTGTCTTACATTTAGAAGCTGTGCTGGATCCACCAAAGTTATGTAGAGGCCGGCGCCCCCTCATAACTTCGGCAGAACCACCGCCTGTTTAGGGGCTTAATAAGACCGGCGTCTTAATAAATGTGCCCCAAAGTGCACACAGATATGTCTAGAATGTGTGTGCAATCTTCTGTGCAGTTAGTTCTATTGGTGAAAATGACAGACTCCCTTTAAATCTTGATCTCTTTGAGGACATCAGCATAGTGCGCTCACACTTTTTGACCTTATTTATCATCAGTTGTTAATGATAATTTGAAAGAAAAAAATATCTATAGAATATGAACTAAGTGTCACGCTTTGTTGTGGGAGGGAAACACCACACAGAGCATAGGAGGTAAGGGGGAATCAGGGAATCAGGCCTGAGAACTAGGGAAGGAAGATGGACACCTCCTAGTGAAAACCCTAACCAAAATCCTAACTGACTACCAGTATGAACAGACCCCAAAGGTTAGGTGAGTTTGTACGCAGGAATACCTACAGTCCTATCTAGCCCTATAGGACCCTGGTACTAATGGCAGGACTAGACTAGCTGTTCCTCCAAAAGGAAGGACGAACAGGAGTCTACCTCAGGCACAATGCAAAGAATAGGGAAATGCAACACACAGAACCCAAACAAAATACAAAAGGGAAAGGAAAGACTTAACTTCAAAGAGGCTCTGGAAGCACCAAGAACTCAGCCGAGATCCAACCGCAAACAATCCACAGGCACAGAAGCTATAAACCGCACAGCATTGTGGGCGAAGCCACTATTAATAAGAAAGATTAAATTACCACATATGCAACACCTGGAGACAAGGGCTGTGGCCATTACCAGAAACAACACAGACACCTATTGATCCACAAGTAAAACCTGTCAGATCAAACCACGTGTTGCCAGTCTCGCATATCTCCTGCCACTCACTGTCGCCGGGACGTCCGTATGTTTCGGCACGTCCGTGACACTAAGCTCCCAGAGTGCACAGGGATGCATTTTGTGTTCATAATTGCTAATATCAAAACTGTGATAAATATCATCTAAATCTTGATCTCTCTGATTATTTCAGAACGGTGTGTTCACACATTTTGACTTATTTATCAGTTTTAAACCCTTTTCGTTCATGTTTTCTATCAATTAGACTGGATAGGCTGGACAGTGCCATACACACACACGTCTCGGCTGTGTCTACACTGCGCATAAGGAATATGGGGAGTCTTCCTGCAGTGTTGCTGCTGAACCCGATAGGTCCGAGGACAACCCTCCCAACAGTGCTGCAGATCTGGGACGTGTCTGGATGAAGTGACGGCTCTGTTACAAATGAATGAACAAGACAGCTGTCTGTAGCGGGGATGTGTCCTGCGTGTAGCCTTTCCATTAGGGGGCGTGCCTCGCAACTTGTACCTAAGACATAAGGTATATTCTCAGCATCTGTGCCTTTAAAAGGTTTGTCTCCTAAAAACAACTCCTATCCGTGTGACTTTTTAGAGTATATGGACACTATGGAGGGCTTTCCCCCTCTATGACCCAGAACACCCCCCCCCCCCCCCCCGCCCAGGCAGATTCAACCCGCCAATATATGACATGGTTGACTGAAATCTAGTATTGCATTATCTGTATGTGGATACAATTTCCAGCACAAGTTAAAAAGATATCTTTATTTGATCCACATCTCCCAAAGCAGCAACATGTCAAGGTTTACGCGTTGCCTTAATCATAACCTAAGATTCAAGATATTTTTATAACTGGTTACCACGTCGTGCTGGAAATAGCCTACTGGTCTCCGTTTTGCTAAGAGGCGATCTGATGATCCTGTTAGTTTACATTATCTGCATCGCTTCTGCCGCCCCCCCCGTGATCGCTGGTCTCTAGAGGTCTCAATACATCCGTGAATTTTAAAGATAGCCTTATCAATTTAATCTTGAAATCTGTAATACCTCATTTCCCCTGTGGTGGCGCTGCAGAGAAACTCGACACTTGCTGCTAGGTTACCACAAATCTTCTGCTGCCCCCTGTGATCGCTGGTCTCTGGAGGTCTCAATACTTCCGTGTATCTCAAGGATAGTCTTATCAATTTAATCTTGAAATCTGTAATACTTACTTTCCCCTGTGGTGGCGCTGCAGGGAAACTCGACACTTGCTGCTAGGTTACCCCAAATCTCCTGCTGCCTCTTTTGATCGCCGGTGTCTGGAGGTCTCAATACTTCCGTGTATCTCAAGGATAGCCTTATCAATTTAATCTTGAAATCTGTAATACTTACTTTCCCCTGTGGTGGCGCTGCAGGGAAACTCGACACTTGCTGCTAGGTTACCCCAAATCTCCTGCTGCCTCTTTTGTTCGCCGATCTCTGGAGGTCTCAATACTTCCGTGTATCTCAAGGATAGCCTTATAAATTGAATCTTGAAATCTGTAATACTTACTTTCCCCTGTGGTGGCGCTGCAGGGAAACTCTTCACTTGCTGCTAGGTTACCCCAAATCTCCTGCTGCCTCTTTTGATCGCCGGTCTCTGGAGGTCTCAATACTTCCGTGTATCTCAAGGATAGCCTTATCAATTTAATCTTGAAATCTGTAATATTTAATTTGTCCTGTGGTGGCGCTGCAGGGAAACTTGACACTTGCTGCTAGGTTACCCCAAATCTCCTGCTGCCTCTTTTCATCGCCGGTCTCTGGAGGTCTCAATACATCCATGTATCTCAAAGACAGCCCATTGATCTAATCGGGCACTGTGTAATACTTAAATCTCCCATGTGGTGGCGCTTCAGGGAAACTTGACACTTGCTGCTAGGTCAATCCAAATCTTCTGCTGTCTCCTCCATTGGTTGCTGGTATTTCTAGGAGCCGCCCCAGCATAAATGCGGTCATCGGGCATCTATTTTAGAACAGGGGTGGTTTTCAACCCCTTAAATTTTTGTAGATCATATACATTTAAATGTGGAATGGCCATGTATATAAGGCCCCTTCTCAAGTGATGGCCGGGACCAAATCTACCTTGCTCTCTGGATCAGTGACGGACCCTGAAGATCCTTTTGACCCGGTTGACTTGTCATGAATTAATAAGGAGAAGCCCTTTAAGAGCAGGTATGCAAATCTGTATATAGTTAATTGCCTGTCCAGTGATTGGCAGCGAGTTCCTATCTATCTATTTTGAGAGACTAACAATGGGACGTTGGAAAGGTCACAATGGCAGTAATGGGCAATCGGTGGAGTGGGCATGACTTCTTTAATTTTTTTAAGCCATTCTGGCCCTTTAAAAAAATAATAATAATAATTTTTTACTGGCCAGACATCTCAAATACTTACAACAATTCAGGTTAAAGGGGGTGTCTCCATCTATTTGGGGAGGGGTTACAAAAGGCTTCTTGGTCTCTGGAGGTCCCATCCATGTATGGTATCTCATGGACAGCTAATTGATTACATTGGGAACTGGTAATACATACTTGATTCCCATCGCCTGGTTCATGCTCCGTGGGTCACGTGCCGATTGGGGGCATATCACCACTGTGGCCAGTCATTGGCTGCAGTGGGGCACGTGACCCCCTTCCATGCTAGAAGTTTACATGTGGGGACCTAAGAGTCATGAAAACCCAAGGAATCACACCAAGTGAAGAGGAGCAGGTAAGTACGGTTTCCTCTACAGGTCCCACTGGATGGGAGTAGGTATTTTTTTTAAAAACGACATGATTTTGGACAACCCATTTAAATTCGAGGAAAGCTCGATACTTGATGCCAGGTTACCCCACATTTTACAGTAGACCAGTAGAGGTCTCAGCAGGTGATCCAATTCTGTTGGTGGGACCCTTCTAACAAATGGGGGTTGTCAGAAGTCTAGGACTTGTAACTGCAGTACCAGACACAACCTATGGTTAGGGTGGCGCTGTTCCAGGGAGTGGGGTGAGCGGATTTTTTTTTTTCTTTCCAAATTCAGAGCACTTGACAAATTTTCATTGTGTTATTTACCGCCCTGCAGTCCCCCCAGGCCGTCTCCACCGCTAGTGCGTCCGTGCAGCACTGATGAGGGCGAGGAGCACGCTCATTGTTTATTATTGTACAACCTACAATGGAAATTGACTCGGGTCTCTATTAAAGTCTGTTTCCTGTAAAAATATCACGTGTAAAAAAAAATGCTAAAAAGCAGCTAGCCTTAGATTTACACATAGACAGTAATTGGACCAATTGACCTTCTTTGGTGTATTTACAATTGCCTCGAAATTGTAAGCAGATGGCGGTGGTCTTACTGGAGAGTGACGGCACATCTGTTGGGCTCTGCAGAGCGTTACCCACCCTGCGCTGCCAGCAGGACTTGTTCAGACTTTAGATATCTGTCGGAGGATCCCTATGATGGGCAATCTTCGAGTGGTGGAGATCTGCTGTTGTATCTTGGAAGGGTCTTGAGATCTGCTTTGTCCTGAGTTATAATAGGGTTAAAAGGGGAATAGTATGTACGTTATCAGGGGTCTTGCTAGACTTTTAAAAGACGCGGGGGGCAGATTTACTAATTCTGTGAAATTTACATCTCGCCAAGTAGCAGATCTGGTCAGAATTCAGGCTTGTGGCGATGCCCGTGGAAGGGACGCGTTCCCGATCTTTTCAGAAAACAGATTGTTACGTACAGTTGACAAAGGCTCTGGACGGGGCCGAAACACGTCCTATGTGCTGGGATCATCTGTTTCCGTAAATCCGGCCACCTTAGGCCGTTGCTTGCTTCGGTCCCAGCATGGAAAGGCCTCATGCACACGACCGGTTTTTTTTGCGGTCCGCAAAACGGATTTCCGTTGTTCCGTGATCCGTGACCGTTTTTTCTTCCGTGGGTCTTCCTTGATTTTTGGAGGATCTACGGACATGAAAAGTGAAAAAAAAAACTAAGTCAAGTTTGCATTGAAAATGATAGGAAAAACGGACACGGATCACGGACACGGATCACGGACGCGGATGACTATCTTGTGTGCATCCGTGATTTTTCACGGACCCATTGACTTGAATGGGTCCGTGAACCGTTGTCCGTGAAAAAAATAGGACAGGTCATATTTTTTTCACGGACTGGAAAAACGGATCACGGACGCGGAAGCCAAACGGTGCATCTTCCGATTTTTCCACGGACCCATTGAAAGTCAATGGGTCCGCGAAAAAAAAACGGAACACGGAACAACGGCCGCGGATGCACACAACGGTCATGTGCATGAGGCCAAAGAGTGAGATGGGACAACCCCTTTAAATATGCAACAGATTTATACCACTGAGGAAGAAGTCAGCACCCCTTGGGACTTCGAAACGCGTCTGGGAAGAACCTGGACCCCACATTACCACCATTTTTGGCGTACGCAAGGAGATCTACAGCTACACCTCCCTTACCAATAACCTCCTAAGTGATAAACTCGTCCTATATCAAGTTCAAAAACTCCTCAGAGTGAGACATTCTGATTTACAAGTAAGGAGAAATCGAATATTTGGGACGCTGAGGAAACGGTGATTGAAAAAAACCGCATTGAGAAGTGGAGGTAAGGGATTTAAATAGCTTGAAACAAAAGGTGGGACGCCACCTAGAGCTAACATCTTCTGAACTTTAATCCGATAAGTTCCATGAACTGTGATATATAGATATTCGGAATAACTCCTATTATTAAATCAGAAAATCCTGCGACTGCACTATAATAATGATAATCGGTGATATATACCGAATCAATGGTGACATTTCTCATTGAAAACTATTGAGCAATAACGCATTCAGTGCTCTAGTGTTGAGAATTTAACCTTCTGGACCTATTCAATCAGATTATAGACAAGTACCCATTTGCTGTCTGATGTGTGTTTATATATACACTATAAGTGATTTTTTATATTGTCGATTGTGACTTTTTATTATTATGTTATTTAAATTCTGCACAAATTACGTACTTTGTATGACATTTTAAATATTTTATTGCACCAATAAAGTGACTTGTTTTGAGCAAAAATTTTCCAGATATTGAGTGCCATATCTCCAATATTATTTGAAATTCTTTACTTTCTGGTGTTTGGAGTTTACACCTAGATATTGAGCACCTCTCCACCCTACGGAGCAGTAGAGCCACTCCATTTTTGTTAGATTTATCACACGGGCTCCGGCTGGATGATACATTTGATGCATGACTGGACAGTATTGTCTAACTTTATGCCACCTATTCGTTAACTTTTTGGCAAAATTTTGATGCAATTTTGGCACAAATTGTCACATCCTAGGCCACTCTCTTTTCCAGCTAAGCCACATCCCTTCACCGAGCATGGTGCGGTGGATTATTCTTTTTTGCCACATTTGATTAATAAATTTGTCTAAGGTGTGAGCTGTCTTGCAGAAATTCCGGGGGATTTCTGTGCGTTTCCTCACCAAATCCGCACCGAAAAACGCATATGTGTTCACGTGTGCTGCTTTTGGCGTGGCCTGGCATTCTTATCCTTCTGACACGACACGTGAATTGAATTCCTGCTCACTTATTATGGGGGACAGAGATTCGGCAATTATCTGACCGCTTGAAAAGGTATTCCAGTCTTAATAAAATATCGCCTATCTACTGGCTAGATCAGTGGCGGTCTGACTGAAGGGACCCCTACCGACTGACCGCATGGGGGACCTGTGCTCCCCATTTGAATGGAATGACAACAGAGTATGATTGCTGCTACTCCATTCAAAGCCTAAAGCCTCATTCACACGTCCATGTCCGTGCTCAAATCCGTGAGAAGGTGGTCAGTGATGCATCCGTGAAGGATCCCTGTTGGGTCCTTGTGTCCGTTTTTTTTGCTGTCCGTGTGCCATCCGTGTTTCACGGACTCTGCACAGCTGAAAAAAAAATTTCAAAGCATTTCTTCCTAATGATCCGTGAAGCACGGATGGCATCCGTGGCTTTCACGGACCCATAGACTATAATGGGCGTGATGGATCTGCGAACACGGACAAAATAGAGCATGCATCCGTGCTAACGCCACGGACCGAGCTACAACACTGATGTGTGAATACACACATTAAAATGAATGAGGAAGTGTGCTGTCCGTGAATCACTGACATGTAAATGAGGCTTTTAATGGACTGATGAAGATAGCCAAACGATATTCATAAGACGTAAATTCCCCCCGCCCACCAGCTGCTGATTGACCTCTTTTTCCCTATACACAGTAATAGGTAGAAATCTGTCAATCAGCGACTGGTGGGCCGGAGGTAGTTTTACTAAATTCTTATATCCCTCTTGTACTAACAATTCTGGATCATTGTTTCTGTAATTGTCTTGTGCCATTCCTTTATTATTCCTACTAGAAGTGTATGAATAAATGTACAAGTGGATATTACCAGTTGGGGATGTGTCCCTGCACGTTTCACATGGACGGCATTGATTGGGCAGTCTCAGACTATGCAGGGACACACACATCGTATGGTAAGTATAGTAGGAATAAATGAGGAATGGGAAAAACCTAAGAATAAATGCACCAGAATCATCATTTCATGTGGAATATAATTATATACTGAAACAGACATATCGGGAGCAGTGACAAATCCTCTTTAAAGGGAACCTGTCACCGGGATTTTGTGTATAGAGCTGAGGACATGGGCTGCTAGATGGCCGCTAGCACATCCGCAATACCCAGTCCCCATAGCTCTGTGTGCTTTTATTGTGTAAAAACACAGATTTGATACATATGCAAATTAACCAGAAATGTGTCCTGTATGTGAGATGAGTCAGGGACAGGACTCATCTCAGGTTAATTTGCATATGGATCAAATAGTTTTTTTTACACAATAAAAGCACACAGAGCTATGGGGACTGGGTATTGCGGATGTGCTAGCGGCCATCTAGCAACCTATGTCCTCAGCTCTATACCCAAAATCCCG
Organism: Bufo bufo; assembly: GCF_905171765.1. Taxonomy (NCBI): domain Eukaryota; kingdom Metazoa; phylum Chordata; class Amphibia; order Anura; family Bufonidae; genus Bufo; species Bufo bufo. Next base: position 39,146,049 of record NC_053391.1, read on the forward strand.
TTGACAGGTTCCCTTTAAGCTTCATCAACAAAGAATCTGAAAATACCAATTTAATAGACTTCACAGTATATGTGTATTTAAAAAAATATATATATAAAAATCTGATTACTACAGCATTAAGATATAGAAAACTGTTTCTGAGTTATGTACTCGACTATACCACAGAGCGAGCGGGCGCATGCTCAACCTGCTGCTCCATTGATACAAGTGCATGGGACCTCCATTCTTGTGATCAGTGGGGGTCCCAGCGGTCGACACCCCTTCTTTTACAGGCTCACCCCTTATCCTGTGGATAGGGGATGTTGGTAACATGGCACTTCCTCTCTAAATAGGGGATCCTGCTGCTTGGACCATGAGCAGTCAGCAGTAATCAGTATTAGTGAGTCCATGCTATGGACAGATGCTGGGTCCTGAACAGAGACACACTGCTTCCTATTTTGGCTAGTAGATGAGAATCCTGAATGGTCACCCCATCTTTTAACTCATAATTTTCTAATAGCATATTTGAAATATGTTTTTTTTTGTTTTTTTTTTGTTTAAGCTAGACAATCCCTTTAACATGCAGGAGGAATAGTGGCTAAGCAGAGGTCAAGCGATGTCCTGCTGATATCATGCTGCACTATTAATCAGATTTTTCCTGATGATATCTACAAGGGGAGAGAACTTGATTTCAGATAATTTAGCAAGAAGTAGAGGCCCGACTGAGATGAGTAGAACAGACTACGCAGGGTTTGTTTGTTGTCTGTTACCATGGAGATGAATAGATCTACATTGTAGCTGTACAAGCAAACATGGAGAAAATGCATTGGGACAGCCATAAAATTGGTCCCAAAAGTGGTCATAGCCTTTAAGAATTTGACTGCCATGTTGCTGGCACAGCCATCCTCTCGAGTTAGCTGAGGAAGATTTGCAGGGCTATTGCTCCCTGATGACCAGGTAATGAGGTTCTCTGAGATTTTTATATTGATGATCTTTTATTAAGATAGGTCATCAATCTCAGATCGGCGGGGGGTTCGATTCCTGGTACCCCGCCAGCCGGATGTTCTGCAGTAGCTCTGCCTGGAGGATGGAGCCGTGTAGTTTTGGTGTTGGAGCTACAGCTAAATATCCAGATAGGTTATTAATATAAAAATTCAGAAAACCCCTTTAAGACTGTGTTGGTAACAGGCTCCATCTAAGACAAAACAAATCCCCCTCCTCCTATCCCACAGACTCAGCGCACATGTGAAGTCCTCCACAATTGTCCCAATTCCAAAACAGGCAGGGGTGAAGACCAGTGATGGCCAGTTCGCATTGTTCGCCCGCGAACATCTGCGGGCTGCCATCTTTTTTCACAAGTCCGGCGAGGCGCAGCTAAGCCCTTACCTGTGTCTGTGCGGGAGCCGGTCTGAAAACAAGTGCGGTCAGCGGGAGCAGGCAGTTCTGAGAACAGCCTCCGGGGGCCTTCATCGGGCTGTTCTCAGAACTGCCTGCTCCCGGTGACCGCATTTGTTTTCAGACCGGCTCGCGGCACAGGCACAGGTAAGGGCTTACCTGCGCCTCGCCGGACTTGTGAAAAAAGATGGAAGCCCGCATATGTTCGCGGGCGAACAATGCGAACTGGCCATCGCTGGTGAAGACCTTAAGTGATTATCGCCCGGTGGCTCTCACTCCTATTCTTATGAAGTGCTTTGAACAACTTGTCCTCAGGCACATGAAGAGCAAGATCTGCACCTCCATGGACCAATACCAGTTTGCTGACAGAGCACATAGGTCGGCTGAGGAAGCTGTCTCACTTACCCTTCACACTGCGCTGTCACACTGGAGCAGAGAGACAGCAATGTGCGGATGCTGTTCATTGATTAACTTTCATCGGTCCAAACATTGTAAGATAATTATCAGGCTGTGTAGAGCGGCGTCCCGGGATCTCACTGCACTTAGTATTATTCCGGTGCTCCGTCCTCCCGGTATTTTCGCTGAATTGGTTCTACTAGGCGGAGTCTGCCCTGTTTCTCCCTGGGCGTTCCTTCTCCCAGGCTGTAGCGCTGTCCAATCGCAGCGCAGAGCTCACAGCCTGGGAGGCCTGCTTGCCGGATCACTCTGCCGCAAGTGTGAAAGGAACCTCGACGGCCGTTGTTTGGGTCCGCATCTCAGCCGCCATTTTTGCGGCTCGGATGCGGACCCATTCACTTCAATGGGGCCGCAAAAGATGCGGACAGCACTCGGTGTGCTGTCCGCATCTGTTGCACCATTCCGTGACCCCGCAAAAAAAAAATATAACATGTCCTATTCTTGTCTGTTTTGCGGGCAAGAATAGGCATGTCTACAATGTGCCGCCCGTTCCGTTCCGCAAATTGCGGAAGACACACGGGCGGCTTCCGTTTTTTGCGGATCCACGGTTTGCGTACCGGAAAAAACGTCACGGTCGTGTGCATGTAGCCTTAGTTTGTATATATATTCATAAGCACTTCCTACTTTGCTCTTGTTATATACAGTATGTACAGTACAGACCAAAAGTTTGGACACACCTTCTCATTCAAAGAGTTTTCTTTATTTTCATGACTATGAAAATTGCAGATTCACACTGAAGACATCAAAACTATGAATTAACACATGTGGAATTATATACATAACAAACAAGTGTGAAACAACTGAAAATATGTCATATTCTAGGTTCTTCAAAGTAGCCACCTTTTGCTTTGATTACTGCTTTGCACACTCTTGGCATTCTCTTGATGAGCTTCAAGAGGTAGTCCCCTGAAATGGTTTTCACTTCACAGGTGTGCCCTGTCAGGTTTAATAAGTGGGATTTCTTGCCTTATAAATGGGGTTGGGACCATCAGTGGCGTTGAGGAGAAGTCAGGTGGTTACACAGCTGATAGTCCTACTGAATAGACTGTTAGAATTTGTATTATGGCAAGAAAAAAGCAGCTAAGTAAAGAAAAACGAGTGGCCATCATTACTTTATGAAATGAAGGTCAGTCAGCCGAAAAATTGGGAAAACTTTGAAAGTAAGGGCTATTTGACCATGAAGGAGAGTGATGGGGTGCTACGCCAGATGACCTGGCCTCCACAGTCACCGGACCTGAACCCAATCGAGATGGTTTGGGGTGAGCTGGACCGCAGAGTGAAGGCAAAAGGGCCAACAAGTGCTAAGCATCTCTGGGAACTCCTTCAAGACTGTTGGAAGACCATTTCAGGGGACTACCTCTTGAAGCTCATCAAGAGAATGCCAAGAGTGTGCAAAGCAGTAATCAAAGCAAAAGGTGGCTACTTTGAAGAACCTAGAATATGACATATTTTCAGTTGTTTCACACTTGTTTGTTATGTATATAATTCCACATGTGTTAATTCATAGTTTTGATGCCTTCATAGTCATGAAAATAAAAAAAACTCTTTGAATGAGAAGGTGTGTCCAAACTTTTGGTCTGTACTGTATATGCTGTGAACTGTGAATAGTAATGCTTTCTAGTGATTCTTTTTTCTTTTATAATACTTTCATTTAAATGTCAGTTCTTGTTCCTCTGTCCATGGCATCTAGGGTCGCTCCAAACAACACTTCATTGTATTGTACAGTGACAATCAAGGCATCTTATCTTATATAAATATTCTAGCTATCTATTTGTAACGGAGGCAATTAGTGCTGAGATGCATGTAATTCTTCACAGATGATGGGGGTATTGCTTCCATTTGGAAGGAAAGGTTTTCTATCAGCGATATTCTAAGGCATCATGCACACGACCGTTCCATTTTTTGCGGTCTGCAAATTGCGGATCCGCAAAACACGGAAGACGCCCGTGTGCCTTCCGCAATTTGCGGAACGGAACAGGCGGCCCATTGTAAAAATGCCTATTCTTGTCTGCAAAACGGACAAGAATAGGACATGTTATATTTTTTTTGCTGGCCCACAGAACGGAGCAACGGATGAAGTGAATGGGTCCGCATTCCAAGCCTCAAAAACTGCAGCTCGGATGCGGACCAGAACAACAGTCATGTGCATGTGGCCTTATGCTTCCACCCCCGCCGCCTGCAAGATCTGTGCTCCGCCGAATATTCTGCGTGTAAACTATAGAGAAAGTGAGCTTTATTTTAACTTTGTTTTCCAAGAACAGCAGATTATAAAGTAAATGGTACAAGACCTGCATTCCACCACCACGTACGGTATTTGAGACCTGACGTTCTCCTCCACCTATAACAGGGTTACAGGGAAAGCCTGGTGCTCTCCTCTCAGCTCGCAACCAAAGTAAAAAAAAGAAAATCTGCAGGTTCCTAAGTCTGTCCCTGGTTTCTCTCCACCCCACTGTTTGTCATGTAACTAGGCAATTGTCATCTTAGCGTCCAGGACGCCCTGCTTTTTGCTTTCTGTCTGAACAGGCAATAAAATGTCCATTAAAAGGGGTTATGCCATTATTCGTATAAAAAATGAAAATCAGACATCATGTAATACACGACAAATCCGATTCATTGCTCCAATTGCTGTGCTAGATTTATTTCAAGCTGGTAGCTCAGGAGGCATGTCCTTTCTGCTGCAGGTCTCTCCCTATCACAGCTCAGGAGGCATGTCCTTTCTGCTGCAGCTCTCTCCCTATCACAGCTCAGGAGGCATTTCCTTTCTGCTGCAGCTCTCTCCCTATCACAGCTCAGGTGGTATGTCCTTTCTGCTGTAGCTCTCTCTCTATCACAGCTCAGGAGGCATGTCCTTTCTGCTGCAGCTCTCTCCCTATCACAGCTCAGGAGGCGTGTTCTTTCTGCTGCAGCTCTCTCCCTATCACAGCTCAGGGGGCATGTCCTTTCTGCTGCAGCTCTCTCCCTATCACAGCTCAGGGGGCATGTCCTTTCTGCTTCAGCTCTCTCCCTATCACAGCTCAGTAGACATGTCCTTTCTGCTGCAGCTCTCTCCCTATCGCAGCTCAGGAGGCATGTTCTTTCTGCTGCAGCTCTCTTCCTATCACAGCTCAGGAGGCATGTCCTTTTTGCTGCAGCTCTCTCCCTATCACAGCTCAGGAGGCATGTCCTTTCTGCTGCAGCTCTCTCCCTATCACAGCTCAGGGGGTATGTCCTTTCTGCTGTAGCTCTCTCTCTATCACAGCTCAGGAGGCATGTCCTTTCTGCTGCAGCTCTCTCCCTATCACAGCTCAGGAGGCATGTCCTTTCTGCTGAAGCTCTCTCCCTATCACAGCTCGGGGGTATGTCCTTTCTGCTGTAGCTCTCTCTCTATCACAGCTCAGGAGGCATGTCCTTTCTGCTTCAGCTCTCTCCCTATCGCAGCTTAGGAGGCATGTCCTTTCTGCTGCAGCTCTCTTCCTATCACAGCTCAGGAGGCGTGTTCTTTCTGCTGCAGCTCTCTTCCTATCACAGCTCAGGAGGCGTGTTCTTTCTGCTGCAGCTCTCTTCCTATCACAGCTCAGGAGGCGTGTTCTTTCTGCTGCAGCTCTCTTCCTATCACAGCTCAGGAGGCCTGTTCTTTCTGCTGCAGCTCTCTTCCTATCACAGCTCAGGAGGCATGTCCTTTCTGCTTCAGCTCTCTCCCTATCACAGCTCAGGAGGCATGTTTTTTCTGCTTCAGCTCTCTCCCTATTACAGCTCAGGAGGCATGTCCTTTCTGCTGCAGCTCTCTCCCTATCACAGCTCAGGAGGCGTGTCCTTTCTGCTGCAGCTCTCTCCCTATCACAGCTCAGGAGGCGTGTTCTTTCTGCTGCAGCTCTCTTCCTATCACAGCTCAGGAGGCGTGTTCTTTCTGCTGCAGCTCTCTTCCTATCACAGCTCAGGAGGCCTGTTCTTTCTGCTGCAGCTCTCTTCCTATCACAGCTCAGGAGGCGTGTTCTTTCTGCTGCAGCTCTCTTCCTATCACAGCTCAGGAGGCGTGTTCTTTCTGCTGCAGCTCTCTTCCTATCACAGCTCAGGAGGCCTGTTCTTTCTGCTGCAGCTCTCTCCCTATCACAGCTCAGGAGGCATGTCCTTTCTGCTGCAGCTCTCTCCCTATCACAGCTCGGGGGGTATGTCCTTTCTGCTGTAGCTCTCTCTCTATCACAGCTCAGGAGGCGTGTCCTTTCTGCTTCAGCTCTCTCCCTATCACTGCTCAGGAGGCATGTCCTTTCTGCTGCAGCTCTCTCCCTATCACAGCTCAGGGGGCATGTTCTTTCTGCTGCAGCTCTCTCCCTATCACAGCTCAGGAGGCATGTCCTTTCTGCTGCAGCTCTCTCCCTATCACAGCTCAGAAGGCATGTCCTTTCTGCTGCAGCTCTCTCTCTATCACAGCTCAGGGGGCATGTTCTTTCTGTTGCAGCTCTTTCCGTATCACAGCTCAGGAGGCATGTTCTTTCTGCGGCAGCTCTCTCCCTATCACAGTTAAGGAGGCATGTCCTTTCTGCTGCAGCTCTCTCCCTATCACCGCTCAAGAGGAAAGTTCTTTCTGCTGCAGCTCTCTTCCTATCACAGCTCAGGGTGTGTCCTTTCTGCTGCATATCTCTCCCTATCACAGCTGACGGGGTGTCCCTTCTGCTGCAGCTGTCTCTCTATCACAGCGTGGCGTTGTCCTTTCTGCTGCAGCTCTCTCCCCATCATAGCTCAGGGAGTGTGTCCTTTCTGCTGCTTATCTCTCCCTATCACAGCTGAGGGGGTGTCCTTTCTCCTGCAGCTGTCTCCCTATCACAACTCGAGGTCCCAGCCATTTTTCACCTTAAGGACCAGGCCATTTTTAGCAAATCTGACGTGTCACTTTATGTGGTAACAACTTTAAAACGCTTTTTCCTATACAGGCCATTCTGAGATCGTTTTATCGTCACATATTGTACTTCATGACAGTGGTAAAATTTGAGTAAAAAAATTTCATTTTTATTTATAAAAAATACCACATTTACCCAAAATTTTGAAAAATGTGCAGATTTCCAAATTTCTATTTCTCTATTCTTATAATAGATAGTAATAAACTATATTAACTAAATATTTATTACTTTACATTCCCCATATGTCTACTTCATATTTGGATTATTTTGTGAATGCCTTTTTATTTTTTGGGACGTTACAAGGCTTAGAAGTTTAGAAGCAAATCTTGAAATATTTCAGAAAATTTCCAAAACCCACTTTTTAAGGACCAATTAAGGTCTGAAGTCACTTTGTGAGGCTTACATAATAGAAACCACCCAAAAATGACCCCCTTTTAGAAACTACACCCCTCAAGGTATTCAAAACTGATTTTACAAACTTTGTTAACCCTTTAGGTGTTCCACAAGAATGAATGGAAAATGGAGATGAAATTTCAGAATTTCACTTTTTTGACAGATTTTCCATTTTAATAATTTTTTTCCCCACTAACAAAGCAAGGGTTAACAGCCAAACAAAACTCAATATTTATTGCCCTGATTGTGTAGTTTACAGAAACACCCCATAAGTGGTCGTAAACTGCTGTACGGGCACACGGCAGGGCGCAGAAGGAAAGGAACGCCATATGGTTTTTGGAAGGCAAATTTCAGTGGGATAATTTTAAGCTGCCATATCACATTTGAAGATCCCCTGATGCACCCCTAGAGGAGAAACTCCAAAATAAGACCCCATTTTGCAAACTACGGGATAAGGTGGCAGTTTTGTTAGTACTATTTTAGGGTACATATAATTTTGGGTTGCTCTATCTTACACTTTTTGTGAGGCAAGGTAACAAATAATAGCTGTTTTGGCACCATTTTCATTTTTTGTCATTTACAATGTTTATCTGACAGGTTAGATCATGTTGTATTTTTATAGAGCAGGTTGTTACGGATGCGACAATACCAAATATGACAAGCATTTTTGAAATTTTAAAATTTTAAAAATTTTTTGGCCTACTGTCTTATGTAGGGGCTTTTTTCGGTATGAGATGACGGTTTGATTGGTACTATTTTAGGGTGCATATGACTTTCTGATTGCTTGCTATTACACTTTTTGTGATGTAAGGTGACAAAAAATGGCTTTTTTGACACACTTTTTATTTTTTTATTTTTTACGGTGTTCATCTGAGGGGTTAGGTCATGTGATATTTTTATACAGCAGGTTCTTACGGACGCGGTGATACCTAATATGTATATTTTTTTTATTTATTTACGTTTTGCAAAATAACAGCATTTTTTAAACAGAAAAAAATCATGTTTTAGTGTCTCCATAGGCTGAGAGCCATAGTTTTTTTATTTTTTGGGCGATTGTCTTAGGTAAGGTCTAATTTTTTGCGGGATGAGGTGATGGTTAGATTGGTACCATTTTGTGGGGCATACGCCTTTTTGATCGCTTGGTGTTGCACTTTTAGTGATGTAGATAGAGCCAGTTGATACAGACGCGTCGATACCTAATATGTCTACTTTTCATTTTCCCCCTATTTTTTACAATTTTTTTTTACTTTATTTTGGAAAAAAGGCGCTTTTTTTTTTTTTTTTTTTTAACTTTCTTTTTTAACTTTATTTTTTGTCCCACTATGGGACAGGGTCTGGTCCCTGTTTCAATACAGCACAATACATCTGTATTGTGCTGTATTGAACTGTCAGTGTCTTACACTGTAAGACGCTAACAGTTGCCTAGGAGACCCAGCCCTGGGGCTGGATCTCCTGGGCTTCCGTAGCTGCCTGTTCAAGGCATCGGGGCTGCCATAGCAACCCTTGGTTCCCCGTCACCGCAGTACGGGGACCCGATGGGGATGTACAAGCTGCCGCAAACCCCCTGTATGCTCACCGATGCTGGCAGATACAGCAGGGGCCCGGCTGTCAGTATCAGCCGGGCCCCTGCTGCTGATTGCGGCAGCAGTTGTGGGGCAACGCGTTGACCCTAGGACGAGAATGCTCGTCCTAGTGTGTTAAGTACCTGCAGGTTAGGACGAGCATTCTCGTCCAAGGTCCTGAACGTGTTAAACACCAGGGGCACCATTATAATGAAGTAAAGAGAATATCTCACAAGTGCAAGAAAGTAAATTACAAAAGTAACTTCTTTTTTTTTTTATACTGAATTATATTAAAATAACATTTAATTGTGTCGCAACCCCTTTAAGTATCTAATTCCTGTGTAACGCCACCACGGGGGAATGAAGCAGTGCATGTGATCATTATAATACCTAGAAGATTTGGATCCTCCATAGAGCGATACTATGTAGCCACTCTCCACTGTGTAGGACCTCCATTTACTAATTTAGAATTCCCTTACTAGATAATACCTTTAAAGGCTATGGATGTCTTTGGGGAAATTTTTGTTTTTATGGTTGCCTTTTAATCATTTTGGTTTAAAATTATTTTTTTCAGTTGGTCTTTATTAAAAATGTTCAGCCATTTTTGAGATATAGGGGTTAAAATGCTGTCTGAGTATCACTTCGCAGTCCTGTCAGCTCAAAGCTCACATTAAGCCTTATTTCTAATCTCCTGACCTCATAAACACGCGTTATAGCTAAACTCTTATTATAGCTTAAATGAGTGTTTATGAGGTCGGGAGATCAGAGATAAGGCTTTACATGAGCAGTCAGCTGATGGGACTGAGAAGTGATACTCTGCAGACAGATTCTAACTAGAGAATGTAACATCCAAAGTCAATTCTCTCATCCCTAATTGTAACCTTTGTGTCTCAAAAATGGATGAAAATATTTAAGAAAAACAAATTGAAAAAATTATTTTTACCCCAAAATGAATAAAATGCAATCATAACAAAATGAATTGCCCCCGAAGGTGTCCTTAGCCCTTAAAGGAAGTATATCGTAAGTTCAGGTCTGAAGAATTACTAAGACTTGTATAATTTTTGCCAGAAATAAAAATTTGCCAGGACCAGGGCCAGCCTTTGGGGAGAGGCACTTGATACTGGCACATGGGGGGGAAGGAGAGAGGCACTTGATACTGGCACTTTGGGGGGGGGGGCGAGATGGCACTTATGATACTGGGACATGTAGGGGGGGGAGAGAGGCACTTGATACTGGCACATAATGGGGGGGCATCTATGGGGACACTTACTGGCACATTATTGGGGGGCATTATGGGGGTCCCTTTTTACTGGCACATTATAAGGCCCTTAATCATACCCAGTGTCACCCATAGCCAGTCTCCTGCCCCCCTTTATCATACCCTGTCACCTTTGCCCAGGCCCCTGCCCCCCTTAATCATACCCAGTGTCACCCAGAGACAGTCCCCTGCCCCTTAATCATACCCAGTGTCTGTCACCCTTCATTTAAGGTGGGCAGGGTCTAATTGAGGGGGCAGGGGACTGGGTAAGGGTGACACTGGGTATGATTAAGAAGGGCAGGGGACTGGGCAAAGGTGACAGGGTATGATTAAGGGGGGCAGGAGACTGGCTATTGGTGACACTGGGTATGATTGTACTTGTTTGCACTTGCACTTAAAGGGAACCTGTCACTGGGATTTTGTGTATACAGCTGAGGACATGGGTTGCTAGATGGCCGCTAGCACATCCGCAATACCCAGTCCCCATAGCTCTGTGTGCTTTTATTGTGTAAAAAAAACAGATTTGATACATATGCAAATTAACCTGCGATGAGTCCTGTCCCTGACTCATCTCACATACAGGACACATCTCAGGTTAATTTGCACATGTATCAAATCGTTTTTTTTTTACACAATAAAAGCACACAGAGCTATGGGGACTGGGTATTGTGGATGTGCTAGCGGCGATCTAGCAACCCATGTCTTCAGCTCTATACACAAAATCCCGGTGACAGGTTCCCTTTAACCACTTACCGTCACACTAACGCCGAAAGGCGTCATCTCTGCGGCGCTCCCAGGTCACACTAACGCCGATTGGTGTCATCTCGTGTGACCCGAGATTTCCTGTGAACGCGCGCACACAGGCGCGCGCGCTCACAGGAACGGAAGGTAAGCGAGTGGATCTCCAGCCTGCCAGCGGCGATCGTTCGCTGGCAGGCTGGAGATGTGATTTTTTTAACCCCTAACAGGTATATTAGACGCTGTTTTGATAACAGCGTCTAATATACCTGCTACCTGGTCCTCTGGTGGTCCCCTTTGTTTGGATCGACCACCAGAGGACACAGGCAGCTCAGTAAAGTAGCACCAAGCACCACTACACTACACCCCCCCCTGTCACTTATTAACCCCTTATTCACCCTTGATCACCCCTGATCACCCCATATAGACTCCCTGATCACCCCCCTGTCATTGATTACCCCCCTGTCATTGATCACCCCCCTGTAAAGCTCCATTCAGATGTCCGCATGATTTTTACGGATCCACTGATAGATGGATCGGATCCGCAAAACGCATACGGACGTCTGAATGGAGCCTTACAGGGGCGTGATCAATGACTGTGGTGATCACCCCATATAGACTCCCTGATCACCCCCCTGTCATTGATCACCCCCCTGTAAAGCTCCATTCAGATGTCCGCATGATTTTTACGGATCCACTGATAGATGGATCTGATCCGCAAAACACATACAGGCGTCTCCCTGGAGCCTTCCAGGGGGGGTGATCACCCCATATAGACTCCCTGATCACCCCCCTGTCATTGATCACCCCCCCTGTCATTGATCACCCCCCCCTGTCAGGCTGCATTCAGATGTCCGTATGATTTTTACGGATCCACGGATACATGGATCGGATCCGCAAAACACATACGGACATCTGAATGGAGCCTTATAGGGGGGTGATCAATGACAGGGGGGTGATCACCCCATATAGACTCCCTGATCACCCCCCTGTCATTGATCACCCCCCTATCATTGATCACCCCCCTGTCATTGATCACCCCCCTGTCATTGATCACCCCTCTGTAAGGCTCCATTCAGACATTTTTTTGGCCCAAGTTAGCGGAAATTATTATTTTTTTATTACAAAGTCTCATATTCCACTAACTTGTGTCAAAAAATTAAATCTCACATGAACTCACCATACCCCTCACGGAATCCAAATGCGTAAAAATTTTTAGACATTTATATTCCAGACTTCTTCTCACGCTTTAGGGCCCCTAGAATGCCACACATGTGACCCCATTTCGGAAAGAAGACACCCCCAGGTATTCCGTGAGGGGCATATTGAATCCATGAAAGATTGAAATTTTTGTCCCAAGTTAGCAGAAAGGGAGACTTTGTGAGAAAAAAATAAATAAAATCAATTTCCGCTAACTTGTGCCAAAAAAAAAAAAATTCTATGAACTCGCCATGCCCCTCATTGAATACCTTGGGGTGTCTTCTTTTTAAAATTGGGTCACATGTGGGGTATTTATACTGCCCTGGCATTTTAGGGGCCCTAAAGCGTGAGAAGAAGTCTGGGATCCAAATGTCTAAAAATGCCCTCATAAAAGGAATGTGGGCCCCTTTGCGCATCTAGGCTGCAAAAAAGTGTCACACATCTGGTATCGCCGTACTCAGGAGAAGTTGGGCAATGTGTTTTGGGGTGTCATTTTACATATACCCATGCTGGGTGAGATAAATATCTTGGTCAAATGCCAACTTTGTATAAAAAAAATGGGAAAAGTTGTCTTTTGCCAAGATATTTCTCTCACCCAGCATGGGTATATGTAAAATGACACCGCAAAACACATTCCCCAACTTCTCCTGAATACGGAGATACCACATGTGTGACACTTTTTTGCAGCCTAGGTGGGCAAAGGGGCCCATATTCCAAAGAGCACCTTTAGGATTTCACAGGTCATTTACCTACTTACAACACATTAGGGCCCCTGGAAAATGCCAGGGCAGTATAACTACCCCACAAGTGACCCCATTTCGGAAAGAAGAGACCCCAAGGTATTTTGTGATGGGCATAGTGAGTTCATAGAACTTTTTATTTTTTGTCACAAGTTAGTGGAATATGAGACTTTGCAAGAAAAAAAAAAAAAAAAATCATCATTTTCCGCTAACTTGTGACAAAAAATAAAAAGTTCTATGAACTCACTATGCCCATCAGCGAATACCTTAGGGTGTCTACTTTCCAAAATGGGGTCATTTGTGGGGTGTTTGTACTGTCTGGCCATTGTAGAACCTCAGGAAACATGACAGGTGCTCAGAAAGTCAGAGCTGCTTCAAAAAGCGGAAATTCACATTTTTGTACCATAGTTTGTAAACGCTATAACTTTTACCCAAACATTTTTTTTTTATCAAAGACATGTAGAACAATAAATTTAGAGCAAAATTTATATATGGATGTCGTTTTTTTTGCAAAATTTTACAACTGAAAGTGAAAAATGTCATTTTTTTGCAAAAAAATCGTTAAATTTCGATTAATAAAAAAAAAAGTAAAAATGTCAGCAGCAATGAAATACCACCAAATGAAAGCTCTATTAGTGAGAAGAAAAGGAGGTAAAATTCATTTGGGATGTAAGTTGCATGACCGAGCAATAAACCGTTAAAGTTGTGAAGTGCCGATCTGGAAAAAAGGGCCTGGTCACTAGAGGGGTATAAACCTGTGGTCCTTAAGTGGTTAAATTATCTGTAATAAAAAAAACTGTTACAAAGATTGTTTTCCTCTTTGTTTATGTTTAGGTGAATCGGGGAGGGGGGGGGGGGGGCGCCACAAGATTAGCTCGCACAGGGCGCCTGAACACCTAAGGCCAGCCCTGGCCAGGACTGTCCCTATTTGTAGGGGCAATTCTGACAAATATTTGCCCAGGGTACTGTCCAGTCCCTGCGATGAGAGGTCCCTGCAGATTTTTTCTTATTATTTTTTTCTTATCGGTAACGGCTGATAGTAGTTACCCACCTTTCCTTGCCCCTGGCTCTTCTTTTGCAGTCCAGCGTCCTCTTTGCCTCTGGATGCAGCCATATGTTATCCTGACGCTGACCAATGTCTTGGTGCTGGCCAGACTGTGCAGGGGCACACCCTCAACTAGTGACATCCAGGTGCAGACTGTGCAGGGGCACAGCCTCAACTAGTGACATCCAGGTGCAGACTGTGCAGGGGCACAGCCTCAACTAGTGACATCCAGGTGCAGACTGTGCAGGGGCACAGCCTCAACTAGTGACATCCAGGTGCAGACTGTGCAGGGGCACAGCCTCAACTAGTGACATCCAGGTGCAGACTGTGCAGGGGCACAGCCTCAACTAGTGACATCCAGGTGCAGACTGTGCAGGGGCACACCCTCAACTAGTGACATCCAGGTGCAGACTGTGCAGGGGCACACCCTCAACTAGTGACATCCAGGTGCAGACTGTGCAGGGGCACACCCCCAACTAGTGACATCCAGGTGCAGACTGTGCAGGGGCACACCCTCAACTAGTGACATCCAGGTGCAGACTGTGCAGGGGCACACCCTCAACTAGTGACATCCAGGTGCAGACTGTGCAGGGGCACACCCCCAACTAGTGACATCCAGGTGCAGACTGTGCAGGGGCACACCCTCAACTAGTGACATCCAGGTGCAGACTGTGCAGGGGCACACCCTCAACTAGTGACATCCAGGTGCAGACTGTGCAGGGGCACACCCTCAACTAGTGACATCCAGGTGCAGACTGTGCAGGGGCACACCCCCAACTAGTGACATCCAGGTGCAGACTGTGCAGGGGCACACCCTCAACTAGTGACATCCAGGTGCAGACTGTGCAGGGGCACACCCCCAACTAGTGACATCCAGGTGCAGACTGTGCAGGGGCACACCCTCAACTAGTGACATCCAGGTGCAGACTGTGCAGGGGCACACCCTCAACTAGTGACATCCAGGTGCAGACTGTGCAGGGGCACAACCTCAACTAGTGACATCCAGGTGCAGACTGTGCAGGGGCACACCCTCAACTAGTGACATCCAGGTGCAGACTGTGCAGGGGCACACCCTCAACTAGTGACATCCAGGTGCAGACTGTGCAGGGGCACACCCCCAACTAGTGACATCCAGGTGCAGACTGTGCAGGGGCACACCCTCAACTAGTGACATCCAGGTGCAGACTGTGCAGGGGCACACCCTCAACTAGTGACATCCAGGTGCAGACTGTGCAGGGGCACACCCTCAACTAGTGACATCCAGGTGCAGACTGTGCAGGGGCACACCCTCAACTAGTGACATCCAGGTGCAGACTGTGCAGGGGCACACCCCCAACTAGTGACATCCAGGTGCAGACTGTGCAGGGGCACACCCTCAACTAGTGACATCCAGGTGCAGACTGTGCAGGGGCACACCCTCAACTAGTGACATCCAGGTGCAGACTGTGCAGGGGCACACCCCCAACTAGTGACATCCAGGTGCAGACTGTGCAGGGGCACACCCCCAACTAGTGACATCCAGGTGCAGACTGCTGGAAATTCATTCATAAACGTTCAGTAGGAATAATAAAGGACATATAAGAATAGATGCTCCAAAATTGTTATTACATGGTGAATGCAAGTAGTTACTAAAGCAAGGCACGTCAGCAGAGGTGATGGGTCCTCTTTAAGGTGACCATACACCATCAATAGTTGTTGGCCAAATGCGACACCTATGGCATTGACAGGGCTGGGAGCTCCCCATGCACATTAGGTTGTCAGGCGGTCCTGCTGAAAACGGTGGGTTTGACGATTGATACTCTAATGTGTGTAGGGGCCTTTAGTAGCAAAAGGACTAACCAGGTCTGGGACCCCTCTCGCTCTCTAAGGACCCTAATGGCAGCTGCATGAGCTGCCTTTTTCGGGACTGACTTCCTTTTTTGGAAACCCCCAGAAAACTGTACGAAATGACAAACTCGGCTCTGCTACATCTGTACTTAAAGTAATAAGCGATACTTTGTTTCACAGCTCTCCATCCACTCCTCCGGGTGTGTGGCATGGCCTCCCCTGGCACAGGTGAAAGACTTCTGTCTGACGGCTTCTCCCCTTTCTCCTCTGGGTGGGGGGGGGCTGCGATTTGCAAGCAGGAGCGGAGCAATCCCACCCCCCGCTCTCTGTCATGCGTCCATAAACAGTCATTGTATCCATATTGTTATAGTTCCCTCTCCCTAATGTCAGGAAGCAGGCGAACGTTTTGCTTCCAATTTATATTTGTTTGCTACTCCCAAAAATCTGCCATGCGGGGATTAGCCGGGAGCGGCGAGCGGGCCGTATTAAAAGTCTGATTGGACGTATTATGTTTCACGATCCTGCGCTGCGTTCTAGCAAAGCCACACAGAACACACTAACACTCATTATTTCACTCGCCTTCATCCCCGTGATTGCAGTTGACGTTCGCGCTCGCCCCCCGAGATTGTGGTTCGGCTGGAAAACAACTATTTCAATGTCTCCAAAAAATTACCAGCCCTTACGCCCCGGCTCGACCTGCTCTGACCTCTGTAGTGCTCTGGTATTATCTCATATAAGTGGCCCCATTTTATTTTAATATTGCGCCTCTCGTTGAGGAAAGCCTCAGCAATAAAAGCTTCACTGTTGCTGGCAACTCTGTGTTTAACTTTGCAAATATTGGATAAGCTGGGAGGTGAAGCGGGGCCGAGATTTCCACACAAAAGGCTTGTGGCAGGTAAAACAAGGAGGGCGCCAGCGACTGCTGATAAGTCCACTCTCAAAGAAAATTCTTGTGCAGGTATGCGAGTTCTCTCCCCCATGGGGGTGCAGGTCCCACCGGGCATTTGTCACAGGGTGTTAAAAGGGGGCAACAGTACAGAGACTTCTCTGCGTGAAGGAACAGAGATTATGATGCGTTTCCCAACTTGTGGCTCTGCAGCTGTTTCAGAACTACAACCCCCATCATTTTTTGACAGCAGGAGAGAAGCCAGTTGAAGGCCACTGTTTTAAAGGGCATCATTTCAATGGGTCTGTGTACATGAGCGTTTTTTGTTTTTTTTCCACGCATCAGTTCTCAGTTGCGTGAAAAACGCAGCATGTTCTATATTCTGCGTTTTTCACGCAGCCCTGGCCCCTTAGAAGTGAATGGGACTTCAGTGGAAAACGCAAGCAAGTGCGGATGCGATGCGTTTTTCACTGATGGTTGCTAGGAGATGTTGTTTGTAAACCTTCCGTTTTTTATCACTCAAAACGCATTGCATCCGCGCGGAAAAAACTGAACAACTAAACGCAATCGCAGACAAAACTGACTGAACTTGCTTGCAAAATGGTACGAGTTTCACTGAACGCATCCGGACCTAATCCGTCACGCTCGTGTGAAAGAGGACTTAGGGCTCTTTCACACGAGCGGATGCCGTGCGGGTAATCCGCTGCGTGAAAGAGAGCCAAGCCGCGCTCTGGACAGCAGAGACATGGAGCAGTAACATGATTGATAATGCTCCGTGCCTCTCTGTGACCTTTTTACTACAAAATCACAGTCAGATAAAGTTGTCACCCTGATTTTGTATTAAAAAAGTCACAGAGATGTTAATGCTCCGTGTCTCTGCTGTCCAGAGCGCGGCTTGGCTCTCTTTCACGCTGCGGATTAACCGCACAGCATCTGCTCGTGTGAAAGAGTCCTTAGAGGTCTGGAATGTATTGGATAACACTGACATAGTGCTGTCAGTGTTATCCAATACATTCCAGAACTGTAAGGATTACACAGCATCATAAATCAATATAATGCAATGCAACCCTGGCATTTGGACAAGCTGTAAGGTTATGCAAATCAAGGAAGTAGCAGGTGTCGTTAAGATCTGCAGATGATCACATTTTCAAACACCTAGCTCCAATCTGTGGCATGTGAGAGATAAAAATCTGATTGAAAGCAAAGCATTTTGGCCACATGAAACCTCAAAAATTGTGTTGGGATAATTGTGCGATGCCTCCTGTTCATTGACGTCCTTGACCTGAGAGACCTTGGTTTATCACTCCAGTAGATCACTACCCGCCTAGGCTGAGATGTCAGTGCTGTACAGTGTTGTGTTTCCCAGTGCTTGGGAGAATAACGACAAGAGGTGCACAGAGGGGAGCCCTACACTCAGCTACTGGTGTTCCATTGACCTCACGCCACTGCTGTCAGAGGCTATCATGGTGCACAGCAAGACGCCAATGAAGGTCTATCCTCTTCAGCCATGAGTTCCGCTTTTGTCTTGGACACAATTACAGCTGGACATTGGTCTAGGGACCACGTGGCCAATGCTATGAAGATGACTTCACAAGAGAATGTCACATATGTCCTACTCCCAAGAATATGGTGTGGAGTGGCATAGTATACAGTAGCCGGACCCCTCTAGTCTTCATTGCAGGTACACTAGCAGCTCGTCGTTACATTTATTTGGTTGTATAACCAGGGCTACGGTCATTTCTTCAAAGTGTCCCAGGAACTGTTCCTCGTGCTACTGTGAGCAGCCTGTGTGGCCTAAACATGCTACCATGGCCTGCAGTGTCTCCGCACATGTCTTCCACATCTGTGACGTCATTAGTCGAACAATGCAAACGGAGCTGCCAACAGTAGATCTTGATGATTTGTGTGCCCACGTGCATTCAGCATGGCAGAACATTCCTCAGACAAGCATTAATAACCTCACTGATAGCATGCCAAGGCGTGTAAGTGTGTGTATTTCTGCTCGTGGCGCTCATACTCTATAATGAATACTTTGAGATACTCTGAATATTTTATTTCCTTTTTTTAATCACCCCATGTCTGTGGATCCTGGGATTTCCATAATCCCACAACTTTCCCTTTATGGCGTTGCAATCTCAATGTCGAGGGGTGTATTTTCTTGGTCTGAAACATCTTCAAGTTGGTGGAATTTCTTTCTAGACCATAGGGGAGTCCTATTCCCCCAAAGCAGTGTGTGGGGATACTAAAGTTACAATCATCGCTGATCAGCATAGGAATAACGATTATCTTTGTGACTTCTCCATGAGGCCACCAAGGAAGTAACGGCCGCCACCATGGTGTCCTATTCTACATAAACATCCTATGGCTCATATTGTAGGGTGCCGTGCCTTTCCCGGCTATGATCTGTCGACATGAATACACAATTAGAGAAGTATTGAACTTCAGTAAACCTTTTAATCTCTCTTCGTAAAGATTTTTGGAGCCTCAACGAGTGAAGGATCTGCAGATTGTTGCATCCGCTAATAACACTTTAGCACTTTTTGCCTAACAGGATTTCATAAATGAGGCACATTTCCAGATTGGTTGGTTTATTGATCCGC
This sequence comes from Bufo bufo, assembly GCF_905171765.1. Classification (NCBI taxonomy): domain Eukaryota; kingdom Metazoa; phylum Chordata; class Amphibia; order Anura; family Bufonidae; genus Bufo; species Bufo bufo. The sequence continues at coordinate 39,165,002 of NC_053391.1, forward strand.
CGTCATCGTGCAGAAGATCAATGATAATGTACTTCACATTCATATTGTTAATCCCTTTCTGGCTATTAGCATTGATAGGTTCCAATCCTATCCCTTTACATGCAGAATGAAATCTTCAGGAAATTTTTAAAAAGGAAGACATGAAAAAGCTGGCAAAATGAAGGCCTGTGCCCTAATGTTAGACGTCTGGAACCTTAACTATACCCAAAACCAAATGTAATACGGTAATAATTACCCAGTTCTTCCACTTCAGACTTCTGGTCTAATGGGTTGATGGACAAGAGCTTTGAAGATCGGGAACGGAGAAAGTGATACAAAACCTATCTTGTAATCAAACCTAGGAAACGGCCGGAAGTATTAGGCGACTCTCTGGGCACTGTACATGGGGCCATTCTTTGGCTAAGGCACTTTATGTGGAGTTACTTTCTTGTGTGCACTATATATGGGAAAATCCAAAGGTGAGCCCATCATAGGAGGTGCCCCTTTGTGACAGATACCCAGATATTAAGTATGGAGGCATTTAAGGTTCATTTTATGTGGTACTATCCTATAACTGAACATAAGACCTGGAGAAGATGAGTAATTTGGCACGCCCTGGGGTCAGACACTGTATATGAGTGTATTCTAACTGTGGGCACTATGGCAATGTCTGCCAGGGGAACTATCTATGGGGAAAGGGGCACTCTCTGCAAGCACTGTGTATGGGAAAAAATAGAGCAGGCATATTGTAGGGAGACTTGATTTGCAGATACACCCGTAAATTGAGCATAACATAGGATTGACCCTCATAAAAAGACCTAGTATACAAGTGTAGGGTCCACTAGCAAAGAGAGCTGTCGGGGAGACTCAGGAGGCCCCATACACGTTAGATGGTCATGCAGTTCCAACAGCATTCAGCTTCATACGTCTAATGTGTAGGGGTGGCTTTAGGGTGACCACTGATACAGGTGGAGCCAATTTTTTAGCCTGTAGTCCACTCGTAATGCTAAAAGGCTTAGCATCTGATTGCACCATCCAGGTTTACATATGTTAAAGTTGGAGTTCACCTTGAAGGAAGGATGTAGCGGTATATGATGAACTTTTGCACCAGAGTCATGTCTTGCAAGTTTCAGTCATATACCGGAAGATTGAGGCAATCAAGTCCAGGAGTATTTGTCCAGAATGTGCTTTTTTATGTCCTTGAGCCCCTATTGTATATATAGGAGATATATTCTTCAAGTTGTCACATTTCCACCTGTGACAACTAACGAGTGCATGATTCTCGAGGGATGTAGAAAAAGGACTGGATGTCCATCAGAACCTTGTCTTGACTGTTGACTATTGAATGACACAAATATTAGTTTTCACAAAGTTTGCTGCTAAACTGCTTTTAGATCTTTGTTTCAGTTGTTTCTGTGATGTAGTGAAATATAATTACACGCACTTCATACGTTTCAAAGGCTTTTATCGACAATTACATGACATTTATGCAAAGAGTCAGTATTTGCAGTGTTGGCCCTTCTTTTTCAGGACCTCTGCAATTCGACTGGGCATGCTCTCAATCAACTTCTGGGCCAATTCCTGACTGATAGCAACCCATTCGTTCATAATCACTTCTTGGAGTTTGTCAAAATTAGTGGGTTTTTGTTTGTCCACCCGCCTCTTGAGGATTGACCACAAGTTCTCAATGGGATTAAGATCTGTGGAGTTTCCAGGCCATGGACCCAAAATGTCAAGTTTTGGTCCCCGAGCCACTTAGTTATCACTTTTGCCTTATGGCACGGTGCTCCATCGTGCTGGAAAATGCATTGTTCTTCACCAAACTGTTGTTGGATTGTTGGAAGAAGTTGCTGTTGGAGGGTGTTTTGGTACCATTCTTTATTCATGGCTGTGTTTTGGGGCAAAATTGTGAGTGAGCCCACTCCCTTGGATGAGAAGCAACCCCACACATGAATGGTCTCAGGATGCTTTACTGTTGGCATGACACAGGACTGATGGTAGCGCTCACCTTTTCTTCTCCGGACAAGCCTTTTTCCAGATGCCCCAAACAATCGGAAATAGGCTTCATCGGAGAATTGACTTTGCCCCAGTCCTCAGCAGTCCATTCACCATACTTTCTGCAGAAGATCAATCTGTCCCTGATGGGTTTTTTTTGAGAGAAGTGGCTTCTTTGCTGCCCTTCTTGACACCAGGCCATCTTCCAAAAGTCTTCGCTCACTGTGCGTGCAGATGTGCTCACACCTGCCTGCTGCCATTCCTGAGCAAGCTCTGCACTGGTGGCACTCCGACCCCGCAGCTGAATCCTCTTTAGGAGACGATCCTGGCGCTTGCTGGACTTTCTTGGACGCCCAGAAGCCTTCTTAACAAGAATTGAACCTCTTTCCTTGAAGTTCTTGATGATCCTATAAATTGTTGATTGAGGTGCAATCTTAGTAGCCACAATATCCTTGCCTGTGAAGCCATTTTTATGCAACGCAATGATGGCTGCACGTGTTTCTTTGCAGGTCACCATGGTTAACAATGGAAGAACAATGATTTCAAGCATCACCCTCCTTTTAACAAGTCAAGTCTGCCATTTTAACCCAATCAGCCTGACATAATGATCTCCAGCCTTGTGCTCGTCAACATTCTCACCTGAGTTAACAAGACGATTACTGAAATGTTCTCAGCAGGTCCTTTAATGACAGCAATGAAATGCAGTGGAAAGTTTTTTGGGGATTAAGTTAATTTTCATGGCAAAGAAGGACTATGCAATTCATCTGATCACTCTTCATAACATTCTGGAGTATATGCAAATTGCTATTATAAAAACTTAAGCAGCAACTTTTCCAATATTTATGTAATTCTCAAAACTTTTGGCCACGACTGTACTTAAAGTGAAAATCTGGTCAAAGGGATCTTCTCATATGTCACATGTAAGGACCACCACTGGTTTCCGACAGGGCTATTGATCACTTGACTGGATTTCCAAAGTGGTCAACCCTTTCTGGCATTAAAATGTTCTTAACGATGAGCAGATCACAGGGGGCGGACATAGACTGGAAACCCTAGAACCCCAGAATAGGCATTTGGCAATGAAGCATTTTATGGCATCCAGATCCTATTTCCTCACACTTTGCACTCTACGGCCTCATGCACACAGTCGTGTCTGATATTCGAACCCCAAAAAACAGATCCCTGAGAAACAGAAACCTTCCATGTACATTGCATTTCATTCTCCCTCCCAACCATATGAATGGCTTTTCTCATCTGCAAAAAAAATGGGCAAGAATAGGAACTGTGCTGAGATTTTTAGAACGGGCACACGGATCCGTGAAAATAATTAATAATTATAATAAAAAATTATGATAAATAATAAAAAAAACGGATAGCACATTGAAGAATAATATGTGCATGGCACCTAATGGACACGGTCCTGGTCTTAAATCAGTAAAGGAGTTGTGCCAAGATCTTCTCCTTTATTTAGAGAATGGGCGTCCTGTGTCCCCCTATATGAATGGAGCCAATTACAGCGCTAAGTTATCTCTGGCAGTCCCATCAGAGATGAATGGAGCAGTAGTACACATGCTGGACCGCCGCTAGATTCATATGGGCAGGACACAACACTGCTGTTCTCAAGATCGTGGGGGTCCCAGTGGATGGATAGGGAATACCTTTTTATTGTGGCGCGCGCTACCTTTAAATTCATAAATGCACTGCGTAATCCATACTTGTTAGAAGAGTGCCTTAAGGATAAGATGCTCACAAAGTGTCCTCCTTCTGGGACCTCCAGCGATCAACTGCAATCTGTGGGAAGACCTGGTTACAAGTGTTTAGTTTCTCTGCAGCGCCACCACAGGGGACTTCAAGCATTGCACAGTGTCCATTGAATTCATTGGTTGTCTGAGTAATATAGGACAGGGACAGGTTGTCTCAAGCAAGAGACGTTCTTTGTAACCGCTCGCCAAGAGATGAGAATCCTAAACAGAGGACACCCCTCTGTTAATTAAATTTACCAGAAAGGTGTATGTACAGTAAATTAATTTTGTAAATTAGACAACTCCTTTAAAGGGGGTTATCCAACATTATAACAGACTTCACAGAGTGGTTGACCCGCGGTGGTGATCATACTTACCTGGTCCCCGCCGCTGGGTTTGGTCTCTATCGCCCCCTGGCTTATCCTGTAGAGGGAAGGAAGGAGGGCACGTGACCACTGCAGCCAATAGCTGGCCACAGGAGTGACCTGCTCCCCTTGCATCACGACAAATAGTCACATGCCACCACTGCGGCCAGCTATTGGCTGCAGCGGTCATGTGCCCCATCGTTAACAGGCTGTTGATATCAGCACACCAGGGAGATGAAGAGCAGGCCATGGAGCTATAAAGACCAAACCCATCGGCGTGGACCAGATAAGTATGATCATCACTGCAGGTCGGCCGCTCTGTGAGGTCTGATATAACGTTGGATAACCCCTTTAAGTCTGCTACATGTCCCACCATGGTTAGCCAGTAGACAGGATAGGTGGCAGCTGGTTTACATTATATAGCCCATTATTGTTCGTTCTGCCAAGCTTAAAATGATAAAACATACCGGGTGGACAATGGCTTCCTTATCACTCTCTGGAAGTTCTCAAGTCGTTGCTCATTACAGAAATAGCCATTATCCTGCAGAACTGTTAACAGGATTTGGTCACCTTATGGGTGAAGTGACCCTTTCACAGTCTGCAGTTTATCTCATTTCAAGTGCTTTATCTCCATAATTCGATAATTATTGACGCGGTAAAAATGTACGTTTGTGTGAATTGTCCCATAGCTGCATTTAGAGAGAAATCTAGTAAAGTGCTGCTGTGAAGCTTCCCCGTGTCCTTACTGCTCGCAGAGTGAAGTCATTGGGCTGGTAAAATGCTGAGACATAGCCAAATTATAAGGGACTGCTTTGTGTTTTATATTTGATTATTTGTTTTGCTTTTATTTTCTTTTATTTATTTTTTCATTTGAACTAATTCATTATTGTTGTAAAAATAATGTGTATTTATATGGCACCCACATATTGCGCAGTGCTGTCCATATGAGCTTACACTCTACAGGAGAGAGGACCCTGCCCATAAGAGCTTACACTCTACAGGAGAGAGGACCCTGCCCATAAGAGCTTACACTGTACAGGTGAGAGGACCCTGCCCATAAGAGCTTACACTGTACAGGTGAGAGGACCCTGCCCATAAGAGCTTACACTCTACAGGAGAGAGGACCCTGCCCATAAGAGCTTACACTCGACAGGAGAGAGGTCCCTGCCCATAAGAGCTTAGGCTACTTTCACACTAGTGGTTTGGCTTTCCGTTTGTTAGATCTGTTCAGGGCTCTCACAAGTGGTCTAAAACGGATCAGTTTTACCTTAATGTATTCTAAATGGAAAAGGATCCGCTCAGAATGCTCACGTTTGCCTCCGTTCAGTTACCATTCCGCTGTGGAGGCGGACACCAAAACTCTGCTTGCAGCATTTTGCTGTCCGCCCAACAAAGCGGAGCCAAGCGGGCTTCAGGAGAGAGGTCCCTGCCCATAAGAGCTTACACTCTACAGGTGAGAGGACCCTGCCCATAAGAGCTTACACTCTACAGGAGAGAGGTCCCTGTCCATAAGAGCTTACACTCTACAGGAGAGAGGGCCCTGCCCATAAGAGCCTACACTGTACAGGAGAGAGGACCCTGCCCATAAGAGCTTACACTCTACAGGTGGGAGGTCCCTGCCCATAAGAGCTTACACTCTACAGGAGAGAGGACCCTGCCCATAAGAGCTTACACTCTACAGGAGAGAGGTCACTGCCCATAAGAGCTTACACTCTACAGGAGAGAGGGCCCTGCCCATAAGAGCTTACACTCTACAGGAGAGAGGTCCCTGACCATAAGAGATTACACTCTACAGGAGAGAGGACCCTGCCCATAAGAGCTTACACTCTACAGGAGAGAGGACCCTGCCCTTAAGAGCTCACACTCTACAGGAGAGAGGTCCCTGCCCATAAGAGCTTACACTCTACAGCTCAGAGAGACGATGGGTGTAGAATCTGTTAGATCAGGGCCCCGAGCTCTGACAGATCCATACTAAGTGCATGTATGTTGCGGTTTATAGTCGGAGTTGTGTTTGTACGATGCAAAAGCTGAGCTAGACTTTCGCTCAGTGCTGTTCCACATGCTAATCCACCCAAGACTCATTATGGAAAGGTCAAAGTAATGGGCATCTTCTGAATGGGAAGAAAATCCACTTCCCAGACACGAGCAGTGGTCGTCTCCTCATTGAGACGCTCAGAAGAAGCTTGCTATGTGCTCAGAAACATCAAAGAGGCGCTTTATCCGTCACATCAAAGATGAATTCAGCTGCCCAGCGACCGCTTCGGATTGGACCGGTGCCCACATACTGGTCATACCATCGTTTCTATATGTGAGCCCAAACAGATCAATTTCAGTGTATGGATTTAGGGGAACATATATTAAGATCGGCGTTTTAGACGCTGATCTTAATAAGCCCTTTAGCTGGCGGTGGATGAAGAGGCGCCCGCCTCCACATAACTTCGGTGCATCCATCGCCGAATCTAAATGTAAGCCAGCTTCCGAACGGTCTTACCTTCAGACCATTTTCTATGCCTGAGCCAGGTGTAGAAACGGATAAATGAGACGGCCTGCCGGCCCTTCCCCGCCCAATCCTCACCCCACTGTTTTAGACCTGGCGTGAGCAGGGAAGAAGTCGCAGATTCTGCCACACCATGGTGTGCGACAGGATCGGCGCCAGATATACTCCACAAAAGTGACGTATATCTGGTCATAAATGACCCCCTTGTTTTTTAAGGTGGTGGTATGCATACCTATAGCAGAGGAACTGTATGTGGGATAGATATAGACTGGAAAAAAACGGATCCGTTTTATCCTGATGCATTCTGAATGGAGAGCAATCCGTTCAGGACGCATCAGTTCAGTTGCTCTTACGTTTTTTGGACGGCGAAAATACCGCAGCATGCTGCAGCTTTCTCTCCAGCCAAAAATACTGAACACTTGCCGGGTAAGTGTATTAGTGCCGGATCCGGCATTAAGTGTTCCGGCAAAACGGATCCGGCTTTCCGGTCTGCGCATGCAAAACAAAATTAATACCAGATCCGTTTTTCCAGATGACACCAGAGAGATGGATCCGGTATTTCAATGTATTTATCAGACAGATCCGCATCCGTATCCGTCTGACAAATGACATCAGTTTGCGTCCAGATTGCTGGGTCCGGCAGGCAGTTCTGGCGACGGAACTGCCTGCTGGAATCCTCTGCCGCAAGTGTGAAAGTAGTCTAAGAAGATTAAAACTGCAGCATAAGTAGAAATAATTAAAGGTATGTATAATATCACCATGTATCAGAAAACCCACATTATAGCAAAACACCACTATAGTGTACAATGTTCTTCACCTGATAGGGTCCCCCCACAACCTTTGGGCCCCATAGCAAGTGCTATGACTATTATGGCTATACTTACACCCATGAACAAACAGATATGAGATTAGATAGATAGATATACACTCACCTAAAGAATTATTTGGAACACCTGTTCTATTTCTCATTAATGCAATTATCTAGTCAACCAATCACATGGCAGTTGCTTCAATGCATTTAGGGGGGTGCTCCTGGTCAAGACAATCTCCTGAACTCCAAACTGAATGTCAGAATGGGAAAGAAAGGTGATTTAAGCAATTTTGAGCGTGGCATGGTTGTTGGTGCCAGACGGGCCGGTCTGAGTATTTCACAATCTGCTTAGTTACTGGGATTTTCACGCACAACCATTTCTAGGGTTTACAAAGAATGGTGTGAAAAGGGAAAAACATCCAGTATGCGGCAGTCCTGTGGGCAAAAATGCCTTGTGGATGCTAGAGGTCAGAGGAGAATGGGCCGACTGATTCAAGCTGATAGAAGAGCAACGTTGACTGAAATAACCACTCGTTACAACCGAGGTCTGCAGCAAAGCATTTGTGAAGCCACAACACGCACAACCTTGAGGCGGATGGGCTACAACAGCAGAAGACCCCACCGGGTACCACTCATCTCCACTACAAATAGGAAAAAGAGGCTACAATTTGCACGAGCTCACCAAAATTGGACTGTTGAAGACTGGAAAAATGTTGCCTGGTCTGATGAGTCTCGATTTCTGTTGAGACATTCAAATGGTAGAGTCGGAATTTGGTGTAAACAGAATGAGAACATGTATCCATCCTCTGATGGCTACTTCCAGCAGGATAATGCACCATGTCACAAAGCTCGAATCATTTCAAATTGGTTTCTTGAACATGACAATGAGTTCACTGTACTAAAATGGCCCCCACAGTCACCAGATCTCAACCCAATAGAGCATCTTTGGGATGTGGTGGAACGGGAGCTTCGTGCCCTGGATGTGCATCCCTCAAATCTCCATCAACTGCAAGATGCTATCCTATCAATATGGGCCAACATTTCTAAAGAATGCTATCAGCACCTTGTTGAATCAATGCCACGTAGAATTAAGGCAGTTCTGAAGGAAAAAGGGCGTCCAACACCGTATTAGTATGGTGTTCCTAATAATTCTTTAGGTGAGTGTATATATATATATGGGATAGATAGATATGAGATGATAGATATGAGATAGATATAGATAGATAGATATGAGATGGATAGATAGATAGATAGATAGATAGATAGATAGATAGATAGATAGATAGATAGATAGATAGATAGATAGATATGAGATGGATAGATAGATATGAGATGGATATTAGATAGATGGATATTAGATAGATAGATAGATAGATATTTGTCCTGGGCAGTATAAATCTCAGGAGTCCGGTGATGTATTCGCTATTGGCACCTTTGGTTTTTTGCTCTTTCCATTGATATCTATGGTTTGTGAGGGCAGTAACACCTTGCACTGATCCCTGGAGTCTCCTGTATGTTATCGGCTCTGTTCATCAGTATTATTACTATTATTCCTGTAGGCTGATGAAGCATTATGTTCTCTTATCTTTTGTTATCTGAGCCGGGGCCACACAGCTGAAGCTTTTTTATCTGGCATAGAAAGAATTACGGCAATGTAACAGTACGCCGTGGCTTTCGCGGGGAGGTCAACGTCAGACCCCTACTTCTCTAGCTGGTGACTGTCCGCTTTCCCATTAAACCTCATTTATTCTGAAGGAGGCCTCGCTGAGACCATCTGGGTCCTCCTGTCTGAGTTGATCAGAAGATAATTTCTCAACTCGGTGCTGCAGTCATGTTCCAGTGCAGAAGGCGATCTGCCGCTCCTGCCGAAAAACAAGAGTCCTTAATTAGCAGCAGTGTTCATTGAGAATGGTTAACCTGCTGTATTGCCCGGCGGGTCATGCTGTTCCCAGTGCAATGAATGCATCGCCGGTAAACTCCGACCCCTAGCACTTTCTAATATTCTCGTATGTTCACAGGGGGTCTCACAAGCACTACAGTCTTCTTTTATCCAGCTGTGTGAGCGCCTGTTCAGAATTTTAATTTTTTTTTTAAAACATATTTTTTTATCCTTTTCTATTTAAAGCTCGTTTTTTTTTTATAATTTAATTAATATAATAATTAATAATTTAAATAATTATTTTACTTTTATTTAAAATGTGTTTAAACATTTTTCTAGAACCTTAGAAATAAGTTTTTCATAATTTTTTTTCCCCTTCATTTTCGTCTAGTTCAAAATCTTAAAAATATATATTTCTAAGGGACTGTTCGTATCACTGTTCACTGTTATTGTTTCCGTTTAGCAACCAATAGATATGTTAAACGGAAGCGGTGACAGGTGCTTATGGCCCATGACATTACCTTTCTATCAAAGCCAGAACCAGCCCTGTACTTCACATGGATCCAGAGATCTCCCCATTCATTGCTCCAATTGCTCTGCTAGTTTCTCTCCAGCCTGACAGCTCAGGGGTCGTGTCCTTTCTGCTGCAGCTCCCTCCCTGTAACTGTCACAGCGTCTAACAGAACATATCGCTGGTGGAAGTTGAATATTTAAACTGATCACGCTCGACCAGCTCAGTAAGATGGACAAAAAAAAAAAGAAGGAAAATAACAAACAGCAGGTGGCGCTATACAGATACATTTTATTGAATATCTCACTGGCTATACTACATTTTTAGTTACATGCAATTACAAAAGTATTCAGATCCAGGTGCTGGTTTCAAAAATGAAGAATGTGTTTTCGTGACACAACCCCTTTAAATACGGGATAACCCATATTTAACATATGCATTTAGTTTTTTCACTGGGCTTCACAGGTGCTTACCAGCCAGGAAGAGGCCAGTAGGACACTCTTTTGTGCTCCATCTGGCAATCTAAGGGCTCATGCATACGGCGGGTCCACAATACACGGGGTACCGGCCGTGTGCACCGCGCATCATGGATGCGGATCTATTCACTTGAATGGGTCCGCAAACTCGGAGATGTGGTGCAGAAGCACAGATCGAAACCCCACGGAAGCACTACTGAGTGCTTCCATAATGTTTCTGGCCGTGCCTCCGCACCGCAAAAAAGTAGTGCATGCATGCAGTTTTTGCGGTGCGGACCCCATTCAAGCTGCCCCGCGGTCGGTGCCCGTGCATTACAGACCGCACGGGCCCGGCCAGCACGCGGTCGTGTGCATGAGCCCTAAGGCTATGGATATGTTTAGGGTGTGAATTGAAGCAAATAACATAATGTAGGCTTCTTTCACACACCGTTTTAGTCCTCTAGGCCAAAAAATAAACACCTAATGCATGGCCTGCTCAGCATGTCTTGTAGCCTTTTTTTTTTTTTTTTTGTCATTTATGTGCCTCTTGTAATATCACTTTCTCTGGATCTGAGAAAAGTATAGTTTTAGAAAAAAACACCATGCAAAAATGTCATTTAAAAACACAAACCCACATTGCGCATTCTTTTTTATCTATGGGAGATAAACCTCACAAAATGAAGGTAAAAAAAAAACCCCACCAGAACGAAAGCATGCTACAATTTGAAGAAAAAAGAAAAAAAAAAAAAAAAACAACAACCAAAAATACAACAAAGTTCCTGCTTGTCCTGCAGAATACAGCACAATCCACACAACCTTTCAAAAATGCCAGAAAAAAACCCTGACACCCCCTGTAAATAGAAAACTACCAGAGAAAAGTATAACAATGATAGGTATTAAAACCATAAATATGGGGGGAAAAAAATCTTTTTTTGGGATTTTAAAGAGCCTCTGTCAGCATCATGAACCTTTTTAAACCAGGCATACCTGGTAGGGTTGATCCTGCTGATTAAAACAATACTTTTGTCTGTGTGTTGAATAGCTTCAGAGATATATGTTTTTATTTTTATGCATATAAGCAAGTTCGATTACCAGGGGGCCGGCCAGAGCCCTTGGAGCACTGCTTTTGTAACAGAGCACAGGGGCGTTACAGAAGCAGGCAGGGGGGAGTGTGCAGAGCACAGGAGCATTACAGAAGCAGTGCTCCAAGGGCTCTGGCCGGCCCCATGGTGCTCAAACTTGCTCATATGCATATAAATAAAAACTCAGCTATTCAACATATAGACAAAAGAAAAGTATCGTTTTAATCAACATGATCAACCCTACCAGGTTTCAATTAGAAGTTTATGACGATGTTGAAACATTTTCCTACCTTTAGAATAGTACTCGATTTTTGAGTGGGAAAATATATCGTCACTCACACGTTCTAAAAATGTTTGTGACATATTTGACCCATTTCTTTTCAAATACAGTATTTAGAATTGTTAAAACATACGTCATTGATTATTCAAGTTCAGCCTCAGCTGATTACATGGATCCTATGTCTGAGGCAGGGGTGTACACAGATCTCACAGGGCCACATAGCAAAACGTAGTATGGCCCCAGCCCACCCCATCAAGTTTCCCAATATGCTTGCATCAAACCCCCCCCAGGCTTCATAAACATGGCGGTCATTCTGAACACCATATTTCTCAATACATTTTACAGCACATGACTGGTATAAATAAACTGATGAATCTCCCCCATGCAGTTCTATTTTTGTATATTATAAAACGGTGTGCCTGAAGTCACCACTAGGGGGAGCTCAGTGCATAGAAATGTATACAGTTACCATTGGCTTGTAAAAATGTGTTTGCAGTGAGCTCCCTCTAGTGGTGACTGCATACAAATATGCAGTGTTGTCATGTCAGGAACAGAAGGAGTTCAGCGCCGAGCCTTCCCTTCCCATAGCAATCCCATGGTCTGCTTCCATTGAAGACATGCCACCGGTGCATTGACACGACCGTATGATTTGGTCTCCATCCGTTCCTCAATTTTGCAGAACGGGTGTGGACCCATTCATTTCAACGGAGGCCGCAAATGATGTGAACAGCACACCGTGTACTGTCCGCATCCGTAGTTCCGTTCTGCGGCCCCGCAAGAAAGATAGGCAAGAATAGGCATTTCTATCATAGGGCCGGGCATGTGCGGTCCGCAAAATATGGCAGGCAGGGTTTATTTTGCCCTACAACATTACATGGTGTCCATTTAAATTGGTTGGTGATCCATATAGCGCATGGACCTGTCAGGTTCTCCAAAAATTCTAGAAAACATCTCAGGCGCTGCCGCGTATAAGGTTTATTTACTCAGTTTGCAGAGACAGAGAAGCTGTCTGGAGAAGACGTGCATAGACGTAAAGTATGCCATGATCTGCCTGGACAAGTGCAGATTTACACACGTTCCAGATGGTGGCCCCAGGATCTCCTCAGGGAACACAGTCCATTGGGGTATATTCACATGCAGCAGATTTGTCGCGACATTTCTGCAACTCTTAGGTGTATTACGCCTCGGAAGCAACCCATTTTACCATGATATAAGTATTAGGCCTCTTTCACACGAGCGTGTGCGCTCCGTAGCCGTATTGCGGACCGCATTTGCGGATCCGCAATACACGGGCGATGTTCCGTGGGCATTCCGCATCACAGATGAATGGATCCGCAAATCCGGAGATGCCGAACGGTGCAGAACGGAACCCTACGGGAGCACTACGGAGTGCTTCCGAGGGGGTTTCGTCCCGTACATCCGTTCCGCATAAAGATAGAACATGTCCTATCTTTTTGCGGAACGGCCGGATCGCGGACCCATTAAAGTGAATGGGTCCGCGATCCGCTGCGGCTGCCCCACAGTCGGTGTTCGTGGATTGCGGCAAAATACGGGCCGCAGCACGTTCGTGTGCAGGAGCCCTAACGATCACGCATTTTTAATTACACGCAGTTACAAAAGTGTTCAGATCCAGACGTTAGTTTGAAAACTGTAGAATATTTTTTGTGCGTCAACCCCAGACAGTCCTGATAACAGAAGCAAAACTTTGTAAGAAGCACCAAAAAAAAAACATTATATATATATATTTTTTTAATCATTGTATAGGATAAAATGACCTAAAGGGTTAAATAGACTGGTTCTCGTCTTAGTTTTTACCTTTTTTTTTCTTCTTCTAGCTACTCCTTTTTAGCCATTTTCCCATTTCCAAGATCCATTGAAATTCTTAAAGAAACGAGCCTTAAGTGGCGTGCTGATACGTTAATCCCTTTGTACATACGGGTTCATCCCATAGCCAACATTGTTTGGGTGGTTCGAGGCAGATCACAGGGAATTTTGCCTATCTATTAATCAAGGGATTCTCGGAAAGAATGTTTGCCGTCTTCATTCCTAATATGAATGGTTGGATTTTCGAGAACTTAAGCCCATCGGCCCCGTGTTTACACGCTGTGTGTCGGGGTTTGTGCTAAAGCGTTTCGGTTGTGACTTGCAAGACTCGAAAATTTCTTCATAAGTGGAACATCTCGTAGCCTGAGGCTTTTATTCTGTGAAGCTGAGACGTCTTTTCATTTTAGAGTAATTTTACGAGTCACGTTTTCGCCAGCATTGACCCCGTAATGTGTGTGTGTGTGTGTGTGTGTGTGTGTGTGTGTATATATATATATATATATATATATATATATACACACACACTATGTTGGAGAACTCTGTAGCCTACAAGACCAAAAATCAGACACCATATAGGACATGACGATCTCTTTCTAACAAAGCTACAACCAGCCCTGGACCTCACATGGATCCAGAGATCTCCACATTTACTGCTCCAGTTTTTTCTGTGAGAATCTCTTCAGGCTGGCAGCTAAGGGAGTGTGTCCTTTCTCAGGGGACGTGTCCTTTCTGCTGTAGCTCTTTCCCTGTAACTGCCACAGCCTCTAACAGTAGAAATGTCTAGTGGCAGTTGAAGATTTAAACTGAGCGCGTGCGACCACCCACATTTTTTATTATATACAATTACAAGAGTATTCAGATCCAGGTGCTGGTTTCAAAAATGTAGAATGTGTTTCGTGGCACAACCCCTTTAAGGGCCCTTAGTTCTATGACCAGCTAGTCTGCATTGGTAAACAGATTCTGAGATGTCATCAGTAGAGATGAGCACGCTTTGTTTGGTGAATTGCGTAATGTATTCCGTTACCACGGACCATAATGCAATTCTATGACGGAATGCATAACGGAATGCCTTTAGAAGTCTATGGGCTGCAAAACGGATCCGTTATGCAGCCCATAGACTTCCATTATGACGGAATGAATAACGGAATGCCTCTAAAGGCATTCCGTTATGCATTCTGTCATAAAATTGCGTTATGGTCCGTGGTAGCGGAATCCATAACGCAATTCCCCTTTTACCAGTAAACAAAGCGTGAACGAATTTTAAAATAAGAAATTTGCTTATCTCTAAATGTGACCTCGCTGGCCTAGGAAGAGGCTTCAGCGCTCACAGGCCTCTTCGAACAACTAGTTGGCAGTGGTGCCGGGAGTTACACCTCCACCAGTCAGGATAGGTCATCGATAAAACACCTTTAATACCTTTTTTGCATCTCTTGATGGATCCACTTCCATAGCTTCCATGTATGCAAAGTTTATCATAAACTGTTCTTTATTTTTTTTTTTTTTTTTTTTTGGTAGAATACCCCTATTATATATCAGAACTAGTGTTGGGAGAGCATGCTTGACCGAACACTAGTTCAGCTCAAGCGTCGCGATGCTCGGCACATTGCGGTGTGTTCAGCCAAATACTGCGTGTGCTCGAGTCTCCTCCGCCAATAAACGTGCAGGTGTGTACTGCCATTCACTGTAATGCCGTAGCCATGTTGGCTACTGGCATTACAGTGATTGGCTGGCCGGAAGGTGACATCGGGTGCTATATAGCACCTGATGACGCGTGTTCGACTCAGTCTTAGTCAGGGAGAGCTGGAGAGCAGAAGGGAGAGATAGTGTAGCTATTAAAATAGCAATATTTTAGTTTTTATACTTGTTATAGACCTAAAAGTTCTTTTAAGGACTATTGTGTGTGGCAGCAATATATATTTTTAGCGCAACCTGTGCTAAATAGCTTCCAATTGTTTGGCCGCTGCAGACAGCGTTATTATCTGTGCTGCATCTCCTGTCTAGATTGTGCGCAGCCTAAAAATATCTGTGACATCCATCGTACTTTTTCCGTAGACTGTGTCCGCTGCGGACAGTTACATTATCTGCGCTACATATCCAGTATAGCGTTAGCGCATCCGAAATATCAGTGACATTCAGTGTAATTTTTTTCGCGGCTGGTGACAGCGACATTACCTGTGCTACATCTCCTGTCTAACGTGTGCGCAGCCTAAAAATATCTGTGACATCCATCGTACTTTTTCCATAGACGGTGTCCGCTGCGGACAGTTACATTATCTGCGCTACATATCCAGTATAGCGTTAGCGCATCTGAAATATCAGTGACATTCAGTGTAATTTTTTTCGCCGCTGGTGACAGCGACATTACCTGTGCTACATCTCCTGTCTAACGTGTGCGCAGCCTAAAAATATCTGTGACATCCATTGTACTTTTTCTGTAGACGGTGTCCGCTGCGGATAGTTACATTACCTGCGCTACATCTCCTGTTTAATGTTTGCGTATCCTAAATATCAGTGACATTTATTCAGTGTAATTTTTTATTAGCCGGTGGTGACAACGACATTACTTGTACTATACCTCCTGTTTAACGTGTGCGCATCCTTAAAATATCTGTGACATTCTGTGTACTTTATTTGCGCATACACTTACAAAACCTGCGCTACTGTACGTGTGACATACTTGCAAGCATATATATCATTTAATATGCGCAAGGCGAGCAGTAAGGGACGTGGAAGTGGCCGTGCTAATGATGGTGCACGCAGAGCCTGTGGCCCTGGGCGCGTTAAAACTGTGCCTGCTGCCAGAGCACAAGAAACACACTCATCAACGATACCTAGCTTCATGTCCCAGTTTGCAAGGCGGCGCAGGACACCACTCTCGAAGTCAGACCAGTGCGACCAGGTGGTCAGTTGGATTGCAGCAGATAATGCTTCCAGTAGGTTAAGCACCACCCTGTCTTCCGCAAAGTCCAGTCTCAGTAGCCAAGAGTCTGGTCAACAGAATCCTCGCCCTGATACTCCTTCCACCCACCATGGAAAGTCTTGGCAAACAAGTGATCCCACACTCGGATATTCCGAGGAGCTGTTTTCATCGCCATTCCTTAATTTGGGCCTCTCGCCAAGCCCGCTTCAAGAGGGACATTAGGAGATCTTGTGCCCTGATTCCCAAACTCTGGAGCATCCACAGTCAGAAGAAGATGATGGTGGGGAATGGCAATTAGTGTTTCACAGGCTGGATGATGATGATGAAAAACAGTTGCCAATAAATCAACCGCAATTAGTGTCTCAAGAGGTTCATGATGATGATGAGACACAGTTGTCAATAACTGAGGTTGTTGTTAGGTCAACAAGTCAGGAGGATGACCAGAGTGAGGAAGTGGAAGAGGAGGTGGTGGACGATGAAATCAATGACCCAACCTGGGAAGGTGGCAAGCCAAGTGAGGACAGTAGTACAGAGGGGGAGGGATCTGCAGCACCGCAACAGGCTGGAAGAGGCAGTGGGGTGGCAAAAGGGAAAAGGCGGGCCACACCAAACAGGCCTGCAACTGTTCCCCGGAGCACCCCCTTGCAGCAATCTCCCTTGCCAAGGGGTAGGTGTTCCGCAGTCTGGCGCTTTTTTGAGGAAAGTGCGGTGATAAAAGAATTGTCATTTGCAATCTGTGCCATACCAAAATGAGCAGGGGGGTGAACACTAGCAACCTCACCACCACCAGCATGATCCACCACATGGCATCAAAGCACCCACAACCAGTGTCTGCGGGTCACACCACTGCCTACTCTTCCCCTGTGTTACGTGCTAGCCAATCCCCTGTCCAAGGCGCAGGCCCAGATGCCTCCTGCCATGCACCTGGACCTTCGCAAGCACCATCAGCTAGCACATCCACTTCTGTCCCAGCACAGCGGACAGATGTCTATACACCAGGCCTTTGAACGAAAGCACAAATACCCAGCCACCCACCCACAGACCATAGCACTAAATGCGAACCTTTCCAAATTACTGGCCCTGGAAATGTTGCCATTTAGGCTCGTGGACACTGAGGCTTTCCACAGCCTGATGACGGCGGCTGTCCCGCGGTACTCTGTCCCCAGCCGCCAATATTTTTCACGGTGTGCAGTCCCAGCCTTATACCAGCATGTGTCCCATAACATCACCCGTGCCCTGACCAACACAGTTATTGGGAAGGTCCACTTAACGACTGACACATGGACAAGTGGTGTTGGCCAGGGACGCTACATTTCCCTGACAGCACACTGGGTGAACGTTGTGGAAGCCGGGAGCGAGTCATACCCTGGGATGGCACAGGTGCTACCGACCCCAAGGATTGCGGGCCCTACTTCCATCAGAGTTTCCGCCGCCACCTACGTTAGTGGCTGCAACCCCCCCTTCTCCTCCTCCGCCTCCCCTTCCACCTTTGAATTATCATCTTGCAGCACCAGTCAGACATCAGTCGGTAGCTGGAAGCAGTGTAGCACTGCATTGGGGGAAGCGGCAACAGGCCGTGCTTAAACTGATCTGCTTAGGTGACAAACAGCACACCGCTGTAGAACTGTGGCAGGGGATAAGAGACCGGACTGAGCTGTGTCTCTCGCCACTCAACCTACAACCAGGCATGGTTGTGTTTGATAATGGCCGTAACTTGGTGGCGGCTTTGGAGCTCAGCAAGCACACACACATACCATGCTTAGCCCACGTGTTCAACCTAGTGGTTCAGCGGTTTCTCAAAACCTACCCCAGTTTGCCTGAGCTACTGGTGAAGGTGCGCCGCCTGTGTGCCCATTTCCGCAAGTCATCGACAGCTTCCGCTGGTCTAGCAACGCTGCAGCAGCGCTTGCAATTGCCAGCTCACCGACTGTTGTGCGACATGAGCACGCGCTGGAACTCAACGTTCCACGTGTTGGCCAGGCTTTGTGAGCAGCAGAGCGCAATAGTGGAATGCCAGCTGCAACATGGTCGTCGCCTTTCCAGTCAGCTTCTGCTCTTCACAAGCAACGAATGGGCATTGATGTCCAACATAGACGGTGAGTGGCGATAACGATATTATCAGCGTAACCATCCCACTTCTGTGTCTACTCAAACGCTCGCTGCTCACAATGAAGGCAGACGCTTTGCATGTGGAAGAGGTGGAAATGGGGGAAGACATTACACAGGGTGATAGCCAGACCACCCTCAGTTCGTCTTCTCAGCGCAAATTGGATGATGAGGAGGAGGAGCAGGAGACGGTTGCCTCAGCTACAGAGAGTAGTACCCATGGAAGTTTTATTCCATCTGTTCAGCGTGGATGGCTAGAAGAGGAGGAAGAGGATGAGGAGATTGAGAGTCATCCTCCTGATGAGGACAGCGAAGTCTTGCATGTTGGGACTCTGGCACACATGGCTGACTTTATGTTAAGCTGCCTTTCCCGTAACCCTTGCGTTATACGCATTTTGGACAACACGGATTACTGGTTGTTCACCCTTCTCGACCCCCGCTACAAAGAGAAATTCTCATCTCTCATTCCTGTGTTGGAGAGGACGAGCAAAATGGTGCAATACCAGAAGGTCCTTGTGGAAAAATTGCTCCAAAAGTTTCCAGATGACAACGCTGGCTGCAGATTACGTAGTTCCTTGGCCAGTCGAGGAGGGGAGACGAGGGGAACACACAGCAGTTCCAGCAGAGGCAGGGCAACACTCTCCAAAGCCTGGGACAGTTTCATGACACCCCGCCAGCACCCTCACCCTGATGCGCGGCCTAGTGTCACAAGGAGAGAAAAGTTTTGGAAGATGATGAAGGAGTACGTAGCAGACCCGTGTCAGCGTCCTCAATGATTCCTCTGTGCCTTACAACTACTGGGTGTCCAAGCTAGACACGTGGCACGAACTGGCGCTCTACGCCTTGGAGGTGCTGACCTGCCCCGCCGCCAGTGTTTTGTCAGAGCGGGTATTTAGTGCTGCTGGGGGCATAATAACTGATAAGTGCATCCGCCTGTCATCTGAAAATGCTGACCGGTAAACTCTTATAAAAATGAACAAGGCCTGGATTGCCCCTGACTTCTCTACTCCACCAGAGGAAAGCGGCTGAACATAAAAGCACTTTAAATGTGGCTTTTATGGTGTATTGAATACACTGTATTCCCATGCAACCCTTCTACCACTAAAAAGGATATCTGGTTCAATCTCCCTTTTCTCGTCCTCCTCCATCATATCAACATGCTTATTAGGCTGCCCTCGCTCCTAATGTTTTAGAGGGTCAACTCAGCAGCGGGCCCTCACCCATAATGTTTTTGAGGGTCACTAGCAGGCCCGCAACCATTATGTTTTAGAGGGTCAGCTCAGCAGCAGATCTCACCCACAAATTTTTTTAGATGGTCAGCTTGGCAGCAGGCCCTCACCTCTAATGTTTTAGATGGTCAGATCAGCGGCAGGCCCTCGCTCCTAATGTTTTTGAGGGTCACCAGTAGGCAATCAATCATAAATTTTCAAGGGTGTGTATGATGCCCTCATTTATGTGTAACAAAGGGTGTATTGGAGTGCTGGTTCCTTGTAATTTTCGGCAGCCCTCTCATTTAGTGCATAGGCTTTATGAGTGTAGGAGTCCCACTACCTGAACAATTGTACCACAATGTGAATGAGGCCCTCCTTTATGTGATATACAGGTTGTATCGGAGTGCCTCTTCCTTGCAATTGTTGGCAGCACTTGCACTTTATATACAGGAACAAATGTTTCCTAACAATTTTTCCTCTAAAATCGATTTTTTTCTCCCGGTCTTGTGCGTATTATTGTCAGTCTGTAAAAGTGGCGTACTACTCGGACAAAATCGTTCCCAGCAGCGACTTGGGAGTCCAAGATGCATCCAGACATCCTCCCCATAATGTTCCCGAACCATTTCTGTGGTGTTTCCATCTATTTCTGACCTTTTACTATGAACAGACACCCTCCCCTCTTCAGAGCAGGGGGTGCCTGGTTTAATGCTCGGGTTCCCCCATGGACTTCCATCTACCGAGCACCCGAGCACTTTGGTGCTCGACCAACACTAATCAGAACTAAACAATAGTTCTTAAAGGGAAACTGCAGTACAATTTTCCCACTGTAATTACTAATCGGTGCTTTAGACTCCCTATTGATTTCTTTTTTTATTTCCCCCTCTTCCTTCCATCCCTAATTCCGGATAATCCTTTTGATTCCTAAAAACGGATGTGTTTTTTATATTTTTTTTACCATAGGTGGATAGATAGTTGAGCCCAAGGTCTAGTAACTGACCCTAGCAGAAGTTTCCACTCCAGCCGTCGGCGGCCGCAGTGCTCCCACATTATAAGGAGCAGATGTCCGCCCGCCCCTTTAATGGAACGCAGAGAAAAGCAATCTGTTTACAATAGCAGCAAGGTGTTTTATTAACTCCCACATAATCCAGCAGTCGCAGCGCTGCCTCAGCTCCACAGCATCGTGGTCTTTTGTCTCCTTCAGTAAGGCTGAACTCCAGTGTTTGTGACATTAAACATGGGAACGGCCCGTCCTCAGCTGCAGAATTATACAAGAACAGGAAGAATTTAAGGAGGGAAAATGTATGTATATATATATATATATGTATAAGACAAATGATGAGGCAGCACTCCAAATTAGGTCAAGGGTGTTAGACCCGTTTATTCCCCAGTCACAATGTTTCAGCCCAGCTCAATGAGGCCTTTGTCAAGCCTATACAGTTGCAAGAAAAAGTATGTGAACCCTTTGGAATGATATGGATTTCTGCACAAATTGGTCATAAAATGTGATCTGATCTTCATCTAAGTCACAACAATAGACAATCACAGTCTGCTTAAACTAATAACACACAAAGAATTAAATGTTACCATGTTTTTATTGAACACACCATGTAAACATTTACAGTGCAGGTGGAAAAAGTATATGAACCCTTGGATGTAATTGGTTGAACCTCCTTTGGCAGCAATAACTTCAACCAAACGTTTCCTGTAGTTGCAGATCAGACGTGCACAACGGTCAGGAGTAATTCTTGATCATTCCTCTTTACAGAACTGTTTCAGTTCAGCAATATTCTTGGGATGTCTGGTGTGAATCGCTTTCTTGGGGTCATGCCACAGCATCTCAATCGGGTTGAGGTCAGGACTCTGACTGGGCCACTCCAGAAGGCGGATTTTCTTCTGTTTAAGACATTCTGTTGTTGATTTACTTCTATGCTTTGGGTCGTTGTCCTGTTGCAACACCCATCTTCTGTTGAGCTTCAGCTGGTGGACAGATGGCCTTAAGTTCTGTATATATACAGTTGCAAGAAAATGTATGTGAACCCTTTGGAATGATATGGATTTCTGCAGAAATTGGTCATAAAATGTGATCTGATCTTCATCTTAGGGCTCTTTCACACTTGCTTTGTCCGGATCCGGCATGTACTCCATTTGCCGGAGGTGCCCGCCGGATCCGGAAAAACGCAAGTGAACTGAAAGCATTTGAAGACGGATCCGTCTTCAAAATGCGTTCAGTGTTACTATGGCACCCAGGACGCTATTAAAGTCCTGGTTGCCATAGTAGTAGTGGGGAGCGGGGGAGCGGGGGAGCAGTATACTTACAGTCCGTGCGGCTCCCCGGGCGCTCCAGAATGACGTCAGAGCGCACCATGCGCATGGATGACGTGTAGAAGAAAAGAACGCAAGTGTGAAAGAGCCCTAAGTCACAACAATAGACAATCACAGTCTGCTTAAACTAATAACACACAAAGAATTAAATGTTACCATGTTTTTATTGAACACACCATGTAAACATTCACAGTGCAGGTGGAAAAAGTATGTGAACCCCTAGACTAATGACATCTCCAAGAGCTAATTGGAGTGAGGTGTCAGCCAACTGTAGTCCAATCAATGAGATGAGATTGGAGGTGTTGGTTACATCTGCCCTGCCCTATAAAAAACACACACCAGTTCTGGGTTTGCTTTTCACAAGAAGCATTGCCTGATGTAAATGATGCCTCGCAGAAAAGAACTCTCAGAAGACCTACGATTAAGAATTGTTGACTTGCATAAAGCTGGAAAGGGTTATAAAAGTATCTCCAAAAGCCTTGCTGTTCATCAGTCCACGTTAAGACAAATTGTCTATAAATGGAGAAAGTTCAGCACTGCTGCTACTCTCCCTAGGAGTGGCCGTCCTGTAAAGATGACTGCAAGAGCACAGCACAGACTGCTCAATGAGGTGAAGAAGAATCCTAGAGTGTCAGCTAAAGACTAACATCCCTGTTAGCTAATCTACAATACGTAAAGCACTAAACAAGAATGGATTTCATGGGAGGATACCACAGAGGAAGCCACTGCTGTCCAAAAAAAACATTGCTGCACGTTTACAGTTTGCACAAGAGCACCTGGATGTTCCACAGCAGTACTGGCAAAATATTTTGTCGACAGATAATACCAAAGTTTAGTTGTTTGGAAGAAACGCACAACACTATGGAGAAAAAGAGGCACAGCACACCAACATCAAAACCTCATCCCAACTGTGAAGTATGGTGGTGGGGGCATCATGGTTTGGGGCTGCTTTGCTGCGTCAGGGCCTGGACGGATTGCTATCATCGAAAGAAAAATTATTTCCCAAGTTTATCAAGACATTTTACAGGAGAACTTAAGGCCATCTGTCCACCAGCTGAAGCTCAACAGAAGATGGGTGTTGCAACAGGACAACGACCCAAAGCATAGAAGTAAATCAACAACAGAATGGCTTAAACAGAAGATAATACGCCTTCTGGAGTGGCCCAGTCAGAGTCCTGACCTCAACCCGATTGAGATGCTGTGGCATGACCTCAAGAAAGCGATTCACACCAGACATCCCAAGAATATTGCTGAACTGAAACAGTTCTGTAAAGAGGAATGGTCAAGAATTACTCCTGACCGTTGTGCACGTCTGATCTGCAACTACAGGAAACGTTTGGTTGAAGTTATTGCTGCCAAAGGAGGTTCTACCAGTTATTAAATCCAAGGGTTCACATACTTTTTCCACCTGCACTGTGAATGTTTACATGGTGTGTTCAATAAAAACATGGAAACATTAAATTATTTGTGTGTTATTAGTTTAAGCAGACTGTGATTGTCTATTGTGACTTAGATGAAGATCAGATCACATTTTATGACCAATTTGTGCAGAAATCCATATCATTCCAAAGGGTTCACATACTTTTTCTTGCAACTGTATACTGTATATATATATATATATATATATATATATATACACACACACACACACACACACACACACACACACACACACACACACGCACGCCCTTAATCCTTCCTGTCTTACCTCAGTTTGGCTGATCTGACTACTAGTGATATGCAAAGTATAAAAAAAATTGATTCAGCTGCTTTGCCGAATTTTACCTAAAAATTTGCTTTGTAACAAATTATTCACGAAGCGCGTTTCTTTGTAAGTAGTGGGTGCAATGACAGAATGGCCATTATACCGTTCCCCATCATTGTACCCCTCAGATGCTGCGTTCATAGTTGATAGCGACATGTGAGATTAATATTAAAGTGTAAAATAAAAAAATTATAAAATCATACTTACCTAATCCATTTGATCGTTAAGAGCCGACTGCCGCCATCTTGATTGAAGATCTAGCGCAAAATCTTGCGAGGCCCATGATGACATCATCACGTCGGCAGGTGTGGTGACGTCATACATCACCGTGCACGGGATTTTGCGCAAGATCTTTAATCAAGATGGCGACGGCCGGCTCTTTGCACTCAAACAGATGAAGTAGGAATGTTTACCACCATTCAGGTAAAATGGATTCGCTACCACGAAGCATGTGGAAATTCGGCTTTGCGGCGAATCAAATTTTTCCTGAAATTCGGAACAAATTCCACTTCGTGGAGTTCAGTAACCCTACTGACTACGCTTCTGACTATTTCTTGGGACTACATTCCATATTCACATTGTCCACAAGTTTTCAGCCAGTAAATATAAAAAAAAAAAGGTAAGAATATAATGACATACAGTAGTTAATACGGTTGAACAAAGACATAAGTTCGTCAAGTACAACCAAGGGATAGCTTGGGGTGCAAATTTTAGGAAAAGGGAGTGAGAGCTACACGTTTTTTAAAACTGTCCACTGTTCCTGCTGTGACCACGTACTGAGGAAGTCCACAGATTCACAGTTCTTACAGTAAAGAAGCTTAGACGCTTCTGGAGACTGAACTTTTTCTTCTCCAGTCGGAGGCAGCGCCCCCTTGTCTTTTGAGGGCATTTTACATGGTACAGTTTTTCACCGTATTTTTTGTACTGCCCATTTATATATTTGTATAGGTTAGTCATGTCCCTCCTTAGACGTCTCTTCTCATGACTAAATAAATGTAATTTTTTTTAATCCCTCCATGCCCCTTATCAATTTAGTCGCTCTCCTCTGTACTCTCTCCAGCTCCAGGGCATCCTTTCTATGGACTGGTGCCCAGAACTGGACTGCATATTCCAGATGAGGCCGCACCAACGCTTTATAAAGTGGTAATATCACATCCCTGCCCCGCTAGTCCATGCCTCGTTTAATGCATGACAATATCCTGGTGGCCTGAGAGTCATCTGATTGACATTGTAGATCTATGATCTACAAGTACACATAGCATAACAGAAAGCAAAAGAAGTGATACTTACCTCACAAATTCTCTGCCACTCCTTACCAGGATCCTGCTGGTCTCTATTTCTTGTTTCCTCTTGGCACACAGCAAATGACAACTCGGCCAATTACTGGCTGAGGCACGTCACCAGGAACCAGGAGCTAGATATCAGTGAGGACCCGAGGGATCGGCGAGTTTCATTTCTTTAACAGACATGGTACTTATGACTTCTTGCATCATGACCTCCAGTTTACACAATTCTGAGGAACATTTATGCATTACTTTCAAGTATACACTTCTCTTTAGGATTCTTGTGTTGTAAACATTCCTAACTTTATCTTTAATGACCTCTTACCAACTCTCACATTGACATCTTCTCACTTGTCCTTCTTGCCTGTCTAATGTCCCAACTCAGCTTCTTTTGCATATTCTGCTTCGATTTGGCGACTCGTTTGGCCTTGACCACCCATTGATGACCAGTACCAGCTGGTTAGAAGGTTGTTGTGGGATTCCAAACCTGCTAATATCACACAGCCAAGTCGATTCTGCTTTGTGCATGGGCCTCGGTGGACTCTACATGTATTTGAGTAATGTCAATCCTTGTTGGCATCATTAGATTTATATGCTAAGATATCAATATCAAGTAGATCTGACTTGGATGATACATAGTAACTAAGTCAGGTATAGGTTCTCCATCTAATTGGACATCTGCCTACCTTTTGAGAGCTTGTAAAAATGTTGTCATACAACCAACCAGAACCCTACTCTACTGATGAGGATCAACTTGAAAACATTGATGTTTACAGATGGGTCAGTCTGGTGTGGCCTTTATCTTGACTTATGTTTCCAGGTTCTTCAAAGAGCTGGGTATTGAGTTGGATACCTGTAAGCCACACTAGAGAGACTCTCCTGGAGAAGAATTATTTAGCATACTTTTTCCCAGGAAGCATTGTCCTAGAGCCTCCCTACCACCTGGATCTCCGTGAGGAGAATAAGGTCCTTCATGTAGGAACCCATCTGTAATGAGCTAGTAAAGGTCCTTCAAAAAAATTTCTTAGATTATTCTAAATACTTATTAGCATTTCTCTGGAAATAATTATTTTCTTTTTGAAGCCTTTCTAACACTATAGCTCCTATAATTATTTCTGAATGGACTCAAAACAACCATGGTGCTGAAAGGGGAATTTGTGCCAAAAGCCATGTTGCCGGGGGGGATAAAGTTTAGTGAAGTAACTCGAGTGCAGTGCGTGATATTATCTTCCTCTTTCCAGACGACCTAAAAAGCAGATTGTGGTCCGATGACTGTTTGGATGGACAACAATAATGTGTATTCATAAAGTCGGGAAATAACGTCTACGAAACTTGATTAAGAAGCTGACAGATATTTCTACCGGCTGGGAGCTGGCATCCTTCTTTGAAATGTTCTCCTGAAGCCATCAGCAGTGTAGCCCAGAATCTTGGAAGCGAGCGAGATTTATACATCTTGGCCGCATTTGAAGTTATTTTGGAAACTGGCTGCTACTTTTTATAGTATTGGTTTAGAGGGGAAAAAAATGGGTAAAATCTACTACTAGAGGAAGTCCTGTTCTTTGACGAGGGAAACACAAGCATCGTTAATCAAGAAAGTCATAAATTAATACATCCGAGAGCTGTTTTCATAATGGTTGAAGACCATTTTCTAGATGGTTGCTGCTTAGTGAAGAAAAAAAATGAACGTCTAAAACATGATGGCTTCTACATTAAAGGGGTTATCCCATGAATAATGTAAAATTAGACATCATACAGTACATGAGAATCTTTTTCTAAATGTTTTGCGGTCCGCAAATTGCAGATCCGCAAAACACGGATACTGACAGTATGCGTTCCGCAGTTTGTGGATCGCCAGCGCTGTATAGAGAATGCCTGAGCTTGTCCGCTGTTGCGGACAAGAATAGGACATGCTCTATCTTTTTTGCGGGGCCACGGAACGGAACAACGGATGCGGACAGCACACGGTGTGGTGTCTGCATCTTTTGCGGCCCCATTGAAATGAATGGGTCCGCACCCGCAAATTTGCGCAACGGATGCGGATCCATTTATACGGTCGTGTGAATGCACTCTTACAAAGCTAGAACCAGCCCTGTACCTCACATGTTTCCAGAGATCTCCTCATTCATTGCTCCCTTTGTTCTGCTAGATTTATATCAAGCTGCCAGCTTAGGCGGTGTGTCCTTTCTGCTGCAGCTCTCTCCCTGTCACAGCTCGCTGCTGCTTTGCCATAGAGGATCGGTCATCCTGAGGATAGATCATCAATATTAAAAGCCTGATTGGGAGGGGGGGGGATTGACCACTGGAGTTCTTCCAGTCGCTAGAACAGGGGCCCGTGTTCCCGTGTTTGAATGGAGTGCTGCTCCGTTCAACTTTATTGGGCTGACGGAGAGAGCAGTCTCTGGCAGTCCCATAGAGCAAAATAGTGAGGCAATGTGTGGCACCCCATTTAAATTGGGAAACACGGCTTCCATTTATTTTGTGATTGGTGGACGGCCATGCAGTCAGACTCCCCCCAACCAGACACTTATCCCCTATTGGGCCCCTTCACTTATCCCCTATCAGGCTCCCCTCCCCTTGGGTCATGTCAAATGGTCACGTGTAGCAAGCGGGGCAGGTGAACGCTGCGGCCTATCATTGACTGCAGAGGCGTCAAATAGGATGTTTACGGTGGGGGGCCTGAGCGAGGCAGTGGCTGCCAGGCAGCAAAGGGGCCGGGACCCAAAGCCTGGAAGCAGGTATGTATGCTTTTCTTTGCAATTTTGGCCAGGAGGGTAGGGGTTTTCCCAAACGCCACCAAATGGTGAACAACCCCTTTAACTCGACTGGAAGTGTACTCGGGGTAGTCGGGTGGCAACCTGTGTGGAAGCTGTTGCATCTACTATTTTGGCTGTCAACCTGCTCTCCTAGAGATATCTATTACTAAGCCATTCTTTGACAAAAGGGAATATCTTGGAATAATTTAGTATCTTGGACTTTAGTGCAGGGCCTAAGGGGGCCGTGCTTGACTTCTGTCTTTGGCATCCTTTGAGTCACGCTCCTCCCCCTCGGGCCCTGTGCTGGGCCTAACACACTGGGCTGCATATATCAAGCCTAAGACTGGTTGCCATGGGTAACAAAGACAATCAGAGCTCAGCTTTCATTTTTCCAGAGCAGTTTAAGAAACAGAAGATGAGCTCTGATTGGTTGCTGTGGGCAACAGAGACAGTCTTACTGTTACTGATAAATGAGGCCTAACGCATCAGATTTTTTCTTTATTTTCTACCGAAGAACATCTTTCTTTATCCGTCTCTGTTCATTGCTTTGTATGTTAACTGATAAAGAGATCGAAGGCGATTTTATCAAAACTGGTGTAAAGGAAAACTGGCTTAGTTGCCCATAGCAACCAATCAGATTCCACCTTTCATTTTCCAAAGAAGCTGTGAAAAATGAAAGGTGGAATCTGATTGGTTGCTATGGGCAACTAAGCCAGTTTTCCTTTACACCAGTTTTGATAAATCTCCCCTCATAATCTTGGGGGAAGGGGCACCCAGCGTCAGCCATTTTGAAGTCAAAGGAGAACTGTTCAGTGACAAACATGGATGGAAGGACACTTCTCTCCTCCATTCCCCCGTCTATGTCAGTCACATGTATGTGGTTTTGAGACGTCAATATGGGGGAGTTCGCAGCTAATAGACTCATTTCTTATAGTTCAGCACGGTTGAAATAAAAATCGTGTCCTGTTTGGTTCTTACGGACATCTCCTCCGCTTTCGCGCTAGTTTTGATACATCTCCTTCCTTAGGTTTTAATAGCGTACCCTGAGATATTTTTTGACCAAATAATGGGTGTTATCCCTGATTTTATATATTTTATTTTTTTCTTCAAATTTTAAATTCCCCAATAAGCAGCCAACTAGAGGCTAAAATAAATGACTGTGAACTTTACGTGCCCATACGTCCCCCCTTTATTTTTTTGGCAGGGCCTGAATTATTAAAGCTGGTAGACGACAGTGTGTTCAGACGGTTTTTGCACTGAATCTCCATCTATCCCCCAAAGATCTCCCCAATCCAGGAAAGTCGTGTGACTGATTGCCGGAGCGAACCTTACATGGTAGAGACTCTGGCCGCCCTTCACATATTCTGCTGAAATCTACATTCCTTTTCTGTTAGCACCTTCCATGGGCATTAAACCCACAAACTGAAAAATGAGTCTACAAACCGCACTGTATTTCATCCAGAATAATATGATCTGTATTATTTCTTCTTACAGGCCCGATGGTGTTTTCTTATTTTTCCCTAAAGGCTATATAGGTACTATTATGAAAAAAAAAAATTGATTATATATATATATATATACAGTACAGACCAAAAGTTTGGACACACCTTCTCATTCAAAGAGTTTTCTTTATTTTCATGACTATGAAAATTGTAGATTCACACTGAAGGCATCAAAACTATGAATTAACACACGTGGAATTATATACATAACAAACAAGTGTGAAACAACTGAAAATATGTCATATTCTAGGTTCTTCAAAGTAGCCACCTTTTGCTTTGATTACTGCTTTGCACACTCTTGGCATTCTCTTGATGAGCTTCAAGAGGTAGTCCCCTGAAATGGTCTTCACTTCACAGGTGTGCCCTGTCAGGTTTAATAAGTGGGATTTCTTGCCTTATAAATGGGGTTGGGACCATCAGTTGCTTTGAGGAGAAGTCAGGTGGATACACAGCTGATAGTCCTACTGAATAGACTGTTAGAATTTGTATTATGGCAAGAAAAAAGCAGCTAAGTAAAGAAAAACGAGTGGCCATCATTACTTTAAGAAATAAAGGTCAGTCAGTCAGCCGAAAAATTGGGAAAACTTTGAAAGTAAGGGCTATTTGACCATGAAGGAGAGTGATGGGGTGCTGCACCAGATGACCTGGCCTCCACAGTCACCGGACCTGAACCCAATCGAGATGGTTTGGGGTGAGCTGGACCGCAGAGTGAAGGCAAAAGGGCCAACAAGTGCTAAGCATCTCTGGGAACTCCTTCAAGACTGTTGGAAGACCATTTCAGGGGACTACCTCTTGAAGCTCATCAAGAGAATGCCAAGAGTGTGCAAAGCAGTAATCAAAGCAAAAGGTGGCTACTTTGAAAAACCTAGAATATTACATATTTTCAGTTGTTTCGCACTTGTTTGTTATGTATATAATTCCACATGTGTTAATTCATAGTTTTGATGCCTTCATAGTCATGAAAATAAAGAAAACTCTTTGAATGAGAAGGTGTGTCCAAACTTTTGGTCTGTACTGTGTGTGTATATATATATATATATATATATATAAAATCTATCGGGCTTGTCCTGTCCTGCATTGCACAGCCAACCTATTGATGTGAAAGGTCTTTGTGTAATGCTTAATTACTCCTGTGGTGGCGCTGCAGAGAGAGTGAACACTTACTGCCAGATCCCACAGATTGCAGCTGATCGCTGAAGGTCCCAGCAGGAGGACACTTTGTGATCAGCTTATTTTCAAGTGTAGGGAATGGCCAAAGCAGAGAACTTCTTTAAAGGGTTTGGCCACCTTTTAGGCCTCTTTCACACGGCTGTGCACATGAGCGGTGATTTTCACGCATCACTTGTGCGTTGAGTGAAAATCGCAGCATGCTCTATTTTGTGCGTTTTTCGCACAACGCAGGCCCCATAGAAGTAAATGGGGCTGCGTGAAAATCGCAAGCATCCACAAGCAAGTGCGGATGCGGTGCGATTTTCACGCATGGTTGCTAGGAGACGATCGGGATGGGGACCCGATCTTTATTATTTTCCCTTATAACATGGTTATAAGGGAAAATAATAGCATTCTTAATACAGAATGCTTAGTAAAATAGGGATAGAGGGGTTAAAAAAAAATAATAATAATAATTTAACTCGCCTCATCCGGCTTCTCTTCTGTCTTCTTCTTTGATGACAGGAGGAAAAGGACCTGTGGTGACGTCACTGCGCTCATCACATGGTCTGTCACATGATCCATCACCATGGTGATGGACCATGTGATGAGCGCAGTGACATCACCACAGGTCCTTTTCCTCCTGTCATCAAAGAAGAAGACAGAAGAGAAGCCGGGCTGCGCAAACAAGTGGATGAGGTGAGTTAAAAAAATATATATATTTTTTTTAACCCTTCTATCCCTATTTTACTAGGCATTCTTATAAACCATGTTATAAGGGAAAATAATAAAATCTACACAACACCTAACCAAAACCGGAACTTCTGTGAAGAAGTCCAGGTTCGGGTCTGGGTACCAAACATGCCGATTTTTCTCACGCGCGTGCAAAACACATTAAAACACTTTGCACTCGCGCAGAAAAATCACGCACTTTCCCGCGACGCACCCGCATCTTATCAAGCCCTCACACGTGACGCCCGTGTGAAAGAGGACTAGGGTTGTTTTTTTTGGGCAAATTCACCCCCCTTTCCCCCCTCCCCAGGCCACAGCTGTAAAAAAAAAAGAAGCTCTCTGGCCTCGGCTGCCTAGCTGGGCCCTCCCCCTATAAACATCTACTTTGACACCGCTGGAGCCAATGATGTAACCTGCTCCATTTGCGTCACGTTGATTGGTCATGTGATGCAAGGGGGGCAGGTCACCACTGCGGCCAGTCAATGGTTGCAGCGGCGTCAAAGTGGATGTTGGATAGTGGGTAACTTGAGTGAGGCAGGGGATCAAAGGAGCCAGGATCCAGCGGTGGGGAGAAGGTAAGTATGCCAAACAGCCCCAGCCTTCCCACCCAAAAAGTTGGCCAACTCCTTTAATATTAGTACATAAGAACTCAGCCTTAACCAAGAATTGAACAATAAAGTTCTGCATGAACCTGGATTTACCCAAAAACTGCACAAAATTGCCCTGTTCTAACTCAGCCTTACACAAAAATAGCACAAACGCCCCTGGTAAAATGCGTTCTCACCCGAAAGTTGCACTAAATTGCTCTGTGAGTTTGACTAAAAATTGCACAAAAATGCCCCGTGTTATCTTGCCTTACCCAAAAGTTTAACATATTCACCCTGTGTGAACAAAGCCTTACACAAAAATAGCACTAAATCGCCCACATGAACCAGGCCTTACCCAAATATTGCACTAAATTGCCCTCTGTTAGCATGATTCTACCCAAAAATTATACACAATTTCCCTGCATAAACCAGGCCAGGCCTTACCTAAATAGTGCTCAAAATTGCCTTTGCCTGTGAACATGGCTGTACCCAAAAAAGCGTGCAAAATTGCCCAGCATGGACCAGAACTTTTATCAAATATTGCACAAAATTGCCCTGTGTGAGTGTGTCTCTACCCAAACATTGAACAAAACTGTCCTGCTTTAACCTGGCCTATTCCAAAAATTTCAAAGCTACCATGCATGTACATGGCTCTACCTAAAAATTTTACAAAATTGCCATGCTAGACTCCAGCCTTATCCAAAAATTGTAAAAAGAAATGCCCTGCACAAACACAGCCTTCCACAAAATCCCAGCCTTACCCAAAAAAAATAGAGCATGTCCTATTCTTGTCCATTTTGCGGACAAGGACATGAATTGTTACAACCGATCCACAACAAAATGGATCTAACAGGGATGTCATCCGTTTTTTTTTTGTGTATCTGTGTTTTGCAGACCGCAAAATGCATACAGTCGTGTGCATGAGCTCTTACCCACATATTGCACAAAATCGCCAAGTCTGAAGCGAGATTTAACAAAACAAAACAAAAAATTGCACAAAAACACCCTGCGTGAACCCATGACCTTATCCAGGTGACTGATTTTCATACCCTTACCATCTTACATGGAGGATTCGGTTTCCTGTATGTCATGGTGCAAGAGTATGAAATGGTACAAGAAGTGTATTGTAGCGGCGGCGCTGGGGTAACGCCCCCGGAGTTACCCCGTGTAGCACGTATAAATCTGTCTGCCTCCATTTGTCTCTGTGCTGCATTATCCGCTTGCCTCCCATGTTTTTTACCTCCTTACCGAGTTTCCTCTTGGCCCAAAGGAACATCTACTCAGCTCATTAATATGGCTCAGCAGCCACTGCCAAATGTTTAGAAGCATCAAAGATTTCCCAGGATTTTTATTTTTTATTTTTAGCTTTTATTAAGCCGTGCTCTGGAGGATGGGGGTTATACATGGTGTAATGTGTGTTCTCAGTTAACCACGTAGCACTCACTGGCTCTTAATTAAAATTCCTCTCTCTGAAAAAAAATGTAGGTGAACGTCTGTCTGTGTGTCCAAGGATTGTTCATCCTAATCCTGCTGGTTCATGAATATAATGCAAGAATTGCAGTGAAGACTGGCCCTTCTGCAGGCAGAGCACTAGGATGAGGGAGCACGATATGGAGACTCAGGCGCTTATAATTTCTGTCAATTTCATTCCATTTTTAGGAAAAATTTTGTGTGTGTGTGTTTTAGGATCCTATGGATAAGGGCTGGTCTTTTCAAGTGTTCATGTACTTTTGGAGGGAGTGAGGGCTATAAAGTGAACATGCTAACTGACCGATGAATCTAATACCATAACTGCAGTGGAGACTGACACTTTTATGGACAAAGTATAAAGATTTCTCTGCAGCTGTCTAATCTGTCTGTATCCCATATCTATCTATCTATCTATCTATCTATCTATCTATCTATCTATCTATCTATCTATCTATCTATCTATCTATCATCTCATATCTATCTATCTATCTATCTATCTATCTATCTATCTATCTATCTATCTATCTATCTATCTCATATCTATCTATTATCTATCTATCTATCTATCTCATATCTAGCTATCTGTCTGTCTGTCTATCTATCTATCTATCTATCTCATATCTAGCTATCTGTCTGTCTATCTATCTATCTATCTATCTATCTATTTGTCTATCTATCTATCATACTTGGGCAGCAGGAAATACATTGACAGATCAAATCAAATAACAGGGCAACTAGTAGATGGTGCAGTAGAAAGCAGAAATCCTAAATTGGTGTCGTGTATAGTAATCTATCAGTTATGTGGCTTTTCATAGCAGCACAGATGATTTCAGGAACACATTTCATCCCCTTTCATATAATGGTGATGGACCATGTGATGGACCATGTGATGAGCGCAGTGACGTCACCACAGGTCCTTTTCCTCCTGGTCATCAAAGAAGAAGACAGAAGAGAAGCCAGGCTGGGCGAACAAGTAAAAAACCATGTTATAAGGGAAAATAATAAAATCTACACAACACCTAACCCAAACCCGAACTAATGTGAAGAAATCCG
This sequence comes from Bufo bufo, assembly GCF_905171765.1. NCBI lineage: Eukaryota > Metazoa > Chordata > Amphibia > Anura > Bufonidae > Bufo > Bufo bufo. The sequence goes on from NC_053391.1 coordinate 39,199,275, forward strand.
GGTTCGGATCTGGGTACCAAACATGCCGATTTTTCTCACGCGCGTGCAAAATGCATTAAAACGTTTTGCACTCGCGGAGAAAAATCGTGCATTTTCCCGCAACGCACCCACATCTTTTCCCGCACGTCACCCGCAACGCCCGTGTGAACCCAGCCTAATAGTTATCCCCTGTCCTTGATTTAACCGGAATACCCCTTTAAGAAAACATGCATTCTAGGCCAAGCATTGACCAGAATGAGGGTGCATTCACACAACCATATGTATTTTGCAGTTTGCAAAATTTGGATGATGTCCGTATTGCATCTTATACAATCTAGTGTATACAGCTTCTATGCAGACCAATGTGTCTCCATGGTAACAGACTACAACCATATCCTGAGTAGTCTGATCCTACAGGTATACTACCTTCTGTTTATTCCTTAAAGGGATAGTATGCGTTTTGTGGTCCACAAAACGTGAATCTACAAAGTACGGATGACATCTGTGTGATGTCCGTGTGGCACCTGTTTTTATTTTTTTATTTTTTGTGGACCCATTGACTTCAGTGGTTCCGTGAACTGAATTTTGCGGCCATATGGATGAGGAAAACACACAAATTATGCATGGGCTTTCAGCATCCGCCAAAAGATAGAACATTTCCTATTCTTGGCCACCATTGTGAACCACGACTCGTTGAAGGCAATTGGTCCATATACAAAAAAAAAACAACATGTGCCACACAGATGTCATCCGTATTTTGCAGAGCCACGTTTTGTGGACCTCAAAATACATACAGTACGTCGTGTGACAAAAGGTAGTTTACCTGTAGGATCAGACTACTCAGGATTTGTTTGTAGTCTGTTACCATGGAAACACTTTGGTCTGCATAGGAGCTGTATAAACTAAACAATATAATATTCTTATCGAGACTATTTTACAATTTTCTTAATTTTTTCTTTTTTTGTAGTTTAGGTGCGTTGGACAAATAAGTGGACATGCCCTTTAAGGGTAGATATCCTTTATTTCTTCATATCGTACAGGCTGTGTGCTCGCTATAGACATTCCTTTAATTGCTATTGTCCCAAATTGAATGTTTGTGCTGCCGATTCAGGTTCTCCGGATAATAAATACCCCTTAAGGACCTTTTATTCTGTAAAGAGCTATTAGCGTCATGGTTACATGTGTAGACTATTCATCATGGAGTCTAATGTTAATGTTATTAAAGTCTAATTAGATCTCTCGGGGAAAGAAATCGCTTTGAAACCCCAGTTCTCGTTAAACGGTGCGCTCTCGTATAGCGGGATCCTGCCGGCTTCCTGTGTATTGTGTAACAGATTTCACCATGGCCGGTCTTATTATCTGACGCTTTATACTATTATTATGTTATACATGTGTCGTGGCCTGTGCCGCCATCTTGTTTTTATAATCGTCTATTATTCCAGCGCGGCTTAGTCGGCCGCATTCCTCCTGCCAAGTGAAATAAACACTCTTGTTAAATTCAAAGGATGTAATCACGGCGCGTCCGTAATTTGTTCGTGTTTGTTTAGTTTTTTTTTTTTTTTTCTTTTCTTTTTTGGTGATGCTCCCTTTAGGTTTCCATCTCCCGTTTCCCCTAAAGTTTATACTGCAATAAACACCCATTTCGGCTCAGGGTAGGTGCGTGACACCGATCCCTGTTTTGGCTGCGGAGTTTGGGGGCTCGTATTAGGCTGATTTTTTTAAAAGCCATCGGGGACTAAATGTTTTTGGTTTCTCAGCAACACAGAAGCGACTTGTGGTTTTCATAAAAATATAAAGATCTTATATATCAATGACACCTAAAGGGGTTGTGTCACTAATAGCATTTATCATGTAGAACAAGTTAATACAAGGCACTTACTAATGTATTGTGATTGTCCATATTGCCTCCTTTGCTGGCTGGATTTATTTTTCCATCACATTACACACTGTTCGTTTCCATGGTTACGACCACCCTGCAATCCATCAGTGGTGGCCGTGCTTGCACTCTATAGGAAAAAAAATTGGCCTTTCTAGTGGCCGGGACCATAGCGGCTGACATAGGCCGACGCTTTTTCCTACAGTGTCAAAGCCGGGCTTCCGATGCTGGATTGAAGGGTGGTCGTAACTATGGAAACGAGAAGCATATAATGTAATGGAAAAATGAATCCAGCCGGCAAAGGAGGCAATATGGAGAATCACAATATAGTAAGTGCCTTGCATTCACTTTCTCTACATGATAAATGCCATTTGCTGAAGTGACACAACCCCTTTAAAGGGTTTGTCCCACAAAAAATATTCTACAGCTTTAAAGCAGCAACTGGCTCTGAATACTTATGGAATGGCATGTCAATAAAAATTTACTATAGCCACTGAGTTGTATCTGTGTAGCGCCACCTCCTGTTTGCTCTTTTTCTAATTTCTCTGTCCACCTCACTGAGGTGGACACACATGCTCAGTTTCGTTCTTCAACTGCCACAGCTGCAGCAGAAAAGACACACCCCCTGAGTTGTGATAGGAAGAGAGCTGCAGCAGAAAGGACACACCCACTGAGTTGTGATAGGGAGAGAGCTGCAGCAGAAAGGACACACCCCTGAGCTGTGATAGGGAGAGAGCTGCAACAGAAAGGACACACACCTCTGGAAAGCACACACCCACTGAGCTGCCAGCTTGATATAAATCAGAACATTTGCAGCAATGAATGAGGAGATCTCTGGATCCATGTGAGGTACAGGGCTGGTTCTAGGTATGTTAGGACTCATGCACACAAACTTATTTTTCTTCCCTTTCCTGTTCCGTTTTTTACAGGTCCGTATGCGGAACTGTTCCCTTCAATGGGGCTGGAATTTTTTTTAATGATTTCGTGTCCGTATGTGCTTTCCGCAAACAAATAGAACATGTCCTATTCTTGTCCGTTTTGCGGACATGGACAGGCATTGTTACATTGGATCTGCAAAAAAAATGGATGCAACACGGACTTCACATGGATGTCATCCGTTTTTTTGGCGGACTGGAAATCACATACGGTCTTGTGCATGAGCCCTTAGAAACAGTTTGTCATGTACTATATGGTGTCTGATTTTTATTTTGTACATTAATCTTGGGAGAAGCTCTTTAAAGGGAGAGTCCACATAACCAAAAAAACTCAGAATGGTGTAAATTAATAAATGTAGTCATTCTCACCTTACCGATCCCCTGCCGCTCCCATTCCGATGCTTCACGGTCTCTCACTGGTCAGTGGTCCCTCTTCACAGACAGGAAGTGACCCGCCGGCCAATCGTTGGCCACAGAGGTGACCGACCGCAGCCTGTGATTGGCTGAGTGGTCACTTCCTTTGTGTTTTAAGAAACTAGAAACTGCGTGTAGGGGATTGGTAAAGTGAGTATCGCTTATTGTCAGCCGGACTACCCCTTTAAAGTGGCAGATCAGGGGCACCCAGCCCAGAGTCTCACCAACATGGTCCCTGCCCATTGCGAGATCCATGAGTGTCATCTAGTTGTCTGCGCCACCCATGAACCTGTGTAGGTAATAACTTCCTGCGCATGCATGGACAGAGAGACCATTCCCTATTGAGGAGTACACGTTTATTTGTCAGATGTAGCAGAGTTTGTCAGATGTAGCAGAGCTCTTGCAAAGGCCTCATGCACACGACCGTATGTATTTTGCGGTCTGCAAAAAATACAGATGACATGCGTGTGCATTCCGGATTTTGCGGAACGGAACAGCTGGCCCCTAATAGAACAGGACTATCCTTGTCCATAATGCGGACAATAATAGGACATGTTCTATTTTCTTGCGGAATGGAAACGGAATGCACACGGAGTACCTTCTGTTTTTTTTGCGGACCCATTGAAATGAATGGTTCCGTATACGGTCCGCAAAAAAAAAACGGAATGGAAACAGAATGAAAATACGTTCGTGTGCATGAGGCCTAAGGGCTCGTTCACACGACCGTATGTCTTTGGCCCCGTTCACACGAACGTTTTTTGCGTTCCGTACACGGGGCGTTTTTTGAGTTCCGTATACAGAACCATGCATTTCAATGGTTCCACAAAAAAAAAACTGAATGTACTCCGTATGCATTCCGTTTCCGTATTTCCGTTTTTCAGTTCCGTTCAAAGATAGAACATGTCCTGTTATTGCCCGCAAATCACGTTCCGTGGCTCCATTCAAGTCAATGGGTCCGCAAAAAAAAAAAAACACATAAAGAATGTACTCCGTATGTCTTCTGTATCCGTTCCGTTTTTTCAGAATCATCTATTGAAAATGTTATGCCCAGCCCAATGTTTTCTATGTAATTACTGTATACTGTATATGCCATACGGAAAAACGGAACGGAAAAACGGAATGGAACCGGAAACACTACTGAAACAAAAAATGGATCAGTTAAAAACGGCCTGCAAAACACTGAAAAAGCCATACGGTCGTGTGAACAAGCCCTTTTTCAGTGTTTTGCGGGCCGTTTTTCCCGGATCCGTTTTTTTTTTCCGCTAGTGTTTTCAGTTCCGTTACGTTTTTCCGTATGGCAAATACAGTATACAGTAATTACATTTTATATACATAAAATTTTCAATAGATGGTTCCGCAAAAACGGAAGACATATGGAGTACATTCCGTATGTGTTCCGTTTTTTTGGAGACCCATTGACTTGAATAAAGCCACGGAACGTGATTTGCGGGCAATAATAGGACATGTTCCATCTTTGAACGGAAAAACGGAAATACGTTTTTTTTGCGAAACCATTGAAATGAATGGTTCCGTATACGGAACGCAAAAAACCTTTGTGCGAACGAGCCCTAATACATAGGACTGTACGTAAGCCGACTAGATTTCTCTGCTGCTTGATACGCTAACAAGGCAGCCTTGAAACAGCTGATTGATGAATTGGGCTGCACAGATGTAGCAGAGCTGAGTTTGTAAATGGGATGATGCATTTACCATTCCGCATAGCTGATGGGGATATCACAAGGTGTAAAACCGAAACGTGACCGATTCAGCTCTGCTACATCTGTGTATGAACCATTTATCACAGGACGGCCTCCCCAGCTGAGAAAAATGATTCTTGCAAAGTGATGCCGATGGCTCATTTCACACTTAATTACATTTTATTTGTCGCTGCTTCCTGTGCTAACTGACCAGTTCTTTTCCCATCACTTTCAGGCTGATGTTTCACGAACCAAAGGAAATGGGGTTAATCGCTATCGCAACTCAGCAGACTCAGGGCAAAGGTCAGGGGACGGCTTTCAATTTAAGAAAACACGCTGACTATTTAGACACGCAACCGGTTGTTTTTTCTGTCTTCTGTCTTTCGTTTCACTGTGTTCTCTCTTTTCTCACCGTTTTTTTTCTTATTCTTCATTTTACGTTTTTGCAGTATTAACTCTTTCCGCTTGACATCAAACAGGTTGTAGGGCCATAGAAAAGTCCGGAGAGTAGATTTAATGGGGAAAAATGATTGGTGCAGCTTTCAAGTGAATGGAACTGGGCTGCAGTACCAGATGCAGCCAGTGGAAGAGAGTGGCGCTGTTTGATGGAAACTGTGCCGTGATTGAAAGGGTGTTCCTAATTTTTAAAGGGATAGCATATCAATATAATATGCCATTACCTGTGGGACCCCGCTGATCCAGAGAATGAAGGGGCCACAGCACTGCTTCAGCTCTGCAGCCTCATTCACCGTTTTTACCTACACAGCAGCGCTCCCCGACACTTGTATACAGCCGAACTGCGGCACATCCAGGTCCCCGAGAGCGCCATTGTGCAGGGAAAGACTGTGAGGGATTGTGGGGATCTCAGAGGTCACCCCCTCACTGATCCTAAAGTGACTTAAAGGGGAATATTCCTTTAAAGTTACTGCGGTCATTTATTTATTTATTTTTGTTCTCTTCCATCAACAAATGCCAAACAATTGGAATTGTATAAAATATAATATAAAAGTACAAATCCCAGATCAGACACCCTATACTCAGACCCCAGACCAGTGCATCTAAACTGATAAAAACTCCAGACCAGATCCCCTAAAGCAGGGGTCCATTTACCAGACTCTGCCATCGGATCAAGGTCCGAACCGCCATGAAATGCAAAGACAACAATACCGGTGGCGCATAACGCACGGCAGAATTTTTTTTATTTTTACAATAAGCCATGCCTCTAATCCCATCCAATCCCCTTTGTGCCTAAACACAATAAAAATGTCCCCTTAGTGCCACCAACAATATTTATGTGCCTTCCCACACAGTGTGATGCCCTTTTAGTACCCACCGCAGAGTAGGTGTTAAGTGGCCCCCACACAGTGTGATGCCCCTTTTAGTACCCACCGCAGAGTAGGTGTTAAGTGGCCCCTACACAGTGATTACCTCTTCAGTGGCCCCCACACAGTGATTACCTCTTCAGTGGCCCCCACACAGTGATTACCTCTTCAGTGGCCCCCACACAGTGATTACCTCTTTAGTGGCCCCCACACATTGATTACCTCTTCAGTGGCCCCCACACAGTGATTACCTCTTCAGTGGCCCCCACACAGTGATTACCTCTTCAGTGGCCCCCACACAGTGATTACCTCTTCAGTGGCCCCCACACAGTGATTACCTCTTCAGTGGCCCCCACACAGTGATTACCTCTTCAGTGGCCCCCACACAGTGATTACCTCTTCAGTGGCCCCCACACAGTGATTACCTCTTCAGTGGTCCCCCACACAGTGATTACCTCTTCAGTGGCCCCCACACAGTGATTACCTCTTTAGTGGCCCCCACACAGTGATTACCTCTTCAGTGGCCCCCACACAGTGATTACCTCTTCAGTGGCCCCCACACAGTGATTACCTCTTCAGTGGTCGTGTGAAAGAGGCCTTACACTAGATATGCCTCTTTAGTGCCCCCTCACAATAGATATTCCTCCTTAGTGCCCCCATTACACTAGATATGCCCCTTTAGTGCCCCCATTACACTAGATATGCCTCTTTAGTGCCGCCTCACAATAGATATGCCTCCTTAGTGCCCCTATTACACTAGATATGCCCCTCTAATGCACCCTGACAGTAGAAGTAGACATTCCTCTTTAGTGCCCCCTCACAATAAATATGCCTCCCCACAGATAATATGTCCCCTAGGTCCCCCCCCCCCCACACACTAGATATGCCCCTCACAATAGATATGCCCCTTTAATGCCCCCTTAGTAGATATGGTCTTTTAGTTCCTCCTAATAGTACATATGCCCTTAGTGCTCTCATAGTAGATATGCCATCTTGATGCCCCCTCACAGTAGATTTGCCCACTCAGTGCACCTAGCTCCCACTCTGCTGATGACCGGAGCCCCACATCCTGGGGCTTGTGCTTCTCTCGCTCAGCCGGCCTGATGATGTCATTTCATTGCACCTGCTGCTGCCGTCAGTGAGCTGCCGGCTCCCTGCTTCACCATGGTATTCAACTGTATGTCCTTGCTCAGGATGAACATACAGCTGGGTGCGGGACATTCAGGGGTCCGGACAGCGGGCGTCCGAGGTCTGGATTCGGACCGCGGTCTGCCTGTTCAATACCCCTGCCCTAAAGTAATACAGACCTCCTAAACATATACATACCTGGGTGCCTCTTCAGACAGCGTTCCGACACCGACTCCAGTCTACAGCGGCGGAGGTGAGCATTCAGTCAAGGGAACTAGACTGCTCTTATGGCCGGTCTCTCCTTTTTCCATGAGCGTTCTGGATACTTTCGTTTTTTTTTTAAATATGCATATTCCGCAACTGAAATAGTCACCCGTGTTGGCAGCCTGCCATCTGCCTGATATGCCATAAATGTCTAAGAGATTTTATTGAATGCCCTATCGGGTTTAGTCTCTAGCAGTTATTGATGTACTCACCTATTGTTTTTTACATCGCCAGTCTACTTTCTTCCCTCTTCTCTTCTAGTCAATTTGATTGCAGGTCTTGAGGCCTATGAAGGATTTCCCTTGCCCTGGAGGGATGTTTATGACGTCACGGGTCAGGGCCTGTCCCACCTAATGATTGACTGGTCCCTAGTAAAGTGATAATCTGTTCTCATGAAGACCACATCCGTCATTGGCCGTAGTAGAGAAGGTCACTGTACGTTCACCTTTAACAGAGGCCTGAAAACATTGGATAGATCCAGAGGCATACCTTGAAATTCATGGTCCCCAATGCAAAATCTGTAAACCACCTCCTCACCTGCCATTTATATAACTGGTTGTAGAGGGGCCTTTGGACCCCCACAGACACCAGGGTCTGAGTGTAACTACTACTTCTACATCCCCTATAGATATAGCCCAGATGGTATTAATATGGTAAAAGTTTTAAAAATACCCATCATGCCTCAGGATGAAGCACAGATTTAACTTTTTTTTTTTACTGCAAGAGTCATCCAGTTTTATGAGTTAGCACTTTCCTTAAAATGTCGTAAGAGATTGTTTCTTGTGCCTGTATCCAACTGAAAAGGACATGAGGGTGGAGCATCACGAGGAGACCCATTAGTAATGCTTGGGCTGTTTTCAGTGATTTTGTTTGGCTGACAAATAGGAATCCTCTTACAGTGCTCCGTCGTGTCCTTTTCAGTTGGATACAACTCTCGTAACTCCGGTTTTCTTGCAATGCTCCGCCCTCATGTCTTTTTCAGTTGGATTCAACCTCTCATGACAATGGCCCGTTAAGTGTAGAGGACTATTTATTAATTTATTCTAATGGAAAACTCAGAATTTTTCCCTTTAGTATCATGTAACATGTTAATATTGAAATGCCATGATTTGCATGTGATTGGGTTGAATGTCTGTATGCAGGTCGGGGTGGAAACGACTGGCTCAGCCCTAAAGGAGGTGCCTTAATGACATTGCTTGTCACCATTCCCGTGTCGTCTCCACTGGGGCAGAGGATCGCCTTTGTACAGCACCTGATGTCCTTGGCCGTTGTGGAGGCTGTGAGGACGCTGCCTGGATATGAGGTATCCTTTATCTAATGCTCCATTGTTCTGTATGTCTCTAGTAGGGGTGGGCGATATGGCCTAAAATCTATATTGCGATATAATTTTAAGCATGTGCGATATATTCTATATTTCGGGGGATTAAACTTTTTTTTTTTACTTTTTATTTAATAACTATTAGCCTCCTCAGGGGCTAGAACCCTTGTCCTATTTACCCTAATAGAGCTCTATCAGGGTGAGATAGGACTTCACACTCTCCCTGCTGCTCTGTGCATAGTGCACACAGCAGCAGGGAGCCGACTATGGCAGCCAGGGCTTCGGTAGCGTCCTGGCTGCCATGGTAACTGATCGGAGCCCCACGATTACACTGCTGGGGCTCCGATCAGAAGCTGCCACCCTGGGGCCACTGCCACCAATGATTTAATCGTGTGGAGGGGAGGGGGCGCAATTAATATAATACTTAGAAGACGGGGAGTAGAAGGGAGGGGCTGTGGCCACTGCACCACCAATGAATATGGTTAATATGCCCGAATACAAACGTAGCCTGCATGTGCCGGCCATATCCCATACCTGGCCTCTATTACTGCACGCCGTGATCCGCCGCAATTAACCCCTCAGGACCTGAGTGGTTAATTGCGGCAGATCACTGTGCACAGTAATAGAGGCCGGGTATGGGATATGGCCGGCATATGCAGGCTACGTTTGTATTCAGTCCCTCCCCTCCTCCTCCTCTCTGTTCTCATTGGTGGCGCAGTGGCCACAGTCCCTCCCCTCCTCCTCCTCTCTGTTCTCATTGGTGGCGCAGTGGCCACAGTCCCTCCCCTTCTCCTCCTCTCTGTTCTCATTGGTAGCAGTGGCCACAGTCCCTCCCCTCCTCCTCCTCTCTGTTCTCATTGGTGGCGCAGTGGCCACAGTCCCTCCCCTCCTCCTCCTCCTCTGTTCTCATTGGTGGCGCAGTGGCCACAGTCCCTCCCCTCCTCCTCCTCTCTGTTCTCATTGGTGGCGCAGTGGCCACAGTCCCTCCCCTCCTCCTCCTCTCTGTTCTCATTGGTGCGCAGTGGCCACAGTCCCTCCCCTCCTCCTCCTCTCTGTTCTCATTGGTGGCGCAGTGGCCACAGTCCCTCCCCTCCTCCTCCTCTCTGTTCTTATTGGTGGCGCAGTGGCCACAGTCCCTCCCCTCCTCCTCCTCTCTGTTCTCATTGGTGGCGCAGTGGCCACAGTCCCTCCCCTCCTCCTCCTCTCTGTTCTCATTGGTGGCGCAGTGGCCACAGTCCCTCCCCTCCTCCTCCTCTCTGTTCTCATTGGTGGCGCAGTGGCCACAGTCCCTCCCCTCCTCCTCCTCTCTGTTCTTATTGGTGGCGCAGTGGCCACAGTCCCTCCCCTCCTCCTCCTCTCTGTTCTCATTGGTGGCGCAGTGGCCACAGTCCCTCCCCTCCTCCTCCTCTCTGTTCTCATTGGTGGCGCAGTGGCCACAGTCCCTCCCCTCCTCCTCCTCTCTGTTCTCATTGGTGATCAGCGGCAGCCGCACACAGTGGGGAGGGAGGGACTCCCTCCTTCTCCACTGTGCCGGCTCAGGAGAACATGGTGAGTGCCGAGAGCGGCGTATGCCATGTTCTACTGCGATATGGCGATATAAACGAAATCTCTATCGTTGGCCAGATTTATATTGTTTATATCGCATATCGTCTATATCGCCCACCCCTAGTCTCTAGTAAATGGGCCTGTGGACCTCCCTCCCATGGGGCCTGCTAGCAAGTCACCCTCTGTAGTCCTAGATATAGTGGGACTAATGGAATTTTATTAGAATTTTAGAACAACCTATAATTAATTGATATTCTGCATTTGGGGAATGGCCATGTTTTACTGCATTTATTTATTTAGAAAAATCTGATTAATAATGCAGGTTACAGTGGATGGAGGGAAAGACTTTACTGATGCCGAGCTGTGTTTCCTCTTCTCTCTTTAAGCGCCGTTTTAACAGAACATGTAATGGACGACGTTGTTGCTACAGACGTTTAGTTGTGCTAATAACAACCATTTTCAACCTGCTTTATTAATCAGATTTTTCTAAATACATTTATTCAGAAAAACATGCCCATTCCCCAAAGGCAGAATGATATGTTTTTCCATAATTCTTGTAAAATTCCATTATTCCCCAATATTCAGGCCCCTCATCTATAAGCTAGTGCAGAGAGTGTCTACAAAGAGCATCTCTCTCTCTCTCTGGAGGACCTGGCATGCCCCGTGCATTATATGGACTTCCTATTGGTTTGCATGAGCCCCATGTAATGCTTTATTCCCCCTGTGGTGGCGCTGCAGGGAAGTTGAACATTTATTACCAGGTTCTCCCATAGATCGGAGCCGATCGCTGATGAGCTTATCGTCAGGTGACCTTTCTATCTAAATGGATTGTCCAAGGAGGAGAACCCTTTTAGACTTTGAGAGCCCTTTTTCTAATTACGGTGTGATAACGGCGAGCGCAGGAATACCTTCCAGTATAATAGAAATTTAACCGCGTTTATTGGAGGAGTCAGCCAGCTTCATCACCTCGTAGCTTATTCTGCTGCTTTTTTTTGCTTTTTTCTTCGGGGGGGATTTTTTATTTATTTAACACCAGCATATGTTTCCCATATTCCCTAAAACCAATGACTTCCGCACATTTACACTATGTCTTTTTATATACTTCACGTCTCTCCTTCCAGCTGCCATCATTGGCTGGATCAGATCTTCATGCCTTGCGTCCATTTATCAGCCGGGGACTTAAGGTTAGACAGAAGGTTGAAGTATCAGGCCAGCCATGGCTGATGTTTCCAGCTTCTTCTCAATCCATTCACCTTGACGCGGCGGTTCTGTAATCCGGCGCGTCGCTCGCTGCCTCCCGCTGCTGTTCCCAAACCTCAAACATTTTTTTTTTCCCTTTTAAATCTTTCTAAGCCTTATGGGGCGGGTATCAACGTCTCGCCCCGTAGGGAGCTCTCTATGAAACGTTAGCAGCCCCGCCGCTAAATGTAAGCAGATGGACCCGCTTTGAAGAATGCCACGGTCGTACAGACGCGCAGGAGGAGTAGAGAAAGCTCCGTTGTGCTTCACCTTTCCAATATAAGCAAGGGGAAAAGGGGGCATTACAACCGGCGCTGGGCCTTGGTGATTGAAGGGTTCGCCGGGAAGCGATAGATTTTTATTCTGCATATTCTCTAATAGAAAAAAGACATAAAAAGTAAAATTTATATACAGATCTAGCAGAGATGAACTGGACATTTGACATACCGTAACATTTTCCTATGTGTTACCTGCCATTTTACCTAGCACCTATGCACAAATGGTGTCACACGCATAGCTCTGCTACATTAATACCCAAGGCAATAGTGTATATGACTTTTAACCCCTTGAGCTGTTATTTATTTATTTATTTTTTTCATGGCTGCGTTCCGAGATCCATAACTTTTTCAATTTTAATGGCACCATTTTGGGGTACATATTATGTATTGAGCCAAAAATATATTTTTTTTATTTGTGGAGGGGAAATGGAAAAAGAAACATATAGAAATGTAGTAATCCTTGGGTGTTTTTGTTTTTATTGTATTTGCCATGCCGTCTATATGACATGTTCATTTTTATATTTTGCGTATGTTTTTACTACTCTACTACATATTTATTACAACTTGTTCAGTCCCACTAGGGTACTTGTCCCTGTCACTTAAATATTACACTGCAATACTCCTGTACTGCGGTATGTTACGCCTGGCAGTGTAAAGCTGACAGGCAGATCATTAGGACCCGTCTCTGGCTGCATGCTCTGTATTTGGAAACCTAAGTCATAGAATAGCAGAACTGTTATTATAATTATTTCTTTTAAAGCGCCATTAATTCCCCTGTACATCCTGCTGGGGTTACACAGAAATAAAAAACACCGTAAACAATAAACTATCAACAGACGGTTACAGAGGGGTAGAGGACCCTGCCCGCAAGAGCTTACAATCTATAAATTGTTGTGGAAGGCCACTGCTGTAATGTGCCGGGGGCGCTTATCTGTTTATCTGAGCCTAACGTTCTTCCTTTATTGCTCCTTTACAGGATATTGAGTTGAATTTGAAGTGGCCGAATGATATTTATTACAGTAATCTGATGAAGGTCGGGGGAGTCCTGGTCAACTCGACACTCATGGGAAATATGTTTCATATACTGATCGGTATGAAATGCCTAGTTTAGGATTTTGACACTTTATGTTGACCTTATACAAGGCCTCCAGTGGGTTCTTTTCTCAAAAAGTGGTGGCCTCTCGCTGGGATCATTTATGTTCGGCGCGGTTCTGACCTCTGGGCCCACTACCAGTTGTGAGAAGGAAGGGGACACTGGTTGCATCTCCTTCATTGTTTTTACCATGCAGAGCGGCCACCCAATTGTGCAGGGAAGGCTGGGTAGCCCTGTTCAAGTGAGTGGAGCCGGATTCATGGAAGGAGACACAGCGCTGAGCCAACGATATTTCCACTTTATTCTGTCAGTTGAAGGGGGTCTGACCCTCCCCACCGATTATAATATTTTAGCTTTACTTTTTGAGATGGTAAAACCCCTTTAAATTTTGTCACATCAACATTCCTGGGATCCTGTACTCCAGGGATGCTCAACCTGCTGCCCTCCAGCTCTTGCAAAACTACAACTCCAAGCATGCCATGATTTCAGTAGATACGGTGTAATTCTTTTTTTCTCCTGCGGAGGCAGTGCAGGGAAATTGAACATTTACTGGCAGGTGCCTTCACAAATTACAGCTGACCACTCCGTGATCGGCTTAACGTCAGGGGGCCTCCTAAACAAAATGGACATCTGCCTTGAATGATTTGTACTGGAAGCCTTCAAAATGGATTCGTTCCACCAGAGGTCATCATGGTGATCCGACCTGTTGGCATTTGCTATGTTATGTATGCTTATAATGCTTTTTATTCAATTTTTTTTATCCTTTTCTGCTAGGTTGTGGGTTCAACGTCACTAACAGTAACCCAACAATCTGCATCAATGATCTCGTCTATGAGCACAACAAGAGATATGAAACAAATATTGATCCGCTAAGGGTGGATACCTTGATAGCCCGGTCTGTGACCGCTCTGGAGAGACTTATTGATATTTTTCAGAAGAAAGGATCCAATGGTATTCTGCCTTCCTATTATAAATATTGGGTACACAGGTGAGTGTGACGGACATTGTTCAGGGACTCTTTGTTTCCTGTGGGGCAAAAGTTCACTGGCTGAAGACTTGCGTGAAGAAATATCTAGATAACTTATCATAGACTTTGCCTATTCTTTGGTCTGGGATTAGGCACTGCTTATTCTGAATGATACAGGTGTCACTCATATTTCTAGCATCCATCATCAAGATAAGGGCATTGTCTGTGATTGATGGGTAAACAAGGCCCTCTCCTTTATCATGGGCATGTCACTGGCTGAGGCGTCCATTATAATATTCGCCATAAACAAGTTACGGGGACATGAAGAACTTGGTCCATATACAACACTGTGCTGGTATTGGGCTTGGCAGTAGAGGGGTGCTTTGTACAGATTGCCGACTAATTTCAATACGTTTTGGGTGGCCACAACTGCCTTGACCATTGCGTTCACATCTCAGATGTAAACTACGGTAGCCTGTTTCGGCAGAGGAACAGGCTACTGAAGTTCACCATATATGGCATAGCTGGACATAACTGGACATTGCTGCCTTTGGGGATCCGACCCGTTTCCAGGATAAATACCCGATTTAGGTCCTTCATGCAAGAATTTTTTATCCAGTCAAAACCCCAAAGGGGATAGAGCAGTGCGCGGCCAAGTCCAGCTATGCCAGATTCGGTGAACTCCGTTAGTCCGTTCCTCTACTGGAACAGGCCACTGGATTTCGCAATGAAGATGTGAAGGTAGCCTTACTTGTTGCAGTCACAGTGTATATAACAATGGGTATCACGACTGGTCCATATTGTCCGATTTGGACTATCCCATATCATGTTGTGGTTCCTCCTTCAGGTCTTCCAGTTGGGGGAGGTCAATGTTTTTAGAGTCATAGCCATGATGAATTAATAATGAAGTCTACCCTGACTTTGGACACCATATGCAAATAGGTAGTTCTTAAAGAGGGTTTTCCACCATGGGTATTTTTTAAACTTTGAGAGGATGTATTATGATAGTTCGACCACTGGGACTCTTAACAGTTGCTAAAATGTAGGAGTCATGTCACTATTCTAAGCTCTTCTTTGGTTCCCTTGGGTTTTGGTTGGTTTTTCTGGTGAGACACATGGTCAGATCATAGACTATAGTGGGCCTAACATGCTAGCGGGGAGCTGTGCTTCCAACTTCCAGCTTTCTTTGTGGGAAGTCCTACAGGATCTACACCAATCTCCAGGACTGTTCCTCCCCAACTCTTGTCACTAAAGAACTAGTTTTGTTCTTAAAAAAGCAAATTCAGTACAATCTTGTGACGTTACCAAAACCACTGACAGGATGCAACATACATCACAACCACTGTGTGGCTCAACATGGACACATACAGCATCGACATCTCATGGTAGAGTATCGCAAAATCATGTTTTTATTTTAAAGCTGGACATCTCACGAATCACATCTTGGTATACGTTCAGCCAACAGCTAGGGATGGAGGCATCTATATCTACTTTAATGGTGAGCAGTCTGTCTATTGGCTTTCCTTAAAAGGGTTGCGCACCTTTGGGGGGGGGGGGGCTTTAGTAAACCCAAGACCCCCCCCCCCCCCCCCCCCCGGACAGACCTGTGAAGAGAAGCATGCTTACCTGCTCCCCGGCGCTGGCTCCTTCTCTCCCCAACCTTTGTGGCTCCGCTGTGCTTCCAGGATGTAAATTTCCATTTCGACACTGCTGCAGCCAATCTCTGGCCGCAGCGGTGACCTGCTTCCCTTACGTCACGTGATCATTTTACATGATACAGGGGGAGCAGGTCACCACTGTGGCCAGCGATTTGTCTAAATGGATGGTTGCATCCAGGAAGCCCAGCAGAGCAGCCAAGGAGCCAGCATTAGGAAGCAGCTATGTATGCTTCTCTTTGCAGGTGCACAGCCCCTTTAAGTGCCCCTAGACGCACAAATCTGGTCTGGCACAACCCCTTTAAGTGCGCCTATACGCACAAATCTGCCTGGTGTTTTTTGCTCACTGAAAAAAACACATAGAAACCATATTTTTTTTCCATGCCGCATGCAGTTTTTTTAGCTACGTATTTTTTTCCATAAGAACCTTTTTTTTCTGGATTTTGTTCCCTATATAGAAGTTGTCAAAATTCCAGAAAAAAAACACCACCAAATATTATAGTTTTTAAACCAAAGCAACAACAACAAAAAAAAAGCCACCTAATTAACAGAAGAAGCAGCAACAAAAACGCTTGTGTGTCCTGCATTCATAGATCTTCAGCTAACATCTGGAGATGGCATTTTTTACGACAAAAAACACCACCAAAAACAAACAAAAAAGGAATTAAAACAGAAAAAAAAGTGCAGAAAAACGACGCTAAAATTTTTGGGGTGAAAAGAAAGCTGGAGGCATTACATACTGTAGTGATACACTGACGAAAAACCTGTAGGATAGTAATCACGATTCTAATGAAAATGTATGAATACCTTCATTTCTATCTAATTATTTCCAAAAACAAATGATATCTAACTTCCCATTTATAACATTCCGAGCCTGGGCGGAGCTTAGTTGTCACCTGACTGTACCGGCCTGTGTTAGTTAAGAGCAGTACAGTATGGGGGGGGGGGGGGGGGGGGGGTAGAAGGCTGACACAATCTGTTGGCCTGGGAATAAATATTGATAAATTATATAAAAATAAATACATAAAAAAGGAGATTCTAGCCACTGATTGCTGCTATGTAGAAACCATACTGTAACACCGCACCCAAGAACACAAAGCTGATACGCTCTACTGACAAAAACCAGATGCCAACGCTAGGTTATAGATGACGACTCTCCATTATTTTGGTGGGAGTTAACCCTTCCCCCTTTGACTTGTGTCTGTATTTGTTTTTTGCATGTCTTTCAGTGGGCAGAAGATTCGGCTCGGTGGTGAGGACGGCCCTTTAGTTGAGATTGTTGGACTAGATGACTCCGGGTTTCTTCAAGTTCTCCAAGATGGGAAAATTATTGTCACTGTCCATCCAGACGGCAACTCCTTTGACATGATCAGAAACTTGATTATACCGAAGCGCTCCTAATCCGGATTTCTCTTAAATATAGACATTCCTGGAATCGGTGGTCGGCTTGGTCGCTGTCTGAAATAGATATATTTTTAATCCACCCCCCTGGACGGGTGTAGGTGATTTCCTTCATGTATGGATCTATTAAGCCTCTATAACTTTTATAGTCTGGCGCAATCTATAGGATGCTCGGAGCTGTATGGAAATACTCTATATTATTACAATGGACTGACTCATTTAGGGACTTGTCTACAGGTACTTGGGAGTTTGGGGGGCTGGATGTAACTTAAATTAAACTTTAGTTAACATGCAAATAAAGGAAAATTATCCCAACGGTTCTGCTTGTCTCATCACGTAAGTATATAGATTGTTAGGGTTCTTCCTCTGTTTTATGTAACTAAAGCTTAAAGGGATTCTCCCATTATTAATGTAAAATATGATCATCAGACATCATCTAGTACATGTCCACCTTAGAACCGGCCCTGTACCTTACATGGCCCCAGCGATGTCCCCAATCACAGCTCCAGTTGTTCAAGCTCGCCATTTAGGGGGTGCGTCCTTTCTGCTGCAGCGAGTGGCAGTTAGAGGATGGAACTGAGCATGTGCTTCCAGAGCAGTGAGGTGGACAGAGAAATTAGAAAAAAAGCAACCAGCAGGTGGCGCTATACACATGGATTTCATTGAATAACTCAGTAGCTATAATACATATATTATTACATGCAATTACAAAAATATTCAGATCCAGGTGCTGGTTTGAAAATTGTATAATATTTTTCATGGAACAACCCCTTTAAAGAGCGTAAAGACTTTTGCAAAACTTTTTTTGACATTACTCCAATGCTTTTAAAATGGAAAAAAAAAATGAAGCAACTTTGCAAATAGTCTTCGCTACAAATCTCCTTTTCTGTTTACAGCTTCTAAGTAGATCTATGTGTCTCCATGGTTACAGACTACATTACAATCCCGGTGTAGTCTGATTGCCATCATACTCCCTTCTATCTGTTCCCTACTTCTTTCAAACCTACATTCAATGTTGTAACAGGAAGTAGAGGATGGGAGGAAGCCTGGCCGCGAGATCAGGCAACACAGATTTGTCTGTAACCATGGAGGCACATGAGTCTGCATAGGAGCTGTAGACATAAAACGGTAACAAGATTTTTTGCAAAGCTGCTCAATATTAGATGCGATAAAGCAAAATAGTAGCAAACATCTTGAACTGTTCGCTGTAAAAAAAATTGCAAATAATGGCACACGCCATATGGATGGGGGGGAGTCTATTATGGTCCACGCTGGATTTATGATAACTTGCGCCAGAAAGTCCATTGCCGGATCCTGGCTGACGTAGATTTGAAGGCCAGAGGTGCGACTGGCCTCTTAATAAATTAGTCACATCCCACTCCAGGTATGGGAACGCCAGTCTTGATGAATGTCCCCCTGTGTTTTTAGTTTTAGGCTTTTAGAAATTAATTTACAACTTTTTATGCTTGTGTCTTAGTAACATGTGTTACCGAAGGAGTTTTCTGGTTTTATAGAAAGTTTAAAGAGGATCTGTTCACTCCCCTTGACCTGTATTCTTCATGAAATAGCCATTTTGGAGCACCTTTTCTTTGAACTCTTCGTTGTGTCATCCCTCTGTTATTGACAACCGGGTGTTACCAGCTGGTCCGGGGGGCCGGTCCCTACACAGTCTGACATTGTCACAACTTTATAGTGTGCACAGGGGATATCAAAGCCTGGCCTAAAGAGACTTTTCTTGATAAATGACCCCCATTATGTTTAAATTCCTCACGATTTTCAATATATGTGCTTGCTGTCAGTGAAAGAAAATATTATTGTTTCCATTCAGAGGCAGTAAGTCTGTACATCCCCATTCCTGCTCTCAGCTGAGAAATTAACACTGTGAACTAAACACTTTCATTTGCTGCTAATTTGCTACAATGTATCAGTCTGGAGTCCTGAGCATTGTCTGGTTCGGATACAGTTGTATTCACCTCTCAGCTGAGAGCAGGACCAGCTATGGACAGGGTTATTACCGCCTCTGAATGTTACCAATAGTGTTGTCGTTCACTGACAGCAAACGGGGATCTTGAAAATGGTAAGATTTGGAATACAAAGGCCCAGATTTACTAATCTTTAACCTTATATAGACCTGCAGCAGACGGATCACGGGGCTCAGGATGGATGATAAATGTGGTGCAGAGATAGACACTTTTGCTCTGAGACTGTTTTTTCTACCAGAATTGTGGCGCAATTTTGGCACAAAATGGAGCAATTTAGACCCTTTCCACTAAGCCCCACCCCTTTTCAAGCATTTTGGGGAAAAAGTGTTGAAACCCTAAAGGCCTCTTGCACACGACCGTATGTATTTTGCGGTCCACAAAACACGGATCCCCAAAAAAGACAGATGACGTCCGTGCGCATTCCGTATTTTGCGGAACGGAACAGCCGGCCCCTAATAGAACAGTCCTATCCTTGTCCGTAATGCGGACGTGGTTTTTTTGAATGAATGGTTCCGCATACGGTCCACAAAAAAAAAAATACGGACACGGAAAGAAAATACCTTTGTGTGCATGAGGCCTAAGAGGAGAGAGATTTATCACAACTGGTGTAAAGGAAAACTGGAAAATCAACCAATCCGATTCCACCTTTTATTTTCCAAAGAAGCTCTAAAAAATGGAAGGTGGAATCTGATTGGTTGTTTTCCTTTACACCAGTTTTAATCAATTTCAATGCACCAATTTGCACCACTTTTAGACAGATTTTTTTAATTTTATTTTGGAGCAGACACATTTAGTAACTCTGGGCCAAAGCGTATTGGAGCTTTATTTATAGCGTATAAAACCTCCGCAGGTGGCGGTCGGATTGCGTATTCATTGTCCTAGGTGCAAGATTACATTTTCCTCACCGGACCCGGCAGAAATCTCTCCTTGTCTGGTCCTTGTGCAGCTGCAGGTTTTTGGCCCCCCCCCCGTTCAGGATACATTACTTACAAATTGGTCATTTCTTTTTATTTATTTAACGCAAATCACTTTCAAGGAAGCAAAAAAAAAACAAAAAAAAAAAACCCTAAGAAAGAATATAATATCCTATTGTGTAAGGCCGCTGGAATTATTGCTGCACGTCTACCATTAAAGCGTCCCCGCAGACTGGGTTATGAATAGCAACAGATTTCATGGGTCCCCGGGGGGATTCGCTATAAACCATGCACATTTCAATCTGCTTAGATATTTACTAATTTCATTGTATATGAAAGATAAAAAAAAGGTTAATTTGTTTCTGATTTCAGGATATATAAATCAGAGATGGTTTATGAGGTTTATGGAGGCTAAGAATTTATATAAGCGCCGATCTGCAATAAATAACATGTTCTGCTGGCCTGGGCCATCTACAGCCACTGGATGTGGAGGAACATGCAGCAGAGCCCCCACATACGGGGTTAAAGGGGCTGTATGTTTTTTTTCGGGGAGGTTATGGCAGACCTGCGAAGTGAAACATACTTACCTGCTTCCCAGCGCTGGCTCCTGCGCTCCTGACCTCAGGTCCCTAGGTGTAAATTTTTAGCTTGACACTGCTGCAGCCAGACATTGACCTTTGGATATCTGCCTCCACTAGGTGGCAGTACAGAGACGGCTTTCTTTCTTTTGGAGGAGAGCTAATTTGCATATCCATTTTCCCAGGGAGCATTGCTTGGCCTATAAGACTTCCTGCATACTCTCCACAAGAAATAACAGTACCCCTGGGACCTACTCTGAAAGATCTAATACTAGTTGTTGTCCGTTAGACTAGAAAAAAGGATTTCTCCCAGAAATGGTACCATCATGGGCTGTGGCCAGTACTGCAGTACTGTTTTAGTTTTTTTTATTCAAGAATCCGGAAGCCCAGGATGAACAGTACTACAGATTTTTTTTTTATAATATTTTTGTAAGATTGTG
The DNA here is from genome assembly GCF_905171765.1 of Bufo bufo. Classification (NCBI taxonomy): domain Eukaryota; kingdom Metazoa; phylum Chordata; class Amphibia; order Anura; family Bufonidae; genus Bufo; species Bufo bufo. The sequence continues at coordinate 39,220,300 of NC_053391.1, forward strand.
TGAATATTATCAGTTGAATTCACAATCTGTGCTGTGCTCCTTTCAGATAGGTGCGGGTCCGCAACACACGGGCACCGGCCGTGTTCACCCCTCATCACGGATGTGGACCCATTACGCAAAAAAGTAGTGCATAGTGCGGCCAGCCGGATGCGGATCGCGGACCCCATTCTCATGCGGCGGCCCCACGGTCGGTGCCCGTGCATTGCGAACCACAGCACAGGCCCTGCCAGCACACGTTCGTGTGCATGAGGTCTTAGGGTAAATGGTACAAGGGATCAAAAGATCCCAGGTTCTAGCACCTTAAGGGGGTATAAAAAAAGTCAAAATATTAAAATTTAAATCATCCCTCTTTCCCAATTTTACATATAAAAATATATAATCAATAAAAAAAATAGACATAACAGATATTGCTGTGTGGGAAAATGCCTCAACCATTAAAATATTTTTTAAAAATTCCCCGCGCAGTGTACGCCATAACAGAAAAAAAATACTCGATTTGCCATTTTTGTTCACCTTGTCGTCGTCCCCCAAAAAAAAATAATTGAATGAGTGATCAAAAATGTGTATGCACCCCGCAAGTTGTACTGATAAAAACTACAGTTCGTCCCGCAAACAGATTTTTTTTTTCAAAGCTTTTAAATTTTTTAAAAGTAGTAAAGCAAAATAAAAACTATACAAGTTTGATATCGCCGTATTCGTATTGAGCCACAGAATAGGGATGCCAGGTCATTTTTAGCGCACAGTGAACTCTGCAATATCAGAACCCCAAAAACCTGTTTGGAATTGTTGTTTTTTTTTCAATTTACCCCACAAAGATTTTTTTTTTTTCCGTTTTCTACAAGACATGGTACATTAAATGGTGCCATTGGAAAATGGATCTTGTCCCGCAAAAAATAAGCCCTCATATGGGTATATGAATGAAAATTTAAAATGTTATGAGGAAAAAACTAAAATGGGTCCGGTACTTAAGGGGTTAAGAGTGGTTTTAGTTTAAAAAAAACCCAGCTTTTTTGGGGCGCAAAAAGTCTCCACGACTAGTGTTACGTGCTGGTCAATAAAAAACCCTACAAACTAGTAACATAGTTTATAACACTAAAAAAAGACATCCATCCAGTTTAGCCTGTGAATTGTTTTTTGTAGTCACACTTTAATACAATTTCCTTGAATTTTTGCTCCCTTAGGCTGGGTTCACACGGGCGTTGCGGGAATATGTGCGGGTGCGTTACGGGAACACCCGCGATTTTTCCGCGTGAGTGCAAAACATTGTAATGCGTTTTGCACTCGCGTGAGAAAAAAATCGCGCATGTTTGGTACCCAAACCCGAACTTCTTCACAGAAGTTCGGGCTTGGGATCGGTGTTCTGTAGATTGTATTATTTTCCCTTATAACATGGTTATAAGGGAAAATAATAGCATTCTGAATACAGAATGCATAGTACAATAGTGCTGGAGGGGTTAAAAAAAATAATTCAACTCACCTTAATCCACTTGATTGCGCAGCCGGCTTCTCTTCTGTCTTCATCTTAGGCCTCTTTCACACTTGCGTTGTCCGGATCCGGCGTGTACTCCATTTGCCGGAGGTGCCCGCCGGATCCGGAAAAACGCAAGTGAACTGAAAGCATTTGAAGACGGAACCATCTTCCAAATGCTTTCAGTGTTACTATGGCACCCAGGACGCTATTAAAGTCCTGGTTGCCATAGTAGGAGCGGGGAGCGGGGGAGCGGTATACTTACAGTCCGTGCGGCTCCCGGGGCGCTCCAGAATGACGTCAGAGCGCCCCATGCGCATGGATGACGTGATCCATGTGATCACGTGATCCATGCGCTTGGGGCGCCCTGACGTCACTCTGAAGCGCCCCGGGAGACGCACAGACGGTAAGTACACTGCTCCCCTGCTCCCCCGTTCCCCACTACACTTGACCATGACTTTAGCGTCCCGGCAGCCATGGTAACCACTCTGAAAAAGCTAAATGTCGGCTCCGGCAATGCGCCGAAACGACGTTTAGCTTAAGGCCGGATCCGGATCAATGCCTTTCAATGGGCATTAATTCCGGATCCGGCCTTGCGGCAAGTGTTCCGGATTTTTGGCCGGAGCAAAAAGCGCAGCATGCTGCGGTATTTTCTCCGGCCAAAAAACGTTCCGTTCCGGAACTGAAGACATCCTGATGCATCCTGAACGGATTTCTCTCCATTCAGAATGCATTAGGATAAAACTGATCAGGATTCTTCCGGCATAGAGCCCCGACGACGGAACTCTATGCCGGAACACAACAAGGGCCCTTAGCTGTGTGCAGGAACAGGACCTGTGGTGACGTCACTCCGGTCATCACATGGTCCATCACCATGGTAAAAGATCATGTGATGACCGGAGTGACGTCACCACAGGTCCTGTTGCTGCACACAGCTAAGATGAAGACAGAAGGAGAAGCCGGGCTGCGCGATCAAGTGGATTAAGGTGAGTTAAATTATTTTTTTTAACCCCCTCCAGCCCTATTTTACTTTGCATTCTGTATGCAGAATGCTATTATTTTCCCTTATAACCATGTTATAAGGGAAAATAATAATGATCGGGTCCCCACCCCGATCGTCTCCTAGCAACCGTGCGTGAAAATCGCACCGCATCCGCACTTGCTTGCGATTTTCACGCAACCCCATTCATTTCTATGGGGCCTGCGTTACGTGAAAAACGCACAAAGAGGAGCATGCTGCGATTTTCACGCAACGCACAAGTGATGCGTGAAAATCACCGCTCGTGTGCACAGCCCCATAGAAATGAATGGGTCGGGATTCAGTGCGGGTGCAATGCGTTCAACTCACGCATCGCATCCGCGCGGAATACTCGCCCGTGTTTTTTTTTTATTTTGCATCGTCTTGTGTTTTTTCAGACATTTTTCCGCATAGATTTTTTCTATAGTGATAAAGGCATCTGAAAAAAAGTAAAGTAAAAAAATTGCCATCTCCCCAAAAACTATGTATGTCACTGTTTCACAAGCCAAGAAAATGTTAAGATAAAGACGTAATGTGGCAGCACCCTAAAGCCCCTTTCACACGAGCGAGTTTTCTGCGCGGGTGCAATGCGTGAAGTGAACGCATAGCACCAGCACTGAATCCGGACCCATTCATTTCAATAGGTCTGTGTACAGGAGTGTTTTTTTTTTTCATGCATCAGTTTTGCGTTTCGTGAAAAATGCTGCATGTTCTATATTCTGTGTTTTTCACGCAGCCCTGGCCCCATAGAAGTGAAGAGGGCTTCAGTGAAAAACGCATTGCATCCGGAAGCAAGTGCCGATGCAATGTGTTTTTACTGATTGTTGCTAAGAGATGTTGTTTGCAAACCTTCAGTTTTTATTACGTGCGTGAAAAACGCATCAAAAAGCATTGCACCCGCAAAACTGAACAACTGAACGCAATCGCAGACAAAACTGACTGAACTTGCTTGCAAAATGGTGCGAGTTTCACTGAACGCATCCGGAGCCAATCCGTCACGCTCGTGTGAAAGAGGCCTAAGGCCTCATGCACCCGACCCTGTCCATGTGCCGTCTGCATTTTTTGCAGACCCATTGACTTCAATAGGTCTGTGGTCTGCATTTTGCCGACATGTTCTATCTGTTTGTGGAATGGCCATACAGATGATCTGTGTGCTTTCCGCACCCGTATGTCCGTTCCGTGAAATGGTAGAAAATGTCAGCAAAGTGTGATGGACCACAGACCTATTAAAGTCAACGGGTCCTCAAAAAATGCAACGCGGACCGTATCCTGCTTTGCAGATCCGCAAACTACATACGGTGGTGCGCATGAGGCCCAAAGGGAATCTTTCACCAAGGCATTAGAAAAACATGGCTGCTTTCTTCCAAAAACAGTGTCGTCCTACCGGTCCATGGGTTTTGTGTGGTATTGCAGCTCAGCTGAAGTGAATGGGGGCTAAGCTGTCATACCGCAAACAACCTGTGGATAGGTGTGGCGCTGTACTTGCAAGAAAGCAGCCACGTTTTTGTAATCCCGAGTAACCCCTTTAATTAGGCTGATCTGATGCTCTAATTTAAAGGGGCGGATATCATTTCATCATTTACTGCTGCAGTGTATATGACTGGTATATATCGCTTATATACCGTCGCTGGGATATAGCTCACTGCTGCCGCGCCACCGATACAACCTGCGCAGTATAACGGGGTCAGTAACAGATATTGTATCAAATATTGTAAGAAACGGTATCAAGTGTACAACCCCCCAGTGCACCAGACCCTCCACTACCTACAGCTGCATCATGTTAACACCTCATCATGGAAATGAATGAGGACATTAAGGGGAAACTGGAACCACCGCTAACACGGGAACATGGCGGAGGAATCTGCATCTCTGAAGTGTTAACCGCCCCCGAATGATGGGGCGCAAGGCTCTCCGAGCCTGGTCCTGTGTGGCTTCTATATAGTGGATGCAGAAGTATAATCAAATTGTTCTGCAACATTGTACTATACTTAGGGTTTCAATTTCTCCCCAGGTTCTCTGCTTGCTGTCAATGAATGGGAACGTTCTTGTTTATATCCAGAGGTTGAAAACCTGAGCAGACCTAATATGTCTCACTGCTGAGCGTTTGCTATAATTGTATCCAGTTTAGACAAATGTAACTGCTGTCCGAATCGTTTGTTACAATGTGTCAGTCCACTCTAGGCTGTTTAGAAAACAGAAGGTTGTCCACACTGGGTAAGTATTAGACTACTTTCACACTTGCGTTGTTGTTTTCCGGTATTCAGATCCAGCAGAGGATCCGTTTCCGTTTAGTCCTCATTCATTCTGAAGCAAAAGAGCATTCCATTTTGTGACCGGACACAATACAAGCTGCGGTTTTGTGCCTGCTCATAAAAAAAACAAAACGGATCCGTCACTGAAAACAATGTCAGTCATTGGTGATGGATCCGGGTTTTTTTGGAGCCTAAAAAATCGCATCGGTCACCCATTGACTTGCAATGTATTTAGTGACAGATCAATTTTTTTCAGTTCTTTTTCAGTTTTGATTTCACAAAACCGCATCCTAACGGAACGGATGCATCCTAATGTGCAAAATCAAAACGGATCCGTTTAACTCTGGTATAGAGATTCTCTGCCGGATCTCAATACCGGAATTAACAACGCAAGTGTGAAAGTAGCCTAAGGTCTATGCAGATTTCAGCCTCTGGATTAAAATAAGAATGATTCTTATTCACTGAAGGCGAGTAGACATTGAAAAGGGAGTCTGTCAGCAGTTTTGACCATACTGAACTGCTGAAAGCACTAGTTAGGAGCCGGGGAGAGCAGGAGAAAAAATAACTTTTGTTTAGCTTTTATGATCAGAAGTAGTGAGAATAGGAAGTTTTGTTCTGCTCTCTCAAGTGCCCTGGATGAGGAGCTTCACTGTGAAGTGCTCTCTGCATTGACCTGCTTCACATCCTCTTCCCTTCTGCTCTGAGTGACAGCTGTAGCAACCAATCAGGAGACCACTACAGCTGTCACTCAGAGCAGAGGGGAGGGGCTGTGAGCCGTCAGGGCAGAAAGCACTTCACTGTGAAGCACCGCCTCCAGGGCACCTGAGAGAGAAGAAGAAAACTTTATATTCTCACTACTCCTGACCTTAAAACCTAAAAAACCCTACCTAGTGCTGTCACCTAGTGATGCCATCCAGTAGCTCAAGGGGAATCTGTCACCAGCGACCTGCTTATTAATCTGTTTTCATAGACACATAGCTGATTAAAATGCTGTTTTTCTTTTGTTCATCAGAATCCCCATTCCCAGGTTCTGATACTATTTCTTAATATTTAGATTAGGCCTTTGGTGCAATGAGGGCGTCACCGTTGCTCTTGTTGCACACAGGCTCTGCCCTTTCCGTGGCCAGCTCCTTCCTGGCTGCTTTGATTGACATGGCCAGGCAGTGGCACAGCAGCCAGGGAGGGGCAGGTCACAGAAAGGAGCGGAGCTTGGGTGCAACAAGAGCAAAGGTGAGTCCTTCATTGCACTATAGGCTTAAGTTCCATATTACGAAATAGTATCATAACTCAGGAACGGGACCTTGGGTCAACAAAAGAAAAACAGCGTTTTAATCAGGTCAACCACAGCTATGCGTCTATGCAGATAAATAGATAGAGAAGTCGCTGGTGACAGATTCCCTTTAAATTGGGCTCATGTTGCCCAATGGACTTTTTGCAAATAGTAAATGTGTCCCATTGTGTATTAGAAAGTTGCAAACCTTTTCATTATAGAATTATTAGGCTTAAAGGGGTATTCCGGTTACCATAAATATAACTTACTAGCAGAAGGACCCGGCTTTGCACGGGTATATTTAATCTATTTCATTTAATGTTTCTGTGTGTCGTTAAAAGATATTGACAGTATCCCCCATAACAGTGACCTCTACAGTACACCGCCCCCTTAACAGTGAACTCCACAGCCCCTCACCCCCCCTTCACAGTGCCCCGCCTCCTTAAAATGGGACCTCCACAGCAGCCCATCCCCTTAACTTTGACTCTCACAGCAGCCCGCCCCTTTAACAGTGAGTTTCACAGCACCCCACTCACCTGACATTGACCTCAGGGGTCCGCCCCTTAACAGTGACCTATACAGCACCCCGCCCCTTAACACCGACCTCCATAGGGGACCGTCCCCTTCTCTGTGACCTCCACTGTTCTCTTCCCCCTTATCAGAGACCTCCACAACACCCGTCCCTTTAACAGTGACTGCCATAGTAGACCTCACAGTACCCCGCTCCCTTAACAGTGACCTCACAGTACCCTGCTGACTGAACAGTGACCTCCACAGCAGCTGCCCCTTTAATAGTGGCCCCTGCCCCCATATCAGTGACCTCCACAGCTCCCTGCCCCTTTGAGGCTAGGGCTACATGACGACATGTGGCGCACGACATTTTGTCGTACCAATGTTGCGCAACCATTTTTTATAATGATAGTCTATGGTGTCGCACTGCGACTGCGACACGACAGTCGCAAAAAATCCATCCAAGATGGATGCGTGTAGCAGCGTAGTTGTGCCCTTATTGGACGACTTATTGTCGTCGTGTAGCCCTAGCCTAAAGATGACCTACAGCAGTAAAGAAAAAGTGCTGGGTTGTTATGGAAACCTGGAGTAAAACTGTGTGTGTGTGTGTGTGTGTGTGTGTGTGTGTGTGTGTGTGTGTGTGGAGACTAAGGGCCTGCGAGCTTCTACTGGCTGATAAGGGACATGTGACTGTGTGTATGGCAGTTGAGATATGAGTGAAAGACTTGAAGGCTTCTATTGGCTAATGCAGGTCATTTTTTGGGAATATCTCAGGAACGGTACGCCCTAGCAAGCTGAGACCCGCTCTAAAACCTTTCTGGACACCTGATGTACCTGTGTGCCAAATTTGGTGAAGATCAGTCCAGTCGTTTGGTCACGCATAAAGAACAGACAGAAACTCCTTTTTATATATATATAACTTATGTTTTAGACTTACTCATCATCAATAATTACCTAATATAATGTAAATTTCACATATGTACCATTCAGTAGTTTTCTTCCTCTGCCATCCACTGTGTTTCCTCATAAATTACCATGGCATTGACCTGTAGTTCTGAGCCTTTGTTAGGTCGCGCATGCTCAGTGATGTCATAGTACAGGGGTAATAAACACAGTGATTTCACGATACATGGATAATAAACACAGTGATGTCACAGTACAGGGATAATAAACACAGTGATTTCACGGTACATGGATAATAAACACAGTGATGTCACAGTACATGGATAATAAACACAGTGATGTCACAGTACAGGGATAATAAACACAGTGATGTCACAGTACAGAGATAATAAACACAGTGATTTCACGGTACATGGATAATAAACACAGTGATGTCACAGTACATGGATAATAAACACAGTGATGTCACAGTACAGGGATAATAAACACAGTGATGTCACAGTACAGAGATACTAAACACAGTGATGTCACAGTACAGGGATAATAAACACAGTGATGTCACAGTACAGGGATAATAAACACAGTGATTTCACGGTACATGGATAATAAACACAGTGATGTCACAGTACATGGATAATAAACACAGTGATGTCACAGTACAGGGATAATAAACACAGTGATGTCACAGTACAGAGATAATAAACACAGCGATGTCACAGTACAGGGATAATAAACACAGTGATGTCACAGTACAGGGATAATAAACACAGTGATGTCACAGTACAGAGATAATAAACACAGCGATGTCACAGTACAGGGATAATAAACACAGTGATGTCACAGTACAGGGATAATAAACACAGTGATGTCACAGTACAGAGATAATAAACACAGTGATGTCACAGTACAGGGATAATAAACACAGTGATGTCACAGTACAGAGATAATAAACACAGTGATGTCACAGTACAGAGATACTAAACACAGTGATGTCACAGTACAGGGATAATAAACACAGTGATGTCACAGTACAGGGATAATAAACACAGTGATTTCACGGTACATGGATAATAAACACAGTGATGTCACAGTACATGGATAATAAACACAGTGATGTCACAGTACAGGGATAATAAACACAGTGATGTCACAGTACAGAGATAATAAACACAGCGATGTCACAGTACAGGGATAATAAACACAGTGATGTCACAGTACAGAGATAATAAACACAGTGATGTCACAGTACAGGGATAATAAACACAGTGATGTCACAGTACAGAGATAATAAACACAGTGATGTCACAGTACAGAGATACTAAACAGTGATGTCACAGTACAGTGATAATAAACACAGCGATGTCACAGTACAGAGATAATAAGCACAGTGATGTCACAGTACAAAGATAATAAAGACAGTGATGTCACAGTACAGGGATAATAAACACAGTGATGTCACAGTACAGAGATAATAAACACAGTGATGTCACAGTACAGAGATAATAAAGACAGTGATGTCACAGTACATGGATAATAAACACAGTGATGTCACAGTGCAGGGATAATAAACACAGTGATGTCACAGTACAGGGATAATAAGCACAGTGATGTCACAGTACAGAGGTAATAAACACAGTGATGTCACAGTACAGGGATAATAAACACAGTGATGTCACAGTACAGGGATAATAAACACAGTGATGTCACAGTACAGAGATACTAAACAGTGATGTCACAGTACAGTGATAATAAACACAGTGATGTCACAGTACAGAGATAATAAGCACAGTGATGTCACAGTACAAAGATAATAAAGACAGTGATGTCACAGTACAGAGATAATAAACACAGTGATGTCACAGTACAGAGATAATAAAGACAGTGATGTCACAGTACAGGGATAATAAAGACAGTGATGTCACAGTACAGGGATAATAAACACAGTGATGTCACAGTACAGAGATAATAAAGACAGTGATGTCACAGTACAGGGATAATAAACACAGTGATGTCACAGTACAGGGATAATAAGCACAGTGATGTCACAGTACAGGGATAATAAAGACAGTGATGTCACAGTACAGGGATAATAAACACAGTGATGTCACAGTACAGGGATAATAAGCACAGTGATGTCACAGTACAGAGATAATAAAGACAGTGATGTCACAGTACAGGGATAATAAGCACAGTGATGTCACAGTACAAAGATAATAAAGACAGTGATGTCACAGTACAGAGATAATAAACACAGTGATGTCACAGTACAGAGATAATAAAGACAGTGATGTCACAGTACAGGGATAATAAAGACAGTGATGTCACAGTACAGGGATAATAAACACAGTGATGTCACAGTACAGACATAATAAACACAGTGATGTCACAGTACAGTGATAATAAAGACAGTGATGTCACAGTACAGGGATAATAAACACAGTGATGTCACAGTACAGGGATAATAAGCACAGTGATGTCACAGTACAGGGATAATAAGCACAGTGATGTCACAGTACAGAGATAATAAAGACAGTGATGTCACAGTACAGGGATAATAAACACAGTGATGTCACAGTACAGGGATAATAAGCACAGTGATGTCACAGTACAAAGATAATAAAGACAGTGATGTCACAGTACAGAGATAATAAACACAGTGATGTCACAGTACAGAGATAATAAACACAGTGATGTCACAGTACAGAGATAATAAACAGTGATGTCACAGTACAGACATAATAAACACAGCGATGTCACAGTACAGGGATAATAAACACAGTGATGTCACAGTACAGGGATAATAAACAGTGATGTCACAGTACAGACATAATAAACACAGTGATGTCACAGTACAGGGATAATAAACAGTGATGTCACAGTACAGACATAATAAACACAGTGATGTCACAGTACAGAGATAATAAACACAGTGATGTCACAGTACAGGGATAATGCACATAGCGATGTCACAGTACAGTGATAATAAACACAGTGATGTCACAGTACAGTGATAATAAACACAGTGATGTCACAGTACAGAGATAATAAACACAGTGATGTCACAGTACAGGGATAATAAACACAGTGATGTCACAGTACAGGGATAATAAACACAGCGATGTCACAGTACAGAGATAATAAACACAGTGATGTCACAGTACAGAGGTAATAAACACAGTGATGTCACAGTACAGAGATAATAAACACAGTGATGTCACAGTACAGAGGTAATAAACACAGTGATGTCACAGTACAGAGATAATAAACACAGTGATGTCACAGTACAGGGGTAATAAACACAGTGATGTCACAGTACAGAGATAATAAACAGTGATGTCACAGTACAGAGATAATAAACAGTGATGTCACGGTACAGAGATAATAAACAGCGATAACATGGTACAGGTAAGTATAAAAAATGGGAGACTTGGGTACTGTACTGGTAAAAATCATAAAAAAATATACAATTAAAGAACTACGCATTTCAGTGGCGTACCGCCGCCTTCCTCAGGCTTAAATAGCAATAATAAACAGTGATGTCGCAGTGCAGGGATAACAAGAAAATATAAGAATACATGGTGTTCCATAGTGTAACCTGTGAAATGTGACGCACTGACCAAATGTGGTTGTGCTACTGCTGGCACAACACACTGACGCGTTTGTAGCGGTGGAGGCTTGGACTGCCGCATCTGAACTGTTGGGTGATTCACCTGGAAACCCATTAAATGCTGAGACGCCGTCCTCAAAGGGTGTAAAGTTTATTGACTTAAAAACATATTGAAACAAATAAAATCAGTGTGTGGGGGGGGTCTGGTATGATGGGTTTCAGAGGTGGGCTGCCTCCTTCCTCAGATACTCTATCTATCTAATGTGTACGGCCACCTTTAGTTCTTCGGACCCCAAGTAGTCGCTATGGCTGGTAGCTGCGGCCATGCTACACACAATTATATGTTTTGGTTCCCTACCTTTGTAAGGCTACTTTCACACTTGCATTATTGCCTGATCCGTCAGTGATCAGCAAAACCGCTTCTGTTATTTATAATACAACCGGCTGCATCCGTTATGAACGGATCCGGTTTTATTATCTTTAAAAATGGCAATGACAGATCCATTGTAAAGCCATTGTAAGTCAATGGGTGCCGGATCCGTTTTCTATTGTGTCTGAGTATAAACGTATTATGTGTCTATTAAAGTATAAACGTATCTATTGTGTCCGAGTATTAACGTGGTATAAACCCGTATATAACGGTATGAGTTGACCTGCACTGTACTAATACCACTAAGCCCTCACGCTCCAGTCACTTGCCGCCTCGTTCCCTTCCCTTTCTCGGCTCTTACGTTCGGTTTTCCAGTTAATAGGAAACAGCCTCTGTGATTCTGATTCACCTTTATGGAAGGACAATGTTATTATTTCATTTCCCTCTTACAAATGAAAACTAATGAAGTGTGGAGATGTCCGAGAAGGAGGAGATCCTCCAGGAATGTCCCCAGAACCGCAGCCGCCTCTTACCAGAAGAGAAATGCATTTTGTCATCAAGTCCACTTAGTCTCGGGGAAAATGAGCTTTACCAAAGAGGATTCCTGCGCAGGATCTGTGTGTCTTCCAGTGCAATGAGAACATATGTAGCCATGTCACACGGCTGAAGGTGACAAGTAATAGACTTGTGTGTGCAGAGAGTGAAGCTATCACTCCTCTCATGAGGGAGGCAGAAGGGTGATGGTTGTCACTTATACCTGGCCTCATTGCCTCAAGCAACGGCTCATGGGCCCTGGGGCAAGAGTTCAGCTTGGGCCCCCTTCCATCACTACTTTGTGCCCAGGAGCCTTCAAGCTGCCTGAGGCAAAAATTGAAACGGCAACCCCCCCCCCATGCCAAATTCTTGACCCAACGGCACCGTAACAAAATGCAAGCGGGAACCTAAACTTAAAGGGACAAAAAAAAACGGAAACACCATGTTATCCCCCTATTCCCCGTGTGCATGCTCTCCCTATCACAGCTCAGGGGGTGTGTCTCAGCTCTCCTTATCACAGCTCAGGGGGCGTGTCCATGCTCTCCCTATCACAGCTCAGGGGGTGTGTCTCAGCTCTGCCTATCACAACTCAGGAGACAGTTGAAGGATGAAACTGAGCACGTGCGGCCATCTCAGTGAGCAGGACAAAGAAATAAGGATAATAAGCAGCAGGTGGCGCTATACAGATACATTTTATTGAATAACTTAGTAACTATTCTAAATTTTTAATTACATGCAACTATAAAAGTATTCGGATCCAGGGGCTGGTTTGAAAACTGTTGAATATTTTTCTTTTCTTTGAAGGGACAATCCCTTTAAGTTGTTGTAATAAAGACAGTGGCCATTTACGTGTGATTGTCCACCACGAAGACTGTTGATATATTAGAGGGTTGATTGGCTTTTAGTCCCTCTAACTTAACGCACTTCAGGAAAAATAGAAGAATAAAATAAAAACAAGTTCATCGAGATGTTAAACTCTGCAACGATTCAGCCTTTCCCTCCAGCCAGCTGTCATTAGTGCTGCGGCGCTGCCAGGACTCACTCCCGACTCTGCTGTTTGTCTTCCGCACGCTTGCTCCCTGGACCAGATTCAGTGTAATTCCTCATCTGATGTTAATTCATGGCACCGAAACATCATTCCCTGCGAGAGTCCAACCCCGTGCGGGGAAGTAGCAAGTAATTATGAGACCCCATAATAAAAATGGAGCCCCAAGTATTTGTCTGGCGCCTTCCACCATCTTTTTGTGTTTGTATCTTTTGCTTTCATCCACTATTAGTTTTTGCCCTCATTTCCTTCTGTACTCTCATTCTTTATTCTCCTCCTTACCCAGAGTTTGCCATTTTCCAGCAACTGATCCATGGCCTCACCTCCAGCAGTGCTGAAAGGGAATCTGTCACCAGTGACCTCCATATCAAACACATACAGTGGTCCACCTGATAAGAAACACTGTTTTCCTTTTGTTGATCCGAGGCTCCATTCCCGAGTTATACTTTTTTCTTAATATGCAAATTAGGCCTTAGTCCAGGGCCCAAGAAAATAATAGTGCCATACCTAGTACACCAGAAAATAATAGTGCCATACTCAGTACACCAGAAAATAATAGTGCCATACCTAGTACACCAGAATATAATAGAGCCATACTCAGTGCCCCAAAAAATAATAGTGCCATACCTAGTACACCATAATATAATAGAGCCATACTCAGTGCCCCAGAAAATAATAGTGTCATACCCAGTACACCATAATATAATAGAGCCATACCTAGTACACCAGAATATAATAGAGCCATACTCAGTGCCCCAAAAAATAATAGTGCCATACCTAGTACACCAGAATATAATAGTGCTATACTCAGTGCCCCAGAAAATAATAGTGCCATACCTAGTACACCAGAAAATAATAGTGCCATACTCAGTGCCCCAGAAAATAATAGTGCCATACCTAGTACACCATAATATAATAGAGCCATACTCAGTACCCCAGAATATAATAGAGCCATACCTAGTACACCAGAAAATAATAGTGCCATACTCAGTGCCCCAGAAAATAATAGTGCCATACCTAGTACACCAGAATATAATAGTGCTATACTCAGTGCCCCAGAAAATAATAGTGCCATACCTAGTACACCAGAAAATAATTGTGCCATACTCAGTGCCCCAGAAAATAATAGTGCCATACCTAGTACACCAGAATATAATAGTGCTATACTCAGTGCCCCAGAAAATAATAGTGCCATACTCAGTGCCCCAGAAAATAATAGTGCCATACTCAGTGCCCCAGAAAATAATAGTGCCATACTCAGTGCCCCAGAAAATAATAGTGCCATACTCAGTGCCCCAGAAAATAATAGTGCCATACCTAGTACACCAGAATATAATAGAGCCATACTCAGTGCCCCAGAAAATAATAGTGCCATACCTAGTACACCAGAATATAATAGTGCTATACTCAGTGCCCCAGAAAATAATAGTGCCATACCTAGTACACCAGAATATAATAGTGCCATACTCAGTGCCCCAGAAAATAATAGTGCCATACCTAGTACACCAGAATATAATAGTGCCATACTCAGTGCCCCAGAAAATAATAGTGCCATACTCAGTGGCCCAGAAAATAATAGTGTCATACCCAGTACACCAGGGGCACTGAGTATGACACTATTATTTTCTGGGGCACTGAATATGGCTCTATTATGTTCTGGTGTACTGGGTATGACACTATTATTTTCTGGGGCACTGAGTATGGTATCTGGAGATGAGGCCAGGCATCTGCGGATCTGCAGCTGAAAAGATGAAAAGGAGGGCACCAGGGAAGTGTTCTGTTTATTCCCCAGGTAATGTGATTTTTTTTTCTTGAACTGGAAGCTTGCTTTAAAGGGGTTATCCCTTAAATAATGTAAAAAATGAAAATCAGACATCATACAGTCCATGATGATCTCCTTCTAACATAGCTAGAACCAGCCCTGTACTTCACATGGATCCAGAGATCTCCACATTCATTGCTCTGCTAGATTTATATCAAGCTGACAGCTCAGGGGGCGTGTCTTTTCTGCTGCAGCTCAGGGGGCGTGTCTCAGCTCTCCCTATCACAGCTCAGGAGGCGTGTCTCAGCTCTCCCTATCACAGCTCAGGAGGCGTGTCTTAGCTCTCCCTATCACAACTCAGGAGGCAGTTAAAGGATGAAACTGAGCACGTGCGGCCTTCTTAGTGAGCAGGACAAAGAAATAAGGATAATAAGCAGCAGGTGGCGCTATACAGATACATTTTATTGAATAACTTAGTAACTATTCTAAAATTTTTAATTACATGCAATTATAAAAGTATTCAGATCCAGGCAGTGGCGGAAATAGAGAAGTAAGGGCCCCATAGCAAGGATCAAACCAGGCCCCCCTCACAGGACAGAAGGGTTTCTGCCTAAACCCCTTTCAATGACCCTTGGGCAATTTTTCCATTGCTTCATTTGCTAAAAGTTGTTCCATTAGAGGGTAGAGTCCTAAACAAGTTTTCACCCCCAGTAGAAGAGGGGATGATCCCAACTGGGCCCCCTCTTGCCCTGGGCCCCATAGCAGTTACATGGTCTGCCGCTATGGTAGTTACGCCCCTGGATCCACGGGCTGGTTTGAAAACTAGAATATTTTTCTTGGGACAATACCTTTAAGTCCCTGTAATTAAGACAGTGGCCATTTACGTGTGATCGTCCACCACGAAGACTGTTGATATATTAGAGGGTTGATTGGCTTTTAGTCCCTTTAATATCTGTAATTACCTTATAATAACAGCTTTAATTATTGTCCTGTCTCTTTCCACTGCTCCCTAGGGCTTGTCTGTCTCCCAACTTAATGTAAACAGAAGACAGAGAGGCGGTGCTTCACACTGCATGCCTGCATTAGACTTCAGAGTGAGGAGGCGTGTCTCTCAGTATTCCAATCTGATTGGCTGGCAGGGAGCTGCTGGCTACAGCAAGTGTGTATGTGAAGTGAGGGAAAGCAGTTTTGGCCTCAGAGAACTGGCAGAGGAGCCATTTTGAGAAGGTCTTCATATTGTAAATGTTTAAACAGCCGTAACGAATGGAAAAACTCAAGGAAAACAGTGGTATGTGAGGAAACTAAACATTGCTTTATGCATAATGCTGCTGCAGCAGTAACATGTGCTAAAATAGATTTTTTGATGAAAACGTGACAGTTACTCTTTAAACTCTTCAACAATTCAGCCTTTCCCTCCAACCAGCTGTCATTAGTGCTGTGACGCTCTCCGATGTGATTAGATCGCGGCACAGCCAGGGAGAAGGAGACGCCCATTGAGAAACCCTGGTGTCTCCTCCTCCCTGTACCGATGCTTGGTATTGGCATACTGAGCGCTGAAACTTCAGGAGGGAGCAGCGGGGCGTAGGAGCGATGTTTAAAAAATAATAATAATGGGTGCAGCATCAACTGGGGGGGGGGGAACCGCAAGTATAGGTCTTTAGCTCCTATAAGTAAAACAGAGGAAGTGTCCTTTTTAAATATCAGTAATTTATGTAAACCAGTAGAAAATGTCATGAATGCACATACCCTCCCACCTTTATACTTAAACACCCCGGCCCCAGAATCTTTGGTGTCCCAGATCTGACCCATCTCTAAGATGTCCACAGTTTACATATGGAAGCATTAGTCATGTATGATCTACGTCTTGTTTATGGGGATGTAAATATGCAGCTCTCCAGTTAGAAAAGTCCAAGAACTGGTCACGGTTGATCGCACAGGCTCATAAATCATAATATGAAATATTTCTTTCTCTGGCTTCCAGTGCTTTTCCAATCGTGGTGTATGCTGTGCCTTCTAGTCTCCAGCCGCCTGTAGATCAATAGTTTCTAACATATGGTATGGCCCTGGTAGTCAACCCATTGATCTTGAACCACAAGTAGATCATGGGACTATAGACAAAAAGTTCTGTCCACTGTGTTGAACTAATATTAATACTGTTACAACTTTTCCAATTTTTGGGGGGAGAGGGGGTGAAGTTGTAGCGCTAAAAATGTTTAATCTCTCAGCCACACCCTCTTCACACATGCCACACCTCTTTTATGGAATACCCCAACCCTTTACTGATGCAACCCATCTGTCACGCCCCTGCATCTGATGACGTAGGTCCCACGTAGGGTGCCACCACACAAAATTAGAGCAGCTCTCCTGGACACGCGAGGAGGCTTTCTCAGCATTCGGGAGATTTGCCAACTTTTCCGGGAGTCTGGGAGGTCAATCCTTTTCCCAGGAGGCTTGACAAGTACTAATTTACTAATAGTTTTCATAACTATCAACCGGTGTCCCTGCAGTACCCTAGTGGATTGGTTCGTACTCTTTTGTTATGTTAATGTAATGCACTGTATATTTAATATGTTCCAGCATAAGCCAGGTGTGGCTGGGATTAACCACCTGGTCCAGCCCTTTCTGGAGCTTAGGGTGTGGGCTGGCCCCACCCCCTGTTTTCCAGAGTTTTCTTGTCAGTCTAGGGACAGAGTAGGGAGCAGTCTCCATGTTCTCCTCTTCTCCAGGCTCTACCTGAAAGCCCAATAGCCTTTGGTACCTCCACAAGTTCCGGAGGAAGAAAGAGAGGAAAATCTAGGAAAAGGAAGAGGATTTGCATGGCTACAGAATGAGAGTCAGCACAGCAACCCAGCATAAAGCATTCGAGAGCCAGCTGCTAGAGAGGGGTAACTTGTTAAGACACCCTCTACACTTCAGATTAGTGGACACTACAGCCACGGTTACCAGATTGCAGTTGCTAGCCAGAGATACCAGTCCCAGAAACCTTAGTAAGAGAATGAGTAACCAAAGGGCTATTGCTGCCTACTAACTTGCTTAGCTCATGCTTGGACAACTGAGAAGAATTTGCACTGTGTACAGATAATTGCTGGATGTACTACAACTATTTTGTACACACTAAAGAGAGAATTTAATTTAGTTAATGTGGCCTGGTTACTGACTCCCCTAACACTACATGGTGTCCATTGCACCATTTCAAGCCCTGTCTCACACCCACATGGACATTTAACATTAAAGGGGTTGTCCGCTTTTTTCAATATCCTCATGATAGGTCATCAATATCAGATCAGCATGGGATGGCTGAGATGTAATCACACTGCTCTCCGCTGCGTTTGTGACGGCGAGCAGGTAAGCAGTGAGGAGAAGGCAGCGCTTGTATGAGCACTGCGGTCTCTTCAAACAGCTGATTGGTGGGGGTGCTGGGTGTCAGACCCCGCAGATCTTATATTGATGACCTATTCTGTGGACCCCAAACTACCAGCTTCAGGGAGTGCCCTGAGAAAATATAGGATGTCCTTCCCTCATTGCACCTACCCCAGGGATCACCAGCCTGAGGGAGTGCACTGTGACACATCATCATCAGGGCCACTACCACTCCCATCCTCTGCTTCAGCTCCTCAGGGGCGGGCTTGCTGCATCTCTAGTATCCATTTTGAAACCAGTTGAGCCCAATGTACTTCATCCCTCTGTAGGGACCTTTTATTCTGAAAATAAGTGACTTGCATGGTAGAAACCTTCCTTCCTCTAGACACAGAGGATGCCCCCTACAGTCCTGGGTAGATATAGATCATGGAAGAGATCTCTGTATTGTCCATTGATATATTTATACATATTTATTGGGTCACCCCTCAGCCCCACCAATGCTGTTCCAGTGCTGCTCAGGTCCCTGCTGCTCTCCACTTCCTGGTCTTAGGCTCGACTTAGGACTGCCCAATCACTGGTCGCAACGGTGAGCTGCCTCAGTCAGTGATTGGTTGAGCTGACAGTCCAGGAGGTGGACAGCAGGGTTGGACGATCAATTGGGTGAGTAATGATTTTTTGCTATTTAAACCCATTCTGCCTTATTTCTTTGAAAGTATTCCCCTTAAGGGATGTTTCACACAATTTTTTATTTTTTTTTATGCAATAAATAGTGCGGATGTTTCATGTAATGTAAATGTAATACATTTTTTATAGTATATATATATTTAAAAAAATCCCCTCAAGTTGCAGCATGGTCTGGGTATAGCTTTTTTCAGGTGTTTTTCCTAGGGAAAAAAAAGTTTGAAAAAACACTGTGTGACTAAAACACGCCACCTAAAAAAAGCTGGCATAAAAACGCATGAATTTCATGGCATTTTTTTTACAAGCGAAAAAAACCTTAAAGGGGTTATCCCATGGTTAATGTAAAAAAATTAAAATCCAATATATAATACATAACAGTCTCTTTGTAACAAATTTAGAACCAGCCCTGTACCTCACATGGATCTAGTGATCTCCCCATTCATTTCTCAGCCTAGGGGGCGTGCACTTTCTCAGGGAGTGTGTCCTTTCTACTGTAGCTGGTGGAAGGTAAAGGATGGAACCGAGTATGTGCTTCCATCTCAGAAGCAGGACTAAGAAATTCGAAAAAGAGTAAACAGCAGGTGGCGCTATACAGATAGATTTTATTGAATAACCCACTGGCTATTCAAAATTTTTAATCAAATGCAATTACAAAAGTTTTCAGATCCAGGTGCTCATTTTAAAAATGTTAAATATTTTTTGCGGGACAACCCCTGTAAGTGTGCAGCACCCTCGGGGTATGTTGATGCGTCGTGTTTTTAATGTGTGAAAATCCGCCTGGTATCCCACGATTTCTGCCACGGTTTCTCATTTTAAAAGTTGCGGCCCCGTTCTCAGTCCTTTCAATCGGTTTCCCGAGGTTTCTGCTTCTATAAAAAACTGAGCGTAAAAAATCTTCGACCACATAAACTGTATCAAAGTCTCCCCATTGAAAACGACAGGAGACGGTTTCACCGCAGACGTTGCGCAGTGTTTTCGCTACGAAATGCAAACTGAAACCAGTTCCAAAAGTCGGACATGTGAACAAACCCAAATCTGTGTATTCTGTGGCTGTTTTCTGTTCCATTGCCCGGCCACAAATGTGGGTAAGATCCAGAGGCGATGACCAAATGTAGAACCCTTCATCCCGGAAGAGAGCGCGCTCCTCGATCATAAACCGTAGAAATGACTACAGTAAACTTGCATAAAGCATTGCGATGAAAAGATAAATCCGCGTTGCTATGGTATGGCAGGGAGCTATGCATGTATTTGTTGGTGTTGGCACGTGCTCATTAACATGCGTGTATCACAATGGCGCAAATCGCTAATGAAGCAGCATTAACAAATAACGTTAATTACTTTGGACTTCGGGTTTTGCAATCACAGGGATCTGCCAATGCGTTATGTACGTCTCTGCTTTCTGCTATTTGGATAAGAACGGTAAAAATACTTGACACTAAATGATGGACATGTCCTTAACTGACTTCAGTCCTGGGGCGAGAGTGACACATGGCGGGCGTGGCCTCGCGCTGCTTACTCAGGGTGCATTGTGGGTATTCTGTCAGTAGACAGAGGGAGTTGATTACCCTTTTGTTAATACCGAGGGTCCCTCATTGATTGGAATGGTGTGAAAGCCAAAATTCTGCCTCGTAGATTGGGATGAATCACGCGTCTCTCTGCTGCAGGTTTACAGGAGGCTTCAGGGAAGGAAACCGGGGCTGATGTTTCCTACATACATTCTACAGCGCGGTTTCTATTCACACCTGGCATCGTTATTTTGGCTTATTTTCTTGATTGTAGAAGCAGAACGTATTCGACTTGGCATCCAGTTCACATAGGGCAGTCTTGCTACCAGTTTCAAAAAATCCCAGCAAAAGATGTGACCCTGCTGTGTGAATGCACGCTTAGGCTAGCTTCACACTAGCGCTAAACTGTTCCGGAAGGCTATTCTGGTAGAACCTTTTCCAGATCCCGTTGACTATAATGGGACCCGGCGAGGATCCGGGCTGTAACGGCATCAGTGCCGAGATTCGGACAGACAAAGAACTCTGCTTATAGTTGTATTTGTCCAGCCAAATCTCGGCACTAATACCGGAAACAGGTCGGATCCTCGCCAAGTTTCATTATAGTTAATGGGGCCTGGCGGTGCTTTCGGCAGTTCCCGGTCTATGCCGGATGCGATGAACTCCGGCGGGCTGTTTCTGTACCGGAACAGTTTAGCGCTATCGTGAAAATAGCCTTAGGACTCATGCATATGAACGTATTTTTTTTTCAGTTTTTTTTACAGGTCTGTATGCAGAACCAGACACTTCAATGGGGCTTGAAAAAAAAACGGAAATGACTCTGTGTGCATTCCGTGTCCGTATGTTCTTTCCGCAAAAAAAAAATAGAACATGTCCTATTCTTGTCCGTTTTGGCATTGTTACAATGGATCCGCAAAACAAATTGGATGCAACATGGACGCCACACGGATGTCATCTCTGCGGAAAGCAAAATACATACTGTCATGTGCATGAGCCCTTAGGGCGCCGCTACAAAGTACAGCCTGGCTGCGGCAAACATAGGCCTCTTGCACGCGGCCGTAGTGCTCCCGTGGCCATATTGCGGGCCGCATACGGCGGTTCCACAATACACGGGGCACCGGCCGTGTGCATTCCGTGTCACGGATGCGGACCCATTCACTTGAATGGGTCTGCAAATCCGGAGATGCGGTGCGGAACGGAAGCACGGAACAGAACCCCACGGAAGCACTATGGAGTGCTTCTGTGGTGTTCCGTTCGGTGCTTCCGTTGCGCAAAAAAATAGAACTTGTTCTATCTTTTTGCGAAATGGACAGATCGCGGACCCCATTCAAGCGAATGGGTCCGCGATCCGCATGCGACTGCCCCACGGTCGGTGCCCTTACGTTCGTGGGCAAGAGGCCTTATACTGTAGTTGGTAAATTCAGGGCATGAATGCCCCTGGGAATGCAGAACACTACCAGGACCACCCACTGATAGGCAGAGTTTACAAAATCACCATCCAATTTTGGCCTGGGACAGCTCAAATGTCCCGTGACTGTCCCTGCAAATTCAGGACTGTAGGCTACCATGCTATGGAATCTGTATTTGGATTACTGACGATTGTCAAGGTGACCTATATTTGCCATTTCTTTAAATGACAGTGCAGGTGCAGCCTGGTAATTAGTGGTAATCTGCATGCAGATCCAAAGGCTGAGCCGCTGCATGTACTCTTAGGCCTCGTTCACACTTCAGTGTTTGGTCAGTGATTTCCATCAGCGATTTGTGAGCCAAAACCAGAAGTGAAGCCTACTCAGAGATAAAGTATAATGGAAAGATCTGCACCTGTTCTGTGGTTTTGGCTCACAAATCACTAATAGAAATCACTGACCAAACACTGAAGCGTAAACAAGCCCTTAGGCCTCTTTCACACGGGCGGGTGCCTCGCAGGAAAATGCACGATTTTTCTACGCGAGTGCAAAACATTGTAATGCGTTTTGCACGCGCGTAAGAAAAATCGTGCATGTTTGGTACCCAAACCCGAACTTCTTCACAGGAGGTCGGGCTTGGGATCGGTGTTGTGTAGATTGTATTATTTTTCCTTATAACATGGTTATAAGGCAAAATATTAGCATTCTGAATACAGAATATATAGTACAATAGGGCTGGAGGGGTTAAAAATAAATAAATAAATAATTTAACTCTCCTTAATCCACTTGTTCGCGCAGCCAGCATCTCTTCTGTCTTCATCTGTGAGGAATAGGACCTTTGATGACGTCACTGCGGTCATCACATGGTCCATCACATGATCTTTTACCATGGTGATGGGCCATGTGATGAGCGCAGTGACGTCATCAAAGGTCCTATTCCTCACAGATGAAGACAGAAGAGATGCCGGCTGCGCGAACAAGTGGATTAAGGTGAGTTAAATTTTTATTAAAAATTTTTTAACCCCTCCATCACTATTTTACTATGCATTCTGTATTCAGAATGCTATTATTTTCCCTTATAACCATGTCATAAGGGAAAATAATAATGATTGGGTCCCCATCCCGATCGTCTCCTAGCAACCGTGCGTGAAAATCGCACCGCTCCGCACTTGCTTGCGGATGCTTGCGATTTTCACGCAGCCCCATTCACTTCTATGTGGCCTGCGTTGCGTTAAAAACGCACAAAATAGAGCATGCTGCGATTTTCACGCAACGCACAAGTGATGCGTGAAAATCACCGCTCGTGTGCACAGCCCCATAGAAATGAATGGGTCCGGATTCAGTGCGGGTGCAATGCGTTCACCTCACGCATGGCATCCGCGCGGAATACTCGCCCGTGTGAAATGGGCCTTAGGCTCCTTTCACACGAGCGTGACGGATTAGGTCCGGATGCGTTCAGGGTGCGTTCAGTGAAACTCGCACTATTTTGCAAGCAAGTTCAGTCAGTTTTGTCTGCGGTTGCGTTTAGTTGTTCAGTTTTTTCCGCACGGGTGCAATGCGTTTTGATGCGTTTTTGACACGTGATAAAAAACTGAAGGTTTAGGCTCCATTCACACAATTTGCGGAAAGGGTGCGGACCCATTCATTCTCTATGGGGACGGAATGGATGCGGACAGCACACAGTGTGCTGTCTGCAGCCGCAATTGCGGAGCGCCGCCCCGATTTTGGGTCCGCAGCTCCGCAAAAAGATAGAGCATGTCCTATTCTTGTCCGCAGCTTGCGGACAAGAATAGGCATTTCTATGGGGGTGACGGGCTGGTGTGTTGCGGACCCGCAATTTGCGGGTCCGCAACACACCACGGACGTGTGAATGTAGCCTTACAAATAACATCTCTTAGCAACCATCAGTAAAAACCTATCGCACCCGCACTTGCTTGCGGACACAATGTGTTTCCTTTAGGTAAGTAGTTGTGCCATCACAAGTGGGTTTTAGTCAGGTAAATTGTGTGAAATCACTAGTAGGTTTAAGTCAGGGTACATGAATGTGGGTTTTCTAATTTAGACACTAGACAGCCCCTTTAAGTTGATCTTAGTTATTCTGGAGCTTACACTTTTTGCTCACTCCAGCCAGCTCAGTAGACAATGGCAGATTATAATATGGGCAGCTGCCCAGGGCCCCAGACTCCCAGAGGTCACCCAAACTGCCCATCATCTTAAAAGACTACATGAAAGTGACAGAAGCAGCCTGAGGCCACCATGGCTTAGGCGGGTCCAGCCACATTTACAGTTACAGAAGAAAGGGGTAAGGGGGGGGGGGGGGGGGGGTCACGTAGTGTTCCCATGGATAGATCTTCCAACTTCAAGTCAAGAAGCACTGTGCAGCCTGCGCAGATCACTGCTGCATCTGCACATACGTACATGTCTGTCCTTCCGTTTGCCCCACTCTATGGGTCCTCTAGTTGTTGCAGTCATAGTACCGAGGAGATTGAATGTAGAGGTATGGTGAATGCTTTACAGCCATGTACTTGATGACCAAAGTCTAGACCTCAGCCATTGAATGCAACCAGGACAGGGTCTTTGAATTCAGTAAAGAACTAAACATCTTGAGGATCAAGTCCTGGATGAGGATCAAGTCCTGGAAAATTATATGTGATTTGTCCACCTTGGGAAGTCCTGTTGTTTATGACTCGATGTCCAAGTTCTTTGATGGTTCTTCAAGGGCAACCATCACCCTCCTATGGTTTTAGAGATTGCATTATTCACTCTACAATACCAGCATTATAAACCTCTATTATTAACTCTACAATACCAGCATGTTCTACATGTTCTCATTTATGATTAAAGACAGGCCATATAGCCAGGAAAAAAACAGAAATGAGATGGAAGAAGACAATACTGTTAATTATGGAAAAGTCATCAATAAACCAGAAACCCCAAAGGCAAAACCAGTCATTCCAGAGAAACATTGTTCCTATGGTCACTGGGAGTTATACAAGAACCAGTGCTGGATTTACGGGATCTATAGGCACTAAAGGCTCTTCAGTAAAATTTTAATCAACCTGATGTACATGTAGCAGTGCTACCATTATATGGTTACCCAAGCTGGTTGAGCACGGTACAGCGCATAGTGCAAAATCCCATGGCCATACAGTAAGTTGTGAATGGAGATGGCACTAAAAACCAATGCATTAACCATAATTTGGCCAACTGACACATGACAGTTCATGGGCACATCCCTTTTGTGCGTAACGGAAACTTGGAAAACTACCAAACATCTAGATGATATGTCAACTGAATGGCTGCCCATGCAATAAATTAATGGGTTGGGTCCATTCCACTCTTGCTCATACAAGGGATCCCAAGCTGAGGAATCCTCTCTATGATGTCAATGTCCTAATACTACATACGGACAATGGTTGAACCAGTTAGAACGCCACTGTCATCTCCATACTCTCTGGCTGTGGTTACTCTTGCTTGAATGTTCCACAGATAGATCCTAAGCACCTTCAGTGGGCAACGATGACCAACCCTCTTGCTTCTTACTGACAGTTACCAATACCAATGACCAAAAGTGGATTGTAAACCATTAGAGAAGTTGACATACTGTAGCAGTAATGGGCTTGTTAGAAATCCATGAGGAAGGTCTCTATGAACACCTTGCTCTATTGAATTATAAGGGGCCCACATTTCTGGCACTGGGGCCTTCTACAGTCTATGTCCATTCAGAGTTTAGAGGGTATTGAGTGGAGAGCCTATAAGAGCAGAAATATTTACGAAGTTCTATTCTAACTGTGAATAGAGGAAAACTGTCTATCCCCCCCCCCCCCATACCTCTCGAAAGCTGCGACCACACCAGCACACCAGATGAGGTTGTAATGTTTTTACAGAGCACGGAACCATGAAAAATATTCACAGGTGTCGGATAAGGATGGGCAGAGAGGGAAAACATCCTTAGGTTGTAATTCTTGGCATGAGTAGTGCATCTAGCAATCATCCGCCATCCATCAGGTTATTACACTCAGGTTTGATGGGCTGGAGAAATCTCTGATAGAACGATGGTCCTTCCTTGTCCGACAAACCAGAAAAGTGTTCAGGACTTTGTTTAGAGTTGCTGTTTCTGGTTATACTAGGAAACTGGAATGGATACTGGTTCTGGGTGATGAAGTACAAATGTATTTAATAAAATTAAATTCCGATATGTGAAAATGCTCCTCAGGACTCTAGGAAAGCAGGGTGACAATCTTAGTATGATAGAAAGTTAAACGATAGATAGACAGACCGGTGGATGGATATATATATATATATATATATATATAAAGAGAGAGAGAGATATGAGACAGATAGATAGATATGAGATAGATACACACATAGAAAGATATATATATACAGTACAGACCAAAAGTTTGGACACACCTTCTCATTCAAAGAGTTTTCTTTATTTTTATGACTATGAAAATTGTAGATTCACACTGAAGGCATCAAAACTATGAATTAACACATGTGGAATTATATACATAACAAACAAGTGTGAAACAACTGAAAATATGTCATATTCTAGGTTCTTCAAAGTAGCCACCTTTTGCTTTGATTACTGCTTTGCACACTCTTGGCATTCTCTTGATGAGCTTCAAGAGGTAGTCCCCTGAAATGGTTTTCACTTCACAGGTGTGCCCTGTCAGGTTTAATAAGTGGGATTTCTTGCCTTATAAATGGGGTTGGGACCATCAGTGGCGTTGAGGAGAAGTCAGGTGGATACACAGCTGATAGTCCTACTGAATAGACTGTTAGAATTTGTATTATGGCAAGAAAAAAGCAGCTAAGTAAAGAAAAACGAGTGGCCATCATTACTTTAAGAAATGAAGGTCAGTCAGCCGAAAAATTGGGAAAATTTTGAAAGTAAGGGCTATTTGACCATGAAGGAGAGTGATGGGGTGCTGCGCTAGATGACCTGGCCTCCACAGTCACCGGACCTGAACCCAATCGAGATGGTTTGGGGTGAGCTGGACCGCAGAGTGAAGGCAAAAGGGCCAACAAGTGCTAAGCATCTCTGGGAACTCCTTCAAGACTATTAGAAGACCATTTCAGGGGACTACCTCTTGAAGGTCATCAAGAGAATGCCAAGAGTGTGCAAAGCAGTAATCAAAGCAAAAGGTGGCTACTTTGAAGAACCTAGAATATGACATATTTTCAGTTGTTTCACACTTGTTTGTTATGTATATAATTCCACATGTGTTAATTCATAGTTTTGATGCCTTCATAGTCATGAAAATAAAGAAAACTCTTTGAATGAGAAGATGTGTCCAAACTTTTGGTCTGTACTGTATATAAAGAGAGAGAGATGAGACAGATAGATAGATAGATAGATAGATAGATAGATAGATAGATAGATATGAGGCAGACAGACGCCACTATAGCGTTATTCCCCATAGAAAAGTACAATGTTCTTTACCTGATAGGGTCCCCCCACAACCTTGGGGCCCCATAGCAAATGCTATGGCTACTATGGCTATAGTTACACCCATGAATAAACAGATATTAGATTAGATTTAGATAGATGTGACTTGCACACAAATTTATTATGCTATATGTGTAAATAGATTAATAAATCCCCCCCCCCCCCCCCCCCCCCCCCCGCATCCTCTGAAGCTGCTCAATTTTTTGGATTCCACATTTCCATATATTGTTTTACAACATCTACATTTATGCATGCCTTGTTTTCAATTTATGTAGCAGAGCTGACTTTGTCTGGTGTAGCAGAACTGAAAATGTTATCCCACGATTAATTAAGCAAAAAAACAAAACAAAAAAAAGCGCAAACAACATGTCCGTCCAGCTCTTCTACATCTGTATATGAAGTAGTGTTCTACTAAGCAGCGCCCTTCTCATTTGTACTTTCCATGTGAAAGTGAACTGTTTATGCGTGACTTGATCTATGTTAATTAGCTAAACACCGAAGTAGTTTCCATTCACCTCCAGCTCATTTACATGAATAAAGGTCAAATTCCGATGTAAAAAATAAATAAATTTGAGGCAGAGAGAAAAAATGAACAAATTGTAGTTCAGTTGGAAACTACTTATGTCACCTAGGACTCTGTCTCATTAAATGGTCATATAGATTGGGGAAATTCATATATACCGTTTCCCAAATACACTACTGATGTGCTAGAGATGTTGGCGTTTTCTTATGGCAACCATTTTTGCATATGTAACAGCAAGAAGTGCAGCCATAATGCTCGTCACCTTTGGAGTAGCGATACAGGAGTGTGTAATGTATCATGGACCAATCTGGTGCCTAAGAAAGTTAGGTGACAACCCATGAAGAAGCTGTGATGGCTTCCATACCATTACCAGACATACCAGATAGGGCAAAAAACACTTGACGTATAGCATCATTAGTGCTTGGATTGTTATCTTTCAATATACAGTAACATTCTGGCATCACATAATCCTAGGGAAAAGCTGCAGCATATAAGACCAGAAAACTGAGCAGAGACCAGACCAAAAAAAGACAAAAAGACTTCAATACGAGAGTGTAGTGGGCATGCTCTGTGTGAGGTGCTGTACTTACTGTGCAGAGAGAGGGAGGAAGCGCTGCCCCGTCAATGGTGAATCTTGTGTTATCTGCCTGCATTTTACTGTAATCCATTCAAGTGAATGCTGTTTGTGGGCCGCACACGAGCCCTTAAAGGGATTTTGCTCCACCCTACTGCCTCATACAACATATGGAAAAGACAACGCAGACGCCGTTCTTTGACTTTGGTTTATTATTAATATACACAAAGACTATTATTATTTTATTATTAAAAATGTTGCACATTAATAGCTGCATAGTCAGCCCTTCATAGTCCCAATACATCATCTTCCCGGTTTAGGTCATGTCTACCCTGTTCATATTTCTAAATAAGCGGATGGGGTATAAAGCCACAGAAGAGATCTGTCCCCAGGAGAATGTCTTTGGTACTTTTATTTTCAGCCAAGAAAAATTGTTATTCTAAAGTGAACAGACAAATCCCCCACCGTCTAGTAGTAAAAAAAAAAAAAAACGCTGGCCGGTATTATTTACGGTTGTACATCCCTACGTTTTCCTATGCCATATATCTTGGGGATACTTAAAATTCAGACATTTCATAGCACCTTAATTTGGGTTATTGCCTAATACGCCTATGAAATAAAAGTTATATAGCTTCGGGTCTCCCGGCTTCATTGGCTGTTCCAAAAATTTCAAGGAAAAAAATAAAAAAATGTCATCTGTCCCACATTCACTAGAATGTATCTGTCACGTCATGGACTCATATTCTCTTTCTGGTAGAGGGGATTAAAGGAGCTAGGTTGTTTGAGGGGAGGGAAAAAAAAAAGTTTCCTTCATATAATTAAATTTGAAACTGTGCGTCTCGGCCGCTGCCCTTTTTTATTCATCGGGCGGTGGAGAAGAGGAAAATATGATCTGGCACATTACTTCTCGAATGGCGCAGTCTACACCAGAGATTAATCTGTAACAATGCTGCTCTGAAGCTGGTTGTATAATTCTGACCTTTTAGGTTCTATTACATACGGCTTGCCAAGAGAACACGCGGGTCTGTCCTTTCACGACCTTCAGCTCTGCTTGGTAAGTACTGGTCACCAGGCTTTCTCATGCTTCTGTGTAAATAATTCCAGTTTCGATCAACAAGCCAGAAACCATAATGTCCATTGTCACCTTCCATTGGTTATGATGACCGAAGTCCCAATATAATGGGGGAGTGCAGCTTCGTGGTGGCTTTCGGGAGAAGAAATAGATGAAGGACTTTGGTTTTTGTAGAGGTATGAGTTCACTTCCTCTGAGGAATAGCCATAATTTTCCGTCCCATGCTCTCGTTCTGTGCATGATGACGGCTGACAAGGTCCGTGTTTGGATAACACATGGTGGTAATTTAGAGGTACATAGGGGACCTGGCCACGGGGCTTGAAGTGCTCATGTTCAGGGTTATGGTGAGGAAATTTTGTAGACGTTCCATCAGAGTGCTCCAGTTCATGATATCCTGTTGGACGTATATTGACATGCCCGTATCTGGGCTCCTTCATACAGATCCTTCGTGTTTGCTCGTAGACCACTGGTCTCGGCAGAAGGTGGTTTAACTGTCCTACAGTCTTGGCATGAAGACATTCTGATTTTGGCAGAAAAGAACTGTTTGAGGATTCTGAAAAGCGCTTCTCGTTAACAGCCATCTTCTCCTGCTGGTATTTATTGAAGTCCATCTTGTTCTCTTCTTTTACCGTGTGATAGGCGGGGGTTCCTCTGTTTTCCAGTTTGCTGGCTTTCACAGTTGAACCATAGTGTTCATCTTTATATCGGATGATAGATCTTAATGACGTTGAAGAACATCCTGTGAACCCATCAGACGAGTTATCCCCCGTTGCATACCTTTTGGCTGTTGATGGGAGTTTTTGAAAAGTTAGTAGAAGAATACAAACACAATAGCAAATTTTAAAAAATTGCCTCCACCACCCTTTGCTCTGTAGGTTTCACTTGGTTGCCCTAGGCAGGGGGTGCAGCAAAAAACCTAAACCATTATCTAGGGGTCTAATCCAATAGATAGCAGCTTGTATACTTATCCTCCTCGATCCTGGAGCTGATGCACTAGGTCTTTATACCAGGAGTTAGTATGAGGTGGGGTACAGTATGTCCTTACAGCCTCAGAACCCAGTACAATGGCACGCAGAGCTCAACCAGAGCAAGAAGGGTATTCATAAAGTCTGGGCTGAATACATTTATGGGTCTGATTTTAACAGAGGGGTCGGGTCTGGGGCTTGAATTAAAGAGGTTTAGCCATAAACATCATTTATCGTTTATTCAGACTGACACCTAGCGATCATGAGAATGGGTATTCCCGATTCCCCTGTGTGAATGGAGCGCACGCATGACCACCACTGCATTTACTTCTATGGGACTGATGGAGACAGCCAAGCGCTGTACTTGGCAGTCCCATAGGAGTTAATGGAGCACACACCAGTCCATTCAGACAGGGGACTCGGGACCCCTGGCCTCATGACTGCTGGGGGTCTCAGTGGTTGGACACCCAGCTGTAATACATTTTTCACCTATTCTATGGACAAATTATGGGAATATTCCTTTAATATAGTGGGTCTGAATATATTTATGGCATCTGGTCTATGGTCTGAAATTAATTTATTTTCTAAAAAATTGTGGGAAATGTGAAGCCCCGTGTAGTCTGATCCTACAGTCAAATGTATGTTAGTAAGATGTAAGGGGATACGACTACAGAATCAGACTACGAAGGGTAGGTTTGTAGTCTGTAACCATGCAGACACATATTTCTGCATATGAGCATCGTACATAAAACGGCAGGACATTATTAATGATTGCAGAGCATGAACAAGACATAGTGCAATTAGCAAAAGTGCGGGAAAGTTAATAAAGCACATTATCGTGAAGGTCGTCAGTCCTTTCTGGAACATAAGCTCTGTGCGTTTACGCCCACGGAATCCATCAAGGAAACGAACATTTAACATAAATATTAATCGTAACAAACTTGTCTGTTTGCTAAACCCATTTAATCTGCTTTATAGAGTTTACTGATCCATCAAGCTGCAGAAACCACAACATCAGCCGGGGGACGGCTTTGTGTGACATAATGCGCGCTTGCATTTACATTTCACATCCACAATTACATCGTGTGATGTTTGTGGAAGTCAGAATAACAATTCACAAGTTTGATGGATACCGAGTATTTTTTTTGTCGGAATAAGCTGCTTTATCTCCAAGATTGTTTGAAGGACACTCAAGTAGCAGTAGTCAAATATTAACCTTCACTGGTGCGTGTATTCATCATATATCCACCGCTCTGCCTCATGGAGCCGAGGTGAGCATTTCAGAGGTGACTTCCTTAAATATCTCTTCACTTAGCCTGGGGCCCTCCC
Source organism: Bufo bufo (assembly GCF_905171765.1). Classification (NCBI taxonomy): domain Eukaryota; kingdom Metazoa; phylum Chordata; class Amphibia; order Anura; family Bufonidae; genus Bufo; species Bufo bufo. The sequence continues at coordinate 39,251,906 of NC_053391.1, forward strand.
AACAAGAGCAACCAGTAACAGCGTTCCTGGGCAGAATGGGAAAAGCTTCAAGGGGTTCTATGGGTAAGAGATATTGATGACCTATCCTCAAGGTAGGTCATCAATATCAGATCGGTGGGGATGCTGGGTTGTCAGCTCAGCTGTTTCGGGCTGCTGGAGACTAATAGTCTCTAACAAAGACATAGTTATGTAGCTTCTGGCGCCAGCACCCTGAAACTGACCTCCCGTTCACTTCAATGAAAGCTGCAGTACCCCATAACGGCCACCACACAGTGTATGGAGCTCTCTGCCTTCAGCTCCATACACTGTATAGTTTCCTGCTACGCGGCGGCCCAACACAGCTAATTGGCGGGGGTATTGGATGATCTAATATTGAAGACCTATCCTGGGGACAGGTCATCAATATCTGTAGTCTGGAGAACTCCTTTAACAATGCCTCACAAATTAGGAGGTATGCTATTGGATGGCATGGCCATTTCTATGAGTCTACTGAGAGACTGGCATTATGGGCATTATATGCCCGTGGTGAGTCTATTTTGATAGTATTTGCATTACTATGAGGCTGGTGCTATGGGCACTACAAGAAGTTTGGCCCTGAGGAGTTTCCTGTTAGAATGACATTGTGGGGATTGCTATGAGCTTGGCACTAAGGGCACTACAACACAACTTGCACTGGGCTATTTACTGTGAGGCTGGCACTATGGAGAATACTGTGTGGATGATATTATGGGCATTACTATGAGGCTGTCGTTATGGGCATTACCGGGAGTCTGGCGGACTGTGCAGCCAACTGTGAGGCTACAATGGTTCTGGCAATGTGCAGCCAAATGTGAGGATACCATTATTGACATTAATATGAGGCTGGCATTATGGGCACTGGTACTGTGGAGTCTCCTGGGTGGATGATGCCATCTCTGGTCAACTCACTACTGTCAAACTCCAGGTGAGCCCTAGAGATACAAGAAATGCCTTTTATACCCATTTGATATTCTTGTTTTTTAGACCCCCAATTAGAGGAATGAAGGGCCCTTTCGTTTTCTCCACACCGGCCACAGTGGCTCCTTTGTTTGGGTGTCTATGTTTGGTACTGCAGGAGAGTCCTATTTAAATCAATGACACTGAGCCGCTGGACCTCAGCCTCAGCTATCCATTTAAAGTGGTGGAAGAGGAGCCCCAAAGCTACATCTAACCATCACCATAGGTGTCTGTATTTCTGCAGAGACTGGGAGGTGGAGAAGGTCTGTAATCACAGTCCCTCCTGGGCGAGAAACAATCTCAACTAGTTGAGTGATTCCCTTCTGGAATTTAATGGGTAGTCCAGGGATGGACACACAGGGCAGATTAATCATGGGGAGAATTCTTAATAGTTTCCATTGCTGGAATTTGCACCAAATTTATCAACTGTTGCATGATGTTCGTTAAATCTGGTGCTTCTTCAAGTCTAACACGTCTGTCTTGAGATGTTCCTCTACTTTCCACTCAACCCCCTACTGGAGTAAGATTGCTACAATTGTTACTACTTTTTTAAAAAGTTGCTTTTGATAAATCTGCCATAAATCAGCTTGTCAGGATAACCATGCCCACTTTCCCATCAAAACTGGAGTAAAAATCCAAAATGTTGCAATTTTTGGAGCAAATATGCCCAAAAAGTATCGAAAGCCCTATTTTGAAGCCAGAATTTTGCATTGCAGGGCTTAATAAATTCCTCCCATGGTACTATACTTGCCTATTTGTCAGGAAGTCCATCAGTGCCAGTCATCATCAGTGATGGTCAGTTTGCAGTGTTCGCCAGCGAACACATGCGGGCTGCCATCTTTAGTAAGGTAGACTCACCCGTCCGGCGATGCACAGGTAAGCCCTTACCTGTGCCTGTGCCGGGAGCCGGTCTGAAATCAAATGCAGTCACTGGGAGCAGGCATTTCCGAGAACAGGCACCGAGGGCCTTCATCGGGCTGTTCTCGGAACTGCCTGCTCCCGGTGAGTGCATTTGATTTCAGACCGGCTCCCGGCACAGGTAAGGGCTTACCTGTGCATCGCCGGACGGGTGAGTCTACCTTACTAAAGATGGCAGCCCGCATGTGTTCGCTGGCGAACACTGCGAACTGACCATCACTGGTCATCATCCCCCTACACTACACAAACTAAAAGGGGTTGTCCAGCTTCATAACCCCTTTTACATTTTTGTTCTGTTCACCACTGCCCCGTTTCTGCTCCAAGAGCTTGATCCACACTGCTTTCAATCCCTGGCCTGTAAGATTCCTGACAAGGTACCGAGTACCTCTGCAAATAATTACTGGCCTCCAAGTGGTATGTGACCCAGCAGTGAAGAGCACTTGAGGACACATCACCACTGAGGCCAGTGATTGGAAGTTTATAGGCACGCAAACAGAAAGAGACCAAATTAGACCCTCAGAGGTGGAACAGAGCAATGGGGAGCAAGTTAGTGTATTTTTTATTTTTTAGGTGCCAAAAAATGGCACAATTGCAGAAAATGTCTCGAACTGGAAGACCCTGCTTTTTTTTTCAGCCAGTGCTTTGCAAAAGTGTCGAAAGCACATAATACATTTGACAGGTAACCCATTTTCTTGTGCAATTTTCCTTGTAAATCTTCCTCCATTTCAGTTTAGAGCCAGCATAATAACTTACCATCATAGTTCTGAGAGAGGTTATGGCGCATCTGGTTTGACTGATCGTGAGCATTTTTTTGCGGTGAGTTCGGTGCCACTGAGTTCGAGTAACGCCAATGACATTCTCCTCCCGTCTGTAACGTGCCAAAGAAAAATCTTGCTACTTCACAAGGTGAACCTTGAGGCTGCCCAAATCTAGAAGACGCCCCTTGTTTCTTGGTATTTAACACGTGGGAGTCCATTGAAAAGTGTCCGTAGTGGTAAGGGAATGGCAAGCTGTAGGTCGGGGTGTACAAGAGTTCACTGTTTTCCGTATGGCTGTTGGGCTCCTGGTTAGCTGGGGAGCTTATTGCTGAGTTTCCTTTCCAACTTCCAAACTGAGAACAGTCCAACTTCTCACCATAGAAAGGACCATATTGCTGCAAGAAAAAAAAAAAAAAGCATGGGAACATCATAAACTTATGGCAGGATATGGTGGTCCCACCTCTGGGAGTTGTACCTATGCTCAGAATAGAGGCCTTTGACCTCCATTCTGGAGATAAGTGGGGGTCCCATAGTTATGCCGTAAATGTTAAGATGGAAAATGAGGTTTCCATGATTATGGATATGCCATAAATATTTAACCATTGGAGGTCCGACACACAGGTACTTAAATTTTATTTGTTTTCACTAAAGCTCTGGAATTCTATTCATTGAAGTTCTACATTGGCCAAATAGTATGCAATGACTATATAATTACCGGAATCAAGGAGATTATATAAGAAGCCTCCTCGATTCAAACTCAGATTACCATATATGATATTTTCATGATCTCCTTGGACCTATTTTACCTGGGGGTATGGATTAGATCGTGCCTGCTTTGTCTTGACTTTTGCAGCTTTCAGCTTGGTGGGCTTCCTTGCCTCCTGTGAGGTAGTCATGGCGCTCCGACAAGGAAATGCGGCTTTTGAAACCGTCACCTGCTCCAAGGACAACTGCAGCTCCTTATATTCTATATCTCTGCACAGTAGGAACAGGAACATTGCAACAAATCACTGACAATGACATCATTTAGATATGGACAAGAAATTTCATCAGTCAGATCTGCATGGTTCTAAATTCCAACATTCTGTTTTATAGATGCATAAATTTACAGAAAAGGTGGTCTCATTTCATACACTGTTGCTGGGGGGAAGAAAAAAAAAACATTGTAAAAGAAAACTTTGATAGCCGTGTAGTTTGCTCCACTCAAACTGCAGTAACCCAGTGGATCGCTGTTAAAGAGTTAATGCTCCACACTTTCCCCAGCACCTGCACAGCCTATACTCTAGCCAAATGGTAGAATACACCCCCATACATGGTCCTATGGTATCTGGTGACACAGTAACCATTAGTCTGGTTATCATTATCTCAGTCAGACAGAGCTTAGCCTATGTTGCGCCCTGGGAACTGCCAGAGGTCCAAAGGAAATAAGTTGATGAGCCGTGCTGACTCTTGTTTTCCACTAAGGATCTCCCACCTTCTGAGCCAGTAACCTCACCATCTCCACCACCCACTGCGCAAACCCACACTAGCGCCGGCAAAGAGAATGAGCCCGCACCTGTTCAGCCTGAGCAGGAGATTGAGGTGACCACTGGAGACCACAAAAGCCCTGCGGAGGAGTAGCGGCCAGATAGCCCAACTGTTACCGCTGATTCCGCCACCTTGGCTTCCATATCAGAAGACAAAGACCCTACTGAGGATCCAGAGACTGGGGATGCCCCACGGCTGTCAACAATAAAGAAAAAGGAAACAAGGAGCCCAGAGCCTCTGGTAAGAGACTGGCCCTGTTATTCCAGTTGTGTCTACTGTTGGCCGATAAAGACTAACCTGGGGACTCCACCTTACATCCCTGCCTTCTCAGCTTAAAGAGGACCTTTCACCGCTCCTGACATACCTGTTTTAATAGCTACTTGCATTCCTTATGTAATAACAATTCTGGAGCATCTATTCTTTTGGCTCTATGTTGTGCCATCCCTTTATTATTTCTACTAGAAGTTATGAATGAATTGCTATTAGCCTTCAGTAATGGTACAGAGGGGAGGGAACCAGTTGGGGGTGTGTCCCTGCACAGTCTGACTCTATCCAATCAGTGCTGCCATTTTTAGACTGTGCAGGGACACACCCCCAACTGGTTCCCTCCCCTCTGTACCATTACTGAAGGCTAATAGCAATTCATTCATAACTTCTAGCAGGAATAATACAGGAATGAAACAACATAGAGCCATAAGAATAGATGTTCCAGAATTGTTATTACATGGGGAATGCATTTTAGGAGAGGTCCTCTTTAACCCCTTAAGGACCACAGGTTTATACCCCCCTAGTGACCAGGCCCTTTTTTACAAATCGGCACTTCACAACTTTAATGCAACTTGGCACCCAAATGAATTCTACCTCCTTTTCTTCTCACAAATACAGCTTTCTTTTGGTGATATTTGATTGCTGCTGACATTTTTCGTTTTTCTGATATTAATCAAAATAGACCGCAATTTTCTCAAAAAAAGTGTATTTTTAACTTTTTCTGGTAAAATTGTTCAAATATAATTACATTTCTATACAAGTATGTGTCAGAATTTATTGTGCTACATGTCTTTGATAAAAAAAAATCCAATAAGTGTATATTTATTGGTTTGCGCAAAAGTTATAGCGTTTACAAACTATGGTACAAAAATGTGAATTTCCGCATTTTGAAGCAGCTCTGACTTTCTGAGCACCTGTCATGTTTCCTGAGGTTCTACAATGCCAGGATAGTATAAATACCCCCCAAATGACCCCATTTTAGAAAGAAGACACCCCAAAGTATTCGCGGAGGGGCATGGTGAGTTCATGTATGATTACATTTTTTTTCACAAGTTAGCGGAAAATTACACTTTTTGAGGGGAAAAAAAATATATAAAGTTTCCATTTCTGCTAACTTCTGGCAAAAAAAAATAAATCTCCCACGGACTCACTATGCCCCTCAGTAATTACCTTGGGGTGTCTACTTTCCGAAATGGGGTCATTTGTGGGGTGTGTTTACTGTTCTGGCATTTTGGGCGGGGCTAAATTGTGAGCAACCATGTAAAGCCTAAAGGTACTCGTTGGACTTTCGGCCCCTTTGCCCACCTAGGCTACAAAAAAGTGTCACACATGTGGTATTGCCGTACTCAGGAGAAGTAGGGCAATGTGTTTTGGAGTGTATTTTTACATATACCCATGCTGGGTGAGAGAAATATCTCTGTAAATTGACAACTTTGTATAATTTTTTTTTTAAAGTTGTCATTTACAGAGATATTTCTCACACACAGTATGGGTATATGTAAAAAAACACCCCAAAACACATTGCCCTACTTCTTCTGAGTATGGCGATACCACATGTGTGACACTTTTTTGCAGCCTAGGGTACAAATTCAAATGAGTACCTTTAGGATTTCACAGGACATTTTTACGCATTTAAATTCCAGACTTCTTCTCACGCTTTAGGGCCCCTAAAATACCAGGGCAGTATAAATACCCCACAAGTGACCCTATTTTGGAAAGAAGACACCCCAAGGTATTCCGTGAGGGGCATGGCGAGTTCATAGAGGTTTTTTTTTTTTTTCGCACAAGTTAGCAGAAAATGTGTTTTTTTTTCTTTTTTGTTTTTTTCTTACAAAGTCTCATATTCCACTAACTTGTGACAAAAAATTAAATTTTACATGAACTCGCCATGCCCCTCACGAAATACCTTGGGGTGTCTTCTTTCCAAAATGGGGTCACTTGTGGGGTATTTATACTGCCCTGGCATTTTAGGGGCCCTAAAGCGTGAGAAGAAGTCTGGAATCCAAATGCCTAAAAATGCCCTCCTAAAAGGTACTCATTGGAATTTGGGCCCCTTTGCGAATCTTGGCTGCATAAAAGTGTCACACATGTGGTATCGCCGTACTCAGGAGAAGTAGGGCAATGTGTTTTGGGGTGTATTTTTACATATACCCATAATGTGTGTGAGAAATATCTCTGTAAATTACAACTTTTTCAATTTTTTTATACAAACTTTTTATACAAATTTCTCTCACCCAGCATAGGTATATGTAAAAATACACCCCAAACCACATTGCCCTACTTCTCCTGAGTACGGCGATACCACATGTGTGACACTTTTTTGCAGCCATGATGCGCAAAGGGGCCCAAATTCCAATGAGTACCTTTAGGATTTCACAGGGCATTTTTGCGCATTTGGATTCCGTGAGGGGTATGGTGAGTTCATGTAAGATTTTATTTTTTGTCACAAGTTAGTGGAATATGAGACTTTGTAAGAAAAAACAAAAAACAAAAAAAATAATCAATTTCCGCTAACTTGTGCCAAAAAAAAAAATCTTCTATGAACTCGCCATGCCCCTCAAAAGTGATCTTTATAGCGCCGCAGCGATTTTACGGTGTTTTTGCAGTGATCAGAAAAAAAAATATTCTGTCACTGCGGTGGGGCGGACTGAACGCAAGTGTGTGCACAAGATCAGGCCTGATCGGGCGAACACTGCGTTTTTTGTAGAGCCTATAGAACATGTCCTATTCTTGTCCGCAATTACGGACAAGAAAAGGCATTTTCTATATAGTTCTGGCAATGTGCGGATCCGCAAAATGTGGAAAGCACATTGCCGGTGTGCGTGTTTTGCGGATCCGCAAAACACATACAGACGTCTGAATGGAGCCTTACAGGGGGGTAATCAATGACAGGGGGGTGATCAGGGAGTCTATATGGGGTGATCAGGGGTTAATAAGGGGTTAATAAGTGACAGGGAGGGGGGGTGTAGTGTAGTGTGGTGATTGGTGCTACATACAGAGCTGCCTGTGTCCTCTGGTGGTCGATCCAAGCAAAAGGGACCACCAGAGGACCAGGTAGCAGGTATATCAGATGCTGTTAACAAAACAGCGTCTAATATACCTTTCTGATGTTAAAAAAATCACATCTACAGCCTGCCAGCAGCGAATGATCGCTGCTGGCAGGCTGTAGATCAACTCGTTTACCTTGCGCTCCTGTGAGCGCGTGTTCACAGGAAATCTCGGCTCACGCGAGATGACGCCTTTCGGCGTTAGTGTGACGGGAGATGGTTAAAGCCATAACCTGATATTTTGCAACATTGAAGTGCCTGTGACCAGAGATGGACTTAATGCCTAAAGCTTTCTGAGATTTCAATCTATGCAACGTTTCTAAAATTGTGTGCCCAGAGTGAAAGACCTTAACGTACCAAAGCCCTCCTGAGAAGTTCCTTCAACCTGTTTGCGACATAAGTACTTTCTCTGGGGATTAGACAAAGCCTCTTGCTTCTATTTTGAAAACATTTGCCATGAACTATTGTTTGCACTTGTTATAAACTATTTTTGCATTATTTATGGACTTTATCCCTAGGAGAGAGAATACTACCTCTCTGTCATTCTATTCAAGATGCCGTCAGCCCGGATTCCTCCTGCTGTGATTTATTTGCATTGCAGAATTGCATGTGCCTTAACCTACCTTCTTGCAGGAAGAAGAAAAGACATGAAAGGGGCCAGAACATTGCTGCGTTGTGTGCTTGTGTTAAAGTAGCTAAAGAATTAATATTGTGAATTATCGATGAAGTATTATTTTCCTTATGCATTGTTTATTGCAAACGGTTGTCTATGGGCAGCAAATAGTAAAAATCTGGCAGTCATAGGTTGCCAGGAGAAAGGTTGGTCCTGCCTGCCCCTCTTGGCTTGTTAGAGTAAAGAGTTCCTGGCTAGCAGAGCTAGAGAAAAGATCTGCTTTAGTAAGCTCTGCCAAGTAGGCCCAAAAGAGAATCCTCATCCAGAAAAACACCATTCCTGAGACTGAAAGCTGCCACAGAGCAACTCTGCCAAGGACTACTCCTGAGAGAGGGAAAGAAAGTGCTGAATATCTATAGATGGTTGAGAACCATTAAGGCATTGATGGAAAGACAGTAAGGTAACGCTCGTTTATGGCAAAAGACTTCAATGCATGTGGGAAGTGTTAATTGCCTCCGGCGCCCTGCACACTTTGGAGATGGACTGGCCAACGACTAAGACCAGCACCCAGACTGGGAATTGCAGAAAGAGTTGTAGGTCTGTGGTTATTTGGGAAGACTGCAAAGTGTATCTAGAGAGAGAGAGACTCAGGCAGGACTACTACCATCATTGCTGATGCCTATACACAGCTATTGGGAAAAGCCTACTCTATAATACACCTCAGAACTGTGCCTGTTGATGCTATATGTACTGCAACACTCATCATTTACTCAATAAAGAGAGACTTTATTTATTGTATACAAACAGGCCTGGTCATTTCCCCCAACATTTATCCGCTGGCCCTACACTTGCCCTCCTACGTCGCACCCTGCCAATCATCCACCCTAACTACCATCAGACAAGAGCCCCCAACAAATCCCAGGGTGTGCCCCAAGAGAGGAAAGAGTGCATCCTCCATTCACTGCACACATGGCCCAGGGACCGCCTGCAGAAGAGCGATTAGTCACCGTAAGGACTACAACCACCCTCATTCCCACCTCCACCACTCCCATCCTTTCTAGTTTCAGCCATTGCCACACATCCCCTGCAGACTGGTAAGGGTTTAAACGGTCACGATCAGAGTTATTTCTGATCACAGTCACTGCAGTATGATGCCAGATGTGCAGCCAAATTGAGTTGCTGGAAATGCATGGCACTGGGCAGGAAGAGGTTAAAGTAGCCCAATGGGGACACTTTGTTGCTTGATTTACACATTCCTATCTTCTATCTTTTACCTATATATAGTACATTTCTTAGCTCTTACACCAGGGTTTGGTTGGTCGGATGTTTTGAATTAATGCTCGGTCTACGAGCTGTGAGTTCCTATTGCGTCATCTGTTTGCACATCCTTTAAATTACATGGCAAGTGTCTGATTGGCAATTATAGATTGATTGCACTGTTTATATGACATGGCTTACTCGTCTCTGCTGAGTACACAATGTTAAACTCTTTCAGAATTGGACTTTCTGGGATGCTTCTTCTTTCCTTATAATTCTTTTATGATCATTTAGTTTTTTAGAGATAATAAATATTAATAATAGTATATAGTGCCAACATGTTATGCATCGCTTTCCAGTTGGTGAAGGGACATGCAAGTAAAATGTCCAGTAATCCAAAAAAAGGAGAGAGGACTTTGTCCACAAAAGCTTACATTCTGCAGGAGAGAGGACGCTGTCCATAAGAGCTTACATTCTACAGGAGAGAGGACCCTGCACGTAAGAGAGAACCCTGCCCATAAGTGCTTACTCTCTACAGAAGAGGGAACCTGTCCATAGGAGCTCACACTCTACTGGAGAGCGGACCCGTCCATAAGAGCTCAGACTCTACTGGAGAGCGGACCCTGCTTATAAGAGCTTACACTCTACAGGAGAGAGGACCCTGCCCATAAGAGCTTACACTCTACAGGAGAGAGGACCTTGCACGTAAGAGAGAACCCTGCCCATAAGAGCTTACACTCTACAGGAGAGAGGACCCTGCACGTAAGAGAGAACCCTGCCCATAAGTGCTAACTCTCTACAGGAGAGAGGTCCCTGCACATAATAGCCTACACTCTACAGGAGAGAGATCCCTGCCCATAAGAGCTAACACTCTACAGAAGAGCGGACCTGTCCATAAGAGCTTACACTCTACAGGAGAGAGGACCCTGCTTATAAGAGCTTACACTCTACAGGAGAGAGGACCCTGCCCATAAGAGCTTACACTCTACAGAAGAGCGAACCTGTCCATAAGAGCTTACACTCTACAGGAGAGAGGTCCCTGCCCATAAAGCTTACACTCTATAGAAGAGGGGACCTGTTCATAAGAGCTTACACTCTACAGGAGAGAGTACCCTGCCCATAAGAGCCTACACTCTACAGGAGAGAGGACCCTTCCCATTAGAGCTTACACTCTACAGGAGAGAGGTGCCTGCCCATAGGAGCTTACACTCTATAGAAGAGGGGACCTGTTCATAAGAGCTTACACTCTACAGGAGAGACTACCCTGCCCATAAGAGCTTACACTCTACAGAATAGGGGACCTGTCCATATGAGCTTACACTCTACAGGAGACAGGTCCCTGCCCATAAGAGCTTACACTCTACAGGTGGGAGGTCCTTGCCCATAAGAGCTTACACTCTACAGGTGGGAGGTCCCTCCCCATAAGAGCTTACACTCTACAGGTGGGAGGTCCCTGCCCATAAGAGTTCACACATCAGTTGCCTCAGATACTTACGTAAGGACGTAGTTCACACTGACAATGCAGTGCGGTCTGGATGAGCGGCTGTTGTGGACGATTGTAGCGTAACTCTGCACCCACACCCATCCTCCATGTTTGGAAAGCAACCGATAATATTTGGTGGTGACTTGGCCCTTTACCAGCACTGGAAGAGAAGAGGAAGTTAATTCAATTAAAGGGGTTGTTCAGGTGGGAAAAATATTAACTAAGTTCTCACTGGGGTTTAAAATATAAGACAACCTCACTCTCGCTGACTCCCTGCCGCTTCTGTTCTGACACTTATCCCCATGTCGGTCTTTGCCTTCTCTTCTCTCTAAACACACAGGAAATAACCACTCAGCCAATCCCTGACTGATGTGAGCCAGCACTGAGGCCATTGATTGGCTGAGCGGTCATTTCCTGTTTGTCGAGAGGGATCAGCATGGAGAGAACAGCAAGGGACCGTGCAGCATGGGAACGGGAGCTATGGGGGGCCGAGAAGGATTTCCTTTATTAGTTTACACCATGGAGAGTCTTTTTAAAAAAAATATAAGTTACTGGACAACCCCTTTAAGCAGCAAAACCAAACCAGACGAAAACTGGTGCAATTTCTAAAAGAAAATCCCGTAGGTTTCTCTGTCATCTAGTTGGTCTTTAATGGTGTTTTCCACTGAGGACAATTCCTTAATGTCAGAAGGGCTCCCCTTCAATAATCCTATCACAGGGTATCCTGCATCAATCAGTTCTAATATGCAGGGGATCATAACAGCAAGTGTGCCATTTACCTGCAGCACCACCGGCAGGGGAAATGAAAAATTACACAATGCCCATTGAAATAAATGACCTGCTCTTCTAATGCAGTGTTCCTCACCTTTGGGCCTCAAGCGGTTGCAAAACTACAGTTCTCATGATGATAACAGCATGTTTTCTTAGCTAAATAGCCACAGGTTGGAGAACACTTGCAATGTGTAGACCAAAAGGGTCATCTGGAGTAAGAGAAGCTCTATGGAGCCATTATCTGCTCCAGTTATTTGAAGGATTTCACACCAGGAACTCAGACATTTTACAACCTCTTTAGTGAAGTATTCCTCGAATTTGTAATATCTTAAAGGCTATGGAGACCTTCAGGGCCATTATTTTTTTATTATTGCATTCTACTAATTTAGGGCTAAAAATCATTTGTGTATTTGGTCTTTATTAAAAGTGTTCAGCAGTTTTTGTGGTAGAGGGGTTAAATTTCAGTAAATTTTAATACTGTCACTTGCTGTTTACTCTGACTCCCTCAGATGAGGGCTCATGTAGAGCTCTTACCGTATCTCTGATCTCATAAGCACTCATTATACCTAAACTGTTATCAAACAGATATGAATATGGCTTAAATGAGTGTTTATTATGAGCTGTCGGGAGATCAGAGATATGAGCTATACATGAGTAAAGTGAAAGTGACAGACTGAAATTTAACCCCTGTATCACACAAACTGCTGAAAAGTTTTAATAAAGACCAGTTGCAAGAATGATTTTAGCCCAAAATGAGTAGAATGCAATACTGAAAAGGTGTCCCAGAAGGTGTTCATAGCCTTTGACGTGACTGTCAATACAGTGTACAACATAAAAACTGCTGAGGTCAGTCATTGAATGCTGGATGTCACCACTGCAGACAAAAACAATGCGTCACAGCTGAGAAGATGGTGCTGGATCTGAGGGGGCCTTGAGAAGATAAGTTTAATATTTTTTTATTATTATTATTATTATTATTATTTTATCAGCCTCCCTGCAGTTTGGGCTCAAACACTCCTTTCAGAGATAACATAATGGTTGCTTGCAGGCACCACTAGGAGGAGCTTAGAAGCTTACTGGGTACGTTCTATACATTGAACTCAATGATAAAACAGTATGCAGTAAGCTCCCATGCTCCCTCTAGTGCTGGCTGCAGGCAACAAGAATGTTATCTTGTAAAGGTGTTGGCCCTAGATAGGAGATAAGTATCGGTTCAGTAGAGGAACCACACTGGTCCCATGTCACCGTAGGAATGGAGCAGGAGTCGAGCATGAGTGTTGCCACGCTCAATTAATTATTTGTGGGACTGCCGCAGATAGCCGAGGGGACGAGGAGCTCTGTACCAGGATAAAAACTCCAGCCGCTATAAAGACCTATTAAGAAATTCATTAGAACATGATGATTAAAGGCGGGGGTTCACTTTAACAGATAATAATAATAACAATGAATGAAGCTTACAGAGGTGGTGAGCATATCTCAAGTGGAACACATCACAGCCGTGGACATGGTGGTAAAGCGTTTTCTCTATGAGGTCTTGAGGTTCATAACCGGTTAATTCGGCTACTCTGCACAGAAAAGAAGGGAACTGAGGAGGGGGTTTCTTTCAATCTATTAAGACATTCCACAAAAGTATGAAGCATCTGGACACTCTGGAGTCAATACGTCTTGGATGTTCCACAAAATACATACATAATTGTCCTTTATTGTTCCAAACTTTTGAAACTTTCATACTCGAGTGAGAAATTTTATGCCAAAAGCTGATTACATCTATTGGATGAACATTATATGTGATATTGGGAGTGATAGTGAGAAAGGAATTAGCAGAAACACTGGACATCTCATAACCTTGAGAGATCTGGCAAAGAAAGCTGCTCAATCTGATGCGCATCCTGGGGACTTAGCTGGGGTCAAACCTAGAATCGTCTCTGTTGCACACAGAGCAATGGATTCGGCAACCTGTGGCATCATGCACACAGTCGTATTAAAGGTCCATAACGTGGTGCCGTGGTCCAGTCTTTGAGAGTGTGGCACCTCCGCTGAAAAGGCTGCCAGAGAAGGCCTGGTACCTGTCACTAATGACCACTACGAAACGAAAAGTGGGTGGCCCGCAAAAGACATTTATCACCTATCCATAGGATAGGCTAGGTGTATGATCGCTGGAGGTCTGATCCTGATCACCAAAATGGGGGTCCTGTTTGGAATAGCGCAGTGGTCAGACATGAGCACAACCGATCCATTCAAAGTCTATGTGACATAGGCGTGTGCTGTACTCTGGCAATCTAATGAAGATTGAATGGAGTGGTAGCGTGCTTGCGTGACCATGGTGCTAGTCAACAGGACCCTCATTCTAGTGCTGAGTGGGGATCCCAGCAGTTTGACCCCCGGCGATCTAACAATGATCAGCTATCCACAGGATGATTATGAATATGTTTTGAGGGCCGGCCTCTTTGATAAATATAAAGGGGTTATTAGGGCCACGGATATTGCTGACCTATCCTCAGGATAGTTCATCAGATTGGTGGGGGTCTGACACCTGGTATCCCCACTGATCAGCTGGTTCGGGCACCCGTGGTCCCAGCTCTGTACACGTGTAGTGGCAGTACCAGGGTACTGCAGCATAGCTCCCATTCCAATAAATGGCAACACGCTGGTGCCAGTAACTACAAACTGTACAAAGCCTTTTGCTTACGCTCCACACTGTATAGCTTCCTGTACCGCCGCTTCCCGAAACAGCTGATCAGTAGGGGTGCCAGGTGTTGGACCGACACCAATCTCATGCAGTGGAGCAATATCATTAGCCCGGACAACTTCTTTAATTATATAACAGCATCATATAGCACAGTTATTAGGTTACTTTACATATGGAGCTCTTATGTGATCACTGTATAGCGGTATTATATGAGTACTGTGCGGTGGTATTTACATTCTGCTACTTAAACACCTCCAATGCATTATTTTTGCAGTGTATGGTGGTAGTACTACACCCAGGCATGGGATTCAGCCAGTTGCCTCCAGTTCTCTAGATCCAGTTGTTAATATTACAATTGGATTGGAGAACCGTGTTGCTGGCTGAGTCTCGATCCGGTGCTCTGGCGGCGGCAGGGCAGCTGGAGATGTTCCCTTTCATTGCTTTGCGCACCACTGATAGTTTAGCTCTTTAGTTGGGTGGTATGTGTGTGTAGTGTATATATGGGGTATTTATGTGTATGTGTACCATGTACAGTACAGACCAAAAGTTTGGACACACCTTCTCATTCAAAGAGTTTTCTTTATTTTCATGACTAAGAAAATTGTAGATTCACACTGAAGGCATCAAAACTATGAATTAACACATGTGGAATTATATACATAACAAACAAGTGTGAAACAACTGAAAATATGTCATATTCTAGGTTCTTCAAAGTAGCCACCTTTTGCTTTGATTACTGCTTTGCACACTCTTGGCATTCTCTTGATGAGCTTCAAGAGGTAGTCCCCTGAAATGGTTTTTCACTTCACAGGTGTGCCCTGTCAGGTTTAATAAGTGAGATTTCTTGCCTTATAAATGGGGGTTGGGACCATCAGTTGCGTTGAGGAGAAGTCAGGTGGATACACAGCTGATAGTCCTACTGAATAGACTGTTAGAATTTGTATTATGGCAAGAAAAAAGTAGCTAAGTAAAGAAAAAACGAGTGGCCATCATTACTTTAAGAAATGAAGGTCAGTCAGTCAGCCGAAAAAATTGGGAAAACTTTGAAAGTAAGGGCTATTTGACCATGAAGGAGAGTGATGGGGTGCTGCGCCAGATGACCTGGCCTCCACAGTCACCGGACCTGAACCCAATCGAGATGGTTTGGGGGTGAGCTGGACCGCAGAGTGAAGGCAAAAGGGCCAACAAGTGCTAAGCATCTCTGGGAACTCCTTCAAGACTGTTGGAAGACCATTTCAGGGGACTACCTCTTGAAGCTCATCAAGAGAATGCCAAGAGTGTGCAAAGCAGTAATCAAAGCAAAAAGGTGGCTACTTTGAAGAACCTAGAATATGACATATTTTCAGTTGTTTCACACTTGTTTGTTATGTATATAATTCCACATGTGTTAATTCATAGTTTTGATGCCTTCATAGTCATGAAAATAAAGAAAACTCTTTGAATGAGAAGGTGTGTCCAAACTTTTGGTCTGTACTGTATATGGTGTCTTTATGTGTATGTGTGTTGCATATATATGGTGTATGTACTGTATATGTAAACATGTGTCGTGACGCTGCGTGTCCGCCATTGAGAAGGGAACCTGTTGTTAAAAATCTGAATCCCACCCCTGACGACATAGGATCACTATTTGGGCAACTATATGGAAGAGTTATTTGGGCAGCATATGGCACAATTAGTAGGGCACTGTGGTGCTTATAATTAGACGCTCTATGGTCCGGTTTTTTTTTTCAGACTGTATAACAACACCATATGGGGGGCAGCAACGGAAGGCACCTTCCAGCGTATTGCCTAGAGGTCTATAATACGGAACCTTAGTGTGTCGCCATACATGAACCATGCAACATGACAATAAACACACGATAAGTGGCGATACAACGTGTTTCGGTATACTAGGAAATACTCATTTTACATGGCTGCTTACCTTGAGTCCAGGAAAATGAGTTTGAGATCCAGGACTCGCTTCGGAACATAAACATGTTACTGTGCAGTTTGATCTCTGTGATGGCGCTCGGGGGTGGTAACGACTGACCCACAGCCACTAGCCCTACAATTTGATAGCAGGAGTCATATAAAGAAATGTCCGCATATACTGCCTTATTTTCAGATACCCACTGCAGTGAATCACCTGTTATATAAAGATAAAACATATCACATATACACTAAACACACCGGCCACACACAAGTATTTGATATCCGCTGCGCCCCCTGTTACCCGAACATTACAAGTAGAACATGTCTCCGGACACAGAGCGAGAATCAGGACACCCAACAGAACTGGTATTTTTGTTGAAAAATGGCAATTTTTTCCAATTAGCTTTGCCATGAGATATTGACTTCTCTTCGATCCAACTAGGAGGAGAAGTTAGCTACTTCCTGTCCGTCCCTAAGGGACAAATACATTTATTGTCAATGACACTAGATGACGTTTCACATTCAGGGCTTGATTCGGTTTTCTCCATGTGATTGACTACCAGGGATGGCTATAGGACCGACTGGGTGACAAAAATATTAGGGCCTTGAGAGGTAATATGGCTGACAGGAAGTAGCTACCAGGTATTTCCTGTTTAGGAGAGTTCTGGGACACAAAACACTTAGGAGAGAAATACTCTGTGCAGTTACCATGCATACCAACATTTCAGTTGGGAAAATCGGAGCATATAAGTCCTACCTCGGGAAACGCCTCGAACCCGAATCCTAAATTTTCCAGGACTGTACCTGATTTTCAGAGACAGTCCCAGTAAATTTGCTAAATTTAACATAAAACCCCTGCCTATAAGCGGATGTCTTCTGGGCGGGGTTTATGTTAGTCATGCCCCATATTTGGCTGGGGGGCATCACAAATTTGCCAGGATTGTCTCTGAAAATCAGGGACAGCCCCGGCAAATCAAGACAGTTGGCAACTATGAGTTACTGCCAGTCAACGTTTAAAGGGGGTCTCAGGATAGGTCATCGATAAGTCTTCGGTGGGGGGTTTACAACTCCTGGCACCTCCGCTGATCAGCTGTTTGAAGAGAAGGCACATCCTTGGCCAGAGACGTCACAGTCAGATATCTGCCCAACTGTCCCGAATTTAGCGGCACCGTCCGTGATTTTTTCCTCCCTTCTCATTTTAGGTTAAAAACTCCTCCCAGCTTTCTAATCCCTCTCGATTTTCATGATCAGCAAACATTCAGAAGCAGTAACCCTGCCATAGCAAGTCCTGCTCTCATCTGAGAAGTAGATACCATTGCATCCAGTCTAGACAATGACTCTGTGAGCTGAAAACCTCGCAGCAGCTGCACCACATCTCTGGTAGTTTGCTACAATCAGGGGTGCACACCAATGAGGCAGGGTGAGGCAGCACCAGGTTGGGTAAGAGGGGGGCAGCGAAGGGCCATGGGCAATGAGCGTTTTCATTGCGGCAAAGGGGTTAGGTTAAGAAATTGGCATTGGGGGGTCCACCGTTTTCAGTTTTTCGCCTCAGGCAGCAGAAAGGCTAGGTGCACCTCTGGCTACCCAATGTATCAGCCTGGAGCCTTGTAGGTTTCACTCACAGAGCATTGTCGAGACCGGATATATTTGTATCCACTTCTCAGCTGATGGCATTACTAGTTATCTTACGGTTTGCTGCCTCTTCCTCAAGTGCCCCTCCAAATAAGCTGCATTTACGGAAGCTAGGCCTACCCGGCTAGACTACAGAGAAACGTAGGTTTTGTTGAAGAGGACCTGTCTGTTTTGTTTTTACCATGAAATAACAATTCTGGAACATCTAGAACTATGCGTTATGCCGTTCCTCTGTTATTCCTCCCTGAAATTTATGAATACATTGACACCTGGTTGCTACCAGTTGGGGTTGCGTTCCTTCACACACACTGACACTGTCCGGTGAGTGAAACCAGTGCCAAATTGTGTAGGGGCACACCCCTTTGCCGAAGAGAATGGTAAGACCCACTTGTCAGTGTAGTCATACATTTCTAGGAGCAATAACAGAGGAATAGCACAATATACAGTTCTAAAAATATTCTCCAGCACTTTTTTGGGGTGGGGGTAAGTTTTTAATAAAACAGACATGTCAGGGGGGTGACAGGTCTTCTTTTATCCCAGACCAGGCCAGGAATGACGCTGGGTGAGTTCATTTTTATAAAAACTCCTGCAGCCTGAATGTTATGTGTATCTGTATCTATCATTCCAGTCAGCAACCCCGTCACTCAATCAAACTGCGATGTGCGTGTGCATGTCCTCCGCAGCGAGTGCACTTACCTTGTATCCGCTACAGGTGAGTCCTGCATTTCTTTTCGCCAAAACACATTTCATCCGCAGAAAAAACGACCGTTCGATTTCATATTCTGCAAGAAGAACAGAATGGCGTGTCACAAAGAATGTGGAGCCTTAGGGGGCATTCACACGACCGTAGTTCTGGGCCCGCATGTGTTGCGCAATTTTGCGGAATGTTTGCGGAACCATTCATATCAAGGCCGCAAAAGATGGCACATCCGTAGTTCCGTTCTGCAACCCCGCCAAAAAGATAGAGCATGTCCTATTCTTGTCCGCAATTGCAGACACTAATAGGTATTTCTATCAAAGGGCCAAGAATGCGGAACGCACACGGCTGATATCCGTGTTTTGCAGATCCGAAAATTTAAGGACCGCAAAATACATACGGTCGTGTGGATGAAAGCTTAAAAAGAGGCTTACGTCAAACTGCGGATGCTAGGAGTTATTTGACACAGGACTGTATCCGTTTTGCGGTCCTCAAACCACGGGTCCGCAAAATACGTATGCGGTCTGTGTGCTGCATTTTTTTTTTGCTGACCCATTGACTTCAATGGGTCCATGATTCTTTTTGCGGAATGGACATACGGATGCGGAAAGCACACCGATAGACTGTGCACTTTCCTCATCCCGTATGTCCGTTCCGAAAAAAGGAGATTGAACGCGTCCTATACCTGGCTGCAAAGTGCAGACCGCAGACCCAAGTCACAATGTGTCCGCAAAAAAGGCATGGACGGTATCTGTATTCTGCGGACCGCAAAACGGATACAGTCTTGTGCATAACTCCTAGCATCCACGTTTTTCCGTGTTTTGACGCTCCACTTGACTGGATCCCTTTAAGATTATTCTTTGTTATGAAATTAAACTGTGAGATTATCACTGGATTCCCATCCGCGTAGACACCACTTTGTAGTTACTGTAGGTACACCAGCAATACAAGGCTACACAGGGTTTTAGGTTTGGGGATTAGGCATGATTTCGGTAAATACGGCCTCTCAGTAAATTACGGGCTATCCATTTACGGTGTCACATCCAATATTCCTTAGCACAGAGGTTAATGTAGTAATAATAGTCATTTTGGACATAATTTCTCCCAAGCTTTACCGGCTTCTCTCTCATTAGAAAAGGATATCTTGGGGATTCTGGGAACCTCACACTGAGGGTCACACGTAATAAATGCCTTTTCCAGGCTTCTCCACTACAAAGCTATAAGATGGAATACAGCTTCTTACTTTGAAATTCTTCTTTTTGTAAGTTTTTGCACAAATTGCTTTTGAGTAATAGGATAAAAATGTTGGCCTTTTGTGCGGGTTATATCCTTAACATGTCTGTGTTAATAACTACTAGCATTACCCATGTATTAACAATTCTGGAGCATCTATTCTTATGACATTCCTCTATTATTCCTACTAGAAGTTTATGAATTTCCAACTAATAATAATAATCTTTATTTATATAGCACCAACATGTCTTTATAGCGCTTGGGTGTTACCAGTTTGGAGTGTTCCCCTGCATAGTCTGATACTATCCAATCAGTGTTGCCAGTGTCAGACTGTGCAAGGACACACCCCCAACTGGTAACACCCATCTTTGTCTCCATTGCAAACTGCTAGTAATTCATTCATAAACATTATTAGTAGGAATAATAAAGAAATGGCACAACATAGAGTATTAAGAATTTTATGTACCCGACATGGTTATTTTCCTAAATTTAAACTAGGCCAATTCAATATTCACATACATGGCTACAGAAATTTCCCATAGGTTTGAGATAGACACTTCTTTGAGACTTCATCAGATATAGACACACCCGTTAGATATTATCAGAGGTAGACACGCCCCTTAGACATTATCAGAGATAGACACACCCCTTAGACATTATCAGAGATAGACACATCCCTTAGACATTATCAGAGATAGACACGCCCCTTAGACATTATCAGATAGACACACCCCTTAGACATTATCAGAGATAGACATGCCCCTTTGACATTATCAGCGATGGACACACCTCTTAGACTTCATCAGAGATAGACACACCCATTAGTCATTATCAGAGGTAGACACGCCCCTTAGACATTATCAGAGATAGACACGCCCCTTAGACATTATCTGAGATAGACACACCCCTTAGACATTATCAGAGATAGACACACCCGTTAGATATTATCAGAGATAGACACACCCCTTAGACATTATCTGAGATAGACACACCCCTTAGACATTATCAGATAGACACACCCCTTAGACATTATCAGAGATAGACATGCCCCTTAGACATTATCAGAGATAGACACGCCCCTTAGACATTATCTGAGATAGACACACCCCTTAGAGATTATCAGAGATAGACACACCCCTTAGACATTATCAGAGATAGACACGACCCTTAGACATTATCAGATATAGACACACCCCTTAGATATTATCAGATAGACACACCCCTTAGACATTATCATATAGACACACCCCTTAGACATTATCATATAGACACACTCCTTAGATATTATCAGATAGACACACCCCATAGACATTATCAGAGATAGACACACCCCTTAGACATTATCTGAGATAGACACACCCCTTAGAGATTATCAAAGATAGACACACCCCTTAGACATTATCTGAGATAGACACACCCCTTAGACATTATCAGAGATAGACACACCCCTTAGATATTATCAGAGATAGACACACCCCTTAGATATTATCAGATAGACACACCCCTTAGACATTATCAGATAGACACACCCCTTAGACATTATCATATAGACACACTCCTTAGACATTATCATATAGACACACCCTTTAGACATTATCAGAGATAGACACACCCCTTAGACATTATCTGAGATAGACACACCCCTTAGATATTATCAAAGATAGACACACCCCTTAGACATTATCAGAGATAGACACACCCCTTAGATATTATCAATTAGACACACCCCTTAGACATTATCAGAGATAGACACACCCCTTAGACATTATCAGAGATAGACACACCCCTTAGATATTATCAGAGATAGACACACCCCTTAGATATTATCAGATAGACACACCCTTTAGTTATTATCAGAGATAGACACGCCCCTTAGACATTATCAGAGATAGATACGCCCCTTAGACATTATCAGAGATAGACACGCCCCTTAGACATTAGCAGAGATAGACACACCCCTTAGACATTATCAGAGATAGACACGCCCCTTAGGGTAGGTTCACACCTCTGTTTATCCAAGACGCTGTTCCCATAGAGAACGTCCTGCCGGAGATCACCAGATCTGGGCCTAGCCGGATACTGCCGTTCACCGCCAGACCCCATTGACTATACTGGGGGATCCTGCCGAGTGTGAGTTTTGCTGCCTCTATGCCGCCTGTTACACTGTAGCAGATCAGCACTCTGTGTAGTAACAGGATTTACTCCCCATATGACTATTCACCCTGTGTTCCAGCTCGTGCTCAGATCATGGGGATTACGCGCAGATTTCTCCGAAAACCCCACCGCTGTATATCCAATACCGTATTGTTTGCAGGAGTCGCCGTTGTCTGTATAAATATTCATCAAACAGAGGGAATATGGCCGGGGGGATGTCAGGGAACAGACTGCGGTGTGGAATATCACCCCCACCGGACTCCGGTTACATTATGAAATTTCACAACTGGAAACACGAACTGCAAAGACTGTATAATGTCACTGAAGGAAATTCTTAGCCTTCCCTTTAACACATATTGTGCGGTGACTTCATGTATCATGTACGATTAGCGTCCAGGATCTGGATAATGGTTACATTGCTGCTCATGTACGAAGGGGATTCTTACAGGAATAGTCTATAGAACAAGGGAAGGAGTGTAAAATGTTATATATATAGCCTTCGTTTGGCCTCACACTTCTTTATTTAAAGGGGTCAGGATAAGTCATCAATATCAGATTGGTGGGGGTCTAGTACCTGGCAGACCGAAACAGCAGGCTTCAGCAATCTGATATTGATGATCCTAATGATAGGTCCTCAATATCTGCAGCCCAGATGAAGAGTAGAACTACCATTGATTTCATATAGTCCGCGATTTGTAATTAGCTATTGCTAATCACTTCCTCCCATGCATAGAAAATAGTCCCTCACATACAGCCCAAGACATATATGTGGTATGCAATGCCCCCACAATTTCTTTCTTCGCTGTGTAGAAAAAGATAGTTACATTTGTTACATTGGTATTTTACGTGTTGGTTTTGTGGGTTTGAATTTGGGTCATTGTGCTCAATGGCTGTTCATGTTTGCCACTGTTCTGTGCATCCTGGTGTCGGTTTATTGTGTGTGAATTGGTGCCATTATGCATTGTATCTCACCTCAGTTCAGCACTGCTAGAGTTAACTTTCCCTGGCTCTGTGTGTGCAGCTGTTTGTCTTAGATGTTCATTTCCTCTGGTATATATTCTGAGTTCTGTGTCCTGCCTAAATTCTGTCTGCCTGGATTCTCCAAGTTCTGTTTGGCTCTGTTCAGATTCTGTCTGCTTGTTCTGTGTCTGTTCCATGGATTTTTTTGTGCCTGACCTTGTCTTGTTTAGTGCTTGTTCTGTGTCTGAATTCTGACCTAAGTTCTGTTTGCCATTCCCCAGTGTCTGTTCCATGGAATTTTTTAGTTCCTGACCTTGTCTTGTTCAGTGCTTGTTCTATGTCTAAATTCTGACCTAAGTTCTGTTTGCCATTCCCCAGTGTCTGTTCCATGAATTTTTTAGTTCCTGACCTTGTCCGTTCAGTGCTTGTTCTATGTCTAAATTCTGACCTACAGGGAGTGCAGAATTATTAGGCAAGTTGTATTTTTGAGGATTAATTTTATTATTGAACAAGAACCATGCTCTAAATGAACCCAAAAAACTCATTAATATCAAAGCTGAATATTTTTGGAAGTAGTTTTTAGTTTGTTTTTAGTTTTAGCTATTTTAGGGGGATATCTGTGTGTGCAGGTGACTATTACTGTGCATAATTATTACGCAACTTAACAAAAAACAAATATATACCCATTTCAATTATTTATTTTTACCAGTGAAACCAATATAACATCTCAACATTCACAAATATACATTTCTGACATTCAAAAACAAAACAAAAACAAATCAGTGACCAATATAGCCACCTTTCTTTGCAAGGACACTCAAAAGCCTGCCATCCATGGATTCTGTCAGTGTTTTGATCTGTTCACCATCAACATTGCGTGCAGCAGCAACCACAGCCTCCCAGACACTGTTCAGAGAGGTGTACTGTTTTCCCTCCTTGTAAATCTCACATTTGATGATGGACCACAGGTTCTCAATGGGGTTCAGATCAGGTGAACAAGGAGGCCATGTCATTAGATTTTCTTCTTTTATACCCTTTCTTGCCAGCCACGCTGTGGAGTACTTGGACGCGTGTGATGGAGCATTGTCCTGCATGAAAATCATGTTTTTCTTGAAGCATGCAGACTTCTTCCTGTACCACTGCTTGAAGAAGGTGTCTTCCAGAAACTGGCAGTAGGACTGGGAGTTGAGCTTGACTCCATCCTCAACCCGAAAAGGCCCCACAAGCTCATCTTTGATGATACCAGCCCAAACCAGTACTCCACCTCCACCTTGCTGGCGTCTGAGTCGGACTGGAGCTCTCTGCCCTTTACCAATCCAGCCACGGGCCCATCCATCTGGCCCATCAAGACTCACTCTCAATTCATCAGTCCATAAAACCTTAGAAAAATCAGTCTTGAGATATTTCTTGGCCCAGTCTTGACGTTTCAGCTTGTGTGTCTTGTTCAGTGGTGGTCGTCTTTCAGCCTTTCTTACCTTGGCCATGTCTCTGAGCATTGCACACCTTGTGCTTTTGGGCACTCCAGTGATGTTGCAGCTCTGAAATATGGCCAAACTGGTGGCAAGTGGCATCTTGGCAGCTGCACGCTTGACTTTTCTCAGTTCATGGGCAGTTATTTTGCGCCTTGGTTTTTCCACACGCTTCTTGCGACCCTGTTGACTATTTTGAATGAAACGCTTGATTGTTCGATGATCACGCTTCAGAAGCTTTGCAATTTTAAGAGTGTTGCATCCCTCTGCAAGATATCTCACTATTTTTGACTTTTCTGAGCCTGTCAAGTCCTTCTTTTGACCCATTTTGCCAAAGGAAAGGAAGTTGCCTAATAATTATGTACACCTGATATAGGGTGTTGATGTCATTAGACCACACCCCTTCTCATTACAGAGATGCACATCACCTAATATGCTTAATTGGTAGTAGGCTTTCGAGCCTATACAGCTTGGAGTAAGACAACATGCATAAAGAGGATGATGTGGTCAAAATACTCATTTGCCTAATAATTCTGTACAGGGTGTAAGTTCTGTTTGCCATTCCCCGGTGTCTGTTCCCTAGGTTTTTATGTATTCTGTGTGCCTGACCTTATCTTGTTCAGTCTGTGATTGTCTTAGTCTCGCATGTACTCTGCCAGTCTATTCTTTCCCTGGTTCTGTCTGTCTGCTCTGTGCATTGCACTGGAATCTCTGACATCTGTACGTCAGTTGCCAACTACAACAGGACTACTCCAAGAGGTAATGGCCTGGTGTCTCTCCTGCAGTAAAGTCCAGATCCCTGTATAGGGTTTAAGGGGTAAAAACCAGAGGACTGTCAGGATAATGCCCTCAGGACTGACCTTAAGTCAAACCAGTTAGTTGGCACAGTGGTTCCTCAACCATTGTCCGTAACAATATTCTTCTATGAATTTAGGAATAGAGATGAATGAAACGATAAGGACATCGGCACCGAGAGGAGGAAGACAGCAGGGAAGACCCTGAGCATGTCAGTCTATTAGAAGGTGGACCAGGGTAAACAGCAGGGGGCGTTACCGGACAGGAAAATGTAATGGACAAATAAAAACCTTACAATTGCAATAACACTTCTTTTAAAATGTCCTATTCATAGCATAGTAATACTTTTTCCTGTCATAACCCCTTTAATGTAAATGGTATGTAATAATTTGGTGGAAAGAATCGTGACCTCCTTTCTTACCCCAAAAAAGCAAAAAAGGTAATAATTGTGAAATCGATAGAAATTCAAATGCGATTTTTGCTGTATATTAAATCTATTATTGTCCATAATATTTAGGCTACTTTTACATTAGCGTCTTCAATTCCGCTATTGACATCCGTCATAGGATCTCAATAGCGGAAGAAAACGCTTCCGTTTTGTCCCCATTCATTGTCAATGGGGACAAAACTGAACTGAACGAAACGGAATGCACCAAAATGCTGCAAGCAGCGTTTTTCTGTCCGCGATGTGGTGCGGAGCAAGACGGATCCATCTTGACACACAATGTAAGTCAATGGGGACGGATCAGTTTTCTCTGACACAATAGAAAATGGATCCGTCCCCCATTGACTTTCAATGGTGTTCATGACGGATCATGGCTATAGAAGACATAATACAACCGAGTCCGTTCATGACGGATGCATGCGGTTGTATTATTGTAACGGAAGCGTTTTTGCAGATCAATGACAGATCTGCAAAAAATGCTAATGCGAAAATAGCCTTAGGCTAGTTTCAAACTAGCGTCAGGGGAGTCCGGCAGGCTGTTCCGGCTGGTGAGCAGCGTTCTGGCGGGTGAACAGCCGGTCAGATCCGTCCTGCCGCTAGTTCACGTGTGCACCCGGGCTGCCGATCCGTCCCCATTGACTATAATGGGGGCAGGGGCAGAGTTACGTCGGTAGCATGGCAGCGCATGGCGAGAGGCAGCCGGACTAAAACTACAACATGCAGTACTTTTAGTCCGGCTGACTCTCGCCGTGCGCTGCCGTGCTGCCGCCGGAACTCCGCCTCCGTCCCCATTATAGTAAATGGAGACAGAGTGGCAGTCCGGGGGCACACGTGAACTAGCGTCAGGACGGATCCGAAAGGCTATTCACCCGCCGGAAAACAGCCTGCCGGACTCCCCTGCCGCTAATGGGAAAGTACCCTTAGTCATAAAGTTGTAAATAAAGCAAAATTTGCCTGATATGACCATAAAAAAGGAAAATCAAACATGCAAATGAAAATAAAAAAAACTACAATACTAAATGTTAGTGTGAAGGGGTAAAAAAAACAATTATGGAAAAGGCATAATGGACCATTTTTAGTATATTTATACTCACTACACCCATTTATAAATGTAATTGCACAGTTGCTCTTTTAATACTAATAAAACGTGCCTTTTTAGTCCCAGGGACAGGACCCCGCTATCTCTGTATATTCAGACAGCATTACATGTACTGGAACCACCAAGGACTTCTTGTTTCTTTAATGTGGTGGAAGTAAATTATGGGTAAAGGACGTCTGTCTGCTGGAGAACGACAAGTGTGATGCGAGCAGATTGGATGCTTGAACTGGTAGATGATGGAGAGATCAGAAATAATTTCTATCACATTGTCCGCAAACACCAGCAGCTGGTTTTAATACTTCATCTAGGGAGCCAGAGCCTTCGGAGATTGGTGCGGCCTTTGATACACAGAAAGCCGCCCAGCGTCTGGCCCCGTGGTTTATGTCCCCTTTGGTTTACACTATTCATAATGTTCAATTCTGCCACATACAATATTTAAATATGATAGATTGGAAATGTTGTCTTTATAGGTTGACGCGGCCTGGAGTCGGCCATTTTTAAATACGAAAAACTCTAAAAATGTTTTATTGCTACTGTAAATTTCTCAGCAAATTTATAACAAATTTCATATGACGTACAAGTATGTTTTGGGTGGATTTCACCTATGCAATGCAAAAGGTAGAAATCACAATAAGAACTGAAATGATGCAGAATAGAAAATTCACCTCAATATCAAACACGAAGGAAGAAAATAAAAACTCACATCTGTGAACTAACTCTAATACAAAATCCTCACATTTTTCTGTTCAGATTGCTAATATTCATAAGTGTTTGTTCTCAGCAGCAGCTAATGAGCATCCTGAATAAAGCAGCTCTCTCTTCCCCTCTTATACCACTAACTCCCTGCACAAATTGAAGCACCAATAATTAGATGATTAATACTTATTCAGTCAGCTGTATCAATACAAACTACTGTTTTTCCCAATTCCCCAGAGGTTGAAGACTCTCCCTCTGGTTCATTATCACCTCAACAAGCCTTATCAATAAATGTTTTGTAGGTATTTATAGGAAAGAAAATATATTATCACGGAGGGCCGTCTGGACAGGGATTTACTGCTATCACACTTTAAAAGCTGTTGAAATGCTTACTGTGATACTGAATAAGATCTATGCACTGTGTATAGAGGCTATGTATATAGGTAGGAAACCGTTAAACTGGCAGCGAGCACCACTCCCTTCCTCTCCCCGTGTGCCGCTCCCCCCACCCACGTGGCGGCATGTGGCACATATGCTGCAGGATCAGTCTACCATAGCATTTGTTTGTAGTTTATAACCAAGGAGACCCATAAGTCTGCAGAGGAGCTATAGCCACAAAATGGTTCGAACCTGGTACTATCACAGCAGTGGTAGCAGGCTCCTTTGGCTGCTGGTCAGAGCTAAACACTTATTCAACTTCCTGGCACCTCCACCCATTATAAGCTCCTACTTATGGCAGCACCACCAGACAGCAACACTGCCCCACCTGGCTCTTCCTGGGACCTACAACTGACACTGAAGATCCTGGTGAGGGTTGGAAAACTCTATTTCCTGGAGGCCGGAAAAACTGCAAGTGTTTGGCAGTGGCCCACCAAAATAGAAGGGGCAATCAAGAATAAAATCACACACAATAAGGTATCCCCTTATGAGATGTGTTGTGCAGTACCCCAGACCTGAGGGCATCTGCAATTGTTTAGTGTGTTATGTATTGTAATGCTTTTACATTTTATGTACTGTATGTAAGTACACCAGCATGTTGGCAGGGATGGTTGGCAGGGACAGGGTTAACCACCTCTTGTTAGGAGTGGGTTGGTCCTACTTCCTGCAAGGAGGGGGAGTTCTAGCTAGGCCAGTGAGGAGAAAGGAAGCATGACCAATTGTTCCTACTCATAGGGTCTTAGGTAGAAATGAGCAAAGTTTTAAAAAAATTTCCCAAAAATTTGCTTTGTTCCGAATGAATTCGTCACAAAGCTAATTAAATCAGCAATATCTGGGCCTGCAGGAAGAATGTATCCAGGTGTATATAACTGCATTGCAGCAACATGCATAGCTAGTCATTTCTGGTACTGAAGCAGTTACTCTGCGTCAGTATGACATCTACGTCTCACACAGTGTATGGACGTACACATCATGTGCAGGCCAGAAACAGTCCTATCGAACACCTAGCTAAACCACAAGAAAAGCATACAGCAGTCTTTAGTAAAAGAAAACAAAAAACACTCTGTGCCCCTGCAAGACCTGTGTCCCAATGACTTTTTTGTGAAACAAAAGAAGGACATGGAGGCAGTGCCAATAAAGTAGTGGAGAAAAAAAAAAAAGGTTCTTTTAGGCCATGTTGTAGCAGAGCAAACACCTGCTTTTGAATTACTTCTGTTAGATTTAAAATGACTGTGCGTCACTATTAAGCTCAGTTCACACTTCACTTATTTGGTCAGTTACGGGTCAAAAAAACAGAACAGGTGCAGATCTTTTCATGAAACCTTATCTGAGAGTAGGATTGGCCTTACCATACAGTAACTGCTGACCAAATAAATTAAGTGTGAACTCAGACTTACAGGTCAATGTTAGCATCAGGTATAATGTACCGAACTGTGTAGTGGCCAAAGATTCTCCCATAAAGGGTCTAACATTGTGGAGACCCAGTAGTCACCCCTCTGCCGAATGGTGATAATACGGCTGTCACTACACAAGCAACTCAGTATGCATCTGGGCATTTGCGCAAGGGAATCGGAGGGACTCCCTGCCTCCATCTCCACAGCATACTGCCATGGTCTGTCGGGGTCATCTGCCTGGTCTTCCCCATCACCCTCCAGCTCCTCATGCTCCTCCTGTCACTTGGGCAGATAAACCACCTATTTCTTTATACAATTCCTGGGCATTATTGTCCTCGTCCTCATCCTCCTCTGCCATTTCAGACCCCACAGGGCTCAGGTGGCCGTGATATGTAAGTGTAATGTCCCCTGGCCAGCCAGATTTATGTCATTCATCCCATAGTCCAGGAGACTGACAAATAAAGTGGCCTCCTCAAAGAGTCTGAGCAAACGGCAGGTGTCATGCATGAGCTGCCACTAGCTAACCTAGCAGTTACAAAGGAGAGTTACCCTGTCTGCCTGCATCATCAAGAAATCATTCACGACCTTCCTCTGCTCATATAGTTGGTCCAACATGTGGAGGGTGGAGTTTCAACGTGTGGAAACGTCACATATGAGGCAATGTTGCTGGGTCACCATTCTGCCTTTGCATCTTCAGGAGGTCATGTTTTGCACGGTAAGAGTTGCTAAAGTGCATGCATTGTTTCCTGGCCATTTTCAAGATGCCTTGTAGTTGGGTGGAAGACTTCAGGAACCGGCTTACATCCAGATTAAAGACATGCGCCATGCAGGGTGCATGGGTTAGCCCATCTTGACACAGTGCCGTAATCGGTGACCATGGTTCCAATCTTCAGTTGGCAAAGAGACAGCCAGGACTTGATTTCTTGATGAAGGTTGCCCAGGGTGGCCAGGAACAGAACAGCGTGACACCACCTTGCTCTGCATAGGTGGTATGCTGGAGGACCACTCAGAACTGTGCCTACAGTGGAGACTGAGGACAAGGTGGAGGATGAGGATGCAGAGGAGGACATTGGCTCCGGAATCACAGCATGAGAACGGGGAGGCGGCATTGCCATCACCTGGCCAAGTTGCTGGTGTCCCTGGGCAGGAACCACATTTACCCAGTGGGCCATAAAGGACATAAATTGCTTTTGACCATAGTTACAACTCCACACGTCGGCGGTGCCATGAACTGTACCAGACACCAACAGGCTGAAGGACTGCCCCAACTTCTGCTGTACGTACATATGCAGGGCTGGTACAGAGAAGTAGTAGACTGGCTTGGGTCTCTCACCCTTGGCTCGGCACAAGCCATCAGTTCTCTGAAATGTGAAGAGTCAACCACATGGAAAGGGAGGGACTGTAGTACCAGCAACTTGGCCAGGAGCACAATCAGCTTCTGCGCTGTTGGATTAGTACAGTAATACTGTTGTTTCCAGTGGCGTAGCTAGAAATGACTGGGCCCCACAGAAAATTGTTGAATGGGGCCCCCCTCCCCCAGTAATTTTTTTGCAACCCCTTCCTTTCATGCTGCCCCAATTCCTGTGGCTAGTAAAGATCGCTCTCTCAGACCAGGGCCGGCAGTTGTTCCATCCGTTTTATACACTGTCTATACTGCCACTGTATATAATTTAATTGTGTAATACTGTTGAGGAGGCCCTAACAAAAATCTTTTAGTCCTCCTCCTCCTGGATGGGCCCCTTCTTGGTCAGGGCCCCAAAGCAGCCGCTTCCCCTGCTTCCCCTATAGTTATGCCCCTGGTTGTTTCTTTGCAATCGCCTCGGTGATCGATTACGGGTGAAATACGAGATGAGGAGGAGGAGCCTCAGGACATTGGCACCCTGGCCACGCTTCACCTTATGCCCACAGATCCTACATAGGCCCAGGCTGTCGTCCTCAAGTCTCTTGATGAAAAATTCAAACACCACTGAGTGTGGCATTTTACCCTCACCATTCCATGCTGACTGTCTGCCACTTCCTCTGTGAAGTTGTGCACCGCTAATTGTTACCGGACAGGAAGGCTCCTGAGTATCAGATAGTTTAACCTGGGCACCTCTGGCTCCAGATCTCACACTGTTGCCACCCTGATGGCTCACGGCCACGCTTGCACCCTGCTGGCTCAGCCACACGCAGCCACCCTGCCCCTGTTGCACAGGCAAGCCGCCACTCTAATCCCATGATGACACCCTCTCTACCCGGCTCCCACGTGTGATCAACTATATCATTATCCACTACTGTCTGCTCGTCACTTATGTCACCCTCACCAGTCTCATGGCTGCGTCCCTGGCCGATGGCAACACCTGTTCCCATCGCTAGTTTCACGCCTACAGGACGAAGCAGTGAACATCATCTTCAAATCTGGGCTGGCCAGTAGCTGCTGACTGTCCTCAATAAGATCTTCCTCTCCGAAAAGCGGAGCCGAGAAGGAGGCATACATTATTTGTCGGCAGAAGGAGCAGCAAAGGAAAGAGGCAGGTTCAGAACAGGTGAGGGCACACAGACTCATGGCTGTGGGTGTCTGAGGTCAGTTCATATAATGTTGAAGACCAAGTCAACCATTCCAGGACAGCGGCATTGGTTGTCAAAACACGACAGCTGGATAACAGTGTCAGCTCTGGTGGCCTGTTGCTGTGGCTGCTGCCACCACCCCTTCTTCTGCTGCTACTTCTGCCGGCTCTAGCAACATTTTTGCCACTGCCCGTTCCTTTGGAGGGCTCCAACTGTCTTTTGGACATACTTTACAGTAACAGTAACTGTATATGTAAAATATGTTATTCAATGTCAATGTGGACACCTCACTAACAGTAGAACAAGACAAGTTATTCACCCCAATTTGAGAATCAAGGCATAATAGAATTTTTTATCTATTAAACAAGGAGTACACTGTACAATTGTATAGCTCTGTGCCTTATACTTGGATTGATGCAAACGGTGCTGTCTTCTATGGATCCCTTCAGCTTCAGATTACAGTCCCTGCACTGTCCCTGCAGTCTCCCTATGCTCACCCCATGCTCTCCATACAGTGTGTAACAACCCTCCCTACCCAATATTCTACAATTATAAGCTTTTAGCAACATTGTCCCTGACACTTGTGATCTCTCCCTATGCTCAGCTGACAGTGAAATGGCGGGTACCATGCGGGATGAGGCTTTTAAAGGGCTGTGACATCACAAGGACCGGCTTGCTGCTGATTGGCTGTCTGCATGGAACTATAGGGGATTTCTCATTCCCGGGCTTCTTACTTTCACTTTCTAACATGTGTAGCCACCATTTTAGGGAAAAAAATATTTGTTACCACGAAGTGCGAGGAAATTCGGATTAGTTGGAAATTTTATTTTTCATAAACTTCACTTTGGATGGTTTCATTCACTCAACACTAGTCTTAGGGGCCAGCAAGAAATCCCATTCCGCTGTGATATCACTAAAGCAGAGAGACTCCAAAACCACCAGAATAACTGAAAAGCTACAGTGTCATACAGACAGCAGTGTGACCAGTGATCCACAGCTTTACACACCCTGCTGCAGGTGAGGGAATACAGTTCAGACAACCATCACCTAGACAGCATCCAGGCCAGACCAACTCAAAGTCTACATTTAACAGTGGACACCTATATCCACAAATGCTAGTTTATAGCTGTTAGCCAGAAGTTCAAGGGAAAGAGATATCAGCAAGATAGCACATCAGAGGTGCCATGAAACTGCCACTTACCTCATCATCTGGGGACAGTTATATTTTGTCCTAATTAAACAGAGACTTTTATACTTTTACTTCTGGCCTGATTCTTCAAACCTTTCCACTGCACCGATCCCCAAGAAGCAACGGCCTGAGGGGGGCTCACTACTAGTGAAGAGAACCCTTGATGAACATGGTGGTCACCAGGGGGCACCACAGCCCTGGCATTGTGGATATTGGCTGATATTACACTTATGAGCTGGTAAACCTGGGTTGTCTAAGGGGCGTGATAACAATCTGTTTACAAAGTACAAGGGCTTCCGTACAGATTTCTATCACACTTGGCATGTTCCCTGCCTACAACACAGCTGCTTGCCGCATAAAATGTGCTTTTCTTGGTTAGCTAGTCTTTCCAAGATTGTCTCTAAGAGCTTGAGGAGCTCAGCCAAAATGTTGTCATATTATGTTTGGAATTACAATGAGCTGTTTGACTGAGTAAAATCTCTTCAAAATAAAAACGAAGGCCCATGGCAAACATCTCAGTCAGACATTCCAACGCTACAAACACAATGCGGCTCAGATTTCTAATCCCTGCGGAAATGAAACGGTTAATGATCTAAAATGGCTTTTACCAACCCAAATATATATATACAGGTGCGGAAGACACAAATCCATGTGGGATCATGGAGATGTACACAACAATCCCAGAATAAAGAACATAGCCTAGAACCATGACATAACTGCTAGTGAGTTTATACAGAGAACGCCTTAAACTAAAGGGAAAATGCACCCACAGTTAATATTGAGAAATATTGAGAGAAATTTCACGTCTATGGTGATTTGGGAAGATTGTATGTATCTATCAAAAGAGACTCAGGGATGTTGACCATCATAACTAGCCACTATCCACAGCTTTGGGGAAATCCTACTCTGGGAAATACTTGGAAACAGTGCCTGCTGCTTGTATTTGCACGGTGACACCCATCATCTATTCACTAAATGAGACTGAGAGACTTTATTTTACAATAACTAAGCTGGCCTGGTCATTAATTTCCACATCTGACCTGGAGCCTGCTCTTCTGCCACCTATTCACCCAACATCAAGGGCACCCAAGCCACCATCAGGCAGGAGACAAAGTCCAGAGTTTGTTTTGAGGGGAGGAATAGGTGCATCCCTCCAACCACTGCAGCCAAGACTTGGGAAGAGTTGGAGAAGGATTAGCCACCGTGAAGGCTATGACCAACCTCATTTCCACCGGCAACAGTCCAATGCTCTCCACCCTCACAGGCTCCACAACGCACTTCTGATTCTGATGTTCTGTATGCCACATCATCAGCAGTTGCAGTTGGAAACTACCCCAGAGTTATGTCCTAGAGATTCCCTGCAGTAAAGTCTGTGCCCCAGTTTTAAAGGGGAAGGTGCAAAAATCCCTTGGATTCCCCAGAGCTTAGCTCTCCGCCAGGGTCATAGAGGATTCACTCTTTGTCCTCAGGTTAGTTTGCGACAATAGTGTTTATCCTAGCAATGAAAATATCTAGGATCAATATCATAACATCATCTATGGCCAACTGTAGACCAGGCACCCTACAGCTTTCCAGCATCTGCATCAATGTAGTGATCAATGCTACATGAACCTCCACTTACACCTCATCCAATATTCCACAACGAGCTGTCTGGTACAATGCTGAACGGTCGCACGGCACCAATATATAACGCACAAATAAAACTGACTGTAATATGAGAGCCTTGTTCCAGCACGTAATAGAAATGTACCTTGTAATAAGTGGGGGTGAAGGGGCTGATGAGCTGTCAGTACGGCCGTCATCTCATCATGATCTGAAGGATGGATATATTCATAAATACTATTACCGGTCAGTTCCACCTGCCAGGAGAACACAAATAGAGTTAGCAGACAATACCTGAGCTGAATGTAATGTCTCAATTATCGTCTCGGCGGAACAGTGTAATTTCATCAATGAGGAGAGTAATACAGGCACGGCCACTAAATCTTCTACTGCTCCTTAGAGTGAAGTAAATCCCAGGAGTTAGAGAAAATCCCCTCTTCACACTTATAATGGATTCATTTACTTAGAAGCCAATGTTTGCTATTTCTTCTGGAGAATGGAGGACCCTCTCTGATAATGAACATACATAGCTCCTGCCTCCAGTTGACTTCTAAGCAAAGCATCACATCCTGTAGAGATATAATAAAATAGTATGCTTCATGCTAAGGACAGAGTTGGATGGGCCCACCACAATGCCAGAGTGTCCTCCAGTTTGCCCAGACTGTGATCTCACAGAAGACAACCCCGCTTGGAGGAGACTTTGGAGCCAATCACTTGGCAGAACAGTGTAATATCATCAAGGAGGAGAGTAATACGGACATGGCCGCTAAATCTTCTACTACTCCTCATTGTGAAGTCAAACCCGAGACTATAAAAAAAATCCCCTCTAAATCCATACTTATAATGGCCAATGTAAAGCCAATGTTTGCTCATTCTTCTGGAGAATGGAGGACCCTATCTGATAATACAGAACATACATAGCTCATGCCGCCAGTTGACTTCTAAGCAAAGCAACTCATCCAGTAAAGAAAATTCTAATGTATTATACTTCAGGTCAGGCTAAAGACAGGGTTGGACTGGCCCACCATAGTACCAGAGGATCCTTCAGTGGGCCCAACCTCTGACACAATAATGGATCCAGCAGAATTTGGAGGAGACTTTGGAGCCATTCACTTGCCACTATGGTCTAGTTTCTTACAGGAACTAAAGGGGTAGGTGGGTGATGGAGTAATGTACAATGCAGACCCAGGAATTGTACCATTGCAGGAGACAAAGGGTCAAATAGCTAAATTGCAATATTGCCATCCTGGGTTCGAATCTAACCATGGGCAACAAACATCTGCATGGAGTTTGTACATTCTCTGCGTGTTTCTTCTAGGTAGTCCAGTTCCCCTTCCAAATTTTTGATCAAATTGTATACTAATGCCTCATGTACAGCATGCAGCATAGGGGTAGGTATACGATAAATTGCGCTGAGAAGCAGTTATTAGATAAAAGCATAGTATTGAGGATGTGCGATCCAGTTCTTTTTCTTACACTTTACATGTTTTGTAGAATCTATGCTCTTTTCCCTCCTGGTATCAGTACTCCTCCCCATTCGGCCAGGTGCTTTTAATTAGCAGGAGTCTGCATAAGGCCTCTTTCACACTACCGTATGGCTATTTGAGTGTTTTGCGGTCAGTTTTTCACGGATCCGTTGTTCCGTGTTTTTTTTTTTTCCGTTGTGTTTCCGTTTCCGTTCCATTTTTCCGTATGGCATATACAGTATACAGTAATTACATAGAAAAAATTGGGCTGGGCATAACATTTTCAATACATGGTTCCGCAAAAACGTAACGGATACAAAGACATACGGATGCATTTTGGCATGTGTTTCGTTTTTTTTTGCGGACCCATTGACTTGAATGGAGCCACGGAACGTGATTTGCGGGCAATAATAGGACATGTTCTATCTTTCAACGGAACGGAAAAAACTGAAATACGGAAACGGAATGCATACGTATACGGAACAATTGAAATGAATGGTTCCGTATACGGAACGCAAAAAACGGCCCGCAAAACGGAAAAAAAACTGTAGTGTAAAAAAGAGGCCTAAGGGTAGAAATTCCTGCCTCTCAGTTGGAGTTCCTGAGCAGTGATGGCCAGTTCGCAGTGTTCGCCCGCGAACACATGCGGGCCGCCATCTTCACTCACAAGTCCGGTGATGCACAGGTAAGCCCTTACCTGTGCCTGTGCCGCGAGCCGGTCTGAAACAAATGCGGTCACCGGGAGCAGGCAGTTCCGAGAACAGCCGCCGGGGGCCTTCATCGGGCTGTTCTCGGAACTGCCTGCTCCCAGTGACCGCATTTGTTTCAGACCGGCTCGCGGCACAGGCACAGGTAAGGGCTTACCTGTGCATCACCGGACTTGTGAGTTAAGATGGCAGCCCACATGTGTTCGCGGGCGAACACTGCGAACTGGCCATCACTGTTCCTGAGAGTATGTGATAAGGTGAGTTCCACACCTGTTCACATGGTGCAGTACTGCACGGCGGCCATTGTTACTTCGGTGCTGGGTTGGTGGGGCCCAGTGCCAGGGTGGATTTGCCAGACAGCGGGGGCGCTGTTTGACTGCTGGGTCCCGCTGGTGCGGTGCTGTGGCTTGGGTGGTCGCCGTGCAGGCTGCGCCAAATTTAGTATAGGGTCCCATTCAAAGAGGCAAAATTGTCGCGGTGAGTGGGCCTATGCTTTTTGATCAAATTGTTTGTATACCAATGCCTCATGTACAGCATGCAGCATAGGGGTAGGTATACGATTCATTTCGCTGAGAAGCGATGTACATTATGCTGAGAAGCAGTTAGATAAAAGCATAGTATTGAGGATGTGCGATCCAGTTCTTTTTCTTATAGGTTGCCGCCCTCCCCTTCATGACGCCCTAGGCAGGGAAACTAAAATTTGTGAG
The DNA here is from genome assembly GCF_905171765.1 of Bufo bufo. Taxonomy (NCBI): domain Eukaryota; kingdom Metazoa; phylum Chordata; class Amphibia; order Anura; family Bufonidae; genus Bufo; species Bufo bufo. The sequence goes on from NC_053391.1 coordinate 39,289,352, forward strand.
GGATTGTCAAATATTATTACGATTTGATTAACTGCAGTACCACTTTCCACCACAGGCCATAAGAAATGCTCTTCCTAGACAATAACATAACCCATGCTCTATCCAATACAACATTTTGGCAAATATTAAGGGAAGTACTGATTGTATTGAGGCTCCTGCATAAGTTGTACCCAACCCCATGGAGCTTTAGGTAGCTGCCTGCACCGCCTAACCTTCATCCTGGCCCTTGGATGGACCAGACTGACTCTGACCGTGACCTTTGGAAATTGTGAACCTGGAGTTTCCCTTTAAATCTGTGCCTCCATCCTAGCAATATATTTTCTGTATCTCTCAGACTCATTACAGCGTGAAATACTCCTGGCTTTATTGGCAGCGATGATATTAAAGTCCTGCACTAGTTCACAAACTATAAAATTATATGAGATTCCCTCGATCCCCCTGAGCTCGAAAGAAAAAAAATCAAATTCATCCAATCCACCCTAAGTTTCCTTATCTGTTTTTTAAGCCACACAGATGTAATTTTTCTCTGCTGACAGGAAAAACGATTTACTATATCACAAAATAATTTTTGTAAAGACAGGAGGTTTTACCGAACATGACAAATCACCAGACATATTAAATTCAAAGTCTGAACAGAAAGGAATATTCCAATCTCTGGTATTATCAGCCGTGGTGGGGCGCGTGGATTATGGTACGCATACACAATGGCTTCCAGATGTGTCAGCGCAGGACGTGGCGCTGAGATCCATGTTTCACATCACTTTACAACATGGCTCTGATGATCACCTCTGGTCCACAGAGGCCTCCTTGTGCATTTTGTGATTCATGACTGATCTCTATGGTCTCCAATTGTGGCTCTCCAGCTTATGCATGACTACTACTGTCACCATGTCTGCTGGTGGAAGTTGTTGTTGTTGGAAGCTGAGGATCATTGCCTTAGAACATACTTGCCAACTGTCTAGGACTGCTGGCACAGTATGGAGGACTTCTTTCCAGGAGAAAGCATGTACTGTAAATGCTTGTGGTGGTGGTATTTTGCATCATTAGATGCTGTCCCACTACTCAAAGTGCACTGGTGGGGTAGGGTGATGTACAAAGGGGAGGGGGGTGACACACAAAATACCATCGGGAAGGGTGACACCAAAAAGGGGCAAGTCTCCCTATAAAGAGGACATTTATGCCCAGAATATTTGATCACTTCTTCACAAATCAACTTCAGTGTCACCAGAGCACTAGTTCCTAGCATTGATGTCTAATTTTTCCTTAAAGGGGTTGTCCATAATTTATTTAAGTCCCTTTAAATAGGCCAAATAGTAAACAAAACAAATGTGTACTAAATTTACAGTCAAAATTCTGCTCCAGTGCCTCTTATGGTTCCTGATGGACCTCTGTATGGACTAGGCCTCAGAGACAGTGGGACTCATGTAGGAAAACTAGTGCAGACAGGAACTTGAGGTGCTGTAATCATCAACCAATAAAAGCAGTGCTTTAATTTTTTAAAACATCTGATTGGTTGGAGAAAACCATTATAACCACACCTCCCAATGGGGGTTGCCAAATGGCACATCTATAGAAATTTGGAAGCTATGTGTGGAGTCTTGAAAAGAGGTGGTACAAGATGCTTCTGGCCTTGGTGATTAAAGGGGTTGGACAATTTCTGAAAAAAAAAATGTGGCAATAGCTCGTAATCTATTTGTTGTATGTCACATTATATCTTACTCCCACCACGCAGCAAAAAGCCCTTGGACCCCCAACTGTGGGCTATGTAATAAACACCTGCACTCCTCGGCTGATGCATCCACAGGGCACAAGATGGTGGCAGTGACATGATAGACCCACCTCACTGCTCTGTCCCTGGACAGATTCTCTTCTGCGCATTCGCTGAACAGTGAGTGAACATTTTCAGCGCATGCGCAGAATAGGTTCCATCCATGAACAACACAGAAAGTGATGATGTAGGTGAAGCCCATCATCGCCACCATTTAGTGTCCTATGGATGCAGTAACTGAGGAGTCCAGGTGTTTACATAGCCCACAAATGGGAACAGTCAGGTCTTCTGCTAGAGTAATGCAGGGGTAAGAGAGGACATCACAGATTAGGAAAAAACTGGCACATATTTATAGAAATTGCTCAACCCCTTTAAGGGCCTTTTGGTGTCAATTAGAACCTGAAAGGGTCCTAATTTTATTCGTTGTTTTGCACATTTCCAGACAGACTGGGTCACATGCCCTGCTACAGCCAATGACTGGCACCAGCGATGACGTCACTGCTGGGCCACATGCCTCTTAGAGTTTAATTGCAGTACCACTTTCCACCACAGCCGTTGGCAAGTAATTTCCATAGACACCAGTGCAACAGCTCCCCCAGCTCTAAAATGAGGTCAAAGTGAGACTGAAAATTTTAAGATTTAAAGTTAAAATTTAATAACTTTGGATTGTTGCATCCCAAAGAAATAGCTTTCCTTTCACTGGTTTAATAAGCAAGATTATTTTGACCATTTTGTAAATCTGTCTCTTTAGACGTCGTAGATGTGGTCCTAGACACTCGACCCATAGTGGTCAGCTCTTTGTCAGGGGTGCTCCTGACAGTGGTCAGCTCTCTGTCAGGGGTGCTCTTGACAGTGGTCAGTTCTCTGTCAGGGGTGCTCCTGACAGTGGTCAGTTCTCTGTCAGGGGTGCTCCTGACAGTGGTCAGCTCTCTGTCAGGGGTGCTCCTGACAGTGGTCAGCTCTCTGTCAGGGGTGCTCCTGACAGTGGTCAGCTCTCTGTCAGGGGTGCTCCTGACAGTGGTCAGCTCTTTGTCAGAGGTGATCCTGACAGTGGTCAGCTCTTTGTCAGAGGTGCTCCTGACAGTGGTCAGCTCTCTGTCAGGGGTGCTCCTGACAGTGGTCAGCTCTTTATCAGGGGTGCTCCTGACAGTGGTCAGCTCTCTATCAAGGGTGCTCCTGACAGTGGTCAGTTCTCTGTCAGGGGTGCTCCTGACAGTGGTCAGCTCTCTATCAGGGTTGCTCCTGACAGTGGTCAGCTCTCTGTCACGGGTGCTCCTGACAGTGGTCAGCTCTTTGTTGGTCAGCTCTTTGTCCGGGGTGCTCCTGACAGTGGTCAGCTCTCTGTCAGGGGTGCTCCTGACAGTGGTCAGCTCTTTGTCAGAGGTGCTCCTGACAGTGGTCAGCTCTTTATCAGGGGTGCTCCTGACAGTGGTCAGCTCTCTGTCAGGGGTGCTCCTGACAGTGGTCAGCTCTCTGTCAGGGGTGCTCCTGACAGTGGTCAGCTCTCTGTCAGGGGTGCTCCTGACCGTGGTCAGCTCTCTGTCAGGGGTGCTCCTGACAGTGGTCAGCTCTTTGTCAGAGGTGCTCCTGACAGTGGTCAGCTCTTTGTCAGAGGTGCTCCTGACAGTGGTCAGCTCTCTGTCAGGGGTGCTCCTGACAGTGGTCAGCTCTTTATCAGGGGTGCTCCTGACAGTGGTCAGCTCTCTGTCAGGTGTGCTCTTGACAGTGGTCAGTTCTCTGTCAGGTGTGCTCTTGACAGTGGTCAGTTCTCTGTCAGGGGTGCTCCTGACAGTGGTCAGCTCTCTGTCAGGGGTGCTCCTGACAGTGGTCAGCTCTCTGTCAGGGGTGCTCCTGACAGTGGCCAGCTCTTTGTTGGTCAGCTCTTTGTCCAGGGTGCTCCTGACAGTGGTCAGCTCTCTGTCAGGGGTGCTCCTGACAGTGGTCAGCTCTTTGTCAGAGGTGCTCCTGACAGTGGTCAGCTCTTTATCAGGGGTGCTCCTGACAGTGGTCAGCTCTCTGTCAGGGGTGCTCCTGACAGTGGTCAGCTCTTTGTGAGGGGTGCTCCTGACAGTGGTCATCTCTTTGTCAGGGGTGCTCCTGACAGTGGTCAGCTCTCTGTCAGTGGTGCTCCTGACAGTGGTCAGCCCTTTGTCGGGGGCAAGGGGGGGGGGGGGGTTGGGTTGGATCCTTTAGAAAAATTGGTTGTCCTAATAGGAGAACTGCTTTAAAGCATTATTCCAGTTTCAGAAAAAGGTTTTTCTTTTTATAATAAAAAGTTATATAATTTTTTACATTTCCTGTGACAATTTTAACATTTTTCAATATCTCAGCTTGCTGCCATTCAATAGGAACCTTCATTGCCTGCCTCTAAGGGTCAGCAACCTTTGGCACTCCAGCTGTTGTGAAAACTACATTCATTTCTATAAGAGTTCTGAGAAGAGCAGAGGAGGTATGCATGTTGGGAGTTGTAGTTTCACAACAGCTGGAGTGCCGGAGGTTGCCTACCCATGCTCTAGGGCAGGCATGGCCAACCTGAGGCTCTCCAGCTGTTGTAAAACTATAATTCCCACCATGCCCTGCTGTAGGCTTATGGCTGTTGGCAGTCTGGGCATGCTGGGAGTTGTAGTTTTGCAACATCTGGAGAGCCTCAGGTTGGCCATCCCTGCTCTAGGGGATAAAAATCTGTCCTGGTAATGTGAAGGACACACAGGTGCATGGTTGATTACAGTACAGTTATCAGAACTGTGTGTCCACCGCTAGAAAATTTACAGCCAAAAACTGTTTCTGTTGCCCATAGCAACTAATCACAGCACAGCTTTCATTCATCATGAGCAGAATACGAAATGAAACTTGTGCTGTGATTGGTTGCTACGGGCAACAGAAACAGTTTCTCTTTTATACAGATTCATAGTGGGTGATTTATCAAAACTGGTGCAAAAGAAAATGGACTCAGTTGCCCCTAGCAACCAATCAGATGTCACCTTTTATTTTTCCAAGCTCCTTTGGAAAATGAAAGGCTCAATCTAATTGGTTGCTATTGGCAACTAAGCCAGTTTTCTCCCCCCCCCCCTAGTTTTTATAAATATCCTCCATAAAGCCCTGTGCCAGGTCACCTTATAACCACAGGATAAGTATATGAAATAAAACATTGACATATTCAATAACAAAGTTGTCATGGCCTGTTAGATCCATTAATAACAAAAAATATACAGTCAGGTCCATAAATATTGGGACATCGACACAATTCTAACATTTTTGGCTCTATACACCACCACAATGGATTTGAAATGAAACTAACAAGATGTGCTTTAACTGCAGACTGACAGTTTTAATTTGAGGGTATATACATCCAAATCAGGTGAACGGTGCAGGAATTACAACAGTTTGCATATGTGCCTCCCACTTGTTAAGGGACCAAAAGTAATGGGACAGAATAATAATCATAAATCAAACTTTCACTTTTTAATACTTGGTTGCAAATCCTTTGCAGTCAATTACAGCCTGAAGTCTGGAACGCATAGACATCACCAGACGCTGGGTTTCATCCCTGGTGATGCTCTGCCAGGCCTCTACTGCAACTGTCTTCAGTTCCTGCTTGTTCTTGGGGCATTTTCCCTTCAGTTTTGTCTTCAGCAAGTGAAATGCATGCTCAATCGGATTCAGGTCCGGTGATTGACTTGGCCATTGCAGAACATTCCACTTCCTTCCCTTAAAAAACTCTTTGGTTGCTTTTGCAGTATGCTTTGGGTCATTGTCCATCTGCACTGTGACCAATGAGTTCTGAAGCATTTGGCTGAATATGAGCAGATAATATTGCCCGAAACACTTCAGAATTCATCCTGCTGCTTTTGTCAGCAGTCATCAATAAATACAAGAGAACCAGTTCCATTGGCAGCCATACATGCCCACGCCATGACACTACCACCACCATGCTTCACTAATGAGGTGGTATGCTTAGGATCATGAGCAGTTCCTTTCCTTCTCCATACTCTTCTATTCCAATCACTCTGGTACAAATTGATCTTGGTCTCATCTGTCCATAGGATGTTGTTCCAGAACTGTGAAGGCTTTTTTAGATGTCGTTTGGCAAACTCTAATCTGGCCTTCCTGTTTTTGAGGCTCACCAATGGTTTACATCTTGTGGTGAACCCTCTGTATTCGCTCTGGTGAAGTCTTCTCTTGATTGTTGACTTTGACACACATACACCTACCTCCTGGAGAGTGTTCTTGATCTGGCCAACTGTTGTGAAGGGTGTTTTCTTCACCAGGGAAATAATTCTTCAGTCATCCACCACAGTTGTTTTCTGTGGTCTTCTGGGTCTTTTGGTGTTGCTGAGCTCACCGATGCGTTCCTTCTTTTTAAGGCCTATTGCACACGACCGTATGGCTTTTTCAGTGTTTTGCGATCCGTTTTTCACGGATCCGTTGTTCCGTTTTTTGTTTCCGTTGTGTTTCCGTTTCTGTTCCGTTTTTCCGTTCCGTTTTTCCGTTTCGTTTTTCCGTATGGCATATACAGTATACAGTAATTACATAGATAAAATTGGGCTGGGCATAACATTTTCAATAGATGGTTCAGCAAAAAACGGAACGGAAACGGAAGACATACGGATGCATTTCCGTATGTGTTCCGTTTTTTTGCGGACCCATTGACTTGAATGGAGCCACGGACTGTGATTTGCGGGCAATAATAGGACATGTTCTATGTTAAAACGGAACGGAAAAACGGAAATACGGAAACGGAATGCATACGGAGTACATTCCGTTTTTTTTGCGGACCCATTGAAATGAATGGTTCCGTATACGGACCGTATACGGAACGCAAAAAACGTCCAGTAAACGGGAAAAAAAAACGTCCGTGTGCAATAGGCCTAAGAATGTTCCAAACAGTTGTTTTGGCCACACCTAATGTTTTTGCTATCTCTCTGATGGGTTTGTTTTGTTTTTTCAGCCTAATGATGGCTTGCTTCACTGATAGTGACAGCTCTTTGGATCTCATCTTGAGAGTTGACAGCAACAGATTCCAAATGCAAATAGCAGACTGGAAATAAACTCTGGATCTTTTATCTGCTCATTGTAATTGGGATAATGAGGGAATAACACAGACCTGGCCATGGACCAGCTGAGAAGACAATTGTCCCATTACTTTTGGTCCCTTAACAAGTGGGAGGCAGATATGCAAACTGTTGTAATTCCTGCACCGTTCACCTGATTTGGATGTAAATACCCTCAAATTAAAGCTGACAGTCTGCAGGTAAAGCACATCTTGTACGTTTCATTTCAAATCCATTGTGGTGGTGTATAGAGCCATAAATCTTAGAATTGCGTCAATGTCCAAATATTTATGGACCCGACTGTATATAAACAAAAAAAAAATCCCAGAATTCAGTGCTCTAGCACATAGTTCCAGCCATTGTACTTCACCTTTCCCTAGCCACCAAGACCAGCAGTGTGAATTAGCCTCACCACCTCGTTCATTGATGTTGTCCTGCAGCAACCTGCATGCTCTGTTGCTAAGCAACAACCCAAATTTATTTGTGCCGCTACTTAGCAAACAGTACCGGTGAAAATGATTCATTATGGAGTCTACAGGAGTCTCTATGGTATGATTACAAGGAGATTTAAAGGAGACATGTTCTCAGCCTAGTACAGAAGGCAAGAATCAGAGGAGATGATCCTGAGGGCCACCATCCATTTATCCTTATACACACAAGCATACCTCCCAACTTTTTAAAATCGCAAAGAGGGACAATATGTGCGCCGCGCATCGCTTCAATTTTCATACTAGGCCATGCCTCTAACTCCGCCCAAAGCATAATTACTGACTTTGCGGCAGCTGGGGATCGGTTAGGTGAGTATAAGTTCCTTTTTTTTTTTTTTACAGCATGTGGAGCCCCTGGGACAATTATTTTCTTGCGCTTCAATATCCATTTAAATATAAGCTCATAAATCATCACATTATAGATATTTTAAGGTCCAAATTGCACCAAATAATGAAGTTCTGGTCTAATATACATGTAGAAACCATACAGACACTTTAGTAAGGAGCAATTTAGTAAATGTATTAATGCACATTTATCCATTAATTCCCCAGGTTTAAAAAGAGGGACAGAGGGACTTGGGTCAAAAAGAGGGACACTTGGGAGGCATGCACAGGACCTATCATCAATAAGATTTAAACGGTTATTTTGTGACTCATCCCATAACAAATAGATCCTGGTGAGGAGAGATTGCTCCAAAGTCAAAATGGGGTTGTCTTCTGATGGACCTTTTGGACCCATACCTATGTGAGAGTCTGGGCCTACAAGAGGTTCCTCTCCTACTCTATTGGGACAATTATGCAGAATACCAACAAGGTATACTTCTGATACAGAAAACTCATCCATTATATCTATTTGACACCTCAAACACCACCTTTCTCACGGTCCCCCCCCCCCCCCCCCCCTTCCTTCCCTATACTGGAAACACAAAGATGAAAATTTCCAGACACAGGCAATGGAATAAAATTATCTGTTTTAACCTCAACATAGTTGAAAAGGACCAATTACATCAAGTTTAACCTGGCCAGAAACATCATGGCTGCTAGCAAAAAGCTCTTTCCTTCAAACCACCCTATACATGTGCATGCTCGGTCACATGATTGCAATAGGGAGATGGGAATAAGCTTCTGTCAGACACCTCTGGAGGTGGATTATCTCCTTTAAGAACAAAGAGGCTAATTTATCAAAGTGGTGTAAATTTTGGACAGCTCCTTTGGAAAATGAAAGGGGGAATCTGATTGGTTGCTATGGGCAACTAAGCCAGTTCTACTTTACACCAGTTTGATAAATGACCCCCAAAATGTTTGACCAACGTTTTTCTTGGCATCTGCCATTGGAAGAAAGTTAGGACAGATGGTCAGCCAGTCGAGCTAATTTCGGTAGGTTTGGTTAACATTCATCTAATGTGCATGGCCACCTTTACAAATACCATTTGGTCCATAGGAAGGCAAAATCCTTAAATAGCATTGACTGCAGTGAAATTCTGATTTTCTGTTTCGGTATTGGAACAGAAAAACAGAATAATCAGACCGGCATATGATGGACACCATCGGCGCCCAACGGAATCCCATTGACTATAATAGGGGGTAGCATTGGCTTTCCGGTTTGGATTCTGTCATTCTGTTGGGAAAAATACTGCTGCATGCAGATCCTCCACCGAAGATGTGAAACTAGCCATAGAGTGAAAGAAATTCTCCTTGACCCCCTTTCAGCACAGGCATTAAATCGAGAGGGTGCAAAGGTAGTAATCGCACCTAAGGCCAGGTACTTGAAGGAGCTCAGTGGTCCTCTTCCAATGGTATACATTGGTTGGTGGTCCATGTTATAGATCTCTGCATTAGGTCACAAAGGCCTCAAGTTATACCTCTGTCTATTGGCAATGCCTATGTCCCACTATCCAACAAACTCCTCCTTTATTTTTGAAGAACATTCAGTGGTCATAAGTCTGAATACAATGCTCTGTAAAAAAAATATTTTGATTCCCAAGACGATGGGTGTAGTGTAAACCAGATCAATTTACCTGCGACAATCCCAGATGCACAGAAGCAGTTTCAGAAATGTACATTATCTTCCCATCCGATGCAACAACGAAAACAAATCCGTCCAACGTCTGTAAAACACAAAAAGAGGGTTCAGATGTTAATATTATGAGGTTTATTAGAGGCCAGGACTGTCGTTTTACATTAATTGTTGCCCAAAAGTGGACAGCATACTAAAGATGTGGTTGCACCAGTGGGGGTAAAATAAAGCTTTCTTTTCTAGAAGCCATGCCTTTACCAACACAACTCAATATCTTGTTGGCTTGTGATGCAGCAGCCTGGCATTGCATGCTATGATTCAGCTGATTATGATCAATTACACCCAAACCCCTCTTTACTGTGGTCTCATCCAATAATTACCCATGCTCTATGGTAGAGTATTTTTTTGCCCCAAGCTGTATAACCGTACACTCATCAAGATAGACCCTCACCTGCCATTTTGTTGCCCATTTGGCCAGTTTCTCTAGGTCATCCAGTAGGGATTGGACTTTCTGTACTGTATCTATAATACTAGATAGCTTTGTATCATATGGGAATACAGAGATGGTACCATAAAGTCCAAATTCTGCATCATTTATAGTAATGGTCCTAATATAGACCCGTGGGGTACCCCACTTATAACATTAGTCCAGTTTGACTATGACCCATTTTTGACTACTCTTTCAAGACAATCTTTTAGTTAAATTTGGATCCAATCAGAAATTGCACTATGTAAACCAAAGGACCTTAACGTGTGCCATAACTGCATGTGAGGGACGGTATTAAATGCTTTAGAGAGGCCCAAGAACAGATGAGTTGCCCACTGGATCAGCAGAAACTATGCATAAAACAGCATTACCCCGTATTCTTATTTCCACTCTCTCGTAGACATATGGAGTTCATTACAGATTTATGTTTCTTGTTCAGTGATATTATGGATATAAACTGACTCCAGAGAGTTCATCTCATCTGTATACACGTCATGAGGGATATTTCCTAAACAGACAAAGCTTGTGATCCTGTAAATGAAGTGGAAACCTCCCTAGAAAAGCTGACCTTCCATAATGGTACAAAACAGCTCAAAAGGTAGAAACATACCAAATATACCTAATATCAGTCCAGCTGACTTCGACATTTGCATCCTATGCTCCCGACCATGTAATAGAGAGTGCAACAGACGCTTGGAGGGGAGCGTGACAAGACGTGAGGTGCCCTTGGTATTAGAACATGGTTTGAGGACGGCACACCAGATGAGGACAGAGGTGGCGAAGGTCAACATTTACCGCCAGTTTTTACTAAATAGTGAGTCTTAAACAATCATATACTGGAGGCATAATTATTAAATAGTTCCTGCAGGTTCTGGGGTTTCTCCAGGTCCCTTTTAAGATACACTTGCTCGTATAACAATTTTCTACATACCAATCGAGCCTAGAGGTGCAATTCCTCACAAAAATATATGTCTACTATTCACACTGCAGAAACACAATCTATCACACTGCTATGACTGGGAGCAAGAAGCTTTTTTGCACAGCCAAGGACTGTGAAGTCCAGAGGTCATAAACGTGCATTACCTTCACAGACTACTTCCACGCACCCTTCTTTTTGGCTGCCGAATCTTCTCGATAGTACTTTTCTACTCTTAGTCCCATGGGTTCTCTTGAGTCCTCAGTGGGTCTGAAATTGCTGTCTGTATAGGCCATAGGACTGCAATTTCTATAAGCCACTCACACTGCCAACATCTACCTCAGACTCATTGATTGACTCCACAGGAATGAGCGAAGCCTAAGGGTTAGAGCCCACTCCTTTAGGAGACAGTTGTCAAGGGCCTGGGATTAATCCTATGATTCAACTATAAATTACCTACAATTCCCAGAACATAGTATAACATCTAATTATACATTAGAAAACATGTAACATATAAAACCCTATCATTAGAAGTGGCCTAATGGGTCACTGCAAGAGTATGGAGGTCTTCTGACTATCCCTCGATAGTATCTGTGGCCTGGCTGTCGGTCACTGTGTGGACCTAAGCTGTCTCGAAAGCTTGTATCTCTACTCAGCCAATATAAAAAAAAGATACCATACAATGGCCTCATGCATACAACCTTTTTACTTTTCTGCATTGTACAGAGCCCTAAAAGGGCACCCAAAGAAATGTACGGTGCTTCCACAGTACCTGCCAATGTCTCTGATTTCATACAGTGGAATATGTTTTCTGGCATGTCATATTACTGACTTATAGCGCCTGACAGAGATAAAAAGTGTACCGCCAAACCCTGTGTAATCTAATACTGCAGTCGTGTGTCAAGGCTCTTTACATGGAGTGATATTTAGCTGAACGACCATTCATAGCCGGTTTGTCAGCTGATTAAATCTTTTTATGTTAATGTAAAATAATGGTTTGTCAAGAACACATTTCTTCATGTAAGCAGGATGTGCTGCTGACAATATGCCTATATAGGGGGCAAACAATCATACTAACGATCATTCATCCCTCATACAGTTCATATTGGCCTGTGCAAAAGGCTCTTTAATGAGCGCTGATCCACTTGTCATATTGTTGACTAGTACTCGTTATGGCCCCGCATCGACCCTTGTTACTCTCTAGCACATATTAAAATGCTATATATGAATATTCGATATATTTTTTCATAAATTAAATAGGTGGATAGCTTTCTGGATATGCGGTAATATTTCGAAGTTACTCTATGTACTGTATTCTACTTCCTGTTCGTCTGAACTTTTAGCACAGCAGAGAGTCTCCCTTAACACTTTCTGTCAGACCATGAGTGAGACCAGGGATGAGTGAGAGGTGGTAACTGAATTAGAGCACCACACCTTCCCTATGCTATCCCAGTAGTGCTATACATGAATATTCTATGTATTTTTATTTTTTTTAATTAAAAAGGTGGATAGTTTTCTGGATAATATATTTTGAAATTGCTCTATGTACTGCATACTACTTCCTGTCCAGACTATGTAACTTCCTGTTTGTCTAAACTTTTAGCAAAGCAGAGAGTTTGCCTTAACACTCTGTCAGACCATTCGTCAGACCAGGGAGACGTGGTAACTCAATTAGAGCACCACACCTTCCCTATGCTATCCCAGTAGTGTGACTGGTCATAGCTTCCCACATTACACTAGTTAACACGCTGCTCCTCTGTTTGCCTGTTGATAAGGCCTTATGAAGAGGACAACACAGTCATAACCATCCTACACCTATTATTTTAATGAGGATTACCTTGCAGATAAACCTTTCCCTGTGCAGCAGAGTCAAAACTTAGAATACTTTGGTCTCCCATAGCGAACTATTATTGTTTTAAGATTATTATTGATGCAGAAGGTGATATTTAGTATTTCATTTTAATGGCATAGTACTAACTAAAAATGTAAAAAAAAAAAAAAAAACAGCCAAAAATAATAGAAAAGTCAAATACAAGCTAGCACGGTTATCTAAATCTTTCCCCTGGATGTATAAAACCATAGCTACAACGCTGGTGGACACCACTGTTTTACAATCAAAATTATTATCATGCCAGGGGATTGGCAATCACGATTTTGACCTCATCTGAACCAATCATACAGCACTGTTCACATGATGCAATCACTATTACTCTTAGGCCTCATGCACACGACCGTTTTTCGGGTCCGCATCCGAGCCGCAGTCTTTGCGGCTCGGGTGCTGACCCATTCTCTTCAATGGGGCTGCAAAAGATGCGGACAGCACTCCGTGTGCTGTCCGCATCTGTTGCTTCGTTCCGAGGCCCCGCAAAAAAAATATAGCATGTCCTATTCTTGTCCGTTAGGCAGACAAGAATAGGCATTTCTACAATGGGCCGCCAGTTCCGTTCCGCAAATTGCGGAAAGCACACGGGCGGCTTCCGTTGTTTGCGGACCGCAAAAGACGGTACGGTCGTCGTGTGCATGAGGCCTAAGAGTTATCTCAGTGTGTTCAGCCCCTCCAACGCATGGCTGCAAGAACAGACTGCAACATGGTTTGTTTTTGGTATGCAACCCTGACAACACATAGGTCTGCATGGGAGCTGTATACACAAAATGGTAGGATTTTTTGAAAAATTTTAATTACAACAATTTGAAAAATAAATCATGTTTTATTGTGTTGAAACAAAAGACACTGGTTACAGAACTGCTCCTGACCTCTCAAGGGTTATATCTGGTAAAGCTAGCTCATTGCTATCAATATGGCGGCTAGGAGGGGTTGCCACCCAATTTTTCCTGGGTTTGTTATCTTTTATAGTTTTAATCAGAAGTATTTTCCCTTTCCTCTGAGACGTATACAGGTATTTTCATTCTGATGAAGCAGTAAAAGCAGATCTGATGGGAAAAAAGTCAGAAAATCCGGTAAAGAGCGCGACTTTATGAAAACCATATTGCAGCGAGTGAGACTGTGCAGAGTCTTGGAGAGATTATTGCGGCCTGGTATGTATTTCCCTCAGATAATAGTAACGTTCTGCATAAACCTACAGGGCTTTAAGCCACAAATGAAACATTGCAGCGAATTAAAGGCTTTTGCGCTGAGCACACACACACTAGGCACAAACGCTACTAAAATCCCCTCCAATACTTCGCCTGGGCAGAACATATTACACGTAGGACACGGAGTAGCATTATGTCTGCTCACACTAGTGGAGGTGACCATGGCAAGAGAACTGGGTCTACACCGCAAGTATCGCTATGTCTCTGAGACTGGAAATCACAGTCTCATTCTACTGAGAGCAAGCCACTGGTGTCCCCATAACAGTGTGTCTGTGACAGATGCCCCCATAACAGTGTCTATGACAGATGCCCCCATAACAGCGTCTGTGGCAGATGTCCCCATAACAGTGTGTCTGTGACAGATGCCCCCATAACAGTGTCTGTGAGAGATGACCCCATAACAGTGTATCTGTGACAGATGCCCCCATAACAGTGTATCTGTGACAGATGCCCCCATAACAGTGTATCTGTGACAGATGCCTCCATAACAGTGTATCTGTGACAGATGCCCCCATAACAGTGTATCTGTGACAGACGCCACCATAACAGTGTATCTGTGACAGATGCCCCCATAACAGTGTATCTGTGACAGATGCCCCCATAACAGTGTATCTGTGACAGATGCCCCCATAACAGTGTATCTGTGACAGATGCCCCCATAACAGTTTATCTGTGACAGATGCCCCCATAACAGTGTGCCTGTGAAAGATGCCCCCTTAGCAGTGTATCTGTGACAGATGCCCCATAACAGTGTATCTGTGACAGATGTCCCCATAACAGTGTATCTGTGACAGACGCCACCATAACAGTGTATCTGTGACAGATGCCCCATAACAGTCTATCTGTGACAGATGCCCCCATAACAGTGTGCCTATGACAGATGCCCCCATAACAGTGTGCCTATGACAGATGCCCCCATAACAGTGTGCCTATGACAGATGCCCCCATAACACTGTGCCTGTGAAAGATGCCCCCTTAACAGTGTGTCTGTGACAGATGCCCCATAACAGTGTGTCTGTGACAGATGCCCCATAACAGTATGTCTGTGACAGATGCCCGACAACAGTGTGTCTGTGAGAGATGCCCACATAACAGTGTATCTGTGACAGACGCCCCCATAACAGTGTATCTGTGACAGATGCCCCCATAACAGTGTGTCTGTGACAGATGTCCCCATAACAGTGTATCTGTGACAGATGCCCCCATAACAGTGTGCCTATGACAGATGCCCCCATAACAGTGTATCTGTGACAGATGCCCGACAACAGTGTGTCTGTGAGAGATGCCCCCATAACAGTGTATCTGTGACAGATGCCCGACAACAGTGTGTCTGTGAGAGATGCCCCCATAACAGTGTATCTGTGTCAGACAGTGTATCTGTGACAGATGCCCCCATAACAGTGTATCTGTGACAGATGCCCCCATAACAGTGTATCTGTGACAGATGCCCCCATAACAGTGTATCTGTGACAGATGCCCCCATAACAGTGTATCTGTGACAGATGCCCCCATAACAGTGTATCTGTCAATTTTTGCCCGCCTACAACATGAGGCCACTTCACAGTCCACCCCTGTGCTCACCCCTCTCTTCAGTTTTGGCACAGACAGACGCTACTTTGCCTTTCACTTCCCTCTTCCTGGCCCCGATAGGAAGTACTCAGACTTGGTGCCTTAGGTGGCACCAGCTACAAATACAGTCCTGGTGCCTGCCATAATCAGAGACATAATTTAAAGGGTTTGTCCAGAAAAGGAAAATTCTTTAGAAAGGGGTCAAAGTGGCATGAAAATAAATAAACTAAAGAAGGGATATTGACCCTCACTGATCCCCCACTATTTCTGCTTACTGAGTTTTCGCTAATCTCCACTTCCTGTTTCCCTGGCAGAGGCGAATCTTCGCTGTGACCCGTGATTGGCTGAGCAGTCATCCTCAGGCATTTCCTGTGTGTCGAGACGACACCTGGAAGCAGAAACCTGTGGGGACCTGAAGTTTTCTTATGTTGCTCAAGAACCACGGTTTGGGTGAAGTGCTTCCTCTGTGCCTCCGGTAGCTTCACCCATTACAGTATACCTGCCTTGGACATCTCTAAGACATTTTTAATATTTTGGACGGCCATTATTCGTTATTTGCTGAGTAACTAAATGAAATACCTGCAGTAAATGAGATCCTAGTTCCTTTGCCACATTGTCCAGTGGTCCTATTCTGGCTGGATGTCCCCAAGCATCTCCCAATCCTAAAAAAAACAAGAAAATAATGAGGAGGTTACAGCCCAGCAATGATACAACAGTCAATGATATGATACCCCCCGCTCTTTAGTACCCAATGCTGCCCAACAAGCCTAAAGGGGAAATAAAGTTTGAGGTACAGGTAGCCATACTTTGTAGTGCTAGTTCAGCTGAGTGTAATGATACCTTTGACCACCCTGCAATCCATCAGCAGTGGCCGTGCTTACACACTATAGGTAAAAGTGCCAGGCTCTCTGGTGGCCGGGACCATGGGAGCGCACATAGGCTGGTGCTTTTTTCTATACTAGTGTGCAAGCACGACCACCACTGATGGATTGGTGGGTGGTCGTAACCATGGAAACGAAAAGTGTATAATGTGATGGAAAAATTAATCCAGCCAGCAAAGGAGGCAATATGGACAATCACAATACATTAGTAAGTGCCTTGTATTAACCTTCTCTACGCCTTTAATTAAAAACAAAAAACATAAAATGAGAAAACCCTGTGAGGACAGTGGCCATACAGCGTGGCATTCAACTTTTCCTGAAATAGGGTTGCAAAGAATTTTTAAGAACTTGACAAAAGAGTACGAGTAAAGCAGAAGACGAGATGATTTTATTTTTTTTACTTTAGGAGGAGACCCTGGGCCATGTATTTGTACAGTAATATTTCTTACAAGATAGAGTTATTAAAGTAGAAGTACTGAACTCGACCTGTAATCACGCTGTGCTGTAATGCACTCTGAATGGAAGCCATTATGTGCAGCATCTCCATAAAATATGGGCTCTAACTACTTGCACTAAAAAGTCAGCAGGGTTGTGCAAAAAGTTTACTTTGCAAAGTTTATTGGCAGCTGCACAGATGTTCTCTTGAAACACAACAGAGCCGGACCCCAACACAGACGTCTTACATCTACCACCAAATACGAAAGCCAGAACCGCGCAGAAGAGAAGTAACAGCGAACTGATACACAGTGCAGGGTGATAATATCTATCTATTTATCTATCAGTCTATCTATCAGTCTATCTCATATCTATCTATCTATTTATTATATCTATCTATCTATCTATCTCGTATCTATCTATCTATTTATTCTATCTATCTATCTATCTATCTCATATCTATCTATCTCATATCTATCTATCTCCTATCTATCTATCTATCTATCTATCTATCTATCTATCTATCTATCTATCTATCTATCTATCTATCTCATATCTATCTATCTATCTATCTATCTATCTATCTATCTCATATCTATCTATCTATCTATCTCTCTCATATCTATCTATCTATCTATTATCTATCTATCTATCTATCTATCTCATATCTATCTATCTCATATCTATCTATCTATCTATCTATCTATCTATCTATCTATCTATCTATCTATCTATCTCATATCTATCTATCAGTCCAAAGTAGGTTTATGGGAAGCCAGATGGGAGGCGAGGAGAGGATGGGATCAGTGGTAGTGGTGGCACAAATAGAAGGAGTAGTAGTGCTTCACGGTGGCTGTCCTCACTTCCGCACTCCTAGGGCCATGCAGTAAAGAGAAGAAGTTCCCTTTCTTCTCTCCGGGCACACCCTGGTGTAAAGTGTGCTGCCCCTTGGTATTAGGTAAATGGGTACAATGCAGGAGAGCAGGTGTAGGTGTGGCCAGAAGATTATGGTGGAGTCAATAACCAGGGCCATTTTGAAGGCTTTCTTTAATAGATAATGGGAGTAATAATTCATACAGCAGGACAGGCACAGTTCTTAGATATATCACAGAGTGGTATTTTAACAATGGCTGTGTATAGGCAGCAATGATGGTGGTAGTAGTAGTACTCCCTGTCTCTCTAAGTACACTTTGTAGTCTCTCCAAATAACCACAGGCATGCAGTCCCATTCTCATTAAGCCTTTCTGCAATTCCTGGGCTGCAGGGTGCAGATCTGGATGGCCAGTCTGTCTTAAAGTGTGGTCGGTACCAAAGCAATATTTTACTTTCCACAGCAGTAAAGTCTTTTGCCATAAACAAGCGGATACCTTACTGTCTGAATCCAGTGAACAGCCTCTAAAGTGGTTCTAAACCTTCTAAGATGTCAGTTCTCTTTCTCCCAGGGATAGTTCTCTCAGTTGGGTTTTACTCTGGCAGCTTTTCAGTCTCAGGAATGGTGTTATCCTGGATGAGGCTTCACTCTGGGCCTACTTGGCAGGAGCTAACACATGCACGTCTTGTCTCATGCTCTACTCAGCTTAGAATAACTAACCAGGGTGGGTGAAACCAGCCCATCACCCTGGCAACGTAAGGCTAACACTGCCAATGTTAACTATTTGTTGCCCATGCATAACCATCTGGGATACGTAGTGCATGGAAAAGAGTACTTTACCTAATAAATCACAACTTGGTAACAGGAAAATGAATCCACTGAGTCATCACAAATGTAAAGGCATTTGTACCATCGAGGTGTCTCCAGTGACTTCTATAGGACCCCTGAATCCTAGCAATGTGTGGCCCCAACTCCTTTTTGCAGAGAACATATCAAGAGCAGAAATTACAGGAACCAGTACAATGGTCTAATCATCATTGTTTCCTCTTACGGGTTGAACACATCCCGAGTCCTCCAGCCATAAAAGAGGCCCATTGTGATGATGGGATCCTTCCATTAATAGAGAAGAGGTATATCTATTGGACGGCCATTGTGGAGCAGTTGCCTGAGAAAGACCCCAAAGCTCCTCTACCACCTAAGACGACACCACACGTAGGTGAGGGGCCCAGATTTTGCATTGAGACCCAAAATCTTCAAATGATGCTGCTGGGAATACATTTCAGCAAGCTGTGTTTCCCATATTCTTTCACCACGTTGGGGGTTGTAGTTAGCACATTCACGGGGGGAGATTTATCAAAACTGGTGTAAAGGAAAACTGGCTTAATTGCTCATAGCAACAAATCATATTCCACCTTTCACTTTCATTTCCCACCTTTCATTTTTCATTTGGAAAATGAAAGGTGGAATCTGATGGGCTACTTTATACCAGCTTTGATAAATCTCCCCCATTGCTTCCTGGCACGCCGCCTTTGTCCACCTCTCCAGAAGACTCTCTATGCTGCATTTGACCCATCTGTTCAATATTGCAAGGGTTAACGGGCTACTGCCTGATGGGGTTGTGTTTTCGATTTCCTCTCCCCCGCTGCTGTTAAGGAGCCAAGACGTGTTTCGCCCTCTCTTACTCAGATTAGCCTTTTAATACCTCCTTACATGTCAGCAAATTTCTATTGCTTGCGGGAAAACCTTTATGTAACAGGATCCAGAACAATGGGAGGGAATGTCATCTGCTGGTAGGGTAATGTGAGCAGAAAGTGATCCGAGTTCTGTCCGCGCTCACCTTTGCACCAGCACCAAGCCCAGATTTTACACCAACTGTAGCAAAAAAGAAAAAGTAAAAGGAGCCAGACTTGGCAGAAGTGGATTATATATATATAACATGCTTTAAAGGGGAATTACAGACCCCCACCTTTATCCAAAGCATTAAAGCAGAAGGATGTAGCGGGAAGTCTATTCTGTTTACAAATAGTTTATTTTACCCGAGGGGTGGCCAATTTCTCTCTCATTGTTTTTCCCTTGCTGGTCGCACCCCCCATAGAGAACTCCCGCTCCTTTCGGAGCTGCTTATTAGCTGCTTAGAACAGCTGGGTGACATAAGCTGAGCGATTACTGCTAGAAGAATGATCACTATATGCAGATAGTCACAGTCATCACATCCATTTCATCCAATCATTGTGTGACCTACATTCAAATTTCCACTGATTTGTCTACAACTGTCGACACCTTAGCAGCATGTAAAGAGTTATTGTAAAAGAATAGCTGCAGCGACCCCCTGAGGAGCCGGTGTAGAGGATAGGAGTGGTAGTGGCCCTGGTGAAGTGTTGTGTCACGGTGTACTCCCTCAGGCAGTTGCTCCCTCGGTATTGGTGCAATGTAAATATAGTAATGAAGAATGAAGCCAGAGTTAAATGTAACAAAGTCTTTTTTACTAAGTGCAACAGAGAATTTGAAATGCATAAATTAGTCTTCTCTGGTACCAGTAAGGATATGGAGGCAGGTTAGTTGGTGATAATTTAGTACTTAGGTAATACTGGCCTAGTGGTTGTTTGGTGATGGGTGACTTTGCTGTAGTCCCTCACCTTACGGCAGTGTCTAAAGATACAGATGTAGCAGGTCACTCTACTGTTAGGAATCTCAATGCTTTACTTAAGATTAGGTAACAATAGCAGGAGCACTACAGATTCTTCCCTCCTCACTCTGTAATTTCTCAGCAACTCTCCCTCTTATCAGGGAGCAGGACCAGCCCACTACTACCAAGAGGGGAGGAACAGGGTGGTTAACCCTGTTCCTGACAATCTTTGCCATACCTTCCTTGCTGGTAGTAACGGCCAGGAAATAAATTACATAACAATTTAAACAACTTGTAGTACCCCTAGGTCTGGGTACTACATACCCATCATGGGTTATGGCAGGGTTTTATGCTATGATGTAGGTTTGAATTGAAGCTACAGGGCCCCAGTAATGTCAGTACCACTTTTTGGGGGGATGGCCCCTGTCACGGCCAGATGTTACCACAACCTCTGTACCCAGTTATAGTTATGCCTTTTATCATAGCACCTGGCTGATTATAGATTCCTCCACCCTTTAATTTGTTGTCCATCCAACTAAAAAGGATTTAAGTCATAAAAACTTATACAAATAATCCTGGTTCCTTCACTGGCTTCTGTTCTTCCTGCTCCAGCAAATGGACATGTGACTCCCCTATACAACTAGTGACTGGCAGAAGTGGTCACTTGCCCATACTGACACCTCATCGCTGGAGTAGGAGACCGATAGGAGTTTTGAGGAGCTCGAAATAGGAGGGGCAGGAGATTGGTAAGGTATTACTGATGTCATTGCTTTCTAAGAAATTTTAGGTTGCTGGACAACCCCTTTAATATCCCACTGCTCCCTGTAATGTACACAAATATTCAAGAGGCTGAAATATGGTGACCTGTCCTTCGATAACAAGAATACATCTGTACAAGAATATAACTACTATAACACTGCTCCCATGTACAAGACTATAACTACTATAATACTGCTCCTATGTACAAGAATATAACTACTATAATACTACTCCTATATACAAGAATATAACTACTATAATACTGCTTCTATGTATAAGAATATAACTACTATAATACTGCTCCTATGTACAAGAATATAACTACTATAATACTGCTCCTATGTACAAGAATATAACTACTTCAATACTGCTCCTATGTACAAGAATATAACTACTATAATACTGCTTCTATGTATAAGAATATAACTACTATAATACTGCCTCCAATATACAGTAACATAACTACTATCATACTACTCCTATATACAGTAATATAACTACTATAATACTCTCCTATATACAAGAATATAACTACTATAATACTGCTTCGATGTACAAGAATATAACTACTATAATACTGCTCCTATATACAGTAATATAACTACTATAATACTGCTCCTAAATACAGTAATATAACTACTATCATACTACTCCTATATACAGTAATATAACTACTATAATACTCTCCTATATACAAGAATATAACTACTATAATACTGCTTCTATGTACAAGAATATAACTACTATAATGCTGCTCCTATGTCCAAGAATATAACTGCCATAATACTACTCCTATGTATAAGAATATAGCTACTATAATACTGCCTCCTATATACAGTAATATAACTACTATAATACTGCTCCTATATACAACAATATAACTACTATAATACTGCTGCTATGTACAAGAATATAACTACTATAATACTGCCTCCTAGGTACAAGAATATATCTACTATAATACTGCTTCTATGTACAAGAATATAATATAGTACTGCATATAATGCCTTGAGATCAATAAATTAATGCCCATTAGCAGCACCGAAGGAAAGGTTACTATGCCAATAACAACTGATTACAAGGGGCCCCGGCAGTGGAACTTCTTATCATCAACTAACCCTTGAGGGACCTATCAAAGGAGATGAGTTGTCCAAGGCTGTGTTTCCACATACAGGCTTTTCTTATGTATTTATTTTTGAAACCAAAGCCAGGGATCATAAAGAGAACATTCTCCTCATTTTGAATCCACAGTTTTAAAAAACCTAAATGTGAGATCCAGCCCCACTGTCGGAAACGTCCTGTGAACCACTGCTATTTTTTTCTATGGGATGCTAACCAAAAATCATTCTGAGGCCAATGTCACACAGACACATTTTAGGCTCTGTATTGAAGTAGAAACACCCAGGACCCTCCATGGTTGTCTTGAATTGAATTTAGATCATTGTAGCACCTATGGTGATGTAAGTTGAGCTCATTAAAAACTGAAGCCGACTGACATCATGTTCTTAATAATGAATCTACTCCGCTTAGAGAACTTATAAAAACAGTTCAAAAAAGCCTTCTTAGATCAAAATCACATCCACTCCTATAATATATAGATTTCCGATTTTAATGGCTTGGGATTTTTTTTTCCTTTTTAGAACAGATTTGTTCTTGCCTCATGGATTTTCTACTGTCCTCTGGATCAATAGGGGAAACTAATTTACCCACATCCTATGCCTTCTTCTACATACTGTACACTCCCATCCTTTGGTTGAACTTCATGGACATTTGTCTTTTCCCAACCGTACTATTCAACTATGGAAAACACAACCCCCCTCTCCCCATATTCCGAACTATTCATTCAATCAACCCCTTAAAAAGGGTTGTGTCATCTCAGACTTTGATGTCACATCACGATTATACACCATCAAAGTCAGATAGAAGTCCCACCCCTGAGACCCCTACCCATCTCAAGAATGGCTTCCCCAAAAGTAAAGTAGAGTGCACCATGCATGTGGGGCGCCCATACTAAGGCATTGGCAACACTGCAATCATGTGGGTGGGACCGACTAGCTGACAGAGGGAGACCTCTCCCTCTATCAAACTCCTTTGATGCCGCAGTCACTACTGAATACTGTATCTAAGGTGTAAGCCCACCCTGCTGTCTATACTTGGGGCAAGGAGGAAGCTCAGTAAGAGAGGGGGAGTCCCATCACTACTCCCCCTGGAGGAACCGCTGACCCATTTTCCTGTCCTAATGAAAAGTGGCACAATCCATTAGGATGTGACAAAGCAGTGCTGCAACGGTAAGCGATTAAACAGGGTTGTGAAATGTACAGTACTCATACATGGGACAACATTCTGGTATGGGACTGTCAAAACACTCCACCATCCAGTGTCCTTCTTCAGTTCCTACTTCTGAAGAAAGACAAAAAAAAAAAAAGATTATTTGCTAAAGGATCTTAGAGAGAATTCAAACACATAAAGAATGTTATTTTAATACTCTCAGACTGAAATAGGTAAAAATGATGCCTGAAATGTAGAAGCAGAACTTTGCAGCATCAGCATACTTCCTGAGGGCTTAATAACAGGCTTTCTGAAGGGCTACAACCTTCATATAAACATATAGAAATTAACCACTTGAAAATTGGACGCTAAGTGCTAAATTCATGATGCGTTTTAGGTCAGGAGAAATTATCGTAAAAAGTTGTTTGCATGTGGTAAAGAGCTTAGGTGTGAACTCTTTCCACTGAACTAAAAGGATGTTATTAGTTGAAAGAGGTTTATTCTAAAATACATAAACTTAAAAAAAATTGAATATTTTTATCTAAAAAATAAATTCAAAACTTTAAATATCTCTAAAATAACGTGAAATATAATAGATTTTGATTCTAAAAAATAATATAAAATATAATAGATTTAGATGCTAAAAAATAATATAAAATATAATAGATATAGATGATAAAAAAAACACAAAATATAATACCGTAGATTTCGATTGTAAAAAAATAATTTTAAATATAATAAATTGAGATTATAAAAATAAATTTTAATATACTATATTTTGATCATAAAAAATATAATAGATTCAAATGATAAAAAAAATTATGTAAAATATAATAGATTTAGTTTAAAAAATAATGTAAAATATAATTGATTTCAATTTGTAAATTCAAATTTTATTTATAACTAATGTTATGTTTAGGTTGAAAACAAATTAAGAGAAAAATCTACTTAGGAATTTATGCTTCTCGTGCTAAACCATGTTACCCTACATGACCCAGTTATTACATGCTATAATTTATGAATAGTGGTTTTATGACTTTTTTATGTTCTTAAATTCAATAAAACTGAACAAATATCAAGACAGAAAACATTTTCTGTGAAAATTGCTTTCACAGTTTGTTATTCACACATAAATGGTGATAAGTGAATTGGAGATAAAATTTGGATTTATCCTACTTAACACCAGGACTGATGTTTAGTGTATAGAATGGGAGAATAGGGCATTGCTATATTATTGTAATTATTAATTAACATATAAATAGTAAAGTAAAATATTAATATTAAAATAATTAAAATACAGAAATAGATTAAATAAAAATATTGTTTATTTAATATTAAAAAAACACAACATATTTCATTTTTTGTATGTATAAGGCAAAGTTTACAATTAGTGTTTTTTTCTGGGCACTTATTTTTTAAACAAATATCTCACTATATAACATAAAATCTCTGTTAAAAAAAAACAAAACATATATTATATTTATAACCAAATAGTCTGGTAGGCTGTAAGCACTCTTTGCTCCAAAAGACATATGCTATTTTGGGGGGTTTTTAACGTGTGTTTTTTTTTAATCAAAAGTATTGATATGACTGAGGCAAAAAATAAATCCAATCTCTTCCACAAAAGAAAATCATTATTTTGTCAACCTTTGTAATCCATTGGTGACTGTTCCTTTACATTTTGTATATGGTGGTCTTGTGGTCAAAAGATATTTTACTACATATTTGCAGTTATAATTCTTCTGAACCTGCACCACATTTATGAACATCTTAGGCTGGGTTCACATTACGTTTAATTTTACACAAAAAACGTATACGTTAAACAGATGCCTCAGACTGATGCCATACTGTGCCATCCATTCACCATAGAGTTCCATTGTAAAAAAAAAAGTACTTTTTTTTTTTTTTTTCTGGACTCTGCAGGATACAAGAACGTGGTGTGCTGTGTTTTTGTATCCTTTTTTTTTCTTCTAACGTGTACGTCAAACGGGGGCATAAAACGGGATGTGAACCCAGCCTCATAGGACAATTAATAAATGTGTTACAACCTGACTGGAGAGAAGTCTTATGTCCACCTTCAGTTTGTCAGAAAACAGTGCCGCCCGTACTGTATATGTGTTCGTACATGTGTCGGCATACAACCCCACCTTCAGTTGGTCAGAAAACACTTCTGCATATATAATGTATGTTCATACATGTGGCGGCATATAGTAAATGCATAACCCAACCCAAAGTCACAGTATAAAATAATATATTAGTAAATATCAGTCCAGACCATCCATTGCATTCTCTCATGTTTCTACTTTATTTTTGGGTTTTATGACAATTTACACACATATATATATAATAAAACTATTGTCTGTTGTTGTTTTTCAAGACGATCCATGCTGATCAATAGGAAACGTGTGTGTTTTTTTGGGGTGTTTTCTCATGGCCTTCTCTTTAGTTGAAAAAAAAAACCACAAGTATAACGTGTGACTAAAAAATCCCCCCCTCCCACCCCACAAAAAAAAAAAAAAAAACGCATGAATTTTCGGGTGTTTTTTTTACAAATTGAAAAAATCACCCCAAAAATCTGGCCTGATAAACAATCATTTATGGATCAGCCTCATCTGATATAAATATAACTGTGAGTGATTTTCTGATTCTGTGGCAATAAAAATTTCCAAAAACATCGCTCTGACGGTTCTCGATAAGACAAGGTAAGCAATGTCAGTGATTGTTTTCATACTATTAATGGGCTCTCCTAATGTCGACCTTTGTCTCCATGGTACAGGATTTTACAATATCATCTACGGTACATTTTTGATAGGTCGTTTGCTCTAATTCTGAGGTTTATTATTATGGCGCCTCATAATCTTATCCTCTATGTTACCAGAGCACTGGTTTCGGAAAAGACCTGTACATTTTTAATAGCTCATTTATTGCAATTGTGACGTTCTTACGGGTCTTGAATGATGATTCTTGGGTACATTACTCTACTGATAGATTTTCAATAGCTACATAGTCTACGACGCCGGGAACCCTAATAGCTAATAGGGCATCGAGTTATATTGAATTATTTTTTTTTTACATATTTTTTTATTATTTATTTTTTACTTGTGACCATCTCTTCTAATAATCCAGTTTAGATCTCCAGAATGTGCCCATGTGTAGGATGACTGTTCAAAAGCTTCGTCAACAGCCTGACATAAATATATAATAGTATTTTTTATTCGATTTCGGGTGATGTCAATTTATTTATTTATTTTTTTCATTTTCTTTTTTTATTTTATTTTAGTCTTAGATAAAATGTAATAAAAATAAAAAGAAATTGCCTACGACTAAGGTCATCAATCTTAGTTAAATCTTCGGTCCCTATAGGACAGGTTTAACAGAGATTATTTGTCAGTCTACTCTGTGTAGAAAGGGATCTTTCCAGTAATCTCCGTACAGTGAAGACATTCTTCCAGCCGCTCGTATAAAGTTCAGACGACTAATCTCTACCAAAGAGGTTAATAGGAGTAAGAGATTAATTACTTTTCCTAAGAGATTCTAGGCGAATGTTCTCTTTCCAGCAATGTACAAAGATTTTTTTTTTTGGGGGGGGGTGGAGGATGGAGGGGGGAGTAGTCCTCTCATGAGGGTAACTGTATATAATTATACACACTCTCAAAATGACATACGCAACTATAATGTGTGTAACGCTATGCTTAGCGATCAATAATGCAACGTCATGTTATGTGATGAGGGAGACACGTCTTTAAGAAATATTTTTACAGAGAACTCGTTAATATAAGATAATGTAAATCACAGCGGAATCCGACTATAAATCATATAACAATGCTAATTACAGCAATAAACGGAATATTGTTACTGTACTATCATTCACGATGGTTCTTTAGGTTATTATTACATTATAATATTCTTTATTATATTTTCTATATAATATATATTATATTACATCCACATCAAAAATTGATGATCTCGGTGTTCATTCTTTTAACTATTTATTGCATTTCAAAAAAAATAAAAAATTTGATCTGAACACCCCATGAGCTAAGCGTATCATTAGGTCAGCCCAAATCCTAATGAAATGGATCATCATGGCCATGATAGACCTCAATACGTTTTCTTTTAATTGAAAGTGGTTGCCCGCTAAGTAAAAAAAAAAAAAAATTGAATTGAATTGTATGTACCTTTATAATGCTTATCTCAATCCGTCCGCGTCATCTTATCACAATTTTAGGTGTCATTATTAGTATTCCCGTCTTGGTCATTTTTTATTAAAACCTATGTTGCCCAATACTCACCATTCTGGCGTCATTTTTTTCCTGCTAGATGTTAGTATTATAATAAGGTTAATTCACACGCTGCAAAATAGCTGCGGATTTTCGGTGCAATTGCAGTACAATACATGTGGATGGAGTTTTAAAAAAAAACAAAAAACGTACGAAGTTTGGAAAAGAATATACAGGGAAAAAATTCCATTAGAAAGTGATTTTCTAATCTGCAGCATATCAATTCTTTTGCAGATTTGTCGAGAATTGCAATGCATAGGACGGAATCTGCACAGAAATACGCGCACGTCCGTGTCAGAATAGGTTTACGCCGTTTATATGTCTATATAGTTTGTTACTATGTTATTTATGAAACACACTTGGAAGTCCAGCTCTAATCAGAAGCAGAGGAACTTTATTTCAGCGGTTTAAAAACTTTCTGTTACAGGAAATGAAGTATTGTTACGCGTTTCAGACCACCTCTATTCTGGGTCCTTCATTAGGACTCTGTTTTTACTTGAGCCCCTGATTGTAAAGCGCTGCGGAATGTTGGCGCCATAGAAATTTTAATTATTATTATTACTATAATTTCTGCACCAAAATCCACATCAAAAACCACTTAACATAAGCATCCCATTGACTTAGGAATCATATGTATTTTGCAGTCCGCAAAAGATACGGATGACGTCCGTGTGACATCCGTATTGCATCGTTTTTTTTGGGGGGGGGGATCTTTGTAACAATGCCTATCCTTGTCCGCAAAACGGCCATGCGGTCATACGGAAACAGAATGCACGCGTTTCCGTTTTTTTGGCGGATTTATTGAAGTGAATGTTTCCGCACACAGGATGCAAAAAAATAAAAACCCGGAATGGACAAGGAAAGAAAATACGTTCGTCTGCATGTGCTCTTAAATGGTGATCGGTGGTATAGTTCACATGGAGCAAATTTTTTACACTTGTGAAACTTGAAATCCACGCTGCAGGAAAAACTGCTCAATTGTTAGGTTAGGTTCACACGTGACTGAAAATACAGTGGAAATATCATATCCGCAACGAAAACCACGGAAAAGCCAGTGGACTTGACCCCCTCTACTACATAGTGCGAAATCTGCAGGGAAGATCTGCAACATAAATTTACATGGTTTTTTTTTTAAATACATTTACATGCTTTGGATTTCAAATCCGCACTGCAGGTCACTTCCCTCTGCGTTTTTTTTCTACGTAATGTGTGGATTTCTTAAAATCTCCCCCACGCCGCTGATACTGTACAATGCTGCCGATTCGCTGTGCAGAATCCGTGACGGCAAATCCACAGCTATTCAGTAACCTGCAAACCCAGTCTAAAGTGTCATTCACACGTCCGTGTCCGTGCTCAGATCTGTGAGCAGGTGGTGGTCAGTGATGCATCCGTGAAGGATCCATGTTTGGTCCGTGTGTCCGTTTTTTCGCTTTTCGTGTGCCATCCGTGTTTCACTGACTCTGCAAGGCTGAAAAATTATTTCCAAACCGTTTCTTCCTAATGATCCGTGAAGCACGGATGCGGACGGCGCAGGGATGACGTCTGTGCGCCGTCTGCATTTTTTGCAGCCCCATAGAAATGAATGGCTCTGCATCCAATCTTCAAAAAACACAGATCAGATGCGGAGCAGAAATACGGCCCTGCGCATGGCGCCGTCCTGTGGTTTCCAAGTGGAAAGCACGGCAGAAGGCAAAACATGGATTAGACCAGTTGAAAGGAAACAACTGAAGATACATTTAATATTTATCACAGATTTGCAAAAAGTCTGCAACGGAGAAAGGCTTCAGCGTGCGGACTCAAGGTGACGGCTTTATTCATAGGAGCTAAAAATGTCCCCTGAAACACAAAAAGAATGTGAGAAATGTAAAGACAGGGGAACGACGTGCAGGCAATCCGCAGCATCAAGGGCCCGAACTTGCCGGCACGGACATGCTGCGAAACTCAGGTAGTGGCGGCCCCATAGTCTCTGCCTCCGCTTGCTTTCAACGGGAGGCAGCACAGCAGTTCATGGGTTTAAAGCCGCGACCGCGTCAAGAAGTGACATCTCTCTCCTGGCCGTGGAAGGCGTCCGTTTGCGGTTTACGCTTCATTCCTTTAGGAGCTTTAAGCAGGTCTGCGGCATCCGAGCCGAGCGACGGTGTCGGAAACTGCTGCAGTGGTTTTTTAACATGCGAACGTACCCTTTACAATGAAGAAAAATCTCGCGTACACGCTGCCGAACTTCTCTGAAACCAGATCTGCGCATAACTCGACATGCGGTTTGGGTTTTAAACCTGCAGCACTTCAAACTCATGTCGTGGATTCCTGCCACGGATTTCACCCTTTGCAACACAAAGACGAAATCTGCAGCGAACTTGTAGCCTATCCATCACAATACCTGCAGGAGGATCTGTGGCTGCACCCACGTCGATGAGCTGCATCCAAGGGCCACATGGTAGACTTCTGCACCGACATGTGAAAGGGGGGGGGTGTCTCTGACCTTTGTTTCACTAAGGCCTCGTGCACACGGTCGTTGTTGTGGCCCACAAACAGCATGCATGCACTCCTTTTTTGCGGTGCGGACCATCGGATGCAGATCGCAGACCCCATGCAAGTGAATGTCTCTGCATAAGGCAGACACATGGTCGGTGCCTGTGCAATTTGCGGTCCACAGCACGGGCACCAGCCAACAACATGAGGCGTAACATTATATCCAGTCTGAATACGTTCCATGGTAGAAGTGTTACATATCGTCCATCCACTGGAATGGGTTGTGGAGCACACAGTCACCAGGTAAGGCTGGGTTGACATCACGTTATTTCCATCCTTTTAATGTATACAAAAAAACGTATACGTTAAACGGATGCCTCATTCTAATGCTATACAGTGGCACAGAGTTCCATTGTAAAAAGAAAACTAAACAAAAAAAAAAAAAACTTTTTTTTTACCGGACTGTGCAGGATACAAGAACCTGGTGTGCTGCATTTTTGTAACCTTTTTTTTCTGTAGCGTATACGTGAAACGGAGGCATAAAACGTCGTGTCAACCCTCCCTAAGTGATACCGTGCACAGTGTTACTGTTAGAGATCCAGTAGTGGTCGCCATCAAGTCGCTGTATTATTAACAAAGAGAATGCATCGAGTCAGCAGAACGCACATTGGGGCAGATTTACTAATCCTGTCTAATGTTTACACCGGCACCTCCAAACCATATGAAGTAAAGTCCAGGGGCGCGCTCCCGCAGCAGCAGTGCAAGAGCAAAGAAACGCTTGGTGGAGCAGCACACAGCTCCATGTGCAGACACCGGAAATGTGGATAAATCTAAATTGTGTCACTTCTGTACTTACTATATGAAAAATAGAAGCTCTACCTCTATGCATAAATTTTCTATCAAAATTGAAAAAAGTCTGTTGGAAGTCACTTTGTCACTGGTAGATGGGCCCGACACCAATGTGCGCAGAGAGCTTGTAATTTAAGTATAGCAGTGATGCCATTCGGATTCATCCATGTTCTCAGTGTCTGCAGGTGTCTGTGAGCATGGAGCAGGGCGCTGCTGCCTGTAGACCAGGCATCTCAAACTGCGGCCCTCCAGCTGTTGCAAAACTACAACTCCCACAATGCCCTGCTGTAGGCTGATACCTGTAGGCTGTCCGGGCATTGTGGGAGTTGTAGTTTTGCAACAGCTGGAGGGCCGCAGTTTGAGATCCCTGCTGTAGACCATATGCAGACCAGGCATTAGAAGCTGCCCCTGGTTTATCCCAATGACCCGCGCTGAATGATAAATTTTGTTCATCTCGCTAGATACTTTTGTCTAATTTTATCACCCTACTGACTAACTTACTATGGCACAATTTTGGCATACACTGGCGTATAATATATTAGGTGCAATTGGAGGAAATTGAAACAGAATTCAGATGCGTTAATTTAGTAAATAACCCCCCCCATGCACCCCCCCCCCTCCCAAAAGTGTTGCACAAGACACTATACAGCATTAGAGTGAGCAGGCAGTGCACTCATCAAGTCACTAGAGTGCAGAGAGTGCCATATTAAGTCACTAGATCACCAGTAGAGCGCAGAGAGTGCCATATTAAGTCACTAGATCAACATTAGAGTGCAGAGGGTATCAGATTAAGTCACTAGATCACCAGTAGAGTGCAGAGAGTGCCATATTAAGTCACTAGATCACCATTAGAGTCCAGAGAGTATCATATTAAGTCACTAGATCACCAGTAGAGTGCAGAGAGTGCCATATTAAGTCACTAGATCACCATTAGAGTGCAGAGAGTATCATATTAAGTCACTAGATCACCAGTAGAGTGCAGAGAGTGCCATATTAAGTCACTAGATCACCATTAGAGTGCAGAGAGTATCATATTAAGTCACTAGATCACCAGTAGAGTGCAGAGAGTGCCATATTAAGTCACTAGATCACCATTAGAGTGCAGAGAGTATCATATTAAGTCACTAGATCCCCATTAGAGTGCAGAGAGTATCATATTAAGTCACTAGATCACAAGTAGAGTGCAGTAAATGCCATATTAAGTCACTAGATCGCCATTAGAGTGCATATAGTGCCATATTAATTCACTAGATCACCAGTAGAGTGCTGAGAGTGCCATGTTAAGTCAATAAAATCACCATTAGAGTGCAGAGAGTGTCATATTAAGTCACTAGATCACCATTACAGTCCAGAGAGTCTAGATCACAAGTAGATTGCAGTAAATGGCATATTAAGTCACTAGATCACCATTAGAGTGCAGAGAGTGCCATATTAAGTCACTAGATCACCATTAGAGTGCAGAGAGTATCATATTAAGTCACTAGATCCCCATTAGAGTGCAGAGAGTATCATATTAAGTCACTAGATCACAAGTAGAGTGCAGTAAATGCCATATTAAGTCACTAGATCACCATTAGAGTGCATATAGTGCCATATTAATTCACTAGATCACCAGTAGAGTGCTGAGAGTGCCATGTTAAGTCAATAAAATCACCATTAGAGTGCAGAGAGTGTCATATTAAGTCACTAGATCACCATTACAGTCCAGAGAGTCTAGATCACAAGTAGATTGCAGTAAATGCCATATTAATTCACCAGGTCACAATTAGAGTACAGCGAGTGCCATATAAATTCACTAGATAACCATTAGAGTGCAGAAAGTGTCATATTAAGTCACTAGATCACCATTAGAGTGCAGAGAGTGTCATATTAAGTCACTAGATCACCATTAGAGTGCAGAGTGTCATATTAAGTTACTAGATCATCATTAGAGTGCAAAGAGTGCCATAATAATTCACTAGATCACCATTAGAGTGCAGAAAGTGCCACATTATGTCACCATATCACCATCAGAGTGCAGAGAGTGCCATATTATGTCACCGTTAGAGTGCAGAGATATCCACATTATGTTAACAGATCCCCATCAGAGTCGGTCACATTAAATTATCAGAGCTCTATTAGATTTCAGAGAGTGCCACATTAATTCACCAAATCACCATCAGAGAGAAGAGAGTGTCGTATAAATTCACCAGAGCACCAGTACACTGAGCCCATCATCAAGTCTCCATGCTTCCATTAGAGCGCCTTCACACACAGCTTTTAAAGAGAACCTGTCACCTCTCCGGACCTGTCTCTTTTACTAGATATTTACCCTATGCAATAACAATTCTGCATCTTTTTCATGTATCTCAATGTTGTTCTGTTCCTCAGTTATTGCTACTAGAAGTTTATTGAATCTGCAGCTGGGTGTTACCAGTTGGGGGGTTTCACATTAATCAGACTCTGCAGGGACACCTACCTAGAGTTACAGGAAAAGAAGCTCCGATAGCTTTTCCATGGGGAATAAAGAAGACAGGCATGTCAGGAGTGGTGACAGGTCCACGACCGTTGTTGTTTTGCGGTCCACAAATTGTGGATCCACAAACCACGGAGACTGGTGTGCATTCCGTATTCCCTAATAGAACATGTTTTTTTTTGCGGCCACATATGCAGAACCATTCACTCTAACGGGGCCACAAAAAAAAACGAACAGTACACGGAAAAAAAATACGTTTGTGTGCCTGAGCGCTAAGGGTATGGCCACATGGGGAGGAAGTTCTGCAGCAGAAACTCTGCTGTGGATTTTGCCACGTTTACGAAGTGGAATTTCCATTGCATATTTTCATAGATTTTTATTATAGATTTCCCCTTTTCATTTCAAAAGCTGCAATCCATGGTGGAAATCCACAGCATAAGGGCCCATGCACACGACCGTATCTATTTTGCGGTTCGCAAAACACGAATCCGCAAAAAAAATGGATGAAATCAGTGTGAGGTCTGTGTTTTTTGCAGATCCATTGTAACAATGCCTTTCCTTGTCCGCAAAACGGACAAGAATAGGATATGATAAAAAAAAATTGTGGAACTGCAAAAAATACGGATGAGGTCCGTGGGACGTCCAAGTTGCATCTGATTTTATTGGCGGATCCATTGTAACAATGCCTGTCCATGTCTGTAAAACGGACAAGAATAGGACATGTTCTTTCTTTTTTGCGGGACCGCGGAACTGACATACGGATGCGGACAGCACTCGGTGTGTTGTCCGCATTTTTGCGGATCATTGAAATGAATAAATTCGCATTCAATCTGCAAAAAAACTGTGAGTTTTTGCCATACACTCAAAAAAATAATGCTGTGTAAACCAGGGTTTACAGAATAAGACCCCATTCACACGTCCACAATTTAGTTCCGCATTTTGCGGAACAGAATTGCGGACCCATTCATTTCTATGGGGCTGACCCGCAATTCCGTTCCCGAAAAAAATAGAACATGTCCTATTCTTGTCCGCAATTGCGGAGAAAAATAGGCATATTCTATTAGAGCCGGCAATGTGCGGTCCACAAAATGCGGAACGCACATTGCCAGTGTCCGTGTTTTGCGTATCCGCAAAATACGTTACGGACGTGTGAATGGAGCCTAAATGGTGCCCACAGGACATCATAGGAGTGCTAAGCGTGCCATCAGGTTATGGGTGTAGACAGCAGAGAGTGCCATAAATCACCAGGTCAAGATTAGCGCACAGAGAATGTCAAACAAGTTAACATGCCAGGGCAAAGAGTGCTATAACGGGGCATTCTGGCTTCCCAATATTGATTGTCTATCTACAGGTTAGGCCAGCTATATCAGATTGGTGGTAGTCTGATTTCCGGCAACCCAACGATCAGCTACTTGAAGGGGCTACTCATCTGAGTGCTGCAGGGTTTACCTGCAAGCTGTCTACAAAGTAGCATAGTCACCCGATCACACACAGCAGTGTGTTAAGCCACTACGTAACCCTTAGAGCATTAGAGTGTTCCATCAATTCTCAGATCATCACTAGAGTGCTCTGTCAGTTATCCAGATCATCATTAGAGTTCCTCATTAATTCTCCCGATCATTTCAGTGGCCCATTAATTTTTTCCATCATCATTAGAGTGCCCCACCAATTCTCAGATCATCACTAGAGTGCTCCATCAGTTCTCCAGATCATCACTAGAGTGCCCCACCACTTCTCAGATCATCACCAGAGTGCCCCACCACTTCTCAGATCACCAGAGTGCCCCACCAGTTCTCCAGATCATCACTAGTGTGCCCCATCAGTTCTCCAGATCATCACTAGTGTGCCCCACCACTTCTCAGATCATCACTAGAGTGCCCCATCAGTTCTCCAGATCATCACCAGAGTGCCCCACCACTTCTCAGATCATCACCAGAGTGCCCCACCACTTCTCAGATCATCACTAGAGTGCCCCATCAGTTCTCCAGATCATCACTAGAGTGCCCCACCACTTCTCAGATCATCACTAGAGTGCCCCACCACTTCTCAGATCATCACTAGAGTGCCCCACCACTTCTCAGATCATCACTAGAGTGCCCCACCACTTCTCAGATCATCACTAGAGTGCCCCACCAATTCTCAGATCATCACTAAGGAGCCTCATTAATTCTCCAGATCGCTACAGTGCCCCATCAAGTCAACTGATCAACATAACAAGTCTCTGTCAAAGAGTGACTAAAAGGTTAGTAAAACAAGTGCTGCTCAGAGCGCTGTTCCTTTTCGCCTTTCCTCAGCTTTGCTTGGCTGTCCAGGCTTGTGGTGTAGAGATCCATACAAAGCACATGGGCTTCATGCTCCACACACTCGGCTTTCAGAGCAAAACTGAGTAGAGAAGATACAGACTTCAGAAGCACAGCACTCAGAGCAGCACTCCTTCTCCTTTGTTTTACAAAACTTTAGTTTCCCTTGAACATCTGGTTGGGAGTCAGAGATATGTGTCGGGTATTTCCTCTGCATAGGAAACCAGGGATGGACAACCTGAGGCTCTCCACCTGTTGCAAAACTACAATTCCCAGCAAGCCCAGACTGCCTACAGCTATCAGCCTACGGCAGGGCATGGTGGGAGTTGTAGTTTTACACCAGCTGGAGAGCCGCAGGTTGTCCATGCCTGAACTAAGCTTTCCTGTGCAGTGATAAAACAGATGTGCCAACCCATACAAGCCCAGTGTATGCCAAAAGATACTCCTTCAGCACACACTGGGTGCAGGGGCGCCCGCCAGTGACAAGGTATACCTCTAATGTGTAGTAAAACCAGATGTGAACATAGCCTAAAGTTAAATGAGTTTTCCGAGACTTAAATACTGATGATGTAACCTCTGGATAGGTCATCAGTATCTGATCAGTGGGAGTTTGACCCCCGGGACCTCCGCGATCAGCTGTTTGGGAAGGCACTGGCGCTCATGTGAGCACTGCAGCCTTGCTCACCAAGCACAGCGCCGTACGTGGTATAGTGGCCGTGATTGGTATCGCAGCTCAGCCCCTTGTAACCGATGAACGTGACATCACCGGTCTATGGAAAGCGCAGAGAAGTCTGCGGCGCTACTGCGAGCGCCGTGACTTCTCAAACTGCTGATCAGTGGGGGTCCCGAGTGTCGGAGACCCCCGCCGATCAGATACTAAGTCTCAGAAAAGCCCTTTAAATTCACATACAATTTATTGCAGAAATCTTGCTGCAGATACAACCCCATTCAAATGAAGGCTACCGACATACATTTTTGCAACAAATCCACCGCCTGTACGATTATTAGGGTTCGGCTACACGTCGCAGGTTCAGTCATGGCTCGTTAAAGTCAGGGTTTTGGCTACGGTGATCTTGCTGACGTGACGTGCTGCACCCAGGTATGGCAGTGTAGCAGGGCAGCCATAGAAATGAACGGGGCTGCAGCACGATTTGCACATTTGCTGCAATGGCGACCGAACAACTGCAATATATCCAGCAGGGTTGGGTTTTTTATGCCATTCTGGGGTCAAGGTCACGGCAAACGTGACCCCATTCATTTCTATGGCTGCCCTGCTACACTGCCATACTTGGGCACGACACCTGTCACAGGACCAAGATCGCCGTCTAGCCAAACCCTGAATGGAGTAAAAGTACTACAACTCTCAGAAGGCTCCATTCACTTTAATAGGAGTTAAAAGAACAGCCGAGCTTGTTTGCATGCTGGGGGTTGTAGTTTCACAGCAGCTGGAGTGTCAGAGGTTGCTGATCCCTGACATAGAGTAACTGGTCAGCCACAATCTCCCAGCAGGGAGTATACTGGTCAGAGAGACAGGCACAGGCACAGCATATCTAAAGGCGGCTGAAGTCCCTGGGGCCCACCAGAGGGAATGATTCTGAGGGCCCACCCTTCATATATATAGGACCTTAAGGGCCCTTAGGGGTCCATTATGGTCAGAGCTTGTGCCCACCGGAGGATCCTCAGGTAGACCCCGCATGGACACGCCGTCTTGCGTCAGTCTACGATTCTTGCGTCCATAAGGGGATTTTATTAGACATGAAATAATAATCAGTTACAGCTGATTTTTTTAGTTGAAAAAGTGGCATTTTTTTTATACCTTTTTTGTGCATAAAGTCTGTTTTCAATACACAGCATGGTCCAATGGATCAGTATTGGTTCTGATTTGAGTCCACAGAAGTTAAGGGGTTAAATTTAAAAACCCACGTTACATGCTCGCATAGTTCATGGGCGTATTTGTTCCATTTTTTAATCATCCGTATTTTGCTAACATTGGTCCCTGAAAATTTCAGTTTTTCTGCTGTCATAGGAGCAGAAAAACGTAAATAATGGCGCGCGGCGTCCGTCTAGCGCAGCGGCGTCCGTCTAGCGCAGCGTGCTGCACTACTTTTCCAATGAATTTGACATTTTCCAATAGAAGTGTGTACAGAGGCATCATTTATCAGATCAGATAGGTCAGTTTTGTGTCCCAAAAAAGTTGCAGCCCCCTGATCTAGTTTGAGACCACATATATTATTAAGGTGCACCAGGTCATACATTTGGTACAGGCACACAAAGCAAAGCCAGACTTAAAACTGACATAACAAAAAAAAAACTTAAAATGATAAATGACCCCCAGAGTAAAAAAAAAAAGTCCTTTAAAAAAAAAGTAAAAAGTAGAACAAGTGCAGTTGAAAAGAGAAACATTTAGGACACAATTCAAAAACAAAAACACAACAAATTGTAGAGAAAAAAAAACAATAAAAACAATAAATACAAGCCTCCCAGCCATCCATCCGTATTTGAGCCGTATTTTCATAGGCAAGTGTGAATGATCCCTTCTCTGCTTGCTCATGGAAAATTCTGTCCCCACTATCCAGATATTATATTTCTGTATAACACAATGTAATGTATTTCTACAGACACATTATCCTCATATCCTGCCGTGCTATTTCTTCATTATTTATGGAGTGCAAGCTCTTGGGGAACAAGGTCCTGCCCATCCAGTCTGTAGATGCGGCACAGGAGGAAGAGCCGAACTTTAATGATGATGATATTAGGAACGTGGTTCGTCTATATAGTTTTTGTGCAGCTATGATCTAGCAGGCAATGGTGGGACTTGTAGTTCTACAACAACAAGTCACATATTGCAGGTGAAATAGCAGGACCTTACACTGCACCAAGCCCGGCAGTGATCTGGTTAATGACTAGGAAGATACTTGCAGCACCTATATACTGTATATAATTATTTCTATGCAGTCCCCCCCCCCCCCATATCTGACCCGACAACCAATATTCCTGCCTGGTACTGAACCAAATCTGCTGTGTATGGAGGCCGCTTATATATAATATTATAATATTAGCTAAAATCCTCTGGAAATAATTTATTGAGATTGCTATTATTATTATTATTTATTTACTAATATCTAGATGTTTCTATTTTATTTTACTATTTTATTACTGATACCATTTTATATTTATTATTATTGTTGTTGTTTTTAATGGTGCCATGTTAATGCTTCATTATCATCATGGGGAAGGTTATTATTATTATTAGTATTAGTAGTAGTATTATTGTGACATTACTGATTTATTATGATCAGCATTATTATTATTATTATGTTGTTTTTAATGGTGACATATCAATGTCTTATTATTATTTTTTATGTATTGTTTTAATGGTGACATCCATGTTTCATTATTATTATTTTTACTATTATTATTATTTGTAATGATGACCTATCAATGTTTCATTATTATGGTGTTTTTAGTGGTGACATATTATTGTTTCTTTATGATGATCATTATTATTAGGATTTATTAATTTGTAATAACAGTTTTTTTTTGCTTTTGGTCTTTTTACTTTACAAGACGCAGGCGGCATTCAGAGACCTGTGCGGCAGGGACTTGCGGTTCTGCCTCTGATGTGCGGGGAGGGGGACATATCTACATGTACATGGCCAGAATGAGAAAATAAGGAGCTGGGACACAATGCCAGGCAGCGGCTTATCAGGCGGGGAAGTGGCAGGAGATTGCTCTAATTGCTCTCAATCTCAGTTATTAATTAGATCCTACAGATTAAGTAATGACTCCAGGACAATGGGATCTGGAGCTGGGATTTGGGGTTTGTCTCCATGTTGGGAATACAAGGAGCAGAAGAGAGATCAGAAGTGAGGAGGACACTGACATATAATAGGGGATGTTACTTGTAGGACTCTCCTCTAAATCTAATGATCATCTGATAGATTTAGTATTTCTCCTCATCTTCTACTGCAGATCACTGACCACCTCCATATGATGATGATGATGATGATTAGTAGCAGGAGAATAAAGTGCTGTCTGGACACTGATACCAGTATCCTACTAATGGTCATAATACTATCATCAGCTACATAAAAGTCATCATATATTAGACCTTTATCTATAATAACAATAATCATATTTTACACCTTTATTATTACACAGCACGCTATTACTATTCTAATGACTCATCATCATCATCATCAGATCTGACACCTGTATTATTACTACCGACCATCATATGTTATACCTTTATTTGAAATAATCATTATCATACATTATTATTATTAATATTCATCATCATATGTGACACCTTTATTCCAAGAATCCTTATCATCATCATAACATAACATCTTTATTATTATAATTATTTATCATCATATATTTTTTATTATTAAGTATCATGAACCATCCTCATATATATCACCTTATTATTATTATTACTACTATTACTACTACTACTAATAATTATTATTATTATAATTAAAAATAAATAATAATAATAACAACAACCCTGTATTACACCTTTATCCATATCCTCAGGGGGTAAATTCTGCTTTAGCACAGCATAACAACACAGCAGGGGCAGCAATTACAGCGATTACTGCATAAATACATTTAAAAAATTAAATAAAAAATAAAAATAATAATTCGTGGGTGTATAGAGGTGACCGGGGCTCTACAGGGGTCTTCGCTGTATATTAGGAGTATTATGTTTTCGCTATTTGTTTCTTTTTACATTTCTTTCCTTTTTGCATTGACTGATACATCAAGGATTCATATAACATCAGGTTTAACTGTTTAGTGCCTGGTTTCTGGTCTTTTTGGCGGAGTTCACACTGCCCACCTGGTGCCAGATGTAGAAAGAAGGGAAAGTGGAATATTGTGCTAAATAAATAAATGTATAAATGCATTTATTTTATATTTTAATTGTAGTCTATGGAAACAGGTGATAGAACTGACTGGAATATGCAATGTCTTCCACACATAACCGCACACAGGTTCAGAGGATTCTCGTGTGAACAGACCTTCTAAGAACCCTGGGCGCATTCCCATTGTTTTTTCTGCAATGCACAAGGCCGCGTTCACACGCACAGATTTGCTGCGGCTGTTCCATCGACCTGAATGGGAAGATCCCATGTTCACACTTTGGTGACAGTCTGCATTCTGTTTTCAGAGGCAGAAATGTCTCCAGTAAAGGTGTCTTCTGCTCCAGCCCTGATCCCGCAGCCTTCTATGGTCACCTCTGAGGACAGGAACCGTGCAAGGTCCTTGTCATCAACAATGGCTGCGACCTAGAAGACTATGGGACCGGGGCCACCTGGATCTACACTGCTACAGGATCATGGCTGGACCAGAACCAGAGTCTGAACCCAGAAGCGTCTCAGGTCATCACCTGATAGAGAAGGGACTCCCATAGAAGTGAATTGGATCATATATATATATATAAGGAATGGCCTAGGTTGTAGCACTTATATGATATAAGAGGTAATGTATAGATCTAATAATATATAGCAATACTGTACAGTAAGATATAGAACATTCGATAAATGTCAATGACAGGGATACACTGTAGCTTTTGTGCAGGGAAATAAAATATTACTATTGTAATGCTGATTATTATTATTGTTTATTATTATTATTATTATTATTATTATTAATAATAATAATAACTACTCTAAACATTAGACAATTGATTTTAAACACAATAGTAATATGTTCATATCAAAATAGTAATAGAAAGTCCTAGTGCTATGTGTGTCTGCAGTGTAGGGAGCAGGATGGGGCTGCCAGGTGCCCACTTACCTGACTCCTGGCCATTTCTAGGAGGTAAGTGGCCAATGATTTTACGATGATAACCTGGTGTGGAAGCAGGGGCCACTGTACAGACAGCACAGCCTGTATACAACAGCATCACACTGATCACAGTACTGAGGGGCAGCTCTTCACAGGATAGACGATAGATAGATAGATAGATAGATAGATAGATAATAGATAGATAGATAGATAGATAGATAGATAGATAGATAGATAGATAGATAGATAGATATGGGATAGATAGATAGATAGATAGATAGATAGATGGATAATAGATATGAGATAGATAGATAGATAGATAGATAGATATAATAGATAGATATGGGATAGATAGATAGATAGATAGATAGATAGATAGATAGATATGAAAATCGACAGATAGATAAATAGATAGATATGAGATAGATAGATAGATAGATAGATAGATAGATGTATAGTTATGAGATAACAAATAAATAGATAGGCAGATAGATGATAGATAATATATATATATAGACATATGTATAATTATATCTATATATTATCTGTCCGCATGGTGTATTTATATATTATTACTGAACATATTTACTATAGATTAATAGATTCTGCTGTTACTAACCTAATACTCGGCAAAATACAATTTCTTCTGCAGTAACATAA
The DNA here is from genome assembly GCF_905171765.1 of Bufo bufo. Taxonomy (NCBI): domain Eukaryota; kingdom Metazoa; phylum Chordata; class Amphibia; order Anura; family Bufonidae; genus Bufo; species Bufo bufo. The sequence goes on from NC_053391.1 coordinate 39,331,387, forward strand.
TACACACAGGCCTCAAGACAACGTACAGTTCTGTGTATATTACATTTTGTACTTTACACACTATAATAATTCATATATGTAGATATATATATAGATCCATCAGTTTTTGTACACAAGAAGGGATACTAAAAAGCTACTATATATACACACACACACAATTAAATAGAGACAGATCAATAAGTAAATAACTAAAGAATCTGAAGGAGTTGATTAGTTACAACGCAAAGTATAATATTAAGAAAACAGTACTACTAATAGAAAACCAGTAATATTCATAGCAATAAAATGACAGCACCGAAAACAATTATTAGGAAGTAATGGATAATAATATTAATAATAATAATAATTTAAATAATAAACATATATTTAGCAATAGTAATAAATAGTAATAGCAGTGGTACCAACAATAATAAATACTAATAAAATATATGAAAATAATTTGCTAAAGTAAATATAACCCGAAGAAAAAGTTAAGAAGGTGATACAATATAGAAAGCCAGTATTAAGAGAGAGATTTTATGGCAAGCTAATTTCTGGAGATTTTGTCTGTATATATATCTCATAAATATTATGTAACCAACATCCTATGTATCAAGGAATTGTCTACAATATATCAATCCAATCATCTGGAATAAACCTGGAATTATTCTGTAATTGTAAAGGAAATATAGGAGAGACTAAAAGAAATACTGTACTATGTATACATATATAAATATCTACATATATATATTGCACAGTATTTATTTTAGTTTCTCTAGATATTTCCTTTACAATTATTGGATACTTCCAGGTTTATTGGATTAGCAGACAATTCCTTGATACATAGGATGATCCATGGCTGACTTACCGTCCGGAAAGACTGCCCTCATCTTGAGGTAGCTGGTGGTCAGCCTGATGATGGAGGCCTTGTCCAGCTGGGAGGTGATGGCAGAGGGCAGGGGCAGCAGTTTGGCCAGCTCATAGAACTCCCCATTCTCCTTCTCCCTGCGGGTCTTTGCTGCGTTCTTAGACTTCTCCTTCATGGTGATGAGGATGATGAGGGTGATCAGTGCAGGATAAGATGACTGCTGGCAGTAATAACTCTGACATAATAATTAGCTGGGGGTCATCAGAGCACTGACTGGTATTGCTGGACTAGGGGCTCAGGGCTGAGGATGATGGGGGTGATGACCACACTGCTTTCTGGGTCATTGCTCTTTAGTTGAAAATATCAGGATATTGAAGGAAATCTCCTTGGTGGGAGGTTTGGTGGTAACCAGTGTCCCCCCTTCCCAGTGTGACTCCTCCAGGTCCTAGTCCAGGGGTCCACAGCTCAGGGACAGCTCCATCTCCTAGTCCTGCAGTGGAAGCAATCCAGCCAGGGCAGCAGCCATGTGTAGTCAGCAGGACCCTCCTGCAGGGTGGAGGTGGCAGCAGAGGAGACCTGAGGAGCTCCTTCTCTCCCACAGGCTGCAGAGCACAAGTCCAGGCACAGGAGCTGCAGGCACTGGATAGGCCCTGGGCTCCGTGACGTCTCCACACCCAGCCAGGGAGGCAGGGTGTCCTCAGCTGCCCACCCCAGCATGCAGGGGGTTAACCTGCCCAGCCTGTCACTGCCCTGCTGCTACTGTGTGCAGCCAGAGCAAAGCCAGCCCCAGGCACTCACAGGGTTAACTGCTCCGCACAAGTGGGAAGCACAGCCCCGGCACACAGGGGGTTAACCTCCCAGCCCCCTCCTGTGTACTGCTGCTGGGCCAGGACTGAGATAAAGGCAGCTCCGGCATACAGGGGGTTAACTGCAGGCTTCACTGCGGAGTATAAGAGGAGGACAGACAGACAGACAGACAGACAGCCCCTGTATAGAGGAGGAGGAGGAGGAGGGTGAACTCCAAATGTACTATAATATCTATCTATCTATCTATCTATCTATCTATCTCCTATCTATCTATCTATCTATCTATCTATCTATCTATCTATCTATCTATCTATCTATTCTTCCCATATCTATCTATCTGTCTATCTATCTATTATCTATCTATCTATTTATTTAATATTTATCTATCTATCTATCTATCTATCTATCTATCTATCATCTATCTATCTATCTATTATCTATCTATCTATCTATCTATCTATCTATCTATCTATAGATCTATCTATCTATCTATTATCTATCTATCTATCTATCTATCTATCTATTATCTATCTATCTATCTATCTATCTATAGATCTATCTATCTATTATCTATCTATCTATCTATCTATCTATCTATTATCTATCTATTTATTTAATATCTATCTATCTCATATCTATCTATCAAATCAAATCAGCTTTATTGGCAGGACTAAATACATTTTAGCATTGCCAAAGCAAGTGGGAAATAATTGGGTAGGGTTGGGGAATGGGGACATATACAGGGTGGGGGTATAGGAGTCCATGGTATATCAGGCTCCTCTCAGTCTATGGCAGGCAGTAATATATTGTGCTGCTGTGGCCGCTGTGTTCTCCTCTTCCAGCAGTATGGAGAGTCTCTCTTCCTCCTCCATGGAGGTGAAGTCTGGGCAGAGATCAGACAGTCTCCTGAAGTCAGTCTCCCTCACTGCTGAGTATTTGGGGCACCGCAGCAGGAAATGAGCCTCATCCTCCACGGCCTCGTGGTTGCACTGCTGGCACAGTCTGCTCTCCCTGGGCATGTACCTCTGTCGGTGACGCCCGCATTCAATGAGCAGGCTGTGGGCGCTCAGTCTGTATCGGCTCAGGATCTGTCGGTCTCTTGGATTGGGGAGTTTCTCCAGATATGTGGCCAGTTTGTACTCCCTCTGCAGGCTCTGGTATACTGTCAGCTTCTGGGATGTTCTTATGTCGTTCCTCCAGACGCTAATATACTCCTCTTTGTACTTGTGTATCGTCCTCTGGATTTCGCCCTTTGTCAGGCTGTATTGGTTGGTGGCTTGGGCAGGCTGGGTTTGGGTGACTTGTTGCAGGGTGTTTTGTCTTTCTGGGGCTTCTTGGTGTAGCAAGGCTTTGTGATGGTAGGAGCTGGGACTGCTGCTATGAAGATGGGCTCTGAATGATAGCGCCCTCTTCTGGAAAGCAAAGTAGAGTGGAAATCTGCCCAGTTCTGCTCGACGGGCACTGTTTGAGGTGCCCCTGTGGACCTGGAGAAAGTGTTTGCAGAGTTCTAGGTGGAATAGTTCTGTTGGCCCAGAGTCCCACTTTGCCCGGTCTGGGTATATGTCTGGGCCCCAGACTTCCCTGCCATACAGGAGGATCGGGGCGATGATGGTGTCAAGGATTTTAAGCCAGACGGTCACTGGTGCTTTAAGGTGATACAGACGCCTTCTGATGGCATAGAAGGTTTTGCTCGCTTTGTCTTTCAGTGTTTCCATGGCTTTCTTAAAACTCCCTGATTGGCTGATTTCTAGGCCCAGGTAGGTGTAGCTGTCAGTTTCTGAAAGTGGACAGTTGTTTAGCAGGAAGGGAGGACGCCCGGCTGCTTTCCGGTTTCTTTTCTGGAACACCATGATGTTTTTTTTTTGGATTGATGGGCAGTGCCCACGTGTTACTGAACTTTTCCAGTATTTTCAGGTTATCTTGGAGACCTTTCTCAGTTGGCGATAGTAGCAGGAGATCATCCGCATAAAGGAGAAATTTCACCTCGGTGTCATGAAGGGTGAGATCAGGTGCTGTGGAGGACTCCAGAGCCGCCGCCAGCTCATTGATGTAGACGTTAAAGAGGGTTGGACTGAGGCTGCAGCCCTGTCTGACTCCTCGGCTCTGCCGGAAATAAGCCCTTCTCCTCCCATTTACCTTCACGCTGCATCTGTTCTCAGTGTAGGAACTTCTGATGACATCATATGTTTTTCCTCATATTCCGCTTTCAAGAAGTTTCCAGAATAGGCCCGGGTGCCACACTGAGTCAAAGGCCTTCTTAAAGTCCACAAAGCAGGTATAGATCTTTCCATGCTTTGTATTGTGGACATGGCTCTTGATGAGGCTCTGCAGGGTGTAGATGTGGTCCGTGGTGCGGTGGTTTGGTATGAAGCCTGCTTGGCTTCTGCTTAGGATGTAGTACTGGGTGAGGAAGCTGAGGATCCTCTTAGGCCTCCTGCACACGAACATGTGCTACTTGCAGTCCGCAATACACGGGCGCTGTTCCGTGGACCTTCCGCATCATGGATGTGGCCCTATTCACTTTAGTGGGTTCGCAAATCCGGAGATACGGAATGGTGCGGAACGGAAGCATGGAACGGAACCCTATAGAAGCACTACGGAGTGCTTCCGTTGGGTTTCGTCCCATACTTCCGTTCTGCAAAAAGATAGAACATGTCCAATCTTTTTGCCGAACGGGTGGATCGCGGGCCCATTAAAATGAATGGGTTCACGATCCGCTGCGGCTGCCCCGCGGTCGGTGTTCATGCATTGTGGCCCGCAGCACGGCCACGGGGCGCACACGTTCGTGTGCAGGAGGCCTACTGCTGAGGAGTTTCCTACTGCTGAGGAGTTTCCCCAGGTTGCTGCTGATGCATATGCCTCTATAGTTGGCTGGGTCGTACCTGTCTCTGCCCTTGTGTATGGGGGTGATGATGCCCTGGTTCCAGCTCTGGGGGAAGTAGCTGGCACTCAGCACAATATTGTAGAGTTTTATTAATGCGGCCTGGATACCTGGCGGGCTGTATTTGATCATTTCTGGAAGGATCCCATCTGGGCCGCTGGCTTTTTTACTCTTTATCTGTTACGGACGTTCCCGTGGCAGGTACCAGGAGATTAGAGAGATTGGCAACTCGTGGGTTAAATTGACAAGTACACGGTGGATCTTATTGTGCCTGTGTTTTGGTGAATGCCACACCCCTTGCTTCAGGTGTTGCTTGTTGGTAATTTACCTTCCCCATAAGTAGCCGCTTCTCACTCTTGTAGGTGCGGTTTATAGATTTTCTTCCTGCCTTCTAACTAGTTGGTCGGTTGTACTCTGCGGTGCTTCTGGAGTTGCCAGTTTTCTACTTTCAGATGAGTCTTGTCTTTTCTTATTGTTTTGTGTTTGTTATATTCCCTGTTGTTTGTATCTGGGCCTGAGACAGAGACTTCCATTCGTCCATCTGGGGAGGAATGAGTTGTCTCTGGTCCTAACCTCATTCCAGGGCCTTATAGGGATATTAGGGCCTAGGTATACAGCATATGAATATTCCTACCTTCAGGGTCTATTCATATTGATAGGTAGTTAGGGCCCGGATTAGGGTTGTTTAGGAGGTGACCTGTTCCTTCCCTAGTTTCCAGGCCCAGTTCCCCTTCCCTCCTGTGTTTAGTGTGGAGTTTTTCCTCCACACTGATTGTGACATTATCACTGAGATCCTCACTGTTATCTCCTGCAGTGTGATCAGTGTGTCTAGAGGGTTTTGGAAATCTTAGATTTTTTCCTCCATATCCTTCAGCTTTTTCAGGATTTCTTTTTGTTCTGGGCTTTGGTCCTCCCTCGAGATAGCTTTGTAAAGATCCTTGAAGTATTGGAGCCAGATGTTGCCATTTTGGATGTGGAGGTTGGTGTTCTTGCTGGTTTTGTGCTTCCATAGTTCCCAGAAGCAGTTGTCCTGGAGACCATCTTGGAGTTGGAGGAGCTTGGTTGAGATGTTGCCTTGCTTTTTCTTTCCGAGTGTATTTTTGTATTGCCTTTGTATGTTGTTGTAGGCTTCCCTCAGACTGGAGTTGTTCGGATCTTAATGTGTTTCCTATTTGAGGCCATTCTTAGTGCCTTCCTTATATCTTTACACTCCCTGTCGAACCAATTGTTGGGTTATTGCTTTTTTGGCCTTTTTTTGCATCTTTTGAGGTCAGACATTTCCGCCATGGAGTAAAGTATATTATTAAAGTCCCTTACCGCGAGATTTTCTCCTTCTGGATTCAGATGAGAACATTGCCCAGGGCCTGGAAATGGGCGGCTTCCCTCTGTAGGATATCGAAGCTGTCAGGATTGAAGTATAGAGACTCTGGTGGAGCTATCTATGCTGCACAGAAGTAGACGCCAGCCCGAGAGGTGAGGATGGAGCGGTCTATTCTTACCGAGATGTGGCTGTCTTCTCTCTTTACTGGTCTGATCTGCTCATGGAGCTCCTCTTTATACCAGACTAATATTCCTCCTGAGCTCCGGCCCAGCTTGATGCTTTTGTTTTTCAGAGCAGGGACAGAGATCTCCCTGTATCCGGTGGGCACCAGGGATTTATTATATCTATCTATTCATCCCATATCTATCTATCTATCTATCTATCTATCTATCTATCTATCTATCTATCTATTATCTATTATCTATCTATCTATCTATCTATCTATCTATCTCATATCTATCTATCTATCTATCTATCTATCTATTATCTATCTATCTATCTATCTATCTCATATCTATCTATCTATTATCTCTTATCTATCTATCTATCTATCTATCTATCTATCTATCTCATATCTATCTATCTATCTATCTATCTATCTATCTCATATCTATCTATCTATCTATCTATCTATCTTCTGTATCAATTCAACTCAATAAAGTTTATTGGTATGTCCAAGTAAAACATTTAGCATTGCCAAAGCAAAAGAAAAGGTAATAAGTATTGGGGGTATAATAGTCCATGGTGTCTTATCTTCCTCTCAGTTGGTGACAACTAACTATCTATCTATCTATCTATCTATCTATCTATCTATCTATCTATCTATCTACAGTATCTATCTATCTATCTATCTATCTATCTATCTATCTATCTATCTCATATCTATCTATCTATCTATCTATCTATCTATCTATCTATCTATGTATCTATCTATCTATCTATCTCATATCTATCTATCTATCTATCTATCTATCTATCTATCTATCTATCTATCTATCTCATATCTATCTATCTATCTCATATCTATCTATCTATCTATCTATCTATCTATCTATCTATCTATCTATCTATCTATCTATCTATCTATCTATCTATCTACAGTATCTATCTATCTATCTATCTATCTATCTATCTATCTATCTATCTATCTCATATCTATTTATCTATCTATCTATCTCATATCTATCTATCTATCTATCTATCTATGTATCTATCTATCTATCTATCTATCTATCTATCTATCTATCTCATATCTATCTATCTATCTCATATCTATCTATCTATCTATCTATCTATCTATCTATCTATCTATCTATCTATCTATCTATCTCATATCTATCTATCTATCTATCTATCTAATATCTATCTATCTATTATCTATCTATCTATCTATCTATCTATTATCTATCTCATATCTATCTATCTTTTGTGTCTATCTATATAAGCAAAAACTGCCGCTTACTGTGGCAAACTGACCAGAAAGCTGCACGTGGCACACACCTCTAGACTATTCCTTCTGCCACCTCACGGCCGTCGCACTTTACAGATTCATCCACACAGAGCGGCTCCACTGTGATTTTTCAAGAGTGCAAAATCCGCAGCGATTCTGCCAGAATTTGGTGTGGATTCTGTTGCAGAACTCACAGTGTAAATGTTGTGGTTTTTCCACAGATTTTTAGCATAAAAAAATCACATCACATCACATGTCAACCTCTGTGCAGATCATTTTCTGCAAGAAAATCTGCAACAGAAGTTCCGCAGCGGATGCTCCACGTCCAAAAATACCCGGCAAAAATAACTGCACTGTGGTGATAAACTTGGAGCATTTTAAGACTCCTTTTAGTTTTGCTCGCAGCGTTTTTTGTCCAGCCGAATTCCGGCATACTTGTCAGGACGGGGCCGGATCTACGGTAACATCAGTGTGAAAGAGGCATGAATCAGTTCTATATATTTGATTTCTATTTTTTTAGTACCACTAAAATAATATTTTTTTCAATTTTTTGCAGTCATTTGGGTAGCATTGGCTTTTCACATTTGTATTTGTTTTATTTTGTGTTGTCTTTATTTTTGTTTTTATACACTCTGATATCCATAACGTCATCACTTTTGCAGCACGTTTTCCAAAAATTCACAATTTTATGTAACTGGTATTAGCCCCCGTTACAGGGGAAATGCCGCTGCTAGGGGCTCATGCACATGAACATATTTTTTTTCCATTCCCATTCTGTTTTTTACAGATCCGTATGTGGAAACATTCACTTCCATGGAGCTTGAAAAAAACGGAACTGACTCCGTGTGCATTCCGGGTCCGTATGTCCTTATGTTCATTCCGCAAAAAAAATAGAACATGCCCTATCCTTGTCCGTTTTGCGGATGAGGACAGGCATTGTTACAATGGATCTGCAAAAAAAACAAAAAACGGAGGCAACATAGACATCAAACTGACGTCATCCGTTCTTTTTGCTAATTACATATGGTTGTGTGCATGAGCCCTAAATCCCAGCAGCTTCTGCAGCTATCCAGAACTTGGCCATCATCGGATTTGCAGCAGTAAGTGGAATTGCATGTGGTCTATACAGCGATGCGGAAAGCGGAGCGATAATAGACCGCCTCTGCCTTCTCTATGGGGTATGTATCTGACATCCGGATCTTTGTTCCCGCAGTTGTGAGATTTCTAGATGTTTCTATAAGGCCTCATGCACACGAACGTATTTTCTTTCCGTGTCCGTTCCGGTCTTTTTGAGGACCGTATACGGAACCATTCATTTCAATGGGTCCGCAAAAAAGGAAGTTACTCCGTGTGCATTCCGTTTCCGTATGTCCCCATTACGGACAAAGATAGGACTATTCTATTAGGGGCCAGCTGTTCCATTCCGCAAAATACGGAAGGCACACGGACGTCATCCGTATTTTTTGCGGACCGCAAAATACATACGGTCGTGTGCATGAGGCCTTACCATGTATTTAAAGGGGTTGTCTCACTTCAGCAAATGGCATTTATCATGTAGACAAAGTTAATACAAGGCACTTACTAATGTATTGTAATTCTCCATATTGCCTCCTTGGCTGGCTGGATTCAGTTTTCCATCACATTATGCACTGCTCGTTTCCAGGGGGTTCCGGCCACCGCTGCAGCGCAGATTTGAGATGGCCGGGATGGGAGCTGCTGCACATGCATGCCTATACGTGCTCCTATGGTCCTGGTCGGTGCTTTTTCCTATAGTATGCAAGCACGACCACCACTCAGTGGCGTAGGGATCGCCATAGCAACCATAGCAGTGGCTATGGGGCCCTACGCCACTAGGGGGCCCGTCTGACCGCATTCAGTTTTTTTTTTTTTTTTTTATTTATTAACACACACAGACACTACTACACACAGGCAACCAGGAGGTGGCGTAACTACCGGGGAAGCAGCTGCTTCGGGGCCCGACAGTTTATTTTCAAGTTAGTTAAATATCGATGTCTTATTGTTCAGGGCCCCTTCACAGCAGCGGTCTTAATGTTCCCTCACTAATGTGCTCTAATCTTACTGTATATACTAAAGTCTCCTGATGTGTCTGGGATTCGAACCCACAACCTCCAATGTATCAGTGGCAAAGCATTTACCCTCACAACCATAAAGGAAGCCTTGCTGCTGACTGAATAATTATGACACTTCTACTGTTATAGCTGGCTAAGTGTACAGCTATACACATGACAGCTGCCCCAACACACCCAGCACTGCTATATCTCTATATGACAGCTGTCCCAGCACACTCAGCTCTGCTATATCTCTATATATAAGCAGCAGTCATGTGTATAGATGTACACTTAGCCAGCTATAACATTAGAAGTCTCATAATTTTTCAGTCAGCAGCAAGCCAGCTGTTATGGTCTTGTGGTTAGATGCTTTGCCTCTGATACAGAAGGTCGTGGGTTTGAATCCCAGCAGAAACCTTATCTGAAATACAAGCACTGACTCCATATATGGACATACAGGAAGAGGCTGCATCGCTGACATGGAGGTAAGTAGAAGTGTTTATTATTATTTTTTTTAATACCCGACTGTTACTGCCATGGGGGGAGCGGGGGGGCACTTGATACTGGCACATGGGGGGAGGGGGGTTGGCACCTGATACTGGCACCTTGGGGGGGGGGAGAAGCATCTGATACTGTGGATGGCACTGTTTAGGGGAGGGGGATCTGTGGATGGCACTGTTTAGGGGAGGGGGATCTGTGGATGGCACTGATTAGGGGAGGGGGATCTGTGGACGGCACTGTTTAGGCGAGGGGGATCTGTGGATGGCACTGTTTAGGGGAGGGGATCTGTGGATGGCACTGTTTAGGGGAGAGGGGATCTGTTGATGGCACTGATTAGGGGAGGGGGATCTGCTGTGGATGGCACTATTTAGGGGAGGGGGATCTGTTGATGGCACTATTTAGGGGAGGGGGATCTGTGGACGGCACTGTTTAGGGGAGAGGGATCTGTGGATGGCACTATTTAGGGGAGGGGGATCTGTTGATGGCACTATTTAGGGGAGGGGGATCTGTGGATGGCACTATTTAGGGGAGGGGGATCTGTGGATGGCACTATTTAGGGGAGGGGGATCTGTGGACGGCACTGTTTAGGGGAGAGGGATCTGTGGATGGCACAGGGGGGGGGGCCCATAATTTTTTTTTGCTATGGGGCCCATGCATTTCTAGCTACGCCCCTGCCACCACTGATGTATTGCAGGGTGGGCACAACCATGGAAACGAGCAGTGTATAATGTGATGGAAAAATGAATCCAGCCAGCAAAGGAGGCAGTGTGGACAATCACAATACATTAGTAAGTGCCTTGTATTAACTTCCTCTACATGATAAATGCCACTTACTGAAGTGAGACAACCCTTTTAAAGACATACGGTGGACCGCATGTAGTTCACATCGGAAAATAAAACAAACGGGCTACACAGGCCTTTGGGTATAATACACATCGCATGCTCAAAGACTGCTCATCATAATATTCGTGGATGAATGGGGTCGTGTTGCGACCCATAAGTTGCCACAACCTGCCAGTCACGAGAAATAAAGCAGATGTGGATTTCTTGCGACTGTCAGGTCCCGGTAACTTGACCTCATTCATTTTCATTATGTGAAGAATGGATGTACAGTAAGGGTAAATGCGCACTATCAGGAATGTAAGGGTAAATGCGCACTATCAGGAATGTAAGGGTAAATGCGCACTATCAGGAATGTGTGTGGATTTTCCATGTGGATTTGCGTGCGGAAAATCCGTACCGTAGGTCATGTAAATTGTACTCTATGAGAGTTTGAAATTCTCATGCACACAATGAAGATTTTAGAATCCGCAGCTTGTCAATTAATTTAATTTTTTCCTGACCGGATTTTCTCCAATCACTTCAATGAGGAGAGTAAAATCCGCACTAAGGCCCCTTTCACACGGGCGAGTATTCTGCGCGGATGCGATGAGTGAGTTGAACGCATTGCACCCGCACTGAATACCGACCCATTCATTTCTATGGGGCCGTTCACATGAGCGGTGATTTTCACTTGTGCGTTGCGTGAAAATCGCAGCATGCTCTATATTCTGCGTTTTTCACGCAACGCAGGCCCCATAGAAGTGAATGGGGTTGCGTGAAAATCGCAAGCATCCGCAAGCAAGTGCGGATGCGGTGCGATTTTCACGCACGGTTGCTAGGTGACTATCGGGATGGAGACCCAATCATTATTATTTCCCCTTATAACATGGTTATAAGGGAAAATAATAGCATTCTGAATACAGAATGCTTAGTAAAATAGCGCTGGAGGGGTTAAAAAATTATTTTTTATAATTTAACTCACTATAGTCCACTTGACCGCGGAGCCCGGCATCTCTTTCTGTCTCCTTTCTTCAGGACCTGGGTAAAGGACCTGTGGTGACGTCACTCCGGTCATCACATGATCTTTTACCATGGTGATGAATCATGTGATGGACCATGTGACGACCGGAGTGACGTCACCACAGGTCCTTTACCCAGGTCCTGAAGAAAGGAGACAGAAGGAGATGCCGGGCATCGCGATCAAGTGGACTAAGGTGAATTAAATTATTTATATTTTTTTTTTAACCCCTCCAGCGCTATTTTATAAAGCATTCTGTATTCAGAATGCTATTATTTTCCCTTATAACCATGTTATAAGGGAAAATAATACAATCTACACAACACCAATCCCAAACATGCGCGATTTTTCTCACGCGAGTGCAAAACGTATTACAATGTTTTGCACTCGCGCGGAAAAATCGCGGGTGTTCCCCTAACGCACCCGCACATTTTCCCGCAACGCCCGTGTGAAAGAGGCCTAATTGATGCAGATGGACCGCAAGGATTTCCCTGCGAACACCTGTGGATTTCAGTGCACATTGTCTGCACATAAATCCTGAACGTGTGCACTTACCCTTAAGTAGCTTTGTGCTGCCGTGAAACCATATGGCAAATTTATGACAGTTTTGTTTTATGCATAAAAATGTAAAAAAAATCCCTTTATGCTTTGATTTGGAAAAAAAATTCTGATTTGCAGATCTACAGAACAAAAGAAAGGTGAACCTACGTGGGTTATGTCCTGTGCTTTCGGGGATACTATTGGGGTTGTCCAGGATGAGGACACGGCTGCTCTCTTCTAGTCGAGTCGTGTCGGGTATTATAATAATATATATAACCCCCAGCTCCTGACCATTATTAACACGAATGCTCACTCTTAGGCCCCTTTCACACGGGCGAGTTTCCCGCCCAGGTGCGATGCATGACGTGAACGCATTGCACCCGCACTGAATCCGGACCCATTCACTTCAAGGGAGCTGTGCACATGAGCGGTGATTTTCATGCATCACTTGTGCGTTGCGTAAAAATCACAGCATGCTATATATTCTGCGCAGGCCCCAGAGAAATGAATGGGGCTGCGCGAATATCGCAAGCATCCGCAAGCAAGTGCGGATGCGGTGCGATTTTCACGCATGGTTGCTAGGGAATGATAGGGATGAAAGCAACCCTGGACCCCATTAAAGTCTATTCACTGTATTATTTTCCCTTATAACATGGTGATAAAGGAAAATAATAGCATTCTTAATACAGAATGCTTAGTAAAATGTGGATTGAGGGGTTAAAAAAATTTAAAAATTTAACTCGCCTCATCCACTTGTTCGCTCTGCCGGCATCGTCTTCTTGCTTCTTCTTTCAGGACCTGCCAAAGGACCTTTGATGACGTAATCGCCCTCACCACGTGGTGACGTCAGCGCAGGTCCTGCTGAATGAAGATAGAAGATCAAAGGTCCTTACGTCTTCAAAGGTCCTTTTGCAGGTCCTGAAAGAAGAAGCAAGAAGACGATGCCGGCAGAGCGAACAAGTGGATGAGGTGAGTTAATATTTTTTTTATTTTTTTAACCCCTCCATCTCTATTTTACTAAGCATTCTGTATTCAGAATGCTATTATTTCCCCTTTATAACCATGCTATAAGGGAAAATAATAAAATGAATAGAACACCTAACCCAAACCCGAACTTCAGTGAAGAAGTCCGGGTACCACATTCAGTTTTTTCTCACGCTCGCGCAAAACGCATTAAAAAACTGAACATCGGAACGTAATCACAGTCAAAACTGACTGCAATTGTGTGCCTATTCGCGCGGTTTTCCCGCAATGCACACGCGACGCATCCGGAGCAAATCTGGAACGTCCGTGTGAAAGAGGCCTTAGTAAATTCCTCTTGTGCACGGTTTGTGACACTGACATAAACAATTTCACGTAATTTATAATTGAATCCACATTTATTTACTGCTACAAATGTTATAATGAAACATCCTATAAAACAAATGTGATGGGGGGGGGGGGGTGCATCATAATGGAGCGGATCAGATCCATCCTGCAGCCCATGATGCCAGTGTGATTACAGCCTAATATTTCCCTAAAGAATATATACAGACAGATACTGAATGTCACATGGCTGTCAGGCTGTCTGCAGATCGGTCACTGGGATTTCCATATGTATTGACGGATCCCGTTGCTGATGAATGGTAAATAACACTTCACATGTCAGAGTGGAATACTGCGGGCGTGCTCCCTCCGGCTGTCCATGGGATCTGCACAGGCATCTGATCAACGAGTCTCAAGTCCATCTCGTTCTGGCACAAGATCCCTCAAAAAATGTCTGACCCGGCGGCTCCCATTAAAATCTACTTACCAGATATTCTGTGCTCACGTCCCCGGTCTGGAGAGCAATGTAGCTGTGATGACCTCTGATCACACAGCAGATACATAGCAAATAAGATAGGATAGATAGGTGATAGATTATCCATATATAGCATAGATGTGAATGAAGAAATATAGTAGAAAATGAGATATATAGATAATAGATAGATACTTTAGGTAGATTAAATATTAGATATCAAATAATATTTACAAATTCTATGATTAATTGTAGTGCGTGTAATGGTAAATTTGGTACAATGTATCAATGCAAATTTATTAACACATTCATACACTTTCTAGTTTAACTAAAACCAAAATAGTAAAATGTTATTATGTTCTTAGAGCGTTTCTTATAGTCCGAATGCTAATGACCGTAATGCACATACAGTAGGTGCGCACTATAACCTGACGCTGAAAAATTAGGATTTTTTTCCCCCAAAAAACAAATCTAAAATCCGCATTGAATCCACTGTAAAGTCCACACATGCCCGCGGGTTTTTAAGACATCCTATATCTGCACAAAAGCAGCTGTGAGCTCGGTCTAAGGCCCCTTTCACACGGGCGAGTATTCCGCGCGGATGCGATGCGTGAGTTGAACGCATTGCACCCGCACTGAATCCCGACCCATTCATTTCTATGGGGCTGTGCACATGAGCGGTGATTTTCACGCAGAAGTGGATGGGGTTGCATGAAAATCACAAGCATACGCAAGCAAGTGCGGATGCGGTGCGATTTTCACGCACGGTTGCTAGGAGACGATCGGGATGGAGACCCGATCATTATTATTTTCCCTTATAATATGGTTATAAGGGAAAATAATAGCATTCTGAATACAGAATGCATAGTAAAATAGCGCTGGAGGGGTTAAAAAAATAATAATAATAATTTAACTCACCTTAATCCACTTGATCGCGAAGCCGGCATCTCTTCTGTCTTCATCTTAGCTGTGTGCAGCAACAGGACCTGTGGTGACATCACTCCGGTCATCACATGATCCATCACATGATCTTTTACCATGGTGATGGATCATGTGATGACCGGAGTGACGTCACCACAGGTCCTGTTGCTGCACAGAGATCAGATGAAGACAGAAGGAGATGCCGGGCTTCGCGATCAAGTGGACTAAGGTGAGTTAAATTATTATTATTTTTTTAACCCCTCCAGCGCTATTGTACTATGCATTCTGTATTCAGAATGCTATTATTTTGCCTTATAACCATGTTATAAGGGAAAATAATACAATCTACAGAACACCGATCCCAAGCCCGAACTTCTGTGAAGAAGTTCGGGTTTGGGTACCAAACATGCGCTATTTTTCTCACGCGAGTGCAAAACGCATTACAATGTTTTGAACTCGCGCGGAAAAATCGCGCATGTTCCCGCAAGGCACCCGCATCTTTTTCCGCAACGCCCGTGTGAAAGAGGCCTAAATCTCCATCAGAAAATAAGAAAGTGAAGGCAAGGGAGAAAAATCTTCATGGAAGCTGTACCTGTGCGACAACAGCGGAGGTCCTACATGATTGATGGTGGGCTCATCCCGTAAACAGCCGGGATCACTGACCACTTATCTAGTTTTTTTTAACCCCTTAAATGCCACAGTCAATAGCAAATGTGCCATCTTAAAAGGATGGTAGAGGGTGAGGGCTCCCTCATGTTAGCCAACGGGCACCCTGCGATGAGCGGTGGGCTTCCATGGAAGCTGGGGACCTGACAAAGGCCCCCATGTCTACTAGCAGCATCTGTTGATTAGGTGCTGCCACAGTATCACACTGACGATCAGTAGTGCTCTACTTACTAAGGCCTCTTTGCACACGACCGTATGCCCCCCGAGACATACGGTCCGTGAGCGGGGCCATATGTCCCGAAACGGCACCGATCGTCCGCACGGGAGCGCACAGCATCATAGATTATAATTCATGGTATGTATAATGGGTGACGTTCTTCTACATAAGTAATGAATGATGGATGATGTACTCCTGCATGTGTAATGTATGATGTTCTAAAAGGGTAATGTATAATGGGTGATGTTCTCCTACATGGGTAATGTATTCTAGGTCTTGTTCTCCTGTATGGGTAATGTATGATGGGTGATGTTCTCCTACATTAGTAATGAATGATGTTCTTCTACATGTGTAATGTATGATGTTCTACACGGGTAATGTATGATGGGTTATGATGGGTGATATTCTCCTATATAGGTAATGCAGATAACAAATGATAGGTGATGTTCTCATGCATAAGTAATATAATGTGGCTGATGTTGTTCTCCTATTTAAGTAATTTTTGATGGGTGATGTTCTGCCACATGGGTGATGTATGATGGGTGATGTTGTTTTTTCTGCATTGGTAATGTATGATTGGTGACATTCTCCTACATGGATAATGCATGATGGGTGACAATGTGCTGTCCGCCGGAGATATGACGCACTTTTTTCCCCCAGAAGTGAAAAATGGCTGTGTGTCTTATAGCCCGAATGCTGATGACCGCTTCCATTGGCTGTACTCACCCTAACTGGTCTTCTTCATGGCTCTGTGCTGCATTGTGTCCTGACTGCGTACAGTGTCAGGGCGTAATGCACATAGGTGCGAACCACTATAACCTGACACTGTGCGACGTCGGGTCACAGTGCAGCGCATGTCGGAAGAAGGCCAGGGAGCAGTGAGCCCCGGATCCTGGATCTACAGCATGGTGGTGCCGTCTGAACCCAGAGAGTAAGTTTTTTTGTTTTTTAAATATCTTAACTGAAGTCTGATGGAGGTCTGATCTGAAGCTGATGGGGTCGGATCTGAGGCTTATGGTGGCCTGATCTGAGGTCTGATGGTGGTCTGATCTGAGATCTGATCTGAGGTCTGATGGTGGTCTGATCTGAGATCTGATCTGAGGTCTGATGGTGGTCTGATCTGAGGTCTGATCTGAGGTCTGATGGTGGTCTGATCTGAGGCTGATGGGGGTCTGATGGATGCTGGGGGAGGGGTTTGATGGGGATCTGGCCTGAGGCCTCATGCACACGACCGTTGTTGGGTTCTGTGTCCGTTGTTCCATTTTCCGTGATTTTCTGCGGACCCATTGAATGGGTCCGTTGAAAACTCGGAAAATGCACCGTTTGTCATCCACGTCCGTGATCCGTGTTTCCAGTCCGTCAAAAAAATATGACCTGTCCTATTTTTTTGACGGACAACTGTTCGCGGACCCATTCAAGTCAATGGGTCTGTGAAAAAACCCGGAGGCACACAAGATTGTCATCCGCGTCCGTGATCCGTTTTTTTCCTATCATTTGAGTTTTTTTTTTCACTTTTCTTGTCTGGTGATCCTCCAAAAATCAAGGAAGACACACGGAAACAAAAACGGATCACGTAACAACGGAACCCCGTTTTGCAGACCGCGAAAAAATATTGTCGTGTGCATGAGGCCTAAGGTCTCATGCACACCACTGTTTTTTTTTACGGTCCGCAAAACGGGGTTCCGTTGTTCCGTAGGCCTCATGCACGCGACAGTATTTTTTCGCGGTCCGCAAAACGAGGTTCCGTTGTTCCGTGATCCGTTTCCGTTTTTGTTTCCATGTGTCTTCCTTGATTTTTGGAGGATCACCAGACATGAAGGAAAGTGAAAAAAAATCTAAGTCAAGTTTGACTTGCAAATGATAGGAAAAAAACGGACGCGGATGACAATCTTGTGTGCCTCCGTGTTTTTTCACGGACCCATTGACTTGAATGGGTCCGCGAACCGTTGTCCGTGAAAAAAATAGGACAGGTCCTATTTTTTGGACGGACTGGAAACACGGATCACGGACGCGGATGTGCATGAGGCCTAAGGCTGATGGAGCTTGGGGGATCTGATGAGGGTCTGATCTAATGTCTGATGGAGCTTGTGGCTATGAAATTTGGGGTCTGATGAAAAAATATCTTTCTAATTTTCCTCCTGTAAATCCTAGGTGTTTCTTATAGTCCTGTGCATATTATAGTCCTCGGGACGGCGATACAATTGAATCACTGTGGCGGAACACGAGAGCCAATTGCTCCGTGTTCTCTCATAGGCTGCTGGTAACTAGGTTTAAGGCCTATGAGTACGGGAAGGCAGGTCAGATTTAGAACTGGGGGCAAAACCAGTGGGCTCTATAAAGCCTGGGGCAGTAAAGGGAGCACTGTGGGCACTACAGGCAAGCACTATAAGGACTGCTGGCACTACAGAAGGGCACTATAGGGACTCTGGCCAATACAGGAAGGGAGTTAAAGGACTTGAGCCCTACAGGGGGATGGTTTAAGGACTGCAGGGGACCACTATAAAGACTGTGGGCACTATAAGGGACACCATAAGGACTATGGGCACTACAAGAGGCAGTTTAAGGACCGTGGGCACTACAGGGGGCACTATAAGGTCTGGGGGCACTATAGGGTACGTTTAAGCACTGGGGGCACCATAAGGATTGTGGGCACCACATGGAGGTACTATAAGGTTCAGGGGCAATGTAAGATCTGGGGGCACAATGGGGTACAGTTTAAGGACTGTGGGCACTATAAGGACTGTGTGCATCACAGGGTGAACTATGAGGTTTGTGCACTAGAGGGTCTAGAGATACTACAAAAGGCAGTTTCAGGAATGTGGGCACTTCAAGGGGGCACTATGAGGTCTGTGCGCACTGTAAGGTCTGGGGCATTACAAGGAGGGAGCTATCTGGGGGTGCTATAGAGTTGCCTTATTACTACTGGGTGCACTATGGTGGGCATTATTATTTGGCACAATAAAGAAGCACTACTAATGGGCACACGTGGGGAGTATTATCGTTATTCGGGGCATTGTTACTAATGAGGGCACTTTGGGAGAGAATTATTATTATATGTCGTACTTTTATTTTGGCCGCCTCTCGGCATGCGCTGCCGTCGGAACTCCGGCCCACCCCCATTATAGTCAGTGGGGCCAGAGCGGTAGTCCGGGGGCACTAGCGGCCGCACGGATGATGCAGGCTGTTCACCCACCGGAACAGCCTGCCGGAGTTCCTTGCCGCTAGTGTGAAACTAGCCTTATATTACTGTAGTGAAAATAGAGCAGGGGGCCGCAAATAAATGATCGGTGCTCATTGCATCGGCCTATTACACAGGCCAAGTGAATGGGGAGGAATGATCACTACCACAGTCATTCTGCCTTCATTCAGTTTTATTCATTATCGGTAGCACACCCCTGATTACATGGGGAGATGTGCTGACGTTAATTGTACATATTTCATCCTGATAAAATACACAAATCAGCCGACAAATGAGTGACTCCGTGTTTATCGGCTGATCAGCGGCACGATTATACCGGCCGATCAGCAGCACGATTATACCGGCCAGATATCAGAAATGAGCTTTCCTATCCAGACTTGCTCCCAGTAATTGTCTCAAATATCGTGCTGCAGCATAGCCCCTGAAACCAAAGAGTTATACTTACCTGCTCCCCGTGGCTCCGGTCCTCCGCACTGCCCACACCGCCTCCATCTTTTGATCCCTGCGCTGGGCATGGCCATGGTCACATGCACCTCTCCAGCCAATAGCTAGCTTCGGCTGTGATGTGGCCACAAGCAGCTTGTCACTGCTGAAGCCAGTCATTGGCTGGAGAGGTGCATGTGACCATGGCCATGCCCAGCCAGGTGTAAACAGCGCAGGCACCAAAAGATGGTACTTTTCTTTTTTCTTTTACTTTTATTAATATTTTATTGTAATTTTTTTATTTTTACAATTGGTTTATTACTTATTTTAAGAAATATATTTTTTGCCACATAATATATCCCCCAAGAGGTCATAAAAAGACTGTTGGAGGACAATGAACATTATTATTATTTTGCACTTTTTCCTTTTAATTTTTTATTTTATTTGTATTTTATTATTTTGTAATTTCTTTTAGAATTTTCTATTTTATTAAATATATTTTTGCCACATAATATTTTCCCAAGGGTTCATAAAAAGACTGTTGGGGGACAGTGAACACTCTTTTATTTTGCACTTTTTCCTTTTTATTTTTATGGCTTTTTTTATAATTTTCTATTTTTTGCCACATATTTTATTTCTTATTTTTTTTTAATTTGTATTTAAAAAATTTTTTATTTAGTTTTCAATTAAAAAAATAAATAATTTAACTTATTTTCTTAGATATTTTTTTCACATAATTTGTTCCCAATAGGTCACTGAAAGACCTGTGGGAGGCAGTGAGAGACTTTTTTTTGCATTATTTCCACTGTAACTGGGGCATCCAAAGAAGCCTGCTGGGGAGGGGGGGCTTTGTAAAAGGCAGAGCTGATCAGGATTTACTGACCCTGCAGCTCTGCGCTCCTCTGCCCCTAACACACCTGGCGATCATGTGATCCCAGGGCTCTACACTGCAGAGCACTCATTGAGGGGAAGGCAGAAGCACTGTCTTCTCCTCGGCTTCCCCGCTCTCACTAACATCCAGGACCCGTGCGGGAGCTGGGCGGCGCTCCAGGAAGAAACACAGCTGATTGCACGATCAGCTGTGTTTCTACCCATCAGAACGGGGGCCGCAAACCATGCGTCTGGGGGCCGCGGGTTGTGCACCCCTCGTATATAGGGACTATCTTTATGGCAGTATAATTTCTGCAGTGTAGTATTTGGGGGCATTGGGGAGGACAGCGGACACAGTATTGGGGGTAGTAGCAGGATGACACTGTTGTAGCACCAGGGTCGGGAGGATAATGATAGAAAAGTGAGGAACCTAAGATGTCTATGTGTCACACTCTGCAGAGACAAGACGTGGCTGAAAGAAGATGTCTGGGCCAAATGGAGAAGATGATGAAAGAGAACATCTACATCAGAGAAGACGTTCCCTGTGAAACACTGGATGTAAGAGGAATGTGGGGCTGTATGGTCCTGTATGTTTGATAGTGTCCATGCAGCAAGTAAAATATCTTAAGAGCTAGAGCGTGCGGGTGTGGGCGACATGCAGAATTGGGCCATAAGCATTGGGGCTTGACCCCCGAATCTTTTGAGACCCTAGCCACTGGGCTTTCCACAGGCTGGTATGTAAATGTATATTGTTATAGAGAGTTATATTCCTCCTTGTTCCCTCCTTCTACCACTACTCTGTCAGATGGAGATCACATTGACCAATTTAGCCATAATTTTCAATGCATTTTTGTAAATATGTAAAAATATTTTACTTTGCACTTCAAAAATTGTGGCAAAATCTGTTCCAAAATTGTCATATGGGAACCCAACCTTGGTGTGGTGGTTGTTGTCTGTTGGGCACCCTAAACCCTCGCTCAGGTGACTGGTTCATATTTTTTATTTAATGTTATAGCACTGTCTGGTGTGCTTATGATTTCCTCTTAGAACATCCAACTTATGTGCCCAGTGCTGGTGGTCACACGTGCTCAGTCTTTAGGCCTCCTGCACACAAACGTGTGCGCCCTGTGGTCGTGCTGCGGCCAGTAAAATGTGGGCCGCAATGCACGAACACCGTCCATGGGGCAGCCGCAGCGGATCACGGACCCATTCACTTTAATGGGTCCGCGATCCGGCCATTCCGCAAAAAGATAGGACATGTTCTATCTTTTTGCGGAATGGAAGTACGGGACGAAACCCTACGGAAGCACTCCGGACCTAATCCGGACACGCTCGTGTGAACTCAGCCTAAGTCTCCTCACGCTGATTAAGGCGTTCTCTCCGCAAGGGGAGATAGTACCCCCCAAATCTTGACTTAGGTCTCTCACTCAGTTAAGCCAGTAATCTCTGCTCTGCACTGATGAGAGTCAATCACCCCGCAACAGCTATGTGCAGATGAGGTGCTGGCTTATTTAATATCCGAGTCATGTCTCAAGGCTTATTTAACCCCTTAGTGACCACCCATACACCTTTTTACGGCGGTCACTAAGGGGCCTTAGGCTGGTCTGCTGCTTTTTTTTACGGTGGCCCAGTCTAAGCGCTGCACAGGTCCCCCACTGCACAGCCCTGCCCTAACAGCCCGGATGGCCTGTTTAACACTTTACATGCCATGGGCAATGGCACCCGCAGCATGTAAAGTGCTGACAGAGGGAGCGGACTCCCTATGTCTCCCATCAGCACCCCACAAATGCGATCGCTGGGTGCAGATGTGTGTGAAGGCTGGCAGGGGTCTGATGTAGGCCCCAGACCAGCCTTGAGTAATTTCCAGCAGGCTGCGCCTCTCTGGCGCATATAGGGATAGTGCATGGCATTTTAAAATCAATCAAAAAGCTGTCTGTTATAGCCCCCCTGGGACTATTAAGTGGTAAAAAAAAGTAAAAAAAAACACATTTATTCAATAAAAAAATCCCACGTTTTTTTTTCTATTGAAAATACGCTTTGGTATTGCTTTGGTATAGCCGCGTCCGTAACGACCCGGACTACATAAATATCATGTAAATTATCCCCTACGGTGAACACCGTAAAAAAAAACAAAAAAAAACAGAATTGCTAATTTATTCTTAGTTTCCACCGAATTTTTTTTTATAACAAGCGATCGAAAAGCGTAATTTACTCAAAAATGACACCAATGAAAAATATAAGTCGTAACTCAAAAATAAAGCCCTTACACAACTCCATAGAAATCAAAATAAAAAAGTTATGGGTCTTGGGAAGCGGCAATGCAAAAACATTTTTTTCTTTAAAAAAGTTTTTTTTTGCAAAAAAGTATTAAAACGTAAAAAAAATATATGTATTTGGTAACGCCGTAAAATTTATAACGTAAAAACGCAGTGGCAGTATTGCAGTTTTTCCCATCTCCCTCCCAGAAAGAGTTAATAAAAGTTAATCAGAAAGTTATGTGTACCCCAAAATGGCACTATTAAAAACTACAACTTGTCCTGCAAAAAACAAGCCCTCATAAAGCTATGTAGATGGAAAAATAAAAAAGTTATAGCTCTTGGAACGCGACGATGAAAAAAGGAAAAAAGAAACGCTTGGTTAGTAAGGCCCAAAACAGGCTGGTCACTAAGGGTTTAAAGAGCTGACTTATAGGATAGCCGCCTTACATCTGGTGGCATTAGAGGCAGAGGAAAAGTAAACCTAGCACATTCCCTTTAATCATGGGGCTACCCCTTTCAGCAACATAATAAACAAAATTGTAACATAGGATTACTCGGGTTTCCTTTATTATATCTTGTTTAATGGGGATAGGTAAAAAAGTGTCTATAGCAACATGTACTAATGAATAGGCAAAATATCTCAAACTGATTTTGAAGTGGTCCCACTATTTCTGCCCATAGGTCGTTTTTGTCTCCAGCACTGAAAAGGCACCTGTCAGCAGATCTGTACCCATGAAACTAGCTGACCTTTTGCATATGACCTTTGCAGCTGAAGGCATCTGTGTTGGTCCCATGTCCATATGCGCCCGCATTGCTGAGAAAAATTATGTTTTAATATATGCAAATGAGCCTCTAGGATCAATGGGGGCGTTGTCGTTACACCTAGAGGCTCCACTCTCTCTGTAACTGCCGCACCTTTTGCACTTTGATTGATAGGGCCAGGCAGTGTAAAAATCATCACACCTGGGTCTGATTTCTCCTAAAGTCAAAGTGCAGAGGGCGCCGCAGTTGCAGAGAGAGCAGAGCCTCTAGGTGTAATGGCAAAGCCCCATTTGCTCCTAGACGCTAATTTACATATAATAAAACTTATAAATAAATAAATAATTACAATTTTTGTCAGCAATGCGGGCCCTTTAAAAATCAACAAGAATTTTGGAGGAATATCATGGCCATTTTAAGTAGAATCAGTCTGTCATGGAGGCAAGTGGTATGGATCCACTGTGTTGCAACAGATTTGACTTTGGCGTAAACTTGGGACAGGCTTCTAAGGAGTTCCCTGGCATTCACCCTTTAAGCCCTATACAGGGATCTGGACTTTGCTGCAAGAAATCCCAAGGTTACAACCACAGCATCAGTCTGTGACACTAACAGGAGACACCAGGACACAGTACTCAATTGGAAGACAGAAGTTGTAGTCAGGAAGGTAGAGGCCAGGACTGGTGACATTTGGGTAATCTGGTAGTAAGGCAGAAGGTCTGGATTGGCAGAGTTCAGTCAATACAGGAAACAGGTAGAAAGTCAGGCATCTTGCTGTAGTGAGATTGAAAGTGATAGAAAGTGAGGAGGCCAGACAGCAATAGCATGGATGCTAGGATGAGCAGTGGGAGGTGTGATTGGTTTGCCATTCAGGATGGTAGACCGTGACACAGTCATTAAAGTTAAATACTTAGATAACTAACTTTCAAATATCCTAGAAAGAAGAATTTCTCATTTAAGGAAAAAAAAAAAAAAGGTTTTATCCAAAGGAGATAACCCCTTTTAAATACATATAAATGCAATGGATTTATATTGGGAAAAATCGCACTGGAGTTGCCACTGTAGTGTGGGTGGGGTAGGGTAGATATATGAAAGGTATGGTGGGACACAGGGGTTATTTATTTAAGAGATAACCAAAGGTAATTAAATCATTAATGTTGGCTCTTTCTAAATTGTAAATAACTGTACGCCTACACTAGGAACTTAAACTAAGATTTCTTTAGTATTTTTACAATTTAATTTAATTTAAATGTATTTTACAGGACTTTTTGATCTGTTGAACTAAATCTGAGGTGACCCCTTTTTACTAACAATAAAATAGCAGACTTATCATGTTTGCCGTTAAATAGGAATTCAAGTCAATTAGGTTCATGCATACCATACCTAAAAAAACTATTAAATTTTTTTTATATTTGACACATTAATGGTATGATATATATGTTGTTACTTATATGTCTTTTGGCTTATTATAGCGCTGAAATAACTTAGATTTACCCATTTTACAATCATATACACATGATTTTTGGGAATTAATCTTTATTCACCCCTGAAATCTAGGCAATTTATTAAAAATAATAAATAGCACATTAAGTAAAATAATCTCCTTTGTTTTTTTCTGATTTCAATGATTTTTTTAAGCATGGACATAAGTGACATCATCAAAAAAGCATTCCTTAAGCAAGGAATATTCTCATATTTTCATCCCTGTTTTCAGAATTCAGTCAAGTACACAAATGATTTTAACATTGTAATTTCGATAAAACAACCTTCTATAAGTTAGGGTAATTGCTTTGTGGTGTCAGTAAATGTCATCAGTCATTTTGTGAAATAAATATTATTTAAATAAGTAAAGAAAAAATATAAAAAAAACATTATTTTGAATTTTGGTTTTAAAATTGGGAAATATTTACAAAAAGAACATTTCAAAATAATTTTCAACAGTAAATTTTTGATTAGAAATACAATTACCCCTCTACTTAAAAAACAACAACTTAGCAATATGTACTGAGAAAGTACATATTGCATATTTAAATATTTTGTTCGATCAGTTTTTTTTTTATCAAATTCCAAAAAAGTATAAAAATACACATATAAAGTGATCTACTATAGAATTTCAAAGGTACCTCAAGTTAAGTATTGAGCTGATGTGAACCAGAAAGCACATATGCATGGCATGGCGATGACAGTAAAATATAATAGCATTTTGAAAAATGTAAAAAAAAAAACTTAAATTGTTTAATCAATCCTAGCTATAGTGTCTATCATTTTAATAAAAAAGTACAGAGAAATCATAAAATAAATTATATATTCACAGATTAATGAGAATAATTTTGAATTCTATTGTCCTATTGTCATATAAAAGACATTGCACGGAAATTTCACAGCTATTGATATCAAAGCCATACCACAGATTTTTAAGACAAGGACCTATCGTATAATATTACTTAAACCTTATGGTTAACCCATCAAAAGGTTTTGATATTGTGCCGTCATACTTCAAATCTTCCGTCTGCCGGGAATCCAAAGCTTTGTTTCTCTTTCTAACTCCTGTTATAAAAATTTTATGGAGGTATAGATTTTTTATTTTTTTTATTCATATGGGATTTGAAGCCGGTGCATCTAATGTGATCTCACATTTTTGTGTTTTAATGTGGGAGGCCATTGTGTCTTTTGGACTTTGTCAACTACTAACTACATCAAAGCATTTTGGATATTTTATGATTAGATTAGTTTCTTCATGGATGTGGCCTTTTTTCTAAGTTTTTCTTTTTTCTTTTACGCCCTACAACTTTTTAGTATCAAACCCAATTCCACACTACCCATTATCTCATAGCTCAGACCAATGAAACCTGGAATCATGGGGGATATATTTCTAATATTATTTTATAAAATGTGGAACTTTTGATGGAGTAGAAATTACAGGCAACAAACTTTCCATCGTTCCGAAGACCTGGATATTTATTTTCTATGTGCTTTCTGTCTTTTTGTAATCAACACAGTAAGGAGCGCATCAATCTCACAATTAAGATTTAAGTAAGTAGAAAAGTTGCTGTACTATATTCAGTTTTCTTACTGTTTTGTGTTTTTAAAGATACATACCTACTGGCCGTAGGGACCACATAAAAATATTCCAATGTTTTTGTATCACTAAAATGAACAGATGAGGATTATGATGAAATAACTTTCTGGAATAGCAAGTAAGGGTACGTTGGATTCATAGAGCATCTTAAAGCTTTATCGGGGCACTTAAAAGAGTTGTGTTATTTGGCAGCCATGCTACGAACATACAATGTTCCATTTCAATATCGGAGGCCATGGTAACGGTCACACCATCCGCATGTTTATGGTACCAGTTGTTGTCGAGTATCAGATATTCATAACAGATCTTCCAAATGTCA
Source organism: Bufo bufo (assembly GCF_905171765.1). Taxonomy (NCBI): domain Eukaryota; kingdom Metazoa; phylum Chordata; class Amphibia; order Anura; family Bufonidae; genus Bufo; species Bufo bufo. The sequence goes on from NC_053391.1 coordinate 39,358,128, forward strand.
TTTGAGGCCATATTTTTATATTCCCGAAATGCCGATTTCCAATTTTGGTTTGAAGCCTATTTTTATAAAGGAGGCCATTTAAGGCATCACAGCCCATGGTACACAATAATGAGAATGTCCTTCATAATAAAAAATGTAATCTCCACAAATAAAAATTCTATTCCGCAAACATGGTCACGATCATAGCTCACACATAGTTTTCACATACCTGTCCAAAAACCCACAATGCCAAATTTGCCTGATTACGTAGTAGGATGGTATGTGTGATTTTAGTTTTTTATTAGTTTTAATGGTTATCTATTGATCTATCAAATATAATATTACCAATTATAAAAAGGTTGTCTTGCTTATTTTGTCTGTTATACTTGCCAAGTATCGCAATTAATATTAGTACAGATATATTGTTTGTAGGAAATAAAGCAAGAGAGGAAGTATAGATCTTTAGATGACCATGAGTTTTATTGGGTTATGCTGGTTATAGTAAAATTCAACATAAGCTTTTGTAAGCGTTGTCTAAAATTTTAAAAACATTTTGTGTGAAACTGATTACACAATATTGCTATTTTTTCACCTTAGGGTACTTTCACACTTGCGGTAGAGGATTCCGGCAGGCAGTTCCGTCGCCAGAACTGCCTGCCGGATCTGTCAAAACGCATGCAAACTGATGGCATTTGTCAGACGGATCTGGATCCTGATCCGTATGACAAATGCATTGAAATGCCGGATCTGTCTCTCCGGTGTCATCCGGAAAAACGGATCAGGCATTTATTTTTTTCAATTTTTTTGCGGTCTGAGCATGCGCAGACTACAATGCCGGATCCGTTTTGCCGGAACACTCGGGGCATTGCTGCATGTCAATAGAAAAAAATGCAAGTGTTCTGGAATTTTGGACGGAGATAAAACCCCAGCATGCTGCGGTATTATCTCCGTCCTGAAAAGTCAAAAAGACTGAACTGAAGACATCAGTTCTTTTCCGGTATTGAGCCCCTAGGATGGGACTCAATGGCGGAAAAGAATAACGCTAGTGTGAAAGTACCCTTAGATGGATATGTGTTTTACCTTAGATGGATAAACGTTTCACCTTAGATAGATGTTTCACCTTAGGCTTGTTTCACACTAGCGTTAGTGAGATCCGGCAGGCTGTTCCTACAGAGTACAACCTGCCGGGTCTCTCTGGATTCGGCATGCCAGAAACGACATGATTGCTCTCCAGCCCTATTAACTATAATGGGGACCAGCGGAGATCCAGTCATAAGCTGGCAAATATGCAGAGAATCGGCCGGACTAAAACCGCTGCTCGATTCTCACTAATGCTAGTGTGAAATATGGTTTACCTTAGATGGATACCTGTTTTATATTTAAAGGATACCTTTTACCTTAGAAGGATGCCTGTTTTACCTTAGATTGATATGTTTAACCTTACATGGATACATTTTTCCCCTTAGATAGATCTGTTTCACTTTAGATGGATAAATGTTTCACCTCATATGGGTTTCTGTTATATCTTTGATACCTGCTGTACCTTAGATAGATACTGTACCTGTTTCACCTCAGATAGATACCTGTTTTATTTTTGATGGATACCTGTTTCACCTTAGATGGATATGTTTAACCTTACATAGATACATTTTTCACCTTAGAGAGATACTTTTCACTTTAGATGGATACATGTTCCATTTTTCCCTTTACCATAAGGCCTTATGCAGACGACCGTATTTTGTTTCCGTGTCCGTTCCGTTTTTAATGCGGATAGGATGCGGACCCATTCATTTCAATGGGTCAGCTAAAAAAGCGGACAGCACACCGTGTGCTGTCCGCATCAGTATGTCCGTTCTGTTGCTCTGCAAAAAAAATAGTGTATGTCCTATTTTTTTCTAGTTTGCGGACAAGGATAGGCATTAATACAATGGATCCGGAAAAAAAAAACCGGATGCCATACGGAACGTCATCCGTTTTTTTTTGCGGATCCGCAAAACTCATACGGTCGTGTGTATGTAGCCTAAGGGATGTTTGATTAAGATAAGGGTTTCACAACCAGAACTGGACAAAATTCACTAATGACATCAAGAGAATGTAAGAGAGAGAATGTAAATGATTATTACGTTTTAGGAGAACACAGTATTATATCTTCATGCAACCTCTGTGTTGTACAGAGCCATAATCATAGACTTCTATGAGGTCCTACTTTACCGTATCGGCCACACTGTGCAAAAACAAGAGCTTCAAATGTTGTAAGAGTTTATTAACTCCCCTCTTGTTGGATCAGGGTGTATAATCAGAGCATGCTAAAACATAAGAAGTGAATATTTTAAAACATAAGAAGTGAAAATCAGGAAGGAACAAGCAGAATAATAAAAATATATTGCTACCACCAGTCACAACCATTGCTTGCTTTTCAAAAAGTACTATAAATGACATCTCCTAGGCTGCTGTAGGTTCATACTGTTTTCTGCACGTCTTATGAACCAGGACTGATTCCTATAATATACAAGGGTGAGTCAAAAATGATCTGCACTCTGGCTGTAGAATTTAATTTAATCAACTTTCAGAAAAGACAAATACATTATTTTGACATAATCTCCCTGCTTTTCAATACAGTTTGTCTATCTGTCAACAAGATTTCTTATTCCCTCATTACAAAATGTTTTAGGATGAGCTGCGAGCCACAAATGCACCGCTGTCCAGAGCAGTGGCGTACATAGAGAAGTAAGGGCCCCATAGCAAGGATGAAACCAGGCCTCCCACACAGGACAGAAGGGTTTCTGCCTAAACCCCTTTCAATGACCCTTGGGCCATTCTTCCACTGCCTCATTTGCTAAAAGTTGTTCCTTTAGTTTAGAGGGTGGAGTCCTGACCAAGATTTTACCTCCAGTAGAAGAGGAGATAATCCCAACTAAGACTGGGCCCCCTATTGCCCTGGGCCCCATAGCAGTCGCATGGTCTGCCGCTATGGTAGTTACTCCCCTGGTCCTGAGCCATGGCTGATTTGCAAATGATCTGCCACGTAATCCACTGTCGTATATCCAACAGAATCGGTTCATGTGCATGCTCAGTGCTGTTCATCAGTCGTGGACGGGTGTCCGGCTCCTTCTTCACGGCTGATACTTGAGTGACCTTCCTTGAACTTCTTTTTCCAGCCATACACACTTGTTCGAGACAAAAACACTTTCTCCATAGGCCCCTTTCACACGGGCGTTGCGGGAAAATGTGCGGGTGCGTTACGGGAACACCCGCGATTTTTCCGCGTGAGTGCAAAACATTGTAATGCGTTTTGCACTCGCGTGAGAAAAATCGCGCATGTTTGGTACCCAAACCCGAACTTCTTCACAGAAGTTCGGGCTTGGGATCGGTGTTCTGTAAATAGTATTATTTTCCCTTATAACATGGTTATAAGGGAAAATAATAGCATTCTGAATACAGAATGCTTAGTAAAACATCGCTGGAGGGGTTAAAAAAAAAAATAAAAAAATTTAACTCACCTTAGTCCACTTGTTCGCGGCCCGGCATCTCCTTCTGGCTTCATCTGATCTCTGTGCAGCAACAGGACCTGTGGTGATGTCACTCCGGTCATCACATGATCCATCACCATGGTAAAAGATCATGTGATGACCGGAGTGACGTCATCAAAGGTCCTTGATCCTATAATTAATGCTCACCACAGGTCCTATTCAGTAAAGGGGACAGAAGGAGATGCCGACATCGCGATCAAGTGGATTAAGGTGAGTTAAATGATTTGATTTTTTTTTAACCCCTCCAGCGCTGCTTTACTTTGCATTTTGTATTCAGAATGCTATTATTTTCCCTTATAACCATGTTATAAGGGAAAATAATAATGATCGGGTCTCCATCCCGATTGTCTCCTAGCAACCATGCGTGAAAATCGCACCGCATCCGCACTTGCTTGCGGATGCTTGCGATTTTCACGCAACCCCATTAATTTCTATGGGGCCTGCATTGCGTGAAAAACGCTGAATATAGAGCATGCTGCGATTTTCACGCAACGCACAAGTGATGCGTGAAAATCACCGCTCATGTGAACAGCCCCATAGAAATGAATGGGTCGGTATTCAGTGCGGGTGCAATGCGTTCAACTCACGCATCGCATCCGCGCGGAATACTCGCCCGTGTGAAAGGGGCCATACTGTGCACAAAGTCTTTGATAAATATCGGCACCAGACACACCGTCCGACCTCAACAACAAATCACTGCAGGCTGCTCTTCGTTCATACAAATCCCACATGGGGCAGCCATAGTTTTTCGCAATCACAAATAAACTGACGTAACACATTCAAACCTGCAGAGCAGTGACTGGGGAGATTATGTCAAGAGATTATGTATTTGTCTTATCAGAAAGTTGATTAAAATAAATCCTACAGACAGAGTGCGGATCGTTTTTGACTCACCCTCGTATTTGTTTATTCGCCCATTCCTTACCCGTTCAAGACAAAAATGTCAGTTAGCAGGTCATGGCGTACATTTCTGACATTCTGTAATTAGCCCGCAGGTACAGCCCTTCTCCCAACATAACAGCTGTGATGGGAGAAAATTCAGATCCCAGCAATTAACCCTTCACTGCTACAAAAGCGGGAGCCCCCTATGAGGGTGATCCCCGCTTGTGGTGTCCTAATTCTGACGGCTCAGGACCTGACAGAATTTAAGGCCAGTTTCACACAAGTGTATTCAGTCCGGGAAGCGTGCTCTGTGTGGGAGTATTATTTCCTGGACTGAACACAGCTCTCTGATTTATAAGGGCTTGTTCACATGACCGTATTATTTTGCAGGTTCGCGAAAAACGGGTCCGCCAAAAAATACGGATGACGTCCATATGCATTACTGAATTTTGCAGAACAGAACAGCCGGCCCCTAATAGAACAGTACTATCCTTGTCCGTAATGCGGACAATAATAGGACATGTTCTATTTTTTTTCCGGAACAGAAATACTGACATAGGGTTTCTTCACACGACCGTGTTTTTGGTCCCGCATCGTGTGCACTTCAATGGGGCCGCATCTGTTGCTGCGTTCTGTGGCCCCTCAAAAATTATGAGTCATGTCCTATTCTTGTCCGTTTTGCGGACAAGAATAGGCATTTCTATAATGGGCTTCCTTTTCCGTTCCTCAAATTGCGGAAGGCACACGGGCGGCATCTGTGTTTTGCGGATCATGTGAACAAGCTCATATGGAAAGGGAATGCACACGGAGTGCCTTCCGTTTTATTTTGCGGACCCATTGAAATGAATGGTTCCGTATACGGTCCGCAAAAAAAACCCAGAACGGATACGGAAAGAAAATACGTTCGTGTGCATGAGCCCTAATGCTGTGAATTCCCACTGAACTTTACTCACATAGTGCAGTGACTATAGACAAACGGCAGGACGAGAATTCACAGCATCATAAATCATTACTTCACTTTGGAAGAGCAGTGTCCAGACTCGGAAATACTAATCCCTCATGGAGCATATTTAAAAGACTGAATATGCTTGTGTGAAACTGACATGTAAAGACATTTAAAAAACAAAAAAAACAAAAAAATTACACATACCATAACCCCAACATATTTGGCATCTCTATATCAATTTATATAGTACTAAAAAATTTTTTTTTTACTTGTACCCCATAATAAAATAAAAAAGTAATGCTAAGTATTTAACCACAAATGGTACAAGTAGAAGGTACGAAAAAACAAATCCTCAACACAATGATAAAAAAAAAAAAAAAAAAAAGTCATACAATCCAGAATGCTAAAATAATATTCCACAGCACTTAGTGTCTGGTCTTTGAGTCCACTGTATCCTTAAAGGAAATGTGTAATGAGGAAAATGACCGATTGTTTAAATTACACTTTTACGTTAAACATATTTTTAAAGAAGTTTTGGCAATGTTATGTTTTATTTTCCATGTCAACGTCTATTTCTAAACAAAAACCATAAAATCCTGCAGTTTCCACACTGGCCACTAAGCCTAATAATAGGCGCCACTTCTTAGTCTGTACAGATTACTTTACTGCAGTTACCTGCTTATCTATACACAGAGGTGATATCATTACAGGCAGGATTAGAATGACAGATAAGACAAGATCCACAATTCACAATAGGTGATATCACAGCTTATCTACTCCCTCCTCTCCTCTGTACAGGTCCCAGAGCATGCCCAGAAAACTCTCCCATAGAAGACAATGAGGTCCCCTCCTGTCCACTGTGTCTATGACACGTCGGGCTGCCGTAAAGCAGTTTTCTTGATGCTTTCTAAATGATGTTAAGAACAGCTCAGGCAAGATGTCCGCTCCCATATTCATGTTCACGAAATAGAACAAAAAATAATAATCTGTAATCAGAAAATAAAAAGAGATTAGAAAAAAAGGAGACGTGTTCTATCAGATTTTAGCTGACAGAAAAAATAATTGGTGACACATTTCCTTTAAGGGATTAAACAGGTAAAAAGTACCTGTCAGTGTGATCAACCCCATTAAACCAGGCATACTACCATATAGGGTTGATTCTGCTGACCAAAACGATACCTGTCTTGTAAACATTGTTTGCAGCATTCCTAAGAAAAAATGTGTTTATTGCAAGTAGTGCATGATATCAGATTAAGAATGGGTGACTTTCATCAGGAATTTATCTCATGTTTTGTGTTGGAGGGTCTCCCTACTCCTGTGGTTTTGGGTTTGCCGTGGTTGAGCGAGCACAATCCAACCATCGATTGGCAAGCTAGACAGATTCTGGATTGGGGTAATTTTTGCGTTGACAATTGTCTTAATACAACTTTTTCAGTTTTAACTACTAAGACATTATCTTCATTTGTATCTGATTTTGCCAATGTATTTTCTGAGAGTGGATGCCAGAATTTACCTTCACATCAGGAATATGATTGTCCTATCAACCTTATTCCCGGACGTAAATTGCCCAAATCTATAACCTTTCTGGAGTTCGGCTAAAGGACTCAAATCTCCAGTGGCAAAAAAAAAAAAAGATGGAGGTCTTCGGCCATGTATGGATTTCTGTGAACTCAATCGGATTACTGTACGTGATCCTTACCCCCTTCCTTTGTTTCCTGATTTGTTTAACCAGATTGTTGGTGCCAAGGTGTTCTCCAAGTTGGACTTAAGGGGGGCATATAATCTGTTCAGGAAGGGGATGAATGGAAGATGGCTTTCAATACTCCTGAGGGTCACTTTGAGAACCTGGTCATGCCTTTTGGGTTGACCAATGCTCCTGCGGTTTTCCAGCATTTTGTGAATAACATTTTTCAGCACCTGGTGGGGAGGTTTGCAGTCGTTTATTTGGATGATATACTAATTTATTCTCCAGACGTGGAGATACATCAGGATCACGTTAGACAGGTGTTGAAGATCCTAAGAGATAATAAATTGCACAGAAAATTAGAGAAGTGTGTTTTTGCTGTACACGAGGTGCAATTTTGGATACCTGTTGTCGTCTTCCGGTTTTCAAAGGGATCCGGAGAAAGTCCGTGCTGTATTGGACTGGGATCGACCCGAAAATCTGAAGGCTCTTATGCGCTTTTTGGGGTTCACCAATTATTACCGAAAATTTATTCAGAACTATTTGACAGTGGTGAAACCCTTAACTGACATTACTAAGAAAGGGACGGATGTTTCAGTGTGGTCTGATTTGGCGTTGCAAGCTTTTTCTGCGGTTAAGGAGTGCTTCTCTTCTGCCCCTATATTGGTGCAGCCGGATGTATCACAACCTTTCATTGTGGAAGTGGACGTCTCCGAGGTGGGAGTAGGAGCAATTTTATCGCAGGGCCCGTCACCTGGTAAATGGCATGCATGTGCCTTTTCCTCAAAAAAAACCCCTCTCTTCCGCATAGAGAAATTACGATGTGGGTAATAGAGAGTTACTGCTTATTAAGTTGGCTTTCGAGGAATGGCATCATTGGTTGGAAGGGGCAATTCATCCGATCACGGTGTTCACAGATCACAAAAACCTGGCAGGCCAGATGGTCTTTGTTTTTCACCAGATTCAATTTCACTTATCGTCCTGGGGTTAAGAACTTCAAGGCAGATACCTTGTCACGTAGTTTTCCTGGAGGTGGTGATTTTGAAAATCCAAGTCCTATTCTATCAGAAGGGGTGGTGATATCCGCCCTATACCCTGACCTAGAGGTGAAGGTGTTAGAGGCCCAAGGACACGCACCAGATTCTTGCCCTTCTGGGAAATTGTTTGTGCCATCGGAATTGCGTTACAAGTAGTGTTGAGCGAACTTCTGTTTTAAGTTCGGCGTCTAAAGTTCGGTTTCCGGTTAGCGGAGAATCCCGATATGGATTCCGAATTCCGTTGTAGTCCGTGGTAGCGGAATCAATAATCGGCCATTATTGATTCTGCTAACACGGACCACAACGGAATTCGGAATCCATATCGGGATTCTTCGCTAACCGGAAGCCGAACTTTAGACGCCGAACTTAAAACAGAAGTTCGCTCAACACTAGTTACAAGGTGTTTGTGGAACATTACTGTATGGTGCTTAAGGGATACCCTGGGAGCAGATGTACTGCCGACCTCATCTCTCGTAGATTCTGGTGGCCGGAGTTGCGTAAATGTGTTGAGGACTATGTGTCGGCCTGTAGTGTCTGTGCACGTGCTAAGGTGACACATACTCGGCCTTCCTGATCCCTACTTCCGTTGCCTATCCTATCCAGACCATGGACTCATTTATCTATGGATTTTATCACTGATCTGCCTAATTCATTAGGAAAGACAGTTATTTTGGTGGTGGTTGATCATTTTAGTAAAATGGTGTACTTTATAGCGTTGTCTGGCCTACCTAATGCTAAAACACTTGCTCAAGTGTTTCTTTGGCTTTTCAACCTCAGTCGAACGGACAGATGGAGCGCACTAATCAGAGCCTGTACACTTACTTAAGATGTTTTGTCTCTGAGAACCAGGAGGAGTGGTCCTCGTTTTTGTCTTTGGCAGAGTTTGCCATAAATAATCGTAGACAGGAGTCTACTGGTAAGTTGCCGTTTTTTGGGGCATATGGGTTTCACCCGCAGTTTGGCACTTTTTCTGGTTCAGATACTTTTGGTATTCCTGAGGAGAAACGTTTTTGGTCATCATTATCTATATGGGGGAAAATTCAAAATCACTTGATGAATATGGGCAACAAGTATAAACGTGTGGCTGACAGGAAACTTATGAATGATCCGGACCTAAGAGTGGGTTATTTTGTGTGGCTGTCCACAAGAAACATTAAGTTGAAGGTATTTTCTTGGAAGTTGGGTCCAAGATTTATTGGTCTATATAGGATCACTGCCATTATTAATCCTGTAGCTTTTCGTCTTGCACTTCCTCAGGTTCTGAAAATACATAATGGGCCAGATTTATCATTAGCTCGTCAGAATAATGGAGTGAAAAAGTTGCAAATTTTTGCGCAATCGCTTAAACTGCGGAAAAATTTGCGACTTTTATTGGCTCTGCTCTATGCTTGCCAGTTTTCTGAAAGTAGGCGTGTTTTCTTATGTAAATTAATCTTTAGACAGATTTACTATTGCGGCAATTTAAAAAGTCGCAAAAAAATGTGCAAAATCACTCCAGTGTTGACCATGCTTATCTTATGCGACTTTTTAAAAGAACATGCGACTTTTTCATAAAGACATGCGACTTTTGTAAAACCGCTTACTGACGGATAAACTGCTATCGTCAAACCACATTTATCACAGTCTTAAAGGGCCGATCATAAATCTGACTTAGCTAAAACTGACTTTAGCCATATGTGAAAGTGGAGTGAGCTGTCAGAGTAATGATAAATCTGGCCCAATGTGTTTCATAAATCTTTGTTGAAGAGATATTTGAACCTTTGGAGCCGTCTTCCTTGGCACCCGCTCCTGTCATGGTGGATGGTAGTTTGGAATTCCAGATCGCCAAAATAATTGACTCTCGAGCTCTCCGTAGATCTCTACAGTATCTTGTTCACTGGAAGGGTTATTGATCTGAGGAGAGGATGTGGGTACCGGCATCTGACGTGAATGCCAGTCATTTGGTGAAAGCTTTTCACAGATCTCACCCGGATAAGGTCAGTCCTGGGTGCCCAGAGGTCACCCGTAGAAGGGGGGGTACTGTCACGAACGTACAGAGACATATGGACGTTCCTGGGACAGTGAGTGGCAGGAGATCTTTGAGACTGGCAACACGTGGTTTGGTTTGACATGTTTACCTTGTGGATCAATAGGCATCTGTGTTATTTCTGGTACTAGCCACACCCTTAACCTCCAGGTGCTGCTATTGTGGTGTTTCCCTATTTATAGTTTATAGCTTCAGATCTCGGCTGAGTTCCTGGTGCTGCCAGCTTCTTGGAAGTTAAAGAGGACCTTTCACCAGAATAAAGTATCTAAACTGACTATACAGACGTGTAGAGCGTGCCCAGGGATCCCCCTGCACTTACTGTTATCCCCGGGCGCCGCTCCGTTCTCCGGTTATAGCCTCCGGTATGTTCGTAGTTAGGCTCCACCCAGATGAACCTGCCGCGGTCTCCTTCTCCTATGCTGTAGCCTGGCTATGAGCTGAGCGCTGCAATTGGCCAGTGCTACAGCTTAGGAGAAAGAGACGCCGGCAGATTCCCCTGGGTGGAGCCTAACTATGAACATACCGGAGGCTATAACCGGAGAACGGAGCGGCGCCCGGGGATAACAGTAAGTGCAGGGGGATCCCTGGGAGCCGCTCTACACGTCTGTATAGTCAGTTTAGATACTTTATTCTGGTGAAAGGTCCTCTTCAAGTGTTACATTACCCTTTGCATTTTGGCTTTGGTGTGTTGCATTTCTTTGTTGTTTTGTATTAGGCTTTAGGGAGACTCCCATTCATCCATCCTTTTGCAGGAACAGGATGTCTCATTCCTGTCACCAGGGTCCCTTAGGGTTAGATAGGACTTTAGGTATTCCTGTGGGGTCTGTTCATACTGGTAGTCAGTCAGGGATTTGATTAGGGTTTTCACTAGTAGGTGTCCATCTTCCCTCTCTAGTTTTCAGGCCTTATTTCCTTTTCCCTTTCCCTCCTATGTTCAGTGTGGGGTTTTCCCTCCCACACTAGAGCGTGACACAGGGCCAGGCATGATGATGTTTTCACTGCCTGGCCCTATCAACCAAAATGGAGGGGGAGGTGTAGCAGTTGCAGAGAGAGCTGAGCCTCTATATGTAACGGCAATGCCCCTGTTGCTCCTAGAGGCTCATTTGCATGTATTAAAACATCATTTTTATCAGCGATAAGGGCATATATGAACATGGGACCAACACAGATGTCTTCAGCTGGCAAGCGCACATGTAACAGTTCATAGGTGACAGATGCCCTTTAACCATCCAATAAAATAGATGCAAATATATTTAAATATAAAATTCAACTTGGTTTAATAAGAACACGGATATATATATATATATATATATATATATATATATACACACAGTACAGACCAAAAGTTTGGACACACCTTCTCATTCAAAGAGTTTTCTTTATTTTCATGACTATGAAAATTGTAGATTCACACTGAAGGCATCAAAACTATGAATTAACACATGTGGAATTATATACATAACAAACAAGTGTGAAACAACTGAAAATATGTCATATTCTAGGTTCTTCAAAGTAGCCACCTTTTGCTTTGATTACTGCTTTGCACACTCTTGGCATTCTATTGATGAGCTTCAAGAGGTAGTCCCCTGAAATGGTTTTCACTTCACAGGTGTGCCCTGTCAGGTTTAATAAGTGGGATTTCTTGCCTTATAAATGGGGTTGGGACCATCAGTGGCGTTGAGGAGAAGTCAGGTGGATACACAGCTGATAGTCCTACTGAATAGACTGTTAGAATTTGTATTATGGCAAGAAAAAAGCAGCTAAGTAAAGAAAAACGAGTGGCCATCATTACTTTAAGAAATGAAGGTCAGTCAGTCAGCCGAAAAATTGGGAAAACTTTGAAAGTAAGGGCTATTTGACCATGAAGGAGAGTGATGGGGTGCTGCGCCAGATGACCTGGCCTCCACAGTCACCAGACCTGAACCCAATCGAGATGGTTTGGGGTGAGCTGGACCGCAGAGTGAAGGCAAAAGGGCCAACAAGTGCTAAGCATCTCTGGGAACTCCTTCAAGACTGTTAGAAGACCATTTCAGGGTACTACCTCTTGAAGCTCATCAAGAGGATGCCAAGAGTGTGCAAAGCAGTAATCAAAGCAAAAGGTGGCTACTTTGAAGAACCTAGAATATGACATATTTTCAGTTGTTTCACACTTGTTTGTTATGTATATAATTCCACATGTGTTAATTCATAGTTTTGATGCCTTCATAGTCATGAAAATAAAGAAAACTCTTTGAATGAGAAGCAGTGTCCAAACTTTTGGTTTGTACTGTATATATATATATATATATATATATATATATATATATATATATAAAATACAATCTAAAAAACATAAAAATAATAAATATATTTATATTTTTCATTTATCTTTTATTTCTGTTTTAGCACGTGTTTATTTTTGAGTATTAGAAAGGGGTAGCATTATATTTTTTCTATTTATTTCATTTGCACAGAGCTAACAATTACAGTACCAGGGCCGTCAATGGCAAGGAAACACAAGAAGATGCTAAATAATATTCTGTTTTCCATCCTGGTGTAAGGTGATGGGTGCACACACGACCCGTGACATACAGAACCCACTGAACCAGAAAGACTGAGGAACAACTAATAGAATGATTAAACTCAGAAGAGGAAGATCCAAGTCTGTGGTTTCCAGAAATCAAATCCATGTGTTAAATTCTGAGGAAATGAATAAATAATGATGGAATCACTGAGCTGATTAAAAAGTTATTACTTTAAAAAATTTTCTACATTTTTGAGGCCTCGATCAAAAATTTGTGTAATGATATTATGTTTAAGCAAGAGGTTCTACAACAAAACAGGCATGACTGGCGTAGGCGAAGACCTAAAAAAAAACAACTAATTCTGCTACAGATTTTTACATCCACAGCACACTAATTCTGCTGCAGATTTTTACATCCACAGCACACTCATTCTGCTGCAGATTTTCATTACCATAACACACTAATTCTGCTGCAGATTTTTACATCCACAGCACACTCATTCTGCTGCAGATTTTCGCACCCACAACACACTCATTCTACGGCAGATTTTCACATCCACAACACTCTCATTCTGCTGTAGATTTTAATATCCACAACACACTCATTGTCCTGCAGATTTCCACATCCACAACACACTCATTGTGCTGCAGATTTTTACATCCACAACAAACTCATTCTGCTGCAGATTTTCACATCCACAACACTCTCATTCTGCTGCAGATTTGTATATCCACAACAAACTCATTCTGCTGCAGATTTTCACATCCACAACACTCTCATTCTGCTGCAGATTTTTAGATCCACAACATGCTCATTTTGCTACAGATTTGTACATCCACGGCACACGCATTCTGCTGCAGAGTTAAACATCCACAACACTCTCATTCTGCTGAAGATTTGTACATCCACAGCACACTCATTCTGCTGTAGATTTTCATTACCATAACACACTCATTCTGCTGCAGATTTCCACATCCACAACACACTCATTGTGCTGCAGATTTTTACATCCACAACACACTCATTCTGCTGCAGATTTGTATATCCACAACAAACTCATTCTGCTGCAGATTTTCCCATCCACAACACTCATTCTGCTGCAGATTTTCACATCCACAACACTCTCATTCTGCTGCAGATTTTCACATCCACAACACTCTCATTATGCTGCAGATTTTCACATCCAAAACACACTCATCCTTCTGCAGATTTTCACATACACAACACTCTCATTCTGCTGCAGATTTTCACATCCACAACACTCTCAGTCTGCTGCAGATTTTCACATCCACAACACTCATTCTGCTGCAGATTTTCACATCCACAACACACTCATCCTGCTGCAGATTTTCACATACACAACACTCTCATTCTGCTGCAGATTTTCACATCCACAACACGTTCATCCTACTGCAGATTTTCACATACACAACACTTTCATTCTGCTGCAGATTTTCACATCCACGACACACTCATCCTGCTGTAGATTTGTATATCCACAGCACACTCATTCTGCTGTAGATTTTTAGATCCACAACATGCTCATTTTGCTACAGATTTGTACATCCACGGCACACGCATTCTGCTGCAGAGTTAAACATCCACAACACTCTCATTCTGCTGAAGATTTGTACATCCACAGCACGCTCATTCTGCTGTAGATTTTCATTACCATAACACACTCATTCTGCTGCAGATTTTCACATCCACAACACACTCATTCTGCTGCAGATTTTTACATACACAACACTCTCATTCTGCTGCAGATTTTCACATCCACGACACACTCATCCTGCTGCAGATTTGTATATCCACAACACACTCATTCTGCTGTAGATTTTTAGATCCACAATATGCTCATTTTGCTACAGATTTGTACATCCACGGCACTCTCATTCTGCTGCAGAGTTATACATCCACAACACTCTCATTCTGCTGAAGTGTTGTACATCCACAGCACACTCATTCAAAATCAACAATGAACCCGTGGCTCAATCCAAACATAAAATGTATGCATTTTTGCCAGGTGTGGACCCAAAATTTCTTAATCTATTTTCAGATGCACTTCTCTATATATTTTGCTGGAGGGAATGAAGGAATAGCATGGGCATAGGAGCTTTACCCAACCCTACTATACATTTTACAACCCACCCACTCCGACCCCTTAGATATCACGGTCAATAGTGACCATATCATCTAAAGGGTGTCAAAGATGACTTAAAGTTACTTTTGTTCAACCAGCAAGTAATTTTTTGACGGGAAATGACATACTGTAGGTGTCTCCCAAAAGATAATAAGACGATGTACAAGAGGCATTATTGTGGAAAAAAACATTTCTCAGCTTTTATTTACATTTGAGCAAAAAGTGTCCAGTTGGCGTAAAAAAGGAGAAGCCTTCAACCCAAAGAACACCATCCCCACTGTCAAACATGGTGGTGGGAACCTAATGCTTTGGGGGTGTTTTTCAGCCAATGGACCATGGAACCTAATCACAGTAAACGGCACCATGAAAAAAGGGCAATACATGAGGATTCTCAACGACAACATCAGGCAGTCTGCAGAGAAACTTGGCCTTGGGTACCAGTGGACATTTCAGCATGACAATGACCCAAAACACACAGCAAAAGTGGTGAAGAAATGGTTAGCAGACAACAACATTAACGTTTTGGAGTGGCCAAGCCAGAGTCCAGACTTGAATCCAATTGAGAATCTGTGGAGGGAGCTAAAGATCAGGGTGATGGCAAGAAGACCCTCCAACCTGAAAAATTTGGAGCTCATTGCTAAAGATGAATGGGCAAAAATACCTGTGGAGACATGCAAAAAGCTGGTCTGCAATTATAGGAAGCGTTTGATTGCTGTAATAGCCAATAAAGGCTTTTCTATTGATTATTGAGAAGGGTATGAATAATTTTGGACTGGACACTTTTTGCTCAAATGTAAATAAAAGCTGAGAAATGTTTTTTTTTCCACAATAATGCCTCTTGTACGTCGTCTTATTATCTTTTGGGAGACACCTATGTCATTTCCCGTCAAAAAATTGCTTGCTGGTTGAATAAAAATAACTTTAAGTCAAAATTTGCCAGGGGTATGAATAATTATGGGCAGCACTGTAATTTTCAGGGAAGGGGGAAGGGGGGGGGGGGGTTCTGCCAGACCCCTTTTTCCCTCTGTGGCCAGACTTGCAGAGGGAACCACACTTAGGCCGAGTTCACACTTCAGTTATTTGGTCAGTGATTTTCATCAGTTATTTTGACCCAAAACCAAGTGTGGGTCAAAAACACAGAATAGCAGCAAATCTTTCAATTATAGCTCATCTGTGTAAGCTTCACTACTGGTTTTGGCTCACAATAACTGATGGAAGTAACTGACCAAATAACTGAAGTGTGAACTTGGCCTTACTTGCTCCCCCCAGGTCTGTTCCAGCTACTTCGGTCACCCGCCATCACTTCCACACTCCAGTTTCCATATGTGAACTTCCTGTGATACTCTGGTGACCTTTGTTAGGTTCCTCCCCGCACAAGGAGGAACACAATATGGTGGCTGTTTTGCCTAGAAAGTTCCTTTAAGACCTCTGAATCCAAAACTGAGTCCCATAGGTGGCTTTCCCTGTTTACAATGCAGGAAATTCCCTCATTTATCACATTCAATCTACTTATGAATGAAAAACAGAGTTAGACGGGGCTCCAGAAGTTCTTGCATGGAACAACTTACCTTACATAGACCTTTTTGGCAGCAGAGGCTACGAGAAGATTCCCCTGAAGATGTAAATGAATTGTAATAATGTGTGCTTACATCTTCCAGGTGGGTTTTTCTTGGCTCAATCTAATTTAGTGTAAATACGAGTCTTCTGTGTTATTTCTTATAGAATAAGTTTATTATCCTTGACACCAGCCGACCTCCCTATTGACTCTGAGCTGAAATAGAACTCCAGGATTTGGTTAAATCATCCAATCACGTCTGTCAATGTTACTTCCTTTGTTTGGCTCTGTGAATATTTTCAAGCCCACCAGGGAATGACATTGCTTTGAACGATACCTGCAGTAATCACATGGCTGCTAAGTTTGAAGAAAGTTCATCTAGATCACTTATGGATAAAACTATCTCTAAGATGGCAAATGGTAATGACTCAACTTTTTGACCATAACTGTCCTGACATTTTTGACCAATTTTTTTCCCCCCGAGAGCAGACTGTTGTGGAGTAGACTTTTTTTTGTTATCATACATAATGTACAAATAGAGATGAGAACAAAATGGCCTGTAGGGTATTTCTTGAGAAACAAAATCAGTAACCCCTTAAATGGAGGGGGAGGGGTCTTAATTAAAATCAGATAAAGATTCATATTTTCTTATCTCAAATATTTTTTTTATTTTTTTTTATTGTAACTCTTGATTCATATTATATTTTTTTTGAAATCCAGCAGTTTTTGTACTGGCCAATAAGCCTAATATAAGGCTCGGCTTATTGGTCTCTACAGATCACTTTACTGCAGTTATCTTATTATCATTACAGGCAGGATTAGAATGACAAATATTAGATAGAAAGGTAGATAGATAGATAGAACTCAGAATCCACCATTCACAATAGGTGATGTTGACAGATTAGCCATTCCCTCCCTATGCAATTACCTCTGCAAATCAGAAAATAATTTTTTTTGAAAAAGAGGATATGGTTTACTGCAGGTCATTGCACAATCTACATATTACTGCTTTATTCACAGCCACAATATATGATTATAAAGACACCAGTAATATTTTACTTTATAAGCATAGAAAAAACATGCATCTCTACGTGGTAATGTTATAGGTATGTGGTAAGTACATGGTTTTGCATCTAGAGATCGCAGGTTTGAATCCTGGGAGAGATTTGCAGGTTTTTTTCTTCAGCAATTTTGTTTTTAGGCTTAAAAAGCTAATACATTTTGCTGGTTTCTTTATAACAGGGGTGGGGAACCCCCGACCCACGGGCCACATATGGCCTGCAGGATCATCTCATGTGGCCCCCTGGCAGAACACAATGAAAATGCTAATGACCGCTCCATTATGGAAGCCGTCATTAGCATGTGGGAGGCACGGGAAGATAAGAACAGCACTGCACTGGCTGTCCTCACCTTCTCTGGTCGTCTTCCGGACCCGCTCTGTGACCTGACACGTACAGTGTCAGGACGTAGTGCATATAGATGCGCACTATGACCTGATGCGGTGCGCTGTCAGGTCACAGTACAGCGCGTCGGGAAGAAGACCAGGGAGGGTAAGTGAATCTGCCAAGTGGCAGCGCCATCCAGAGCTGGAGAGGTAAGTCTATTTATTTATTTTTTAAATGTCTGATTGGATGCTGGGGGTCTGATAGGGGCTGATTTGAAGCTAATGGAGGGTAGAGAGAGTCTGATCTGAGGAGGGTCTGATCTAAGGCTGGGGAGGGTTTGCTAAGGGTCTGATCTGAGGCTAGGGGGTCTGACCTGAGGCTGGGGGGTCTGATCTGAGGCTGGGGAGTCTATTGGGGGTCTGATCTGAGGCTGGGGGGTCTGATGGGAGTCAGATCTGAAGCTGGGGGGGTCTGATCTGAGGCTGGGGGGTCTGATGGGAGTCAGATCTGAAGCTGGAGGGGTCTGATCTGAGGCTGGGGGGTCTGATGGGTGTCTGATCTGAGGCTGGTGGGTCTGATCTGAGGCTGGTGGGTCTGATCTGATGCTGGTGGGTCTGATGGGGGTCTGAAGGGGAGAGATCTTCAGGAGAAGAAGGCAGAGATGATGGGGCCCGGGCACATACAATGCCTGGTAAGCAAACACGGGCAGCCAGGGAAGGACATGTTTCTTCTGAGAAGGAACCGACTTTGAAAGATATGTCGGTAGAAGCACACTGTAATACCACTCTCAAATCCCTATCTTTGCAAGTGGGGGGCTTAAGAGAGGACTTATCACTCATAAGGAATGATTTACATAAAATTGCAGAGAGAACCACTGAAGTGGAAAAACGGGTGTCTGGCCTGGAAGATGAAACTGGCCCTCTCAAAATGGCGGCCAAGACGACCGCTCGTGATATTGTGCAGTTACCAGGAACGGGTTCGCTGACGCCACTTTAATGCAGTGGACGGGTCAGGTGGATAATATTCTGTATTTGTTCGTGATGCCAATTGCAGCGTGCGCAGGGTACTATCCCAGGGCCCTTCCAAGGTGTTATAACGCACGTCCCAGATTAGGAATGTCAGAGTGGTGTAATGGCCTATAATGTCTCTATAGCTTGATGCTAGTTGTGTCACAGTGTCTCCTACCTGGGTATGGCCGGACTCCTGGCTCACTAGCAATAAATTTGAGTGTAGTGATAGTAGGAGTAATAGAGGAATTTTCCAGAAGAAATGATGTCCAGACTTTTAGATGAAGTTCATACGTTTCTTTACTTGAGGTAACTTGAGGTTGGGCAGGTTATATGGTTGATTACTGGACACTTGGCCTGGTGTTTTCTAGTTCGGGGGTTAAAAGGGGTGGGAGGGTGGCTTTAACACAATTCAGCATGGATTGGTTACCAGGGGTAGGGCAGGGATTGATGGGCCAGTGGATTCAGGCTACTATGAGACGTAACTACTGGAAAATATTAAGAAATGACTCATACGACTAAGATAATTAGCTGGAATGTGAGGGGAATGGCCGATGCGACGAAACGCCAGAGTATATTTACTTACTTGATGCGGTTTCACCCAGCTATATACTGTCTACAAGAGACCCACTTGACCAAGCAGTCATTACATACTGTAAAGAAGGCATGGGTGGGCTTCTCCTCGCATGCAGTGTTCTCCTCGCATTCTATGGGGGTAAGCATTTTAATACATAAAAGTGTTCATTTTGAATGTTTGCGGGAACATGTCGACTCTGAAGGGAGGTTCATATGTTTATTTTGTACTGTGGATGGAGTGCGAATGATTTTCGTGGTGGTATATATTTCCCCTCCATTCTCGTTGGTTCCCTTGAGACTTATATTAGATATCTTAGCACAATATGCAGGGATTCCTTGGTTGATAATCGGCGATTTTAATAATGTGCCGGACGAGGGGGTGGATAGATGTAGAGCACTTAGTATTGGTAGACAGCCAGGACCATCTCCTATTTACAATATTATGACAGAGGTAGGTTTGTTAGATATTTGGAGACTACAGCACCCAGCGGAACACAGTTATTCATGTAATTCGTCTACTTATTCCTCTCTATCGAGAATTGATTTGTCTCTAGTTAATAATACCATGTTTCCATTAATACTCTCCATGGAATACAGTGGATATAAAAAGTCTACACACCCCTGTTAAAATGTCAGGTTTCTGTGATGTAAAAAAATGAGACAAAGATAAATAATTTCAAAACTGTTTCCACCTTTAATATGACCAACCTAATACTTTGTTGAAGCACCTTTTGATTTTATTACAGCACTCCGTCTTTTTGGGTATGAGTCTATCAGCATGGCACATTTTGACTTGGCAAGATTTGCCCACTCTTCTTTGCAAAAACACTCCAAATCTGTCATATTGCGAGGGCATCTCCTGGGCACAGCCCTCTTCAGATCACCCCACAGATTTTCAATCGGATTCAGGTCTGGGCTCTGGCTGGGCCATTCCAAAACTTTAATCTTCTTCTGGTGAAGCCATTCCTTTGTTGATTTGGATGTATGCTTTGGGTCGTTGTCATGATGAAAGATGAAGTTCCTCTTCATGTTCAGCTTTCTAGCAGAAGCCTGAAGGTTTTGTGCCAATATTGACTGGTATTTGGAACTGTTCATAATTCCCTCTAGCTTAACTAAGGCCCCAGTTCCAGCTGAAAAACAGCCCCTTGGCATGATGCTTCCACCACCATGCTTCACTGTGGGTATGGTGTTCTTTTGGTGATATGCAGTGTTGTTTTTGCGCCAAACATATCTTTTCGAATTATGGCCAAAAAGTTCAACCTTGCTTTCATCAAACCATAACACCTTTTCCCACATGCTTTTGGGAGACTTCAGATGTGTTTTTGCAAAATGTAGCCTGGCTTGGATGTTTTTCTTCGTAAGAAAAGGCTTTCGTCTTGCCACTCTACCCCATAGCCCAGACATATGAAGAATACGGGAGATTGTTGTCACATGTACCACACAGCCAGTACTTGCCAGATATTCCTGCAGCTCCTTTAATGTTGCTGTAGGCCTCTTGGTAGCCTCCCAGATCAGTTTTCTTCTCGTCTTTTCATCAATTTTGGAGGGACGTCCAGTTCTTGGTAATGTCACTGTTGTGCCATATTTCTCCACTTGATGATGACTGTCTTCACTGTGTTCCATGGTATATCTAATGCCTTGGAAATTCTTTTGTACCCTTCTCCTGACTGATACCTTTTAGCAATGGACCATGGCTTCTGCTGTGGGATGCGACTAAGAAAAATTCAGGAAAGACCAACTAGAGCAGCTAAACTTTATTTGGGGTTAATCAGAGGCACTTTAAATGATGGAAGGTGTATGCTGACTGCTATTTAACAGGATTTTGAATGTGATTGCTTAATTCTGAACACAGCTACATCCCCAGTTATAAGAGGGTGTGCACACTTCTGCAACCACATTATTTTAGTTTTTTTTCCCTCCACCTAAAAGATTTCAGTTTGTTTTTCCATTGAGTGGTACAGTTTATAGGTCACATTAAAGGTGGAAAAAGTTCTGAAATGATTTATCTTTGTCTCATTTTTTTACATCACAGAAACCTGACATTTTAACAGGGGTGTGTGGACTTTTTATATCCACTGTACCTCCCTAGATCCCTTTCAGATCACTCACCTTTGAAGGTGTAATTATCCTTGTCTATTGGTACTAGTTTGGGACCCAGGATGTGGAGGTGTAATGCTTTCTGGCTGCAAGTTCTTGGCGATATGAAGGAAGTTTAGGGTGCATTGTGCTTTTCCTTTAATGCAGATACGGCATCAATACACACTATATGGGATGCTATGAAAGGCTTTTTAAGAGGGATATTGATTCAATCTATCTGCAGGCATAAATCCCATTCTAGGAAAGTAGATGCCTGCATGCATGAAAGGGTAAAGGAAGCTGAATCGACATTTGTTTCAGCTCCCTCATTGACCTCTAGTATACACTTGAAGGAAGCGCAGGAAAATTTGAGATGTTATTTGCTTCAAGTGGCAGACAGAAAGAGACAATTTTATAGACAACGTTTCTTTGCAGAAGGAGAAAAAGTAGGGCATTTACTTTCAGTCATTTCCAAGGCCCAGCAGGCGTCATCCTGCATTACTGAACTAGTGAATCCTCAAGGACAGAGTAGGAAAAGTACAGGGGAGATTTTGGAGAACTTATATTCCTCTTTATATACATCTAAGACCTCCTGCGCAGAGTCAGAGATTGTGGAATTTCTGGACAGGATTGATCTACCCAAATTATCACGGGAAGATAGAGAAATGTTAGACGCCCCATTAAGCCTGGAAGAATTAGATACAGCATTGAATACCATGGCAAATGAAAAGGCCCCAGGTACCGACGGTCTTCCAATTATAAAAAAGTTTAGCGGGGTGTTGCTTCCTGAGTTGATGAAGGTTTTCCAGGACTCCCTAGAGGTGGGCTCTCTCCCTGAATCAATGCAGGAAGCACTCATTGTGGTGATACCTAAGCCGGGGAAGGATCCCAAACTACCAGACTCATATAGGCCTATTTCGTTGCTTGCAGCAGACGTTGGGATATTGGCCAAGACTCTTGCGTTGAGACTATCCAAAGTGATATTGTCCATAATCCACTCAGATCAGACGGGATTTATGCCCCAAAAATACACTGCTATCAACATACGTAGAGTCTTCACCAGTCTACAGTTTAGGGGTGACAATGGGGGAGATAAGGCAATCTTATCACTTGACGCCGCTAAGGCATTCGATAGTGTGGAATGGGGATATTTGTGGTGTACGCTACGCGCAATGGTCTTTGGTCAGTGTTTTTATTAAGTGGGTGCAAACACTGTACTCAGATCCAAGAGCACGCATTAGAGCAATTCATTCTTTAGGCTAGCTAGAGGGACCCGTCAGGGGTGTCCACTGTCCCTCTTATTGTTTGCAATAACGATTGAACCACTTGCAGCAGCAGTACGTAGCTCCCCAGCGATAAAGGGCTTCCAATATGGATCGGTCCATAACAAAGTAGCTATGTACGCAGATGACACTCTGCTGTTTTTGGGGGATACGTCCACATCTTTGTCGGAGACAATGTCACTAATTGGCCGATTCAGGGAGCTGTCTGGTTTGACTATACACTGGCACAAGTCGGCACTTATGTTTCTGGATGGTCAGATCTCCTTGACAACTGCTCTAGAGAACAATATTCCCTGGGTTAAAACTATTAAATATTTGGGGATAAACATTTCACCTCATCTGGAGGACTTTGAGGAGCTGAATCTAACACCAATGCTTGCTAAGTTTAGACTTAAGTCTAGGACATGGTGTCAATTGTTCCTGTCAGTGGTGGGGAGAGTTAACCTTCTAAAAATTATCATGATGCCTGAACTATTATATGTGCTACACAATGCCCCGGTCTGGACATCACTAGATAGGTTCCAGAAAATTAACTCAATTTTCAGGGAGTTGGTATGGAGAAGAGGTCACCCTAGAATTGGAAATCTTACAGCATGCAAAATCAGCGGGTGGTCTGGCATTGCCCAATCCTTGGATATATTACTTGGCGGGACAATGTCAGCACTTTAAGGGTTGGACAGATCTGGGTAACATGGACATGACTGGTCAAATACTTTGTCATAAAATGGGTGGAAGGGAGCTCATGTGAGTGTTAGAAGGGTCGGGAATACCGCTAGTGGTTAAACGTACTCCTCTTGTTCGGCTGATGAGGAAAGCATGGGAGAAATCCAAACAATTGAGAGGAGTTACTGGAGTCACAGAATTTACTCCCTTGTGGAACAACCACATGCTTCCTGAATTCCTCCCTTTAAAAGGTTTTTGACATTGGCAGATCAAAGGAGTGACTAGATTGGGCGACCTGCTAGACAAGGGGGTACTTAGAACATTTGCCAACCTACAGGAGACCTATAATCTACCTATATTCTATCAATACTTGAAAATAAGGCACGCATTTAACGAAACGTTTAAAAACAGTAGTGATATGATACATAGGGATATCTCCTTACAGTTAACGGTAGGGAGGGGTGATAAAAGGGGACGAATATCCATAATTTATCAAATGCTCTTAGATAAATTCCTGGAGACACATCCACTATCCAGAATGAGAGGATGGGAGAAAGATGTGGGCGAGATACCCAAAGAACAATGGGATGACATCCTTGAGGCCATACCAAAAGTGTCATTGAGTGAAAGTGGAAAGTTGTCGCAACTATTTATCATACATAGGGTTTACAAAACTCCAGTGTTTTTACATTGTATTGGCATCAGAACAAAATGTCCAAGATGTCAGATGGAACCAGCAGATTTATTACACATGCTATGGCAGTGCTTAAGACTGGATAGTTTCTGGATGGGTGTACCAGAGTTAATTCAAAGAGCCTTCTTAATACGAGTCCCTCGGGAGCCTAAAATATGTATTCTGGGATCTATGACTGAGATTGGAGTGGATGAGACAGTGGGACGGCTATTATATGCAGCCAGGAAACGTATAGCATTACATTGGATCCAAGCATGTTCTCCGGGATTGGAAGAGTTCAGAAATAAAGTAAACACGATGCTGACGTGGGAGAAAATGGTTTTCTTGAAGCGGGGTTGTCCCAAAAAATTTGAAAAGCTCTGGAACCGATGGCTGAGCAATATTGGTTAACCCTTAAATGGTCGGTCAATTCTGAAGTGTGGGGGTGGGGGGAGGGCATTTGGGTATGTTTAGAGTTGTGCTTTAGGGCACTTTTATAATGAAAAATGTTTCCAATATCTGAAGGAAATTATTCTCTGTAATCATATGAACACAATATGTAGCTAAATTTTGGACTTGATTGTATAAAAGGTGCTTTAATGGTACATTCCAAAAAGCTGGTAATAAAAATGATCTGATTAAAAAAAAAAAAAAAAAAGTGGTGCAATTTGCCGCCTCTAGGGTGTTTCTACAGGTTTTTCTGACATTCTCAACAAAGGGGCGGACCTTAGCAGGGAGGAGGTGGGGCTTCATGGGAAATGGGTGTAGCCCAAGATGGACCATTGTGCATCAAAATTGCGCCACAATTCTGGCATACAAAATCTGTCTCAAAGTAAGCCAACCGATAGTTGGTACTGAGTCAGAGAAAAGTGTCTATCCCTGCACCAGATGCATCATCCAGGCTGAGCCCCTGGGATAAATCTGGTGCAGGTCTAGACAGCCGGTCTGAGATTACATCATCTACAGGATTAGCGTCCATTCACACGTCCGCAATTTTGTTCCGCATTTTGCGGAACGGAATTGCGGACCTATTCATTTCTATGGGGCAGCACGATATGCTGCCCGGACACGGAATTGCAGACCCGCACTTCTGGGTCCGCGATTCCGTTCCCGAAAAAAATAGAACATGTCCTATTCTTGTCCGCAATTGCGGACAAGAATAGGCATATTCTATTAGTGCTGGCAATGTGCAGTCCGCTAAATGCAGAACGCACATTGCTTCTGTCCGTGTTTTGCGGATCCGATGTAAAGAACCCTTCCTATAGTCTTGTTTTTTTCCACTTACAATTAAGGGTCCATTGACACGTCCGCGGATCCGTTCCGTACGAACCCATTCATTTTCAATGGGGCTGGAAAGGACGCGGACAGCACACTATGTGCTGTCCGCATCCGCACTTCCGGATCCGCAATTCGTTCGGCAGTTGCGGACAAGAAAAGTCATTTTCTATTATAGTGCCAGCGATGTGCGGTCCGCGAAATGCATTCTGAATGGAGAGCAATCCGTTTAGCATGCATCAGGATGTCTTCAGTTCAGTCACTGTACGTTTTTTTGGATTGAGAAAATACCGCAGCATGCTACAGTTTTTTCTCCGTCCAAAACTCCGGAACACTTGCCGGAATTCCGGATCCGGCATTATTTTCAGTTGAAATGCATTAATGCCGGATCTGGCCCCTAGTGTTCTGGAAAAACGGATCCGGATGCGCAGACCTTTAAAAATGTGAAAAAGATAAATACCGGATCCGTTTTTTCCGGATGACAACCGGAGAGACGGATCCGTTCTTGCAATGCATTTGTGAGACTGATCCGCATCCGGATCCAGATCCGTCTACAAATGGTATTCGTTTGCATACAGATTGCTGGCGACGGAACTACCTGTCGTAATCCAACAATGCAAGTGTAAAAGTACCCTAAGTCATGTTTTTGCCCAGAGAGACTTGTAGTATTGGTATTTGGTGCTGTTGGCGGAAGATGCGGGCTTATGCTTAAATACTTTGCCTTTTTCCACCGGCATATATAAAGTGATAGACTCATAGAATTAACTCATTACAGCGCGTGTGCCAAGACAAACCTCTGTGCAGAGCATTCTCTGGAGTGGGTCTGTCTCAGCCAGGGGAAGCTGTCCGGACCAGATGACTGCAGGTAAGTCTCATCGCTCTGTCCCTTCCTTTGATCCTCACCCCTCGTTCCTCAGGTTAATCTATTTGCCATTCCCTCCATACTGTAGATCAACCTCTCCGAACAAAAGGCCGTCCTGTCTCGCTTTTGCAGCAGATTTTCCATGTTGCTTCCTACAAATCCCTTGTGGTAAAATAAATCAAACGGCAATGTGGAATAAAAAATGTGCAAAAAATAAGAAAAAGAATCCACATTCCTGGGAGTGAAATTCGGTGTCTGGAGTAGTAACATTGTGTCATTGAAGTGACATTCATCCCAAGTCGGTGCTTGGTCCGATGCAACGTTGTGTCCGTTCTGGTTTAACAATGTTTCCTTGCTGAAGCCACGTGTGAACTGTTCAGGGAGAAGTTGTCAGGAAGCAGATCCAGCAGTAGAAGTTGTCAGGAAGCAGTAGTATGGTTGTCGACAACTAAACCAAGGTATAAACTGTAACATACAGGAGGCAGGTGCTGGACTCTATGACAGGGCGCTGCGATCAGCGGCAGTTAACCCCTCAGGTGCCGGCTATGTGATTCTGCCGCCGGCACCCGCCTCCTGTATCTGTATTATAGGTTAATTATCATTGGTGGCCCAGTGGCAAGGCCGGGTACCTGCTATGCTGGCTGCTTGACTCTGGGGCCGGGGCTGATGCTGGGGAGGACACAAAACACTCAGGAGGAGGAGGCTGCCGTTCGCCGAGCTCACTAGCTCAGACGGCGCAGCAGTTTATTACCTCCCCCGTCCCGCCTCCTGCTTTAATTAGCCCCCCCTCTTAAAATAGCATTACGATATAATCTCAATAATTATAGAGCATAATCTTACTATATTTAAAAATAATGTAACAAAAACTAAAATCTAATAATGTATGGAATCATGAATTAAATTAAAGATTAAAATGTCATGATAAATTGATAGAATTCATAACATTATGACTAATTAGAGATTGATTTCACTAATTATTACATGATCTTATCCTCTTAATTTATGCAAATAAGAATTATCCACAGAAATATAATAGAGGCATTATATAAATATAATTAACAACAGTGACAAGAGTAAAACATATCCGTGATTATTTAAAATTAATGTAATAGAAACAGATGAATAAAAGCAATGTGGTAGAGAGCTGTCGAATAGGAACACAAGTAATGAAGAAAGTGTAAGTCCAAAGACATGCGCTGTGCCGGCTTGAGTGTGAAGGAAACTTTTAAGTCGCAGCGCAAGCACGAAATTCCGGCAGAGCTCAAGAGGCGGCGAAACGGGCGGCACATAGGGGCAAGGGAGCTAATTAATAGTAGTGGTTCACCTTAACCTGAATAAAAGAAAGAACTTATCGCGTTGGTCCTCCTAGATTCCTAGCGTCACTAACCTACCTAATAAAAGGTGGTCCCCGTCACTTTGTTGCTCTACCATTGATGTTACTGGTGAAGTATAACAGTAAGAGATTTATATAGATACAATAAGAGACAGCAGGCAGTCCTCAGGCGAGTTTTAATCAGTGTCACAGTGTATTTAGACGTCTGGTAGTCAGCAGTGATGGTCAGTTCGCCAGCGAACACATGCGGGCTGCCATCTTTAGTAGGGTAGACTCACCCGTCCGGCGATGCACAGGTAAGCCCTTACCTGTGCCTGTGTCGGGAGCCGGTCTGAAATCAAATGCAGTTCCGAGAACAGCCCGATGAAGGCCCCCGGTACAGGCACAGGGAAGGGCTTACCTGTGCATCGCCGGACGGGTTAGTCTACCTTACTAAAGATGGCAGCCCGCATGTGTTCGCTGGCGAACACTGCGAACTGACCATCACCGGTAGTCAGTGACTAAGTGGTATAACTGCTTTAATTAGCCACACATCCATTGGTGGCAGTGGTGCGGGCAGCCTCAGAGCCCGCTCAATTCATTGGGCTCAGAAGCGGCCGCATCATAGGAGGGAGGGATTCCCTTCCTCCCTCCTTCTCCTAGAGAACATAGTGCGCGCCGAGCGCCATGTTCTCTCACAAGAGGAGATACTAGACTGCACAATAGCGCAGCCTAGTATCGAAAAAATAAACATCCCGGTACGGAATACTAGCATAAAAGTATCGATTGGGTATCAAAATTTCGATACCCGAAACAACCCTAATTAGGGGTCCATTATTTTCAGAGCTTAGGCCCAGCGGAGGATCCTCTGGTGGGCAAGTCTGACTCTAAACGAGCTATGTTGCATGGAGTCCTTGCAGCTCCATACCATGGTGCTACACATTCTGCCATATGAAGTGCTTCTAGGTGGGAATATCAGAGGCCTGTGGAGGTGCAGCAGGACCCATAGAAGTCCATTGGTGACATGTTACAGCTCCACACGACTCTCTGAAATGATGGAACAAAATGATCTATAGAAAGCAGACATTTTCTATTTTGTAACTTTTTGACAATCTGTTTCTGTTAGAAGCACATATATATATATATATTTTGGGGTGGAGGGGGGGGCGCAGTGAGGGGACCGCTCTGTATTTGATTAATTACCTCTCAGATCTGTTCTTTACAGGAGCAATGGAGGCCGTATGAGAAGATTACCATCCGGGAACACTCAACGTGTTGACATTCTGGGTGAAATTAAAAATACTTTGATCCAACTGAATCATCAGCTCCGAGGTCATGAAGACCAAGACGAGAGCGGTATTGATGCAAAAACACAGATCTGCCAAAGTAAATCCACTACTGAGCCATGAATATGTTATGTTACAAGCCTGTCTGCACAATCACAGCTAAGAACAATCTTGATCGGGCGCCAAGAATACTTACTCTGAGGTTTTTCGCCTGCTTTTCGGTGGGAGCTCTTAAACACCTTCTCCTGTGTGTCAACACAGTGCGTATTATTTATGCATACAAACATTGTGGGCTATGTATATATGGGCTATATACTGTATTTATATATCTATTGGGTATATTCTTGAGCGCTAAGCAGATTTTCCATTTAGTAGTTTTCAAAAACTAACAATGCATGAAGCAAGTCTGCATTGGTATGGCCTAAAAACTTTCTACTGTTTCGTGTATACTGCCATGCAGACTTTTTTGTCTCCATGACTACTTGTACTTTTGATCATTTCTTCCATAGCCACTGGGTCAGTACTAGTCATATATGGCACACTATATATCCCTGAGGAGACTTCTAAGGCTAGTCTACACACAAGTGCTAAAATCTTCTGGCACAGCCCTCCGGAGTTCATCGTAGCCGGATACCTTTCCCCGCCAGAGCCTATTGACTATAATGGGAACCGTCGGGAATCCGGACCGTTTATGGCACTGGTGCCAAGATTCAGCCGGACAACAAAACGCTGCTTGAAGTTACAGTCAATGGGTCCTGGTGGTGCTCCAGCCGTTTCACGCTATGCCGGATACAATGAAATCTGGTAGGCTGTTCCTCTGCCAGAACAGCTTGCCGGAACATTTTACCGCTAATTTGTGCTTTCTCCAAGGAATTTTGAGAATTTGGGCAAGTTCACAATTTTCCGCTGTGCAGCTCGATGCAAATCTGAAGCAAAATCAGAATATGCTACGTGCCAATTTTGCTGAGGATTGGGTCGTGGATTTCTCAAGTTAAAACCCCCGAACTGAATACAGTACAAGCCAAATGGTGAATGCACCTGCACATTACATTCCACACAGTTGGCTTTGCTCTCATGGAATCTAAAGCACATGCGCCACGGCCTCTGCTCTCTAGGAGCTCCTGTGCGAGATTTGGCTGCACATAACAATGAAGTCAGGGTAGAGGGGACAAACAGTACAGAGTATGGTGGGGGAGCTGAGACTGGCTAGAAGCGGCGGGCTTGGGCACAAAGAAAGCCGTAGATGATGTGTTGGTGACACCCTTTGAATGGGTTCTCCGCTTTGGAAAACCCCTGCTTGTTAGAAGGGTCCCTGGACAAAAAAATAAGTGTCCACCTGCCATGAACTGTAATCTGTTGGGAAATCTGGCAGTATGTGTTCACTTTCTCTGCAGAGCCTCCGCAGGGGAAAATTTGTATTACACAGTGTCCATTCCCATCAGTGAGTTGTCTGTGTAATGCAGGATAGGTCAGGTCCTCCAGAGAGATGCTCTTCATAATCGTTCTCCTCCTCTGTTCCCTCCTGAACAGAGGGCTTATTTTATGGGATGAGCTGTATTTAGTATTGTGATATAGAATTATTTCTTGTAACTGATACAGTAACCGGTAATAAATCAGGTCTAGCAGAAAACTACTAATGGCAGACCTAGGGGCCAATCTGTAAGGACCCAGAAAAGAGGGGGGCCTTCCCAAATCCATTACTGCTAGAAGTAATAGATTGTAGCACTGAGCTGGGCCCTGATCAGGGTACTAGGTTGCAGTACGGTTGTAACAAGTGTAGAGTTCAACTTGGATGAGGGCGTCGTTTAGCAAAAGTAGGGGTCGGAGCTTAACCGAAGGAAGCCGGATCCATGAAATTTAGCTTCGCTGGGAGGTGGTGAATACTCATAACAGTGATTGTGAGGTGTTATAGTGACATGTTTATTGTGCGGTGATATTTGTACATGTCGTGTGTGTCTGATGTGGGTGCACTGCTTATCTGATGTGTTTGTCCAATGTTTGTTCTGCGCTCGTCTGATATGTAAGGCAGCAGAAAACAGGTGTGAGTTCACAGGTAGTAGCATGGGAGTAGCATGGGAGTAAAACAAGCCAGAGTCTAAACCCAGATAGTTAATAGAATCCAAATCAGAAGACAAGGGTTTAATCCAGAAACAAGCTGAGGCGTCAAAGCCAGGAGAATCGATCAGTAGACTAGGGGCAAATCCTGAACCAAGCCGAGGTCAATATACAGTGAGGTCCAAAAGAGATACAGCACAGTTCTGAACACACAGAACAAACATAAATCACAGGCACTGGCGAGCAGTAAATGCTAATGTAAGGCTACTTTCACACTAGCGTTAATATTTTCCGGTATTGAGATCCTGTTTGGTTGCGTTCTTATACCGGAGAGCAGACCGCAGCATGCTGCGGTTTGCTTTCCGCCCTGGGATGCGGAGCAAGACGGATCCGTCATATCCCACAATGCAAGTCAATGGGGACGGATCCGTTTTCTCTGACACAATAGAAAACGGATCCACCCCCCCATTGACTTTCAATGGAGTTCATGACGGATCCGTCTTGACTATGTTAAAGATAATACAACCGGATTCGTTCATAACGGATGCAGACGGTTGTATTATCAGTAACGGAAGGGTTTTTGCTGAACCTTGCCGGATCCAGCAAAAACAATAGTGTGAAAGTAGCCTTACCTGCTCGATGTTCGTTTAGTACAAATGCTCATTAACAATAATCGAGC
This sequence comes from Bufo bufo, assembly GCF_905171765.1. Lineage (NCBI taxonomy): Eukaryota > Metazoa > Chordata > Amphibia > Anura > Bufonidae > Bufo > Bufo bufo. The sequence goes on from NC_053391.1 coordinate 39,389,546, forward strand.
AATATGGATAATTGCATCGTTCATTCAGTCACCTAAATCATTGTTTGCCGGCAGCAGATCGTGCCGTCTAAACAGCGATTCTGTGTGGGGACGAGCGATGGCATTAGCATACTGTGGAGGAGATTGTTGCATCTAAATGCAGTGGTCTCCTCCACTGATGAGCAAGTGATTGTCAGGAAGGAATTCATCCTTCCCAACAATAGTGTGCTCAATTCAGCAGTGTAAAGGGGCCTTAAAGGGGTTGTGTCACTTCATCAAATTGCCTTTATCATGTAGAGAAAGTTAATACAAGGCACTTACTAATGTATTGTGATTGTCCATATTGCCTCCTTTGCTGGCTGGATTCATTTTTCCATCACATTATATACTGCTCATATCAGTTCTGACCACCCTGCAATCCAGCATCAGTGGAAAAATCAACGGCCTATGTGTGCTTCTATGGTCCCGGCCGCCCCAGAGAGGCCAGCGCTTTTTTCTATACTGTGCAAGCACGACCACCTCTGCTGGATTGCAGGGTGGTCATAACCATGGGAACGAGAAGTATATAATGTGATGGAGAACTGGATCAAGCCAGCAAAGGAGGCAATATGGACAATCACAATCCATTAGTAAGTGCCTTGTATTAACTTTCTCTACATGATAAATACCACTTACTGAAGTGAGACAACCCTTTAATTGCTTTACTTAAATCCCCTACCTAGCTCTGGGATTGTCTGCCAAGACAAGGGCTTGATTGGCCCAGTGTCCAGACCCACTGATAGGTCGACCAACCAGCGCTCGGGTGGTCAGCAATACAACCCCCCTGGAAGAGCTATGCACAGGAACGTGGGTGGGTAGGTTTCTGACACTGTGCTTGTCTGGTGTGTCGTCTCTCTGACGTGCATGTGCTGTTTTTCTGATATGAGTCCGATGTTCTGATGAATGCACTTTACCTGTGTGCAATATGTATTTTTTAGCATGACTTGTGTCACTTAAGAGCCTATTCACCATTTTTGCACAAGGGCCCTTTGCTGTCAGCATCTGCTCTTGCTTCAGCCTGACGTGGTAACCCACCAGCACGCCGTGATCAAGTTGTGAGGTGGCCAATATATTGAGGTGGTCAACAATGGAGTAGTTGTAACTGCACCCATTGGAGTGAATGGGAGTAGCGAGGCAGTGATGAAAGCTGTCCACTACAGTGTTGACAGTGCTGTGTAGTTCCAGCGGTGTCTTCTGGTGATGGAGCTATACAGAACAGCTGATCATCAGGAGTGAGGGGCGTTGGACCCTGTTGATCAGCAGGAGTGAGGGGCGTTGGACCCCGCTGATCAGCAGGAGTGAGGGGCGTTGGACCCTGTTTATCAGCAGGAGTGAGGGGCGTTGGACCCCGCTGATCAGCAGGAGTGAGGGGCGTTGGACCACGCTGATCAGCAGGAATGAGGGGCGTTGGACCCTGTTGATCAGCAGGAGTGAGGGGCGTTGGACCCTGTTTATCAGCAGGAGTGAGGGGCGTTGGACCCCGCTGATCAGCAGGAGTGAGGGGCGTTGGACCCCGCTGTTCAGCAGGAGTGAGGGGCGTTGGACCACGCTGATCATCAGGAATGAGGGGCGTTGGACCCTGTTGATCAGCAGGAGTGAGGGGCGCTGGACCCCGCTGATCAGCAGGAGTGAGGGGCGTTTGACCACGCTGATCATCAGGAGTGAGGGGCGTTGGACCCCACTGTTCAGCAGGAGTGAGGGGCGTTGGACCCTGTTGATCAGCAGGAGTGAGGGGCGTTGGACCCCGCTGATCATCAGGAGTGAGGGCTATTGGACCCCGCTGATCAGCAGGAGTGAGGGACATTGGACCCCGCTGATCAGCAGGAGTGAGGGGGATTGGACCCCGCTGATCAGCAGGAGTGAGGGGGATTGGACCCCGCTGATCAGCAGGAGTGAGGGGGATTGGACCCCGCTGATCAGCAGGAGTGAGGGGGATTGGACCCCGCTGATCAGCAGGAGTGAGGGACATTGGACCCCGCTGATCAGCAGGAGTGAGGGACATTGGACCCCGCTGATCAGCAGGAGTGAGGGGCATTGGACCCCGCTGATCAGCAGGAGTGAGGGACATTGGACCCCGCTGATCAGCAGGAGTGAGGGACATTGGACCCCGCTGATCAGCAGGAGTGAGGGGCGTTGGACCCCGCTGTTCAGCAGGAGTGAAGGGTGTTGGACCCTGTGGATCAGCAGGAGTGAGGGGCGTTGGACCCCGCTGATCAGCAGGAGTGAGGGACATTGGACCCCGCTGATCAGCAGGAGTGAGGGGCATTGGACCCCGCTGATCAGCAGGAGTGAGGGACATTGGACCCCGCTGATCAGCAGGAGTGAGGGACATTGGTCCCCGCTGATCAGCAGGAGTGAGGGACATTGGACCCCGCTGATCAGCAGGAGTGAGGGACGTTGGACCCCGCTGATCAGCAGAAGTGAGGGGCGTTGGACCACGCTGATCAGCAGGAGTGAGGGACATTGGACCACGCTGATCAGCAGGAGTGAGGGACATTGGACCCCGCTGATCAGCAGGAGTGAGGGGGATTGGACCCCGCTGATCAGCAGGAGTGAGGGGCGTTGGACCCCGCTGATCAGCAGGAGTGAGGGGGATTGGACCCCGCTGATCAGCAGGAGTGAGGGGGATTGGACCCCACTGATCAGCAGGAGTGAGGGGGATTGGACCCCGCTGATCAGCAGGAGTGAGGGGGATTGGACCCCGCTGATCAGCAGGAGTAAGGGGCGTCGGACCCCGCTGATCAGCAGGAGTGAGGGGCGTTGGACCCTGCAGATCAGCTAATAAATGCCTAACCTTAGGATAGGCCACCACCTAATAAAGGCTGGACAGCCCCTTTAAATATAAATGTAGCTGCTGAATGCATTTCCCACTCAGTTCCATATTATTTATAAAATCATTTTAAGGGTTTTATAATCTCTTTCAGACGACGCAATGAGAACTCCATCCGAGCCATTGTTCCCGATTTTACAGGTGACTATGGAAATGGAGTTGTCCTGTCGGCGCGGATTATTTAGAAGAAATACAGCCTGGGCAGTAGTCTAATGAGGGACTGATAGAGTTGCAAATTGCCTTCTAAATCCTCCCTCTGCCTCCGCAACTCAACGTGTCATTATATCTACACAATAACACTTTGCACCATTCACTCCCTAATCCCTGTTCATGTTCAGACTAATGTGAAATGGATGCTAGAAAACACTTAATGGCCTATTAACTCCCAACAATCCGGGCGGCTTAACTCTGCTACATGACCCATCTGCTGCATGGAGATTTTTTTTTCCCCTTCCCAGCCCTTGATTGCTAATGCAATTTTTATACTTACATATAGCAATCTGCTGCTTTTCGGTCTTGGAGGTAAAGTATCGGAATCTCGCTGCGATTTCTATCTCGTTGCACTTTAATGACCCTGCGCGGTGGTGGTGATTTGGTGCTGTGATTGAGTGGTTTTGCAGAGCAGGTTTTATCCCGGCTTATAATTGGAAAAACAGCGCTGGCTGAGGTCTGCTATGTACAGTGTGGATAATGCAGCAATGTAAGAAAGTACAAGTAGTATATTTTCAAGTATGCTCGAAACACCATTAAAGGGGTTATCTCATGATTAATGTAAAAAAATTAAAATCAGACATCATATAGGACATGACAAGCTCTTTCTAACAAAGCTAGAACCAGCCCTGTACCTCACATGGATCCAGAGATCTCCACATTCATTGCTCCAATTGCTCTGCTATATTTATTTCAGCCTACAGCTCCAGGGTGTGTGCTTTCTGCTGCGGTTCTCTCCCTTTCACAGCTCAGGGGGCATGTCCTTTTTGCTGCAGCTCTCTCCCTATCACAGCTTAGGGGGAGTGTTCTTTCTGCTGTGGCTCTCTCTCCTTTTACTGCTCGTCCTTTTTGCTGCATATCTCTCTCTATTACAGCTTAGGGGATGTTTCCTTTCTGCTGTAACTCTCTTCCTATCACAGCTCAGGAGGCGTGTCCTTTCTGCTGCAGCTCTCTCTTTATCACAGCTCAGGAGGCGTGTCCTTTCTGCTGCAGCTCTCTCCCTGTATGTGTCACAACATCTAACAGTAGATACAGCTGGTGACAGCTGGAAAATAGCACTGAGCATGAGTGTCCACCTAAGCTGAGGTGGACAAAGAAATGAAGGAAAGAACAAACAGCAGGTGGCGCTATACAGATACATATTATTCAATAGTTCAGTGGCTATAGTATATTTTTAATTACATGCAATTACAAATGTATTCAGATCCATGTACTGGTTTGAAAAATATAGAATATTTTTTCATGGGACGACCTGTTGGGACTTACTAGAGTCACCATACAGACCACAGCCAGTGAACCCCAAAACTGCTACCAGCCTTCCAAAACCACTGTGGGAAATATGAAGCTAAAGCTACCCCTAGGCATTCGCCAGAGCCTGCTGCACGGCAGGATGGACTTGGCTGCTAGGGGCCCGGGATACATCTGCGGAGCTGATAAAGGAATACTGGTAGTAGAACTTCCAGAATGACTAAGGAGGTCCAAGGAGAAGTAAATAAGCAAAGGTTAAACCAGGAAAAAGCGTACACAGTCAATGTACAGCACGAATTGTTAATCCAGAGGAGAGCCGAGGTCTGGTACCAGGAGAGTCGATATAAACAGGAACAACAGGCAGAAGGGTAAATCCAAAACCTAGAAGACTAAATGCAATCACAGGCATGGCTGATAGGAAACAGCAGTCATAAATCCCTCGCCTAGCTCTGGGATTGGACAAAGAGTCAAGTCCAGCAGCCGTGGCTTATCTGGTAGGCGTAGCAAGCCTCCCAGTACAGCCCTGCATATAGATCTGAATTTGACTCCTGGCACAATCCCTTTAGGCAGGTCCAGTGTCAGCACCCAGCATACCCGGGCAAGTGCCAGGGCCCACTGTGCAGTGGCATTACCAGCTCAAAACATTTGGGGCTAGAGCCCCGAATGTTTTGTTCAGGGCCTCCATCAGGGCATCACTGGCTATGTTCATGTTTGCTCTCACTGGTAACGGGGCACTGTCATTGTACTTCATGCTGGGCCCCCGTCAGAGCGCTCATCACAGCAGCATCACATGCGGTCGGTTCGGCATCTATCAGGCCCCAGCGCTGCCCTACTAGTATTCTCTAATCACTAATGATGCGGGTGGTGGGTGGAGCCTGACTGATGTTAGTCAGACTCCACCCACTTGCGTCATTAGTGCTTAGAGAACACTAGTAGGGCGGAGCTGATAGACGCCGAACCGACTGCATGTGATGCTGCAGTGATGAGCGCTCTGACGGGGGCCCCGTTACCAGTGAGCGCAGATAGGGGGAACATTACTGTGGGCACTGAAGGGAGATTACTGGGGACAGTGGAGGAACAGTAATGTGGGCACCATAGGGAGATTACTGGGGGCAGTGGGGGGACATTAATGTGGGCACCATAGGGGGATTACTGGGGCAGCGGGGGAACATTAATGTGGGCACCATAGGGAGATTACTGGGGGCAGTGGGGGGACATTCATGTGGGCACCATAGGGAGATTACTGGGGGACATTCATGTGGGCACCATAGGGGGATTACTGGGGCAGCGGGGGAACATTAATGTGGGCACCATAGGGAGATTACTGGGGGCAGTGGGGGAAAATTAATGTGGGCACCATAGGGAGATTACTGGTGGCAGTGGGGGAACATTAATGTGGGCAAAATAGGGAGATTACTGGGGGCAGTGGGGGGACATTACTATGGGCACTATAGGGACATTACTGGGGCAGTGAGGGGAAATTCCTGGGGGCACTATAGAAACATTACTGGGGGCAGTGGGGGGACATTACTGGGGGCAGTGGGGGGACATTACTGGGGCCACTGTAGAGACATTACTGGGGCAGTGGGGGGACATTACTGGAGCCACTATAGAGACATTACTGGGGGCAGTGGGGGGAAATTACTATGGGCACTATAGGGACATTACTGGGGCAGTGAGGGGTCATTTCTGGGGGCACTACAGGGACATTACTGGGGACAGTGGGAGACATTACTGGGGCCACTATAGAGACATTACTGGGGCAGTGGGGGGACATTACTATTGGCACTATAAGGACATTATTGTTAGCTATGTAGCATGATCTGTTTATTGTATTGTATAATTTTTGTAATTTATTTATTATTTCATGTTATATATATATATGTGAAACAGACACCTTAAGTTTAGGTGTCTATTGTGCTTTGGAATACGTACACTCATACGCTGCTGACGTGTCCATGTAGTACAGGTTCCACTGGTTCTGCAGTGAGTAATGTACAGGCACATCGCTGCTCCTGCCTGAACCAGCTCTGCTCTGCTAAATCCTTGCATGGAGCAGGGATCTAGCAGAGCAGAGTGAGTGGTGCAGACAGGAGCTCTCCATAGCACATTGCTGCTCCTGCCTGTGCCTGCTCCGCTCTGCTATAGATGTGCTATGCCAGGCTTTAGTAGCGCAGGCACAGGCAGGAGCAGCGATGTGCCTGTACATTGCTCACTGCAGCCCCAGTGGAATCTGTATACCAGTACACGGCTGACGTGACCACGGATTCCAAAGGGCGATAGACACCAAAGAATTCAGGTGTCTAAAACATGACCTGGGGATATCTGCAAATGTTTTATTATATATTGTTATGTTGTGTATTTTCATATGTTTAAACCGTGTGTTCCAGTAGAAGAGGTATGGTTGGCAGGAACAAGGATAACCACCCTGTTCCTCCCCTCTTGGTAGGAGTGGGATGGTCCTACTTCCTGCCAGAAGGGGGTAGTTTGGGTCAAGATGTAGTGGAGTTAGGAAGCACAAACCAGAGCTCCTACTCCAAGGGACCGTATCCAGTTCTCCTGTGAGATCCTTACTCCAGGGAAATAGAATCAAGAACACTACTTCCAAAAATCAGTGCATAGACAGATCTTGCTGTAGGTGAGGGACTATGGCTCAGACACCCATCACCTAGAACAACCATCAAGCCATAATAACTTCAAGCCTGTATCTTCAGTGGACACCTATATCCAAAAGTGCCGACTAGTGCCATTTAATTGACACACAACCAGCCACCACACCTCCTCAACTGGTGCCAGAAACTGCACTTTCTACTTAGTACTGCTGGATGTACTACAAGTTATATTTTGCACTAAGTAAATAAAGATTTTTACTTTTACTTCTTCAAATCACCTTTCCACTGCACCGATCCCCAGGGAGCAACAACCTGAGGGAGTACACATCACATCAGGGCCACTACCACTCCCAGGGCCGGCCTTAGGTGTTCAGGCGCCCTGTGCGAGCTAACCTTGTGGCGCCCCCCCCCCAAAAAAAAAAAAAAAAACACTGCTTGTTGCTGGCATCATGGCATAGGCTGGCTGACTATCCAACCAAGTAGTTACCAGCCCGCACACCCCAAAGGCCAGTGTAATGTTATACTTCCCTACTTCGTGAGATTTCCCTACCTTCGTCACTTCCGGTCGCACCGGACATGACGTGAGGAGGTGTGCAGCGCCGCGCAGGCGCACAACGACAGGTTAGGGAATTTTCACAGCAGAGTGCGCATGCGCCGGGAGCCTCGCCGGCGGTTAGGGTAGGGAAAAACTATGGGCCAGTGCGCAGGTGCAGTGATCGGATGGATGTTCTCAGCTGGACACCGGCCGACACTGCGCATGCACCGGGAGCCCCACCAGCGGTTAGGGAAGGGAAAAATTACGTACGGGCCAGTGCTTTTTCCCTACCCTAACCGCTGGTGAGGCTCCCAGCGCATGCGCAGTGTCGGCCGGTGTCCAGCTGAGAACATCCATCCGATCACCGCACCTGTGCACTGGCCCATAGTGCGCCCCCCCCAATACCCCAGTATAATAAACATTGGTGGCGCAGTGCGCCCCCCCCCATATAATAAACATTGGTGGCGCAATATAATAAACATTGGTGGTGCAGTGCGCCCCCCCTCAATATAATAAACATTGGTGGCGCAATATAATAAACATTGGTGGTGCAGTGCGCCCCCCCTCAATATAATAAACATTGGTGGCGCAGTGCGCCCCCCCTCAATATAATATACATTGGTGTTGCAGTGGGCAGTGCCAATGAGGGTTAAAAAATAAAAAAATAATTAACTCACCTCCTCCAATTGATCGTCTCCTGTTCTTTCTTCATGACCTGTCAAAGGACCTGTGGTGACATCACTGTTCTCATCACATGATCCATCACCATGGTAATGGACCATGTGATGAGCTCAGTGATGTCACCACAAGTCCTGAAGAAAGAACAGGAGACCGGCAGCTACGCGATCAACTGGAGGAGGTGAGTTAATCTTTTTTATTATTTTTTAACCCTCATTGGCACTTCCCACTGAGCCACCAATGTTTCTTATACTGGGGTGTTGGGGGGAGGGGGGGGGGGGGGCGCACTGTGCCACCAACGTTTCTTATAAAGTTATACAAATACAGGAGGCGGGTGCCGGAATCAAATAGCCGGCACCCGACCTCTGTGACAGGGAGCTGCGATCAGCGGCAGTTAACCCCTCAGGTACCGCACCTGAAGGGTTAACTCAACTGCAGCTGATCGCAGCTCCCTGTCATACAGGTCGGGTGCCGGCTATTTGATTCCGGCACCCGCCTCCTGTATTTGTATTACAGGTCAGTTATCTTCATTGGTGGCGCAGTGGCCACAGCCCCTCCTCCTCCCGTCTCTCTTCTTATTGGCGGGGGCAGCAGGCAGGTCAGACAGGGGAGGGGGAGATGGAGGGGGCGCCCCGAGGGAGAACACAAGTGCAGCCTCGCCTTCTGCATATTACATTGCGAGCTGTCGGCCGCCCAGCGCCCCTGTTGCTATGGCGCCCTGTGCGGCCGCACAGCCCGCACACCCCAAAGGCCGGCTCTGACCACTCCCATCCTCTGTACTGGCTCCTCATGGGCTCACTGCACAAACCATCGAGAAAGTTTATAATATACTTACCACTCTGAAGTGGATTGACCATTTAGGAACCTGGACACGTGCAACTCCTCTTCTGAAAATCCTACTTCTGCCAACGTCATGTCTTTGTACTTTCTATCATTACTTATTTTTTCTTATAATATCTAACATCATTTTCTCCCTTTCCCTGTGAGGTCATGAGAGTCATTCATTTTTTAGCATTTTATTTTGCAATCTTCCATTGCATTTGAGACATACTGTTTTTTGAAGTCCCAGTTCCAAGGGAAACAAACCCCCGTTGTGATCTCCCTGAGGTGGCAAATAAATAATCAGTTCAATGTCACAAAAAGGACTAAACGCAGCAATCAGTTTTGGTGCTGTGTTCGGCTAGCTTCACACTAACATTTAAACTATCCAGCATAGGAGCAGCCTGCCGGAGTTCATCATATCGAGCATAGCCAGATACTGCCTTTACTGCCAGCGCCTATTGACCTCAATAGGCCCCGGCAGAGATTCGGCCCGTTTTCAGCATGAGTGCTGGGATTCAGCCGGACAAGAAAACGCACGTCTGTGCCACTCGGCAGCCTTATAGGCTTGAGGCCTATGAGAATGAGTGATAGGGACCAGGTACGTGGCTATAGGGGGTGCACAGGTAGCAGTCGCTACCGGACCCAGGAGCCTGAGGGGGCCCAAAGACCCTTGTGCTGCATATGAAGACACCAGTATGATAGAAAGTGCATGCTGGTCAAGTTATACCTCTGGCTGGAGGGGAGTGGTAAGGTCAAGAATTTAGTATGGGGGGGAAGGCATTTCAATTTTTTCCTCAGGCAGCATGAAGGCTATGTGCTTCTCTGTCCCGTGGCTACAAAGCACTGAGGGAAGGGGGGCCCAAGCTGGACTCTTGCATCAGGGCCCATGAGCCTTTAGCTATGCTCCTGGCAGGGACCCCGTCAAGCCCCGGATATTTGTCTAGGAATATTGCTGAACGTTTTGAGCTGCCTTGGGCCCCTCAGCAGCATTAGGCCTCGGGCGGCTGACCCAAAAGTCCCTATTTTAATCCTCCATTATATATATCAAGGATTATTGTATTTCAGGATGTGCGTTCGGGCCAATTGGGATAGATGTACAAAAATGAAAATCAGTCATAATCTAGTACATGACAATCTCTTTCTAACAAAGCTAGAACCAGCCCGGTACCTCACATGGATCCAGAGATCTGTCCCTTCATTGCTCTGCTAGATTTATATCAAGCTGACAGCTCAGGGGGCGTGTCTTCTCTGCTGCAGCTCAGGGGGCGTGTCTTCTCTGCTGCAGCTCAGGGGGCGTGTCTCAGCTCTGCCTATCACAGCTCAGGAGGCAGTTGAAGGATGAAACTGAGCATGTGCGGCCTTCTCAGTGAGCAGGACAAGGAAATAAGAAAAAACTAACAGCAGGTGGCGCTATACAGATACATTTTATTAAATAGCTCAGTGGCTATACAAATTTTTTATTTACATGCAGTTACAAAAGTATTCAGATCCAGGAGCTGGTTTGAAAACTGTAGAATTTTTTTGGGGTACAACCCCTTTAAGTGTGTTGGTTGAAACAAAAAAAAAAAACACCAAATGTAATGTTTTCATTTGATGATAAAAGCTGATCTCAGTCATTGCGTGCTGTGCACCGCCTGGCAGTTTTGGCACAGAAAGGCTACTTCTTATTGGTCCATTTCCAAGTCCCGTTCATCTGCACGGGGGATTTCATGCTAGGATTGGGATGAATTTCATTTTATCATCCCTGCTGTTAGGTCATTACATAACACGTGTGTGCGGGTCACTGTCCCGGCGGATCGGCAATCTCCCTACATCGGCTAATAGGGATGTAAGGGACTTTTACACAAAGCTGAAATGATACGCAGGGTCGCCTTTTATAACCTGTGAAATTAATTTCTTTCAGCTGACTTGTGATCAAAGCATTTTCAAACAGTTATATAAGAAAATGTCCGATTTTCTTTTATAGCTATGAAGCAGGCATTGAGAATAGATACGGAGCGTCCGTCTTTTCACACAGTACAACAGAACATGTTGGTGTATAAGTAACATGATGAATAATATCATTAAAGGGTTAATGCCATCTGGTAAAGTGATGGCATACCACTAGGTGCCGGTCCGACCACTCACACTGCTCCACATTTTTGGCCCCTCTGTCACTCTAACCTCTCAGATGCCTCGGTAATTGAAAATGGATCGTCCAGTTTTAGAGCTGATCCCGGACATAACTCCTTCGTTACCATTAAAGGGGTTGTCCAAGTTATTAATATTGTTGACCTATCCTTGGCATAGGTCATCAACATCAGATCGGTGGGGGTCAGATAACCGACACCACCGTCGATCAGCTGTTTTGAATAGAAGGGGCGTGCCCTGCCGACGCAGCCTTCTCTTCATTGTTTACCTGCTCCCTGTTACGGCTGCAGGTGTAAAGGCAGGAAGCCGATCCATTCACTTCTATGGGAAGGCAGACCCAAACCCCAGCATGCTGCGTTTTGTTGTCCGGGCGGTTCTTTACTTGTCTGCTGGAATACGTACGGATCACCGCAGCACCCCAATAGATTTTACGCAACCGATGGACATTACGTCCGCATTACGCACGTTACGTCCGTGGAATAATCTGCCGGAGTTCACACTGGGGATGTGAAAGTAGCCTTATGCGTGTTTAACCCTTGTGGCAGGACGATCCAGCGGGCTGTTCCTGAAGGGGTCATCTACCGTGTGCTGTCACTCGCAGTCTGTAGTCTGTCCAGCACCATTCTCTATAATGGGTGTCGGCAGAGATCCAGTTGCTACACGGCAAATATGCAGAGAAGTGGCTTGTTCCAAAACGCTGCTGACTGCAGAATTTTAATATCTACTTCTCTGAATATTTGACATGTTGCGGCGCGGTCTCCACAAACAACTATTATAGTGTATGGGGCTGGACGGACCACCAGCAGCATACGGTATTTAGGATCCTGCAGGCTATTCCTCTGCGTGAACAGCCCGCCAGATTGGCCAGCGTCATCCTATATGCCTAATTTTTTTTAAATGAAATTTTGCCAGATTTTTTGGGGATTTTTTTAAATTTTTTAATTTAAATAGTACGGTAGACAGTTTTTTGGATGAAGTGGAGGCAGAAACTTCAAATGTAACTACTGAAGATAAACCACCTGCGCAGGAAAACCTACCGGCACAAATGTCGCCTGGACCATCACCATCGCCATCTCAAACACCACCAGCTGGAGAACTGAGAAGTGCCGTTCCAAGGCGGGCACCAAGGAGGCATCCCCAGCCTTGGCCTTAGCCTGTTTTGGGTCAAATGACTAGAGATATTCTGAAGTATTTTATGAGAAACAGAACTGAGTGCTCGGAGGACAATATGGTGCAAGGGTTGTCGACATTTCTGCCGAGGGTGCCTCCCAAAAAGCGGAATTTATGCGGTTCTAGTTTGGATGCTGGGATGGAAATATTTGCAAGGTCTGAAAACCCATTATATATACATAGATTTTTAGAGGATGCCCCTATGCACCTTCATGATGCACCCTCAACATCTAGGGAACATTATTCTGGAGACCAGAGGTCTCAGCAAAGTACATTTTGGCCTGAACGTACAGCATTTACAGAGGCCTCCACCGCGTCTGGTTACCACATGGCTAGTTTTACCCGTGAATTGTTTGATTTGTGAGAAAGAAAAGTGAAACCAGTTTCGGTCCTGTAAAATATACCGTGTGTTGTCTTTTTTTCATATATTACATTTTTAAAGTGTAAATAAATGTATTAAAAGTTTTTTTGGATTTGAATAAAAAAATAAAAAACATAATGGAAGTTAGGGCTCATGCACACAAATGTTTTTTGCGTTCAGTATACTGGCCGTTTTTTGAGTTCAGTATGGGTTACTTATACTGAACCAGTCATTTCAATGGGTCAGCAAAAAAAACTGAAGTGTCTCCGTGTGCATTCCGTTTCTGTGTTTCCGTATTTCCGTTCAAAGATAGAACATGTCCTATTATTGCCCGTGGCTCCATTCAAGTCAATGGGTCCGCAAAAAAAAAGGAACACATACGGAATGTACTCCATATCTTCCATATCCGTTCCGTTTTTGCAGAACCATCTATTGGAAATTTTATGCCCAGCCCAATTTTTTCTATGTATACTGTATATGCCATACGGAAAAACGGAACCAAAAACACTACTGAAACTGAAAACGGAAAAACGGATCCGTTAAAAACGGCCTGCAAAACACTGAAAAAGCCACACGGTCGTGTGCATGAGCCCTTAGTCTGTGTACATTCCATTTCCGTATGTCCGTTCCGCAAAAAAATAGAACATGTCCTATTATCGTCCGCATTACGGACAAGGACAGGACTGTTCTATTAGGGGCCAGCTGTTCCGTTACGCAAAATATGGAATGCACACGGAAGTCATACGTATTTTATGGCCGTTCCAGGTCTTCCCTAAAGATTTTGGTCCGATCCAACAGAAGAAGGTGTCAGAAATTGGACCACTTCAGGTTCTGAGGGTGCATCATGGATTCTGGTCAAGTTGTGTAAAATCACACAAGCCTGTATCACCAGGGTGGCATTTTCCGGACTCATTTGCAAAGATGACATGAACTCTCTCCATTTATTAGAAAGTATTCTGAAAGCACATTCAACATATCGATGTGCACGAGACAGACGATAATTGAATATGCGCTACAGGTCATCCAAATCGCGTAGTGGAAAGGCCCACATTACATGTGGAGATAATGCGAAGCCTTCGTCTGGAGCAGAAGAGCCTGGTAGTCGCCTGGGCTCTTGCAAGGAGAGCTGGTTGGCACGAAGACGTTCACCCATTCTGGAATTACGGAAGATGCGGAGGTCTGCTGTGCTTCCATAGGCCCCAACATCAACAATAATAAATCTGTAGTTACTGTCAACCAAGGCCGACAGCACTACAGAAATTTTTGGTCTAGAATTAAAATATCGGGGCGCTGAGCGTCCGGCTTCTTTACATGTATGCGTTTGCCATCCAATGCCCCTATGCAGTTGATTTATAAAAACCCTCATTGATCCGCAGCCGATCTTCAGCTTTGGAATGGCGCCCCTGAAGAAGCGTGAGCGAAACCCGGGTCGGGCTGAACTCTGAGGGTGTTTCTATGATGTGCTTTTTATTCTTGGATGTTTGTGAGTAGAAATAAACCCTTTTTATAGCGAATTGGTTCATGGTGCGATCTTCTGATCCGTCAGAGTCTTTTTACACAAGGAGTACTGTGGATCATATAAGGATCACCATTTTTCCTGTGCCCATTACACACCTGTGAAACGAACAAGGGAGGATCAGCTTCCTGAAGCGAGGAGAAAGCAGCGCGGTCCTATATTACTCTTTGCATAATCCCATGGTAGCGCTCCGCAATGCTTCCGTGGCCTTCCTCTCGGTAGTTTTCGGATTGCCGACTCATTCAATCAGAGAACATAATAGTATGACACTCCTGCCTGCGCCGTAATATTACTGCATGGGTTATCAAGGTGTTAAAAAATTGAGGCTCAGTCTGAGCAGTCATCTTACATGGCGACATTTCTTTAGATATGGAGACCCTCACTGGAGTTTTTCATTACGTATGAAATTGTTGATTTAAAATATGGTCAATTACTTGGAAAAAAACCCCAACTAATTAAAACAAGCAGGTCTTGTGAAGGCTTCCCGGCCGTAGCCGACTCCACATGGTGGCCGAGTGCACTCCTTGACCTCAGCGTGTGTCACACACCTGGAAGTACTGAAGGTCAATTAATCTGTCATTGCTGCTAATAACAGCTACTACCAAGAGCTTATCCAGCTCCCAGGAGGACTCCGAGCCCATACTTCAAGGTAATGCAAACACAAACCCCACCAAACTGCTCAGCATCAACAAGAACATTGTACCTGCTGTAATGCCTATATTCACACGCAGCAGATCAACTGCAGACATTTTTGCGAATGTTCCATTCATCCAAATGGGGCTTGCAGAAATCTATGCACCTACCACCGAAACAACCCCATTCACATGAACAGAACTGGTTTTTCTGCAACAAATCTGCCGAGTGTATCTATATTATATCACATCTATCTATCCATCTATCCTTGGCTACAAAATGTGGTTCACGGAAGTCAATGGATCCGCAAAAAAATTAATAAATCATGCAACATGCACATCATCTGTATTTTGTGGATCTAGTAATGTATCAATAATAAAAAGGAAGCGGTGTAACAGCAGATCCAATCAAAGATTTCCACAGCACTCCCAAGTGTGATTCAATAAGGTGTTCTTTACTCACCACCGTGATGTTTCAGTCCTCTTAGGCTACATGCACACTACCGTATATGTTTTGCGGTCCGCAAATTGCGTATACGCAAAAAAAAAAAACAGATGACATCCGTAGGCCATCCATTTTTTTTGCGGATCCATTGTAATAATGCCTAAAACAGACAAGAATAGGACACGGTGTGCTGTCCGCATTTTTTTGCGTACCCATTGAAATGAATGGGTCCGCATCCTATCTGCAAAAAAAATGGAACGGACACGGAAACAAATAACGTTCATGGGCATGTAGCCTTAGGCTAAGTTCACACGAACGTGTGTGATCCGTGGCCGTATTGCGGGCCGCAATACACGGCCACAGTTCCGTGTGAATTCCGCATCACGGATGCGGACCCATTCACTTCAATGGGTCCGCTAATCCGGAACGGCGGAACGGCCGCACGGGACGGGCCCCCTCGGAAGCACTACGGAGTGCCTCCGTGGGGTTACGTCCCGTACTTCCGTTCCGCAAAAAGATAGAACAAGTCCTATCTTTTAGCAGAACGGCCGGATCGCGGACCCATTAAAGTGAATGGGTCCGCGATCCGATGCGGCTAACCTACGGCCGGCGATCGTGCATTGCGGCCTGCTATTTGCGGGCCGCAGCACAGGCACGGGTCACACACGTTCGTGTGAACTCGGCCTTACTCAGACATTTACAAGCAATAAACAAGTGTATGTGTGCAAGATTTAAAGAGGTACATATCAATTACATAATCATTTACAAACAACCCTGTGTACTTCAAAAACATACACAAATATATACAATACAATGACCATATGAATATCACATGTAAAAATTATATACGATTCAAAACATCCTGTTCCATTGTATGTAAATATCATAATACTACAGTGCCTTGAAAAAATATTCATACGCCATGAGCTTTTCCATATTTTTTTGGCCGGACAATCCATAAACTTAAATGTATTTTATTGGGATTTTATGTGATACAATTCTTCACAACTGTATCCCTGACCTGTCTGGTGTGTTCCTTGGTTTTCATGATGCTATTTGATCACTAATGTTCTCTAACAAACCTCTGAGGCCTTCACAGAACAGCTGTAGGTATATTGAGAATACTAATTAGAGGACTTCTGAAGGCAACTGGTCACACTGGATTTTATTAAGGGGTATAAGAGTACAGGGGGATGAATAGAAATGAACGCCACACTTTTCAGATTTTTATTTATTACAAATTTTGAAAACCATGTATTATTTTCTTTTCACTGCACACATACTTGCTACTTTGTGTTGGTCTATCACAAAAATCCGAATAATATACATTTAAGGGCTCTTTCACACTTGCGTTATTGTCTTCCGGCATAGAGTTCCGTCGTCGGGACTCTATGCCGGAAGAATACTGATCAGGATTATCCTAATGCATTCTGAATGGAGAGTAATCCGTTCAGGATGCATCAGGATGTCTTCAGTTCCGGTACGGAACGTTTTTTGGCCGGAGAAAATACCGCAGCATGCTGCGCTTTTTGCTCCGGCCAAAAATCCTGAACACTTGCCGCAAGGCCGGATCCGGGATCAATGCCCATTGAAAGGCATTGATCCGGATGCGGCCTTAAGCTAAACGTCGTTTCGGCGCATTGCCGGACCCGACGTTTAGCTTTTTCTGAATAGTTACCATGGCTACCGGGACGCTAAAGTCCTGACAGCCATGGTAAGTGTAGCGGGGAGCAGGGGAGCAGCATACTTACCGTCCGTGCGGCTCCCCGGGCGCTCCAGAGTGACGTCAGGGCGCCCCAAGCGCATGGATCACGTGATCACATGGATCACGTCATCCATGCGCATGGGGCGCTCTGACGTCATTCTGGAGCGCCCGGGGAGCCGCACGGACTGTAAGTATACCGCTCCCCCGCTCCCCGCTCCTACTATGGCAACCAGGACTTTAATAGCGTCCTGGGTGCCATAGTAACACTGAAAGCATTTGGAAGACGGTTCCGTCTTCAAATGCTTTCAGTACACTTGCGTTGTTACGGATCCGGCAGGCACCTCCGGCAACGGAAGTGCATGCCGGATCCCAACAACGCAAGTGTGAAAGAGGCCTAAGTTTGTGGGTATAAAGTGACAAAATGTGGAAAAGTTCAAGGGGTATGAATACTTTAATAAAGTGCATTTGTGGGAGTTGAAAAAAATAGGTGTATTCCAGATCCACTCTCCAATAAAGATCCCCCTTGAAGTTAACAGGCTCCCTGGCTTTCTTCAATAGAGTTCCAGTTGCCATCTGGCAACTTCCTGCATGGATGGGTTCACTAATAATGGTTCAGCCAATGACTGACCTTAGCAGTGACTTGTCCCCAAGTGGCATGAAACAACTGGGTCATATGCTGCTTGGAAACATGTCACCACTGGGGCCAGTCATTGGCTGCAGCAGCACATAAAGTATAGTCTGGGGGTTTAGTGGAAAAACCCTTTTGGAGAATGAAAAATAAACAAAATGGTAAAATTTATTTGTAAAGGTAAATTCTCTGTGCTATAAAATAATTTTTTTTAAAAGTACTACACCCTAAAATGCAATGTTAAAACTTTTGGCTCTCAGTAGGTCAAAAGCTGTAAAATATGCTGCCCACAATGATCCGTGTCCTTAAGGGGTTAAACTTAGGGGAAATAATTTACAGAACCTTGGTCGCTAAGTTTTTTGGACACTTACCTTTTCCACCATAAACTTCAACATTCTCCTTCTACAACACAGAGGTCATTATATGCAGCCACATGAAGATGTCATTGGAAACTGGCAATTTAATTAAAATGTCATGGCCCATGGGGTTACCATGGTTCTCGTCACTGTTCATATTTGCAGTCCTTGTCGTTCACGTCCTGTCCTGATAAGCAGATGAGATGGAGATTACTTTGCTCAAACATTCCATCTTTTCCTTTATCCCCTGTCCTGAGCACAACATACCTGCTTTGTTTATAATGCATAGTGCTCTTGACATTGCAGTCAATAACTGTAGACATACGTCCCGATAGGTGTCCTATCAAATGTTTCGGTTGCACCTTGTAGGGACTCGAATTAGCTATGCGGCAGGGTGATAGAATAAATACAGGTTAGGACCTTGGCAGGAGCAAACTTGGATAATTAATTTGAAATCATGTAGGACAACTACAAGGATTAAGAGCTCAGACATATCTGGAGGACTGACCCATTTGGACAATGTCTGACAATTGCTAAAAGGGCATTTCAGCCTACAGTCAGAAGTCACCGGAGTTGTCCTCTTCTGTCAGGTTGTAAAAACTTATTTCCAGCTGTGTATATATCCATTTCCTGGAAAGTTGGATGACAACAGAAATGGCTGACATTATACATCTGGGTCAAACCTTAAAGGAGTTATTCACCTATTAACCCATGTACAGGTATGTGGACTTCACTGCAGGTTAGCAACCAGCCGCTACCACCTGAGATGGTCTCGACGTACTTGGCAGCCGCCCTACTGAGGTCAGAGACACTACTGAAAACTCCAGGGTCACAGGCATGGCAAAAAACATGGAGCACTGGCAGACAAAAAGCTCAGGGACCCATGCAGATGGACATAGGAATCCGTTCATACTCTGTATGTGCTGCGGGAACCCAATCATACTCGTTAAGAGCTGCAGGAACCTTTTCACACTCGGTAAGAGCTCCAAGAACCCGTTCACACCCGGTAAGAGCAATGTCATAATGGCAAGCAGACACAGAATGCACAAGAGTTAGACATACAAACTTCAGGAATCAATACACACAGACTTCAGGAAGGGACTTCTGGAACCCAGACATACATAGTGGATACTGGACGGCAGTGGACAAGACATCTTGGCGGAAGTTAGCACAAGACACTCACAGTGTCGCTACAGGGCAAGGTATAGACACAGCGGTAAAGGAATACAGACTAAAGCCGGCACACACACACATACATATACACTTCTGACTGTAGCAAAGCACATACACTCCAAGACAAGGTCAAGTAAACAGAGCACACAGAATGCACAGAACAGACAGGGTACAAAGAGACACCAAATGGACCAATGTAACACTTTTAGCAAGACATGAATGAAAGACATGACATAATTGCACAACCAGGGCAGGTCACAGCACTCAAGAAACATCGAACAAACTGGACTATATAGCAGACTTAAAAAAACACATTAGTGGAACAGATGCATGTACATGGCAAGGGAATGATTACCCCTTGCAATACAAGGCTGAGAAGAGATACAAGCACATTGGTACAATTCACACCGCAAGAAACCAGGACCACAGGAAACAGGGCAGTGGCAACATGAACCACCACTGAACACAACTGCACAAATCCTAACCCACAAGCAACAGGCGCTGGCGTGGATGGTACAGGTGAAAGGCCTTTATAACACCTCTACTATGTTTAAACATACTACAGTTCAAAATAGGTCTACTTTCAATCTTACTGGTGAATATTCGGAGGCCTTTAATATTTTTCAGTATTTAGTAAGGAGGGCCATTAAGAAAATTAAAAAGAAAACTAAATATGCCAGATGTCGAACTAAACAAGAGCAAAGAACATTAATAAAATTATAGAACATTAATGTTGAAGGGTTGATTATTTTGGTTAGGGAAGCCTACTATAAAGAATCTATGAGGGTATTGGGTGATCAACATACTGAACATCAATGTACATACTGTAAGCTACTTAGGGACCCTACAGATCAACAAATACAGGAGCTTCAGGAATTGACAAGAAAAGGTAGAATAAGGGCATTTTAAATAAAAAAGAATTGTAATTTATCATCACAAAAAATCCTACAAAAATGTATACTATCAGGGATTGGCGACTTAAAGAGGACCTTTCACCGATTATGACAATGTGAATTAAGTATACAGACATGGAGAGCGGCGCCCGGGGATCTCACTGCACTTACTATTATCCGTTCTCCGTTCTCCCGCTATGCCCTCCGGTATCTTCGGTCACAAAGTTATGGTAGGCGGAGTCTGCCCTTGTTCTGCTGTAGCGCTGGCCAATCGCATTGCAGAGCTCACAACCTGGGAGAAAATAACCTCCCAGGCTGTGAGCTCTGCGCTGCGATTGGCCAGCGCTACAGCAGATCAAGGGCTGACTCCGCCTACCATAACTTAGGGACTGGTATCTCCGCCTACTATAACTTACTGAGCGAAGATACCGGAGGGCATAGCGGGAAAACGGAGCGGCGCCCAGGGATAGTAAGTGCAGTGAGATCCCCGGGCGCCGCTCTCCATGTCTGTATACTTAGTTCACATTGTCATAAATCGGTGAAAGGTCCTCTTTAACATCCAATTTATCTAAATATATAGACAAACAACTACAAAAGTGTGTTAGAAAGTTACTTTCGTATCTAGTAGATACCACAAATATCTTGCAAGTATTAGAAAAAAAGAGTGGAGTGAGGAGTACCGCCTAGGAACATAAGATGTGGCATCCTTATATACATAAGGAGGGAGGCTTTGAGGTGGTTAAAACTTTTTTTTTTATTATTAAAGGATAACAAACATTGTGAACAGCTGGCCATCTTTTTCGTTGAATGTATTAATTGAATTTTAACTCATTTATGAGGGGTATTGGGTAATATTACAACAGCAGTAGGGTACAGTGATGGGCACCAGATTCACCCCAGTGTATGCTAATCTATATATGGACGGCTGGGAATGTGAAACTATCCTATCCTCTATAGGTAGGGATGAGGCAAATGTGGTCCTTTCGAAAAGATTTATCGATGACATCATCTTTATTTGGAAAAGATGCGAGGAATCACTATTCTCTTTTGTGGAAGGTCTTAAAAAAGGTTGTGCAGCATTGTATATTGAGGATTATATCAACAGGATAGGTCATTATTATTATTATTATTTATTTTAAAGCGCCATTAATTCCATGGCGCTATACATCCAGCTGCGGTTACACAAAAATTAAAAAAACAAACACAGTAAACAAGAAACTATTAACAGACTTGTATAAAGGGGTAGAGGACCCTTCCCGCAAGATCTTACAATCTATAAATATCAGATTGGTGGGGGTCTGACATCTAGCACCCCCACCGATCAGCTGTTTGAAGAGGAGGCAGAGCTCCATGTGAGCGCTGCTTCCTGTTCATTGCATTATGCATCATTTCTTGTGGAGCAGTGGCGTGGTGTAATTACAAGTACTCGCTCTGTTCAAGTGAATGGAGTGAGTACTCGTCATTATGCTGCACCGCCAAATCTTCAGAAGACAACGGGCAGTGTAAGGAACAGGAAAGAGAGCTCGGATAGAGTGCCACCTCCTCTTCATACAGCTAATCAGCAGGGGCCCAACACCCAGCACCCCCGCCAATTAGCTGTTTGAAGAGGTGGTGGCGATCAGATATTGATGACCTATCCTTGGTTCTTGTGTCCAGTCCAGAGAGGGAGAAGTACGTTCAACTACAGCTGCTCCAAAGTCAGGGAAGACAGAGGAGGAGCCAGTATGGCAGAGAAGGGAAGCAGTGGTTTTGGCCACCATGGCAGAGATGATGATCAACTGGTAAGACAGAGAAGAGTGCAAGTGACTGCACTCGCGAGCATTGCTCTTCTCTCTCTGTGTGTATTGGGACTAGTGTTCAGTGAACTTCTTTTCAGCACTGTGAGAGGTAATCCTTCCCTCTTGCTCTCTGTCCAGCTCCTGAATAAGGTGCTGATCAGTCTCCCTAGTATTTAGTTGGGCTGTGGTTCCACTTCCTCGCCTGAGCGTTGAGGATTTCTAGTTGCTAGTAACCAGCAAAGGTGTAATCTCTTGTCTGAATACTCATGTACCGTACCTTGCCTGCCTATCGATTGTGCTACTTGCCGCCTGCCCGATCTTGAAACTGCTACCTGGACTACGCCGCAAGTACTCAGCCTGCCCTGACATTGGACTGTGTTCATACAACTCCTTTGGCATGAATGGATCTTCACACTGGTGTCTCTGACCCCCGTGGGTCAGCTGTCAACTACACCAGGACTACTCTAGGAGGTAGCGACCTGTTTGGTTCTCTGCAGCAAAGTCCAGATCCTTGTACAGGGGGTTAATGGGTGAATACTATGGAGCCGACAGGACAACGCCCTTAGGTTTAGCTCAAAGTCAAACTGGTTAGTTGGCATAGAGGGTCCTCACTCCATTACAAATAGTAGCTTACCGTGGGAAAGACACCAAACAAGAAGGACCCCTTAAACAATGTATGGGCTCCTTGATTTCTACCTGTTAATTTGATGACAGTGGGTTCTGGTGTAGAAATCCACCAGTAATTGTGAGGCTCTGAGATCTCTTCCTGCCTATGTCGCTATCTATCCATCTACATAGACACACCTACCACGAAGGCAGACCATGCGACTGCTCTGATAACTGGGGGAGGGGGGTCCAGCACTAAAGTCCTTCCTTTTTTCCGGACAGAAATCTACAGAATTTTCCTGAAGCAGCCACTAGATGAGGCTCAATATAAAGAGATTTACAGCTGCTATTGCATTCAGTGGTAACTGTACAAATTTCTTTGCACTGAACTGAGCTCCCTCTAGTGGTAGTTGTGGGCAGTTTTAAACCAGTAGTCTGTTGTAAATACATTGAGAATTATGGTGTTCGGAATGAGCTCCATTTTAATAAAGAACACGTTCAACTTTTTCTAGCACAAAAGACTGATATAGTGGGTGACGCAGAGTTCCCCTTTTTTTTTTTAAATCTCCCCCACTTAATAAGAAAATCATAAATATGGAACAAATATCACGGAAGGGATAGGGGGTGGGGGACATACTAGGTTTTGCTATAGGGCTCTACGGCGCCTTATGCGGTATAAAAGGAGCCACAAATAAGAAAACGTGTTACATTTGTATGGTCTCATTGTCTTTCCATAGGGCTGTCTGCTGTTAAACCTGTGATATCTCAGGTTATCAGCTTCATCAGCAATTTCCTCCTGTTCTTATCTGATATTATCGGCTTATCTTTTCCATGTGCTTTTTGCTGCACAGGTAAATATCATGTAATGTGCTCATATTTGCCATTATTATATGAACAGTACTGCTTCCTTCCTTCTGAGGGAAGGGCCTAAGTTGTATTATAGTATATTATGTATACTGATTATAAGCTGGATGGTCTGGGAGGCCCCAATGCAAAATCTATATCTGGGTCTACTAACTATTGCTTCACATTTCATATATATACATTATATATATATATATATATATATATATATATATATATATACACTGCGTGCAGAATTATTATGCAAATGAGTATTTTGACCACATCATCCTCTTTATGCATGTTGTCTTACTCCAAGCTGTATAGGCTCGAAAGCCTACTACCAATTAAGCATATTAGGTGATGTGCATCTCTGTAATGAGAAGGGGTGTGGTCTAATGACATCAACACCCTATATCAGGTGTGCATAATTATTAGGCAACTTCCTTTCCTTTGGCAAAATGGGTCAAAAGAAGGACTTGACAGGCTCAGAAAAGTCAAAAATAGTGAGATATCTTGCAGAGGGATGCAGCACTCTTAAAATTGCAAAGCTTCTGAAGCGTGATCATCGAACAATCAAGCGTTTCATTCAAAATAGTCAACAGGGTCGCAAGAAGCGTGTGGAAAAACCAAGGCGCAAAATAACTGCCCATGAACTGAGAAAAGTCAAGCGTGCAGCTGCCAAGATGCCACTTGCCACCAGTTTGGCCATATTTCAGAGCTGCAACATCACTGGAGTGCCCAAAAGCACAAGGTGTGCAATACTCAGAGACATGGCCAAGGTAAGAAAGGCTGAAAGACGACCACCACTGAACAAGACACACAAGCTGAAACGTCAAGACTGGGCCAAGAAATATCTCAAGACTGATTTTTCTAAGGTTTTATGGACTGATGAAATGAGAGTGAGTCTTGATGGGCCAGATGGATGGGCCCGTGGCTGGATTGGTAAAGGGCAGAGAGCTCCAGTCCGACTCAGACGCCAGCAAGGTGGAGGTGGAGTACTGGTTTGGGCTGGTATCATCAAAGATGACCTTGTGGGGCCTTTTCGGGTTGAGGATGGAGTCAAGCTCAACTCCCAGTCCTACTGCCAGTTTCTGGAAGACACCTTCTTCAAGCAGTGGTACAGGAAGAAATCTGCATCCTTCAAGAAAAACATGATTTTCATGCAGGACAATGCTCCATCACACGCGTCCAAGTACTCCACAGCGTGGCTGGCAAGAAAGGGTATAAAAGAAGAAAATCTAATGACATGGCCTCCTTGTTAACCTGATCTGAACCCCATTGAGAACCTGTGGTCCATCATCAAATGTGAGATTTACAACGAGGGAAAACAGTACACCTTTCTGAACAGTGTCTGGGAGGCTGTGGTTGCTGCTGCACGCAATGTTGATGGTGAACAGATCAAAACACTGACAGAATCCATGGATGGCAGGCTTTTGAGTGTCCTTGCAAAGAAAGGTGGCTATATTGGTCACTGATTTGTTTTTGCTTTGTTTTTGAATGTCAGAAATGTATATTTGTGAATGTTGAGATGTTATATTGGTTTCACTGGTAAAAATAAATAATTGAAATGGGTATATATTTGTTTTTTGTTAAGTTGCCTAATAATTATGCACAGTAATAGTCACCTGCACACACAGATATCCCCCTAAAATAGCTAAAACTAAAAACAAACTAAAAACTACTTCCAAAAATATTTAGCTTTGATATTAATGAGTTTTTTGAGTTCATTGAGAACATGGTTGTTGTTCAATAATAAAATTAATCCTCAAAAATACAACTTGCCTAATAATTCTGCACTCCCTGTATATATATATACACTCACCTAAAGAATTATTAGGAACACCTGTTCTATTTCTCATTAATGCAATTATCTAGTCAACCAATCACATGGCAGTTGCTTCAATGCATTTAGGGGTGTGCTCCTGGTCAAGACAATCTCCTGAACTCCAAACTAAATGTCAGAATGGGAAAGAAAGGTGATTTAAGCAATTTTGAGCGTGGCATGGTTGTTGGTGCCAGACGGGCCGGTCTGAGTATTTCACAATCTGCTCAGTTACTGGGATTTTCACGCACCACCATTTCTAGGGTTTACAAAGAATGGTGTGAAAAGGGAAAAACATCCAGTATGCGGCAGTCCTGTGGGCGAAAATGCCTTGTGGATGCTAGAGGTCAGAGGAGAATGGGCCGACTGATTCAAGCTGATAGAAGAGCAACGTTGATTGAAATAACCACTCGTTACAACCGAGGTATGCAGCAAAGCATTTGTGAAGCCACAACACGCACAACCTTGAGGCGGATGGGCTACAACAGCAGAAGACCCCACCGGGTACCACTCATCTCCACTCCAAATAGGAAAAAGAGGCTACAATTTGCACGAGCTCACCAAAATTGGACTGTTGAAGACTGGAAAAATGTTGCCTGGTCTGATGAGTCTCGATTTCTGTTGAGACATTCAAATGGTAGAGTCCGAATTTGGCGTAAACAGAATGAGAACATGTATCCATCCTCTGATGGCTACTTCCAGCAGGATAATGCACCATGTCACAAAGCTCGAATCATTTCAAATTGGTTTTTTGAACATGACAATGAGTTCACTGTACTAAAATGGCCCCCACAGTCACCAGATCTCAACCCAATAGAGCATCTTTGGGATGTGGTGGAACGGACGCTTCGTGCCCTGGATGTGCATCCCTCAAATCTCCATCAACTGCAAGATGCTATCCTATCAATATGGGCCAAGATTTCTAAAGAATGCTATCAGCACCTTGTGGAATCAATGCCACGTAGAATTAAGGCAGTTCTGAAGGCAAAAGGGGGTCCAACACCGTATTAGTATGGTGTTCCTAATAATTCTTTAGGTGAGTGTATATACACACACCATATTTTTCGCTTTATAAGATGCACTTCCTCCCCCCCCCCCCCAAAAGTGTGTGTGTGTGTGTGTGGGGGGGGGGGAATGGCCGTACGTCTTATAAAGCGAATACTAGTGAGCGCTTCCATATTGAAGCGCTCACTAGTATCCATTGGGAGCGGGGAGTGAAGCGCCGCAAGAGCTTGTAATACTCACCCTCCTGGTCTTCATTCCTGGGGGCGGCGCTTCACTGTCCTTACAGCGTACAGCGTCAGGGCGTAATGCACACACTATGACCTGACGCTGCATGCAATCAGGTGACAGGGCAGCGCAGGCCGGGAAGACGGGGAGCGTGACTTCTGCCGAAGGTGGAGAGGAGCCGCGGCGCAGGATAAGTAAGAGCAGTTTTTTTATTTTAATCTGATTTGAAGTCTGAAGGGGGTCTGACAAGGTGGGCTGATGTGATGTCTTAATAAGGGGGTCAGATGTGATGTCCTGATATGGGGGCCTGATCTGATGTCCTAATATTTATGGCGGTCTGATCTGAGGATTTGATATGAGTTTATAGGTCACATTAAAGGTGGAAAAAGTTCTGAAATTATTTCTTTGTCTCATTTTTTTACATCACAGAAACCTGACATTTTAACAGGGGTGTGTAGACTTTTTATATCCACTATATATATATATATATATATATATATATATATATATATATACAGTACAGACCAAAAGTTTGGACACACCTTCTCATTCAAAGAGTTTTCTTTATTTTCATGACTATGAAGGCATCAAAACTATGAATTAACACATGTGGAATTATATACATAACAATCAAGTGTGAAACAACTGAAAATATGTCATATTCTAGGTTCTTCAAAGTAGCCACCTTTTGCTTTGATTACTGCTTTGCACACTCTTGGCATTCTCTTGTGAGCTTCAAGAGGTAGTCCCCTGAAATGGTTTTCCAACAGTCTTGAAGGAGTTCCCAGAGATGCTTAGCACTTGTTGGCCCTTTTGCCTTCACTCTGCGGTCCAGCTCACCCCAAACCATCTCGATTGGGTTCAGGTCCGGTGACTGTGGAGGCCAGGTCATCTGGCGCAGCACCCCATCACTCTCCTTCATGGTCAAATAGCCCTTACTTTCAAAGTTTTCCCAATTTTTCGGCTGACTGACTGACCTTCATTTCTTAAAGTAATGATGGCCACTCGTTTTTCTTTACTTAGCTGCTTTTTTCTTGCCATAATACAAATTCTAACAGTCTATTCAGTAGGACTATCAGCTGTGTATCCACCTGACTTCTCCTCAACGCCACTGATGGTCCCAACCCCATTTATAAGGCAAGAAATCCCACTTATTAAACCTGCCAGGGCACACCTATGAAGTGAAAACCTTTTCAGGGGACTACCTCTTGAAGCTCATCAAGAAAATGCCAAGAGTGTGCAAAGCAGTAATCAAAGCAAAAGATGGCTACTTTGAAGAACCTAGAATATGACATATTTTCAGTTGTTTCACAATTGTTTGTTATGTATATAATTCCACATGTGTTAATTGAATGATTTTCCTAAAATATGACGTAAAGTCATGATTTTATGAAAGACACGGAGGCGAGTATTGCTTAACCCTTTCTTTACTACACACAAATAGCAGCAAAGAATTAAACAACAAAATCCACCAATGGGCATACAGCCCTCCCCCTTAGCCACAGTATAAAGGGAACACCCCATAAGTCCTTCCTCCTCTTTCTTTGTCTTGATAACTCCACCAACGAACCAAACTGGAACAACCGGAACCAGGCGAACTCTAACCGGAAGATCAACATGTCTTGAACTATCGACTTGAAGAGAAGATGGCAAACCGAAATTGCAGAGGGTCCTCTTCATTCTTCAACGGATTTGATGAGATCAACCTTAAAAGAGAGAAAGCAACAGATAATCTCCAGCAACGCCAAAGCGTTAAACCTATTGATGTGACATATCGTCAGACAAGGTAAGAACAATGTTAATAATTTAACAATATCCACAAAAACCCTAAATAACAATAATGACAGAAACATTTACATAAAATAAATACATACCACATAACCCCAGGGAGGGATAATACATGGGAGGGGCAATACTCGCCTCCGTGTCTTTCATAAAATCATGACTTTACGTCATATTTTAGGAAAATCATTCAATTTTATTTCAAGACACGGAGGCTCATATTGCTAGTTTAAAGTCGATTCACCATAGAAGCGAAAACATGCGGATCCGGCCTAAAATAAAATTCCCTAAACGTGGAGACACGTGACCAGTCTGCCAGCTTCATGACGTCCTCCAGGCGCGCACCGGACAGAGTTAAGGAAGTTGCGGAAGCGCAGCGAACAGAATGCGCCGTAAAAATGGAAGTATCTATACCAGAGAGAGATAAAATCCACTTCACCCAACGCGACAGAGTTACCGCGGCAACCGGAGCAAAAGGCCTACGGAAAGAAATAAACAACTGGGAAGCAGAGGAAGACCTCAAGGACCGAGTTCTGGACTCGTACTCCTTCAGGCAAGTGACTGGACAGAGCGCCACTGAAGAAGGAAAAGAGGGATAAGACACCGAAGTGATATTAGTTTTTGTACGCCGGGAAATATTGAATGTTACACCTTCCGGAGTAAAGGACCGGGCGTCATGATCTAATGCCCGGACATCCGAAACCCTTTTACAAGAGATCAGGCAAAAGAGAGTAACTAATTTAGCCGATAATTGGCGAAGGGACAAATCTTCATTAGAACGCCACCCTGACAGGAAAGATAAAACGGATGACACGTCCCAAGTGCTAGAAAAACGAGGCCTGGGAGGACGCGCAAAGCGGGAACCTTTAAGTAACCGGCACACCAAAGGGTGACGTCCCGCCGAACAACCATCAAAGCCCCTATGACCGGAGGAAATGGCTGATCGGAACACATTTATAGTCCGATACGCTTTACCTTCTTCATAAAGAGAGCTAAGAAATTGAACCACATTGCCTACAGCGGCCGTAGTGGGATCCAAGTTCCGAAGGCTGCACCAACTAGCCCAGGATCGCCAAGCCGTCCTATAGGCTCTTCTGGTCCCTGGGGCCCATGCGCTGTCCAATAGGAAAATAGCTGTCTCCGAAAGTCCCTCGGTCTGCCAGGGCAACCCGACACTCTGCAGGCCAGAAGACGTAGGGACCCCTCCAGTACCAGCGGATGAGGATGGTTCAGCGGATCCAGCAGCAGCGATGTCCGGAGAGGAAGTAACCTGGGAATCTCCACCAGAAGTTCCAACAGCTGTGGAAACCACGGCTGTGCGCTCCAGAAAGGAAGAATCAGCACCAGCTCCGAGAATTGAAGACGTATCTTGGCCAAAGTCCGAGGGATCATCGAGAACGGTGGGAACGCATACATCACGTCCTTCGACCAATGCTGGAGAAAAGCATCCACTGCCTCCGCGGACGGGTCCGGTCTCCAACTGAAGTATCTGGGCAGTTGGGCGTTCCAGCGCGACGCAAAAAGGTCGATCGAAAACGGGCCCCAGAGAGATTCGATGGTAGAAAATATCTCCATGTCTAACCTCCAGTCGCTGGCGTCTGAGATGTAGCGAGAGCTCCAATCGGCCAGCGTGTTGTGTAATCCTGGTAGGTACTCCGCCACTACAGAAACTCCATTGGACAGGCAATAATCCCAGAAATCCTTGGCCAAGTGTGTCAACATCCTCGACCGGGTACCTCCCATGGAATTGATGTACCGGACTGCTGAGATATTGTCCATGCGAAGGCGAATGCAGGCCTTGGCCCTCCCACTGGTGAAGCTGCGGATGGCAAAGGAGCCTGCCAGAAGCTCCAGAGCATTGATGTGTAAGTGGGACTCTACTGTGGACCAAGGACCTCCCGTGGAAACACCCTCGCAATGGGCACCCCAACCGTGAAGGCTGGCGTCCGACTCTATTACTACATCCGGGCGCGGGCCGAACAGGGCCCTGCCATTCCAGGCCGAGAGGTTGGCAATCCACCATTCCAACTCGTCTCTCGTTTCCTGATCCAGAGAGATCAGGTCTGCATAAGAAGCACCGGCATGCAGGTGTGCGATTTTGAGGCGCTGCAGGGCCCGATAATGAAGGGGAGCTGGAAAGATAGCCTGAATGGAAGATGACAATAGACCTATCACTCTGGCCAAATGACGTAGGGAAATCTGCGGAAGAGATAGAGTGCGACGCAACTCTTTGCGGAACGACCGTACCTTCGCAATGGGAAGACTGAGAGTCAAGGACAGAGAGTCCAGCTGGAATCCGAGAAACTCCATGGACTGAGAAGGAATTAGACAAGACTTCTCTCGGTTGATAATGAAACCTAGAGCTGTTAGAAGATGAATTGACATCTGCAGGTGGGACATCAGAGAGGCACGGTCCGCAGCCATAATCAGAATATCGTCCAGATAGATTATTAGTCTCACCCCCCGATAGCGGAGCCATGCCACTACTGGACGCATCAGTTTGGTGAAACACCAGGGGGCGGACGAGAGACCGAAGGGGAGGCACGAGAAGCGCCAAACCGTCCCCTGCCAATGGAAACGCAGAAGATCCCTGGAAGGAGGAGAAATCGGAACCGTCAAGTAAGCATCCTTGAGATCTAACTTGGCCATCCAGTCCCCGGGCAGTAGCATGTCTCTTAGAAGATGGATGCCCTCCATCTTGAAATGTCTGTACCTGACAAACACATTCAATGCCTTGAGATTGATAACGGGACGGAACTGGCCTCCCTTTTTCTCCACCAGGAAAATACTGCTGATTACCCCTTCGTGATCGAGAGGGGCCGGTTCTACAGCTCCCTTGAGATACAAGGCTCTTAGTTCCACATCTATGAGGCTCTGGGATTCCTGTGAACGGAACGTGGAAGGAAGCGGGGATGGAAGCACAGGAGGGGCGACTAGCTCTATGTGGAAACCCCGAACCGTGGACAACACCCAGGGGTCGTTGGTAATGAGCGCCCAAGCATGAATAAAATGTTGGAGTCTGCCCCCTACATAGCTTTCCAAAAAAGGGAGAAGTGGAGGTAGACTTACCAAATGGGCGTCTGAGGTTTGGGTTTCCTCTGTAAGGTCTTCCCCGTCCGGAAGCACCACGGGAAGGGAAGAACGATGGTTGATGTCTCTGTTCATGGATAGGTGGGCGGTATGACGAGAAGGAGCCTCGACCCGAACCTCGGGTCTGGAAAGAGGAACGGCCGGACAGACGGCCCCTGGTACTGCCGGCCCTGGTGGAAACCCTACCACTGAATACCCTACGCATCGACGTTTGGGCTTTATCCAATGCGGTAAAGGTCCCTACAAATTTTCCTAGCTCCTTAATGAAGGGATCCCCAAAGAGGAAACCTTGGGCATCCTTGCCGGACTCTGACAAAGCCATATTGGTCAATTTTGGCTCAATTTTTAATAAAATGGCTTTGCGCCGTTCGATACTGAGGGAGGTGTTTGCATTACCTGCCATGCAAATGGCTCTTTGGGCCCAACCACGGAGTTCGTCCGGGTCGACCATTTGGCCTTCAGCCTTGGCGGTTTCCGCCAAATCAAAAATCTTTGTTAGGGGCCCCATAATATCAAGTAGCTTGTCTTGGCAAGCTTTAAGGGCCGAGTCTAGGCCTCTCTTGGGGCTAAATCCTGTCTTGGATAAGAATTGGACCATTTTTGGGTCCACGACCGGTGTATCGCATACCTTATTAGGTATCGCCGGGCGAGGGCATTCTGCCCGGAGTTTGTTCCGTGCCTCCTTACTAAGGGGCTTACGGACCATGGACTCCAAGTAATTAGTAATGTGGGGAGCCGGAAGCCATTCCGCGGACCTGGGGTGGTGCAAGGAATCCGGGTCAAAGAGAGCCTCCCCTGCTGGGTCCATAAGGGAAACGGATTGGCCCGGGTCTGTCGGGTCGACCTCTATCGGTCGCCGAGGCAACGATGAGAAGGAGACAGATGTCCCCTGAACAGGTGACGTATCATCGTCAAACTCCTCTGAATCATTATAGGATTCAATCAAAGCCTCCTCCTCAGATTCTCTGTCAGAATCAGACTCTAGCTCGGGGTGGGACCGAGCAGATTTCCAATGCCGTGCTTTTTCTGCCTGGCGCGGACAGGCTCTTTTGCGCGGTCTGGGCGCGCTGTCATTGGATGGACCAAGGCCATCAGTCATATCACTTCTGGAGGCAATAGGGGCTGGTATAGGAATGGGGTTAGGGGCCACCACAGATGAAGTATTGGCGATTAGGACCTGGGATATCGAGTGTGTTAACACTGAGGACATAGAGCCCATGGCAGAGATAATGGCCTCAGAGATAGATTTCTGCAGGGTCAGGGCCTGAGGGTCAGGAGATACTGCATTAGTCCCCCCTGGAGATGGGATAATCCCCATATTCTGTGGGGGACAAAGCAAGTCCCCATGAGAGGGGGTCCCAAGGGCCGCTGGTGGAGCCTTTTGAGCAGACATGATTATGCACAGTAAAGGTTATATTGTCTAAGGTGGGAAATAGGGAAGACAACCTGAGGCTAACTAACACTAAACTAAGCTGACCAGAAGATTGCTAGCAGAGTTAGTCACTCTGCAGCAAAAGGAGCCGCCGTTCCGGAGTGATGAAGCGTGATGATGGGTGAACGCACGCCGAATGAATAGAAACGGTGCGGCTCTGAACAGAGAACGTCCGAAATCTCGGAAAGTAACGCGAGACTTCGGACGTAACAGCAGGAGCGGCGGGAACGAGCGGCCGGGGAAGGTAAGATGGCGGCCGAGATCCCGCGAGACGACGCGAGATCTCGGACGCGACGGTGCAGTGGAGGAGAAAGTAATCGCACCGAATACAGGTAGAGCAAACCAGAAATAATACAATAAACCCCCCGATCCTAAGACCAGGATAGAGGGGGGGGGGAAACAGGAGAGGAGAGGAGAACTGTAAGGGGGAAACGGCAGACAAATCCTATGGGAAGAAAACGTCAGACCAGCTAAAACAGGCAGTCAATTATCAGGGGAAAAATATATCACCCTAAAATGCTATGCAAACAGTAAAATTGATATAGGACAACAATACCACCACCCCTGAAAGCAGGAGGGTGGGATACTTAACTTGTGCAGCAGCAAAGAAAGAGGAGGAAGGACTTATGGGGTGTTCCCTTTATACTGTGGCTAAGGGGGAGGGCTGTATGCCCATTGGTGGATTTTGTTGTTTAATTCTTTGCTGCTATTTGTGTGTAGTAAAGAAAGGGTTAAGCAATATGAGCCTCCGTGTCTTGAAATAAAATTCATAGTTTTGATGCCTTCAGTGTGAATCTACAATTTTCATAGTCATGAAAATAAAGAAAACTCTTTGAATGAGAAGGTGTGTCCAAACTTTTGGTCTGTACTGTATATATATATATATATTTTAGGGATTCGCTCTGGAAGGAAGGGTAAGCGGACGCAGTACAGAGGCAAAAACCAGTTTGGAAAGCAAAACTTCAGTTTTTATTCACACATAAGGTATAGCACAAAACGCAAGTCACTTTGCAGTCTTGGTGTTTGTTCACACACATGAAAAGTTCATAAAGCAAGAAAGTCACCTTATCTCCTGGGTGTAAGTTCACACCCTGCTGGCAGTTCTGCCTCGTCAAGTCCATAAGCAGGCTTTAGGAGGCCTGTTTCCCCTACACCCGGGTCTCAGCCCTCCAAGCCAGGCATAAGCCTCAGATCCCAACACAGAGATCCCCCTCTGCTGATCCCAGCTGTCCTTTAAAGGCAGCTAGGTGTTGCCAAAACCCCGGACCGGCACCTGAGATCCAGTCCGGTGTTTGACCCCACCTGGCCGCTAATCGGTCCAGCAGCACACACTGGGAGGTAAATACCTGTTTTCCCAGACAATACCCTTCACTGTGTCACAATATATATATACTTCAGTTTCCCTTTAGAATTAACATTTTAGTTGGGATGCCATACTACAAGACCACTGATTGCAACAAAGAATTGTTATTTGCTCACACAAAAAAGTAATTTTAACGAATTCATTCAGGCCATGTTGCAAAAATGAGTGCACCCCAATGAAAGTCTGAGGAGCAAAGCTAAAGTTTAGACTGTAAAATTCTAGTTTACAAGAATTCAACCCCAGGTGAGTGTAATTACTCATTAAACAGGTGTCCCGCAGAGAGTTGACTATAATATGTGGATGTAGGGTCTTTAAAGATGGCGCCCGCTCTGGAGCTCCGTGGGCCCCATTGCAACTGGGTGGCTGCTGTCTCATACAGAAGGAACCCACGGCTAATGTCCGCGATCAGCAGTAATGCTGACTGCGGACATTTAATCCCTCAGATCCCATGGTCAAGTGTGACCACGGCGTCTGAGAGTGCTAAAAAAACGAAAGCGCACGCTTCCGGTTCAGGCACACATTCCCCC
The DNA here is from genome assembly GCF_905171765.1 of Bufo bufo. Lineage (NCBI taxonomy): Eukaryota > Metazoa > Chordata > Amphibia > Anura > Bufonidae > Bufo > Bufo bufo. Next base: position 39,423,984 of record NC_053391.1, read on the forward strand.
GACGGAAATTGGGTAAATAATCCTGTTCTAATAATGAACTGCAGCCTGTACTAGGCTTCCAGGATTATTAGTAATATATACCAGTTCAACACTGAACTTGGATATAGCAATTTCTGTAGAAAATAATGGACCATTTTCCATTACTCTTTACAAGTAGCAATCTGATGATTGCAAGTTGTGGTTCACTTGGGGACCTAACAAAAATTTTAAAAAATATAACAACATTGAGAAATATATTTTTTTTAAATAAAATATAAAAATTCAAATCACCCCCTGTTCCCAAAATAAAAATCAATAACCCCAAAAAAAAATAACATAATGGGCATCACCACGTGCAAAAAAGCCTTTGCTATTAAAATATAAAAAAAAAGTTAGCCCATACGGTGAATGGCGTAATGGAAAAAAATGGCTTATTTGCCGCTTTTTCATCACTTTATCTCCCAAAGAAATTGAATAGAAAGTGATCAAAAAGTCAAACACATCCCATAATGGAATTTTCAATAATGACAGATTGTCCCACAAAAAATGAGCCTCCGTAAATCTCAGTAGACATAGCTATAAAAAGTTATGGGGGTCAGAATTTGGCGATGACAAAAAAAAATAAAAAATTCTCAAAAGTTTTTTTTTCTGTATTAACACGCAAGAAAAACTATACATATGTGGTATTGCCAGATTCATACTGATCTGGAGAATGAAGAGCACTAATCAATTTTACTGCATAGTGAACACCGTAAAAAAAAAAAAAATTAAAACTGTGGCGGAATTGTATCTTTTTTCCAATTCCACCCCTTTTGGAATTTTTTTCCTGCTTCCCACTACAACTTATGTAATATTACATGGCGGCTTTAGAAAGTACAACTTGTCCCGTGAAAAACCCTCATATGGCTATGTAAACAGAAAAATAAAGTTATGGCTCTGGGAAGGCATGGTATGAAAAACAAGCATAGGGTCCGCGCTAGTGACAGCAAGTCTCAGAGGTAACACAAATATAGTTGATTATCGGTGCTCCGCAGCTCTCCTCCTCCACCTTCAACTGCTGCAGCGTCTGTGATCCCAGGGGCTGTTCAGGATCGGTCTTGCCACGACCTTCAAAGAAGTACTGACATAGCATAGACCCGTTTTAAAAGTTCACAATACACTTTATTTTACTTACAAGATTGTAGTCTTGAGTTCAACATCACATATAAAACAATGCCCGACCCGGGTTTCATTCCTGCTTCATCTGGGGCATCCTCCCCCCCCCTTTTAAAACGCGTCTATGCTATGTCAGTACTTCTTTGAAGGTTGTGGCAAGACCGATCCTGGGTTTACAGACACAGACGCTGCAGCAGTTGAAGGTGGAGGAGGAGAGCTGCGGAGCAGAACACCGATAATCAACTATATTTGTGTTACCTCTGAGACTTGCTGTCACTAGCGGGGACCCTATGCTTGTTTTTTTATAATATATACCGAGGAAGTGGGGACCTGCTTCCTAACAGGGTCGGATGCTGTATAATAGCGCTTCCTGCCAGGCACAACGTTTAAATTTTACTGGGAAGGCATGGAGCAAAAAACGAAAACGCAAAAATGGAAAATCGCCACGTCAGGAAAGGGTTTTTCCAAGACTTTATAACTGATAACCTATCCACTAGATCGGTCATTAGTATCTGATCTTTAGGGGTACGACACCTGGGACCACCTCCAATCAGTTGTTTGAGAAGGCTCCTGTGAGTGTTGTGGCCTTCTTACAGCTATCCGTAGGCGGTGTGACAACACGTTCATCAGTCACATGGCCATAGGCATAGAAGTGAATGGAGCTAAGCTGTGATACCAAGTACAGCCACTATACAATGTACGGCGCTGTGCTTGGTGAGCTGAGAGAAGGCCGAAACACTACTGCAAGCGCCGGTGCCTCTCAAACAGCTGAGTGGCGGGGGTCTCGGGTGTCGGCCCGCCATAGATCAGATAGTGATGACCTATCTAGAAGATAGGTCATCAGTATAAAAATCTTAGATTTCCCTTTCAACCAGGACTAAGGAGTCTGCACACCAAAGGTCCGACCAGTGTGTGCACCATCAGTGACAGAGAGATACAGCTGACTTGTCAGTGCCTGCGCAGTAAGAGCGGCTCCAGAGCAGGCGGTATCTCTCTCTGACCGCACATGCGCAGGTTTTCAGCAGGACTCAGAGAGCGGAGAGAGACCGTGCAGGCTGGGGCACTTCAGTGTCTCGTTCACGCCTCTTTGACCCTTCACAGTGACAATAAAAAGGTATGGATGGACTCATGGGTTCTGGAGCTATGTATCCATGTCACCAGTTTTATACGTGTTTTCTAGGTGACACTCTCCCTTGTAAACTGTCACGCTCGTGTGTGGGAGGAAAACACCACACCGAGAATAGGAGGGAAAGGGGATACCGGAATAAGGCCTGGAAACTAGGGAAGGAAGATGGACACCTCCTAGAGAAAACCCTAACTACTAGTATGAACAGGCACCAAAGGTAGGCAAGTTCATACACCGTATACCTAGAATCCTATCTCACCCTATAGGACCCTGGAACTAATGTCAGGACTGAGTCTACCTGTTTCTCCGAAGGGAAGAACGAACAGGAGTCTCCCTCAGGCATAATGACAAACAACAGGGAAAGGCAACACACACAAATATGTAAACAAAATACAAAAGGGAAAGGAAACACTTATCTTCAATGAAGCTTAGATAGCACCAGGAACTCAGCCGAGAACCAAACACAAGCTAACCACAAGTCCAACAGAAGCTATAAACCGCAAAGCATAGTGGGAGAAACAACAATAAATTGAGAAGGTAAAATTACCAAAATAGCCACACCTGAGGAAAGAAGGTGCGGCAAGTACCAGAAACAACACAGACGTCATTGGATCCAAAAGGAAAACCTGTCAGATCAAACCACTTGTTGCCAGTCTCACAGATCTCCTGCCACCTGTTGCGGGACGGCTATATGTCTCGGTATGTCCGTGACAGAAACTTTCCCTTTCCCTGGGAAACTTTGTTATGCTTTTAATAATAAGAAATCTATGAATTTGTCCTCAGAAAAAGTGTTGCCTTAGTCAAATCCTCGATCATGGATGCCCCGAGAGCAGAAAACAACCTCCCTACTACTCTCTACAGTGACCACACGGCACCATCTCTGACAATAAAATAAGAGCCGTAGATTGACAGGACAGAAATAGATTTTATCATTAACATTTCTAAACTTACTAAGGCTACTTTCACATCTGCGTTGTTAATTCCGGTTTTGAGATCCGGCAGAGGATTTCAAAACCAGAATTAAACTGATCCGTGCCATTTAATACATCCGGATGCATCCGTTTCAGCCGGATCCTGTTGTATTAAATCAAAATTGAACAAACGGGGTCTGGCATCAAAATCATTGTAAATTAATGGGCGCCGAAACAGATCTGGCACCTTTGACTTACAATGATTTTCATGCTGGATCCAGTTTGTTCCATTTCTCAAACCAGATACAAAACTGCAGCTTGCAGCGGTTTTATGTCCGGCACAAAAACGCAACGGATGTCTCCGTTGCATCCTGATCAGTTTTGTTCCCATTGACAATGAATCGGGACAAAACTGAACCGTTTAGTTTTGGAATTGATAACGCAGATGTGAAAGTAGCCTAAGAAAGTTAAATTAATTATACAATATTAATAAGTGATTTATTTTTAAAGCTGGAGTCGGTACCTTTTTTCCAACTTTGACTCCAGCCAAAAATAGCCCCAACTCTGACTTCACAGCCCTGCTTTTAAGAAAGAAAACCCCTTCCCATTTCATGCTGTCAGCAGTGTCACCACATAGAAGAGAAGTGTCACAAGACCTGAGAAAGAAAAGAACTTCTTTGCATAAGAAAGGTGAAGGCTACAAGAAGATCAGAGAAGCTTTACTTATCTGTCAGAATACTGTTGCAAAAGTGATACAAAAATTTAAAAAAGATGGAATTGCGACCATCTCACAGAGACATCTAGGCCGTCCACAGAAGTTAACACCTAAACAGGAGCGTCTTCTGATGAGAAGGGTTGAAGAAAATTGCCATGGAAGCTCACTGCACTTAGATAAAGGAGTAGAAAGACAAACTGGGGTGAGAGTTTTCTGTGATATAATACGGTGTACCCGGAATGGCAAGCATGGGTGCCGTCTGTGAAGGAAGCCTTTCCTAAAGCTCACGCACACAAAAGCCAGCCTACAATTTGCAAGGGCCCTTGCTTAAAAAGATGAAGACTACTGGGACTAGATACTCTGGAAAGATGAGACCAAGATAAATGTTTTTTGGAACTGATGGCTTCAAATCAGTACGGCGTTTCAAAGGTGAGGAGAACAAAGGACAATGCATGGTGCCTACGGTGAAACATGGTGGAGGCCATGTCCATATGAGGGGCTGCATGTCTTTGATGGGATCATGAATTCATGATATGCTGCTCTATATTGGAAGAGAAGATGCTACCATCACCCCGTGCCCTAGGTTGTCGTGCACTTTTCCAACATGACAATGTGGAATTTCTGAAGAAGAACAGGGTGAAAGTGATTCAGTATCCAAATATGTCTTCTGATCTGAACTCAATTGAACACCTTTGGGTAATTTAGAAGAGACAAGTTGAGCATTACTCTACATCCAGCATCGGGGCTATAAAAGTGGTTGTTCTTGAATAATGGAAACAGATAGATGTTGTAATATGTCACTAGCCTAGAAGGCTTGGTGATGTCCTTAAAAATCATGGAGGCCATACAAAATACTACTGATACCTTTGATGTGGGATGTATTCATTTTTGCATCAACTAATTTGAGTAAAACTGAAGATTTTGAATCTAAACTAAAATCGGTGTTGTCAAAATTTGGGAAATTGTTCTTGTGTTCAGTGAGATATTTATAAAAATCTTACTTTTCAGTAATGTTTTTCCTTTATGTGTACAAAATTTAAGGAAAATGTGTAAAAATGTCCAATTTTCTAAATTTGAATTTCTCTGCTTTTGAGACAAGTAGTGATACCTCATAAAATAGTTATTGGAGGCAGATTGCATCTGTTGTCCGGTTTCCTTTTGATGGCTGCAGTTGACATGTTTCGGTGTATGCTTGTTGCTTGTGTTGTGTGTACTGGCTGCAGACTTTTGTGGGTGTGTGAACAGTTACCTGTGACTTGTATGCTCCCTGCATGCGTTTATGAAGTAACGGTTAGTGTTTCCCTGGTCTGAGTTTCTGAACATCAGGTGGTCAGGGTCGGGACACGGTATTTTGGTGCCCTACGCAAATTACGCCACCCCTCGCCCCGATTCAATTCACACTGACCCTACTTTTTAATAAAGAGATTTGAACACATTTTATAAGAAGCTGTCATAGGTACACCAAATGTAAATCCAATGATTTACAGGATTTGAGATCTTCACTTTCCTTTCCTTCTCTAGATCATCATGTGCAGATATCTTTGGCCAGGGGTGTGCAGCCCCCTCTGCTATATAAGAAGACACCAGGATTAATAAATCACACTCTGCAGATGGAGGCTGTTACCAACTTTACATCAGGACCTAAGAGATTCAGGTTACACCTCTGTCTTTGGTTCATTGCTTCTGCTTTCCATCCCCACCCTCTATAGCAAAGAACCCCCCCCCCTTCCAGCTGTCCCTTTAACACTGCCATCCTGTAGTGTCCACCAATACTGTGCCCACTGCTGCCCCATGTGCCCACATGACTGTGCTGCCAATGCCCCCAATTACTGTACTGCCAAAAATAAAAGAGCCAAAGGAAACAGCTACAGAACTAGAAAATGATGGGACCAGGGGTGAACCTAGCCTTTCTGCTGCCTGAGGCAAAAACTGAAAGGGCGCCCCTCCCCAATGCCAATTTCTTAACCTAACGCTCATTGATCATGGCCCTTCTGCTGCCCCTCTCTTGCCCCTACCTAGTGCTGCCTGAGCCGATCGCCTCACCTGGCCTCATTGGTGGTGCACCCCTGGATAGGACCCAAAGCAATCTTTAGGCATCAAACCCCAGAACAGTCCCCAAAAATTAATACAGACCCTAGATTAGCCCCAAATTTATACAAACCATAGGATCAGACCCCAAATTCATGTGGCCCCCTATAACTTTTTTCTCCTAAATGGTGACCTCAGATCAGACCCCAAATTAATGTGACTCCATATAACCCCCACCTCACCATGCCTTAAATAAGAACTCAGATCAGACCTCAAATTCATGTGATCCCCTAAATTATCATATCTCTGCAAACCTAAGATCAGACTCCAAAATTCACGTGGTCGCCTAAACCCCCTTCCCTGAGATCCCTTCAGACCTCAGATCAGACCTCAAAATTCATGTGCCCTCCCACTCAGATCACACCCCAAAATTCCTGTGCCACCCCTTCCACAGGTTCCTGCAGACTTCAGATCAGACTTCCATACTCAGATCCTTGCAGACCTCAGATCAGAACCACCCACTCTTATCCCTGCCGACCTCAAATCAGAAATCCCCCACTCAGATCTCTCCAGACCTCAGATCAAACCCCTACCACTAAGATCCCTGTAGACCTCAGATCAGACCCCCACACTCAGGTCCCTGCAGACCTCAGATCAGACCCTCCCAATCAGGTCCCTGCAGACCTCAGATCAGACCCCCCCCAATCAGGTCCCTGCAGACCTCAGATCAGACCCCCCCCCAATCAGGTCCCTGCAGATCTCAGATTAGACCCCCCCCCCTTTCCCCACTCAGAATACTGCAGACCTCAGATCAGACCCTCCCAATCAGGTCCCTGCAGACCTCAGATCAGCCCCCCCCCCAATCAGGTCCCTGCAGACCTCAGATCAGACCCCCCCCCAATCAGGTCCCTGCAGATCTCAGATTAGACCCCCCCCCCTTTCCCCACTCAGAATACTGCAGACCTCAGATCAGACCCTCCCAATCAGGTCCCTGCAGACCTCAGATCAGACCCCCCCCCAATCAGGTCCCTGCAGACCTCAGATCAGACCCCTCCAATCAGGTCCCTGCAAATCTCAGATCAGACCCCCCCCCCCTTTCCCCACTCAGAATACTGCAGACCTTAGATCAGATAAAATAAATAAATAAAACAACTTATCTCTTCTGTCTCCAGGAAAGCTGTGTGCTTTTTATGTTACTACTTTGTAGTCATGGGTCTGTCGTGATACTGTGTCGGTGTGTTATGAGCGGGTGCCAGCTTGGCTCTTTCATCGTGTTGAGGGATACTTGCTCTTGCTGTTTGTGAGCAGGATTTGTGTGCTCTGCCATTACCTGACTTCCAGCCTTGTGTGAATAGCGCTCTGCTATTCTGCTCAGTATCCTGGTCAGTGTGTCTGTGACTTTGGCTCTGGTCAGCCTCATTGTTCATCAATGTAAAACACGTCTTCTTCGATGTCGCAATGTCATTATGTTATGTCTTCAATTATGTCCTGTACTCCCCATGAACACTATTCTTTCTGAGTAGATTTCCCTCTGCATGGGTTCTGGTTTGATCCGGATTCCGTGTCTTTTGGTCAAGTTTGCTTGTGATCTTGGTTCATGTCTGCTTTTGTATGCTTGGGATCCTGCCACTTAGGCCTATTGCACACGACCGTATGGCTTTTTCAGTGTTTTGCGGTCCGTTTTTCACGGATCCGTTGTTTCGTTTTTTGTTTCCGTTGTGTTTCCGTTTCTGTTCCGTTTTTCCGTATGGCATATAAAGTATACAGTAATTACATAGATAGAATTGGGCTGGGCATAACATTTTCAATAGATGGTTCAGCAAAAAACGGAACGGAAACGGAAGACATACGGATGCATTTCCGTATGTGTTCTGTTTTTTTTGCGGACCCATTGACTTGAATGGAGCCACGGACCGTGATTTGCGGGCAATAATAGGACATGTTCTATGTTAAAACGGAACGGAAAAACGGAAATACGGAAACGGAATGCATACGGAGTACATTCCGTTTTTTTTGCGGAACCATTGAAATTAATGGTTCCGTATACGGACCGTATACGGAACGCAAAAAACGGCCAGTAAACGGGGAAAAAAAAAACGGCCGTGTGCAGGAGGCCTTAGTCATGTATGAACAGGTCCCTGCAGTCGTAACTGCGGCTGCTTGGACTAGGTCCCTGCACTTAGCCAGTATAGGGACTGTTGACCAAATGAGGGCAGTTGTTTAGGACAAATCAGTAGGCACATTGGTCAGGTGGAGACTAGGTTTGCACTGTCTTCTACCCAAATGTCCAGTTTGATTCTGATTGTCTTGTACTTGTAACCATTATGTGAATAAACCGTTCATTTTTACCTATTTTACCAACAATTTTGTCTGCATTTGCTTATGATACATTCAGTGGTTCACTTTAAGGTGTCAGTAAGGCTCCTTTCTTCTCACTCATTGTAGAGGTAATAAACACAGTGATGTCACAGTACAAAGATACGAAACACAGTGATGTCACAGTACAGGGATAATACACACAGTGATGTCACAGTACAGAGATAATAAACACAGTGATGTCACAGTACAGGGCTAATAAACACAGTGATGTCACAGTACAGGGCTAATAAACACAGTGATGTCACAGTACAGGGCTAATAAAAACAGTGATGTCACAGTACAGGGATAATAAACACAGTGATGTCACAGTACAGGGATAATACACAGTGATGTCACAGTACAGGGATAATAAACACAGTGATGTCACAGTACAGAGATAATAAACACAGCGATGTCACAGTACAGGGATAATAAGCACAGTGATGTCACAGTACAGGGATAATAAACACAGTGATGTCACAGTACAGGGATAATAAACACAGTGATGTCACAGTACAGAGATAATAAACACAGCGATGTCACAGTACAGGGATAATAAACACAGTGATGTCACAGTACAGGGATAATAAACACAGTGATGTCACAGTACAGAAATAATAAACACAGTGATGTCACATTACGGGGATAATAAAAACAGTGATGTCACAGTACAGGGATAATAAACACAGTGATGTCACAGTACAGGGATAATACACAGTGATGTCACAGTACAGGGATAATAAACACAGTGATGTCACAGTACAGGGATAATAAACACAGTGATGTCACAGTACAGGGATAATACACAGTGATGTCACAGTACAGGGATAATAAACACAGTGATGTCACAGTACAGAGATAATAAACACAGTGATGTCACAGTACAGAGATAATAAAAACAGCGATGTCACAGTACAGGGATAATAAAAACAGTGATGTCACAGTACAGGGATAATAAACACAGTGATGTCACAGTACAGGGATAATAAACACAGCGATGTCACAGTACATGGATAATACACAGTGATGTCACAGTACAGGGATAATAAACACAGTGATGTCACAGTACAGAGATAATAAACACAGTGATGTCACAGTACAGAGATAATAAACACAGTGATGTCACAGTACAGGGATAGTAAACAGTGATGTCACAGTACAGGGATAATAAACACAGTGATGTCACAGTACAGAGATAATAAACACAGTGATGTCACAGTACAGGGATAATAAACACAGTGATGTTACAGTACAGGGATAATAAACACAGTGATGTCACAGTACAGGGGTAATAAACACAGTGATGTCACAGTACAGGGATAATAAACACAGTGATGTCACAGTACAGGGATAATAAACACAGTGATGTCACAGTACAGAGATAATAAACACAGTGATGTCACAGTACAGGGATAATAAACACAGTGATGTCACAGTACAGGGGTAATAAACACAGTGATGTCACAGTACAGAGATAATAAACACAGTGATGTCACAGTACAGAGATAGTAAACAGTGATGTCACAGTACAGGGATAATAAACACAGTGATGTCACAGTACAGAGATAATAAACACAGTGATGTCACAGTACAGGGATAATAAACACAGTGATGTTACAGTACAGGGATAATAAACACAGTGATGTCACAGTACAGGGGTAATAAACACAGTGATGTCACAGTACAGGGATAATAAACACAGTGATGTCACAGTACAGAGATAATAAACACAGTGATGTCACAGTACTGGGATAATAAACACAGTGATGTCACAGTACAGGGATAGTAAACAGTGATGTCACAGTACAGGGATAATAAACACAGTGATGTCACAGTACAGAGATATTAAACACAGTGATGTCACAGTACAGGGATAATAAACACAGTGATGTCACAGTACAGGGATAATAAACACAGTGATGTCACATTACGGGGATAATAAAAACTGTGATGTCACAGTACAGAGATAATAAACAGTGATGTCACAATACAGAGATAATAAAGACAGTGATAATACACAGTGATGTCACAGTACAGAGATAATACAAGTTAAAAACAATAGGGGGCACTCCCTTCTGAAATACCTTAGGGTTCCCAGATAAGGACTCAAGGTGAGAATACCTTACAGCATTGTGCAAATCTAGGCACAACACTAGGAAATGGCGTGGTCTCTCCTGTACAGAGGATAGGTCAGGCTGCTGCGCTTGTTCACCGGTATAATCCAGATGGAGTCCGGAATACACATAGGAACTTATTCATTTAACAAGGAGCAGAAAAAAAAAAAAAAGCGCGCTGCTCTGCTATCTACACTCACCTAAAGAATTATTAGGAACACCATACTAATACGGCGTTGGACCCCTTTTGCCTTCAGAACTGCCTTAATTCTATGTGGCATTGATTCCACAAGGTGCTGATAGCATTCTTTAGAAATGTTGGCCCATATTGATAGGATAGCATCTTGCAGTTGATGGAGATTTGAGGGATGCACATCCAGGGCACGAAGCTCCCGTTCCACCACATCCCAAAGATGCTCTATTGGGTTGAGATCTGGTGACTGTGGGGGCTATTTTAGTACAGTGAACTCATTGTCATGTTCAAGAAACCAATTTGAAATGATTTGAGCTTTGTGACATGGTGCATTATCCTGCTGGAAGTAGCCATCAGAGGATGGATACATGTTCTCATTCTGTTTATGCCAAATTCCGACTCTACCATTTGAATGTCTCAACAGAAATCGAGACTCATCAGACCAGGCAACATTTTTCCAGTCTTCAACAGTCCAATTTTGGTGAGCTTGTGCAAATTGTAACCTCTTTTTCCTATTTGTAGTGGAGATGAGTGGTACCCGGTTGGGTCTTCTGCTGTTGTAGCCCATCCGCCTCAAGGTTGTGCGTGTTGTGGCTTCACAAATGCTTTGCTGCATACCTCGGTTGTAACGAGTGGTTATTTCAGCCAACGTTGCTCTTCTATCAGCTTGAATCAGTCGGCCCATTCTCCTCTGACCTCTAGCATCCACAAGGCATTTTTGCCCACAGGACTGCCGCATACTGGATGTTTTTCCCTTTTCACACCATTCTTTGTAAACCCTAGAAATGGTTGTGCGTGAAAATCCCAGTAACTGAGCAGATTGTGAAATACTCAGACCGGCACGTCTGGCACCAACAACCATGCCACGCTCAAAATTGCTTAAATCACCTTTCTTTCCCATTCTGACATTCAGTTTGGAGTTCAGGAGATTGTCTTGACCAGGAGCACACCCCTAAATGCATTGAAGCAACTGCCATGTGATTGGTTGACTAGATAATTGCATTAATGAGAAATAGAACAGGTGTTCCTAATAATTCTTTAGGTGAGTGTATAAAAGTTATTTATTAAAAACATACTGTGACACAGCGAGGGGTTTTGTCTGGGAAGGCAGGTATTCTCCTCCCAACACGTGCGCCTGGGCTGGTTTCTAGCCAGGTGAGGTCAAATACTGGACCGGAGTTTAAGTGCCGGTATGGGTTTTGGCAGCACCTGGCTGTCCTTAAATAGGCAGCTGGGCTCAGCAGCTGAGTATCTGTGTTGGGATCCGAGGTTTTGTGCCGGACTGGAGGGCTGAGACCCATGTGCAGGGGGAACAGGCCCTTTAAAGCCTGCTGTGGACTACTGGAGGCAGAACTGCCAACAAGGTGACTTGTGCAATATGAACTTTCCATTGTGTGTGAATTAACACCAAAGACTGCAAAGTGACATGTTGTTTAGTACAACTGCCGCAAGTGTGAATAAACACTGAAGTTTGAGTTAAGAACTTGTATTTTGCCTCTGTACTGCGTCCGCTTACCCTATCTACCAGACTGAAACCCCACAACACATAAAACACTATAAATAAAAGGCTAGATAGGCGGGCCTAAAACACGCAGCTGGCTTTTTAATTATAGTGTTTTATGTATGTTTTTAATAAATAACTATTATAGATAGCAGTGCGCTTTTGTTTTTCTATTTTTGCTCCTTGTTGAGCGAATATGTTCCAGTACAGAGATAATAAACACAGTGATGTCACAGTACAGAGATAATAAACACAGTGATGTCACAGTACAGAGATAATAAACAGTTATGTCACAGTACAGAGATAATAAACACAGTGATGTCACAGTACAGAGATAATAAACTGATGTCACAGTACAGAGATAATATACACAGTGATGTCACAGTACAGAGATAATAAACACAGTGATGTCACAGTACAAGGATAATAAATAGTGATGTCACAGTACAGGTATAATAAACACAGTGATGTCACAGTAGAGGGATAATAAACACAGTGATGTCACGGTACAGAGATAATAAACACAGCGATGTCACAGTACAGAGATAATAAACACAGTGATGTCACAGCACAGGAATAATAAACAGTGATGTCACAGTACAGGAATAATAAACAGAGTGATGTCACAGTACAGAGATGATAAACACAGTGATGTCACAGTACAGGGATAATAAACACAGTGATGTCACAGTACAGAGATAATAAACACAGTGATGTCACAGTACAGGGATAATAAACACAGTGATGTCACAGTACAGGGATAATAAACACAGTGATGTCACAGTACAAGGATAATAAACACAGTGATGTCACAGTACAGGGATAATAAACACAGTGATGTCACAGTACAGAGATAATAAACACAGTGATGTCACAGTACAGGGATAATAAACACAGTGATGTCACAGTAGAGGAATAATAAACACAGTGATGTCACAGTACAGGTATAATAAACACAATGATGTCACAGTAGAGGGATAATAAACACTGTGATGTCACAGTACAGGGATAATAAACACAGTGATGTCCCAGTAGAGAGATAATAAAGACAGTGATGTCACAGTACAGAGATAATAAAGACAGTGATGTCACAGTACAGAGATAATAAACACAGTGATGTCACAGTACAGAGATAATAAACACAGTGATGTCACAGTACAGGGATAATAAACACAGTGATGTCACAGTACAGGTATAATAAACACAGTGATGTCACAGTACAGCGATAATAAAGACCGTGATGTCACAGTACAGCGATAATAAAGACAGCGATGTCACAGTACAGAGATAATAAACACAGCAATGTCACAGTACAGAGATAATAAACAGTGATGTCACAGTACAGGGATAATAAAAAACAGTGATGTCACAGAACAGAGATAATAAAAACAGTGATGTCACAGTACAGGGATAATAAACACAGTGATGTCACAGTACAGGGATAATAAACACAGTGATGTCACAGTACAGGGATAATAAACACAGTGATGTCACAGTACAGGGATAATAAACACAGTGATGTCACAGTACAGAGATAATAAACACAGTGATGTCACAGTACAGGGATAATAAACAGTGATGTCACAGTACAGATATAATAAAAAACAGTGATGTCACAGAACAGAGATAATAAAAACAGTGATGTCACAGTACAGGGATAATAAACACAGTGATGTCACAGTACAGGGATAATAAACACAGTGATGTCACAGTACAGGGATAATAAACACAGTGATGTCACAGTACAGGGATAATAAACACAGTGATGTCACAGTACAGGGATAATAAACACAGTGATGTCACAGTACAGAGATAATAAACACAGTGATGTCACAGTACAGGGATAATAAACACAGTGATGTCACAGTACAGGGATAAAAAACACAGTGATGTCACAGTACAGGGATAATAAACACAGTGATGTCACAGTACAGAGATAATAAACACAGTGATGTCACAGTACAGGTATAATAAACACAATGATGTCACAGTACAGGGATAATAAACACAGTGATGTCACAGTACAGGGATAATAAACACAGTGATGTCACAGTACAGGGATAATAAACACAGTGATGTCACAGTACAGGGATAATAAACACAGTGATGTCACAGTACAGAGATAATAAACACAGTGATGTCACAGTACAGAGATAATAAACACAGTGATGTCACAGTACAGGGATAATAAACAGTGATGTCACAGTACAGATATAATAAAAAACAGTGATGTCACAGAACAGAGATAATAAAAACAGTGATGTCACAGTACAGGGATAATAAACACAGTGATGTCACAGTACAGGGATAATAAACACAGTGATGTCACAGTACAGGGATAATAAACACAGTGATGTCACAGTACAGGGATAATAAACACAGTGATGTCACAGTACAGGGATAATAAACACAGTGATGTCACAGTACAGAGATAATAAACACAGTGATGTCACAGTACAGGGATAATAAACACAGTGATGTCACAGTACAGGGATAATAAACACAGTGATGTCACAGTACAGGGATAATAAACACAGTGATGTCACAGCACAGAGATAATAAACACAGTGATGTCACAGTACAAGGATAATAAATAGTGATGTCACAGTACAGGTATAATAAACACAATGATGTCACAGTAGAGGGATAATAAACACAGCGATGTCACAGTACAGGAATAATAAACAGTGATGTCACAGTACAGGGATAATAAACACAGTGATGTCACAGTACAGGAATAATAAACACAGTGATGTCACAGTACAAGGATAATAAACACAGTGATGTCACAGTACAGGGATAATAAACACAGTGATGTCACAGTACAGAGATAATAAACACAGTGATGTCACAGTACAGGGATAATAAACACAATGATGTCACAGTAGAGGGATAATAAACACAGTGATGTCACAGTACAGGGATAATAAACACAGCGATGTCACAGTACAGAGATAATATACATAGTGATGTCCCAGTAGAGAGATAATAAAGACAGTGATGTCACAGTACAGAGATAATAAAGACAGTGATGTCACAGTACAGCGATAATAAAGACAGTGATGTCACAGTACAGCGATAATAAAGACAGCGATGCCACAGTACAGAGATAATAAACACAGTGATGTCACAGTACAGAGATAATAAACAGTGATGTCACAGTACAGATATAATAAAAAACAGTGATGTCACAGAACAGAGATAATAAAAACAGTGATGTCACAGTACAGGGATAATAAACACAGTGATGTCACAGTACAGGGATAATAAACACAGTGATGTCACAGTACAGGGATAATAAACACAGTGATGTCACAGTACAGGGATAATAAACACAGTGATGTCACAGTACAGAGATAATAAACACAGTGATGTCACAGTACAGGGATAATAAACACAGTGATGTCACAGTACAGGGATAATAAACACAGTGATGTCACAGTACAGGGATAATAAACACAGTGATGTCACAGTACAGAGATAATAAACACAGTGATGTCACAGTACAGGGATAATAAAGACAGTGATGTCACAGTACAGGGATAATAAACACAGTGATGTCACAGTACAGAGATAATAAACACAGTGATGTCACAGTACAGGGATAATAAACACAGCTATGTTACAGTACAGAGATAATAAACACAATGATGTCACAGTACAGGGATAATAAACACAGCGATGTCACAGTACAGGGATAATAAACACAGTGATGTCACAGTACAGAGATAATAAACACAGTGATGTCACAGTACAGGGATAATAAACACAGTGATGTCACAGTACAGGGATAATAAACACAGTGATGTCACAGTACAGGGATAATAAACACAGTGATGTCCTAGTAGAGAGATAATAAAGACAGTGATGTCACAGTACAGGGATAATAAACACAGCGATGTCACAGTACAGAGATAATAAACACAGTGATGTCACAGTATAGAGATAATATACACAGTGATGTCACATTACAGAGATAATAAAGACAGTGATGTCACAGTACAGGGATAATAAACACAGTGATGTCACAGTACAGGGATAATAAACACAATGATGTCACAGTAGAGGGATAATAAACACAGTGATGTCACAGTACAGTGATGATAAAGACAGCGATGTCACAGTACAGAGATTATAAACAGTGATGTCACAGTACAGGGATAATAAACACAATGATGTCACAGTAGAGGGATAATAAACACAGTGATGTCACAGTACAGGGATAATAAACACAGTGATGTCCCAGTAGAGAGATAATAAAGACAGTGATGTCACAGTACAGCGATAATAAAGACAGTGATGTCACAGTACAGGGATAATAAACACAGTGATGTCACAGTATAGAGATAATATACACAGTGATGTCACATTACAGAGATAATAAAGACAGTGATGTCACAGTACAGGGATAATAAACAGCGATGTCACAGTACAGAGATAATAAACAGCAATGTCACAGTACAGAGATAATAAACACAGTGATGTCACAATACAGGGATAATAAACACAGTGATGTCACAGTACAGGGATATTAAACACAGTGATGTCGCAGTACAGGGATAGTAAACAGTGATGTCACAGTACAGGGATAATAAACACAGTGATGTCACAGTACAGGGATAATAAACACAGTGATGTCACAGTACAGGGATAATAAACACAGTGATGTCACAGTACAGAGATAATAAACACAGTGATGTCACAGTACAAGGATAATAAATAGTGATGTCACAGTACAGGTATAATAAACACAATGATGTCACAGTAGAGGGATAATAAACACAGCGATGTCACAGTACAGGAATAATAAACAGTGATGTCACAGTACAGGGATAATAAACACAGTGATGTCACAGTACAGGGATAATAAACACAGTGATGTCACAGTACAAGGATAATAAACACAGTGATGTCACAGTACAGGGATAATAAACACAGTGATGTCACAGTACAGAGATAATAAACACAGTGATGTCACAGTACAGGGATAATAAACACAATAATGTCACAGTACAGGGATAATAAACACAGCGATGTCCCAGTACAGAGATAATAAACACAATGATGTCACAGTAGAGGGATAATAAACACAGTGATGTCACAGTACAGGGATAATAAACACAGCGATGTCACAGTACAGGGATATTAAACACAGTGATGTCCCAGTAGAGAGATAATAAAGACAGTGATGTCACAGTACAGAGATAATAAAGACAGTGATGTCACAGTACAGCGATAATAAAGACAGTGATGTCACAGTACAGAGATAATAAACAGTGATGTCACAGTACAGAGATAATAAAAACAGTGATGTCACAGTACAGGGATAATAAAAACAGTGATGTCACAGTACAGCGATAATAAAGACAGCGATGTCACAGTACAGAGATAATAAACACAGTGATGTCACAGTACAGCGATAATAAAGACAGCGATGTCACAGTACAGAGATAATAAACACAGTGATGTCACAGTACAGAGATAATAAACAGTGATGTCACAGTACAGAGATAATAAAAACAGTGATGTCACAGTACAGGGATAATAAAAACAGTGATGTCACAGTACAGGGATAATAAACACAGTGATGTCACAGTACAGGGATAATAAACACAGTGATGTCACAGTACAGGGATAATAAACACAGTGATGTCACAGTACAGGGATAATAAACACAGTGATGTCACAGTACAGAGATAATAAACACAGTGATGTCACAGTACAGGGATAATAAACACAGTGATGTCACAGAACAGGGATAATAAACACAGTGATGTCACAGTACAGGGATAATAAACACAGTGATGTCACAGTACAGGGATAATAAACACAGTGATGTCACAGTACAGGGATAATAAACACAGTGATGTCACAGTACAGAGATAATAAACACAGTGATGTCACAGTACAGGGATAATAAAGACAGTGATGTCACAGTACAGGGATAATAAACACAGTGATGTCACTGTACAGGGATAATAAACACAGTGATGTCACAGTACAGAGATAATAAACACAGTGATGTCACAGTACAGGGATAATAAACACAGTAATGTTACAGTACAGAGAGAATAAACACAGTGATGTCACAGTACAGAGATAATAAACATAGTGATGTCACAGTACAGGGATAATAAAGACAGTGATGTCACAGTACAGGGATAATAAACACAGTGATGTCACAGTACAGGGATAATAAACACAGTGATGTCACAGTACAGAGATAATAAAGACAGCGATGTCACAGTACAGAGATAATAAACACAGCAATGTCACAGTACAGGGATAATGAACACAGTGATGTCACAGTACAGGGATAATAAAGACAGTGATGTCACAGTACATGGATAATAAACACAGTGATGTCACAGTACAGGGGTAATGCACACAGTGATGTCCTAGTAGAGAGATAATAAACACAGTGATGTCACAGTACAGGGATAATAAACACAGTGATGTCACAGTACAGAGATAATAAACACAGCGATGTCACAGTACAGAGATAATAAACACAGTGATGTCACAGTATAGAGATAATATACACAGTGATGTCACATTACAGAGATAATAAACACAGTGATGTCACAGTACAGGAATAATAAACACAATGATGTCACAGTAGAGGGATAATAAACACAGTGATGTAACATTACAGGGATAATAAACACAATGATGTCACAGTAGAGGGATAATAAACACAGTGATGTCACAGTACAGGGATAATAAACACAGTGATGTCACAGTACAGTGATGATAAAGACAGCGATGTCACAGTACAGAAATTATAAACACAATGATGTCACAGTACAGGGATAATAAACACAGCGATGTCACAGTACAGGGATAATAAACACAGCGATGTCACAGTACAGAGATAATAAACACAGTGATGTCACAGTACAGAAATTATAAACACAATGATGTCACAGTACAGTGATGATAAAGACAGCGATGTCACAGTACAGAGATTATAAACAGTGATGTCACAGTACAGAGATAATAAACAGCGATGTCACAGTACAGAGATAATAAACACAGCGATGTCACAGTTCAATAACATAGTAACATAGTACATAAGGCCGAAAAAAGACATTTGTCCATCCAGTTCGGCCTGTTATCCTGCAAGTTGATCCAGAGGAAGGCAAAAAAACCCTGTGAGGTAGAAGCCAATTTTCCTCACTTTAGGGGAATAAAAAATTCCTTCCCGACTCCAATCAGAATAACTCCCTGGATCAACGACCCCTCTCTAGTAGCTATAGCCTGTAATATTATTACACTCCAGAAATACATCCAGGCCCCTCTTGAATTCCTTTATTGTACTCACCATCACCACCTCCTCAGGCAGAGAGCTCCATAGTCTCACTGCTCTTACCGTAAAGAATCCTCTTCTATGTTTGTGTACAAACCTTCTTTCCTCCAGACGCAGAGGATGTCCCCTCGTCACAGTCACAGTCCTGGGGATAAATAGATGATGGGAGAGATCTCTGTACTGACCCCTGATATATTTATACATAGTAATTAGATCTCCCCTCAGTCGTCTTATTTCTAACGTGAATAACCCTAATTTTGATAATCTTTCAGGGTACTGTAGTTGCCCCATTCCAGTTATTACTTTAGTTGCCCTCCTCTGGACCCTCTCCAGCTCTGCTATGTCGGCCTTGTTTACAGGAGCCCAGAACTGTACACAGTACTCCATGTGTGGTCTGACTAATGATTTGTAAAGTGGTAGGACTATGTTCTCATCACAGGCATATATGCCCCTTTTGATGCAACCCATTATCTTATTGGCCTTGGCAGCAGCTGCCTGACCCTGGTTCTTACAGCTTAGTTTGCTGTTTATTATAATTCCTAGATCCTTTTCCATGTCAGTGTTACCGAGTGTTTTACCATTTAGTATGTACGGGTGACTTGCATTATTCCTTCCCATGTGCATAACCTACATTTGTCAGTGTTAAACCTCATCTGCCACTTATCTGCCCAAGCCTCCAATCTATCCAGATCCCTCTGTAGTAGTATACTGTCCTCTATACTATATATATATACACAGTATACTGTCCTCTTCAGTGTTAATTACTTTACAGAGTTTAGTGTCATCTGCAAAAATTGATATTTTACTATGCAAGCCTTCTACAAGATCTACAATGATAATAAAAACAGTGATGTCACAGTACAGAGATAATAAATCACATTACTGTATATAAAATACGTGTTTTTACACATCAATGGCCAATTGTTTCTGTTTGGAAGTGGCTTTGTTCTATTCTAATATTATTCCATGCTGCTTAATTGATAAACTGATATACCGGTTCACATCACCCTTATATAGAAAAAAAACAATTCCTGTATTCTTAAGCATCCGTTATGCCGTTTCAGCCATTTCTGTCTGTGATCCGTTATTTTAGATGGAACTTTTTTCCATCTAAAATAACGGATCTCAGACGGAAATGGCTAAAATGGATGCCAAATGCGCATAGCGGGTGCTTTAAATACAGGCTTTGTTTTTTTCTTTATTTTTCTGTTCTTCTGGCAGATCAGAACAGAGAAATAAATGGTGATGTGAACCCGGCCTTATGCACATGAACATATTTTTTGTCCGCATCCAATCCTCATTTTTTCCAGATCGGATGGGGACCCCTTTACTTCAATGGGGCTGCAAAAGATGTGGACGACGCTCCATGTATAGTCCGCATCCATATGCAAGTTCCGTGCCATCCAGGGCCAGTTCTAGGTGAAATGGGGCCCTGGGTTGTGTGTATTGTGTGGCACAGTGTAGGCTATATGTGTATAACATAAACATATTTCATATCAAAACTTACAATTACTTGGCTTGGCCCTTGGGGATCTCGGACACCACTTCAACACTTTGGCCGGGGGCTCGGTGGAGCTGATGTTGTGTTTTATCCTAATGAGAAAGATTTCATAATAAGGATTTGGAGAAGGGGCAGAGGGATAGCAGAGCAGGGAGAGGCTGGTGCTGCTACTAGGGGGTCATACCATGGGGGAGTAATAAAGCCCACCATAATGCCCCCCCCCCCCCCCAGAAGAAATAATTCTCCGCATAATGTGACAGTGCAAAAAATACCCCCTTGTAACCTTGTAATGCCCCCAGGTGAGCTATTGTCCCCATAGTGCCCCCATAATGTGCCAGTATAAAATACCCCTATATAGTGCCCCCAGTAAATGCCCCCATAGTACTCCTCTCCCCCCTCCCTCCTAATGCCCCCCTTAATGTACCAGTATAAAATGCCCCATATATAGTGCGTCAGTATCATGTGCCAGTATCCAGAGGCCCCCCCACCCCCTATCATGTGCCAGTAGCCTGAGCCCCCCCCATCAACATGTGCCAGTAGCCATAGGCCCCCCTATCATGTGCCAGTAGCCATAGGCCCCCCTATCATGTGCCAGTAGCCATAAGCCCCCCTATCATGTACCAGTAGCCTGAGCCCCCCCATCAACATGTGCCAGTAGCCATAGGCCCCCCTATCATGTGCCAGTAGCCATAGGCCCCCCTATCATGTGCCAGTAGCCATAAGCCCCCCTATCATGTACCAGTAGCCTGAGCCCCCCCCATCAACATGTGCCAGTAGCCAGAGCCCCCCATCATATGCCAGTAGCCACCAGTATTGTACACAAAAAAAACACTTATACTTACCTCCTTGGCAGCGATGCGATGCAGGCCTCTTCCGGCCTGTGTCCCACGCTGTACAACTCAGGGCTCAGGCGGCGCGATGACGTCATTGCGCCGCCTGCGCCGGCCTCTGATAGGTTTCCGGCCTAGAGCCTGCAGCCTATCAGAGGAAGGGGGAAGGGACACACCTCTCCCTCCCCTGCCCTGCTGCACAGCCATCTGTATCACTGTCCTGAGGACGGCGATACAGATGACTATGGAGATGAGCGCTTCCACAATGGTAGCGCTCATCTCTGTGTGACTGCCCTGCCTATAGTTAGTTGCGGGCCGGAGCGGGGGGGCCCCTAAGGACTCGGGGGCAATTGCCCCCCTTGCCTCTATGGAAGCGCCGGCCCTGGTGCCATCTGCAAAAAAAGATAGAACATGTCCTATTCTTGTCCGAATTACAGACAAGGAGAGGACTGTTGTATTATGGACCAGATGTTCCGTTCTGCAAAATGCGGAATGCACAGAACCAGTATCTGTGTTTTGCGGATCCGCAATTTGCACACCGCAAAACAGGCTCTGGTCGTGTCCATGAATGAGCCCTTCTGCTAATTTAAGTAGATCCTTGTTGTCTTAGAAGAGCTGGGATGAGTCCTGGACTTTCCTTCCATTATACAGTGCAGGAAAGGGTGGCTGCTCCTTGGTTTTAAGACGAGAATATAGCTGGTGCCAAGGGAATGGTGCAAGAATATTTAGCTGTGCTGAGGCTAAGTGCGGATCAAAGCAACTTGTGCCTATGGGTTCCTAAAATCTAAGTCTATTTATTATTTTATTTATTACTTATTGATATAGCCATTCGGCAGACGCTGCATCACTCACTGTACTCACTATGTCTTTGGGGTGTGGGAGGAAACCAGAGTACCTGGTGGATACCCACACAAATATGGGGAGAACATACAAACTCCATATTATCCAGGCAGATGTTGTCCATGGTTGGATTCAAACCTAGGACACAGACTAACCACTGAGCTGACCTTGTACTGGGTAGGACGTCTTTGGTGCTTGCCAAATATTTCTGAACTGAATGTGCAACAGCCACATTAGACTGGAACTTTAAGAGAGGTTGTATTTTCAAAGGGTTGACCCATCTGGACATTTATGGCATATCAATAGGACGTGCCATAAAAGTCCAATGGGTGCAGTTCCAGGGGCCCTGCCATGAATATAAAGGACGCTATATGTCTTTCTCCAATCACTGCTATGGGACTCCCCAAAAATAGCTGTGAGTGGAGAGGCCTCACATGCCGGATCCCCATCTGTTGGAAAATTATGGCATATCGTATTGATATGCCACATATGTCTAGATGGGAATACTGTGGTGTCTGGGAT
The DNA here is from genome assembly GCF_905171765.1 of Bufo bufo. Taxonomy (NCBI): domain Eukaryota; kingdom Metazoa; phylum Chordata; class Amphibia; order Anura; family Bufonidae; genus Bufo; species Bufo bufo. The sequence continues at coordinate 39,447,066 of NC_053391.1, forward strand.
TTTATTTTGTGACCCACTCCCCCTTCCTCCAGCAGGACCAATAAAGAGAGCTATACTTACTTCAGGCTGATTGGTTCCAGGGCTGTCTGCACCAGACTTTCAATCCCGCATGTAAACTTCCTGAGGATGCAGCTGCATCCAATAAATGGCCTCAGTGGTGATGAGACCCCAAGTGGCACGTGACCCAGAAGTGATGTGCTGTTTAATGACACATCACCACTGAGACCAGTGACTGGCTGCAGAGGTGCACGTGATCCTGTCCAAGCAGTAAGTTTACAAAGAGGGACTGGAAGTCCAGTGAAACAAGTCAAGGAGCCTGAACGGAGCCGCAGGGATCAGTTAAAGGTGTTGTCCCACGAAAAATATTTTACAGTTTTCAAACCAGCACCTGGACCTGAATACCTTTGAATACCACTGAGCTATATAATAAAACGTATCTGTATAGCGCCACCTGCTGTTTTTTTTTCTTATTTCTTTGTCCTGCTCACTGAGATGGCCGCACATGCTCAGTTTCATCCTTCAACTGCCTCCTAAGCTGTGATAGGGTGAGCTGAGACACGCCCCCTTGGCTGCAGCAGAAAAGACACTCCCCTTGAGCTTCCAGCCTGATATAAATCTAGCAGAGCAATGAATGTGGAGATCTCTGGATCCATGTGAGGAGAGTCAGGAGCTCATGAATATTCAGGACTCATCATTATCAGCTGGAGCTTTTCAATACAAAATGTTGGCAGATTGACTGGGTCAATTAAAGAAAGTGACCCAGCATTGTGCTAAGAGAATCAGTCACTTATTTATGTTGCTCTTAGTTAGGACACCATAAAACTGGTGACAGGTTCCCTTTAAGGAAGTCAGCCATAAATATTAACTATGAGGTCCCCTTCCACCTAAGAACACCATGGATAGATGTTTGGATTTGTTTGAAACTCAATCTCTCTTACCAGTAAGAAAAGACCAAACAATACTATACTGTACATTCCAAGGCATAGAAAAAGCTCTGGCATAACTCGGGTTTGAAAAACTGAAAAAATAATCCACAGCCTTGTCAATCATGTGCCTGTACCGCTCGTCTGAGTAACAAAGCAAATGCCAATGCTCAACTTTGGCTTCAGAAACAGCGACAGTACTAGCACTGCTACCTGGAAGTGTGATGGCGCAGGCGCAGTCGCTGCTCCCAAAGTCAACTTTAAGCTTCAACGCCTGCGCCGCTATTCGGAGCAGCGGCACAGGGCCCAGATTGTCAGGGCCTGGTTAGATGTCCAGCCCTGTCAATCAACAGGCTGGTAGGAGCTACATCACAGCCCCTCACTGGTGAACTCTGGCTAATGAGACGAGTTGGTTCGCTCATCCCTAGCCACTATTTTTAAAACATCGTAAGATGGGTTGTCCACCAGGGTAAAGGAAAAAAATGAAATAATCACCGTCACTGAGCTCCCGTCACTCCTGTTCCAATGTTTAGTAGGTCTGTGTTGCCGATGGTCATCCTTGCTTGGACCAGTCTCTTCGCGCATGAAGGGCCTGCCCAGCTAATGACTGAGGTGGGTCACTGCGACGGCCAATGTTTGCGTGTTGAGACCAGACCAGGAACGAACGAGGTGTAGTGATTGAGGGATGAAAATTGCTTTGATGGCATATGGGATAAAGGCAGGCAGGGGCAAGAACACTTCTAAACAATCTGAGCTTTACTTATTCTCCAGCAGGAGGTACAAATGCATAATAGTTACAGTCCCTCACATATACGCTTGATAGTTACATATACTATAGGCCCTAGACTTCTGATTCTGCAGAATAAATTCAGCGGTGGATTTGCTGTGAATTAAATTGGATGCATACCCTGTAGATTTGCAATTGCATATCCGTTTGCGGCAAACTCACAGTGCTTTACAGTGCCAGCTAAGAAATCTTATCTACATGATGAGAAAAAAAAATCATCAGCATAAACCAACCTGCTGTGCTTATTTAAAATCCACAATCTACCAATTTATGCTGCGGCAACAAGATCCACAGCAGAAATCCCAATGCAGAAAAATCCACAGTGGAATTTCGCCCCGTTAAAGGGATTGTCCAGGAATAAATCATTTTATCACTGTCTGCCTCCACTATGGAAAGATTCATACTTACCTGCTCCCCGCTGCTTCAGTCCTGCAGGCAGGCACCTGAGCGTCCATCTTCTGGTCTGCTGATTGTTTACTTCCTTCCCAGCGCGGTCACCTGCTCCACTGCAGCCACCCACTGGCTTCAGCAGTGACGTGTCTCTGACGTTTCGTGAACCACTTTATAGGAGTTTTTCTGGATATTTATATTGATAGTTTAGCTTTAGAATAGGTCAACTGGTGGGGTCTGACTTCTGACACCACTGCCAATCAGCTGTTCTGCAGTAGCTCCGGCGCCAAAATCACACAGCTGTACCCACCGTGTAGAGAATGGAGCTGGTTACTCCAGCATTGATCCCATTCACTTTAATTCCCATTCACCTGCAGTAACCAGGTCCATCCGCTACACCATGAATGAAGCTGAGCACTCCAAACGGCTTTTTCCAGTGCTCGCGAAAAACAGCTGATCGGCCGTCCGATACTGAAGGTATATAGGAGAAGATCCCAGGGAACCCCTTTAAGGGCAGACATAGCCTTATGCACTACTAATTTGGGTACTGAGCCGTGGTGCCTAAAGGGGTCCAAACAGGGACATAACTAGGAAAGGCTGGGCCCCATCATCAATCTTATAAATATTACATGGCAGGTGGTGGTGCTCCTACAGATTGTGTGCTGGGCCCCAGGAGCTACAAGTTCCTGACCAAGGGACACATGCAGCCCACAGGCCATACACTGAGCATTCATTTTTTTCTGGCAATTAAAATAAAATACTGACACATTTTTAAATCCGTTTTTGTTTGCTGATTGTAGTTTTTTTTTTTTAATTCTGTTTTCTGAACATGAGCTGTTTCTAACAGCATTTAGACATATGCTTTACAGCAGCCACCGCAGGCTATAGACACAACAGACTGGAGAGGACACATACAGAGGTCATTGTACAGGGAAGGGGAGAATATAAGCTGTGATATTAATGCCTCATGCACACGACCGTATTTTTTCACGGTCCGCAAAACGGGGTTCCGTTGGTCCGTGACCGTTTTTTCGTCCGTGGGTCTTCCTTGATTTTTGGAGGATCCACGGACATGAAAAAAAAGTCGTTTTGGTGTCCGCCTGGCCGTGCGGAGCCAAACGGATCCATCCTGAATTACAATGCAAGTCAATGGGGACGGATCCGTTTGACGTTGACACAATACGGTGCAATTGCAAACGGATCCGTCCCCCATTGACTTTCAATGTAAAGTCAGGAGTTAATATACCATAGGATCGGAGTTTTCTCCAATCCGATGGTATATTTTAACTTGAAGCGTCCCCATCACCATGGGAACGCCTCTATGTTAGAATATACCATCGGATTTGAGTTACATCGTGAAACTCAGATCCGACAGTATATTCTAACACAGAGGCATTCCCATAGTGATGGGGATGCTTCTAGTTAGAATATACTACGAACTGTGTACATGACTGCCCCCTGCTGCCTGGCAGCACTCGATCTTTTACAGGGGGCTGTGATCAGCACAATTAACCCTTCAGGTGCCGCACCTGAAGGGGTTAATTGTGCATATCATAGCCCCCTGTAAGAGATCAGGGGCTGCCAGGCAGCAGACCCCCCTCCCTCCCCAGTTTGAATATAATTGGTGGCCAGTGTGCGGCCCCCCCTCTATTGTAATATCATTGGTGGCCAGTGTGCGGCCTCCGTCGCCCCCCCTCCCTCCCTTTATTGTAATATCATTGGTGGCCAGCGTGCGGCCCCCCCCTCCCTCTATTGTAATATCATTGGTGGCCAGTGTGCGGCCCCCCCTCTATTGTATTAATATCATTGGTGGCCAGTGTGCGGCCTCCCTCCTCCCCCCCTCCCGATCATTGGTGGCAGCGGAGAGTTCCGATCGGAGTCCCAGTTTAATCGCTGGGGCTCCGATCGGTAACCATGGCAACCAGGACGCTACTGCAGGCCTGGTTGCCATGGTTACTTAGCAATATTACAATATTAGAAGCATCATACTTAGCTGCTGCGCTGTCTGTGACCGGCCGGGAGCTCCTCCTACTGGTAAGTGACAGGTCTGTGCGGCGCATTGCTTAATGATCTGTCACTTACCAGTAGGAGGAGCTCCCGGCCGGTCACAGACAGCGCAGCAGGTAAGTATGATGCTTCTAATATTGTAATATTGTTAAGTAACCATGGCAACCAGGCCTGCAGTAGCGTCCTGGTTGCCATGGTTACCAATCGGAGCCCCAGCGATTAAACTGGGACTCCGATCGGAACTCTCCGCTGCCACCAATAATCGGGGGGGGGGGAGAGGGGAGGCCGCACACTGTCCATCAATGATATTACAATAGAGGGAGGGGGGGCGCACGCTGGCCACCAATGATATTACAATAAAGGGAGGGAGGGGGGGCCGACGGAGGCCGCACACTGGCCACCAATGATATTACAATAGAGGGAGGGAGGGGGGGCCGGTTGAGGCCGCACACTGGCCACCAATGATATTAATACAATAGAGGGGGGGCCGCACACTGGCCACCAATGATATTACAATAGAGGGAGGGGGGGCGCACGCTGGCCACCAATGATATTACAATAAAGGGAGGGAGGGGGGGCTGATGGAGGCCGCACACTGGCCACCAATGATATTACAATAGAGGGAGGGAGGGGGGGCGGGGGGGCCGCACACTGGCCACCAATGATATTCAAACTGGGGAGGGAGGGGGGGTCTGCCCCCTGCTGCCTGGCAGCCCCTGATCTCTTATAGGGGGCTATGATATGCACAATTAACCCCTCAGGTGCAGCACCTGAGGGGTTAATTGTGCGGATCACAGCCCCCTGTAAGAGATCGGGTGCTGCCAGGCAGCAGGGGGCAGTCATGTACACAGTTCGTAGTATATTCTAACTAGAAGTGTCCCCATCACTATGGGAACGCCTCTGTGTTAGAATATATTGTCGGATATGAGTTTTCACGAAGTGAAAACTCATCTCTGAAAAAGCTTTTATGCAGACGGATCTTTGGATCCGTCTGTATGAAAGTAACCTACGGCCACGGATCACGGACACGGATGCCAATCTTGTGTGCATCCGTGTTCTTTCACGGACCCATTGACTTGAATGGGTCCGTGAACCGTTGTCCGTCAAAAAAATAGGACAGGTCATATTTTTTTGACGGACAGGAAACACGGATTACGGATGCGGCTGCAAAACGGTGCATTTTCAGATTTTTCCACGGACCCATTGAAAGTCAATGGGTCCGCGCAAAAAAACGGAAAACGGCACAACGGCCACGGATGCACACAACGGTCGTGTGCATGAGGCCTTACTATTGTGAGTGGTGACTCCTGTCTTATCTATATATATTGGTGATATCTGACATTGTAATCCTGCCTGTGATAATGAGATGCCTTCTAAACAGTGCCCTGTACAAACCCAGAGGTGGCATCTATTATTAGGCTTCGTAATTCTTTAAAAAAATAATTCACATAAAAACCTGATTTAAATAGGTCATTTTCTGGTGACATATTCCTTTTAATCAGTTAAAGACCAGTCCAACCAGGCTCAATTTCTTTTTGAAAGCCATACATTTTTCCGTTCAGTTACGTAAATTATTTTTCATATATGGAGCTTTATTTTTATGTCGTTTTTTATATGCAGGAAAATTTACAAAATTGTAAAAAATAGTCTTTCATATATTGGATGTTTGGAGTATGGTTGCCAGAGTCGGGCTAAAAGCTGCATTGTGGTGTGTTTTGTCTTTTTATATTTTTTTGCCCTGCTGTAGGCTGATACCTGTAGGCTGTTCAGGCATGCTGGGAGTTGTAGTTTTGCAACAGCTGGAGAGCCTCCGTTTGAGGATGCCTGCTCTAAACATTGAAGACAGCACACAGGGGGCGGAACTCTAAACTAAGGGAACGCCCGCCGACTGGCCCCGTCCGATCATGTGACGTCGGGAGTCATCTGACTAGTCACATGATCGGAGAGGGAGCGGGTCACGTGTTGGAATAGGCGGACTTTGAGTGTTTGAGCGGGGGTTTAAATAGAGCGCCCCGGACACTCATAGGCCCCTTTCACACGGGCGAGATTTCCGCGCGGGTGCAATGCGTGAGGTGAACACATTGCACCTGCACTGAATCCGGACCCATTCATTTCTATGGGGCTGTGCAGATGAGCGGTGATTTTCACGCATCACTTGTGCGTTGCGTGAAAATCGCAGCATGCTCCTCTTTGTGCGTTTTCCACGCAACGCAGGCCCCATAGAAGTGAATAGGGCTGCGTGAAAATCGCAAGCATCCTCAATCAAGTGCGGATGCGGTGCAATTTTCACGCACGGTTGCTAGGAGACGATCGGGATGGAGACCCGATCATTATTATTTTCCCTTATAACATGGTTATAAGGGAAAATAATAGCATTCTGAATACAGAATGCATAGTACAATAGGGCTGGAGGGGTTAAAAAATTATAATAATTAAACTCACCTTAATCCACTTGTTCGCGCAGCCCGGCTTCTCTTCTGTCTTCATCTTTGCTGTGCACAGGAAAAGGACCTGTGGTGATGTCACTGTGCTCATCACATGGTCCGTTACATGATCCATCACCATGGTAAAAGATCATGTGATGGACCATGTGATGAGCGCAGTGACGTCATCAAAGGTCCTATTCCTCAAAAAAGAAGACAGAAGAGATGCCGGCTGCGCGAACAAGTGGATTAAGGTGAGTTAAATTTTTGTAATTTTTTTTTAACCCCTCCAGCCCTATTGTACTATGCATTCTGTATTAAAAATGCTATTATTTTCCCTTATAAACATGTTATAAGGGAAAATAATACAATCTACACAACCTTGAACCCAAATCTGAACTTCTGCGAAGAAGTTCGGGTCTGGGTACCACATTCAGTTTTTTATCACGCACGTGCAAAACACATTGCACCCGTGCGATAAAAACTAAACAACGGAAGGCAATCGCAGTCAAAACTGACTGCAATTGAGTACCTACTCGCGTGGGTTTTCCGCATTGCACCCGGGACGCCTCCGGAGCCAAAACGCGACGCCCGTGTGAAAGAGGCCATACTGTTGCTGTCTCTGCAGGATGTTGTCTATAGGGGCTGCTACACGCAGGACCGCTGATAGGACTACAGCTGGACCACAATAATGCACCATGGAAAACTAAGTAGTTTTATATGTACCCTTGATATATTTTAAATGTGACCACCACACAATTTTTTTCAGGAGCTGTATTAGGCATTTATAGGAAGCTTTGATAATCCCCTGATGATTTGGCGGATGCCAATGAAACGCGTCGGGTCAATATAGTATAATTGCACCTGGGACCATTGAGTCACTTTTTGGATTACTATATCTTCCCTTTCTGTTTCCTTTTTTCTTGACGAAACTGGGCAGTCACTGTTGCCTAATTAAGGGACAGTAAGGGGAAGTCTAGAGAGGGAGTACTACTAGTGAGTCTCTAGGGATACATAGGGGCAGCGCCCTAGTACCCCTGTCTCTCCACTCTATCCTCCCTCCTGTTATTTGCCTATTGGATTTTGCACTGTTCTGAAGGCAGTCAGAGGTCGATTTGATTTAAGATAATTTTTTGGTGTGTCCTTGCCTTGTTTTATAAATATTTTTGGGACTTTTAACATCATATATTAATAAATGTTATGTTTTAATTGCGGTGAATCCTTCATGTGAAAAGAGTTTGTCAATATTGTTACCGCTTACAAATTTGGCCTTGACTACTGGAACTTGGTCGTGTTTTTTTTTTTTTGCTTTACGCTTTGTGACCCCCATAAGCTCTTGCAAGACATTTAACATTACGCTTTTTTTAAAATAAATTTCTCCAGTAACTGGGCCAGAGATATCAAACCCAGTCACCCAGACCACAGGACTGTACAACCACACTGCATAGCCGATCTGGTTCTGCTAAGAACTAGCAGCTTGTGCAGATACTCAGACCCCAGAGATCACATGATTGCTAGGACAGGAGCGGGAATAAGCATTACCGCTTCTTGATCCCTATACAGAACACCCGTTGAGCATTGTGTATGCAGCAATGGTAAAGGTGGGCACGTTAAAAAAACAAAACAAAACACCCTTGTCTTCTTTATCAGGAGCCCGGCTGTCACTGGCATTGGGCTCCCGCAGCTGCACCCTAATCTCTTTAGAAACATTCGTGCAGAGATAATTGCCGATTGCCTGGATGTTTATAGTCTGCAAGAGGTTAAGTAAGTCTAATAAGGTTAATAAACTCCAAGTGTCCGAATTTCAAATATGAAGGTTTCTTTTTTGGTGCCCTTAAAATATAATAAGCGCATTTGCAAATTATCTCCACATCTGAATGTCAATAAGTAGAGAACGTGAAGGGATTTTTTTATCAACCATCATCCGGCTTGGCATGTTTATTTGGTGTCGGCATATTTATCTCTTACCTGTCCGAGGCTGGCGGCCGTATGAAAGGGGATTGTAAGACTGGAAGGTGTTAGTTGGAAGCGTTAACAACACGAGGTCTATACTGGTCCATGAGCTTCCAATAATCTAGCACTGTGCTCACTTATCTCTTCCCAAAATGCTATATTCCTGTTATTTATTTTCACATCAGGACTAACATACACATAAATGAACCGGCTCGATGCACTCATTCTGCGAACTCACAGGCCGTCCTCCATTTTTCAAAGGGTTTGCCTCCAATTATGTTTCTGCCAGAGCCCGATTACGTGGAGCCAGAAGGCAGATCGCCAATTGTTCTGTCTCCAGGTTTGTAAAGCAGTTTTGCAAGTTTGGGCCAAAAAAAAAAAAAGGAGACCATAAAGTCAGCAAATGGGGGCGGGAGGGTTTCAAAAGACAGCGTAGAGGCTTGTCTCTGGGGTGCTTGGTGGTATTGATGTCTGCAGCCAAAAAGGAAATCAGTACACCACAGACGTGCATAGCCGAAGCTCAGGACGCAGGCCGCTATTAAAAGGCAACCGGGTATGAAGGGAATTTAAATATAAAGCATTATTTCATTCGCCGTCTTGATGTAAACCAAACAATGTTCCCTTGAAAACGTAATTTTATATTTAGTTTACAAGTGGTTAATAAGAGTTTATTTTCGCGGTGCCTACTGTAACTACCTATAGAGTATTTCTTACGGGCCCTATGAGTATTTGAAAGGTTTGACAAGCTTTGTGAAAATGTTTCTGTTGAAAATGTTTCATGTATTTGTCTCTTATTATAAACTACTAAATGTATTAATTACTTTTTTTCTAGGGGGATTTTTTTTAAAAACCAAAATGGGTTTATAATAAAAGATAAACATTAGTCACCTCTTTGTTCCCTGTCGTTCCGACACTGCTCTGGTCCCTGGGGAGCGCCACTTCCTGACCCTGGCTTAACATACAGGAAAAGGGCAGTGGAATGGTTGTACTTCCTGTCAGGAGAGGGGATTGCTAGTCTAGATAGTAGGGAGTGAGGAAGCATGTCCGATTGCTCCTGCTCCAAGGGCCTTAGGGACCAGAGAACCAACTCATCTGTGAGAGCACTACTCCAGAGAGACTTCAAAGACAAAATGACAGATATTCTGCAAAGCTACAGCATTACAACCAGCCAAGTGACCACATTCCATAACTATACAGACCCTGCTGCAGGTGAGGGACTACAGCTCATATACCCATCACCTAGATCACATCCAGGCCAGGCCAACACATAAAAGCCTGTATTTTCCCCACGGTGTCAACTACAGGCATAAGTGCCAGCTTACAGCTGTTAGCCAGAGGTTCAGGAGAATGACATCAGCAAGATACTGTAGCATTTCTGAGGTGCTTTGCCAGCTACCATACTACATCATTTGGGGAGATAAATTGCACTGTAAACAACTACTGTTGGATGTGCTACAACTCCTATTTTGCACTATAGAGACTTTTATTCTTTTACTTCTGGCCTAATTTCTTAAACCCCCATTCCACTGTGACTGCATCGATCCCCAGGGAGCAACAGCCTGAGGGAGTACACCATAATATATCATCTCATCAGGACCACTACCACTCCCATCCTCTGCACTGGCTCTGGCAGTGAATTAAGGGCTGGTGCAGTGTCAGAAGAGCAGTGAGGTGAGTAATGCTGCTTTTTTATACTTAACTAATTTGGCCTTTTATTAAAAAAAGGATAGCAATTGATCGGTGATGGTCTGACCACTTGGACCAATTACTAGAACAGGGGGTCCTGTGGAGTCTGTCAATCATGTGTGCAGCCTTTCCAATTATTCTATATGAGACTGCCAGACATAGGCACCTCATAGCTGGAGTCAGCTTTATTCGGCATTCTCATTAAGAATGGTTGCTGTAGCACTAATGCTCAATTTGCTGCTCCACAGGACCCCCTGCTTTAGTGATCAGTCAGACCATCACCTGATCAGATGCTTATCCTGTGAATAGAGGATATGTTAATTAAAGGGCTTCTGTCACCCCCTCATTTTTCGGCTAATTAAAATCCTTATAGTGCGATTATTCGATATATAATGCTCTTACCCTTATCTGTTGTCTAGTTTCTTTAAAAACCACACTTTTATAATATGTTAATTACCTGGCTACCAGCAAGTAGGGCGGTTACTTGCTGGTAGCCACCGCATCCTCCTTTAAAAAAAACGCCCCCTCCTCTTGTTGATTGACAGGGCCAGCGAGCGCTCTCCTCCTCTGGCTGGCTCTGTCTGCGTTCTAAATCTCGCGCCTGCGCCGTACCGGTCTTCAGTCGGTGCAGGCGCACTGATAGGAGGACGCTCGCTCGGCCGCTCCTTCCTCAGTGCGCCTGCGCCGATGACGTTACATCTACACCCGGCACAGGCGTACTGAGGAAGGAGCGGCCGAGCGAGCGTCCTCCTATCAGTGCGCCTGCGCCGACTGAAGACCGGTACGGCGCAGGCGCGAGATTTAGAACGCAGACAGAGCCAGCCAGAGGAGGAGAGCGCTCGCTGGCCCTGTCAATCAACAGGAGGAGGGGGCGTTTTTTTGAAAGGAGGATGCGGCGGCTACCAGCAAGTAACCGCCCTACTTGCTGGTAGCCAGGTAATTAACATATTATAAAAGTGCGTTTTTTAAAGAAACTAAACAACAGATAAGGGTAAGAGCACTATATATCGAATAATCGCACTATAAGGATTTTAATTAGCCCAAAAATGAAAAATGACTTTTGGGGGGTGACAGAAGCCCTTTAACATATACTCAGCTACCTCCATGAAGATGTCTTTACATCGAATGCAATTTTTTCATAGTGTTGCAGATTTTCTATTTCCATCCGGCGATCTCCACCCTCTCGACAAATTTAAGAACTTGTAGAAAAGCCTATTCTTCAGTTTACGGCCCTGTAAATGTGTTACCAGGCTTTTAGGGTAGTTGTAAATCCGTGATGACAGCAGTGCAAGGATTTTAGAGATTAATTCTTATTTAAAGCAGACCCGTGGACGTGTTGTCTGTAAGATGAATATGAAGACACACGGAAGTGTTTGTTACTGTAGATATCTGTGATATAAAACGTATGATATAACAAGAAGCTTATGTTCTAGCAATTGCTAATGTCAATGTCTCAACTTTGCAGAAAATGTACAATAAGAAATTTGTGAGGAGGAGAACTGTCATTTTTTTCATACGTTGGCAACAAGAGTGAGAAAAGTAACATGAGTGCAGGATCAGACTACACAAGATTTGTGTGTAGTCTGTAACCATGGAGACACCTAGGAACTGTATATCAAAAACCATGTGATTGGTAATCAACGCGGCGATCGGGGGAGCTGTTCATTGCCTGTGAAAGGACTGGGTCTGCTGAGGCTACGATGAGTTTCACAGGAATATTCCAATGTAGGCCTGAAGGTGGAAGCACTACACTGGAACATACTGAATCTTCTATATGTCAATGGATTTATTTCCAGTGATATATAGAAGTGGCAATCTATTGATTGCATGGCCCTTGGGGGACTAAAAGAAAGTAGAAAAAAAGTCAAGTTTTTAAAAATATTAAAAAAAGAAAATATAAAAATTAAAATTACCCCCTTCCCCTAGAATAAAAATATAAAATAATGAAAATGGTAATATTAAAATATTAATCCCATATGGCGAACAATGTACTGGAAAAAAACACATGAAATTGACCCATATGCCATTTTTCATCACTTCACTCAAAAAATTTAATAGAAAAAAGGGTCTCTCACAGCTCACAATGGTATCAATAAAGACTACAGATCATCCTGCAAAAAATTAGCCCTCACACAACTCTGCAGACATAACTATAAAAAAGTTATGGGGGGTCAAAATACGGAAATGAAAAGAAAAAATAAAAGTTTTTTTTTTAAGTATTAAAACACGAGAAAAACTATATAAACGTGGAACTGCTGTAATAGTACTCACCTGGGAAAAAAAAGGTCATGGGTCAGTTTTACTGCATAGGGAACGCCGTAGAAACAAAACCCATAAAACTGTGGCAGAATTGTGTTTTATTTTCCAATTTTACCCCATTTGGAATTTTCTTCCAGCTTCCCACCACATCGTATGCCATATTAAGTGGTGCCTTTCGAAAGTACAACTTGTCCCACAAAAATAAAAAAAGTCCTCAATCGTCTATGTGAATGGAAAAAAAGTTATGGCTCTCAGAGGGCAGGGAGTGAAAAAATGATGTATATCATAGACTAATTTAACCCCTTTGCTACCAGAACCATACATGTACGGCGCTGGAGCGATGGGCAAACATGGCGCCTGTTTGTGCGTGCAGCAGACGTTATGGCCAGCAGGTCTCCACTGTTTCAAACAGAAGAGACCCGCGGCTAATGACCGCGACAAGCAATAATGCCGATCGTGGTCATTAAAGCCTTTAGATGCCGTGTTGCGCTTCCGGGCTTCTTACCAGCATCCTCTGCGACCAATGAGGATGCTGGTAATTTAATTCAATGCGCTGGGTCTCGCTGAAGAGACCCAGGGTATTGAAGTTGCAATTTTTATTTTGGCCAGCAGGTGGAAGGCCAACATAAGAAATTAGCCATTTTGAACAATTGATGGGTCTAAAAAAATCTATGATTGTTCAAAATAAAAAATATAAAAATCGATTTTGTAGGTTCAAATACATAGTTACATAGTTAATACGGTTGCAAAAAGACATAAGTCCATCAAGTTCAACCAGGTGGGGAAGCGAATCCCAGAAGGAATTGAGACTCTACACGTTTTCATAAGCATTAATGGGAGCTTCAAAATCATAAAAAAGTTTTAAAAAAAGCATTAAAATTTAACTCACCCTCCTTTCCATAGAATAAACACATAAATAACAAAAAATATAAACATCATGGGTATCACCGCAAACCAAAAACACCCTTACTATTAAAATATAAAAATATTTTTCCAATACGGCGAATGGTGTAATGGAATAAAAGGTCATAATGGCAAATTTGCAATTTTTTCATTGCTTCTCTTAACCCCAAAAAATTTCATAAAACGTAATCAAAAAGTCACACACTTCAAAATGGTATTAATAAAAACGACAGCTTATCCCGCAAAAAATTTGTCCCCACGTAGCTCAGTAGTTAACTATAAAAAAAAAGTTATGGGGGTCAGAATATGGCGATGTAAAAAAAACATTTATTTTTACACTAAACCTATACATACAGTACAGACCAAAAGTTTGGACACACCTTCTCATTCAAAGAGTTTTCTTTATTTTCATGACTATGAAAATTGTAGATTCACACTGAAGGCATCAAAACTATGAATTAACACATGTGGAATTATATACATAACAAACAAGTGTGAAACAACTGAAAATATGTCATATTCTAGGTTCTTCAAAGTAGCCACCTTTTGCTTTGATTACTGCTTTGCACACTCTTGGCATTCTCTTGATGAGCTTCAAGAGGTAGTCCCCTGAAATGGTTTTCACTTCACAGGTGTGCCCTGTCAGGTTTAATAAGTGGGATTTCTTGCCTTATAAATGGGGTTGGGACCATCAGTTGCATTGAGGAGAAGTCAGGTGGATACACAGCTGATAGTCCTACTGAATAGACTGTTAGAATTTGTATTATGGCAAGAAAAAAGCAGCTAAGTAAAGAAAAACGAGTGGCCATCATTACTTTAAGGAATGAAGGTCAGTCAGTCAGTCGAAAAATTGGGAAAACTTTGAAAGTAAGGGCTATTTGACCATGAAGGAGAGTGATGGGGTGCTGCGCCAGATGACCTGGCCTCCACAGTCACCGGACCTGAACCCAATCAAGATGGTTTGGGGTGAGCTGGACCGCAGAGTGAAGGCAAAAGGGCCAACAAGTGCTAAGCATCTCTGGGAACTCCTTCAAGACTGTTGGAAGACCATTTCAGGGGACTACCTCTTGAAGCTCATCAAGAGAATGCCAAGAGTGTGCAAAGCAGTAATCAAAGCAAAAGGTGGCTACTTTGAAGAACCTAGACTATGACATATTTTCAGTTGTTTCACAGTTGTTTGTTATGTATATAATTCCACATGTGTTAATTCATAGTTTTGATGCCTTCATAGTCCTGAAAATAAAGAAAACTCTTTGAATGAGAAGGTGTGTCTAAACTTTTGGTCTGTACTGTATGTGGTATCATTGTGATTGTACTGACCCAGAGAACGAAGGGCACAGGTCAGTTTTGACACAGATGGAACAATGTGGGAACAAAACCCGTAAAACAGTGGGGAAATTGTGTTTTTTTAACACCCCAATTGGAATTTTTTTCCTGCTTCCCACTACATTGTAAGCCATATTATATGGTGGCATTAGAAAGTACAACTTGTTCCGCAAAAAATAAGCCCTCATACAGCTATGTGAATGGAAAAATAAAAATTTATGGCTCAAGGAAGATAGGGAAGAAAAATGAAAACGCAAAAACAAAAAACCTCCAGTATCCTAAGGGTTAAGAGTTCAATTTTAAATGTATATAAATATAGAGAGACAACTCTGCAGCAGGACTAGTCAGGGTTCATCTGTCCGTGGAAGGGAAAGGCTTAGGAGATAGCGCTGGCAGTCCACACAGCGTACAAAAGCATTTGTCATCGCCTCTCTCTGGGTAGTGTCCTAGCAATTCTCATTGTTGATAGGATAACTTATACAAAAGGCATTAAATGTCCATAAAGATTAATTTTTTTTGCTGACTTAACACTACAAACATTTCTGGATGGTTGAAGGTTCTGGAGGATAGCCAAATGATTAAGGGCTGAAGATAATCTATCTTCTTTGTGTTCATTCAACAAAAAATATATAACAAATATTATATTACACGCCTATTTCCTGATTCCAACTTTTGTGTGCTGGATATTCTCCATTTAATAACATTCTCTTGAAAAACATAATACAAAAAAAACATAAATAAAATCATTAACACATAGACTTTTACCAAGAGGTGCTTTCAATTTTTTTTAGGTAATAGTGGGCAGAATTATATTAGTTATATTCCTGTACAGAGGAGCAGTATTATATTAGTTATATTCTTGTACATAGGAGCAGTATTATAGTAGTTATATTCTTGTACATAGGAGCAGTATTATAGTAGTTATATTCTTGTACATAGGAGCAGTATTATAGTAGTTATATTCTTGTACGTAGGAGCAGTATTATATTAGTTATATTCTTGTACATAGGAGCAGTATTATAGTAGTTATATTCCTGTACATAGGAGGTAGTATTATAGTAGTTATATTCTTGGACATAGGGAGCAGTATTATAGTAGTTATATTCTTGTACATAGGAGCAGTATTATATTAGTTATATTCTTGTACATAGGAGCAGTATTATAGTAGTTATATTCTTGTACATAGGAGCAGTATTATATTAGTTATATTCTTAACCAAATCTCTTTTTATTGAGATAGCAAATAGTTAGAAAGCGCAACAGTACAGCATACGCCATGTGCAGATGGCATTAAATTAGTGCAATCAAATATATTCGTAGCCAAGTAAATGAGGAGGGAATAAACAAAAATAGACAGACAAGACGACGGACAGGAATGAAGAAAACACAGACCAGAAGGAGGAAGGAAGGGAGAGGGATGGGGGGGAAGGGGGTAGGTACAATAATGGCAGTATCATTCAGACCCCTATAAGGTTGTTCAAGGTGCTGGATGGCGATAGGCTTTCCAGGGACTCCATATGTCTAGAAAACGAGGGCGAGTGTGAGATTCCCAGTGAGCCAATTCTTCAAAGCGACATATCTGATCCACTTTCTCTTGCCACATCAGCAGCGTAGGCGCAGAATCGTTCTTCCACAGCAAAGGGATTAACAGACGGGCAGCAGTTAGAAGTAATGTTGGTAGGTTGTTCTTAGAAGGGGTAAGGGACATATTGGGGCACCAGAGCAGGACTAATTGTGCATTTAGGCTTATATGGGAGTCACAGATGTGCCTGATTAAGCTTTCAATCTGTGTCCAAAAGGGACGGATTAGACTGCAGGACCACCATATGTGAGAAAGCGACCCCTTCTCTGTTCCACACCTCCAGCACCGATCGGGTATTTCCTGATTAAGATTATGAAGGAACTCAGGCGTTTTGTACCAACGTGTGAGTAGCTTAAAGGAATTTTCCTGTATTTTGATACAACGACTGAATCCGTGAGAATTGGAGAGGATAAATGCTTTTTCAGGTTCTGAGAGGCGGAACGAGAGCTCCTTCTCCCAGGCAGTTAGAAAGGACAGTGCCGGGGGTGTGGAAGAGAGAAGCTCCTTGTAGAGAGTTGACAAGGGCTTCTTCGGGGGGATCGACATGACTAGTTTCTTTTCCAGCCAGGTGGGTTCTTCCGAGCAGAAGGGAGGGAGTTTCAAGATCGCAATATCTTTGCGAAAGGCAGCAAGAGCCAGGAAGGATTGCCTTCGAACCTCCGGTAAGGCCCGGATTGTGTCCCATGCCAAGTCCCCAGCCGCAGATACAACGTCCTGTAGTTTGTGATTAGACAACTGACGCCAGACCCCGGAAGGAGCAGTGGTCTCAGGGTGAACTAAGTTTTGTAGTAGATGCAGAGGGAGGTGGGGATTGGGGAATCTTAGATCTTTAGATTTATATAGTTTAGCCCACTCAACGAGCATGCCCTTCCAAATGGGGGATACAAAGGAATGTGAGGGCGTGCAACTACGGATCCCCCACAGGACGAGAGTGTCCTTATATGTAACGAGGCCACGCTCTAGAGCTGTGCATAGGTTTGGGGAGCTTCGGGAAAGAAGAGAGAAGCATCTATTCAGGTGCGTTGCAGTGTAATACAGGTGGACATCGGGAAGGCCGAAGCCACCAAACCTCTTCTCCCTCGTCAACGTGGAGTAAGCTATCCTAGATGGTTTATTCGTCCAGAGGAAAAGGGAGAATCTCCGACGCAGCTCTCTAAAGTACGAAAGCGGGAGCCATATGGGTAATGTCTGCAGTAGGTATAGGAGTTTGGGAACAATGAAGGTCTTGAGATAATTCTTTCTGCCTATCCATGATATGAAGGGAAGTTTAACCGACAGTAGATGGGATTTAATTGAGTTAAGCATAGGGGTGTAGTTAAGGCTGTAAAGGTCGTTTAGGTTAGCAGAGATGTGAATCCCCAAAAATGTGATGTCCCGTGCAGCCCAGGTGAAGGGGGTGGAGCGTTTGAGCGACGCAACAAGCGCGGGTCTACAGGTGACATTCAGTGCAAGGGATTTGCTATAATTGATTTTGAAATTGGAGACCCAACCGAATTCTTCAAAAATAGAGTGCAACCGGGGGAAAGATTTCTCCGGGTTGGTGGTCATAATAAGGAGATCGTCTGCAAACGCAGCCGTAAGGTGGGTGTGGGAAGCTTTCTGGAGACCTTCAATATCGGGATCTTGCCTGATTTTGCACAGGAGAGTTTCCATGACTATCACGAATAACGAGGGGGAGAGAGGGCAACCCTGCCGAGTGCCATTAGTAATGGCAAAGGCGGGTGAAAGAGTGCCGTTGACTTTGACCCTGGCAGAGGGGGCCGAGTATAGAGAGAGAATAGCTGAAATAAGTTGATCAGGAAAGCCAAATTTCGACAAAGCCAGTGACATATACTGCCAGCTCACTCTGTCAAAAGCCTTCTCTGCATCAGTGCTCAGCAGAGCTAGAGGAGTTGAAGTAGTCCATGCCCAGTTCATAAGATGAAGGAGGCGAACAGTATTCTCATTGCCCTGTCTGCCAGAGACAAAGCCAACTTGTTCCTTGTGAATAACATCCGGGAGGACTTTTTGAATCCGTTGAGCCAGGATCTTAGCCCACCATTTAATGTCCGTATTTAGTAGGGAGATAGGGCGGTAGCTACCGCATTGCAACGGGTCTTTATTCTCCTTATGAATAATGGTGATATAGGCTAGGAGTGATTGGGGAGGAAGGTGGCCACCCTCCAGGAGGTAATTACATAAAGAGCTAAAGTGAGGGACTAGAACAGATTTAAAAGTTTTATAATAGGAGATGGTGAAACCATCAGGGCCAGGACTACGTCCGGAGGGGATAGTGGCTAGAACTTTAAGGACTTCTGGGCCGGAGATGGGAGCTACTAGTTGGGAGGACTGGTCTGGGGATATGGAGGGAAGCTGAAGGGAGGAGAGGAATTTATTCGAAGCCTCCGCGATGGAACAGGGAGATGATCCAGGAGGGGCCGGAAGGTTGTAGAGGTCTTCGTAAAAAGCACAAAATGCTTTGGCTATGTCAGGGGTGGATTTAAGATGATTGCCCGCAGCATCTTTAATTGCCGGGATGAAGGAGTCAGAAAATTGTTGTTTAGTTAGCGCCGCCATAAGCTTGTTCCCTCTGTCGCCGTGTGCATATGACTTAAAGCGCGCACGTAGGAGCAACTTAGCCGAGGTAATGTTTAACATATCTTTCAGTTGAGATCGCGCGACCGAAAGCTCCTCCGCGAGGCTTATCACTTGGGATTGCTTATGGCTGAGCTCGAGAGTGGCGATACGGGATAGGAGTGTAGACATGGCCTGGGCTCTTTGTTTTTTAATATGGGAGCCGAGAGCGATAAGCTCTCCACGGATCACCGCTTTGTGGGTTTCCCAGATTACAGCAGGGGATGGAGGGGAGGGACCTGCGGTGTTAGTACTGAAAAACTCCTGGAGGGAGGTAGCTATTTTTCCAGATGACACCTGGTCCTGGATGATGGTTTCATTGAGACGCCAGTTCCATTCCCGTGTAGGGAGGGTGGACAGCGATACCGTCAGAAAGACGGGGGCATGGTCCGACAACGTGATGCTGCCTATTTGGGTGTTTACAATTTGTTTGACATGCTCAGAGGAGAGAAAGACATAGTCTAATCTATGGTGTGAGGACTTGGCATGGGAGTAGAATGAATAATCACGACCTGTAGGGTTCAGAGTACGCCAGGTGTCAATAACACCTAATTTACGCAGAGCCACCCTCAGGCGTCTAAGACGGACATGAGTGATTGCCGATCTCTCCGAGGAGGAGTCCAGGAGTGGGTCTAGAGTCACATTAAAATCTCCCCCCAGAATTACCATACCATGTTTGAATGCAGCAAGCGCAGAGAGGGTCTGAACCAGCCATGCAATTTGTCCCCTATTAGGCGCGTAAATATTGGCCAGTGTAACCGGTGTGCCTGCTATAGAGCCCTTCACAAATAAGTACCGGCCATCAGGATCTGAGGAGGAGGCTGTAACCGCAAAGGGCACCTGCTTGTGAATGGCAATACTGACACCTCGGCTAGCGGAGGTCTGCGCACTGTGGAACCACTGAGTGAACTTTTTGGAAGGAAGATTGGGAATCTTACCTGCCCGGAAATGCGTCTCTTGAAAAAAGGCAATCGAGACTTTGTCTTTTTGTAGTAAGGAAATCACCTGGGATCTTTTGCACGGCTCATTCAGGCCCCGGACATTAAGGGTTGAAACTACAAGAGAAGCCATTTTAAGTCAGTGGGAAAGCACATAGCAATCAAGGTCTGAGCGAACCAAGCAAGAACATTAGGGTGGGAAAGAAGGACACAAGAGGGGAAACACATGAGGGCAAAATAAGGTAGACAAGACGGCAAACAATTATTCAAAATCACGTAGTGCAATTCTAAGAGCTCCACGGAGCGCCTGTGAACCAGAGGATCCTTTCTCATCACGGACTGGTGCCGGGATCCAACAGGCAGGGGGTCTCGTAGAGCCGGAATAGGCCAAGAAAAGGCCATTAGGTAACAAGGAAGTCAATGAGGGAAACATTGGCAAACAAATCCCCTATGCAGAAGGGGTGGGAGGGGAGAGGTGAATAAACTCAGGAAGGTAAGGTCCACAGGGAGGTGAACAAAGGCCTAATCACATCCAGAAAGGCCTTATCAAAAAACTGGGCGGCCCTGATGCATGTCCTGAACAGCAAAACAGAAGAAATCTTCAGGAGAGCACCGGAACTATGGCCGGCAAAAGATGGCAACCTTCATAGCAGGAAGGCTTCAGCGATGAGGAGAGCGTCCCGCAGCAGTGGAAGTCTGAGAACCCAGGCTGGATCTGGCTTTCTTCCCGGCCGGTACAAGGGACCAGGTTTCTGCAGTCGGAGGCGAGGGTATAGGGTCTCCCTGGTCCGCTGGCATCCAGGACGGGATTTCAATCGGGGCTATACCCAGTGAGACCCAGGCTCCAGACAAGTCCTGGGGTGTGCGTATGGTAATCTGCCTTCCGTTTTTGATGACGGCCAAGCCAAAGGGGAACAACCAGCGAAACTGGGTCCCAGAGGATCTAAGAGCTTCTAGAAGTGGACGCAGAGTACGTCTTTTTGTCAGCGTGGAAGGTGCCAGGTCTTGAAAGAACTGCAGCTGCGAGCCTTCATATTCTAGACGGTCCGTCTCTCTACTGGCCTTCAAAAGAGCCGCAGTGTCCACAAAGCTGAGGATACCGCAGATAACATCTCTCGGAGGATCTGAAGCCTTTGGCTTGGGACGAAGAGCGCGGTGTATGCGTTCAATAACAATATTTGCTGCTCTTTCTGGATTTAAAAGATTCGCAAATATTTCTTTCGCGATTTTTTCGAGCGCTTCCGGCGCGAATATTTCAGGTATACCGCGGATGCGAATATTACGTCTGCGGCTGCGATTTTCCTGGTCTTCGATTCGCAGGAGGGCATCGTTAATGAGATCTTTATGCGCACCCAGGGTAGAGCATGTTTCCTCACTAAAGCGAATAATCGCATCTTGCGAATATTCCAGCGCCGCGACTCTCTGGCCGATGGAACGGAGATCGGTCTTTATTTCCGCCAAGTCCTGCTTCAGGGGAGCCAGAGCAGAATCCATAACTTCGCGCAGGATCGCTTTTGAAAGATTATATTAGTTATATTCTTGTACATAGGAGCAGTATTATAGTAGTTATATTCCTGTACATAGGAGCAGTATTATAGTAGTTATATTCCTGTACATAGGAGCAGTATTATAGTAGTTATATTCTTGTACATAGGAGTAATATTATAGTAGTTATATTCTTGTACATAGGAGCAGTATTATAGTAGTTATATTCTTGTACATAGGAGCAGTATTATAGTAGTTATATTCCTGTACATAGGAGCAGTATTATAGTAGTTATATTCCTGTACATAGGAGCAGTATTATAGTAGTTATATTCTTGTACATAGGAGCAGTATTATAGTAGTTATATTCTTGTACATAGGAGCAGTATTATAGTAGTTCTATTCTTGTCCATAGGAGAGGATAGACGTGTGCTGCTGAGCTCCCTGCGGGGAGGGGGCATGGCTTCTGACCCAGGTGGAGGGGAGGGGAGCTGGGCTGATGATCCTGGGAAAGCCCAGAGCTTGGAGTGTGGCCTGCAGCATGGAGATGGTGGAAGCGATAATCTGGAAATGGTGGCTGGTGAGTCAACTGAAACTTGTAATGCTTCTGGATTGAGTATAACTGTGACAGAAAAGTTTTTTTTTTTTTTTAAAGTTATCTTTATTTTTCTTTTAGAAAATCATACAATCAATACATAAATCAATCTCTGTCACAATAATATATCTAATATAGCAGTCATATAACATCATTATATCCCCCCCCCCCCACCCCTTGGCTGTCGTCCCCTCCGTTCAGTTAATGTATAATAATCTCAAAATTAAACAATGTATAGCTACATAGCCCTGCGTGCAACTCTCCGCTTCCTTTCAATATCCTCGTATATTTTAATTTGTTGTAAAAGTAGACCCCACTCCCTTGACGAGGGCAGGGAGACAGATCCCCAATACTTTACCAATATAGCTTTCGCTACCATCAATCATCTCATCCAAATCCGTCTAACCTGGGGCGGAACCTCCGTCTCTGAGCCATAATCTCCAAAGATCACTATCAATATCCCCGGGTTATAGTTCATTGAAGATTCCTTTTGCAGGGCAGAAAAAACCTCATCCCAATACTTTCTTATTTTATTGCAGCCCCAAAGCAAATGGAAGTAGTTCGCATTTACATATCCACACTTAGGACAGGAACAGTCCCGGTCCTTATTTTGGGGGAATTTCCCTTGGGTTTTGGGCGTATAATACAATCTATGGAGAATCTTAAATTGGATTAGCCTATGGGCACTGGAAACTGTCGCCCTTTTCACGTTCCTATAGATAGTAGGCCACTGTAGTGGGGGGCAATTCAACTCTTGCTCCCACTTACTAGGGCTTTTAAAAGGCATTACGGTTGCCAGTGCCAATCGGAGCTTAGCATATAAACTAGATAGTTTCACCTTCACGTCCTTCTGAGCTTCACAGTAATCAAAAAATATATTTTCTCGTGGAAAAATACCACCCCTATCCCTAGATGCTTCAAATATGTGTTTCAATCGTGCATAGTTAAATAAATCTAATGGTGAACTAGCAGAAAAATCAAATTCCAAAAATGATTTAAAACGACCTGCCTGAAAAAGATGAGACACCCTATTGATGCCATTTCGTGTCCAATAACCAAAATCTGTAATTTTGAAGAATTCTTCCAGCCCCCTGTTCCCCCACAGAGGGGTAAAAGCGAACGGGTCGGAGACTTTAAGGATCTCCTTCAACCTATTCCACACCCTCTGTAGTGAGCAAGGGACCAACAGGGACCTCTCCATTCCCATAGACCCAGTCTCCAAATATGCAAATATGTTCTCTATTGGCCTATCAATAACCTTAGATAAATACAGTGAAAGTAAGCTCTCTTTCCAATAACAGCAACGCTGAATCTGTGCACACAAATAATAACCTTGAAAAAAAGGAAGTGACAGCCCACCATCTGCCTCCGACAACCAAAGATATCTCTGCTTTAGACGGACCCTCTTCCTTCCCCAAATTAAATCGTTAATCAAAGTCTCCAATCTATGGAAAAACATATCATCAATCCAAATGGGAGAAGCACAGATCGGGAACAAAACTATAGGCAATATAATCATCTTAATCAATGCGATTCGATCTGTCTGGGCCAGTATCAATTTCTGCCAAGCGGCGACTTTGGCCACAACTTTATTCAAAACCGGGGCCAAATTTAGGTCATAAAACCTACTCAAAGGAACACCGATCTTAACCCCCAGATAATCCAAGATATCATTAGGAGCCAAGACACGGACTCGCTGCCCTTCATCTACAGCTTTCCGGTTCAGCGGGAGGAGCGACGACTTTGACCAATTGATCATATAACCTGATAATTTACCATATTCTTCTATTACCTCTATCACATACTGTAGGATTTTCCAACCCTGATCCAAGAACAGAATCACATCATCTGCATATAAGCTTATTTTGTCGCTCACTCCCGCCACTCCGAAGCCATCTATACAATTATCTAAACGAATCTGGCAAGCCAGCGGTTCAATAAAAAGTGCGAAGAGGAGAGGAGACAGGGGACAACCCTGTCTCATCCCCCTCCGCATCATAACAGGAGAAGAGCCAGTGCCATTAATATTAATATGTGCAATCGGGTATTTATATAGCATTTGGGTCATTTTCACAAATAACTTCCCAAGGCCAAAACCAGCCATCGTAGCCCACAAAAAAGGCCACTCCATCCTGTCAAACGCCTTCGCGGCGTCTAAAGACAGGATGGAGTGGTCCATACCGCCCCCAACAGATAGATTCAGATTTACTCTATATATGCTCATCTGTATTTGGCGGCCCGGGATAAAGCCCGTCTGGTCCGAATGTACCAGGCAAGCCATAACCCTCTTCAGACGACTGGCAAGGATTTTTGCAAAGATCTTATAGTCCGTATTTAGCAGCGATATAGGTCTATAAGACCCCATATCGCATGAATCCTTCTCCTTTTTCAAAACCAAGATAATCACCGCCTCTCCTTATTAGCCCTGTCAGTTCTTGTTCCCTCCGCCGTGATTCCGTTTCAAACCTATTAATTTTACAGAAATACATCCCCCTAATATGGGCCTTCAACGCGT
The DNA here is from genome assembly GCF_905171765.1 of Bufo bufo. NCBI lineage: Eukaryota > Metazoa > Chordata > Amphibia > Anura > Bufonidae > Bufo > Bufo bufo. Next base: position 39,471,449 of record NC_053391.1, read on the forward strand.
CCCACACATAATGAATATGTGTCGAACCTACGTTAAACCCCCAAAATTCCTGGATATCCAGATCTAATCGGGACTGCTCCCCTATCACCTCAAGCCAATGCGGGTTTAATTTAAAAGTTCTTCCTGAAGTAGGAGCATCCACAAACACAATCAAAACTGGAGAATGATCTGAGATTCCATGCGGTTCATACTTCATTCTCAGTACATAGCCACACAGATCCCGACTTGCAAAAGCCAGATCGATGCGGGACATAGACCCGTATGACTGGCTGAAACATGAGAAGATTTTTTTATTGCCATATAGGTGGCGCCAGATATCAACCAGCGCCAGCTCCTGGCACACGGCAGTGAGAGGGGACCCAGAGCGACCACGACCAGAAAGTGAAGAGAACCGATCCAACTCAGGATCAAGGACTGTGTTAAAATCACCTGCCACTAATAACGCACATTGATTTTTGGTGGATACATAATGGGCTAAATGTGAGAAAATCACTGATTTAAATGGGGCGGGGGGTGGGGAATATACATAAAGGCCAATATCACCTCCTGCCCTTTCCAATAGCCATGTAAAAATACGTATCTCCCTTCTTTATCAATGACACTGTCTAGCGGTTGAAACTCCATCGCTCGGTGGATGTATACACTGACACCTCTTGCGTAGTAGGAAAAACAAGCGTGGTACTCAAAAGCGGCCCATTTCCTTTTTAGAGTATAGATCTTATCTGATACTGCATGGGTCTCTAATAGTACCACAATCGCTGGCAGGTGACGAACCACAAGATCAAATACAACCGTCCTTTTCACTCTGTCTCCCAGCCCTCTCACATTCCAACATAAAATGTTAGACGGCATATCCTATAAATACAAAGCTTTCCAAACCCCCCATCTTAACGGAGAGGCACGCATAGCCACGGAGCAGAAGACGACAGCCAATCCCTCCCTTAAACCCACCCCCAAAAATCCCCCTGCATGGTTGACAAGGCATTTCACAATACCCATCAACCTCTCTCCTTCCTCCAAACCTCCCCCCCGCCACCTCCTCTTATTGTACTCCCCCCTCGCCACCTTTTCATACTATTTCATAAGCCCCTTGAGTCCAGCCATTGCAGCGCCTCCGCCTGTGTGGAGAGAAAACTCACAGAATCATTATATACCACTCTCAGTTTAGCGGGGTATAACATTGAGTACTTACAGGGAGTGCAGAATTATTAGGCAAGTTGTATTTTTGAGGTTTAATTTTATTATTGAACAACAACCATGTTCTCAATGAACCCAAAAAACTCATTAATATCAAAGCTGAATATTTTTGGAAGTAGTTTTTAGTTTGTTTTTAGTTTTAGCTATTTTAGGGGGATATCTGTGTGTGCAGGTGACTATTACTGTGCATAATTATTAGGCAACTTAACAAAAAACAAATATATACCCATTTCAATTATTTATTTTTACCAGTGAAACCAATATAACATCTCAACATTCACAAATATACATTTCTGACATTCAAAAACAAAACAAAAACAAATCAGTGACCAATATAGCCACCTTTCTTTGCAAGGACACTCAAAAGCCTGTCATCCATGGATTCTGTCAGTGTTTTGATCTGTTCACCATCAACATTGCGTGCAGCAGCAACCACAGCCTCCCAGACCCTGTTCAGAGAGGTGTACTGTTTTCCCTCCTTGTAAATCTCACATTTGATGATGGACCACAGGTTCTCAATGGGGTTCAGATCAGGTGAACAAGGAGGCCATGTCATTAGATTTTCTTCTTTTATACCCTTTCTTGCCAGCCACGCTGTGGAGTACTTGGACGCGTGTGATGGAGCATTGTCCTGCATGAAAATCATGTTTTTTTTGAAGGATGCAGACTTCTTCCTGTACCACTGCTTGAAGAAGGTGTCTTCCAGAAACTGGCAGTAGGACTGGGAGTTGAGCTTGACTCCATCCTCAACCCGAAAAGGCCCCACAAGCTCATCTTTGATGATACCAGCCCAAACCAGTACTCCACCTCCACCTTGCTGGCGTCTGAGTCGGACTGGAGCTCTCTGCCCTTTACCAATCCAGCCACGGGCCCATCCATCTGGCCCATCAAAACTCACTCTCATTTCATCAGTCCATAAAACCTTAGAAAAATCAGTCTTGAGATATTTCTTGGCCCAGTCTTGACGTTTCAGCTTGTGTGTCTTGTTCAGTGGTGGTCGTCTTTCAGCCTTTCTTACCTTGGCCATGTCTCTGAGTATTGCACACCTTGTGCTTTTGGGCACACCTGTGATGTTGCAGCTCTGAAATATGGCCAAACTGGTGGCAAGTGGCATCTTGGCAGCTGCACGCTTGACTTTTCTCAGTTCATGGGCAGTTATTTTGCGCCTTGGTTTTTCCACACGCTTCTTGCGACCCTGTTGACTATTTTGAATGAAACTCTTGATTGTTCGATGATCACGCTTCAGAAGCTTTGCAATTTTAAGAGTGCTGCATCCCTCTGCAAGATATCTCACTATTTTTGACTTTTCTGAGCCTGTCAAGTCCTTCTTTTGACCCATTTTGCCAAAGGAAAGGAAGTTGCCTAATAATTATGCACACCTAATATAGGGTGTTGATGTCATTAGACCACACCCCTTCTCATTACAGAGATGCACATCACCTAATATGCTTAATTGGTAGTAGGCTTTCGAGCCTATACAGCTTGGAGTAAGACAACATGCATAAAGAGGATGATGTGGTCGAAATACTCATTTGCCTAATAATTCTGCACGTAGTGTAATCTTGGCTGAAATCAATCTCTTTTTGACATCAAAAAAGGCTCTTCTTTTAATTTGGGTCTCGCGGGAAAAATCAGGGAATATAGATATCAGATTACTATCAAAATATGTCTCTGTTACTTCTCTTTTACGTCTAAGAACCCAGTCCCGGTCCTTTGTGCAAACAAATTTTGCTAAGATTGCTCTTGGCGGAGCCCCTGGGGTTTTTTTTTTAAAGGGAATTCTGTGAGCCCTCTCCACACAAAAGGTAGAAGCATCATAATCTGGGCCCAATCTTTCTACCAGCCACTTCTGGATGAATTTTGGAGGGTTATCCTGTTCTGCCCCCTCTGGAAACCCTACTAATCGCAGATTATATCTGCGAGACCTGTCCTCCAGCTCTACCACTTTCCTTCTTAACCAGGAACGATCTTCGTCTACTTCTGCTAATCTATTCTTTAGTACACCGTTCTCCACAGTGACCGATTTAACTTCAGATTCCAATTCCTTCACCTTTAATCTCAGTTTCGTCATTTCGTCTCTTATTATTGTGACGTCCCCTTGTACCACTGCGAGGGAAGAGGCCAGCTCTGCAACCGATATACTAGTAGCATTTACTACTCCCAGTATATCCTGCAGCTTTTTGTTAATGCTATCAACACCTTCGCTATGGGAGGAACTAGTCTTTGATAGAGCCTGTTCTACCCGATCCGTATTATCTAAGCCTACCTCAACCTGGGGAGCAGCTCTCTGTACCCCTCCTCTAGTCTTGGGTGGAGGTGACTTCAAAAATCTATCCAGTCTAGCCTGTGGGCTCCCCCCTAGTCCACCCTTTGGAGAGGTCAGTCCACCTGATTTACGAAATTTTGGCGGCATTTTCCTATAAGTTGGTATGATGTAATTATGCACCCAGTTCCTCCACTAGTGTCTCATATACATATACACAAATATACATACATATATATTCATACATATAAAAAATAAAAGACACAGTATAGAGCAGCAGCGCTCATCAATAATACAAGGAACTAGTAGGAAAAGAAATTGGATACTGGTCAGATAAGCACAGCGGAAATAATAGTAAATAGATATAAGAACCAGACAGTCCGCATAAATACAAAGTAGATCGTTAGTTCCCCCCAAATGGCAGGCTAGCTAGCAATTGACTGCAGTTATATAATATTCCGATAAGAAGGAGCAAAGTAGAACCGCTAACAGCCCTGGCTAGGCTAGCCAGCAGTTATAGATAACAATGGAGCAAACCCACTTAATGTCTAAATAGGATATCCGCACTCAGGTTTAGAGTATATGACCCATATATAGGATTCTGGATCAGAGTACCAGAGAGCCCACCTTCTTACGTTCTTAGGTTCAGACTGATGGCCCAAAGGGGTGACTTCCACACACATGCGGTATCAGCACGCCCCACTAAATGTCCCGCAAGCAGCAGAGATTATCCAGAGGGGCAGTCCAACCAGAGAAGACAGGGTCCAAACGACTGTGTACCAAAGAGGGTCTTTATGAGCCTTGATTCTTCATCTATGCTTTACACGTAGAGAAAGATTGTTCCACTGAGTTCAAGGCCTTAGATTCCAACGACCACCACAGAGCCCAGGACTAACCCCCCCAGGGCACACAGCTAACTGCCACAAATCGGCAGGTCGGACTCTCCAGTAGGGACCGCAAACAGTACCAGCAGGCCTCGCATTAGCACGATAGATAGCCAAATCGGGCCACCAATTTCGCCCTCGGGACACCGGGCACCAAACCCCTACTTCCCCTCACTCTCAGGGTCCACAGCCCAAGTTGCCAGATAGGTTTTTTCCTCGCCCTGCCCCCTCACAGGTAGCCGAGCTGCAAGCAGCAAGCCAGGGCACACATCGGGCCGGGGGTTGGCGGGCAGCGGTTAGTGGGTCAGAGTGGATCAGAGCCAGGAGAGTAGTATAGGCGGCTGATCACATCGGGTAACAAGCGGCAGGTTAAGACAAAAGCCGCATCGGAACTTATCAGGGGGCTTACCACCTCCAACTCTGAACACCTCACAGAGAGACAGAGACCAGCTGCAACGGATCACCAGCAGGCAATGGGCCTGGGCATCCTCATAGCCGGTGCAGAAATCACAACAGGAGCGGATCAAGCCAGGTAGCACGTAGTGTAGATCAGGTTCCCAGCAAACAGTAGGCGGCAGGATACGATCGCTCACAGTCCCATCTAGGCTCGGCTAGTCAGGCCTGGCCAAGGGGTGGCGTTCCCTCAGGATCCACATTCAGCAGCGAGGCAGGGAGAGAGAGAGAGGAGAAAGCAGCCGGAGGAGGAGCGTGGCACACCTACGTCATGCCGCTGTATTTGTATTTCACAGAAAAAGTTTATTTAAACTGGAAAGGAAAGTTAAGAGATGAGATTAAGACAGAGACTGATCCAAAGAAAAAGCTGATGAAGTGTGAGTGCCTGGATGACTGCACAAGTGAACTTGTTATATTGAAAGATCAACTGGATAAAGAAGCAAAGACAATATCCAGGGTGTTTATAATGTGCAGGGATTTTAATACCGTCTCCAGTAATGTGGATACATCTAGTAGTCACAAACAGCTGAAATATGATGAGAATTTTCTCAATAATCTGGTCCATCAGGCTCATTTAGTGGATCCTTATGGTTCACATTGCACCAAAAGAGCTTACACTTATCATAAGGGAGGTAACGCAAGTAGAATAGACCGAGTGTATGAGGTGTTCCCAGTATACGATCAGCCCCATAGAGTTCTCTGATCATTGTATGGTGAGTGTTATTCTGGATCTGGCCTTGGTCTGTGTTAGGGGCTACTGGAAGATGAACAGCTCGGTGCTGCAAGATTCAGAGTTCAGAGAGGCCTTTACCATCTTCTATAATGAGCGGAGGACCACCCAGTGTATGTGTGATGACACAGTGGAGTGGTGGGAGGGTATGAAAGGAGACAACAAGCAGTTTATCCAGGGCAGTTTCTAGGGAAATTTACCAACAGGGCAAACATCAAAAAAGAGACCCCCCCCCCCCCCCCCCCCACCCCCCCCCCCCCCCCCCCCCCCCCCGATTGTGGCCGGATCTCTGCCGTACCCCACTGTAGTTGATGGGGCTGGAGGGCATTCAGTCTTCATCCAGCAGTGCCGGATCCAGTGAATTCTGGCAGGCTGTTCTCTACCGGAACAGCCTGCCAGAATCACTAACACAGTTGTGAAAGTAGCCTAATACAGCGCACATACCTCTTACATCCAGTGACGTCTCCTTTGATGTAGATGTTCTCCTTCTTTATCTTCTCCATTCAGACCAGGCCGCCATGATGATTTCTTTCCGCCATCTCTTCTCTCTGCAGAGTTTGACAGACATCTTAGTTTCCTACTTTTCCATCATCCTCCCACCTTCTCAACATCCCATCATGCACCCCCAAAACTATACTGCAGAAACTGATAAACCCCCTGAAAATACTAGTTACACACAGATAGCGCCCCCTTCAATAATTATTGGAACACAATGCTCTAAAAAATAACTTCACCCAGCAAACAGTGTCCCTGACACTAATAGTGTAACCATAATGTCCCCCAAAAATAACTGTGCTAAGCTGATATTGTGCCAGGGCGCCCCCACAGTAATAGTGCTCCCCAAAATCCTAACAATAGTGATAATTCTGTGCCAGAGTGCACTTAGTAGTAATAGTGCTCCTACAGTGCCCCCAACAGTAATTGTGTCGCAGAAGTATGGTAATAATGCTCCCATAGTCCCCCAGTTGTAATAAAGCCCACCATAATGCCCCTGGTAGTAATAATTTTCTTTATAGTGTGTGACAGTAGAAAAACGCCCCGTAATAATGTGCGCCAGTACAAAAAATGCCCCGTTGTCAGTAAAAAAATAAAATAAAAATCTCTTAGTGCCCCCAGTATGCTCTCATGTGTTCCAATGACCCGTACTGTGTGCCACTAGAAAAAACATAATGCCCCTATAATTTGTGCCAGTACAAAATACTCCAATATAGTGCCCCCAGAAGATGCCCCATAGTGTCCTCCATAATGTGCCAGTATAAAATGCCCCTATAGACTGCCCCACATAGATGCCCCCATAATGCTCCTCTCCCCCTTCCCCATAGTGGGTATAAGAGAGAGAGAGAGAAAGTGTGAGGGTCAAACGGATCTCTTGGAATGGCTTTCCACTAGATCTGAAAGACTTGAGGCGCCTCGGGTGGATAGGAGCGGGGTGGAGAGAAAGTAGGGTGATAGATGCTAGAGGCTGCTCCGGGTTTGGTCAGGTCGACAAGGGAGTCTGCCTGTATAGGGTGAGGTAGTGAGCCAAAAAAAGGGGGACTGGTGGGTGGGGATACCCTCCAAATCTCGCCTCTTATTTATATAAACCCTTGTGAGCGCCAATAGAGGATTAGTGTTGGGCTGCTGGAGTGTGTGATAGCTTGTTGTTGGGGTTATGTTATATTAATATGTAGAGGGATATCAATTGTGTAGGAAAAAATTGTACAGGAAAAAAGTTGTACATACATGTAAAAAAAATTTTTTTTAAACCAAGCGAAATAAAACAAAATCTGCATACAAAGAGCGAGTGAAAAGTATACACGTATAAAATCTGCTGAGAGAATAAAAGGATAAAAAATAAAAAATAGATTGTACGTAAAAGTGGGATCACTGCATACAGCCTCTATTGCCTAAGAGGCCGTGTTCTGCAGCGTCGTACACAATAGATGTGGTACAGTAGGATAGAGCAATGGATAAAAGGTTTTTTTGTTTAAAATACCGACATATATATTATAATATTGTGGTATCATAAGTAAGTTTACTCACTTCACGGGGGGGGGGGGCGGTTTACCAGGATAAGCATAATACACCTGTAAACCGAGTACCCCCCCAGCCTGGATCGCTTCTAGAGTTATAACGGATGAAGGCAGCCAAACAACACGGGTGCTTCTCTTCAAAGGTCTTTATTTGCAAGTAAAAAAATCCGGCTCAACGCGTTTCGGGACAGGCACGTCCCTTCATCAGGAGCAATAGTCTCTCTATGTATGGTCACAGGTATTTATACCCTAATAATCCTATTAGGATCTTTGTTAAAATGGCCACTAATTGGCTAGAAGGCGCCAAAAAACGGAGAAAACGCGCCAAAAATGCATTGGGGACCGCCCCTGTGTGGTACAGGGCGTTTTTTTGCTGTTCAGTGATGTCAGCCGGAAAGGGGAGTGTCCGGCTGCGCTTTTTACATGACCGGAAGTTGTTTGCGTTCCAAGCTGGAACGCATTGTGGTCGCCTTGTAAAGCGGCACTGGGGATATATATGGGGCTATGTTAGGGGACCGCCCTAGTAGGAGGGAGGGTATTGAGGGCCAGAGGATATAGGTGGGCCGCCGTTAGGGGGCGTTTGGCCAGCAGATCTCTGAAGCCGGCTGGGAGGGGGAGTGACCGGATGTGTTGTGACGTCTGTGCGTTCCAGGTTGGAACGCAACACGTCATCCGGTCTGTTCACCTTGTAAGCTCCTAGGGGCGGTGTCGTATTTCCGGAAGTTAGACGCTGCGTTCCAAGCTGGAACGCACGCGATACTTCCGGTTTGTCGATATTCTTTTTGACTGTGTGAGCTGTATGGTCTGCCTACAAGTTTAAGGGGAAGTGGTGTCACTTGCAGTGGGATCTTCTCTGGGGTGTATGGGCTGGGCTTTGTTGCATAGTAAGGATAGATATATTGGAGAATCCTCCCCATGGTACATGTACAGTTTGTTATAGAAGGGATATACAATATATAAAAATATAAATATAATGTAATGGTGTGAAATATAGGAAATGGTATATAGTAGGTATAAAAAATATGTAAAAAAAATATATATATAAACTAATATATATATATATATATAAATAAGGGGGGTTAAAACAATGGTGAAAAGTAGGAAAAAAAGAAAAAAAAAAATATAAAAAATAATAAATAATAAATAAATAAAATAAAATAAAATAAAATAAAAAATTATTGTAGTAAAAAAGGGATGGTTCCAATGGTGTGGTTTGGTAATCAGAGACAAAAGTATTAAAATGTATTTAAAATGTGGTTTCGATTTAATCGATAATTTGATAGATAAATAAATGAAATATATTTTCTCTATTTGTGTTATTTTTTCGTTCATTCTTCTCTATATATGTAAATATGGGCAGGTAGATGTGTGTGCCTACTCTTCGGATGTAGTCTGCCTACGTCGCTCTTTGTTATATCTTTTTCTTTTGTTTCGTGTGTCGTTTGTTCATTTTATTTAGGAATTTCCACATTTATCTATACGTACTCCTTGGTGTTTTTCTAAAAATACTTCGGTGTTTTTAAAGAATTAATATATGTGGGAGATACATGTTGGTTGGGCAATCTGGGGTGGTGGCGGGGTTATTTCTATATTGGGTGGTGTTGTGGGGTCTGGCTATTATGGTCAGTTTTTTTGTTGGTAGTGGTTGTTGATTAGTAGTTGGCGTGTTCCAGTGATTCGTTTAGGCCAAATGGAGTGAGGGTGTTTAGTTTAAAGATCCAGAACATTTCCTTCCTACATAGTTGTTGGTAGGAAGGGGTTTGTTCAAGGGGGATGACTTTTAGATCTAGGGGGTTGCTTTCGTGTGCTAGTGTGAAGTGGCGTGAGACACTGTGTGTAGTGATTTTTCTTTTTATGTTTGATCGGTGTTCATTCATTCGTTCTCTCAGGGTTTGTGTCGTGCGGCCAACGTAGAAAATGTTGCAGGGGCATTGAAGTAAGTAGATAATATTTTTACTGGCACAGGTCATTTGGTGTAGGAGTGGGATTTTGCCAATGGGGTGTGGGATGTCTATCTCTCTGTTTACTGTTTTGATCATCCGGCAGCATTTGCATTTTTTTGCACCGCATTTAGAGGATCCTTTAAATTCTGGTATTTGTTTGTTAATTGTCGTCTGTGTCGTTGTCTTGAGGGTATTTTTGTTTGGGCATGAAGGGGCTAGGATGTTTTTGAGGGTTTTTGCTCTTCGGAAGGTAAGTCTCGGTGTTTTGGGGATTTCTTTACCTAAGATGGGGTCTTTTAATAGTACTGACCAATGTTTGGTTAGAATGTGTCTGATTGTTTGGTGGTTTTTGTTGTATCTGGTGATTAGCCCTGGTGTGAAGGGAGTTTCTTTGGTTGTTTTTATTTTCGGTTGAAGGCTTTCCTTTTGGTCTATTTGGGAGATTTTCTTTTTTGAGTTTTTAATGAGTTGTGGGGGGTAGTTTTTTTGTAGGAATCTTTGGCTCAGGGTTTCTATTTGGGTTTTCATGGTGTTTGTGTTGGTGCAGTTGCGTCTTATTCTTTTCATCTGGCTGAATGGTATGTTTGTTTTCCATTTGTGGTAGTGACAGCTGTTGAAATCAAGGAAGCTGTTGGCGTCTACGTTTTTGAAGTGTGTGCTGGTGGAGATGATGTTGTTTTCACTGTTGAGGTGGAGGTCTAGGAAAACTACGTTAGTCGGGTTTGATTCTAGTGTAAGTTTAATGTTCCAAGTGTTTTGATTGAGGGTCTGTACAAATGTTTTTAGGTCAGTGTTATTTCCTTGCCAGATGAAGATAATGTCATCTATATACCTCTTGTAAAATCTGATGTTGGGGTGCTCTAGTAGACCATGTTGGTCCTCAAAAGCCCCCATGAATAAGTTCGCATATGAGGGTGCAAATTTGGTGCCCATGGCTGTTCCTTTGGTTTGGATGTAGAAATTGTCTTTGTATGTAAAATAATTATGGTCTAGTATGAATTTTATGGATCTTAGGATGAATTCTTTTTGGGTTGGTGTCATGACTGTGTCGTTGGCCAAGTATCTATTTGTAGCATTGAGGCCTAGTGAGTGTATGATGTTGCTATACAGGGATGTTACGTCTAGCGTGACCCAGATGAAATCGTTTTGCCATGTGACTTTCTCTAGGTTTTGGATGAGGTGTGCTGAGTCTTTGAGATAGGATGGGAGTGTGATGACGTATCTCTGGAGGATACCGTCTATATATTCTGACAGGTTTGAGGTGAGGGAATCTATACCTGAGATGATTGGTCTGCCGGGGGGTTGGGACAGGGATTTGTGGATTTTTGGGAGGAAGTAAAATCTGGCTATGGCTGGGTGGGACACTTTTAGATATTTGTGTTGTTTTTTATCCAGTATTCCCTGTGTTGTTCCGTGTTCAATTAGGTTGTGTAGTTGGGTTTTATATTCTTTGGTAGGATCTAAGGTGATAGGTTTGTAGTAATTAGTGTCTGATAGTATTCTTAGGGCCTCTCTCTCATACTGGTCCGTGCTGAGGATGACTATTCCTCCTCCTTTATCCGCATTTTTTATGACTATATTGGGGTTGTCTTTTAGATTTTTCAAGGCTTTTTCTGGTTGATGCTGAGGTTATCTTGTTTTTTCTTTGCGGGTATGGTGGTGTCTGGTCGTGTGCAATCTTTACTGGGTGAGAACGCGCTTTTTAGGTCATCTAGGACCATGTTATAATAGCTTTCCAGGTGTGGGCCTCGGCTTTCTAGTGGATAGTAGTTCGATTTGTTTTTGAGGGGGGGTTTGATGGTAATGGTCGGTTCTGGTGTGTCTGTATCGTTGTATATTGTGTTTGATGTGGAGGCTATTACCTCGTTTTTCTTGTCGTTAAGTGGGCATTCGTTTGTGTTGACTGTGCGATTTTTTATGCTGAAATGACGTTGTAGGGTAAGTCTTCTAATGAATTGGTTGAGGTCTACGAAAAGTTCAAAGAGGTCAGGTTTGTTTGTGGGGCAGAAAGATAGGCCTTTGCTTAAAAGTTCTATTTCGGTTTCGTTAAGGTTGTATCCGGAGAGGTTAAAGATGCCTTTTTCTTTGAGTGTGTCAGATACTGATTTTATTGTGACTGGGTTTTTGGTTTGTGTTTTTTGTTTGTTGGTGGATTGTTTCCTGCCACCTCTGCATCCTCTGTAGCGGGGTTTGATCTTTTTTTGGGGTTTGAGATGGGGCTGTAGAAGTTGGTGATTTTTAGTGGTTCCTGTGTTTTGCAATGGGTTGGATGTGTGGGGCCTGGTGTGGAAATGAGTGTATTCAGGATTTGTGTGCTCGATAGGTTTAGGCGGGGAGGAGGTAATGTCAGAGAAGGGGAGCCCCCCTCCCAGCCGGCTTCAGAGATCTGCTGGCCAAACGCCCCCTAACGGCGGCCCACCTATATCCTCTGGCCCTCCTACTAGGGCGGTCCCCTAACATAGCCCCATATATATCCCTAGTGCCGCTTTACAAGGCGACCACAATGCGTTCCAGCTTGGAACGCAAACAACTTCCGGTCATGTAAAAAGCGCAGCCGGACACTCCCCTTTCCGGCTGACATCACTGAACAGCAAAAAAACGCCCTGTACCACACAGGGGCGGTCCCCAATGCATTTTTGGCGCGTTTTCTCTGTTTTTTGGCGCCTTCTAGCCAATTAGTGGCCATTTTAACAAAGATCCTAATAGGATTATTAGGGTATAAATACCTGTGACCATACATAGAGACACTATTGCTCCTGATGAAGGGACGTGCCTGTCCCGAAACACGTTGAGCCGGATTTTTTTACTTGCAAATAAAGACCTTTGAAGAGAAGCACCCGTGTTGTTTGGCTGCCTTCATCCGTTATAACTCTAGAAGCGATCCAGGCTGGGGGGGTACTCGGTTTACAGGTGTATTATGCTTATCCTGGTAAACCGCCCCCCCCCCCCGTGAAGTGAGTAAACTTACTTATGATACCACAATATTATAATATATATGTCGGTATTTTAAACAAAAAAACCTTTTATCCATTGCTCTATCCTACTGTACCACATCTATTGTGTACGACGCTGCAGAACACGGCCTCTTAGGCAATAGAGGCTGTATGCAGTGATCCCACTTTTACGTACAATCTATTTTTTATTTTTTATCCTTTTATTCTCTCAGCAGATTTTATACGTGTATACTTTTCACTCGCTCTTTGTATGCAGATTTTGTTTTATTTCGCTTGGTTTAAAAAAAATTTTTTTTACATGTATGTACAACTTTTTTCCTGTACAATTTTTTCCTACACAATTGATATCCCTCTACATATTAATATAACATAACCCCAACAACAAGCTATCACACACTCCAGCAGCCCAACACTAATCCTCTATTGGCGCTCACAAGGGTTTATATAAATAAGAGGCGAGATTTGGAGGGTATCCCCACCCACCAGTCCCCCTTTTTTTGGCTCACTACCTTCCCCATAGTGGCAGCAAAATGGGTGCCAGTATTAAATGCCCCTTTATAATGCCCCCATAGTGCTCTTATCCCCCACTTCTCCATAGTGCCCCCCCATAATGCGTGCCAATACATAGGACCCCCAGTAGATGCCCCCATAGTGCTCCTTCCCCTCTTATCCATAGTGCTCCCCATAATCTGCCAGTATATAGGGCCCCTATAATGTGCCAGTATATAGGGCCCCCACAGTGCTTCCCCCTCTTCTCCATAGTGCCCCCCCATATTGTGGCAGTATATATGGCCCCCATAGTGCTTCCCCTCTTCTCCATAGTGGCCCCCATAGTGCTTCCCCTCTTATCCACAGTACCTTTATATTGTGCCAGTATATAGGGCCCCCACCCACCTTCTTGCCACAGTATACTATAGATAATAAAAACAATAAACTCATATACTTACCTTATGCTGTTGTCAGCGATGCGATGCAGGCATCTTCCGGCCTGTGTCCCGCGCTGTACGACTCAGGCGGCGCGATGATGTCACCGCGCCGCCTGCACTGGCCTCTGATAGACTACAGGCACTAGGCCGGCAGCCTATCAGAGGAAGGGAAAGGGACACGTCTCTCCCCTGCCCCACACCGTTCATCTGTATCGCGGTCCTGAGGATGGCGATACAGATGAATATGGAGATGAGCAATTCCACAATGGAAGCGCTCATCTCCACTTCTGCTGCCTCCGGACAGAAATGGCCCCCCTCCGGCGCTGGGCCCTGCTGACCTCCTCTTCTGTCCTGAGTGATGCGCCCCATGCGGTTGCACCCCTCGCCCGGCTGTAGAAACGGCCCTGAGTTTATCATAAGTACCTCCAGGAGACACAGTAATGTGCGGTATATGAAGTATTCTGCGCTGAGACTGCAGCTGGGCCGGTTATATGGCCGGATGAATAGTGGAGAGAAGGCGGACAGTCAGCCAGAGCGTCAGTCAGATAAAGCAGAAGATGAGAGAGCTGCAGTACGACAGCCTCAAGTCTCTTAAGGCAGAGGGCCAGTTCGATAATTGGTGAGTTTACACCCCTGACCCCTTTATTGCCTGTAAGAACAGGGTCAGCAGGAAGCTTATGACCAGCCTCTTAGATGAGAATGGGATGGGGCAGTCAGAGCAAAAGAAGCTCCAGCAGATCATTGGAGATTAGTATGGGACTCAGAGGAGGACAGATTAGGGAAGATGACATCAAGTCCTATCTGAAGAGTGTGACTCTGCCCAAATTAGACCCAGTGCAGGCAGAAAGCATGGCTGAGCCCATAACTGAGGAGGTGGTGAAGAGGTGCATTGACTCCTTAAAACCCAAAAAGAGTCCAGGGCTGGATGGCCTGACCAGCAAGTTCTACAAAGAGTTCGGAGACTTACTAGCTCCAGGTTTATAACGGTTTCCTCTCTGCAGGGAAGATGCTGGTGTCTCACTATAAATCTGTACTAGTTCTTCTGGTAAAGAAGGTAAATCTAAAAGATAAAAGTAGTGAATAAACAGTCGCGCTGCCGTCTGGATAGGATGGAAAAAAGGAGCTCACACAAACTGGCTATGAGTGAGCCCCGTCGCTGCAGGGTTCTATTATGGGGTTAATTGCCAAAAAACGCCCACAAAATAGGAAAAGACCTAATATTGAACAGTAGAAAAGAAGGAGAACCCGCGCTGACTAAATTCCTCCCTATAAGTTTGTTGGTAATGTCACCCTAATTGTAGCATGTGGCACCATATAGTTAATGTTTGCTGTTGGTGATTTAACTTATTTCTGTCAAGGGTACATGCGGTACATATGGCAACAAAGTATGAAGCTGTTGCGGTGTATTGCGGTGGTACCACCGCAATACACCGCAACAGCTTCATACTTTGTTGCCATATGTACCGCATGTACCCTTGACAGAAATAAGTTAAATCACCAACAGCAAACATTAACTATATGGTGCCACATGCTACAATTAGGGTGACATTACCAACAAACTTATAGGGAGGAATTTAGTCAGCGCGGGTTCTCCTTCTTTTCTAAATCTAAAAGATATTAAAAACTGGCGTCCATTGTCTCTGCTAAACACTGATTACAAAATTCTGGCCAAGATCTTGTATTACAGACTGAATGCGGTGGCGGATGACCAGTTCAGTGTCCAGATTCAGTTGAGGAACTCCCCGACTCTTAATGCGAGGCAGGCGGCAAAAAAACGTACAAGATCCTCGAGTGCCTCCTCACATGAGGGACATGGCGTGGCTAGCATTTCATGGCAAGATGTATGTCCGAGCCATTCTAAAATGCTGTAATGTATCATACCGATCCTGTCCTAGGGAAGAGTTTGATCAGATAGTAGAGACAATGGAGCATCTCCTGTCAGAGTGTCCCTTTAGTATCCAGGTATGGAAGGTCATGTCCCTAGTCCTGCATCTTATAGGACAGCCGTGCCATCAGCTAATATATGGAGACTTCCCACCACAGCTCAGGGCATATAACAAAAGTTCTTTATTAGTGTTGATCGAGCATGCTCGGCACATCGTGGTGTTCGGCCGAATACTGCGTGTGCTTGAGCGCGATGCTCGAGTCTCCTCCTCGCACATTTGTTGGCTGCTACGCTGTGCAGGTGAGTACTGCCAATCACTGTAACGCTAAATGCACACGATCAGGATTGCGTGCGGATTTGCGTGCAGAGAATCCACACCGTAGGTCATGTACATTGTATTCTATAAGAATTTGAAATTCTCAATAAACACGATGCAGATTTTTTCCGCACGGATTTTGACCTGAGGTGCGGATTTTAAAATCCGAGGTATGTCAATTTATTTTATTTTTCCTGACCGGATTTTCTTAATTCACTTAGTAAAATCCGCATGCGGAAAATCCGCACCAATTGATGCGGATTGACCGCACAGATTTGCCTGCTAACACCTGCGGATTTCAGTGCGGATTCTCCGCACATGAACCCTGAACGTGTGCATGTACCCTAAGGGTCCATTCACACGTCCGCAAAATGGGTCCACATTCGTTCCGCAATTTTGCGGAGAAGATGCGGACCAATTCATTTTTAATAGGGCCGGAATGTGCTGTCCGCATCTGCGGATCCGCACTTCCGTTCCGCAAAAAAATAGAACATATCCTATTCTTGTCCGCAATTGCGGACAAGAAAAGGCATTTTCTATGAGAGTGCCGGCGATGTGCGGTCCGCAAAACTGCCGGATGTGTGAATGGACCCTAATGCCGTAGCCATGTTGGTTACTGGCATTACAGTGATTGGCTGGCCGGAACGCGTCATTGGGTGCTATAAAGCACCCGATGACACGTGGTACAGCTCAGTCTTAGATGTGCTGTAGAAGGGACAGATAGTGTAGGGAATTGAATTATATTTTTTTGTTAGGCAGGGTTGGTGTTAGAGACCCAAAAAGTCCTTTTAAGGACTATTGTTGTGTCTGGCAGCTATATATATTTTTAACGCAACCTGCGCTAAATAGCTTGCAATTGTTTGGCCGCTGCAGACAGCGTTATTATCTGCACTACATCTCCTGTGTAACGTGTGCACAGCCTAAAAATATCTGACATCCAAAGTACTTTTTCCGTAGACGGTGTCCGCTGCGGACAGTTATATTACCTGCGCTACATCTCCTGTATAACGTTTGCGCATCCCAAATAGCTGCGACATTCCCTGTAATTTTTTTATTCGCCGCGGGTGACAGCAGCATTACCTGCGCTACATCTCCTGTATAACGTTTGCACATCCCAAATAGCTGTGACATTCCCTGACATTCTTTATTAGCTGCTGGTCACAGCGACATTACCTGCGCTACATCTCCTGTATAACGTTTGCGCATCATAAATATCAGTGACATTCAGTCTAATTTATTTGAGCATACACTTACAAAACCTGCACTACTGTACGTGTGACATACTTGCAAGCATATATACCATTGAATATGCAGAAGGCGAGCAGTAAGGGATGGGGAAGTGGCTGTGCTGCTCATGGTGCACGCAGAGGCCGTGGCCCTGGGCGCGGTGAAACTGTGCCTGCTGCCAGAGCACAAGAAACACACTCATCCATGATACCTAGCTTCATGTCCCAGTTTGCAGGGCGGCACAGCACACCACTCTCGGTCAGACCAGTGCGACCAGGTGGTCGGTTGGATTGCAGCAGATAATGCTTCCAGTCGGTTAAGCACCACCCTGTCTTCCACAAAGTCCAGACTCAGTAGCCAAGAGTCTGGTCAACAGAATCCTCACCCTGATTCTCCTTCCTCCCACCATGGAGAGTCTTGCCAAACAAGTGATCACACACTTGGATACTTCGAGGAGCTCTTTTCATCGCCATTCCTTGATTTGGGCCTTTCGCCAAGCCCGCCTAAAGAGGGACATGAGGAGATCGTGTGCCCTGATTCCCAAACTCTGGAGCATCCACAGTCACAAGAAGATGACGGTGGGGAATGGCAATTAGTGTTTCACGAGGTGGATGATGATGATGAGACACAGTTGCCAATAAGTCAACTGCAATTAGTGTCTTAAGAGGTTGATGATTAGACAGAGTTGTCAATAAGTGAGGTTTTTGCTAGGTCAACAAGTCAGGAGGATGACCAGGGTGAGGAAGTGGAAGAGGAGGTGGTGGACGATGAAATCAATGACCCAACCTGGGAAGGTGGCAAGCCGAGCGAGGACAGCAGTACAGAGGGGGAGGGATCCGCAGCACCGCAACAAGCTGGAAGAGGCAGTGGGGTGGCAAAAGGGAGAAGGCGGGCCACACCAAACAGGCCCTCAACTGTTCCCCGGAGCACCCCCTTGCGGCAATCTCCCTTGCCAAGGGGTAGGTGTTCCGCAGTCTGGCACTTTTTTGAGGAAAGTGCGGACGATAAAAGAATTGTCATTTTCAACCTGTGCTGTACCAAAATGAGCAGGGGCGTGAACACTAGCAACCTCACCACCGCCAGCATGATCCGCCACATGGCATCAAAGCACCGTAATAAGTGGGATGAACACCTGGGACCACAATCAGTGTCTGCGAGTCACACCACTGCCTCCTCTTTCCCTGTGTTACGTGCTGGCCAATCCCCTGTTCAAGACACAGGCCCGGATGACTCCCGCCCTGCACCTGGACCTTCACAAGCACCATCAGCTAGCACATCCACTTCTGTGTTCCAGCGCAGCGTAGCGTACAGATGTCCATACCCCCGGCCTTAGAACAAAAGCTCAAATACCCAGCCACCCACGGAGTGCTGTCCGCATCTTTTGCGGCCCCACTGAAGTGAATGGGTCCAAATCTGAGCCGCCAAAACTGCGGCTCGGATGCGGACCAAAACAACAGCCGTGTGCATTAGGCCTTAAGCTTGTGGACACTGAGGCTTTCCGCTGCCTGATGGCGGCGGCCGTCTCTCGTTACTCAGTCCCCAGCTGCCACTATTTTTCCCTGTGTGCAGTCCCTGCCTTACACCAGCATGTGTAACATCATCCGTTCCCTGACCAACGCAGTTATTGGGAAGGTCCACTTAATGACTGACACATGGAAAAGTGGTGTTGGCCAGGGACGCTACATTTCACTGACATCACACTGGGTGAACATTGTGGAGGCCGGGAGTGAGTTGTACCCTGGGATGGCACAGGTGCTACAGATGCCAAGGACTGCGGGCCCTACTTATATCAGGATTTCCGCCACCACCTACATTAGTGGCTGAAACCCCCCTTCTCCTCCTCCTCTTCCACCTCTGAATTATCATCTTGCAGCACCAGTCAGTAGCTGGAAGCAGTGTAGCACTGTAGTGGGGAAGCGGCAACAGGCCGTACTGAAACTATGTTTAGGTGACAAACAGCACACCGCCGCAGAGCTGTGGCAGGGTATAAGGGACAAGACTGAGCTGTGGCTCTTGCCACTCAACCTAGAACCAGGCATGGTTGTGTCTGATAATGGCCGTAACTTGGTGGCAGCTTTAGAGCTCGGCAAGCTTACACACATACCATGCCTAGCCCACTTGTTCAACTTAGTGGTTCAAAGGTTTCTCAAAACCTACCCCACTTTGCCTAAGCTACCGTTGAAGGTGCGCTGTGTTTGTGCCCATTTCCGAAAGTCATCTACAGCTGCCTCCGGTCTGGCAACGCTGCAGCAGGGCTTGCAATTGCCAGCTCACCGACTTTTGTGCGACGTGAACTCCACGTTGGACATGTTGGCCAGGCTTTGTGAGCAGCAGAGCGCAGTAGTTAAATACCAGCTGCAACATGGTCGTCGCCTTTCCAGTCAGCTTCCGCTCTTCACAAGCGACGAGTGGGCATGGATGTCTGACCTCTGTGAGGTTTTACGCAACTTTGAGGAATCAACACAGATGGTGAGTGGCGATAACACTATTATCAGCGTCACCATCCCACTTCTGTGTCTACTCAAACACTCGCTGCTCACAATTAAGGCAGACGCTTTGCATGTGGAAGAGGTGGAAATGGGGGAAGACAGTACACAGGGTGATAGCCAGACCACCCTCAGTTCGTCTTCTCAGCGCAAATTGGATGATGAGGAGGAGGAGGAGCAGGAGACGGTTGCCTCAGCTACAGAGGGTAGTACCCACAGCAGGTTTATTCCATCTGTTCAGCGTGGATGGGCTGAAAAGGAAGAAGAGGATGAGGAGATTGAGAGTCATCCTCCTGATGAGGACAGCGAAGTCTTGTCTGTTGGGACTCTGGCACACATGGCTGACTTTATGTTATGCTGCCTTTCCTGTGACCCCCGCGTTATATGCATTTTGGCCAACACCGAATACTGGTTGTTCACCCTTCTCAATCCCCGCTACAAAGAGAACTTCTCATCTCTCATTTCTGTGGTGGAGAGGACGAGCAAAATGGTGCAATACCAGAAGGTCCTTGTGGAAAGATTGCCCCAAAAATTTCCAGCTGACAACGCTGGCAGCAGAGTACATAGTTCCTTGGGCAACCGAGGAGGGGAGACGAGGGGAACACACAGCAGTTCCAACAGAGGCAGGGAAAACTCTCCAAAGCCTGGGACAGTTTCATGACACCCCGCCAGCAACCTCACCCTGATGCGCGGCCTAGTGTCACAAGGGGAGAAAAGTTTTGAAAGATAGTGAAGGAGTACGTAGCAGACCGTGTCAGCGTCCTCAATAGTCCCTCAGTGCCTTACAACTATTGGGTGTCCAAGCTGGACATGTGGCACGAACTGGCGCTCTACACCTTGGAGGTGCTGGCCTGCCCTGCCACCAGTGTTTTGTCAGAGCGGGTATTTAGTGCTGCTGGGGGCATAATAACTGAAGCGCATCCGACTGTCAACTGAAAATGCTGACCGGTTGACTCTTATCAAAATAAACAAGGCCTGGATTGCCCCTGACTTCTTTACTCCACCAGAGGAAAGCGGCTGAACATAAAGGAATTTTAAATGTATTTTATGGTGTATTGAATACACTGTATTCCCATGCACCCCTTCCACCACAAAAAGGGTATATGGTTCAATCTTCCTTTTTTCGTCCGCCTCCTCCTCCTCCATCATATCAACATGCTTATTAGGCTGCCCTCGCTCCTAATGTTTTAGAGGGTCAGCTCAGCAGCAGGCCCTCAACCATAATTTTTTCGATGGTCAGATCAGCAGCAGGCCCTCGCCCCTAATGTTTTAGATCAGTGGTTCTCAACCTTTCTAAAGCCGTGACCCCTTAATACAGTTCCTCATGTTGTGGTGACCCCCAACCATTACATTTTTTTCCTTGCTACGTCATAACTAATTTTGCTACTGTTATGAATTGTAATGTAAATATCTGATATGCAGGATGTATTTTTATTGCTACAAATTGAACATAATTAAAGCAGAGTAATTAATCACAAAGACAAAATGTTATATATTGTCAAATATTTATTTCTAATTACAAATAAATGAAATTTTGTATTGAAGCATGGTGTAGCATGGGTAACATACTTAATATAACAACAGTAAACAACATCGCTACATTTTGCAACAGTATGCATAAAACAGCCAACATTAGTGCGAAGGTTGAGATTGCTTCCTTCTCACCAGATCAGAAATTCTTGGGGCAGTCTTTGCAAGAGCACACCGAAGATCATCTTCCACAACAAGTCTACTTCTGTATTTAGACTTGATAACCAACAAGCTGGAAAACCCTGTTTCACATAGATAAGTTGTTGGAAATGGAAGAAGAAGGCGCAACACAGTCTCAGACAGAACAGGATATGACTGCAAATGCTTGATCCAGAATTTTGTAACTGGCATTGTAGAGAAATCAGTTCTCACTGCATCGTTGTTAATAAGTTCAATGAACTCCTCTTGTGCTGTCTCAGGAACATCTTCAACTTTGACTGTGAATGGGCTTCTGGCCAGAGCAAATGGGGTGTCCGGTAGATTTGGAAAGTACAATGAAATTTCATCTTCAAGCATATGCAAGTGTTCTTTCACAGAAATTATCATTGTAATTCTTTTGTCTGGTTCAATGCCATGTTCCTCAAAGAAAGCAGCTAAGGTAGGCAACATGTAAATATTATTGTTATCCAATTTTTTTTGCCAAAGCTGAAGTTTCATTTGGAATGATCGAACCTTTTCAGACAAATCAAGGCACGTTGCATTTGGTCCTTGCAGTGATAAATTTAACTCATTCAAGATGACAAAGATGTCAACCAAGTAAGCTATTTTCTGCAGTTCACTTTTATCGCTGAAAAGTGCCTCAAACTGTGGTTTTGCCTTCTGATTAAAAAACATTCTGAGTTCATCACGAAGATCAAAAACACGTTTTAAAACTTTTCCTCTTGATAACCATCTCACTTCAGTATGAAATAACAAAGCATTGTGTGTCGCATCCAACTCGTTGCACAGTTGCGAAAACAGTCGACTGTTTAAACTGCTCGCCTTTACAAAATTGACACAACTTATGACGCTTTTCATAACTTCCTGTAAATTTTGTGGCAGCGTCTTCGTTGCTAATATTTGCCTATGAATCATACAGTGAGTTCCAATGACTTTTGGGGACTTATTCAGTACCAAACGTTGAAATCCAGATCGACATCCTAGCATAGCTGGAGCACCATCAGTACAAACACCACAAACCTTTTCCCAAGAGATCTGATGCTCTTTCAGAAATAATCCAACTTTGTCAAATACATCACGTGCAGTAGTTGTCGTTTCCAGAGGTTTGCAAAAAAGAAACTCATCTTTAAAGTCGCCATCATTAATATACCTCACAAAAACCAGTAACTGGGAACAGTTTGCCACGTCTGTAGATTCATCAAGCTGGATACTAAATATTGGAAGTGGAGCAGATTTAATTTCCTGTACTACCTGACTAAGAATATCAGCCGACATGTCATCTAATCGTCTGCGAACAGTATCGTTAGATAAGGAAATTGCATTCAATTTCGTAACATATTCGTCTCCGATCATAACTCGAACAATGTCTTTGGCCGCTGGCAACAGTAAATCCTCACCAATGGTGTGAGGTTTCATAGCTCTGGCAATTCTACGTGCCACCAAATATGAAGCTTCAACGGCTGCTACGTTTTGTTTGTAATACCTGCCACCAGTGTCAAGTCTGGCTTTTTTGAGTGCATCAGCTTTGCTTCTAAAATAGTTGGTATCCCTGCCGGCAAAGCTCGGATGCTTGCTATCAAAATGGCGTTTTAGTTTGTTTGGCTTCATAGATTCAGCTGATAGAACTTCACAACAAATAACACATTGTGGTTTCTCAATCCCTACTGTAATTATTGAGGTAAAACCATACTGTAAAAAATCCTCACTATATTTTCTTATTTTATGGTTCTTCTCTACACGATCCATTGTCATGGGGTGATTTGTTATCTAAATGAAAATAATATATGACAATAGCTGATGAACAATAATTCAAGTGTTGCCCTGTCTTACCTCAAATGCCTTTAACACAGCAGCTGCTTTCTACAATACCTGCTCTCTGCAGATGTGTGACCAGTTTGCATAAATACAGTGGCGCCAACCCTAGTGTCCGGCTGGAACTCCCGTGGCCCACGTGGAGAATTGGGTCTGATGACCCACCAAAAACACGCACAGACACCAATACACCAAATGTTAATTCAAATACACAAGTATTCATTCATAACCACAGAACTTTAGCATAAATACAAAATATTTTTAAACCAAATAAATAACTTTAAAATAAATAATAAACAACAAATACCCCCTAAAAAATAAATCAGCGGTGCTCAGGGTCCCCCAAATATATAAATCAGCGGTGATTCATGTCCTCCCAAATAAATTAAGCCTTGCTCAGCCAAATAATTAAAATAAAATTAGCCGGGCTCAATTAAATCATTGGTGGCAGTGGTGCCCAGCGGTGGTGTCATTAACGAAAAAAACTCGGACCTCAGCAGACAGGCGGCCCGACTTACCCGTCCAGACGTCAGGCTCCTTCAAGCACAGGCAGTGATAGGACATCACTTCCTGTGCGCGAGGATAAGGGGCCGCTGCCGTTGTGCGGGTGTAGCGTTATACTACCCTACCTCGTGAGATTTCGCTACCTCCTGACTTCCTGTCGCACTGCTAATGACGTGAGGAGGCGGTCTTGAGTTTTGACGATCTACGCATGCGCAGACCGACAGTTTATGGAAAATCAGCGGAGTTCAGCTTTACACCGGGACACTGCGCATGCGCAGGAGAGCCTCAGTAGGGAAATATTACGGCCTAGTGCGCAAGCGCGGCTAACTCCGGCCGGCGTGAAGCTGAACTCCGCTGAAATTTTCCATAAACTGTCGGTCTGCGCATGCGCAGATCGTCAAAACTCAGGAACGCCTCCTCATGTCATTAGCAGTGCGACAGGAAGTCAGGAGGTAGGGAAATCTCACGAGCAGTGGCGTCTCTACCTTTCAAATTTTGGGGGGGCACACTGGGGGCCAGGACAAAAGTAGGGGGGCAGCTATAACAACGATACATTTACACAAGTACCTGAGGAAGCTGGATTCTTCCGGCGATACGCGTTGGGCGTTACTCATTCTTCCAGGTCCACTGCACCAGCGGCTCATGTAGGTTTTGGCTCTCTAAATTAGACCTTATCATGGTCTGTTTGCATTTCTAATGGTCTTACCTTACTTTATATTTGCTTTATGTTTTGCATTGTATTCCCATATGCTGGTTTATAGTATTTATGCCCATTTTGTGGCAATTCAGTGGACCTGTGTGTGTCGGTTACATATATTTTATTGCATACCGCACTTTGTTATAATTGTATACAATTTTTAAAAATTTGTCTGTTGGTGTGTCTAATAAACTTTATATATATTTTTATATTGACTTATTGTCGGATGTGCATTTATGGGGTGGTTCTTGTGACTCTCTCTTGGGTCAGGTGTTGTTTCACATTTACACAAGTACGCTTAGAAATGCTGCGATACTTTACCCAATACCTAAAACCGCAACAGGGAAGAAAAGTCCAGCTGTCTGTGGATGACACTTTTATAGAGAGGGGGATCTGTGGATGACACTGCTATGGGGGGATCTGTGGATGCCACATACCGTATATAGCATCTTATGCTATATGTGTCATCCACAGATCCACCCCATGACAGTGTCATCCCCATTTCTCCCTCCATAACAGTGTCATCCACAGATCTCCCTCCCTATAACAGTGTCATCCACAGATCTCCCTCCCCGCCTCTCACAGGAGTGTACATATATAACAAACATATTTCACATGAACACTTACAGTTACTTGGCTTGGCCCTTGGGGATCTCGGACGCCACTTCAACACTTGGCCGGGGGCTCGGCGGAGCTGATGTTGTTTTTTATCCTAATGAGAAAGATTTCATAATAAGGATTTGGAGAAGGGGCAGAGGGATAGCAGAGCAGGGAGAGGCTGGTGCTGCTACTAGGGGGTCATACCATGTGGGAGTAATAGAGCCCACCATAATGCCCCCCAGTAGAAATAATTCTCCTTATAATGTGACAGTGCAAAAAATACCCCCTTATGCCCCCAGTTGAGCTAATGTCCCCCATAATGTGCCAGTATAAAATACCCCTATATAGTGCCCCTAGTGAATGCCTCCATAGTGCTCCTCTCCCCCCTTCCTGCTAGTGCCCCCCCATAATGTACCAGTATAAAATGCCCCATATATCGTGCCCCAGTAGATGCCCTCAGTGTCCCCCATAATTTGCAAGTATAAAATACCCCTTCTTATTGCCCCCGTAGATGACTCCATAGTACTCCTCTCCCCCCTTCCCCATAGTACCCACCATAATGTGTCCCAGTATAAAATGCTACTGTACAGAGCCCCCCATATAAAACACCCCTTCTTTGTGGCCTCAGTAGATGCCCCTATAGTGCCCACCAATAATGTGCCAGTAATAAGTGCCCTCCATAACGTGCCACTGCCAGTAACAAGAGCCCCCCATCACGTGCCAGTAATAAGCCCCCCATCATGTGCCAGTATTAAGTCCCCCCCATCATCATCATGTGCCAGTATTAAGTCGCCCCCCCAATCATGTGCCAGTATAAAGTCGCCCCCCCAATCATCATCATGTGCCAGTATTAAGTCCCCCCCCATCATCATCATGTGCCAGCCAGTATTAAGTCCCCCCCCATCATCATGTGCCAGCCAGTATTACGTCCCCCCCATTATCATGTGCCAGCCAGTATTAAGTCCCCCCCCCATCATCATGTGCCAGCCAGTATTAAGTGCCCCCCCATTATCATCATGTGCCAGCCAGTATTAAGTGTCCCCCCCCATTATCATCATGTGCCAGCCAGTATTAAGTCCCCCCCCATAATCATCATGTACCAGCCAGTATTAAGTCCCCCCCCATCATCATCATCATGTGCCAGCCAGTATTAAGTGCCCCCCCCATCATCATCATGTGCCAGCCAGTATTAAGTCCCCCCCCATCATCATCATCATGTGCCAGCCAGTATTAAGTGCCCCCCCCCCCATTTTCATCATGTGCCAGCCAGTATTAAGTGCCCCCCCCATTATCATCATGTGCCAGCCAGTATTAAGTCCCCCCCCATCATCATCATGTGCCAGCCAGTATTAAGTGTCCCCCCCATTATCATCATGTGCCAGCCAGTATTAAGTGCCCCCCATTATCATCATGTGCCAGCCAGTATTAAGTCCCCCCCCATTATCATCATGTGCCAGCCAGTATTAAGTCCCCCCCCATTATCATCATGTGCCAGCCAGTATTAAGTCCCCCCCCCATTATCATCATGTGCCAGCCAGTATTAAGTCCCCCCCCATTATCATCATGTGCCAGCCAGTATTAAGTTCCCCCCCATTATCATCATGTGCCAGCCAGTATTAAGTGCCCCCCCCATTATCATCATGTGCCAGCCAGTATTAAGTCCCCCCCCATCATCATCATCATGTGTCAGCCAGTATTAAGTGCCCCCCTCCATTATCATCATGTGCCAGCCAGTATTAAGTCCCCCCCATCATCATCATCATGTGCCAGTATTGTAAGAAAATAAAAAAAACACATACTTACCTCAGTGTCAGCGATGCGATGCAGGCCTCTTCTGGCCTGTGTCCAGCGCTGTAAGGGTCAGGCGGCGTGATGACGTCACGCGCCGCCTGCGCCGGCCTCTGATAGGCTGCCGGCCTAGTGCGCCGGCAGCCTATCAGAGGAAGGGAAGGGGACACACCCCTCCCTCCCCTGCACCGCCGCAGCACAGTCAGATTACAAGGGAGATGAGCGCAATGGAAGCGCTCATCTCCCTGTGCTTGACTGCGGCGGCGGCGGCTCACTTAGGGGGCGGGAACGGGGGCATAATAGGAAGCCTCAGGCGACCCCCAGGGAAGGGACGATCGACCCCCAGGTTGAGAACCGCTGTTTTAGATGGTCATATCAGCAGCAGGCCCTCGTCCCTAATGTTTTTGAGGGTCACCAGCAGGCCAGCAATCATAATTTTTCAAGGGTGTGTATGATGCCCTCCTTTATGTGTAATAAAGGGTGTATTGTAGTGCCGGTTCCTTGTCATTTTTTGCAGTTCTTTCACTTAGTGCATAGGCTTTATGAGTGTAGGAGTCCCACTACCTGAACAATTGTACCACAATGTGAATGAGGCCCTCCTTTATGTGATATACAGGTTGTATCGGAGTGCCTCTTCCTTGTAATTTTTGGCAGAACTTGCACTTTATATACAAGTAAATATACAGGAAAGAATGTTTCCTAACAAATTTTCCTCTAAAATCAATTTTATCTTCGTTTTTTTGCGTATTATTGTCAGTCTGTAAAAGTGGCGTACTACTCGGACAACATCGTTCCCAGCATCGACCTGGACGTCCAAGATGCATCCAGACATCCTCCCCATGCTGTTCCCGAACTATTTCAGTGGTGTTTCCATCAATTTCTGACCTTTTCCTGTGAACCAGACACCCTTCCCTCTTCAGAGCAGGGGGTGCCTGGTTTAATGCTCGGGTTCGCCCATTGACTTCCATTGTGCCAGGGTGCTCGGTAGAGATGAGATTAAGACAGAGACTGATGCAAAGAAAAAGTTGATGAAGTGTGAGTGCCTGGATGACTGCACATGTGAACGTGCCATTTTGAAATATAAACTGGATAAAGAATCAAACACAAAACCTAAAGTAGAAAGCTGGGCAATGGAGAAAAAGAGGGAGGCCAGAGCCCAAAATGTGAAGATGAAAGAAATCATAGAGAAAAACGGTACTGATTATGGTGTTGAGTACAGTATGGTAGAGCAAGGAGCCCCTCAAAGATGTGTGGGTGCAGCGCCTGGAGGGTCACTGCTTTCAGAGTGACTATGTATGGGGTCGGAGCAATCAGTCTCTGAAAATGCTGGGAATACTAGGGGGCAAAGTGTGTCATCTAACAAGGGGCTAACTGCAGTGGACACAGTTTGCAACTCTGGTGAAGTGAATGTGAGCAGCAATCCGTGTGTGAACAGGAAAGTGTTTTATGTACGGACATTGTGAATGAGACCCCGCTCAGCGCTGTGATCGAGACCCCGCTCAGTGATGTGATCGAGACCCCGCTAAGCGATGTGATCGAGACCCCGCTCAGCGCTGTGATCGAGACCCCGCTCAGCCCTGTGGGTGAGACCCCGCTCAGCGCTGTGATCGAGACCCCGCTCAGCCCTGTGATCGAGACCCCGCTCAGCGCTGTGATCGAGACCCCGCTCAGCGCTGTGATCAAGACCCCGCTCAGTCCTGTGGGCGAGACCCCGCTCAGCTCTGTGATCGAGACCCCGCTCAGCGCTGTGATCGAGACCCCGCTCAGCCCTGTGATCGAGACCCCGCTCAGAGCTGTGATCGAGACCCCGCTCAGCGCTGTGATCGAGACCCCGCTCAGCGCTGTGATAGAGACCCTGCTCAGCGCTGTGATCGAGACCCCGCTCAGTCCTGTGGGTGAGACCCCGCTCAGCGCTGTGATTGAGACCCCGCTCAGCGCTGTGATTGAGACCCCGCTCAGCGCTGTGATTGAGACCCCGCTCAGCGCTGTGAGTGAAAGTCAGCTATCAGATGAGACAACTACACAGACTGGAGCAGA
Source organism: Bufo bufo (assembly GCF_905171765.1). NCBI lineage: Eukaryota > Metazoa > Chordata > Amphibia > Anura > Bufonidae > Bufo > Bufo bufo. Next base: position 39,499,852 of record NC_053391.1, read on the forward strand.
CTAGGACTCTCAGCCGCACACCATGTCAAGTGCACAGCAGTCTGGAGCAGACACAGGTGGATCTACAGGGCAATCTGGAGTCAGTAAGCCCGTTGATAAGGATAAGCCCAGCACTGATCCTCCTGCTGACCGTCCACAATTCAGGAGACTGTTCTCTAATGTCACAAGGCCGGCTAACCCTCCACCTCAGAGGAGGAATGCTGTCAGGATTAAGTATACGGGTGTAGAGGGAAGTCAGGTGGGTGTATATATAGATATATACACTCACCTAAAGAATTATTAGGAACACCATACTAATACGGCGTTGGACCCCCTTTTGCCTTCAGAACTGCCTTAATTCTACGTGGCATTGATTCCACAAGGTGCTGATAGCATTCTTTAGAAATGTTGGCCCATATTGATAGGATAGCATCTTGCAGTTGATGGAGATTTGAGGGATGCACATCCAGGGCACGAAGCTCCCGTTCCACCACATCCCAAAGATGCTCTATTGGGTTGAGATCGGGTGACTGTGGGGGCCATTTTAGTACAGTGAGCTCATTGTCATGTTCAAGAAACCAATTTGAAATGATTCGAGCTTTGTGACATGGTGCATTATCCTGCTGGAAGTAGCCATCAGAGGATGGATACATGTTCTCATTCTGTTTACGCCAAATTCGGACTTTACCATTTGAATGTCTCAACAGAAATCGAGACTCATCAGACCAGGCAACATTTTTCCAGTCTTCAACAGTCCAATTTTGGTGAGCTCGTGCAAATTGTAGCCTCTTTTTCCTATTTGTAGTGGAGATGAGTGGTACCCGGTGGGGTCTTCTGCTGTTGTAGCCCATCCGCCTCAAGGTTGTGCGTGTTGTGGCTTCACAAATGCTTTGCTGCATACCTCGGTTGTAACGAGTGGTTATTTCAGTCTTCTATCAGCTTGAATCAGTCGGCCCGTTCTCCTCTGACCTCTAGCATCCACAAGGCATTTTTGCCCACAGGACTGCCGCATACTGGATGTTTTTCCCTTTTCACACTATTCTTTGTAAACCCTAGAAATGGTTGTGCGTGAAAATCCCAGTAACTGAGCAGATTGTGAAATACTCAGACCGGCCCGTCTGGCACCAACAACCATGCCACGCTCAAAATTGCTTAAATCACCTTTCTTTCCCATTCTGACATTCAGTTTGGAGTTCAGGAGATTGTCTTGACCAGGACCACCCCCCTAAATGCATTGAAGCAACTGCCATGTGATTGGTTGACTAGATAATTGCTTTAATGAGAAATAGAACAGGTGTTCCTAATAATTCTTTAGGTGAGTGTATATACAGTATACTGTTCTCTGTAGTGTATATATATATATATATATATATATATATATATATATATGTATCTGCCCCTTCATTGATATGTGTATATATGTATATATATATGGGCCCCCTTATATGGCCAATAGGGATATATATTCCCTGTATGGCCATGTATATATTGGCCAGTATGGGCCCAGGTATGGGTATGGTCTGCGTTGTGCAGTGTCCGTTGGAATGTCTGCCTTGAGACATTGCCACCAGCAGAGCCCAGATTCACCAGGATGGCCTTGGTGGTGATCCTTGGATTCTTTTTCACCTCTCTAACTATCCTCCTGGCCAGCACAGGTGTCACTTTTGGCTTCCGACCACGTACTCTGAGATTTTCCACGGAACATCTTGTATTTTTTGCTCAAATGTAAATAAAAGCTGAGAAATAATTATGGGCAGCACTGTATATACACTGCTCAAAAAAATAAAGGGAACACAAAAATAACACATCCTAGATCTGAATTAATTAAATATTCTTTTGAAATACTTTGTTCTTTACATAGTTGAATGTGCTGACAACAAAATCACACAAAAATAAAAAAATGGAAATCCAATTTTTCAACCCATGGAGGTCTGGATTTGGAGTCACCCTCAAAATTAAAGTGGAAACACACACTACAGGCTGATCCAACTTTGATGTAATGTCCTTAAAACAAGTCAAAATGAGGCCCAGTAGTGTGTGTGGCCTCCACGTGCCTGTATGACCTCCCTACAACGCCTGTGCATGCTCCTGATGAGGTGGCGGACGGTCTCCTGAGGGATCTCCTCCCAGACCTGGACTAAAGCATCTGCCAACTCCTGGACAGTCTGTGGTGCAACGTGACGTTGGTGGATAGAGCGAGACATGATGTCCCAGATGTGCTCAATTGGATTCAGGTCTGGGGAACGGGCGGGCCAGTCCATAGCATCAATGCCTTCGTCTTGCAGGAACTGCTGACACACTCCAGCCACATGACGTCTAGCATTGTCTTGCATTAGGAGGAACCCAAGGCCAACCGCACCAGCATATGGTCTCACAAGGGGTCTGAGGATCTCATCTCGGTACCTAATGGCAGTCAGGCTACCTCTGGCGAGCACATGGAGGGCTGTGCGGCCCTCCAAAGAAATGCCTCCCCACACCATTACTGACCCAATGCCAAACCGGTCATGCTGGAGGATGTTGCAGGCAGCAGAACGTTCTCCACGGCGTCTCAAGACTCTGTCACGTCTGTCACATGTGCTCAGTGTGAACCTGCTTTCATCTGTGAAGAGCACAGGGCGCCAGTGGCGAATTTGCCAATCTTGGTGTTCTCTGGCAAATGCCAAACGTCCTGCACGGTGTTGGGCTGTAAGCACAACCCCCACCTGTGGACGTCGGACCCTCATGGAGTCTGTTTCTGACCGTTTGAGCAGACACATGCACATTTGTGGCCTGCTGGAGGTCATTTTGCAGGGCTCTGGCAGTGCTCCTCCTGTTCCTCCTTGCACAAAGGCAGAGGTAGCGGTCCTGCTGCTGGGTTGTTGCCCTCCTACGGCCTCCTCCACGTCTCCTGATGTACTGGCCTGTCTCCTGGTAGCGCCTCCATGCTCTGGACACTACGTTCACAGACACAGCAAACCTTCTTGCCACAGCTCGCATTGATGTGCCATCCTGGATAAGCTGCACTACCTGAGCCACTTGTGTGGGTTGTAGACTCCGTCTCATGCTACCACTAGAGTGAAAGCACTGCCAGCATTCAAAAGTGACCAAAACATCAGCCAGAAAGCATAGGAACTGAGAAGTGATCTGTGGTCACCACCTGCAGAACCACTCCTTTATTGGGGGTGTCTTGCTAATTGCCTATAATTTCCACCTGTTGTTTATCCCATTTGCACAACAGCATGTGAAATTGATTGTCACTCAGTGTTGCTTCCTAAGTGGACAGTTTGATTTCACAGAAGTGTGATTGACTTGGAGTTACATTGTGTTGTTTAAGTGTTCCCTTTATTTTTTTGAGCAGTGAGTATATATATATATATATATAGAGATGTGTGTATGCATATATATATATATATATATATATATATATGTGGGCTTATTACTGTCCATTCATTCCCCCAGGTTGTGGCCATGCATTGCCACATGTATGTCTGGGTGTATGTATATACATATAGATGTATGTATGCCCCAGTTATTGCATACATCTGTATACAGTACAGACCAAAAGTTTGGACACACCTTCTCACTCAAAGAGTTTTCTTTATTTTCATGACTATGAAGGCATCAAAACTATGAATTAACACATGTTGGTAAGGCTGATTAGTCAGCCTGCATTTGTGGGAGGGGCGGAGGCTCTTCATATAAGAGCCACACCTTCACTTCCAGGCGCACACAGCTGCTGCTGGGTGTCATTATTAGCAAACTAGCTTCTCTAGTGGTAGGAGTCTTTCTTTGCAGCATGGAGCCAGAATAGAGCTTGTTATTTTGCTCTCTGCTACCGTGGTATGCACGCGCCATACTATGTAAGTAGGTTGGGCCGGGGCCGTCTCTCCTGGCCGGTCGGAATCGTCTTTGCCTCAGAATCTGCTACCTCAAGTTTGCTCGTTGGGCCTAAATACTTCTATTTCTTTTCAACTTTGTTTGTTGGTAATAGGAGTTAGTTCCTATAAATCTTACAAGTTTCACTTTGCTTCGTTCGTCTCGTATGTAAAGTTACTTCAGCCGTTATGCTGTAAAGAAAGTTACCCGGGCTGCACATTATGTCACGTTTGGAGATCGGACGCAGCTGTTATTGTTTAGGCCTCTTGCTGTAGCTGTTCCTTGCCATGTGTCTCCCCCCCCCCTCCCCCCGCTACCACCATCTTTAGACTTCATGTATTTCACTGCTCCATGTACTTAAAAACCTTGCTGCACTTTCATGCTCTGCTGTTATCCTGAGCGGCATTTACACTTTCGGCTTTTATTTCATGTCTTATGCTGCATCCGCACGTCCTTACTGTCCTGCACTTTTCTACTCTTGGTTCGTATTCACTCAGATTGGTCTCCCATTCAAGCTGCATTCACCTGTTGGCTGTTACATCTCATTCCATCCCCAGCCGGATCCGTATTACACGCCTGTTATTACATGTTGTATACTCGGCTTACAGCCATAGCTGCTACTGTTACTCCGTTTTCATGCTCTGGACGCACCACCCTGGTGTTCCCACCTTGCTCCACTCACAACTAGAGCTGCGTTTATACCAAATTTCATGCTCTGCTTATACCCAAAGTTGTGTTCACACTTCTACTGCTACACCAGGTCGTATACCCCACTCACCAAAGCCGCTTTCCATGTCTGCTGTCACATCAAGTTAATATTGTTCACATCCAAAGCTGCGTCCGCATGTCTGCTTTCACATCTTGTCCTATACTTCTTTCACTACTAGAGCTGCGTCCACGTGTCTGCTTTCGCATCACGTCAATACTCTGCTCACTTTCAGGTTGCATTTATACGTCTGCTTTATACCATGCTTTTCATGCGCTACCCATACTCAGAGCTGCGCCCATACCATGTTTTTTAGGTACCACTCGCATCCAAAGCTGCATTCACCCATTTGTTGTTACATCATGTGTTGTACTCTGCTCACACTCAAAGCTGCATTCTCCTGTTCATTGCTACGTCATGGTTTTGCTCAATCTCACCGGGGCAGTCTGCAACCACCGCTCTGGTACCGCTCTCCCGACAAACATAACTGCGTTTTTTTTTCAGGCTTACGTTCCCTTCCTCGGTGGTCTGTTACATTCCATAGGCCTACTTTCTGTTTTAATCCTGGTTCATATTCACTCAGACTGGTCTCCTTTTACTTCTGGTTTGTATTCACTCAGATTTGTCTCCTGCCCCAGTTCACCAAACAGCTCCTTAGCAGAGGTCAGTGGGCCAGTAAGTTTCCTGCAATGTTTTCACAAGCTGTTTATTTGTTTGTCACGATAAGAGACTTCTCTTAGCGAACTTGCAATGCCTCAGGCTCTTGTTTTTTCTCCCATCTGTTTCAATTTCATGTTTACGTTTATGGTTCGTGGTGGTTAGTGTTTTATGTATGCACGTGCTTCGGATTACTAATGTCTATATTTTTAACGCCTGTTGGCAGTCATCTTCCTTAGGCCACCTTCTAGCCAATCCAATCATTCAAGTCGCTTCATATGCCATCAGGTCCGGCTTACGTTTTAATTACTTATCGTCACCGCAACGTCATCCCTCTGTCTTCGGGGGCCCTTTGACTGATCCGGCCTCATGGCTCCGGGGGCCCCATGACCGTTTTTTCATGTTTTGTTTGTTAGGGGTACGACATGGTTGTAGGCTGATTAGTGTTCCAGGTTTGCTGTTGGAGGGGGTCATGGTTATGCGAGTCCCCAGGCATTCTGGTGCTGCATAAGTGGTTTATTTAAAAAAATAATAATAATTATTATTATTATTAAGAGGCTCGCACGAGTGGCTCTTCGCTTATAGGACCTCACGACTGGCATCGTCATTCGTAGTTCGCACGGTCATCTGATACTTGTTCTGCCATAAAAGGCTCTCACGCACGGCTCCCGCCATAGGGGGACTCTCACGCATGGCTCCCGCCATAGGGGGACTGTCACGCATGGCTCCCGCCATAGGGGGACTGTCACGCATGGCTCCCGCCATAGGGGGACTGTCACGCATGGCTCCCGCCATAGGGGGACTGTCACGCATGGCTCCCGCCATAGGGGGACTGTCACGCATGGCTCCCGCCATAGGGGGACTCTCACGCATGGCTGGGCTTAGAGGATTTCACAATTGTCATCGACATTGGTAGGTCATACAGCCATCTGATACTATTTTCCATGGCACACCTTTCAGAAGTTTTCTTTTGTTCATTTATATTTTACAGATTAGTACTTGCGGTTCATTTCAGCCTCATTTCATTAAGAAGCTTTACCCCATGTCTTTGTCTTTCTAGGTTATCGAGTCCCAGTTGATTACTAAACCCGTTGGGTTAAGCCCCAATCTTTTCCCCAGCCGTCCTTAATTCTAAGGTTCGCATCCCAGCCCCATGGGCCCCTGGTGGTTGCTTCGGCCCCATGGCTTCAGGGGTCCGACCAATGGTTGTCAGTCCACCTGTGCAGCTATGCTTTTGAATGACATATCTTTACCTGCTTGCCAGCTTATTTTATTCAGGTTTAATTTTAGTTTGTCTGTTATTATCTCAATTTTCTATCACGTTTCCCTTCGTCTTTTCAGGTCATGCAGTTGAACTCATATTGGGGTCACCTTCCACGTCGGTCAGGTCTCGTTCCTAACGATATTTCGCCTTGCAAGTTATTCAGGCCACGAAGTTTATCTTAGGTGTCGTCTGCCACATCGGTCAGGCTCATGGTTTAATTTCACCTGCACCTTATTCAGGTCACTTTTTATAGTTATAATTATAAAAATAAAAAAAATAATCGGCCCCATGGCTTCGGGGGCCCGATGACAGCTTTGGCCCCATGGCTTCGGGGGCCCGATGACAGCTTTGGCCCCATGGCTTCGGGGGCCCGATGACAGCTTTGGCCCCATGGCTTCGGGGGCCCGATGACAGCTTTGGCCCCATGGCTTCGGGGGACCGATGACAGCTTTGGCCCCATGGCTTCGGGGGCCCGATGACAGCTTTGGCCCCATGGCTTCGGGGGCCCGATGACAGCTTTGGCCCCATGGCTTCGGGGGCCCGATGACAGCTTTGGCCCCATGGCTTCGGGGGCCCGATGACTGTTTTCAGTCCTGCTGGGCTGATTGCCTGGTTGGTTGTCCATATGTGCATCTGGGCTGATTTGGCCCCTATGTATCGCATACATACCTGCTTCCCTAATTTCCTAATAATCCATGTTGATTGCTCACTTTGTTTTGACCGCAAACTGGTCCGATTCGCCCTACAGCATAATTGTCATGTCTTACGCAGATATTTAGTCTTTCTTTAATTGTTCATGCTTTCGTTCAGGTCCTGCCAGAGGAAGAACAAGTAGGGCAATTCCCTCTAACATTTCAGTCTTTGATCGTAGTCGATCATATCTTGTCAACCAGGTCCCCGCGCAAAGTCTTTGCCTTTTTACCACGACCAGGAATTAATTTTCAGATAGTAGGTCTTCACGTCTCAAGCGTAAAAACAATTCTCAGGGGCACACAGTAGAACAACGCGCGGACCACGGCTAGCAGATAGCTGTTGTCTGGGGAACTATTCAAGGATTCTCTTCCTATCTACATGGTTCTTTTTGGCCCTCATTACTGCATAGTCTAGGCAGTTAGGTTTCGGTCCCATGATCTCCTGGGGCTAGGGCATTGCCAGTACTCGCACTAGAACCAAACTTTACAAGTTTCAGTTGTTTTTTATGATCCATTTCACAACGTATTCCCGGTCCTCCATTCTGCTTTGGGGCAGTATCCGCAATATTGAGCATCATGTCTCTGGCCTTGTCATCTACAAGATGGGTTGTAGGTCTCCTACTGGTCTTGCCTCATATACTCCGAATTTTCGCTCTAGATCCCTGACGCCTTGCAGTTGGCTTGGGGATTAGTTTGCACATGCCATTCGAATTCCTTGTCTACCCTACTTGGCTTGGTTTTTGCCCACTTATAGGCCTACCCACGATCATGGCTTAGGGCACACAACAAGCCATTTAGTCAGGTCAGCTAAGACACGCCTATCTGGGTTAGGTTGTTCCCGTTGTTTCTCTCCCTAGGGTTCTTGGGATACCTCTTGGCTGTAGCCATGACCACAAGTGGAATTATATACATAACAAACAAGTGTGAAACAACCGAAAATATGTCATATTCTAGGTTCTTCAAAGTAGCCACCTTTTGCTTTGATTACTGCTTTGCACACTCTTGGCATTCTCTTGATGAGCTTCAAGAGGTAGTCCCCTGAAATGGTCTTCCAATAGTCTTGAAGGAGTTCCCAGAGATGCTTAGCACTTGTTGGCCCTTTTGCCTTCACTCTGCGGTCCAGCTGACCCCAAACCATCTCGATTGGGTTCAGGTCCGGTGACTGTGGAGGCCAGGTCATCTGGTGCAGCACCCCATCACTCTCCTTCATGGTCAAATAGCCCTTACTTTCAAAGTTTTCCCAATTTTTCGGCTGACTGACTGACCTTCATTTCTTAAAGTAATGATGGCCACTCGTTTTTCTTTACTTACCTGCTTTTTTCTTGCCATAATACAAATTCTAACAGTCTATTCAGTAGGACTATCAGCTGTGTATCCACCTGACTTCTCCTCAACGCAACTTATGGTCCCAACCCCATTTATAAGGCAAGAAATCCCACTTATTAAACCTGACAGGGCACACCTGTGAAGTGAAAACCATTTCAGGGGACTAGCTCTTGAAGCTCATCAAGAGAATGCCAAGAGTGTGCAAAGCAGTAATCAAAGCAAAAGGTGGCTACTTTGAAGAACCAAGAATATGACATATTTTCAGTTGTTTCACACTTGTTTGTTATGTATATAATTCCACATGTGTTAATTCATAGTTTTGATGCCTTCAGTGTGAATCTGCAATTTTCATAGTCATGAAAATAAAGAAAACTCTTTGAATGAGAAGGTGTGTCCAAACTTTTGGTCTGTACTGTATATATTTATATAATGTGCCCCAGGTTTATATTGGGTATATATATGTATATGGATGTGCCCCAAGCATCCATATAGATATATATTTATAATAAGGCCAGCATATTCCCCCCAGTCACGGGTGCCCCCCTCTGATATGTGCCTGCAGGAGAGAGAGGCCGACAACTGGACAATTATGTCCAGTTTCGGCCACTTCAAAGGACAAAGGATCAATAAAGATACTCTGCCCTTTGATAACATCTCCGGCAGCTGTAATTACAGCGCCAGGGGTATGCGATATCTCCACAGGCGGGAGTACCAAAGGATCCCCCCGCCTGGGAGCGCGGGCTGGTGCAGTGACGTCAAATCACCGCACCAGCCCACGTAGACCTGGCTGCGGGAGCGAGTGCTGTGGGGTTTAAATACCCCAGCGGCACTGCGCTTGAACAGACAGGATCACTATCCCCCGTCCTAAAGACACAGTGCGCTGTGCTGCGCTCAGGAGAAGACGGCCCCCCTGCCCCCACTAAGGAAAGCGCAGCCCGCGCTGAGGAGAGAAGATTCCCCCCATTGAAAGCACAGGCAGCACTGCGCTGGGGGGAAGGAAGAGTCTACCCCCACACCCCCTCAGAAGAAACCCTGAACCCCGACCAGAGGAAGAGCGCAGGCAGCATTGTGCTGCTCAAGAGTGGAGACCGACCGCCCTACTAAACGGAGAGCGCAGGCAGCGCTCAGGAGAGGTGAATCCTGACCCACCTCTCAGAAGACCCACAGAAGAAGGGAAGTGAAGAGCAGAGGAGGAAGAGCGTATGCAGTGCTCAGGAGGAGGAGGAAGACAGAACCCAGAGCAGCCACAGGAAGAAGAGCACAGAATCCTGGATTGGCTAAGTATCCCTGCCCTGCCTCCTATCCCTGCATTTTACCCCTGTGTTCCCCAGCATTAACCCCTGTTCCTGCTGCCCTGATTACTATAACCCCTGCATTAACCCTCCAGTACCCTTTCCCCTGCTGCTGCAGTCTCTGCCCTGCAATTCCCTGCTGCCCATACCCTCTGCCCTGCCGAGCATTAACCCCTGCATTCCCTGTGTGCAGCCCCAGTATTAACCCCTGCTGCTCTGGACCCCAGCATTAACCCCTGAACCCTTGCTGGGCTGATCACCTCCCTTGCTGGGCTGTATTTACCCCTATTTAACCCCTGCAGCAGTAACCTCTTCACTGCTGCTGCCTGGTACCCCTACAGCAGTGTGTTAACCCCTTCACTGTTGCTCCATCCAGAAACCCTTGCATTGTTAACCCTTTCTTGGGTTATCCCTGCCCAGTTAACCCTTGCTGTCCAGCTACATCCTTGTTTATATCCCTGGCCTGCAAGTATTAACCCTTGCAGTGCCACCATTACCCCTTGTACCCCGTAGGGACAGTGAGTAGCCAGGAGGGTGGGTTGACATTTGTATGTGTGTATGTAAGTGTAATGTATAGATAGTGTGTGTGTGTGTGAGGTGGAATTGGGAATTGTATTGTATTGTGTAGTGTAGTTAGGTTTGTATTGTGTTTATTGTACAGGGTGGGCCATTTATATGGATACACCTTAATAAAATGGGAATGGTTGGTGATATTAACTTCCTGTTTGTGGCACATTAGTATATGTGAGGGGGGAAACTTTTCAAGATGGGTGGTGACCATGGCATCCATTTTGAAGTCGGCCATTTTGAATCCAACTTTTGTTTTTTTCAATAGGAAGAGGGTCATAAAGGAGTTCAACATATGGCTTGGTAAATGGTGTCAAGAGGAAGGATTTGGCTTTGTTTCTCATGATAGCTCTACTTGGAATAGAAAGGAACTGTACAAAAAAGATGGTTTGCATCTTTCTCTCAAAGGAACAAATGTACTTAGTGAACAACTCCAAGAATTGGCGAAAGAGTATTTAAACTAGGAAGGGGGGGGGCAAAAGAGTGAAAATAAGAGTCCAATTGCCCCCCGAAACAATGCCAGAACAGGTCAGAAGCACAGAGGTTAAGAAATGATAAGCTCAGAGTCCTGTCTACAAATGCTCGCAGTTTAGGTAAAAAAATCTATGAACTTGGGTCAATAATGGCATCTGAGAATGTAGATTTAGTGGCTGTTACGGAGACATGGTTTAATGAAAGAAATGACTGGGACATAACCATACCAGGGTACTCTTTATACAGAAGAGACAGAGAAGGCAAGAAAGGAGGAGGAGTGGCCCTGTATGTGAAAGATAGCATTAAATCTAACCTAATACAAGTTGGTGAGGCCAACATAGAGTCAGTTTGGGTTACGTTGCAGTTTGCTAACCATGCAGTAACTCGTGTAGGTGTGATATATAGACCACCTGGTCAAGTTAAAGAACTAGATGATCTACTAGTTGAAGAAATAGCTAAAATGACAATGAAAGGAGAAGTTATCATTATGGGAGATTTCAATCTTCCAGATATAAACTGGAAAACCAAAATAGCAAGTTCTACCAGGAGTACAGATATTCTAAATTCCCTACTGGGGTTATCTCTACAACAAGTGGTTGAGGAGCCAACCCGGAGGGAGGCCATTTTGGATTTGGTATTCACAAATGGGGATTCGGTATATGATGTCATTGTAGGCGAAACCTTGGGATCTAGTGATCACCAGTCAGTGTGGTTTAATATAAGAACTGTGAAAGAGTCCCACCACACAAACAAAAGTTTTAGATTTTAGAAAAACAGACTTTTCAAAAATGAAATTAGTCATAAATGAGTCCTTATCAGACTGGAACGGATTACATGGAGTCCAGGAGAAATGGGACTACTTAAAAGGTGCATTATTGAAGGCAACAGAAAATTGCATTAGACTTGTCAGTAAAAGCAAAAAAAGGAAGAGACCACTGTGGTACTCAGCAGAAGTGGCCCAAATCATTAAAAATAAAAAGCTAGCATTTTGTAATTATAAAAAAACCCAGAGCAATGAAGATAAGGAAATCTACAAGATTAGGCAGAGAGAGGCCAAGCAAGTTATAAGAACTTCTAAAGCGCAGGCAGAAGAAAAACTAGCTCAGTCTATGAAAAAAGGGGATAAGACATTCTTCAGATATATAAATGAAAAAAGGAAATTAAAACAAGGAATAACTAAATTAAAAACAAAGGACGGAAGGTATGTAGAAGAGAAAAAAAGGCTAGCCGACTGCCTTAATGAATACTTCTGTTCAGTTTTTACAAAAGAAAAAGGAGAAGGACCTCCACTAGAAAGGATGACTAATAAATCGTTTGATGCATGTATCTTTACAGAGGAAGATGTTCTAAGTTTGCTGTCTAAGGTGAAGACAAATAAGTCACAGGGGCCTGATGAGATACACCCAAAATTATTAAAAGAGCTTAGTGGTGAGCTGGCAAAACCGTTAACAGATTTATTTAACCAATCATTAGTAACAGGAGTCGTCCCGGAAGATTGGAAATTGGCAAATGTCGTGCCCATTCACAAGAAAGGTAGTAGGGAGGAATCGAGCAACTATAGACCAGTGAGTCTGACATCAATAGTAGGCAAATTAATGGAAACCCTATTAAAGGATAGGATTGTGGAACATCTAAAATCCCATGGATTGCAAGATGAAAAACAACATGGGTTTACTTCAGGGAGATCGTGTCAAACAAATCTTATAGATTTTTTTGACTGGGTGACTAAAATAATAGACGGTGGAGGTGCAGTAGACATCGCATATCTAGATTTTAGTAAGGCTTTTGACACTGTCCCACATAGAAGACTTATCAATAAACTGCAGTCATTGAGCATGGACTCCCATATTGTTGAGTGGATTAGGCAGTGGCTGAGTGACAGACAACAGAGGGTTGTAGTCAATGGAGAACATTCAAAACAAGGTCATCTTACCAGTGGGGTTCCACAGGGATCTGTACTGGGACCAATTTTGTTTAATATCTTCATAAGTGATATTGCAAAAGGCCTCGATGGTAAGGTTTGTCTTTTTGCTGATGACACAAAGATATGTAACAGGGTTGATGTTCCTGGAGGGAAACGCCAAATGGAAAAGGATTTAGGAAAACTAGAAGAATGGTCAGAACTCTGGCAACTGAAATTTAATGTGGATAAGTGCAAGATAATGCACCTGGGGCGTAAAAACCCAAGGGCAGAATATAGAATATTTGACACAGTCCTAACCTCAGTATCTGAGGAAAGGGATTTAGGAGTAATTATTTCAGAAGACTTAAAGGTGGGAAGACAATGTAATAGAGCAGCACGAAATGCCAGCAGAATGCTTGGATGTATAGGGAGAGGTATAAGCAGTAGAAAGAGTGAAGTGCTTATGCCGCTGTACAGAACACTGGTGAGACCTCACTTGGAGTATTGTGCGCAGTAGTGGAGGCCATATCTCCAGAAGGATATAGATACTCTAGAGAGAGTTCAGAGAAGAGCTACTAAACTAGTACATGGATTGCAGGATAAAACTTACCAGGAAAGGTTAAAGGACCTTAATATGTATAGCTTGGAAGAAAGAAGAGACAGAGGGGATATGATAGAAACTTTTAAATACATAAAGGGAATCAACTCGGTAAAGGAGGAGAGCATATTTAAAAGAAGAAAAACTACCACAAGAGGACACAGTTTTAAATTAGAGGGGCAAAGGTTTAAAAGTAATATAAGGAAGTATTACTTTACTGAGAGAGTAGTGGATGCATGGAATAGCCTTCCTGCAGAAGTGGTAGCTGCAAATACAGTGAAGGGGTTTAAGCATGCATGGGATAGGCATAAGGCTATCCTTCATATAAGATAGGGCCAGGGACTATTCATAGGATTCAGATATATTGGGCAGACTAGATGGGCCAAATGGTTCTTATCTGCCGACACATTCTATGTTTCTATGTCATGTGACACATCAAACTTATTGGGAATTTCACACGAAAAACAATGGTGTGCTTGGTTTTAACGTAACTTTATTCTTTCATGAGTTAGTTTCTCTTTGTTTACAGCCATTGACATGTCGCCGAGGTTAACACGTGAGGAGCGGATAGAAATTGTGTTGCTGTCTGGTGAATGCAGTAACCGGGTCATTGCAGCAGATTTCAATGCAAGACACCCTACGAGAGTGGCATTAGTCAAACATCCCTTCGGCGGATATTAGCTACTCACAAATGGCACCCTTACAAACTCAAGCTACTGCAGCATCTCAACGAGGACGACCCAGATCGGCGCACTGAATTTGCAGAATGGGCAAAACAAAAATTGGAACAGGACCCTCGTTTACGCAGAAGATTTTGTTCAGTGATGAGGCAAACTTTTATGTGAATGGTGAAGTTAACAATCAAAACCACCGCTATTGGTCTGACACTAGCCCACATTGGATAGATCCCTCCAAGACTGTTGGAACAAAAAAATTGATGGTATGGTGTGGTATATAGGATACAAAGATAATGGGGCCATTCTTCATCAATGGAAACCTCAAGGCCACTGGATATGCAAAATTGCTACATGACGATGTGTTTCCCTCTTTATGCACTGAAGCTGGCACGTTCCCTGAGTTTTTCCAGCAAGATGGTGCACCACCACATTATGGGTGTCAGGTCCGAGCATTCCTAGATGAACAGTTTCCTGGAAAGTGGATTGGTCGTCGTGGGCCAGTTGAATGGCCCCCAAGGTCTCCCGATCTGACCCCCTTAGACTTTTATCTTTGGGGTCATCTGAAGGCAATTGTCTATGCTGTGAAGATACAAGATGTGCAGCACCTGAAACTACGGATACTGGAAGCCTGTGCTAGCATTTCTCCTGCATTGTTACTATCAGTGGGAGAAGAGGGTTGCATTGACAATCCAACACAATGGGCAGCACATTGAACACATTTTATCAGTGGTCAGAAACTTGTAAATAACTCATGAAATAATAAAGTTACCTTAAAACCAAGCACACCATTGTTTTTCTTGTGAAATTCCCAATAAGTTTGATGTGTCACATGACCCTCTTCCTATTTGAAAAAACAAAAGTTGGATTCAAAATGGCCACCATGGGCACCACCCATCTTGAAAAGTTTCCCCCCTCACATATACTAATGTGCCACAAACAGGAAGTTAATATCACCAACCATTCCCATTTTATTAAGGTGTATCCATATAAATGGCCTACCCTGTAGTGTTATTGCTGTACTGTGGTGTGTGCGTCTATATGTATATATTTATAACCATTGATCTATAAATATATATAGATATAGCGTAGTATTAGACTGTATACTTTCTATTGTGTAATAAATACTTTATTATTCATAATACAGTGTATAGTGTTTTTAGTGACCGCCGTAGTATAGTAGTTGTAAATCACATGTAGTTTAGTTCAGTGTAGTGTAAAGGCAACAGAGGTAACTAGTTAGTCAATCAATTAGCTAGCTAGAGTTAGTTCCTTTTATATTTTAGGTATAAATAGGCGGAGTCATCATTAGACGACTCACGCCTATTTATGAATATTTTTGTATTTATTTTTTTATAAATCCTTTATTTTCTGAACCGAATATACAGATTTCCATATCAAGCAGTTCAAGTCTACAGAAATATTTTACACAAATTAGTACATTTGATCCTTTTAACCCTCCCCTCCCCTTTTAATTCACTGCTGCGGGGTCCGCCCGTATTTTAATATCTACCTTAATTTCTGTTTCCAAAAATTTCCACTGTAAGAGATCTTGGGAACCTGGAGCGAAAAAGAAAACGTGCCCGCTCAGAGTATCGTCACTCCGGTTTCCTTGCTATTCTTCTATATGCCTCAATAGTGTCTAGCCGGGCCCTCCATTCGTAGAAGCTAGGGATATTCTTTGTACCCCAATATTTAACTATCAAGGCCTTTGCGACCGTGAAGCCCTATTTATGAATATTAATTATTGGTATTATCCAAAATATCAATAATTAATATTTCCCTTAACAACGGGTCCAGAGGAAAAGCTCCCCTCCAAACTGTACATTCGGAAAGTTCTTCTAAAGGACTTCATGACGTTTAAGGCATCTGAGGTGTACGCCCTGATCCATATCCCCTTCAGCAGGATCTATGACATCAGCTTTAAGCTGCAGTATGATCTGGACTTATTCTGGAATATATATAATGACACAAAAGAGCAGTCAATCTGGGAGAATCTACAAGTCATCCAGCTGTCCAAGCCTCAGGTAGTGAGGGCCACCATCTTGTTCCAGTCTGAGGTATTGGTGCTGGCAGATCTGGAGCATTGGCTGAGCAGACAGTGTCTGTTGAAAAGTTGTCTGGAAAAAATCTATGATAAGGAAGACATCTGGAATGGTGGATACACCGTGAGGATACAATTAGGCCAAAACAATGGTGTGACCAGACATCTGCCGCACTTCTTCTACTTGGGCTCAGAGAGAGGGATATACTACTACCCAAGTCAGTCGTGGCTGTGTCACAGATGTGGGGGCAGACACCTCGCCATCAACTGCACCCTTATTAAGTGTTCATTATGTGGACAGTTTGGATATTCAAAGGACAACTATACAGGTCCAGTCATCTGTAACCTGTGTTTGGGAGCGGGTCATACATTACGGGATTGTCCGCATGCGAATCATAATAAAGGCAGTGATGAGATCTTCTTAGAGGCCATGGAGGAAAGTGAAGAGGATGTCACTGCAAGAGAAGATTCAGCCCCAGAAACTGACAGTAAGTACCAGTGAACCTGCTGTAGACGGTGATGGTCCTCCTGATGCACTACAAGTACCAGCCGAGGAAGAGACTGATAGCCCACCTGCTACATTACAAGTATCATCCACTGAAGACATCTCATGTAAAAAGTAAAGTATCTAGAAATCCAGCTGTAGAGACTAAAGTACCACCTGTTGCACTACAAGTACCAGCCAATGAAGCAAAATCTCATATACAGACTAAAATGACCAGTAAACCAGTTGCCAAACCACCTAAACAACTGCCCTGCACGTCTACAGAACCTGCTGATCCGGCCGCAGGGTTCAGGAAGCCCTCTGTGGATTAAGAGGGGTTCCAGACGGAAAAAAGAAAGAACACCACAGCTGATACTTCTAGAAAAGTCACTGCAGCAAAGAGAACCCCGGATCCGCCAGTGCTGGCCATAACATCCGGGCAGTATGGTGCACTGGAAGAAGAAGAGTCAGAAGGAAAGGCAGAAATGGAGTATGTTTCTTCACATAACCCTGACGACGACCCTCAGGAAGATGAACCTGACCCTCCAGTGTCCACCAAAAGATGGGGCAATACAGTTCACAGTAGCGGAAGGAGGAAAAAGAGCAAGAAAACTAAGTGACCCGGATGTGTAGCTGGCCAGTTAAGACCTGTCCTAGGTTGCTAGTATAGCTTATATGTGTATACAGCTAAACCTGCTAATAACCTTAATACAGTTCCTATGTTTATGTGTTAAAGACAAAAGCAGAGTTATTTACTGTGACATCATGTTTTGGATGTCATATAACTGTTATATATTTTGTGTTCACAGAAGCATAAAAAGATAATATGCCTTTTAAGATTCATTTTGTAATGAAAGGTAAGCTCAGTGACACAGCAGAAACAACAGAAAGTATAGTGTTAAACTGTTGTTGCTGGGCAGAAGTCTAGACAAATCACAGCCAGCTTCTCACACAGCAAGAGTTTTCAACAATCACAGCCAGTCTCACACACAGCCTGTCTGGGAATTCCCCCAGCTCCTGCTGCTAGAATCATTATTCACCAGAGACAGGAGCTGCAGAGACATTCACTCCACCGAGAGCTGAGTTTTATGGGAACAAGAGGCCAATATAGGTATTTAAAACAGTTATATAATGTTCATATTGTTAGTATCGTGTTTAGAACTGTATACTGAACTATATATATATATGTGTTTACTTACAGTTCCACCAATTGCAAGCATACAAACCAGATTCCATACAAATTGCATGCGAACTGCTCATACCAGATCATAAGCAATTGCATACTGTAAACTGCAAACCAAGTTGAGCAAGCAGAACTATTAGTTAGACCTCCGATATACCTCTCAGAGAGATCATAAAGTGCTTAAATAACTTAAAGTGAGAGTACAGATACTCAAGAGAGAAATATATCCACCATTTTATGTTGAATGACAAGATTGAACAGTTTAACCACCATCTTATGCATACCGCCATTTTGTGATATCTTTTCAACACGTGTTTTGTACATGGACTATCTGCTGCGGAGGCGGCAGTGTTATATATGAAGAAAAGTTTAAGTTAATAAAGAAGTAATTTGAAGCATTTGGTGTGCTCTTTAAACCTATTGTAGAAAGGCGCTAGAGGAATTACAGAGTAATAGACACAGCGCAAAAGGCACTTCATATTGTTGCGCCTGCCACAGGATGAGGCTAAGAATCAGCTCTATAAACATGAACAGTGTGAAGACTAACAGGCAGCAGACGATTTACCAGGGTCTGTCGGAGAAGAAATCTTATGTCTTCTTCGTACAGGAGACCTATCTGAAGAGCAACACTCAGGTGTATGTAGCCAAGAGAGAGCATCATTCTGGACCTTTGGGCTGGAGAGAAATGAAGGTGTGACGATTCTCTTCAATAAAATAGAATAGGGGTGCAGGTGACTTATCGACTAGCAGTGCTGCTGACTCCTTACCCTCTCTCTCCTCACCATTCATGTCAATATGTCTACAACAGCTGAGCACGCATTAGATGAACCATCACCTGCACCCCCACCGACTACTTCGAACGATGAAGCGGCTTCCAGCTTGCACAAAGGCAGAGAGGAAGCGGAGGCCTTTTTTACGGTGTGTAATGAGAAGGACCAAGTGTTTTCTATGAGCACTAGATCCCTGGAGGCAAAGATCTTCCTATTGGCAGACAGGGAAGTACGCCTGTTCTGGACCATCAAGTCCCTGACCTCATATAAAGAAAGCAATCGCGTTCCGTGGGGCCTAAGAATTTATAAAGATATGCACCAGTATGAGGACGATGAGGATTTTGTGGAATCGTGGAAACCGATGCATTCAGATTTTTCCATGCAGATATTAAACTTAGTCCTAGCACGGGATGAAAAGGAATACATCAAGGTTGAACAATACCTTGAAAAAGCGCAGTCTGAACTCAAACTGAGACTGACGGAGATACAGCACATCAATTTTGAGAAAAGGCTTAGTAAGAAACTTACTGTTACTCAAACCGAAATAAAGGAGAGAAAAAGAGACAAGTTTCTGAGAGATAAGAACGATTATGAGAATGACAGAGTCTTCGACTGGAATAAAAAGAGGGGCCGTCCTCGTCGTAATCCCCACCGCACCTTCTGGACTACTGACTCAGATTCCAGTCAGTCAGAGAATGGAGCAACCGCCCGGGTTAACAACGGCTCCCCTTTAGGAAAAGAACCCGAAGGGGATGAGGGATACGAAAAAGGAAGGATTACCCAAATTCGCAAGTCCATGAGAAGGAGGAGACAAGTCTCCTGGAAACAGTAGAGACATTTCATTTACCCCCGCCCATACAGGACTCTCCTAGTATTGTCATTAATCTCACCACATATGAATTGCCCCCAAGCTGTCTCTCACTCCTCCAACGAGGGTTGGGATACAGCTTAGTGGAACAATTCAACCCTGTCGACTTTGAAATGGATTTATACAGAGCAGTGCGCAAATTGTTTATTAGAAAAATGTTCTCAGAAAGTAGCTCCACACGTCCCCGACCATTACTTGGTGAGGTCCCTGCGCACATGACTTGTGCCGACTTCCATTTACAACATCGCTTTGACACTAAGGAGATTGAGTGTGTACAGTTCCTTGCGGACATCGAGAGCGATATTACCGCTGTACCTGAGTGTCAGGAATTGTTTTCGGGCGGCATCAGGTCCACCTTTCTTCCCCCTATGCCGGCGGGCTCAGCTATTGACCTCTTCCACAAAAGAGTACTTAGGGATGTACGTGCACTGATCTACCCAGTGGCACCCCCTAACATTACTCGTGAGGAACGGTCTGCTTTACAGTGGCTTGATGGTCTTGATGATGTTGT
This sequence comes from Bufo bufo, assembly GCF_905171765.1. NCBI lineage: Eukaryota > Metazoa > Chordata > Amphibia > Anura > Bufonidae > Bufo > Bufo bufo. The sequence goes on from NC_053391.1 coordinate 39,519,699, forward strand.
CATTAAGCCCGCCGACAAAGGGGGTAATGTGGTCCTGATGACCAAGGCCTACTATTTGGAGGAAGCTTGCAGGCAGTTGGAAGACAAAAGTGTATATGAAAAGCTTAGTGAAAACCCAATCCCGTCCATACTGGCTAGGGTGCAGTCATTTCTTGTTAAATATATTGATATACAATTTCTGCCCAAGAGTATCCTGGAGAGATTGACTCCAAAGTTTTCTAAGAACCCGGCCTGGTATTTTGTCCCTAAAATACACAAATCGCTGTCCCACCCTCCTGGACGACCCCTCGTCGCCGGAATGGGATCAGTGACTGAACCTATCTCTAGGTAAACTGACTGGCTGTTGGGGCCCTTACTTAGAGGCACTCCCACATATCTAAAGGATACCGGGGACTTCCTCCGCGCCCTCAATAACTGAGTTGCGGGAGGAATCCTTGTGTCCTTAGACGTGGAGAGTTTGTATACGAGAATTCCCCATGATTTGGGTTTGAAAGCCATAGTCTTGGTTTTGAGCCGCTCCGACAAAAGTCCGATTTTTTTCAAAGTTCATACAAGAATCCCTAGATCTAGTACTCACTAACAATGTGTTTCAATTTGACCGGCAGTGGTACCGCCAGATACTAGGTACAGTGATGGGCACACCCGTGTCGTGTACCTTCGCAAACCTGTATCTGGCGGTATTTGAAGAGACATACGTCTTCTCCATGGGGAACCCCTTCCTGAAATATGTCCACCTTTATCTGCGCTATGTGGATGACGTATTCCTGGTCTGGTCGGGCAGTGAAGAGTTGTGTAAACAATTTGTACAGCATCTAAATGAGACCAATCACATGAACATGAGGTTTACCCTCAGCTTTGGTGGCAACACTCTAGACTTTCTGGATGTAAGAGTTACCGCAGTTGATGGTGTGCTTCACACAACAAGTTTTCGCAAGCCAACAGCAACAAATTCGCTGCTCCACCAGACTAGTTTTCACCCTCCCGTAGTGAAGAATGCTGTCCGTTTTGGACAATTCATCCGTTTACGTAGGATTAATGGCACGGATCAGGGCTATTTCAGGCAGGCCCACCAGCTTAAGGAAAGGCTGTTTGAGAGGGGTTACCCCAGGAGAGACGTGATCGATGCTTTACACCGTGCCGTCCGGTATCCACGTCACAGTCTCCTTAGGGACAAGATCCAGGCTAATAACCAGGATAGATTTGCATTTATTTTTAAATTTAGTCCAGCTGCGGATATAGTGAGACAAGCTGTGTTAAATAATTGGGACCTTTTGAGAGGCGAGTCTTCCCTGGGGGACGTTGCTTCCAAAAGACCCCTTATTACCTTCAAAAAATGCCACACTCTGAAAGATAGATTAGTCCACAGTGTGTTGAGATATCCCAAACAGACCAACTGGTTACGGAGCAGAAAACCGCAGGGTAACTACAAGTGTGGCATGTGTTCTTTCTGTTCTCAAAATTCACAGAAAAATACTATCTTTAGGGGGAGTAACCCATAAAGTCAAAGACTTCATTACATGTCGTACATCCTACGTAGTTTACGTTGTAACTTGTGCTTGCAGTAGGTTTTACATTGGTAAAGACCTTTATTCGAAAGAGTACGGGAGCACTTAAGTTCTATTAGGACAGGCCGGGGCTCCCCCCGCCTGATTGATCACGTCCGTGCGGCCCATGATGGTGATCCATCTAGCCTCCCTTTTGCTGGCATTGAGGCCGTGGGACCCATCCCTAGGGGTGGAGATCGCCACCGCCTCCTGCTGCAGCGGGAGGCTCGATGGATCATCAGGACTGGCACCATGGGTCCGCACGGGTTAAATGATAAAAATTATATGGCTGTATTCCTGTAAAGCCCTTGCTCTCCCAATACCCCGTTTTGCCTCTTGTAATTTGTTGCCTCCAGATTGATACTGTTTTGCTCTATTGTATTTGTTTTGCTTTGCATTGGCACAATGTGTCCTTCTCTTGTATTTATTTTCACACACAGTTGCGCACCTGTGGAGCGTCCATTGGTCACCATGGTGATGATCGGGGGCTCGTCCTTAAATGCACGGCGTTGCGCCTGTGCGTCACAGATGTCCGAGGAAGCGCAAGTCACGCGCGAAGCGGCCGTCACCGCCGATCCACACCACAGGGCCATCCCGCTCCCCAGCCTGCACACCTTTTGCTATGAAGAAGCAATAAAGTTTTGATACATCAGATCATGGTGAGTGCCGCGTTTCCTGTATCTATCTACAACTCAATAAAATAGAAGTTGAGGTGGAAAGAGTCCTGGAGATATGTCCGGGCCGCTGCCTGATGCTGGACTTTATACTGGACATTGTGGATTATAGTGCCATTAATATCTATGCTCTTCAGACTAGAATATTGTTTTACATCCAGGGTGTTTATAATGTGCAGGGATTTTAACCACTTAAGGACCACAGGTTTATACCCCCCTAAAGACCAGGCCCTTTTTTACAAATCGGCACTCCACAACTTTAGCGGTTTATTGCTCGGTCATGCAACTTACCACCCAAATGAATTTTACCTCCTTTTCTTCTCACTAATAGAGCTTTCATTTGGTGGTATTTCATTGCTGCTGACATTTTTACTTTTTTTGTTATTAATCGAAATTTAACGATTTTTTTGCAAAAAAAAGACATTTTTCACTTTCAGTTGTAAAATTTTGCAAAAAAAACGACATCCATATATAAATTTTGCTCTGAATTTATTGTTCTACATGTCTTTGATAAAAAAAAAATGTTTGGGTAAAAAAAAAAAATGGTTTGGGTAAAAGTTATAGCGTTTACAAACTATGGTACAAAAATGTGAATTTCCGCTTTTTAAAGCAGCTCTGACTTTCTGAGCACCTGTCATGTTTCCTGAGGTTCTACAATGGCCAGACAGTACAAACACCCCACAAATGACCCCATTTCGGAAAGTAGACACCCTAAGGTATTCGCTGATGGGCATAGTGAGTTCATAGAACTTTTTATTTTTTGTCACAAGTTAGCGGAAAATGATGATTTTTTTTTTTTCCCTTACAAAGTCTCATATTCCACTAACTTGTGACAAAAAATAAAAACTTCCATGAACTCACTATGCCCATCAGCGAATACCTTGGGGTGTCTTCTTTCCAAAATGGGGTCACTTGTGGGGTAGTTATACTGCCCTGGCATTCTAGGGGCCCAAATGTGTGGTAAGGAGTTTGAAATCAAATTCTGTAAAAAATGGCCGGTGAAATCCGAAAGGTGCTCTTTGGAATGTGGGCCCCTTTGCCCACCTAGGCTGCAAAAAAGTGTCACACATGTGGTATCTCCGTATTCAGGAGAAGTTGGGGAATGTGTTTTGGGGTGTCATTTTACATATACCCATGCTGGGTGAGATAAATATCTTGGTCAAATGCCAACTTTGTATAACAAAAATGGGAAAAGTTGTCTTTTGCCAAGATATTTCTCTCACCCAGCATGGGTATATGTAAAATGACACCCCAAAACACATTCCCCAACTTCTCCTGAATACGGAGATACCACATGTGTGACACTTTTTTGCAGCCTAGGTGGGCAAAGGGGCCCATATTCCAAAGAGCACCTTTCGGATTTCACTGGTCATTTTTTACAGAATTTGATTTCAAACTCCTTACCACACATTTGGGCCCCTAGAATGCCAGGGCAGTATAACTACCCCACAAGTGACCCCATTTTGGAAAGAAGACACCCCAAGGTATTCACTGATGGGCATAGTGAGTTCATGGAAGTTTTTATTTTTTGTCACAAGTTAGTGGAATATGAGACTTTGTAAGGGAAAAAAATAAAAATAAAAAAATCATAATTTTCCGCTAACTTGTGACAAAAAATATAAAAGTCTAGGAACTCGCCATGCCCCTCACGGAATATCTTGGGGTGTCTTCTTTCCAAAATGGGGTCACTTGTGGGGTAGTTATACTGCCCTGGCATTTTCCAGGGGCCCTAATGTGTGGTAAGTAGGTAAATGACCTGTGAAATCCTAAAGGTGCTCTTTGGAATGTGGGCCCCTTTGCCCACCTAGGCTGCAAAAAAGTGTCACACATCTGGTATCGCCGTATTCAGGAGAAGTTGGGCAATGTGTTTTGGGGTGTCTTTTTACATATACTCATGCTGGGTGAGAGAAATATCTCGGCAAAAGACAACTTTTCCCATTTTTTTTATACAAAGTTGGCATTTGACCAAGATATTTATCTCACCCAGCATGGGTATATGTAAAATGACACCCCAAAACACATTGCCCAACTTCTCCTGAGTACGGCGATACCAGATGTGTGACACTTTTTTGCAGCCTAGATGCGCAAAGGGGCCCACATTCCTTTTATGAGGGCATTTTTAGACATTTGGATCCCAGACTTCTTCTCACGCTTTAGGGCCCCTAAAATGCCAGGGCAGTATAAATACCCCACATGTGACCCCATTTTGGAAAGAAGACACCCCAAGGTATTTAATGAGGGGCATAGCGAGTTCATAGAAAAAAAATTTTTTGGCACAAGTTAGCGGAAATTAATTTTTTATTTATTTTTTTCTCACAAAGTCTCCCTTTCCGCTAACTTGGGACAAAAATTTAAATCTTTCATGGACTCAATATGCCCCTCACGGAATACCTGGGGGTGTCTTCTTTCCGAAATGGGGTCACATGTGGGGTATTTATACTGCCCTGGCATTCTAGGGGCCCTAAAGCGTGAGAAGAAGTCTGGAATATAAATGTCTAAAAATTTTTACGCATTTGGATTCCGTGAGGGGTATGGTGAGTTCATGTGAGATTTCATTTTTTGACACAAGTTAGTGGAATATGAGACTTTGTAAGAAAAAAAAATAATTTCTGCTAACTTGGACCAAAAAAAATGTATGAATGGAGCCTTACCGAGGGGTGATCAATGACTGGGGGGTGATCAATGACAGGGGGGGTGATCAATGACAGGGGGGGTGATCAATGACAGGCGGGTGATCAGGGAGTCTATATGGGGTGATCATCCCCCTGTCATTGATCACCCCCCTATAAGGCTCCATTCAGATGTCCGTATGTGTTTTGCGGATCCGATCCATGTATCCGTGGATCCGTAAAAATCATACGGACATCTGAATGCAGCCTGACAGGGGGGGTGATCAATGACAGGGGGGTGATCAGGGAGTCTATATGGGGTGATCACCCCCCCTGGAAGGCTCCAGGGAGACGCCTGTATGTGTTTTGCAGATCCGATCCATCTATCAGTGGATCCGTAAAAATCATGCGGACGTCTGAATGGAGCTTTACAGGGGGGTGATCAATGACAGGGGGGTAATCAATGACAGGGGGGTGATCAGGGAGTCTATATGGGGTGATCACCACAGTCATTGATCATGCCCCTGTAAGGCTCCATTCAGACGTCCGTATGCGTTTTGCGGATCTGATCCATCTATCAGTGGATCCGTAAAAATCATGCGGACGTCTGAATGGAGCTTTACAGGGGGTAATCAATGACAGGGGGGTAATCAATGACAGGGGGGGTAATCAATGACAGGGGGGTGATCAGGGAGTCTATATGGGGTGATTACCACAGTCATTGATCATGCCCCTGTAAGGCTCCATTCAGACGTCCGTATGCGTTTTGCGGATCCGATCCATCTATCAGTGGATCAGTAAAAATCATGCGGACGTCTGAATGGAGCTTTACAGGGGGTTATCAATGACAGGCGGGGTAATCAATGACAGGGGGGTGATCAGGGAGTCTATATGGGGTGATTACCACAGTCATTGATCATGCCCCTGTAAGGCTCCATTCAGACGTCCGTATGCGTTTTGCGGATCCGATCCATCTATCAGTGGATCCGTAAAAATCATGCGGACGTCTGAATGGAGCTTTACAGGGGTGTGATCAATGACGGGGGTGATCAATGACAGGGGGGTGATCACCCCCCTGTCATTGATCACCCCCCTATAAGACTCCATTCAGATGTCCGTATGTGTTTTGTGGATCCGATCCATGTATCCGTAAAAATGATACGGACATCTGAATGCAGCCTGACAGGGGGGGTGATCAATGACAGGGGGGTGATCAGGGAGTCTATATGGGGTGATCACCCCCCCTGGAAGGCTCCAGGGAGACGCCTGTATGTGTTTTGCGGATCCGATCCATCTATCAGTGGATCCGTAAAAATCATGCGGACATCTGAATGGAGCTTTACAGGGGGGTAATCAATGACAGGGGGGTGATAAGGGAGTCTATATGGGGTGATCACCACAGTCATTGATCACGCCCCTGTAAGGCTCCATTCAGACGTCCGTATGCGTTTTGCGGATCCAATCCATCTATCAGTGGATCAGTAAAAATCATGCGGACGTCTGAATGGAGCTTTACAGGGGGTTATCAATGACAGGCGGGGTAATCAATGACAGGGGGGTGATCAGGGAGTCTATATGGGGTGATCACCACAGTCATTGATCACGCCCCTGTAAGGCTCCATTCAGACGTCCGTATGCGTTTTGCGGATCCGATCCATCTATCAGTGGATCCGTAAAAATCATGCGGACGTCTGAATGGAGCTTTACAGGGGTGTGATCAATGACAGGGGGGTGATCAATGACAGGGGGGTGATCACCCCCCTGTCATTGATCACCCCCCTATAAGACTCCATTCAGATGTCCGTATGTGTTTTGTGGATCCGATCCATGTATCCGTAAAAATCATACGGACATCTGAATGCAGCCTGACAGGGGGGGTGATCAATGACAGGGGGGTGATCAGGGAGTCTATATGGGGTGATCACCCCCCCTGGAAGGCTCCAGGGAGACGCCTGTATGTGTTTTGCGGATCCGATCCATCTATCAGTGGATCCGTAAAAATCATGCGGACATCTGAATGGAGCTTTACAGGGGGGTAATCAATGACAGGGGGGTGATAAGGGAGTCTATATGGGGTGATCACCACAGTCATTGATCACGCCCCTGTAAGGCTCCATTCAGACGTCCGTATGCGTTTTGCGGATCCGATCCATCTATCAGTGGATCAGTAAAAATCATGCGGACGTCTGAATGGAGCTTTACAGGGGGTTATCAATGACAGGGGGGGTAATCAATGACAGGGGGGTGATCAGGGAGTCTATATGGGGTGATCACCACAGTCATTGATCACGCCCCTGTAAGGCTCCATTCAGACGTCCGTTTGCGTTTTGCGGATCCGATCCATCTATCAGTGGATCCGTAAAAATCATGCGGACGTCTGAATGGAGCTTTACAGGGGTGTGATCAATGACAGGGGGGTGATCAATGACAGGGGGGGTGATCAATGACAGGGGGGTGATCACCCCCCTGTCATTGATCACCCCCCTATAAGGCTCCATTCAGATGTCCGTATGTGTTTTGTGGATCCGATCCATGTATCCGTAAAAATCATACGGACATCTGAATGCAGCCTGACAGGGGGGGTGATCAATGACAGGGGGGTGATCAGGGAGTCTATATGGGGTGATCACCACAGTCATTGATCACGCCCCTGTAAGGCTCTATTCAGACGTCCGTATGCGTTTTGCGGATCCGATCCATCTATCAGTGGATCCGTAAAAATCATGCGGACGTCTGAATCGAGCTTTACAGGGGGTTATCAATGACAGGGGGGTAATCAATGACAGGGGGGTGATCAGGGAGTCTATATGGGGTGATCACCACAGTCATTGATCACGCCCCTGTAAGGCTCTATTCAGACGTCCGTATGCGTTTTGCGGATCCGATCCATCTATCAGTGGATCCGTAAAAATCATGCGGACATCTGAATGGAGCTTTACAGGGGGGTAATCAATGACAGGGGGGTGATCAGGGAGTCTATATGGGGTGATCAGGGGCTAATAAGGGGTTAATAAGTGACGGGGGGGGGGTGTGGTGTAGTGTAGTGTAGTGGTGCTTGGTGCTACTTTACTGAGCTACCTGTGTCCTCTGGTGGTCGATCCAAACAAAGGGGACCACCAGAGGACCAGGTAGCAGGTATATTAGACGCTGTTATCAAAACAGCGTCTAATATACCTGTTAGGGGTTAAAAAAATCACATCTCCAGCCTGCCAGCGAACGATCCACTCTCTTACCTTCCGTTCCTGTGAGCGCGAGCGCCTGTGTGCGCGCGTTCACAGGAAATCTCGGCTCACGCGAGATGACGCCAATCGGCGTTAGCGTAGCCTGGGGGAGCCGCCGCGATGACGCCTTTCGGCGTTACAGTTGCGGCAACTGGTTAATAGCGTCTCCAGTAATGTGGATACATCTACTGTAGTAGTCACTAACAGCTGAAATATGATGAGAATTTTCTCAATTAGCCTGATGGACCAGATTATTTAGTGGATCCTTATGGTTCACATTGCACCAGAAGAGCTTACACCTATCATAAGGTAGGTAACACAAGTAGAATAGACCGAGTGTACATTAAGAGAGGCATGAGGTGTTCCCAGTATACGATCAGCCCCATAGAGTTCTCTGATCATTGTATGGTGAGTGTTATTCTGGATCTGGCCGGGGCATTGGTCTGTGATAGGGGCTACTGGAAGATGAACAGCTCGGTGCTGCAAGATTCAGAGTTCAGAGGGGCCTTTACCATCTTCTATAATGAGCGGAGGACCACCCAGTGTATGTGTGATGATACAGTGGAGTGGTGGGAGGGTATGAAAGGGGACAACAAGCAGTTTATCATAAGTACCTCCAGGAGACATAGTAATGTAATGTGTGGTGTATGAGGTATTCTAAATAGTGGAGAGAAGGTGGACAGTGAGAGCATCAGTCAGATAAAGCAGAAGATGAGAGAGCTGCAGAACGACACCCTCAAGTCTCTTAAGGCAGCGGGCCAGTTCGATAATTGGTGAGTTCACACCCCTGACCCCTTTATTGCTTATAAGAACAGGGTCAGCAGGAAGCTTATGACCAGCCTATTAGATGAGAATGGGACGGAGCAGTCGGAGCAGAAAAAGCTCCAGCAAATGATTGATTCTGTTCAGAGGAGGACAGATTAGAGAAGATGGCATCAAGTTCTATCTGAAAAGTGTGACTTTGCCCAAATTAGACCCAGTGCAGGCATAAAGTATGTCTGAGCCCATAACTGAGGAGGAGGTGAAGAGGAGCATTGACTCCTTAAAACCCAAGAGTCCACGGCTGGACACCTTGACCAGCAAGTTCTATAAAGAGTTCAGGGACTTATAAACCTGTACCAGGTCTGGAGCTAATAACTGTTGCCTCTCTGTGGGCAAGATGCTGGAGTCTCACTATAAATCTGTACTAGTTCTTCTGGCAAAGAATGGAAATTTAAAAGATATTAAAAACTGGCGTCCATTGTCTCTGCTAAACACTGATTAGAAAATTCTGGCCAAGATCTTGTATTACACACTGAGTGCGGATGACCTGATCTTCTCTAACCAGACGTGTGGTGTGAAAGGATGGACTATAGAGCACTTATTGCTTGTGGTGAGGGAAGCTGTGACGTACATCAGATAGCACAGTGTAGGAGCATATGTGGTGGGGTTAGACCAGAGCAAGGCCTTTGACAGGGTCCATCATGACTACCTACACCAGGTGTTATTGAAGTATAGACTTCCTGCACACTTTGCACAATGGCTGGAGGTTCTCTATAAGGAGGCAGTAAGCCAGCCTCTGATTAATGGCCACCTAGGAGATCCCTTCAAGGTCATGTCAGGTGTGAGTCAGGGCTGTCTTCTCAGCCCACTACTGTATGTCTTTAGTTTGGATCCTTTCTTGAGAAAATTGCAGAATAATACAGTTTTTCAGGGGTTGAGATGTCATCTTCAGGAAAAAGATATAAAGTTCTGCGCCTACGCAGATGATGTGACGCTTCTGGTGTCTTCTAGAGATGATTGTGCAGTGCTAGAAAAGGAAATAACAGCTTTCTCAAAAGTCTCTAAATCAGCGGTGAACATGGAGAAGAGTTAGGCCCTGTGGCTGGGGAATGACAGCGAAATCTTCTCTGCGCCCTTCAGGAAAGTCCAGCACCAGATTAAGATTCTGGGAGTTGTCTTTGGAGCAGTAGATGAAGGGAAGGTGAACTGGGAGGAGAAGCTGGTGGTGTGTGAGCAGAAGGTGCAGAGCTGGAAGTACTGGAAGCTGATGTCTCAGGAGAAGATCTGCCAGATGAGAAGATTTCTGTTTCCGCTCTTCCTGTATATCTCTGTGGTATTTCCAGTGCCAGATAGTTTGCGCCCCAGACTGACCAATGTCTTCTTCCACTTCTTGTGGGATAGCAGGGTGAGTGTGGTCAGGAGGAACATTGCCTATCTCCCCCATAGGGAGGGTGGACTCTCCATGGCCTGTCCAGAACTATTCTTTAGCTTGATGTTTTTGATGAGAAATTTATCATTTTGTAAGACCTCGACATTGAAACCATGGTGCTATCTCTTTAAGAGCCAGATCCAGCACTTTGTGTCCATGTGGTTGGTAGGTGACCCCATTAAGAGGATCTCAGGGAGCATTAAGAACGTGTCTTGGTATGGAGTTCATATCTTCAGTAAGATCATTAGGTGGAGAATCCTTTATGATGAGGTCAGACTGATCTTTGACAACAAATCTCATTTCAGTGTTCAGGTTCAGTTGAGGAACGCCCCAACTCTTGATGCGAGGCAGGCTGCAAAAATCTTACAAGATCTTAGAGTGCCTTCTCACATTAGGGACATGGCGTGGCTAGCATTTCATGGTGAAATGTATGTCCGAGCCAATCTAAAATGCCGTAATATATCAGACAGATCCTGTCCTAGGGAAGAGTGTGATCAGATAGGAGATGCTCCATTGTCTCTACTATCAGAGTGTCCCTTTAGTATCCAAGTATGGAAGGTCATGTCCCTAGTCCTGTAGTTAGCCCATCTTATAGGACAGCCGTCCCATAAGCTAATACAGTATATAGAGACTTCCCACCATAGCTCAGGGCATATAACAAAAGTTCTTTATATGTGATGAATGTGGTAACCATTTACCATCTGTGATGTGAGCAATGCTGCCTGGTGATTAATAAAGAGGTCATCTCTTGTAATACCGTCAAGTATAACATCATAGAAAGGCTACATGCAAACGACCGTTGTGTGTTTTGCGGTCCGCAAATTGAGGATCCGCAAAACACAGATGGCGTCCGTGTGTTTTCCGCAATTTGCGTAACAGCACGGACAGCCTTTAACCACCTCAGCCCCCAGTGCTTAAACACCCTGAAAGACCAGGCCACTTTTTACACTTCTGACCTACACTACTTTCACCGTTTATTGCTCGGTCATGCAACTTACCACCCAAATGAATTTTACCTCCTTTTCTTCTCACTAATAGAGCTTTCATTTGGTGGTATTTCATTGCTGCTGACATTTTTACTTTTTTTGTTATTAATTGAAATTTAACGATTATTTTGCAAAAAAATGACATTTTTCACTTTCAGTTGTAAAATTTTGCAAAAAAAACTACATCCATATATAAATTTTGCTCTAAATTTATTGTTCTACATGTCTTTGATAAAAAAAAAATGTTTGGGTAAAAAAAAAATGCTTTGGGTAAAAGTTATAGCGTTTACAAACTATGGTACAAAAATGTGAATTTCCGCTTTTTGAAGCAGCTCTGACTTTCTGAGCACCTGTCATGTTTCCTGAGGTTCTACAATGGCCGGACAGTACAAACACCCCACAAATGACCCCATTTCGGAAAGTACACACCCTAAGGTATTCGCTGATGGGCATAGTGAGTTCATAGAACTTTTTATTTTTTGTCACAAGTTAGCGGAAAATGATGATTTTTTTATTTTTTTTTTTCTTACAAAGTCTCATATTCCACTAACTTGTGACAAAAAATAAAAACTTCTATGAACTCACTATGCCCATCACGAAATACCTTGGGGTCTCTTCTTTCCAAAATGGGGTCACTTGTGGGGTAGTTATACTGCCCTGGCATTCTAGGGGCCCAAATGTGTGGTAAGGAGTTTGAAATCAAATTCTGTAAAAAATGACGAGTGAAATCCGAAAGGTGCTCTTTGGAATATGGGCCCCTTTGCCCACCTAGGCTGCAAAAAAGTGTCACACATCTGGTATCTCTGTATTCAGGAGAAGTTGAGGAATGTGTTTTGGGGTGTCATTTTACATATACCGATGCTGGGTGAGATAAATATCTTGGTCAAATGCCAACTTTGTATAAAAAAATGGGAAAAGTTGTCTTTTGCCAAGATATTTCTCTCACCCAGCATGGGTATATGTAAAATGACACCCCAAAACACATTCCCCAACTTCTCCTGAGTACGGAGATACCAGATGTGTGACACTTTTTTGCAGCCTAGGTGGGCAAAGGGGCCCATATTCCAAAGAGCACCTTTCGGATTTCACAGGTCATTTTTTACAGAATTTGATTTCAAACTCCTTACCACACATTTGGGCCCCTAGAATGCCAGGGCAGTGTAACTACCCCACAAGTGACCCCATTTTGGAAAGAAGACACCCCAAGGTATTCCGTGAGGGGCATGGCAAGTTCCTAGAATTTTTTATTTTTTGTCACAAGTTAGTGGAAAATGATGATTTTTTTTTTTTTTTTTCATACAAAGTCTCATATTCCACTAACTTGTGACAAAAAATAAAAACTTCCATGAACTAACTATGCCCATCAGCGAATACCTTGGGGTCTCTTCTTTCAAAAATGGGGTCACTTGTGGGGTAGTTATACTGCCCTGGCATTCTAGGGGCCCAAATGTGTGGTAAGGAGTTTGAAATCAAATTCTGTAAAAAATGACCTGTGAAATCCGAAAGGTGCTCTTTGGAATATGGGCCCCTTTGCCCACCTAGGCTGCAAAAAAGTGTCACACATCTGGTATCTCTGTATTCAGGAGAAGTTGAGGAATGTGTTTTGGGGTGTCTTTTTACATATACCCATGCTGGGTGAGATAAATATCTTGGTCAAATGCCAACTTTGTATAAAAAAATAGGAAAAGTTGTCTTTTGCCAAGATATTTCTCTCACCCAGCATGGGTATATGTAAAATGACACCCCAAAACACATTCCCCACCTTCTCCTGAGTACGGAGATACCAGATGTGTGACACTTTTTTGCAGGCTAGGTGGGCAAAGGGGCCCATATTCCAAAGAGCACCTTTCGGATTTCACTGGTCATTTTTTACAGAATTTGATTTCAAACTCCTTACCACACATTTGGGCCCCTAGAATGCCAGGGCAGTATAACTACCCCACAAGTGACCCCATTTTGGAAAGAAGAGACCCCAAGGTATTCGCTGATGGGCATAGTGAGTTCATGGAAGTTTTTATTTTTTGTCACAAGTTAGTGGAATATGAGACTTTGTATGAAAAAAATAAATAAAAAAATCAGCATTTTCCACTAACTTGTGACAAAAAATAAAAATTTCTAGGAACTCGCCATGCCCCTCACGGAATACCTTGGGGTGTCTTCTTTCCAAAATGGGGTCACTTGTGGGGTAGTTATACTGCCCTGGCATTTTCCAGGGGCCCTAATGTGTGGTAAATAGGTAAATGACCTGTGAAATCTAAAAAATGTGCTCTTTGGAATATGGGCCCCTTTGCCCACCTAGGCTGCAAAAAAGTGTCACACATGTGGTATCGCCGTATTCAGGAGAAGTTGGGGAATGTGAGTTCCCTATACAGTCTGTATACGGAACCATTCATTTCAATGGTTCCGCAAAAAAAACAGAATGTACCCTGTATGCATTCCGTTTCCGTATTTCCGTTCCGTTCAAAGATAGAACATGTCCTATTATTGCCCGCAAATCACGTTGCGTGGCTCCATTCAAGTCAATGGGTCCGCCAAAAAAATAGAACACATACGGAATGTACTCCGTATGTCTTCCGTATCCGTTCCGTTTTTGCGGAACCATCTATTGAAATGTTATGCCCAGCCCAATTTCATCGATGTAATTACTGCATACTGTATATGCCATACAGAAAAATGGAACGGAAAAACGGAATGGAACAAGAAACACTACTGAAACAAAAAACGGATCCGTTAAAAAACGGCCCGCAAAACACTGAAAAAGCCATACGGTCGTGTGAACAAGCCTTTATAGTAGATATATTCTTGTACATAGGAGGCAGTATTATAGTAGTTATATTCTTGTTCATAGGAGGCAGTATTATAGTAGTTATATTCTGTACATAGGAGCAGTATTATAGTAGTTATATTCTTGTACATAGGAGCAGTATTATAGTAGTTATATTCATGTACATAGGAGGCAGTATTATAGTAGTTATATTCTTGTACATAGGAGCAGTATTATAGTAGTTATATTCTTGTACATAGGAGGCAGTATTATAGTAGTTATATTCTTGTACATAGAAGCAGTATTATAGTAGTTAATCTCAATTTCATGACCCACCAGGAACCTGTATGGGGAATAATTAACTAATTAACTATTTCCTATACAGCTTTACCTGTGGTTATGGCAACTGCTGCATGAGCCTGCAAACAGGATTTAAAGGGGTTGTCTGGTTTCCTAGATTGACAACTTATCCTCAGGATAGGTCATCAATATCAGGCCTCATGCACAAGACCGTTGTGTGCATCCGTGGCCGCTGTGCCCTTTTTTTTTTGCGGACCCATTGACTTTCAATGGGTCCGTGGAAAAATCGGAAAATGCACCGTTTTGCAGCCGCATCCGTGTTTCCTGTCCGTCAAAAAAATATGACCTGTCCTATTTTTTTGACGGACAACAGTTCACGGACCCATTCAAGTCAATGGGTCCGTGAAAGCACACGGATGCACACAAGATTGGCATCCGTGTCCGTGATCCGTAGGTTACTTTCATACAGACGGATCCGAAGATCCGTCTGCATAAAAGCTTTTTCAGAGATGAGTTTTCACTTCGTGAAAACTCATATCCGACAGTAAATTCTAACACAGAGGCGTTCCCATAGTGATGGGGACGCTTCTAGTTAGAATATACTACGAACTGTGTACATGACTGCCCCCTGCTGCCTGGCAGCACCCGATCTCTTACAGGGGGCTGTGATCCGCACAATTAACCCCTCAGGTGCTGCAGACCCCCCTCCCTCCCCAGTTTTAATTTCATTGGTGGCCAGTGCGCCCCCCCCTCCCTCTATTGTAATATCATTGGTGGCCAGTGTGCGGCCTCCTCCGGACCCCCTCCCTCCCTTTATTGTATTATCATTGGTGGCCAGTGTGCGGCCCCCCCTCCCTCCCTCCCTCTATTGTATTATCATTGGTGGCCAGTGTGCGCCCCCCCCTATTGTATTATTATCATTGGTGGCCAGTGTGCGGCCCCCCCCCCCATTGTATTATTATCATTGGTGGCCAGTGTGCGGACTCCCCTCCCCCCCCGATCATTGGTGGCAGCGGAGAGTTCCGATCGGAGTCCCAGTTTAATCGCTCTGGGGCTCCGATCGGTAACCATGGCCACCAGGACGCTACTGCAGGCCTGGTTGCCATGGTTACTTAGCAATATTAGAAGCATCATACTTACCTGCTGCGCTGTCTGTGACCGGGGACCTGTCACTTACCAGTAGGAGGAGCTCCCGGCCGGTCACAGACAGCGCAGCAGGTAAGTATGATGCTTCTAATATTGTAATATTGCTAAGTAACCATGGCAACCAGGCCTGCAGTAGCGTCCTCGTTGCCATGGTTACCGATCGGAGCCCCAGAGCGATTAAACTGGGATAATACAATAAAGGGAGGGAGGGGGGGGCCGGGGGAGGCCGCACACTGGCCACCAATGATAATACAATAGAGGGAGGGAGGAGGGGGTGGGGGCCGCACACTGGCCACCAATGATATTCAAACTGGGGAGGGAGGGGGGTCTGCCCCCTGCTGCCTGGCAGCCCCTGATCTCTTACAGGGGGCTATGATATGCACAATTAACCCCTCAGGTGCAGCACCTGAGGGGTTAATTGTGCGGATCACAGCCCCCTGTAAGAGATCGGGTGCTGCCAGGCAGCAGGGGGCAGTCATGTACACAGTTTGTAGTATATTCTAACTAGAAGCGTCCCCATCACTATGGGAACGCCTCTGTGTTAGAATATACTTTCGGATATGAGTTTCACGATCTAACTCATATCCGACAGTATATTCTAACATAGAGGCGTTCCCATGGTGATGGGGACGCTTCAAGTTAAAATATACCATCGGATTGGAGAAAACTCAGATCCTATGGTATATTAACTCCTGACTTTACATTGAAAGTCAATGGGGGACGGATCAGTTTGAAATTGCACCATATTGTGTCAACGTCAAACGGATCCGTCTCCATTGACTTGCATTGTAATTCAGGACGGATCCGTTTGGCTCCGCACGGCCAGGCGGACACCAAAACGACTTTTTTTTTCATGTCCGTGGATCCTCCAAAAATCAAGGAAGACCCACGGACGAAAAAACGTCACGGATCACGGACCAACGGAACCCCGTTTTGCGGACCGTGAAAAAATACGGTCGTGTGCATGAGGCCTCAGATCGGCAGGGGGCCTAATTCCTGGCACCCTAGCCAATCAGCTGTTTGAAGAGAACGCTGTGCTTGTGCAAACACTGCATTCTCTTCACTGTATACAGTACCTGCTCGCTATGGACATTGCAGCAGCGTAATTACAGTTCCTCCATTTCATTCACATGAATGGGACAGAGTGTAACTACAATTGCTCTTTCCCATTCAATTGAATGGGATGGTTTGCTGTATTTACACTGCATGGAAATGTGATGTTGATGGCAGGTAAACAGTGAAAAGAATGTAACGCACACACAAGCACTGCGTTCTCTTCCAACAGCTGAGCGGCGGGGGTGCGGGAATCGGACCCTCATCGATCTGATACTGATGACCTATCCTGAGGACAAATCATTACCATCGAAAACCAGACAACCCCTTTAATAGCGGTCAGCCAGAGTACACATGTGGATGCTTTGATCAGTTAGGATCATAAAGGGTAGATTATGAGCATGGCTACCTCCACTCCACACAGTGTTTACATTGTAAAAGATTGTACTGGTATGTTTCCTACATTGTAGCAGTGTAGGACTGTTATTTCCATGGTAACCTTTCATTGCGTTAGGAAATGTGTCAGACCCCACCCCCATAGTTCATTACCCTTGAGCTACATTTCCATTGCAACTGGCTTTTCATTTTTCCACTAGGCCAAACTTGATAATAGATGATGCTGCTTTTCTGGACCACATCCAAGGAGGTTCCAAGCACGCCAAGTCGGTATCATTATAGGGGTTGTACCATCTCAGACATCGGAGACATATCGGATATGCCCCCAATGTCTGATAGGTGAAGAACCCACACCTAAACTTAGAACGAAGCTGTTAAAGTCCCGGAGGGCACACCGCTCATGCGTGGGCACCCTCCATTCATTACTATGGGAACACAGAAAATAGCCATGCACTGGCTCGGCTATTTCCATCAGCCCTAAATAAGTGGATGGAGCGGTGGACGTCCTTGCGCGGTGCACCCCCCATTCATTTCAATTGGACTTCCAAAAATAGCCGAGTGTGTATTTTTGGTGCTCCCATAGGAATGAATTGAGGTCGTGCACCCTCCGGGACTTTGCCGGTTCTATTCTAAGTATACAGTGCTGCCCATAATTATTCATACCCCTGGCAAATTTTGACTTAAAGTTACTTTTATTCAACCAGCAAGGAATTTTTTAACGGGAAATGACATAGGTGTCTCCCAAAAGATAATAAGACGATGTACAAGAGGCATTAGTGTGAAAAAAAACCCATTTCTCAGCTTTTATTTACATTTGAGCAAAAAATACAAGATGTTCCGCACTGTGGAAAATCTCAAAGGACGTGGTCGGAAGCCAAAAGTGACACCTGTGCTGGCCAGGAGGATAGTTAAAGAGGTGAAAAAGAATCCAAGGATCACCACCAAGGCCATCCTGGTGAATCTGGGCTCTGCTGGTGGCAATGTCTCAAGGCAGACAATCCAACAGACACTGCACACTGCAGACCAAGGCGGACGCCACTTCTCCAAATAAGGCACACAAAAGCTCGCTTGTCCTTTGCAAAAGCTCATCTGGACAAAGAAGAAGACTTCTGGTCTTCTGTGTTCTGGTCAGATGAAACAAAAATGTAATTGTTTGGTCACAATGAGGTTTCCTTCATTTGGCGTAAAAAAGGAGAAGCCTTCAACCAAAAGAACACCATCCCCACTGTCAAACATGGTGGTGGGAACCTAATGCTTTGGGGGTGTTTTTCAGCCAATGGACCAGGGAACCTAATCACAGTAAACGGCACCATTGTTTAAGCAGCCCTAAATTAGGGCATTTTGGATACACTCTGGTGTTCCAGATCATTGTACCACCCCAGGGGTTAATATCCACGCGTGGCTGAGAGACTGAACACTGACACAGAAGTTGGTCAAAGCAATCTCTAACTTTATTTAAATCAGGTAAGCCGTATATACATCTTCAGAAGAGGGCAGTCCTCACTGAGGCTTAAACATTGTCTCATTGGTCAAAAAGGAAGAAGAGATAAGAGAGAGGAGATTATTCACCTGCATTTGCGCAGTGAATACCACTTTGGAATGTGAACTAATGTAAACATCTCGTTATCATCGCCATTTTGTAATGGCTTCTATTCTAACAATAATACTGCATACGTCATATGTGACACTTTAAAGAGGTGCTTCTCTATAGGCAGTGAATAATATATATCATCAAGCCATATGATTGGCTTACGCATCTCTACCACACTCTATGGGACACCTGCAAGAAGATGAGAAATCAGACACTTCTTACAGCCCAGATCTTTGCCCCCCCTCTTCTCTCCAGCCTTGAAACAAAGAGAGGGATGGGGGGGGAGGCACTTGGAGTAGAAAAAGTTTAACTCATTACAGTCCCAGATATACAAAATATAGAATAAAATTCACACATCTTTAACAGTCCCCCCTTGAATTTCATTCTCTCCCTAAACCTAACCATCTGTCCCAATGCTCCGCCTCCTTTTCACCAGCTTCCACGACAAGCCATCCCTAGTGAACAGCCTCCCGTGACACTGGATTTGAGCACGGGGAAGTCAGATGATCTTTCCCTAACCGGCGTTGACATTATATGGGGGGGACTGGAGGTCATCAATGCTTCTGATTTTCTGGATCGATGTTTTCATACAATTTTCATATTCTTTTGAGTCATGATCAACAGTCACACAAGGGAAAACCAGTCTCAACACTTCCTTGAAATCAATCCAATTATGCTTTCCTTTGAGCTTCACTGTGCTTGTGGTCAACAACACTCGGAATGGACTATCAAACCAGGGTTTTAGGACTTTTCTAACGTCTTTTATTACCACCCAATCTCCAGACACAAGTGGGTGGGTTCCTGGTACTTTATCAAAACCTGGAAGTGAAGCAAAAACTCGAAAATGTACTTTAGTCAAATGCTTGTACAAAACTGATCACATCATCTGTCAGACAACCATGTTGCATCTGAAGCTGCTGTGGGAAATAAATCCTATCCTAGGGGCTGACCCAAAAAGGACCTTATAGGGACAAAGGCCTGTCTCACGGTTAGGCGTATACCTTACTAAAAGAGGGCTACCAGCAGGCATTCTAAGGCTTCTGAATCTTTAACTTAGTGTCCCGTTCAGTTCCTTTTCCCTACTCTACTGCTGCTTTGTGGATGGTACGAAGCATGTAAGGCCTGTCCTACACCCAAAACCTTCATCATCTCCTGCATCACTTCACCTGTGAAGTGAACACCTGTGTCACTTTCAATGATCTAAGGTACCCCATACCTGCACACAACTTCGGCCATCATCTTTTTACTTCTTTGGGTACGGTTTTGGCCATCCTGAAAACAAGTCACATATCAATACATACTCATACATGCCCACCTTGTGTAGTTGAAGGTAGTCTGTAAACGTTGAAACAGATAGAAAAAGCAAGACGTGTTTCTTGGGTACCTTAACCACCTTGTCCACGTTGTTCTGGACACGAACCATTTATCCTTGAGTATGTCTGACTGTTACAGTGCTGAACCCTGGGGCGTACCATATGCTACGTACTAAATCACACATAGCAGTTTTTGTCTGGTGCGTCACTCCATGGGTTGCCTGTGCCATCGTGGATTAGAGGGACCTGGGAAGGTAAAGTTTCTCTTCTTATTTGTAGTCCCCCCTTTTCCATCCACCAGTCCCTTTCCTCCTTTCCCATCTGGTTCTGTAAGGTCTTAAGAACTTTCGGGAGACAGGAGGAGTTATTTCAGGGACCTGAACTGTGGCCACTCAAGACAGGGGTCTGCTTAGGTAATTTGGCAGCCATTTTCACCGCCTGATCTGCCGTGGCTTTCCCCTTTGCCTCCTCTGCATCTGTTTACAGTGGCCTTTCGTTGCTATCATCACCTCTCATGTTAGTGACAAGAGGGCTTCCATCAGAGACCTCACTGCTTCCCCATTTTCGATGGGTTTACCTGAAGCGATCAAGGAGTCTCTGGCTTTCCATGTGGGCCCATAGTCATGGGCTATCCCAAAAGCACACCTGGAATCAGCGTAAATGTTGGCTGTTCTTTTCATCTGCATATCTGCAAGCCATCTTCAGAGTCTTTTAGCTCCACTTCTTGAGAAAACATGTGTGGTAGTTCACGTTTAATCACCACTGCCCAACCTGTGTAGTACCTGCCATCCTGGCCATACCTCGATCCATCCACAAAGAGCACATGATCTAGATTACCTAATGGCTGATTTACCAAATCCCACTACCTCTCGTGACATCATCTGCAAACAGTCAGGAGCCTCTTCCTTTGAATCTGGAAGAAAAGTTTAAAGTGCGGTGCCCTAACTCTTCCCTCCCCCCTTGGTCCAGAGGCAACAGGGTGGCTGGGTCCAAAGTATTACACCTTTGGAGAGCAACATTGTCAGGCAACAAAATGGAACACTGCATTCTCAAATAACGGGCAACAAAACAACCATTTGAATTGTACGTTCATCAGGATAGATGTAATATCACCATCACTTTGTGGTTCAGAACTATCTCAGAGCTTTCATCAAGCACAGCTAATACAACTACTACAGCTCTGATGCAGAAAGGGGCACCTCTGGCCACGGGATCAAGTCTGGCTGAATAATATGCTACGGGGCGTTATTGCTGGCCATGCAGTTGGGTGAGGACAGCTGAGTCATGGTCACTCACTTCATAACAATACAATCTAAATGTAATAATCTGATAGTACATTGTTGGGGAACACAAAATTGCCAGTTCTAGGCATAAAAAGCATCTACCACCTCATCTGTGAGGTGGTAGGGACTAAAGGACAAATAAATCACAGTGGAGTGAGTAGGGGTAATGGGAACCTGAGCCAACAAGGTGTGTGTATTGGGCACGCTGTAGGTGTTAGAAACTGTGACTTCATTAACGGCATGTAGGTCATGTACCATCCAATGGTGAGTGGTTTTGCTTTTTCAGCTTCTGGGAGTACTGATACAAACATGGACCAGGGAATTTTATCACCAATGGCCAACAAACAAAGTTCCTGGTCGTTGAGGGCACCTGTAAGCTTCACAGTGCCGTCCTCCTGATATGAGATACCAGCATGTACTTTTGCAAGCAAATCTGCACCTAGGAGGCAACAAAGGGCGTTACCACTGACCAGCAAACGGGCAAGCGCATCTTGGTTAGGGGCAAATCGAATGTGGATGGTTTCTGTTGAAAAAGGGAGCGTACTACTTTCCCATCCACTTCTACCCAAAGACTGGTGTCCTTGGAGAGTAAATCAGGGGAGGCCATGTTTGCTGTGCACAACTGTCTTGGCTGCTCCAGTATCAATCAAAAACGGGACTACTTCTTTATCACCCAGTGTGAGGGATATCATTGGGCCAGACTGAATCTGCTTAAAATGTTTAAAAGTAGAGCCGATACTGGATTTCCTGTTTCCTAATCTTGATCTAACTCCCCCCCCCTCCTCCCTGTCCCTGTGTTCTCCTTATGACAACAAAACATGGGTGTCTGTGGGGACGGACAGTGATCCGGGCATTGGTCAACAGTGTGGACGAGGAGTACCACACAAAGCACAACACTCTCTCTTCTGGGATCTGGGTCCCACAGACTCTGCAGGCCCATCACAGGGTGGCAGACTTACTTTTTCCTCACTTCAATGAGGCGTTTGACATCAGGGCTGTAGCAATGCGAAAGGAACACTACCTATGGTTGGCACCACTGAACCACCCAATGCCGCTTGATGTTACTTTGCATTTTGGCTTACAGAAGTATCCAACTTTCCCTATCGCGGAATTAATAGACTGGAAAACAAAACAGGACTTCTCATCTTCCATGGGAGTGTCTTATAACTAGGGGATGGGCACAAGGGCTGTCGTTGTCTGTAACGTCCACCCCTATCCTCCTCCCTCCGCTCTGAGTCATCTAAGTCCACCCCCTTCAGTCGGACGCTGTGGTCTTCTTTTTGTCTGTTAGTAATGTGCTAGCTATCTATAAGAACAGAGCTCTGATGTTAAGCACAACACTTAACATGTAACACGTAACTTCAAACATTGAAACAAACAGATCTGACAATACAGACATGAACACACAAAGGGCCCATAAAAACTTTTCATTGACTTCGATATAAAAAAATGTACAGCTTCATCAATGCTGTTGGCACCAATAAAAACTTCCAAAAAAAAAATAAAAAATTTGTTAAAGCAGCCCTAAATTAGGGCATTTTGGATACACTCTGGTGTTCCAGATCATTGTACCCCCCCAGGGGTTAATATCCACGCGTGGCTGAGAGACTGAACACTGACACAGAAGTTGGTCAAAGCAATCTCTAACTTCATTTAAATCAGGTAAGCCGTATATACATCTTCAGAAGAGGGCAGTCCTCACTGAGGCTTAAGCATTGTCTCATTGGTCAAAAAGGAAGAAGAGATAAGAGAGAGGAGATTATTCACCTGCATCTGCGCAGTGAATACCACTTTGGAATGTGAACTAATGTAAACATCTCGTTATCATCGCCATTTTGTAATGGCTTCTATTCTAACAATAATACTGCATACGTCATATGTGACACTTCAAAGAGGTGCTTCTCTATAGGCAGTGAATAATATATATCATCAAGCCATATGATTGGCTTACGCATCTCTACCACACTCTATGGGACACCTGCAAGAAGATGAGAAATCAGACACTTCTTACAGCCCAGCTCTTTGCCCCCCCCTCTTCTCTCCAGCCTTGAAACAAAGAGAGGGATGGGGGGGGGGAGGCACTTGGAGTAGAAAAAGTTTAACTCATTACAGTCCTAGATATACAAAATATAGAATAAAATTCACACATCTTTAACACCATGAAAAAAGAGCAATACATGAGGATTCTCAGCGACAACATCAGGCAGTCTGCAGAGAAACTTGGCCTTGGGCACCAGTGGACATTTCAGCATGACAATGACCCAAAACACACAGCAAAAGTGGTGAAGAAATGGTTAGCAGACAACAACATTAACGTTTTGGAGTGGCCCAGCCAGAGTCCAGACTTGAATCCAATTGAGAATCTGTGGAGGGAGCTAAAGATCAGGGTGATGGCAAGAAGACCCTCCAACCTGAAAGATTTGGAGCTCATTGCTAAAGATGAATGGGCAAAAATACCTGTGGAGACATGCAGAAAGCTGGTCTGCAATTATAGGAAGCGTTTATTTGCTGTAATAGCCAATAAAGGCTTTTCTATTGATTATTGAGAAGGGTATGAATAATTTTGGACTGGACACTTTTTGCTCAAATGTAAATAAAAGCTGAGAAATGTTTTTTTTCCCCACAATAATGCCTCTTGTACATCGTCTTATTATCTTTTGGGAGACGCCTATGTCATTTCCCGTCAAAAAATTGCTTGCTGGTTGAATAAAAGTAACTTTAAGTCACAATTTGCCAGGGGTATGAATAATTATGGGCAGCACTGTAGGTGTGGGTCTCAGAGGTGGGACCCACACCTATCAAACATTTGGAGCATATCCTAGTCATACGCCCCCAATGTCTGAAATGGTACAACCCCTTTAAGGTCAAATGACCATGCTGCTGACCAGTTGTTGGACCAAGAGAATTGCCTTGCCACCTTGCTTCAGGTGGCATGGAGGGGGTACCATATCTAGAGTGGAATACAAACTACAGTATCTGGTATGAAAACTGAGTAGAGGGGGGTAGAGTAGACTAGGGTAGAACCAGTACCAGTCACGTGACAACTAAGCTCTATCCAGAATATGAAAGATCAGTAAATCACAGATGCATCATGGGACATTATTCAAATAAAAAATAAGGCTGGTAAGGATTTCAACTCCATGCCTGATCATTATTGGCCTGCTACAGGGATGTCATCGATGTAGCTTTCGGTGGTGACAGGGGTCACGTTCTGTGACATCACTCTTTGTGCTCATTGTGCCAAAATGCTTGTTTGGTCTTCTCTTAAATAACACATCAAGCTAATTTAAATGTGAAACCATTGGGAAGGGAAGGGGCATGTGTGAGCGGGTTGTGAGAAATGTCAGCTTTGCCAATTTTTTTTTTTTTTACATGAATCGCCGGCTGGAGGTAAATTGACACATTCATTCAGTGGACAGACTTGCAGACTGATTACCCTTCTCCACTAACAGTGTTTGCTGGACAGATTAGTCATTCTCATCTCATCTGAAAGCCTCTGTTCAAAACGGCTAAGGACACAGATGCCTCTTTACTGGTTTCACCAGGGTTTTCAAAAGGGAGCGTGGATCACACAACGCGAGGACGGATTCCTGAAATAGAAAGTCTAAATTAATCTTTAGGGAAAATGGAGAGGCTTGTTTGGGCCCATCGGAAAGAGGAGGCTACTTGTAGGTGAAAATCTTCTTAACACCCCGGCAAAAGCCTGTGAAAATCCAGCCCTTGGTGGATGTCACAATCCCGCAAGTCTCGATCTGTCATTGCAATGTGCGGTATAATACGATGCTAGTAGGAAACCCACCGCCAGCTAGCAAACCACAGAAGATCAGATATAAGACTATAACAAATTAGCCCTAAGCCAATCACTGACAACACAGCAATTGCTTCCAACGTAAATCTACTTAGAGCAGAAATGAACTTTATGTTGTGTTTTAAACCCACAGATTTTTAATTTCCATATTTTAATTTTTAGAAATTAAAGGGGCTGTCCCATTACAACAACCGCAGATAGGGGAGTAGTGTCCGACCACTGAGGCCCCTGCCAATCACTAGAGATGTCGCGAACATAAAATTTTCAGTTCGCGAACGGCGAACACGGATTTCCGCAAATGTTCGCGAACGGGCGAATCGCCATAGACTTCAATAGACAGGCGAATTTTAAAACCCACAGGGACTCTTTCTGGCCACAATAGTGATGGAAAAGTTGTTTCAAGGGGACTAACCCCTGGACTGTGGCATCCCGGAGGGGGATCCATGGCAAAACTCCCATGGAAAATTACGTAGTTGACGCAGAGTGTGGTAAGTTGAATTCGCAATGCGATTTAATATAACCTGCATTAATTGCATTGCGAATTCCACTTAGAGCTAAGTTCCTAATGGTTGTATTGCTAGAATTGACGAATATAACGAATATAGCACTATATTCTCAATCTTCGTTATATTCTAGCAATACAACCATTAGGAACTTAGATCTAAGTTGAATTCGCAATGTGATTAATATAACCTGTATTAGGCTGAGTTCACACGAGCGTATATGCTGGAGTATCGCACAGGCGCAGGCACTCAGCGATACTGAGAGGAGGAAGCAAGGACGGTGCAGTGAATAAATTAAATGACGTAGTGGAGGGGGCGGCGTCGTTCGGAAAGTATGTGGGAGTATATTTATTTCTTTGGAGGTGTGCTGGGCTTGGAAGAAAGGCGGGCTGGGCACTGCAGGGGGCGTTACTGGGCACTAGAGCGGAGTAATAACGCCCCTCTGGGCACCTTGAGACTTAATTTGCATATCAGAAAAATCGCTTTTTCATCAGAATGAAAAGTTGAATAAAAGAAAGAAGACACATGTAGGAATGAAGGTACTTTATTGCACATTGCTATGTTAACGGTTTTATATGGTCAAAATAGGTGACAGATTCCCTTTAAGGTCCTTTAATCTTTCCTGGTAAGTTTTATCCTGCAATCCATGTACCAGTTTAGTAGCTCTTCTCTGAACTCTCTCCAAAGTATCAATATCCTTCTGGAGATATGGTCTCCAGTACTGCGCACAATACTCCAAATGAGGTCTCACTAGTGCTCTGTAGAGCGGCATGAGCACCTCCCTCTTTCTACCCGGTAATGCCTCTCCCTATACACCCAAGCATTCTGCTACCATTTCCTACTGCTCTATGACATTGTCTACCTACCTTTAAAGGGGTATTCTCATCACGCAGTTTCATACTTACCTGCTCCCGGCGCGCTGTCCACTTCCTGGTTTCGGCAGGGGGCAGGCTCCATCTTGATTGAAGTCTTCTCCCGGCCGGACCGCGCGCTGGACTGAACGCGCACGCCGCCGTGCATGCGCCCTGGTGACTTCTTCCTGGCCAGTATACTATACTGGCCAGGAAGAAATCACCATAGCGCATGCGTGGCCTCGGCGTGCGCTTTAGGGACTGCGCGCGGCCGGCCGGGAGAAGAGACGAAGTCGTCTGCACAAGCGCGGCCACCGCGATTCCTGAGAAGAGTGGTGGTGTAACCAGGGGAGACGAAAGACAACAGTCAGGTAAGTATATGTTTCTTTTCTTCTAAGGGGTGGGAATTAGTTAATTACTTTTTCTTTTTAATATCTTTTTATTGATTTTCAATAAAAGGGGGGAAGGGGATACAATACAGTCAACAATCAGTATTAGTTATGAATTAGTTATGAATTAGTTAATTAAATATATTTAGAAAAATGATCACTGTTAAATCATTAACAGATTTAACAGTGATCATTAAGATGGGAATACCCCTTTAAGTCTTCTGAAATAATGACCCCTAAATCCCTTTCCTCAGATACTGAGGTTAGGACTGTATCACTGATTTTATATTCTGCTCTTGGGTTTTTACGTCCCAGGTGCATTATCTTGCACTTATCCACATTACATTTTAGTTGCCAGATTTTTGACCATTCCTCTAGTTTTCCTAAATCCATTTCCATTTGGTGTATCCCTCCAGGAACATCAACCCTGTTACAAATCTTTGTGTCATCAGCAAAAAGACACACCTTACCATCGAGGCCTTCTGCAATTTCGCTGATAAAGATATTAAACAATATGGGTCCCAGAACAGATCCCTGAGGTACCCCACTGGTAACAAGACCATGGTCTGAATATACTCCATTGACTACAACCCTCTGTTGTCTGTCCCTCAGCCACTGCCTAATCCATCCAACAATATGGGAGTCCAAGCCCAAAGACTGCAATTTATTGATAAGCCTTCTATGTGGGACAGTATCAAAAGCCTTACTAAAGTCCAGATAAGCGATGTCTACTGCACCTCCGCCATCTATTATTTTAGTCACCCAATCAAAAAAATCTATA